>NC_060208.1:116746785-118003928 GCF_021130785.1 Homalodisca vitripennis
GCAGGGAAGTATCCCTAACTTTGAAGGTAAATTAAAAAAAAAAAACGAAAAGTGTTAGAACAAAACTTTATTGTGGCATCAAAAGGGTACAGATGGAAGTTTAATTCTTACTTTGTTTTAAACAATACATCATTCAAGTGATTTCCCTCATTGTCAACACACTGATATAGTCTGGTTCTGAAGTTCTGCATAACTCTGCGAAGCATTTGTTGTGGAATGCGGGCAACTTCAACGCGAATTGCATCCTTCAAGTCTTGTAGGGTTCTGGGTCGATGTTTAAACACTTCACTCTTGAGGTATCCCCATAAAAAGTAATCACACGGAGTTAAATCCGGCGAGCGCGCAGGCCATGGAATGTCACCATACCGGGAGATTAATCGCCCGGGGAACATTTCCCTCAAAACAGCCATCGAATGTCTAGCAGTATGGGCTGTGGCACCATCCTGCTGAAACCACACTACTCCAAATTTATTCTGTTGCAATTGTGGTGCAAGAAATTGTTGGAGCATGTTTACATACCGCTCGGAATTGATGGTAACACAACGATTGTCCTCCTCGAAGAAATAAGGCCCAATTATGCCTTCACTGCTGATTGCACACCAAACAGTCACTTTTTCACTGTGTAGAGGCCTCTCATGAACTACCCTAGGGTTTGCACCACTCCAATAACGCATATTCTGCTTATTAACAACTCCAGAAATGTGGAAGTGCGCTTCGTCACTAAACAAAACTCGTGCATCATGAGGCAAGTCAGCAATTAAAGTTTCACATGCCTGTACTCGTTGTTGCCAGTCCCGTTGTGTGAGTTCTTGAACGATGACCATCTTGTATGGATGGAAGTGGAGTTCTTCGTGGAGAATACGACGCACAGTGCGATTAGACAATGCAAGGGCGGATGCATACTTGCGGGCAGAACGCTTAGGAGACTGCAAGATCGATCTTCTGACACGGTCAATGTTTTCTGGAGTTCGGACAGTTCTCCGAGCCCCAACTCTCTTTTTCACTACACTACCACATGCACGGAAGTTTTCCACCCACAACAAAATGGATTTGCGGTCAGGAATAGGGTTGCGAGGGGGAATCCGATAACGAGTTCGCAGCGCATGCTGCACTGCAACCATAGACTTATTCTGAGAAAAATACGTCTCGACAGCAAAAGCGCGTTGCTCATTCGACCAAGCCATGTCTACAACTGACAGCGCTACTATCGGAAAATTCCGTGGCCACAGCGTCATTCGAACCTACCCCCACTCCTCCAACATGTCCCCACTACTCACAATGCCACCTCGAAAGTTTCCCTGCCCCACCCTGTATAACTATTTCGTAAAATTTTATTGATTACTCCACGAGTAATGTGTTATTATTATTGTGTTTAAAGAAGGAGTCTACTCTCTGTACCCAGACAACTTTTCGTGTAGTCATATCTTCTCTTCTCCAGACTGGATCGGAATGACGGTGTTCCCCGTCACTCAACTGTTCATTTGTTACAATCCAAAGAATAAAACCTTGGCCAACCTTGATGTATAAAGCTCAGCTGTTCAATTTTCTTTGTATTGTGTACAAAGTAGTCTCCTATAAATTTGTACTGACGAGATAATGGACGAGTAAATGCTATATATTTGTCCGAGCATTTGCTAGGATGTATAGATTGTAACATAGAGTTTAAAATGTTTCGTAATTTAGATTATATTTGGAGTGGAGTTCACCCAGTTTCTATAAGCCGTTATTTTGAATAGTCTGTGAATAAAGCCTCCTTATACATTTAAAATGCTATACTACACGAGTTTTCCCGTTCGTATTTAATAAATGCTGCTTCCTACTGTCACAATAAAGGATATTCCGAAAGTTATACGTTTTTAAGCTCATTTAAAATAGTAAAGTTTAGTTTTGGACATGGATAATACTTAAAAAGGCTTGTCAACTTCCTATGCATGAAGCCGATGGTATGGTTTATTTTTTAATATTCGAAGCACCGTTGAGATTTCAGTGAGGCCATATTCGGTAAATGTTTCAAGATACAATTTTCCTCCCACCTTCTTCGTTCCCTATTCTTGAGGTTCATGCTAAGGTAAGGCTATTTCTCAGAGTTAGATAGCTAGAGAATAATAAACCTACTCCCAAGGGGGGCTTAAGAGAAGTAAATCCCTTAGTATTCTTTCGCTGTCGCCTGAGACAGAAAATAAAATACGGCGTTGTGCTCAGGTGGAAAGGTAGCGGAGAGTCATTTTGCTCTGCTTCAAAAATCCGTGAATAACGTTATTTGTAAAGTTACATATTGTATTTTTAGGTCATAAATACCAAAATGTTTAATAATAATACCACAAAAAGAATTCTAATATAATACTCCAAAGGTGAAAAAGTAATCACCAAATTAAAATTTAACTATCTTAGCTATCTATTTTATTAAATAAGCAATACCTTTTTGGTTATCTAATTTTTTAAACTTATATCATGAAGGTTAAAAGTTAAAGTTATCTTCCATCACACTACTTTTTAACATGTATTGCATATAGGTATGTAATTCACGTAACCCGTTTTTGTAGGAGTTTCTCCAAAGGAAGAAATCGATCATCAGTCACCCTAGTTTTAATTGGAGGTAGTAATGAGAGGGTATCAATGGGGTTAAAAATCTAAAACTTTAATTTCTACACAAATCATAATTTTGTTCATTGATATTCTTAAAACTGACACGCAAGTAACAATTATTATACCATCGGCAGACATCTCAATAAAGAGATTATTTCTACTTTCAGCCAGTTATTAGGTCAATATATGGTTAGCTGAGTTTGACAGTTATTTACGTGTCTGATTGTTGCTTTTAAGTGTATCAAGCGAAGAAATATATATAACTGTTTCATAATTTCAACACTGTTAATATTCTTCTATTTCGATCTTAATAAAAACTAGCGTGGCTACCGATCGTTTTTTAGGGAAAATATATTTATACATTTCAAGAGAACCACGTTGTGTGCTTATATATTTTAAATTGGACTTTGAGCAATAACGGGTTTTTGTAGGTTTAATCTGTGATAAGAAAAATAATACATTAATTGTATTACAATTTTATCTTTATATATATATATATATATATATATATATATATATATATATATATATATTATTACCCACAAAAGAACTATAAATAAATTGAAATTGTTAAATTATGAACGTACGATTAACTTCTGTTTATGTGTGAAATTTTATAATACTTATAACCATTTCTTACAAACAATGGAACCTCTTACAGGACATACCTTTGTCAAGTTAAGGGTAACACACGTTCAAAATGTTATGCACATTTTTAGTAAATTTTATGGAGTGAAAAAGGACGTAATCTGTCGATTCACGGCTACAAAATTTCTGATTTTAGAGCCAAAATAAAGTCCCCAATAAGCTTGGACATACCAGTCTTCTGTTACTGGGTGCGCAAATCGACATATTAACAACTTGATGATATGCAGAATAGTAACGTGTGTAAACTGCTGGTGTGTACAAAATAAGGCTGTTACAAAAGTTGTCAGTATCCGTTTATCTAGCCGTTAAGACAAACTGAATACTTTGATCTTACGTCAGCAATTAAGTATCATGGACCGAGATGGAGATGTGTACCAACTTTTAAAGACGTCAGAATCAAAGATGTTTGTTAGAATAGATCTGGGCAAGAAGTCTCTTTTAAAATAAGTCACGTATTCAAGACTTCAGTTCTGCATGATTTCCTCATTCTGCTTAGCCAGACTTGGAGTAATGAATGAGTTGGCGTTTGTAAGGTTACTAGTAATGAGGGACTTTGTGGACATTGGGTCCATTCCTCCCATCTTGCCATTCAAAATGTACTAATGAGGAGAGGATAACTCTTTCTAAAATGTCCCACATCATATTTTACTGAACTATGAATTTAAACTAAGGAAAATGAACTATGAAATAATACATGTATACATGTACTTCTAAATGAACACGCTCTACTTCATGCAGCAGTAATTATTTCTAGTTTCAAGAGTCCAATTATTTTTAATTTTTACGGAAAGTTTATTAAAGTCCCTTTAAGTCAAATCTTATGACGCAAATTATAAACTTATATAACTTCTTAAAAATAAATATTATGTTTAAAGATTGCTTTCAGACCTACACATAAAAGAATGTACTTATAAAACTTTAGAATACTAAATTATGTTTACAATACAAAAAGCCCATTTGGCTCACTGGCATCAATATGTATGTAGATTCCCATTGCTGTTCGTAAGCCAGGAACATCGAAACCACCTAGATCCATAAATCCACAAGATACATGTCCATTATGATGTAATTTAAAATCACTTTAAAACACTCTAAGCCCCGAATTGTGAGAACTTCTGGCCTCCATTAGGTCCCTAATTACGTGACTGCCCAGGCTCCGTCACAGCCACTAACAGCTCCTGACCTCAGGCGGGCCCCAATCTCTAGTATGCCCAGGCCTGTGGCATCTCTCGGCCTCTAGGCCCTTCTCCATTTCTACCTTTGGCACCTCTCGGTATCTGGGAGCTCTCAGTCTTTATAAGATCCTAGCCCCTTGAAGATTTCGTTTCATCGAAATTCCCCGGGGCCTGGTTGCTCCACACAATTGGTAGTTCCTGGATTCTGACTGGCCCTAGCCTCTAGGATCATTCGCCATCTGGCAGGCTAGTCTCTCGCAGGCCTGTAGGAGCTCAATGCCTAAAGAAAAACATCCCTCGACACAATACCTAAACTTAAATCATAGTACTTAATGATAATAATATTTATATATATATATATATATTATTGATATATATATATATTATTGATATATATATATATATATATTATATATATATATATATTATATATATATATATATATATATATATATATATATATATATATATATATATATATTATATAATATACACACGTATATGTATAAAAAAATAAGAAAAACATCTCTCGAGACAGTACCTAAACGTATATATATATATACACCATATATATATATATACAATGTGTGTGTGTGTGTGTGTGTGTGTGTGTGTGTGTGTGTGTGTGAGAGAGAGAGAGAGAGAGAGAGAGTGAGAGAGAGAGTGAGAGAGAGAGAGAGAGAGAGAGAGAGAGAGATAGAGAGAGAGAGAGAGAGAGAGAGAGAGAGAGAGAGAGAGAGAGAGAGAGAGAGAGGAGAGAGAGAGAGAGAGAGAGAGAGAGAGAGAGAGAGAGAGAGAGAGAGAGAGAGAGAGAGAGGAGAGAGAGAGAGAGAAGAGAGAGAGAGAGAGAGAGAGAGAGAGAGAGGAGAGAGAGAGAGAGAGAGAGAGAGAGAGAGAGAGAGAGAGAGAGAGAGAGAGAGAGAGAGAGAGAGAGAGAGAGAGAGAGAGAGAGAGAGAGAGAGAGAGAGAGAGAGACGAGAGAGAGAGAGAGAGAGAGAGAGAGAGAGAGAAGAGAGAGAGAGAGAGAGAGAGAGAGAGAGAGAGAGAGAGAGAGAGAGAGAGAGAGAGAGAGAGAGAGAGAGAGAGAGAGAGAGAGAGAGAGAGAGAGAGAGAGAGAGAAGAGAGAGGAGAGAGAGAGAGAGAGAGAGAGAGAGAGAGAGAGAGAGAGAGAGAGAGAGAGAGAGAGAGAGAGAAGAGAGAGAGAGAGAGAGAGAGAGAGAGAGAGAGAGAGAGAGAGAGAGAGAGAGAGAGAGAGAGAGAGAGAGAGAGAGAGAGAGAGAGAGAGAGAGAGAGAGAGAGAGAGAGAGAGAGAGAGAGAGAGAGAGAGAGAGAGAGAGAGAGAAGAGAGAGAGAGAGAGAGAGAGAGAGAGAGAGAGAGAGAGAGAGAGAGAGAGAGAGAGAGAGAGAGAGAGAGAGAGAGAGAGAGGCAGAATAGAAGAACCGATCATTGTTTGCCATGTAAATCAAATAAGGTAGATATTTTCAAACAATGTAGTTTATTTAGGTCCTTAATAAGAAAAGTCTTCCAAAAACAGCGGCCTCTAGATGGTACCAAAATACCGTATCTTTGACGACGCATAGTGATTTTCTTTAATATTGATAATATATTATGTTTACATTTACATAGCTAATTTAAGTATTTTCAGATATTTTAAGGTGACTGAAAATCTTTTTACACAGAATATCGGAATATTCCGAACCAAGTTCCATTTATTTTTCAATCACACAAAATGTCTGTTAATAAGTTCTAACAAAACTGATGTTAATAAAACAACTCACTTTGATAGGCAGGTTTTATTGCTTTTTGAAAATGATCATTAATTTAACAATACACTCACATTCAAGGTGAAATAATAATCTGGAACATTCTAAATAACGCCACAGGAATATTTTAGTTTCGGAAGTTATTATCTTAAAACCATTGTTCCGTAATTCCGTATAACTGGATTAATTGAGAAGATATTTCTAAATTTCATCCTATTCTAAGAGGGGAATCATGGTCGCTCAAGACGATTTTTGCTACTCGCAATAATAGCACCCTGAAAATTGGGACCACAGTAAGATTATGTCCATACTAGTAAAGTATGAGCTTATTGCACAAACTGTTGATGAAATATCAGTGATATAATTACGCTGTATTAATATTATGTTAAACTGACATTGTATAGGTAACTTATCTATCCGCGGCTTCACATGCATTTTCGTAGGTTTTGCACCCGTCTGAGCACTTCTGGTTCGTGTTAACTATATTTGCGACGCCACTGTAGAATTCTTTCTATCTTCACACGATCTTGAAAATATGTTAAAGATTGTATATTTAAAGTGATTTTAATTTACTTCGATGTTAGTACGTTTTTGTTCCTTAGTTGATTCTACCTTCTTCCTGATCAAAAAAGGTATACATACATACACAACTCTGTGAAGCCTACTTTTGTCAACTAGTTTAGGTTCACAACTTTAACATTTTCTCTTGTATCTGGGCTGCTAGCAGTAACCCGCCATTTTGCACGCAATTTAGAAGGCGTTTCACGTGTATGACCACTGCTAGCTAGAATGAATTGTATTTACGACGCCAATGTGCCTTGGTTCCCGATCAAGAAAAAAAAAAATATATATATACTTTATCACAGATCAGGGAACCCTACATCTGTCAAAAGCTAACTATGATGAGTTTTATATCAGTCTTAAAGTTAGATAGAAACATTGCCTTATATATCTAATACTTAATATTTGATAGAAATGTACAGTTAAAAGCATATTACCAATGACACTACCCGTGTGTTTCTTTATAAGCTGATAATATTGTTAATTTGTAAAACATTTAGAGCTGGAATTGGTACATTATTGGAAAGTACAATCCAGCGAACGTTCATCTAGCATTGTTCATGCCGATTGCCTCATACCAGGAGGCTTTGGTGTCAAATTCTAACCATCTTATGTTTTAGGATATTTTGTAGGGTAGAAAAGTTTACTTACCTAATCACTAAAGTATAAAACCGTTTTAAAACATTTTCTTATTTATCAGAGAATGTACTCACTATAAATTTAAACCTATTTAAAATTATAAATAATGTGTACATAGAACAGTTGATTACATTTAACATGATCTTTTCATTAATATTTCACAATTTTCGAGACCAAGATGTCAATTTTTGCTACTTTAAATACCAAGTGGGGCGTATCTCAGAAGGATTTTCTAAACAAGAATAGCCCTTTTATTATCATCCCAGAGGCCGTAAAGTGTTAGTACAATTAGTTGAATAGTTTACGCGTGAAGCAAAACAAACAAATTTAATTTTGCATTTATAATACTATTGCAATAAGTCTTTTAATTTTTAATAACTTTTAATCTAAGCTACCCAAACCGATTGTTTTAATGTATATAACTATGCATTACGGTTATTTATTTTCAATTAACGAAGTGTTCTTCTATATCGTTACTATCATAATTGTTGAAAAGCTCTTATTTCTCTTCGCATTGTTTATGAAAGTTGTTATAAAACTTAATTACTCTTTATATTATTCTAAGAACATTCTATTTTTATTCTATGCAGTTATATGTTGCTAAACAACCACTAAGATGACCTTAAGATGTCGGTAGACTAAAACAATTGTTACGTATTTTCTATATAATGTTTTCTGCCTGATTATCCCCCTATATTCTATTGTGCTTAGCTGGACTTAGTTAATAGACGTCAAAAATCTTGTTCAACTTTTAACCACTCACCGTAGAACAATAGAACATTTTAGGGAAACCACTTTAAGATGTATAATTTTGAAATATACCTCATTTTATTCATTTAAAACGTTAGAATAATAATGGATATTTTAGGTTGTCCAATATTTGCGAAAATTCTAAAGAAGACAACTACCTTAAAATAATAGGTGATACAAATATAATAACAGGAAATGTCTCTTGTAAAGTTACTTGTTTTAGAATGATTTGCATAGATCAAGATTGTTACTTGATAATCTCATACGTAAGAATGGGAAGGTGAATGAATTACGTCCATGAATAAAAGTCTGTTCATTTCTATGACCGGTACGAGCGTATTTTTTGTGACAATTATAAAACAATAAGGGAAAAAAACAACGAGCAGTGCAGTTATAAGAGGATTATTTTTAACCATTATTGAATTCTACAACAGTGACGGTTACTATTTAAAAAATGTTCAATGCGTACGTGAGAGAGGGTTACTGAAAATGGAACAGTTTATGTAGTAATAGAATGTAATCCATTGAATAGAATAAATATTAAATATAATATAAAAGTTAATTTCTTTATGTTAATTAAACAAAATATAAGTTATACATATACCAGTATGCATAATTCACAAAACAATTCAATTTACAAAACTTGATTCGAATATGGTTTTGTTTACATTATTAAGTTAAAAACTATACATATACACCGTTATTGTGGTTTATAAAATATATGTTTTGATTTAATTTTTGTTGATTATATTTCAATCATTTATAACACAAAATGATTAGTATTTTATGTATTATTCTAGAAGGAAAGTAAATAATGGGGAAAACATAGTAACACGTGATAGATATAAACCATGTAAGTTGAGATTATCTTCGGAAACAAACCTATAGTTTTATAAGTTACTAGAAACCCAAATGAAATATATGGTAAATGACCTATTTCTGTTAACAGAAGACAACATTTAGATAACATTGCTTGAGTAGTATGCATTCCTCTGTATAATACCAGCTCTGTTAATACTCTTAGGGAGGTTAAGTTATTTAGTTAAATTCTCAGTTATATCTTCTTCCATTTTACGAACCGTATAATTATTGCGACTAAAGTTGTAAAATGTTCTCTGTGAACTTGTGGAAGGAACTTGCAAACTATGCGAACGCTGCAGGCTCAAAGCGTACTAAGTCGGGCACTTGAGAACAAGTTGAGCCAAGTTGATGCTCAAGGCTAACGATTCAATCGAGCTAATACTTGTTGGTCTCTTTTGGTACTAAACTGTGACCATTGTATTGTTCAACATTTAGGTAGATCTTGTTTATAAAACTGGCCTCATCGTATTACTTACGGATAATTTCTACATGACTTCACTGAATAAGATCTTTAGAGCCATACACTGTGATATAAAATGCGGCAATTTGATCATCAGCTTGGAAACCATTTATTTCCACGGGAGCCGTTCAAATTTCAAGAAAAACATTTCTCTGTAATTTATGAGCCTAGAGATAAACTGTGATTGTATTAATGTGGTTGGAATCCTATATACCTAAAATACGACATAACTATGTTTCAATTGTAATAATAACGGTTTTATTTTTTCCGAATAAAATGGAATTTATATTTTTAACTATTTTATCACAATATTATCTATGTTGCAATAATAAGGTTTTGCTCTGGAACATAGTTTTGGTCCTAGATTTAGTAATGTTTTTCAGTGTCAACAATCCAAAAGAACCCCACTTCTCAAGATGGTCAGTATGTTCTATATTATTTATAGTCGGAATATGATAAAATATTGTTCATGGATTGATCTTAATCAACTGCAATGTTTGTGTATTGTCGCAAAACATTTTTATACACAGAAAATGGTACTGTAATCTTAGGCTACTCCTGTACATAATAATAAAATAAAATATAATTTAAAAATTGTCTACTTATAATTTTATAACACTATGAAATGACTGTTCGTATTGCTTAATATATTTTAATGTAAAGAAGGAGCTACATAACATTTATTACATTATATGACGAATGATCACATTTAAATTCTAATGGTAAAACATAATAACAATAAATTATATATCATTGTTATGTACCAAAGAACACTTTGAGTTTCCTTCATCATGATATTTATAACCGTTTTAAATATGATGCAAAAAGATACAAGGGATAATACAGGTAATTGTTAGATACTAAAACTTATATTCTTATTGCTAATATACGAGACTCATACCCTAATAGTTATCTAGATAACTTTATTTTTGATTATTTAAAATGAAATAGTGTTTTACTGAATAAAAAATATTAACGTTTTATAAAAGTCTATTTTTTACTTCTTTTTTTACAAGTTTTCTAAACATTTTCTATCCATCTTAACCAGCTGAATTGATGTTGCAGCGATAAAATTTGTATATGCTTTATATAATATGTATGGGGATATTCCCTTGGCGTAATCTTTTCTGAGACAGATATAATATGTCCCTAAATATATTGTAAAGATGAAGGACTCATTTATTTAAGATTTTAAAGTAATTGTCTGCATAAAGTTTTAAGTCATGATTATAATATAAATTTTTTACATTCAAATCTTTTCAACATCGTAAGCGGATCTCCGCATCTCAAATCCATATTACACAACTAAATATATACATATATATATATATATATATATATATATATATATATACATATATATATATATATATATATATATATATACATAGAGTAATATGTAACTTTTCCGTTCAATCACGGCAACAACCTGTGACTCTCGCCTTCATGTTCGGTTGTTCATAAATAAATTTTCACTTCACGTAGGAAAGTATTAAGCAAGAATAACAATTTGAGTTAAAATGGAAGATTTACTCATGTCCCCTTGACACACCTTAAAAGTATACGTGCCTTAGAAACAATGAGTTCAGTTTTCATAAATATTACGTCTCAAAAGACACTCACAGTTAAAACTCAAAGCTCGCAGTGTTTATTTTAAACTTTACTAGAATGAGACCAGAGACACATCAGTATCTAGGTTTTCACTAAGAAAAATGCGTAATTGGTAGTATACGTGTATTCCTTTTCGTAAGTTGTATAAACCGTCTATACTATAGATAAATTTGGCATATTGCGTACTCTGGAAACGGACAAATCATTCATTTTACGCGAGAGAAGCGGCCCACACGGGAAATATTTATTTCCCAAATACAAATTAATAACACGTACAATGTATCTATATTACTATAAATCCTACATCCATTATTAACATAATAAATAATCATCTAAATATGGTAAAAAAACGGCTGCAAAATATTCAATAATACTATTCCATCAGGGAAAAATAGGGTCTACATGGGCAAGTAGCCTGTGCGTAGACCCGAGCCATTATGGCAACGATATAGGAACGGATTTTTAGAAAAAAAAAATAGTTATATGTGATAGAATATTTTGTAATTAAGAAAAAAATTAAATAGTAAAACAATAAAATAAATACAATACATTAATGTTTATAGTTTTGGAGCAAATCAGTTAACGATGACAACAAACCCACCTCTTTAAGCTAAAAATAAAAAATAAAAATATATCAAACCATAACAATCTAATATCTGTCGGATACAACTATTTCCTTCCAGGGGCAGCCGGACGCAACAATACATAACGCAATGACTGAGGGGTAGGTGAGGGGGGTCAAGGTCAGGTCCGCCTGTTGTACCCGGTCACAATGAGGGCCTCGACTTCCTCGTCACTGAGACTGATAAGCAGTTCCGACACTTTCCTTTTAAAAGTCGATAATGCAGTTGTTTGAAAAAGTTCTACGCCTTCATATTTTAAGCACAAAATTTCGGTAGAGTAGTTGAGAAATGTAATAACAATTAGTAGTTGAAAAAGATTTAATAAGATTGGAGGTAGTAATTCCTATGTTTCTAGAGTATCTAGTGCTGTAATTATGAGTAATTGGAATAAATATTTCGGTAAAATTATTGAACGTGTGTATTAATACAGTTTTAATGAAAATTTGTCTGACCGTAAAAACTCTAGTCTCTTGGAATAGGGTACTGGTCGGGCAACGCTTACTCTTCCTAAAAGCAGCTTTTAATATTGATTTTTGAATTATACTAAGGTTATGAATTAAAGTTTTATTTGCTCGGACTATAGATCTGAGTTACAGAAAGTGCAGGTTAACATTCTGTCTATGACCGCAGTACTTTTTATATCAGTACCATGTAATATATCGACTCTCCTCCTTATTCTGTTTCACAAGCTACTCGCACTGGCCAGTGAACTATGATTAAGGCAAAAATGTCTTACAAGGAGATCAGCTTTTCCTTTTTCGAAAATATATAAATACTCATATCTGGACAGATATTTGAGAGTAAGGATGATTGTATATAAGACAACATATCTTCTTGTTCTATTGCAATTCCATGACTAGTGTCATTTGATCACTAGCTATCAATATGTAAACCCTATATTTAAATATAAACACATTCTGTGCACACGCGCGGGCACAGTGGTTTGTCCAAACGTAAGAGGAAAGATGATATTGAACGTACGGAAATCAAGAAATTACTCCATCTCCTGACTTCCCGCCTTCTCTGTATTTCTCAACGTTGCCTGTAGAAAATATAACATTCAATAAAAGTCTCTTCTCAAAAGTTCCAGAAATTGATTTCCATCTGTCCCGTGACAGAGATCGCTTATTTAGTCGTGTTTGACTATCATATATGCGAGTCGCAGTTTTAAAACCTCTGTTTTAATTAATTTGCTTTCACGAGATGAAGTTTGCGCTTTTAATTGTTTCTGAAAACTAAACCATGACAAGTTAAGACGTACTAAAGTTTTTAGTGTATAAATGAAATTTGAATAGGATTTAACATATTTTTTAGGTCCGTCTACCGTCCTCACAGTAATTCAAGAAATGCGTAAATCTTTTAAGGTTGTTCGTGGTTGTTCGCACAGGCCAGTGGCCAATGAGGACGGGCAGAATAAGGCTTAAAAGGGGATCGGCTTCTCCTTTTTAAAAAATAAAAAAATAAAAAAAATGAAGTGAATGAATGAGTTTCTTAAGATATCAAAATAAGATAAGTTTAAAGAGCAATGAGCAATTTTATATATGATATTTTGTAGGGGAGTTCCAGGAATTAGAACTTATCATTTCCATTACGATGTAAAATAAAACTAGTTGACTATAAGGGTTTGCATTATATTTCACTCTACACAGGCATAAATTCTCAAATATAAAGATCTCACTAACTTTACAAGAGGAAGCCTTTATTTGTGTCGTTTTCATTGTCATGAAGTTACCAAAGCGTGGTTGCACACGAATATAGGATTATGCTGGATATTTGAAATGTATATCAAACAGGGAAATCAAGTGCAGTTATTTCCAGGTTAATCAAATCTTTGACAAGATTGCCGTTCCAATAGTCAACAATCAGATTGTAACTGTGATTACTACAGATTGGAAATCATAATTAGATAAATTACTCACATACATGCAGATTAGTTGGTTCAGGGAATGATAACTCGTTATTTTACTCTTTAATTTTGTTATGATTTAAATAATTTCATTTACAGTGATTGGGGGTATAATTACGAATCAAATACCAGATAAGAAATAATTTCAGTTCATATTTTTAATAGCTGGCTGTACTGGTGCCATTTGGATTTAAATCCATAAGAACAACATTAAACAGGTTTGTGGATTAATGTTAGTTATAGAATGATGGAAAATGTCTTATTCTAAATATATTCCGAACAAACACTTTCTATTTTGTTATATTTATGAGTCATTCATAAAAGATTTTTAACTTTATTGTACTCCATTGTTTGAATAATAAGAAAGTGTAACCTACAATAAAAAAATAAGAAGTGTTTGGATGTGTACTAATTAAATCTTTAATATTAGGCATTTCCTATAATAATAATACGTCCATAATTAAGGCCATAAGATTGTTTGAAGTTCAACCTTATTCTTATGGCGCAGAACTCATTGTCGTTCACTACTAAAGTCTAAGTCTAAATAAAAGTACCACTTGATAAAATATTTGTTTTTAATTAATAATTTATTAAAGCTTATTGTATGACACAATCTCCTCTTTATATTGATATCTCATGTATATGCATATGTACATACAAAGTATTTGTAATAGATTCTGTTATGGTATCATATATAAATATTGCAGCTTTTAAATACGATTACTCTGGTAATAGCCATAAACATAATATTATAAGCGCAAAATCATGTTAATTTCCCTAAACATGTGACGAGTTTTTTTTAATGTATGAACAGATAATTATCTATAAAAAAGTCGGTAGAAAACTATTTAAAGTAGAACTTAAAATGTCAATGAATCGTTCATTAACTAGGTTATGGTATACATTTTCGTGACACCTACTACCCAAAACTGGGTGCATATTAAGCTATAACTATTTTAATGGGAGTAATATATCAGCTATAAATTATTTAAAAATAAATATTGGACTAAGGCCAGGATATCAAAAATATAACAGAGGAATAAAATCTTCTAAAAATTATGAACAGAACACTTACACAGATTTTACTGTAATTTATAAAAGACACTTATGGTATGAAAATTAAGGAATTATTTGTCTAAGTCATTCAATATTTCAAAATAATCATTTATAATAGGGTTTCAGTGATACAAATCTTATTTTTTTACTGTAGTCTGGGCAAGAATGGTTTATTTATTGAGGCATATTGGTCTATTTCTGAAGCCACAATGTTACAAAACTTCACTACTTTGTAAGCTGGGTTTCATAACAGTGTTCAAAACGTATTCAAATGCTTTAATAGGTTAAATTTGACACTGGAAAAAATTTTGAGGAAATCGTTAAGTGGTAAATTTGTCTTTACTATCGGCATTACACTACTAATCAAGAACTATACACTTAATAAATATTTTTACTCTTATAAAGAAATCTTTCAGCTCGAAATTTAAAGAACTGCTTAATGTAATTGAAATTTGGATTATGTTCCATAAATATTATCGTTATATTCTCAAATAAAAAAAATTATATTTTTGAAATCTTTTTAATCATAAAACCTCTTTGGAACAGCGAATATTAAAAACAAAAATATTTAAATTGATCCAGTCGTTCTCGATAATCGTGTTTAGTTACATATTTAGCTATTAGTTTTGATCATATTTATATACGTTGAAGTAACCTTAGTAATTTCAAGAAAGGTTGACAAAAAATGTTCCGCGTCGTCACTCGAACCCTATTCTATGCGTAATAACTAATTTTTATACAATATTTTTACCATGCATCCTAAGTTTTGCTTGTTCCCGAATCTCGTGTTAGTTGTTACTTTTTAGTTTTATATATACGAGTATATATATATATATATATATATATATATATATATATATATATATATATATATATATATATATATATATATTATATATATATATGTACGTATACACACTCACACTCTATAATATTCGTACCTTTTTTATTTGTGTGAGGCCCTTCGCTTTGTTACTACTAATTTCATCTGTAGGTCTAATAACGTTTTCTTTGAAAACGGAAGGTTCCGAACAAATAAAAGTTTATTATTATTGGAGTGCTTGTTTTTTATACTTATTACAGAATTACAATAAGAAAGGATATTCTACAACGTAGATATTTATACTTATTTCGACAGATCTACCGTCAATCACTAAACATCCACATAATCTAATCAACATAGTTCTTGTATCTATTACAGAGAGAGAAATCTTATTTATATTCCCTTAAAAATCCGGGATGTGAGACACAAATAAATGTTCCTAATTTAGAACGACGGCTTATTTCTATGCCATATTGACAAAACTTATTGCTCTTGTTGCTATATTGTGGTTTAAATTTTCCCACAACTTCAATGACCACTCTGATTCTGTCATTTATACTCGTGGGTATTTCTTTAAAACTTCTGTTCGTGCGAATAAACTAAATAAAAGCTCCAGTGACCGAACTGAGTCAATATGTGCTTTTGCGCCACCCGGATTAGATTATTTTTGATGATGAATGAAGACGTCCTGTAAACTTCCTGGAAGAATTTAATCGCACGTCCTGTACGTTCTTTTGTTTATAGTTGTGTTCGTAATAAAGATAACGGCTTTCCAATAGTAACTAATAAATGTGTTTCTACAAAGCTTTATCTATAGAAATTGGTGATTTGTTTTACTACATCAACAAAACGGAAACCAACAGAGTAAGAGTTGAAAGAGCAAAGACCATTCATTACATGCCCACAGAACAATATATATGGTTTTTAATCCTAAAAGATTTGCATATACTATTTTGAGTTATATCGTTATATATCGAATAACTAGTTTTGCGGCGTAATCAATGAAATTATGAGTCGAACGTTTACGTTATTGCTGTAAAAACAAAGCGCTGGTTTATGGGCTTCAAACTTCAATTCACTTCCCATTTCGTATTCAAAAACCTTCGTATATTCTGCCTACTTCTGCCTATTGCGTACCGGATAGATTAAGTAGACAATTCTGAACCATGAACGGCTTTTGCGCGTATTTCCAAGGCTACAGAAGGCTTGTAGACATAATGACAAGTCCGGTCTTTGACCGAGTTACAAATAGGTGATATGATAAGAAAATGATGGATAGAAAAGGCGCTGATACACAAAATTGACTAATTCATTTAACTTCTACAAGTGAGACATGTGGATTGACTGCACGCAGTACTAGTCGATCACGGTTTTCAATCTAAGGAAATTGATAACCAAAAGGTATTATAGAGATGACTGTGTACTCACCGATACTATGACTATGATGTTGAAGTTTAATTTACGTCAGGATTTTATTGGAAAAAACTAATTGTCTCGTAGAACATTGTGAGTTATGTCGAAGACGAAGTTTCCTCTACTCGTCTACTCAAAAAACACCAGAAACTTCAAAAAGTATGGGATATGACAACTCGAAAATTATTAATTCTGCACTGCCTCTGTTAACACATGCCATATTCTAGCAGATATACGAGGTCACTTCTGATCAAGGATAATAATTCATTATGCAAGAATATCCATAATTTCAAAACTGGGGGAAGCAAACAATAAGGCACAATTTACTCCAAGGTTCCAAAAAAACATTACTTACATTTTAACATATGAAAACCTTGAAAAGTATCAGAATACAAATATTCTTTACGATATAATTCCTCTTGAGCCTATGTTACAAAAAAACTGGATTAGTTCGACCAATAATTTCTAACTACTGTACCATTATACTCTATAATTCAGGAGCATATTATAAAACAATACTATGTGATGAGACTATGATCTCAACTAACATTTCATTTTCACAAACTTGGATCTGACTTTTAAATTTGCTATAGTTTATCAAGAGAAATGCATTGTAGAGTATTTAACTATTTCTGAAATCAATTCCAGAAGGAAAGCGGAGGTGTGTATGGTAATTTGGTAAATGTAAGCCGTGTTTGAGCGACTGTTGACACTGTATAAACATTGTCACGTGGAAGCCCTCATGCGCATGCGCGGGGAGACAGCTGAGGGTTGTCAGAATCGCGCCAACTCTCCTCGTGGCATGTCGCTACATGTTTGGCAGTGTTGCGGTTTTCCCGTACATCCACTACACGTGTTGCATTCTTTACCGCGAGTGTTTTCATGAATTTATTAGTTAATTATGGTAGTATTAAAACGTTAACAAGGAGTAATAATACGTAAAATAGGACCCACACTATTGTTCAAAAACGGTTCTAACTGAACTGAATATCTGAAAAATATTTTAAAAACAATAATATGCTAATTTAAATTACGATATGTCAGTGCTTTTTGAATAATGCAATTTTTGATATAGGTACTTAAAACCAATTTCAAACTATCTAATTTAATCTCTAAATTATTTAAACTAAAAATAACGACTTGTATTGAATTCACTAAAAAGAATATGTCGGTACTTCAGTATTTTTCAATAAATAAATAAAAATCCAGCTATGAAACCGAAGCTTACATTACAATTAATATAGTAAAACTAAGGTATCACTGGCATATTTTACAGGATGTAGGTATTTGCTTTTATTAATGCCTGTAGTATGACAATAAAAGATTAACTTACACTATACGTCTCATAGTTAGATTTAACATTTTTGCAGAAATATTTTCAAGTGATAAAGATAATGTCAAGTGGCGGTGATGAAGCAGTGTAAGTGATGGCTTCACTGCATCTTCTGCATCATCATCATGAGGAACCGAAGACGACAACGGTAACCAAATTCTCTTTAGTCTTTAATAAAAATGTTTTTGAACACCAAAGTAATATTAAACTTTTTTATCATTAATTTAGTACTGTACACTATACACACTATACCTAAAATTCGACAATATCAGCTACGTGTACGACCACATTATACTAACATTTTTATAACACTTGTATCTTGTTTAAAAAGTTGTGTTGACTTGCCTACTAGTAAAATGAAAGTCTTAGCCATATCTTTTACGAAAGTTACTAAGGATTCCAAAATAACTGTAGAATCAGTTATATAAAACATTTTAAAGTAACTTATTAAGTAATAAAACTAGAAAACAGTAATATTGTGTTACGAGGAAGTCCAGCCCGATACAAGTACAGGAATTGTCTCATTGAGCAATTAAATCAATATAAATGAACATTGTCCTGTACAAATATTAACGCGAACAGGTAATAATTAGTACATCGGGTAAAATAAATTGTAATCATTTTTACATTTTACCAGATCTACCTTCAGGCATCTCAATCAGTTATGAAGCTTCTTAATTCGAACATAATAGCTCATTCTGAATCCGAATACTCATAACAAGGGCGTTGTCATAAAAAATTCAAAAGTATTCATTAGTGATTCAACAATTTCATTCATGATGGATTCTGGGCATAATTTAATGAGGTTTAAAAACTACTAGGATATGGAAATCTTTGTTCTTCGTTGTAATTCTTCCTCGAGTCTTTTGAAGTAATTACACTTCACTGGCCATTTTTTTAAAATATTCACACATAATTAGTATTACAATGAGTTTGCACATTAGTAGTATCGGAACTAGTAATTCTTCTTGACATGAAATCTTTCCTTTATACAGATTTTTTTATCAGGTTTTGGTTCAGATCCGATAAAAATAACCGCCTACATGGTTACTCATGTAGGGAAAATTCGTTACATTTGTTTGTTTGAATTGTACCATATAATCCAAAGTTTGCACATCATTACAAGTTTTATAAAATTTTTGGATTTACACATCATTACTGAAGCAAATATTTTATTCTGTTCTTTATTTTGAACGTATTAAACCTTTTGACGATGGTTGAGAGCATTTTTCCATTAATATCTACAACGGGTTTTGCATTTTCTTATAATATAATCTATCCTAGTAACACATAACGTTGGCAAATGTTTGTAATCCTTCCTCATGTTGTTTGAGATTATCCCTTTACTAGTTGTAATTATAAAAAGTAGTACTCTAGATTTTTACGATGTGGAATACAAACACATCACGCATTAATTCTACCTTCTTCAGAGTAGTAGTTGCAACATTCCTGGAGCCTATGTTATGAAACTACCCTCAATTGTACTCCAAATAGCCTTTTTGATCTTTGAACTTTTGGCTCGTTTATTTTCTAATTAAAATTATGGCTAGTTATTAATATATATATATATATATATATATATATATATATATATATATATACCTAACAAAATATATATTATTGCTTATCCTGTAAGTGTATATTTTGAGGTCTTTATCAAAAAAGATACAAACTTCATAACTCATATGCTACTTCTTCACAAATCGATGCTTTACGATTTTTGAGAATTTCTCCATAATCTATATTTCTAAAAGTAATCAGAACGAAAAATACTATTATTGGTTTAACCTTATGAACTGTTTATAACAAATCATTATAAATAGATTTAATTCTAATACTTTAAAAAATATGAGAACGTGTTGATTAAATGAGAGAGTAACTAAATAATGTATTTCAAAAGATCCTTAAAGTAACCATACGATTTGTTAAAAGTTTTTTAATATTCAAGATAAACATTATCTTTTTAATGTTTAACCGTACAAATATACCGTATACGGTATTTCTCTTGATAGTTATAAAATATTCGGTTTTTTAAGATAAAATTGTAAAATGAATTCTGCTGATAATTGTTAGCCCTCTGGAAGATATAACGTTGATATTATGATGACTTACACGCCTTTTTTAAAGTCGATGGAGACCGGTGAAGGAGATAAACGTATTTGGTGGGAACGAATTACGTGAAAAGGAAACTGACTGACTGAAATTCGTTAAGTGTCTTCATGCAGTACGATATCCAGAAGTAAAGTTAGACCAGGTCTAGTTTAAGTTTTGACAGCTGACGAAGAATGGCCTTTCAGCTGTCTAATTTTAATATCCTTTCAATAACATTTTCACCATTCATAGTTTACTTGTTGGTAAGCTGATCAAGAAGAGTTCTGTGACGTATCAAAATTTTACATCATAAAAATTTTAACAAATTTGTATGTTTTAATTAACACCTAAATACTGTTAGATAGTCAATAAGTACGCTATTATACTTAAAATCTCATATTATGCTCTTATAAGTAATTTAACACAAATAAGTAGACTATTAGAGGAGGTGTAAAAGACTTGTTTATTTTTGTTTGTAAAAGTTGTAACTCAATAACCGATATACATATAAAGGACTTTTAACGAAGTATTGATAAAAAAATATCTTGCTAGTATATCTTACTATATTTTATTAGGGACTCGCCAAGTCCTTCTTGAAATCGTGTTATTATGAATCTGTCTGTCTGTAAAACCGTGCGATAACTCGATAGAAAGATCATAAAAAATGTTTTGTGCATAGTGCCTTAATGTATGAATAATCTATTGATTTTAGATTATGAAAGATCAAAATGAAAGTTATGAGTAAAAATCTAACGTTTTAAACGCATTGGTTTAATAGTTAGACATGATGACGACGAGAACATTTGCGATTAAAAATATATTTTTTTTTATTTTACATTTTATCACATTTTTTATGAAACACGTGTGATGGGATTACTTTGTTGGATTAGTTAGTAATTCTCTCGGATCTTTATATACTCCGTTGTATGAGTTTCTTTTTAAAATGCAGACATAATGTAGTGTTTTCAATATTAGTAATAATTTGGAGGACTTCTGTTGTTTCGCTCTTTTCCTGAAACATATTAATGAAATACATTTTGACACATGGACTGGTTTAGTATATTGATTGAATAATATTGTTTAATACATTAGATAAATGTAATAATTAAGATATGTAGCCTTATAATTTAAGGGCTTTCCAAAAATTTCTACCTTAATAATAGCAGTGGACAATTTTTTAATACTACTAAATATTTCTTATGTTTAAATTGAGTTTGCATTGTAGTTGTAAGCAGCTAGCTGCTGACTAATGTGTTTGGTAACTAATCTTATTGGCCTTTACAACGCAAAGTCAAATTTCATGTGATTTTTGTAAAAGCTATACTTCAATAACAAGTTACGGTAAACTCCTCAAAAGGCAACGAATTGTATTTTCATGTAATGCTATAAAGGATAAACTACCTTGTCATAAATTCTGTAACTTGTTTATTTACACAAGTGTCATTGGTTTTTAATGAATAAACACTTAATGTCATAAAATATGTTGACAGCTTTTCTGTAGCACTCAACATCTTGCTGCCGAGTTTCAAGCTGCAGCTGTTTGACAATAGGTGCCAACAGTTCGTCTACATTACAATGGATCTCTTCAGGGCAAGTCAATCTTCTGCTTGGATATGAAAGTTGACTTACCCTAAAGAGGTCCATTGTTATGCGATATAAACGTTGATATGTAACGTGCAATAGATTCATACTGAACCAACAAGGTTCAACTATTCTTAAAAAAACAAAAGCTTATAATATTTACTATTTCCACCACTTAATATTTGGGTCACACTTATTTATAATATTAACGCCACATATTATTTACAAATAACCATGATGATTGAGGATTTTAGGAGCAATTACTCAATATTTTACTAGATGAAACTAATAAAAATATACATGGTAAAATTGTGTGATTATTACTAGTTGTATCAAACGATGATGACGTTTTCAAAAATTCACAAATAGTTTTAGTTAATATATATTAAAAAAAAACAGAATTACAAGAAAGTAGAAAAAATAACTAAAAAAATCAATTATTTGAACGTTTCTTCCATTAATCGCAAGGTCGTCAATTAATAAATTCTGATCAAGAGATTTTCATAATTCCAATATGAGCTCAAACTTATTAGTCAGTGTATTGTTTATTATTATGTGATATGTATTATTAGTCAATGGCCTCTTGATTTCTCGATCATGATATGCGTAACAAAAGATGATAGTATGCCGAAGTAGTTAGTAGTAACAAAACTGGAGAAAGACTGAGAGAGAGAGAGAGAGAGAGAGAGAGAGAGAGAGAGAGAGAGAGAGAGAGAGAGAGAGAGAGACCCGGGTGGACCATAAACTATAAAATGATGTAGAAATTCAACGCATACACAGCGTCTCTTCGGTTTAATGTCGATTTTCAGCAGAATCGTGCAAACAGACCCTCAAAAGGCGAGGTGTATCCTATTGCCGGGGTTTATTCAATGATTCTAGTGTAAAGGGAGCATGAACGCAAAGCCTCCAGCGTTGACGCAAAGTTGAGCGCGTGTCTAACCTTGTTATCTTACACAAGCGTTGCTCTCCAGCATAGTGGACATCTTTATAAAAAAAAAAAAAAAAAAAACTAAATACAAAGCCAACTATATTACTGTCAATACAATGAATAAATGCATTTATTTTAAATCAAACCATTGAAACCTGTTCATACTTCAAAATATTAATTTCTTATTTCGTACTTTACAGACCCTGTATCTGTAACGACTAAAAATTTCAAGGCCTAATATCCCAATAATTCAAATTGTTTAAGTATTACTCTTTTACCTAATTCCTATGATATTTCAATTAACTTTTGAGAAAAACAACACCTGAATCCTTACAAAATACTGGGATTCAATCTGAAAGTACAATACTGCACACATTTTACTTTCGTTTTTAACGCATTAATTCAAGTAATTAATTGGAATAAGTAAATTTATGACTTTCAAAACAGTTTTTCTATAACATGACTTAAAATATAATTATATTCCTCTCGTATGAAAACTGCTTTCATATTACGGTCTCAAGAAAGCTGCTACCCTTTCACAAACAAGATCTTTACTCCACTCATTACTGATTTTCAGCACTAAATACTGTAAAAATGTTTACATTTTATATATGTATTACTTATATGCTAGCAGAACAATAAAGTTAAAAAAAAGTATATTACTTACAATTGGTTTACAAAATCAGCCTACTTCGATTGTTCTCATGGTAGAAATTACAAAAAAACTCCTTCATAACTTCACCTGAAGTGAACCTCAGACCCCAAACCCTTACGCCGTTCTGAATCATCACGCTTACATGATGAAGCTAAAAATCAAATGTAACTAATGGTCTATCTCTCTCAGTTTACCGTATGTCTCTATATTTAAAAACATAATCAACTTATTTTTACTTAACTATTGTAAAATCTATATTTTTACAGAATATTATACAAGAAGTTTTGACGTGTTTGAAAATTAAATTTCAAAATGTTGACATTACAAAATTTAGAAACTAAAATATATAATGAAACACTAAGAAAATGACAGAAGTATATTGTTTCAGTAAATGTATCAACACATCTTATTGGAGTTTAAATGTTTAAATTGTGTACCAAATAGGTAACTTATTGTATGATTAGTCCGAATATAAATGTTCAATTCGAAGTTTAACAATGAAACCGAGTAAATAAAGTAATATATTTAATATTTTTTATCTTTAGTGTTTTCTTTTAAACAAAATAACATTATTATCGTTCTTTATAATATTTGAGAGAAAGTAAAAAGTGTTCTGTAACACATAATATTGTACACGTAATAATAAGTTTTTGTTATAATAAAACATTTTTGTATCTCGAGCAGTTTATATATATATATATATATATATATATATATATATATATATATATATATATATATATATATATATATGTAATAAGCAATAATAGTACAGATATTCTAGTAAAACATTGAGGAAGGCCGAAGTAGCTTAAAATTCTTCTTCTAAACTTCTTTAACCAAATAGTGTTATGAAGAGATTCAGGTTACTTCGAGCATGATGATTCCTTATTATAATACACTAATAAATTTCACAAAAAAATTATAATAATTTAACACAAGCAACAAGGTCTTTTTACGTAAAACTAATAAATTAAATAATTTAAATACATCTTCTCCTAACACATTCTTACATTAGAACCTAAAATAATAAAATATTCCCTCCCGATGATCATTGCTCGCTAGAATATTCCTTGGAGATTTTTTCCCGCTCTTACATAGTTTCATACTAAGGATATTAGAAATGTGTTGGAGGCCTCAAGGTTTAAAATCTGATGTAGCAATGCGGCAAGTTTCAGGGATTGAAATTCCTAGTAACACGACCACACGAATTCTCAACACCACACCAAAGTCTCTACACAGCCTAAGCGTGTATTGTAGTGCGACGAATTGATCTGTTAGATGGCAATTTGTCACTTAAAAAAACTATTACTGAATTCCAAAAAAGTTTTTATTGAGACCTTTTCAGCACTTACACGTACAATAGTATTAGAGAATGGAGAGGGATTATTAGGTTGACATATCTTATATGATATGCGTCAGATATGCTTGTGAATTTCTCTTCGTTCTCGTAATAGGCAAGTCCTACGCTGCCACTCTTGCTAAAAATTTCAGGTGTGATCAGTAGGATGACCTAGAATTACAAGTATTTCTTCTAAAAGCATTTGCCAAAGAAAGGAAAACGCCCACAAATGAATGAGAATTTGTTAACTGTCGATCTTATTCGGTTTGAGAAAAAATATGGCCTCCGACCCACTTCCTCATTTTGCTGCAGGATTTGTGGCTATTATGAATAACGCACTGGCTAACGAATTCCTATTCGTTACTAAAAAAAATTTGAGTCAGCATCCAATAATTGGTATTGTTGTTGAAATACGAATACAATTTCATATTCCATATAATTGCGTGTAGCACAAGACAAAAAATATTATTACTATAAATATTGTATATTTGTATTTTGAAAAAGACTATGGTAAACAAGGATGAAGTTCAATATTTACTAACACATTTGTATGATGAATCTAAAGCCTTACACTAATTAAAGGAATAATATATACTAAGTTATTCGTGGAATGTGTAATGACTTATTAAATATACAGACCCACTAACGAACGAACAATATCGATAAAATAATTGACTAAAGTAAGAACATATTTTGTCATTTAAAATTTTGGCAAAATACTAATGTTCATGCATAGAAAGCAGCACAGTTTTATCGTGCACTGATTGTGCACTACAAGACCGACTGGCCTAATGAATGTAGTAGCGTGCCACTCACTTGTTGCCTTGCCCTTGTAAAAAGTTGGCATTTCACTAAAGGGAATGCAAAAAAGCAGCACGGTTTAATCGTGCACTTATTGTACCCTACAAGGCCGACTAGACTAATGAATGTAGTAGCGTGCCACTCATTTGTTGCTTTGCCCTTGTAAAAAGTTGGCATTACACTAAAGGGAATGCAAAAAAGCAGCACGGTTTTATCGTGCTTCGATTGTGCCTGACAAGGCCGACTGGACTAATGAATGTAGTTGCGTGACACTCACTTGTTGCCTCGCCTTCGTAAAAAGGTTACAGCACTGTAAGTTGTGGGACAACCTGCATTTATACAAACATATACGTGAATTCTGTAATATATTTGAGAAACATTTGTAGCGAATGTACACTATGAAATATACATATTAATTTGATAACTTAGATGAGTTTGAAAATACTGCTTATTTCTAAATTATGTTTTATCACTGTGTATTCATATACTTTTCATCCTAATATTCCCTACATTTATATGTCAATGTTATTAAGAGTATTTAATGAATATAACATCTTTATAGGGATGTTATTATTCTAAATCTTATAATAGCATAAATGCTTTTTAGTGTAGGTACATAATCCTCGTCTAGGATCAGTTCTACTTTAATATTTATGGCTAGTTAGATTATTGTCGCAACTTCTTCGAAGACATCGAATGTCCTAGACCTCATCCTTTAATAACTACGATCTAGAAGACGCTACCCTGGCAGTCGACATGTTGCATCAATTTTTTTGGGACCTGGATTTATTCCGGGAATTTTTTGAACTTTTACGGCTAGCTATTATCGTATAAATAGGCAGTCTTACTATAGATAATACAAAGTTGATGCTTTCAACTCAATGATCATTATGTCTATTAGTTGTTACAAATCCATGAAAAGAAGAAGTAAGTGTATAGATATTCTTTATTTTTTTGCCAGCTTGATTACTTTTTCAAGGATGCTCCTCACTTATCAAAAATTGATGCAAACAGGAGTTACGTATTAGTTGTACAGGTATTAAGTTCTGAAATGAGATAAGTTGTTAAAGAGAACTAGGTGGGAATGTAAAACTGTATTATAGAAAGATCGAAATAGAATTGAAGTAAAACATTTAACTTGAAATACATTACTACCTCATGCATGGATACTTTTTAGTTTTAGTAGTTTTAGAAGTCAATATTTATGATGGAGTTGTCACTAACCCCACTGTGAAGTGATCAATGACAGAAGAAAACTTCGCTACACCTGTCATTTGAAGACGAATTGTAAGTAGAATCTTAGTTAAGAACAAACTCATACATTCCTTATTTAGAACAAGGTAAGCTGTATAATAGCTCTATGACCTATTACAAATTACCATACTTTATCAATACAGTTTAAAATTAATACTTAACCAATAATTTTCTTATTGCTCAATATTTGAATTCTCTTTGGCACGGTAACAGTTAACAGTATGGTAACATTAGAAACGTCTTAATATTATATTTGTTCCATATAAAAAACTTTCTAAATAGTTTCGTTAAAATGCATAAATGCTTTTCGTTAAAATGCATAAATTTCCAGCCAAACATGTTCTATTCGTCAATTAATATGTTTTACCCTATCGTAAGCGAATTTATTTTGAAAAAAGGTGGTTATATATAAAGGAGTACGAAGGCTTAACTGACTGCGGGGGTAATGCTCAAGGCAGTCAACAGTCATGGAGAAATTAATATTCTTCATCACAAGGAAATCTGTGCAAAGTATGAAGATTTCCGGAAGTATAAGGAGATTGTTTTCTTCAAAGCGAGCTCTACGTGGAAATAGTCTGCTTTTATTGAATATAGTCCTCAAAACCTTCGCTTTACATATTCTTTGACAAAGAGAGAAGACATATCTGAATCTTTCTTCCATATACTGGCATTCCTTCCTTATCGGTTGTCACTGTTTAGTCTGCAATCTAGGACCTAAAAACTCACTCAGGCTTTGGAGTTAACGATTTACTTTAATTAATTATCAAAGATAACTCGTACGTCTGATATTGTAACTCAAGTCTTTGTTTCATCATGTAGGTGGAGTTATTGATGAATTAGTCCATACTTTTAACGGTAATAACGGTAAGGATTGGAGTATGGGTTTTAGTACATTAAGATTAACAGTCTTACATCACCATATAGCCAATCTTAGCTTCACTGCTCAATCAGTTTATGGTTAATTTTGCTCTATTGAACTTATTTAAAAAAGGTATGTTAAACTGACTAGCTCAAAGTTTAAAGTACTCAGTCCTAAACAGTCCTTTTAATTACTACAAGGTACATCAAACACCTTGTCGTGTAACATATTTTGTTCACTTTGGACATGTATCATCTAAGTTTCTTAAAAATTTAAAATTTACAGATAAAATATTTCTAGAGATATCTATAATACATTCATATTTTTGTTCGCTGAATTAGGTTTCATAACGGTATTTAAATAGCAAAAGTTCCTGTTAACTAACTAGGGAAGGCAATAAAAAGCAAGAGTGCATTTAACTAAAATTCTGTTATCGTATTTTAACGTTGAAATACCACTCTCATTTAATCTTTTACTTTATCAGCAAAAGTCAGATATTGAAATCTTACGTGATTGGTCTTAATATTTCACCGTGGTTAGGGGCCGTGATCTTGAGTGTATAAAGTATCTGCCTGCCTGAATATAACGTGTTTAAATCCTGCGATACGACAGCGGGTAAACGGCTAATGTAATATCATTAGTGGTCTCGGTACAGTATAACGAGGCGCATGTGATATATGCCTCAAGTACACGCACCGTACACATACACTAATACTATGGTCTCGTATATTGAGATAAAGAATCATTTTAATGTGTAAGTTAAAGTTAATTTATGTTTAACTCCATTGATATTTTACGTAAACACCAAAAGAAAAAAGATTATATAATATCGTGGGACAAATGTTTTTAAAGATGTTAGTTTACAAGTAAAAAATGCTGAATAACCTTTTTTGATGTGACCCGGTAATCCGTTTTAAGTTAATAATGAGCTATTATTATATCTTCATTGTAACTTATCACTCACAAATTAATTAAACAATTCGTGAACAGACCGTTCCGCTACTACTTTCAAAATGTAAAAAGTGCACATAGAGATTTCTTTGTATACAATTCATTGTACTGTATATTGCTATATAAGGTTGCTTAGTTAAAGGCTACTTTTACTCTTCAAGTATTGATAATTTTTTATTTTTAAAATAAAATAAAATTATTTCTACCATATTTTAACTTATGGGACAGCTCAATAATAAACTTTAAAAACAAATTGGGGCGGTTGGAATTGAGCCAGGTTAACACACTACTTAGTTTTATAAGCTTATTTCAAAACGTTTTGGTTGACCCGAAATTGCGGTTGAAAGTAATTAGCTTTTGCCTGCATTAATTCTCTTAACAAAATTGCTACTGTAGACTTTGCCGCCTAATTGTACTGTTACATTAATATTTTAAGCAATCCAATTTTGGTTACCTCAATATTACATTCGAACGTTAAACTAATCCGGGAATACAGATGATTGATTGCTTTAGCATTTGAGTTTTGGTCTAATTTCGTAGTATTTCAACTTAACTTGAGAGCTTAAATTACGAAAGTTCATTTAAAAAAGTAAACTTTTGTTATAAAGAACACCTTAACTTACGTAATATCATGTCAAGTAAAATTTTATGTAGCAGTAGTCAGTAAACGTAACAAAATACACAAATGTAAGAAAATATATTTGTTAGATCAAATATTGTATAAAAGTTTTAGTCAAAATCCATAACCTACTAATAGGCTATATCTTCAAATATTCAAAATGGATGTATCTTAAAATTAAAAATGGTAAGCAGAAAATACATGCTTTACAAATAAGTAATTTTTCCTCTCATGTTGAATCTCTTGAAAGTTAAACTGTCCGTATAACCTCCACGTATAACTCCACTCATAAAAATTAAAAGTCATATAATAACATTCCCAAAACTATAAACAGATCTAGTTTTAAAAATATTTTTACCAACTGATGGTTTATGAAATAAGCATAGGAACACAATTTTTAAATTTGAAATACTGGAACAATATACATAACACAAAGGCAACAAAGTTTTTGTCGTTTCAAAAATCAAATTTGATGAAATTGAGAACTAAAAATTAATTAATAGATTAATACTCAATCACTTACTACTAGTGCCATACATTTTACCAAGGATTGACTCCTAATGAAATCTGTCGATGAGTAGAATATGTTTCTGTTAGCACTATACTGAACGATATTTCTGATTTGATGCGTGAAGAGATATCCAGGAATGATTTTAATTAGATATCGACACTGAATCCAAACACCGATCAAAGCGGTAATCACGGTTTACTATAAATATAGCCTATATCATGGACTTGGCAGGCGTAAACATACGTTTTCCTATATAAAGGACAGCTTTCAGCTTTGTGTAATATTTCGTATCAATACAGTTTCTCATGGTCAAGTGAATCGGTCTCAGTTTGGTGGAATAAGAAGCAAATTTACTCAGAGTTAAAAATCAGAATTTTTAACTCTGATAAACAGTTCACGATTAAATACTGTATTTTGTACAACGCCAATACACCTGCCAGTCGTTATTATTGTGTTCGGCAAACATGTGTGGCAGAGCATTTAGTGTATGTGATCACTTGTTGTAATATCCATGCATCGACAAATGAAACGATATAGTACACACTTATCGAACAATAATATGATTCAGTTAGACTAAATCTCTTTCGAATTCTCAGTGCAGTGGACGCAGGAACCATTAAATATGTGTGCAACCCTACAAATATTCAGATATTAAATAATTCGTTTATGAAATTTGGATTTTAATATATTTTTGAAACTAGGAAATACGAATCAACGAAAAATTTGGAAACTGTCTTACATCCCTCTTATATCTTAGTCATAATGTCGCCATTTTCTCTTTGAGTGTGTTATGTAACCTCAATAACATATTATTACACCTTCAGTGTGCCTATTATTACCATATAATTTGTAATAATAATAATCACTGGAATGTGATTATCACACTTAGTGTGTGTAATATTCTGTAATTAATGTCTTGAGAATATTACCTTACATGACTATCATCAATTAAGGACATTTTACAGTGTAATTGTCAACATGTGTGAATATTAAAAAGTATCTAACTAAATCACTGAATTTAACTGTATCTTCATCCAGTGAAAAAACTTATCCTGTGTAAGTTTTATGTTCAGTATAACGCTTATGCGGTGTGTTTTGATCCAGCACGAATATTATGCATTATGAAAATCATTCACTGAAACCTAGTCATACCTTGTAAAGTTTTATTTCATGCGTTATGAATATAATCCAGTTTAGACGTGGATGCCAGAATGATTAAAGTGTAATATTAATCCAATGTACTATCATCCAACGTAAAAGTTTAGTGTGATTACAATGACGTAGAATTAGTGGAACTATCAATCAGTTTCCTGTCATATACTGATGCTATTATCTACTCCCCTGGTGTGTGTAATCCAATTCCCCTTGTTGTCACAAAGTGTGATTTATTAGTATGGGCTGCATATTTATATTTTTAATTTATATTAATCTGGTTTACTGCGCTTAAAATAAGTTTGTTAAAAACAGATTTAAAACTTTTAAAATCTGGTAACAAAGCGGAGAATCGTTGTAGATAGAACTGATAAAATTAATTAAACGTAATTTATTTATGCTCTAGACGGTCTGATCACTTATATTATAAATTCAACTAACCAAAGCTTTATAAATACAATAAATTATTTTAGCAGACAACGGAATCCAATGATATATATATATATATATATATATATATATATATATATATATATATATATATTTATATTTATATAATGCAACAATATTACTAACCCCACCTGAATTAACAAAGCTGTGAATGTTTGTACATAAGGAAATAAAAATTTGTTGGCTGCATTGATATTGTGGTATGGAATTTAACAGGGGCTTAAAGAACACCAGCGGCATGAACACTAACATACCACAATGAGCGATTTATTTTCCAGAACTGTTGGTTGGAAAACAGCGAGACTTCTATAACTCAAAACCTATTACATATGGCTATTTTGAAATTTTACATAAATTCTATTATAATTTCCACCTCATATCGGAAGTGGATGTTTTTAACCGCAGTAGGCTCAGTTCTAAGTATATATGTACATTTTATTCATCGTGACAATAACGGCAACTACACAATATGGAACAGTGAATATTTTAGACCGAAAGAAGATTGCAAGAGCTGGAAGCAGACCTGTTTTACTGAATTAGGTTTCTGAGATAATATCCTTAATAAATATTATAAATGCGAAAGTAAGTTTGTTTATTACGCTTTCACGTGTAAATTATTTAACCGATTGTACTAAAGTTTTACATGGATTTTACTAATGTCCCTAGCTAAAATGTACGTCGTTTCCTATTTCAAAGATGCCTCCAGTCACCGCTCCACTGGTTTCTGAATTTGCGAAAATCCCATCTTGATCTATTAAGTTGCATTACAGCAAGCACATATTTCTAGTTGCTTGTTAAATGTTATCAGTAGGTCTGAATAAACATACTTTATGACAGTACAACCATAAGTTTAATTAATTTAACCACCATTTTCGATTTATGTACGTTTATAACATTTAGAGCATCAAGTAAGCTTGTCAGTAACATATGCATATCAGTCAGTACATACATATACACATAAATACTCTAAACTGTTTATCTATGTTTTATACCAATTTGTAAAACTGTTTAAATCATATAATAAACCGCATCACATTATTCTCTCAGAACATGACGAGTCGTAAACAAGTACCTTTAGCATAATTGTTGTTGGTAACAAAACAGTAAACATGAACCCATTACTGCCAAACGAAATATCACCCAGACACGTAATACGGTGATATACATCAATACACACATATAAAATCCATTTTACCTTTCGTGCATGGAGTCTCAGTGTCACACAGTCAAGGTAGCAGTGAGCACACGCGAGCCACTATCAATCTTTATCCCCTCTCAGCATGAAGTAATCACACAATGCGAATGTTTGGTCAAGATCCATAATAACATTAGTCTCTAAATATTTAGTGCTAATATGTTCTATGTATATATAAGTGTTTGTCGCTTTAGCCACATTAATACACTTTCCAAAAATTTAAACAAAAATATGTGTTACCAATCACTTGAGTACCATGCCCTTTCATTTCAGTTTAAACAAAAGTATTCCTAGATAACAGTATGGTTTTGAAATCATAATACGTATATCACGCAACGCAATGTGTCACTTTTATAGCTATTATAATTACCTAAATGCTATTTCATAACATATATTCTGGGTTGGAGATTTTTCCACATTTGAAGGAAATTATTTCAGGTTTTCAGCTTTGCATTAATTGAAAAATCTTAATGAACTCGTTAGCACGTGCGAGTACTGCAGAATGCACTCAGACGGTAAGTGTTTATTACATAAAACTTGACGTTGCATGTGCAGCAGCCGCTAGTGTAACATAGTGATTATCAGATATCACGGCCGCAGTCCAGTGAACGTGACGTACGGCGTTCGGTTGTGAGAGCATTAAAACTTATCGGCGAGTAATACATTAATTCTCATATAACTTAAGAGTTCACCTGCTACAAGAAAAGAAGAGGTGAAGGCATCCTTAATGTTAATTCAAGCATTAAAGTTTACTAAAACATAAAAGAACATAGATTAACAGGTCCGTATAGTGTGCCGTCAGGTGTATTCCTGGCAGGTTAAAAGTGTTAAAAATTAAAATTCTTTTAATGAATTTCGGTGGGTTTTCTATATAGCAGACAGTAACTTTAATTTATCATATTAAATATTCCGGAATTATAGTGTGGATACCACATAATAATAAATACAGAAAGTTGGTGTTTGCCAATGTTATAAAATCGAGCTATAAACTACAGTTTAAGTCAAAATATGCAGTCAATGAGGTTGTAGGAAAGCTCACGTTATATCCAGTTTCCAAATGTCTTCAAATATTATTAATTATAAAATATACACTGTTTTTACTCAGTAATTTTGATTTTTAACTCTGAGTATATTAGAATCTTAATCTACTAAATTTAGGTCGATGCACTTGACTGTAAACTGTCCTTTTCATGTAATTTTTGTTCATGAAAATATTAAAAACTTTAAATACATATCTATGATATATGTTTCTTTTCTGTATTGACCCTATATTCAGAACTTTCTTTTCCCGACCCAAAGGATAGTTCGTTTACCACGTTAACATACAAATAAAATGAAATAATTATAAAGACAATATTTAACTATGCAACGCATATAATTCCATGTGATGAAAAGATCCAAGACTTTACAACTTGTCATGCATTACTACGATGGTATTTATTATCTCGCTATTGTATATAAATACTAAGTTTTATATATATAAAACAGTATTTTAAATATTTCCAATCACTTTTTTAGGAGCACATTTCGCTGAAATCACAGATGAGGGGTGGTTTTCTTTAAACGAAGAGAGAAAGACATGAAACCTCTTGCTTGAACTGTTAAACTGTTATCGTGTTGACATGGAGACAGACGCTGACTATACTAACTCATCTGGAGAGACTTTGCTTACGCTTAGCCAAGATAAAGAGGTCATCATCGCTCTAATCGAGGTTTTAGTGTCAATATACCATCAAGATCATTCCTGAACATTTCTTGATGCCATCATAAATATTGTTCAGAATAGTGGGCTAAGAGAAACATATTTAACTAATCGTCAGATTTAACTAGGAGTCAATCCTGGCTACAATGCAAAACACGGGTAGTAAGTTACTAAGTCTATCTTGACTTGTTTTTAAGAAATTCAAAATGAGGTGCCTAATTTGTAGATTTATTTATTAATCAGGTATTACCTATTTACCATTTTTATTTTAAAATCCATTATTTTTATAGTAGATAAGTAAGTTATGACTTTTGAATATAATTTGATATTCAAAATGTGATCTACAAAATCCATTTTATAACATTTGTTTATTTTGCTAGGTTTTTACTACTTTACAACTTACATACTGCATATTATTTTCATTTGCATACGATTAAGTAAGAGTGTTATTTATAACACTGGGTTTTTTTAAATAACTATTTTAACCTTGCAAGTTAAGTTAAATAATACTAAATTGGACCAAAACTGCGATGTCAATGCATTCAATTCCTGTAGTCCCGTAGTAGTATTATGTTCTAATGAAATATTTAGGTGACCAAAATTGAATATCTCTCAGTATACTTTAAACATTAATAGAACAGGTATGGTTAGAGCTAAGAAACACTTTTTGTATCAGTATGTTGTGTTGTACATGAAGTAGAGTAAACCAAATTAATATTTTATTTAAATGGAATCCAATATAATTTTACAAATTTTGAAAATTGACTATAAAAGAAATATATCATTGGCTTTGCGTATGACTGTAATAATTTTTTATAGGATTATTTTCTACCTGTCGATGAAGACCATAAATATTATAGGCAAATAAAACATAATTTTATAATTTCAACTTTTAAATATTTAATTTATACGTATACTTTTTACTTTACGTGTTTTTTTATACAACTAGGATACAGATTTGTATTGAATATTTCTCAAAACAGAATGCAGGATATATATATATATATATATATATATATATATATATATATATATATATACTGGTTGGATCTCAATGTGTTCCCGAAAGATTTGTGATGCTTCCTAGTAAAGCCTAAGAATAGTGTTTAATAACACAATAAAAAATATGTAAAGAAAATATATTGTCTTAAATACAGATAACTTATATGTAGTCTGGGCCTTATGTGTGTAATCTGCTCAGTACTGATGTGCTTAAAGTTGAAAGAAAATTTAAGAGGAAATTTCAATTTAAATTTCTTGTTTCAGGTAAGTTGAAAACAAGATGGAGTCGGTTCTGATTTAAGGTAACATTGTATATCGTTACATAATATGTGTAATACAATTTGAAATGAATAACATTGACCTTTTTACATAAAATATATAAATAGCATATACTAATAAAGTACAATAACATTTCTTTTAAGTAACACAGAGATTTAAAAAAAATACTGTATGAAAACTTCAACATTTATCTGAAACTTATTATTATATTTATATTTAGGTTGTAAAATTGTTCATAGTGTCTTATTTATTTGGCTCTTGGAAATGATTTTATCTCATAAAACTATTTAATTACCAGTTACTTATTTCAATGGCAACTATAATGATAAGAAAGGGGATACATTTTGTTGCATGACTTTATTTATCCTCATAGATTCCTAAGTAAAGAAATCTTGTTATGCTTCTTGATTATGGAAAGAATTAAAATTTCTCTACCCTCCCATCATTTGACGTCCAGCTAACTTGAATTTCTTTTTGTCTAACTATTTTTGTTCTTTCTTCAACAAATTTCTTATACTATTATGGGGTAGAGATTTGAATACCCGATTTACTTACTTCGTTAGTGTACACCACTGATATGGTCCATATTGCTCTAAGAAATAGTGTTATAAGAAATAGTGTGCAAGTATTTCAGGATCATGTAAAAATATCCATGCTGAAAATGTCCATATATACGTCGCTGAGAATAGTATTCATCCTGGAGGTATTGCACTGATCAAAATTATAAATTTATTAGTTGATTTTAAACTAACTGTTTAAGATTATTCGAATAAGAATAGTTTTTATCCAATTTGTATAGGTTATGTTGGTGTTCTATTGTTATGCACAAATGTTCAGTAAGTGCTATCACGAGGACAATTACAATAGACTGATTTTGTATACAAATCAACCTAAAAACTCCAATAATTATGTCATATTTCTGTCTTCATACCGTGTTATACAAACGTTCTCAATAATTTAGTTTTTGCTTGGATTATTTTATTTCATAGCTGAACTAAAATGTATGAGTAACCAAAAATTGTAAATAATAAAAGTATTTTACCGTGTAGTAAATTTAACAGGCAAATTTTAACAGGGTTTAGTGTCCTAAATGGGTAAATTATTACGAGCTTCTGAAATTAAAATTTTCGTGAGTTAGTAAGATTTTGTAGTTTTTCAGTAGTGTAGTAGACAATGTTACAACATACATAGGACTTTATTAAGGTTGAAAGTGAACTAGGAGGATAATTTTACCAATTACGACGAAGTCACGCAATACAGAACACCAATACCACCTTTAGACAAACCGTAACATGCTAGTTAATGCTATTCCTCTTGAAATGAGAAAAACAGTACCTGCCATGCAGTCTAACTGGCATTAAATTAGAAGATAAAGCACGTTATGTTCAAGGCTATTTAAACTTCCGCGTTTTATTTGAGAACTTGGAGTGATTACAAAAACTATTTTATTGTGTAACTGGTTGTGAATGACTTTAATTGGCTTTTTATTTTCATGGGATCAACAGTCGTTTAATGTTATAAAGTACTAAACAAATATTTTATAGGATTGCTTCAAAACTTTCTGCTTGTGAATTCAAACTGACCATACAGAATTAGCCTTTCAGTACGTAACGAGGAGAAAACGTATGACTTTGAAATACAATCTAAGTTTGAGAGACTACTAATAGCCCAGGAGCAAAGAGCCAATTTGCATTGTAAAATCACACAACCTAGTGCTTCGTAAAACTGATTAAGGAATTTTCTTTGAAAAAGTATTCATCGATTTTTAGTGAGGGCTGAATGAAAAATAAAAGATAAAAGATAATTATCATTAAATATTTTCTTATATTATATATGTTTCAGCTGGACACTTAAATCATCCTTCAACTAAATAAATTTAAGTTAAATCATCATCCACCTTATAGAAGGCGTTAAATCATCATCCACCTTATATCTTGGTACTTATAGAAGAAGAAGAAAAAGTGTTTTATTTAAAACAAAACAGTTGAATAATCAGGTGCCAAGCATGGAACCAATTATAAACAAACACACCACAGCAATGGCCTATGGGCCGTCTGCTGGGTTGGCTATTACAACGTGAAAAGTTCCAATATTGTTGATTAATTAATAAAGATTAATTATATTACTAACGATTTTAACAAAAACAAAACATCATCTTCCGAATGTTGAAAAGTATAAAATGATAAATTAAAAGTATTCATTTGAATTTAATTAAGAGTAAATGTAAATTAATAAAATACTAATATAGAAAGTGCATTACAAAATATTAATAATAATAATAAATAATACACAAAGTTGCAATATGATTACCGCCTTGGATAAAACTATTGTAACTACAACCTATAACTTGCACACAATAATGCAATTAAAAACATAAGAAACCTAAAAGATTTACATGTTGCATGTTCAAATAATAATAACAAACTAATTTGTTGCGTGATAAATGTGCTAAAGAGTGGCGAGGTAGTTTTCAGCTGCAAGACATTAAAATTTTAAATTAAATAAACGTTTGTTAAATAACTGGTACTTATAATGTCTACCATTAATATCGGTGTAGTGATGTATAAAAAAACTACAAATGACTAAGTAATAAGAAAATTAGTTAAGTCACAGTATCAGAAGACGGAGAAGACGTAGCGTCGCGCCGCGGTTGCTGACAGTTGGATGGAGTTCTCATGTATCGGTCACATCGATTGGCTGCCAGCCGCTCTTCTCAGTAAATGGAGTGTTTTGTTTCTAAATAAAACATTTTCTGTGAATCTGATCTTAAGACTATAAAGTATTCGACCGTCATATATCGTGTTAATGGTTATGTCTTATTATTGGCGTGGGCATAGTATGGGATTTATAGTCATGGAGAAAGGTTTGTTCAATGTTTCAATGTCTAAAGAATTGTGTTAAACTATAATAAATTCGCCTCAGGCACCTCACGTTATCCCTGCACTCCAATCTGTATGATGTTATTTTATTTCCATGTATGCAGTGAATAATATTTGAAAATAAAAGAAATTTATACCTATATAGAAATTAGGTTTAATGCATAAGTCAGTAAATTCGTTTATATTCTGGATATCGATATGGGAGGGGAGAAACCGATAGACGGAAATAATATTTTTCCATTCTTTCATCATGGACTTTGCTAACACTCAGTTAATGATTATCTTTTTAAAATATTTAGATTTTTTTCCATCCCATAAGCAACGGTATCATGAGTTTTAACCATATTTGAATGAGATGTATTTAGCTGACCAATGATATTAACCAAAATATTTTCTTATATGAACATGTTTACCAAGTTTAAATTTGTTTCAGTGTTTCTTTCCACAGTCCTTCTTTATCGTAAGCGACATAAATCTAAATAAATCTAATCGATTTTTATAAAATTATTATGGATTCAAAAAACTTATTCGTGATATCAGGTTTAGGAAATGCTATACCCATTTCTTTTTATTAATTCTCTGAGTCTATGGATAACGGAGTTGTGATTTATTACAAACTTTAAACGTCCAAGATATTTAAACTAAATGGAGAACCGTGTTGGGCAAGCATAGCCGAGATATTTAAAATATAATTTAATTTTTTTTGTTGCTTTTTGGGTCGAAAAAATCAAATTGTATGTAGTAAATATTTAGCAAAAAAACGACATTATGCAAAACTTCCTAAAAGGACTTACTAAAAAACTTAATAAGTTGTTTAGATACATATTTCTGAAAAATTATCGATTTACTAATATTAATTTTGATTAATTATCTTAACCGTTTCCGTAATTTTCATTTTTATGGAAATCACCATCAAAACTGTACAGTTAGTCTGGCATTTTAATACATTTAACAAATTTTATGATTTTAATAGAATATAATCAATCCCTTATGTAGTAGTCAGTGTTTCCCACGTAATAGAATGAAAGTGATTGCATGGAACAATGTTTGCAGTTTCTACTTAAGCTATTGTGATCTGAAATATCAAAAATATATATTGATATCTTTGAGAAGATTATAAATTACGTTCTCTGCGAAGATATTATAGACAGTTTGACGTCACAGTAAAGATTGAGTATTTTTGTATTATCTGGAGGCCACTATTAATGAAATATTTTTTATTACAACGACCTAAAAAACTAAATTATTAGAAAGAAAACACTTTATTTTACTCGCAATAAAGCGAAATTTATGAACATCCAAAACTGTTATACCTTCCATGCATTTGGAAATATTAGTGTTAATAAGGAGGACACTAAGGAGACACAATATAAAACTGTATTTAAGTTAGTTCAAATATTGAAGAACTGTTTGAAACCAGTAAAGGAAAAGATTTTTTGAGTACGCTTGGAGTCTAAGATAAAACTACGATACACTTTTAGATCAGTCAACATTGGAAAAACAAATCTTTGAATATCTACACGAGTGAGTGTACACATTATGTACGTAACGTTAGGATACGAAATATTCAGTCATAGCAGAACACAGTTTTGAATGTTAAAACACTGACCGTCTTTGCCTCAGTTCAAATTAAACGTTTCGTGGAGCGAAATAGATTATACATTTGCTATCTTTTTAAATTGAGACACAAATTAATGACTTTTTGAATCACGCTAATATTATTTCTTATTCCATCTGTCTCAAAATGAAAGTGGAAGTCTCAAACACGCTCCTCTTCGGATATGTGTATATTAAGACATAGGGATTTCCTTAAGACAACGGGCTTTCTGTGAGGGAAAAAATAGCCTACTCTATATTTCATAGAAGAAAGAGCTTATGCTCAGATAATGTATACCCTCAATTAATAATAAGCAAGTACAAACTAAACAGAAGAATCATTCCTGAGTCAGTAAATCAGAATCAAGATAAACGTTTGGGTTTATGTTAATCCCTTACGTGCCGGGATTATCGTAGAAAATTAGAATAGATAGAAAGTAAACATTTGAGCTGCGTATAAAACACACAACACTCTTCGCCAAAGTCTTGTAAAACAAATGAACAAAAATCGTACAAAGGATTCCAAAAACTGTGGGTAGTTATAAAACAGCACCTACAGTTGGAAATACACTGGCGAGGCAAGAAAATCACCAAACGAAAAGATAAAAGAACACAAGAAAAAAGAGAAAGGGCCTAATAGAAAATGTAAAAAATTATTGTTGGTCCGAAGTCCATCTTAAAAATTAGCATGCAGTCAACGTAATATACCAGCAACCTGTTTTCTTTAAATAAGCAATGAATTAAGGCTTCATGCATTAAACTAGTAGACCAACCTGACAGTGAACCATGATTCGAAATTAGGCCGCTTTCGTTGCTAATTCTGAAAAATTAGCTAACGAAGCAACCTAAAGTATCAAACAATTTTTAACTCAAAAAGAGATTTTTAATAAACTAATGCGAAGTCATAGCATGGTTTTCAGAAGTTCATCTAGAATGAGTCAATAAATAAAAAGGCTACCTCCCGTTTCCTCTTATTTGCAGCTATCTTGTTTCTGTCGTGACGATCGTTATTTACTATTTGCATCCGGACAGTTCTCTGTTGTTGGTCGGTGAGAGAAGACTTATTATATTTATATATTTACCTATTATGCCCTGTATTCTGTAGTTAAGTTTATATATTTATAGTTTTTTTATTAAGTGTATGTTGTACAGTGTATGGAGTGTTCTAAGTGCGTGGAGTTGACACACAACATGGTTGTTGTGATTCCTGGCTTACTTATTTATTTAACGGAAAACCATTACATGCAACTACATTGCAATATGCATTCAATGTTTAAAAAAAGAGATTACACAATAGCTATATATTACACGGATAGCAGCAGGCAACAACACTAATTAAACAATAGTCCATCGTGTATGAGAGGTATCCCAGTAAAAAAAGATACACTGTATACAACTAATGACAATACTATAGGTAAAGGTTTTTGTCTTACCTTCCACATCCTGTCCTACGGTGTGTGTGTCGCAGCGAAAATCTGCTGCTTCTACGCACGAACTCCTTAGCTGAAGAGACGAATTGAAGTCGAAACAGAAAATCCTCGAATATGTCTAGAGCGTAAGCTCAAAGAATAAATTTGCATTGGTACACAATCCAAAAGCGTTTTGGTCGTCACGGAGTAACGGATCCCAAAAGGGTAACCGATCTCTTTGTGACAAAGCCTTGTCACCTGGACAAAGTGTCTTGCAAAATGGGGAATTAATTTTTGAGCCAGTTTGCGTATGATCCTGTTTTCGTTCTATTGTTGGAACTCATCAGCATGGTGAAGTAACCATGGAACTTGGAAAGCCTTGAACAGCTGGTGCTGCAAAGTGTTTTTACAAATTTAAAGTTAAACGTCGAAAGACTAAAGTCAAAGACGTTAAGGCATGCAGTATTAGTTTAGGTAAAGGTATTTTTCTTATGGTAATTCAAGGAGAATATCGTTATAAACATTAAATATGCAACCTTAGTTAATTACGAATGTAATGTATATTCCAAAATAATAATTCTGGCAACCCAAGGTTTCCAGACACTGAGCGCACACAAACAATGTGAATTACCCGATTGTTTCTAAACGATTGTTCTATTTGTGACAGCCTATATGAGATCTACTCGATGTTATGTTGATTGCAATCTCTACTAAGCACCCAAACAATCAATGGCAGATAATATTTCAATGGCAGTGCAGTTATTGTCCCAACCGTTCCTGGCCTAATGATTGGGACAATAGATGCCTAATACTATTAATACTGTCAATACACTAATTTACGTACAAAGAAAGCGGTAATGGTTTATGGTGCCCTGCTTGTGCACGACAAGGCAGACTGGAGTAAAGAATGTGGTATCTTGCAGCTCACGTGTCCACCACAAAAAATATACTTTACTCTTTATTGATTTAATTTTCGATATCTAATATAAAAATACTATATTTTTAAAATATAAAAAATAATCACACACACACACACACACACACACACACACACACACACACACACACACACACACACACACACATATATATATACTGTATATATATATATATATATATATATATATACAGGGTGAGTCAGAAATGTGGTAAAATATTTTAAGACGTGATAGTAGAGCTAAAAATAAGAAAAGAATGTTATATAAATGTAGGTCCGGAAACGCTCCATTAGTGAGTAATGCCTGGCGAAAGATTTTGCTTTGTTTTCAGTTCACCTGGTGAAATTAAGTGATTCTGAAATGTTTTATTCCTACTTTTTAACTCAAATAAGGTGTATTTATAAGGAAAACCACCTGAAAAATCAAATAAAACCACTCTAGAAGTTGTAGTGTCAACAGTTTTTCGGAAAAAGTATGAAATTTGACAAAAATCTAATACCAAAAATACCGTATGAAATGTTTGATGTCCAATAACATTGTTACATGACCAATAAACAAATTGTTTTTCTCAATAAAGATTGTAGAGAATATAATTCTGAAAACAACCATAATAAGCAAAGTTAACTAAATGTGTAAAAAAGTTATGAAATTGACTCCTCACGTATTACACTACACAGCAAACTTTTGTTGTTTTATAAGGAATGAGTATCTGATTGGTAACATCTGGTAATAATTAATCATTTAAACAACAGCTGTTTAAACATTTTTAAATAATAAATAATCAGCTGGGAATTTATTATTAGATGACTTATGTCACCTCATTGTTGAACAAAAGAACAAACTGTAAAGATACTGTGTGTGTGTTAAGTATATATATATATATATATATATATATATATATATATATATATATATATATATATATGTATATTCAAATTGTTCACCATAATATTCTTAAGAACTATGTTATATTGGTATTGGGAAAAGCTTTTGTTTTCATCTTTTGTCTTGCCACTACATCTAAGGCAAATTAAATATTCTAAACCTAATTATTATCAACTGATAATCAAGTAGTCATATTCCCCAGCATTAAATTTGTTGCATTGCTATTAGCTTAAGGAAAATAACAGTGCTTTTTCTTTTGATACCATAATTTATAGTGAATTTGAACGCATATTTTCGAATGGAATTAAATTATTCAAAATTTGTCAACTAGTTCTAATGCCAGTTTCAATCTTTGATTCTCTACCTTACCCTTGGTATTGCAGTTGGTTCTGTTATCTAAGTTGTCATTATATATAAAAAAGCCATGATTGGGAGAAGGCGTTTTGGTATACTTGAAAGTTTTCTGTCAACATTTGTGCAGAAGATTTAGGGTTATTGAAAACTAACGGGATGACACGGGTATCTAAGCAGTATATTCTGATGTAAGGTAAGAAGAGATATAATATTGGATAGAAGTTCAAAGCAGTATTATAAAAATATTGGAATCACCTAAAATAAACTACTATCTTAAAGAAAGGTTCTCCCCCTTCCTTGCAGGTGCCAGTACTGATGAGGGGGTATTCATTCACCCTCTGTGCTGTGATCAATGATCAAAACTAATTTGAGATGAACACAAACTCAACATTGTTTGGTTTCAAACAAAGAAATAATACACAACATCATCTGCCACGTAACATGCGTCGATAAGGTTGCATGCAAAATTAGAAATCTGTGGTTGTCTGTGTCAGATAGACTGGCAGATAAAAAAGTACTTGTGTCAACCTACTAAGTGATGGACTAATATGACGCTCAGCCAAACTCTATAGTTGGACATGTACATCTAGAACTCAGTCTATGTTTGAATAAAATATCATGCATTATTTAATCCACTGAGATGAATTCTTTTCAAGAGATCTTACCACATAATACCATAGCATTCGTGATATCGTGTGGAGAGACAGTGAGGCTGTCAAAACTGAACTTTTTATAGCCTCATGAGTAATCGGCTTAGCTAACGGTCGTTCATTGCACCTAGTTAAGGTAGAAATAATTTATATCCAATAACAGTTTCATGTGTGTTACTTCACCATTGTCTACTTCAGAATTTAGATATTAATGTGATTTCTTTCCCTATTTCTTTGTGTGGTTTTCATGCAAAATGTTGCATAATATTCAAAATGTTTCGTAACTCCACATTCTAAGCACACTTGCGACAGACATTACTAATAATTAATAGTGTAACGTGGTTAGGGGCGGCGACCTTGAGTGTATAACGAACGTATATGCCTGCTGAATATAACGTGATTAAATCCTGCGATACGGCAGCGGGTAAACGGCAGATGTAATTTCATTAGTGATCGCGGTACATTATAACAAGGCACATGTGATATATCATATTCGCCGCTAGTACTGTACACGCATCCGTACACATACCAATACTATACTTACTCTTATATTGAGATATTAAGTTGTTTTATGAGTATTTCGACTTATCCAACTGTGGATTTACTGCTGTTAAACAACACATAAAACAGGTATATAATATGAAATGAAATTATATGAAACATGCCTTATACTATCCTGGAGCGAATCGGATAAAACTCTATAGATTGAAAAGAAAGAAGGCCTAATTAAAAATGTTGTTTCATGTCCAGCTTTTTAAATATTACAATAATTTTTTTAATAATTACATTGTAATTCATTAAACCACAAAATAACGTGTTTCATATTGTAATACTATAGTCCGGTAAAATAAGGATGCAACCTCGGAATGAAAGATAATAAGCTACAAATTTGCACACGTCTTTATTTTGATGGTATAAAACTTACCTCAAAAGTCTTATATAATCACGTGTACGCGACTTAAAATATTTAAGGTCAAACTTCACAAAAATCTGTTTTTTTGCAAATATCTCGTTTCCCTTACGCTAAATGACTTTGAAGGTGGTTAAAGAAATTGTAGAACGGAAAATTCTCTTCAACTTTTGTCTGAAGTACTTTTTTGTACGTTCAACCCTTTTTGAGATAAAGCGCAAAGAGTAGGGGACCGCTTACCTGTATATACGATAATGCGAGGTCAGCCAGAAGAATACAATAAATAAATGAGTTACATTGTTAATTATTCACTTAATATTATTATTATTTCTTAATACTATTATTATTTTTATTATTATTGTTCAATTTTTATTATTATTTATTATTTAATATACCATATTTATAGATATTAATTATAAATTATGTATTCTCTAAATAATACTTATTTTATTCTTACCAAACATGCAATATTAAAAGAAATATTTCAAATGAATTTTAATTATATGTTTATTTATATAATCAATAATCAATTATTTGGAGGTGGATAAGACTTTGTTTCAACTACAGATGATCGAATATCTTCTCTAATAATTAATCGCCGCAGCAGCTTCTACTATTCGTAATCGTTCTTCTTCGGGTGAGCTTCTTTTATTCTCGTACCAAGCTTTAGATAAAATATTTGACTTTGTGTCACGAAAAGATGTAATAGTGAATGACCCAACCTTAGTTGCAATTATTACATCAGTCAAATACTTCTCCCTCAATTTAGAAATGATAGTCTTATCATCCGGTACGTACTCGGTAGGAATATCTTTCAACTCTTTTAATGTAAATTGTGAATCATTATTATTTTCTATATAAAAGAAATCTCTTTCATGGCCTGTGTGATATTATCACCTTTGTGATGTTTTTTATCAGTAGGTATTCGATTTAGAAAATGAGAGTAACAAATAGCATGATATTTAGCCTCAGCAGCTACCAAGTCATGTTCAAAAAGTATACGATTTTTGACTAATTTTCCTAACAAGTCGCCTCTTTCTTCAGCTTTCGTCAAAACGTTATTTTTAAAATCAAGAGTACTTACTTTACTGATGGTTCGTTTATACTTTTCTATTTTTTCTGCGACTTCATCAGCTACTTGACCACAAAACAAGCAAGATGTTTTAAAATCAAATACCTCTTCTCGTTTTTTACGAGGTGGACTTTTAGAAGTTGGAGTTTCATCGTCTTCTGCACGTCGCTTCAATGCAGCAATTGAATTTTTACTTATATACACTTTTAGACAATCAACATGCACCTTCACAGAAGTTAAATTATTTATATGACCGTCATTTCTGTCAATACTTGCAGTTTTTAATGTTTGTAAGCCACGCACAACACTCACAGAAGCACTTTCTGATATTAATGTATTACAAATAAAACAACAATCAGCCATTTCAATTAAAAGATACACTCAAAATCGCACGTCTGTTAATGCTAAGATGTCGTTTTCAACTAACGGATAAAATAAATTTTTATCGGTATAGAAATACTAACACAGAGAAATACCCTACCATTCCCATCATCAAGTAAACTATCTCACCACCACTACTGTACTTATACATAGAAATTCCAAACTCATTCGTTACGGTGTGTAGAAAGTAAAAAAAATCCTCGTAGCTTCGTAGAAACAGCAAACGAAGAACAAGAGATTTGTATTTCGAGATATAATATTCATAGTAATATAGTAATATGGACGAAAGGTATTTCTTTTAATATTGTATGTTTGGTAAAAATAAAATAAGTATTATTTAGAGAATATATAATTTATATCTATAAATATGGTATATTAAATAATAAATAATAAGAAAAATTGAATAATAATAATAGTAAGTGAATAATTAACAATATAAATCATTTATTTATTATATTCTGCTGGCTGACCTCGCATTATCGTATATACAGGTAAGTGGTCCCCTACTCTTTGCGCTGTATCTCAAAAAGGGTTAAACGTACATAAAATTACTTCAGACAAAATTTGAAGAGGATTTTCCGTTCTACAATTTCTCTAACCACCTTCAAAGTCATTTAGCGTAAGGGAAACGAGATATTTGCAAAAACTGATCTTCGTGAAGTTTGACCTTAAATATCTTAAGTCGCGTACACGTGATTATATGAGACTTTTGAGGTAAGTTTTTATACCATCAAAATAAAGACGTATGCAAATTTTTAGCTTATTATCTTTCATTCCGAGGTTGCATCCTTATTTTGCCTTATTTTACTGAGTTACTAAAGATTCTATGCCTATTCAAAATGTTCATCAGCTTTCCTTATTGCAAATTATCAGTAAAATACATCATTATCATGTTTAACTATCTTTAGTCACAATGGTTGCAATACTCAAAGGAATAAATGTTGTACAAATGGTTTTCTATTACATTTTAAGTAAAACCAGCCGCTACATATTTATTGTAATAATAAAATATTTTGTGCAACAAATAGAATTTTTAAATAAATTCAGTCTTCTAAACCTATAAATTAGGATTTTGTAGTACTTTATCTCATTGTGGTACACATTTTCATTGTACATGGTATGTAAGTCACGAAAGCCATGACATAGCATGTGACATATAAAGACGTCGAGAAAGAATATAAGGTGACTATACACTATACACCTTATATCTAACAGCCAAATACCCAAATTGCATTTATTTATACACTGAATCTAATTTTTCGTGAAATTTATAGATTAATGCCACCTAAAAACAAAATCGCTCGTCAACTGCGATATTTTTAGTGGCAGTTGCAATGAGAGGATATAAAATAGTTAAAATTAAAAAAATATAACGTTTTTCCTTTACCTAAATTTTATTCACCTTATCATATAGAAAAACTATTACTCTAAACATTTAAAGTTGAATCAGAGTCAGCCAATTATACAAAGAACCTCACATGTTTTCCAGCCCCTGGTACAAATAAGCATACATAAATTCTACTATATAAAGTGGTGTATGATCACATACAACAAACAATATTAATAGCACAGACTATAACTATAGCAGCAAGCAGAGTAATGGCATGTCCTCCGATCTTGAGGAAGTAATCAAGTAACACGAAATATAGCAGCGGCAACATTGTATAAATAAGACCTGAGATTAGATTAACAGTAGCTGTGCATGCAATATAATAACATATTTCCACTGCAAAATATAAGTTTAACGTTTATTTACTGGACAAGTATACCTGAGAACTTTATGCGAACCCGGGAAATGTATTTGTTTTCCTAATTAAGTTTTAGCTTACTGTCGATATATATTCCATTGTATTTACAATTCAAAACGCTCTAATGCAAATTTACCTAATCTGTGGTTATACCGGGATCGCACTGGGACACAACAGTCTTGATATTTATTACAAACGCAATTGTTTATGGTTGACCCGTGATAAGCGTGGGCCAGCACATCGCATTGTTCAGTTTGTTTGAGTCTCCAGGGTCACAACTGCTAGTGATGCGAGAATACTCAGAAAATACAAAAGCATTAGATTCAATCGACAGTAGCTGCATTACACGAATGGAAACACAAACAAACTATATCTCTTTTAACATGCGAACTATACATTTTCCTAATATAACATTGAACACGAAACATTTACAGTAAAAAAGAATTGTTTTTATTGAACTCAAAAAAATGATATAATTTAATAAAATACAATTACGACTTAATAAAAAATCTTATTTTGAAGTTATTTGAATCATATTAAGTATATCCTTATATTCTTAGTTGCAGATTGATTTTAATGTTAGAATTTGGTATGTTTCATTGAAGATAGGAAAATATAATGCATCATCATTGAATTTCAATGTAGATTGATTATTAATTGAGAAACGCTTTAAAATCATGTTAATATTTCTTATTGACATATTTTCATTTTCTTAAAGTATTACAATTATAGGAAATCCGTCAATCCTAATTACATTATTTCGTGCAGAAAAACATCTTTTATTTACAAACATTTGTCTATTTTGACATGGTACAAACCACAACAATATTTCCAATTGCATTGTAGTGTATTGTACAAAAGTTAATGATCTATGAATTTTTTCCTTATAATTTTAATATTAATAATGCAAAAGTAAATGAGAGAGAGAGAGAGACAGAGACAGAGAGAGAGAGAGAGAGAGAGAGAGAGAGAGAGAGAGAGAGACAATGACAATGACAATGGTTTTATTTATCCTGCCCTGGTGAAATAAAACCATTGTCTCTCAGAGAGAGAGAGAGAGAGAGAGAGAGAGAGAGAGAGGAGAGAGAGAGAGAGAGAGAGAGAGAGAGAGAGAGAGAGAGAGAGAGAGAGAGAGAGAGAGAGAGAGAGAGAGAGAGAGAGAGAGAGAGAGAGAGAGAGAGAGAGAGAGAGAGAGAGAGAGAGAGAGAGAGAGAGAGAGAGAGAGAGAGAGAGAGAGAGAGAGAGAGAGAGAGAGAGAGAGAGAGAGAGAGGAGAGAGAGAGAGAGAGAGAGAGAGAGAGAGAGAGAGAGAGGAGAGAGAGGAGAGAGAGAGAGAGAGAGAGAGAGAGAGAGAGGAGAGAGAGAGAGAGAGGAGAGAGAGAGAGAGAGAGAGAGAGAGAGAGAGAGAGAGAGAGAGAGAGAGAGAGAGAGGAGAGAGAGAGAGAGAGAGAGAGAGAGAGAGAGAGAGAGAGAGAGAGAGAGAGAGAGAGAGAGAGAGAGAGAGAGAGGAGAGAGAGAGAGAGAGAGAGAGAGAGAGAGAGAGGAGAGAGAGAGAGAGAGAGAGAGAGAGAGAGAGAGAGAGAGAGAGAGAGAGAGAGAGAGAGAGAGAGAGAGAGAGGAGAGAGAGAGGAGAGAGAGAGAGAGAGAGAGAGAGAGAAGAGAGAGAGAGAGAGAGAGAGAGAGAGAGAGAGAGAGAGAGAGGAGAGAGAGAGAGAGAGAGAGAGAGAGAGAGAGAGCGTGATATCTGATAATCACTATGTTACACTAGCGGCTGCTGCACATGCAACGTCAAGTTTTATGTAATAAGCACTTGCCGTCTGAGTGCATTCTGCAGTACTCGCACGTGCTAACGAGTTCATAACTATTTTTCTAATAATGTTAATGCAAAGCTTTAAACCTCAAATAATTTTCTCCTAACGTGGAATAATCTTCAGCCCTAAATATATGCTCTAAAACTGAGTTTATATTATTATAATAACTATTAATGTTACTTACATTATACGTTCTAATTATACATCCAAATATTTATCCATAAATACTTACATACCGAGAGAGTCCTCGGTCTTATCAGCCACCATACAGTTATTCCTAACGCTTACTAGAGAACTAGAGTATTTTTATGAGACAAGTTACATCGACCTGCTCTCGGGTTGCGTGAGATATTTACTGTTTGTATTATTTCACTCAGAGCTCGTGTCAAGGATTCTGACACGGAAGGAAATTATTTACCGATTTATCCTTTTTATCTTTTTACACAATTGTTTAATTCTTACTAGTCGTCTAGTATCATCGATCATATCATCGCTATATTATTTATATCTAAACATTTTGGTATTATAAATAATCTCCGCTAATATCTTATACGATCTTGATAGAATTGATAGTCTAAATAGTTTCATCATGTTCAAATCCAATGTAAACACAAACTTCGCACGGATTCAGTTTTATATCATTTTGTTGTAATGGTTAGATCAGACGACAGTTCAGGACAACGAGAGATACGCTTAATATGGTAGCTATTAGTTTATCCACCTAACCAAAATGATGAATTAGGCAAATTAAATTTGCTTGGATTATATTACACGCTTACAGGGAAAACGGTCCTAGCCCATTTGCTAATTACTTGTTGCCCTCCCGGCACTCAATCGAGTGACTACTGAGTTAGTACCACTTGCAATAGTTTGTTATAATTTTTCTCATTCCGAGTCATCGAAAACAATACCTTATTATGTTAAATTTAATGTAATACAGTCTTTCTGGCCTAGGTTTTTAATTCTTTCTCAAAATTCCTCTTAGCAGTTTTACACTTCTGATTAGCTTTTTGTCTAACTATTGAACTGTAATTTTTTAATGCAGTATATGTCTAATGTCTTCATCGGTTTCGCACAAACGTTTCCCTGCACGTGTCCAAATAACGTCTTCGGTATTGTTGTCATCTTATAACGTTGTCATCATTAAAAATAGCTAAAAGTACTATATCTACAGCAAATGTTATTGTAACCAACTGTTGTTTTTGGGTATTTAGGCCCATATTAAATTGTTCACCGACTTATTATTGTTTTGAGTCTTGTCATGCAAACATGTACTCCGCAGTTATTTTTACGCAAAATCTGGGAAAATTGATTCTGTTTGCCATTAAATATCCATGGAGGTTAAACCTCTTGAATATTTGAAAACATTAACACATATAATAATGACTTAATAACGAATACTACTATATAAACACAATTTCAGATTCCAGGATTGACAAAATTCACAATTACAGTGGGTTTCACAAACTTCTTTAGTACTTCCACTTATTAAAATGGGATATATTATACATAATTTAAAGTAGATATAAACATAGTTTATAAAACAGGAATATATTTTTTCAAATCCCTATATCCATTGATATAATGCGGTAAAGGATCATTTCCAAACCCATATCACAAATTTCACAAACAACTTTTAATACGTTCCATTTATTTAAATTGCATATATTATTCATAATTGTAACCGTAAATGAACATAATTTATAAACAAAATAAAAAAGTACCACTTTATGTATAAACCCCCTTATTCACCGATAGGCAGCGGTAAAGGGCAAAACCGAATCTTCTTCACGTCTCAAAAATTATACGGTCGTTTAAAATTCACATAAATATCTAAGTAGGAAGTTTTTCATGAAAGCAATAGCAGAAAATACATATTTACAATACTTAATAATGGTGTTTAAAATTGTTAAAATTAAATAAATAACTAGACCTTCAGAACATGACGTGTCAGACACAAATAAATTTAGCATAATTTATAAACATAAACCCAAACTGCCAAACACAATATCGCTCGGACACGTAATACAGTTATACAAATCAATAAACACATTTAAAGTCCATTTACTATTGGTCCATGTAGTTCCAGTGTCACAAAGGCAAGGTACCAGCAAGCACATGCAGGCCACTGGCAATATTTTCCCCCTCTCAAACTGTTACTAAGACATCATGCCTCAAAAAAGGTTCAAGTTACTCGGAAAATGCTGAGAAATTAATCGAATATAAAAAAATAAATTTCGTCATGAATGGAATCTCAATATTTCTGACGTCATGCTTCTATGTAATCGTATATTATTGGATCATGGGTTTTTAACTAAAATAAAAATATAATAACATTGCTAACTTCCTCATTGTAGAGTGGTTACATACGAACGTACAAGCAGTAGTAGGTTGGATAGAGTTTGGAGACTGTCGTGACTGTATTATATGACAATAGTTTAGCTGTCGCCGCACCACGCGGGTTCGAGAAGGCTTACCAACGAAAGATTGCTTATATGTTTTCATAGTCCAGCTATGAGCACTATAATTATAGCTTATTTGTTATAATATAACAAATAAGATATAGCAAATAGATATTATATAGTTTTAGTTTTAATAAGTTTGTATTTAATCGTTGTATTGTCTGCATGTTAAGTATCATGTAATCGATTTTATATTAATTTCCTTGAAAACCAAAAATCTTTAAATTCTGAACATAGCCTAGAACCGGATGGTTATGTATTTTTTATAAATATACATTTATAAACTGATATGAGTGTTTGCATGTATATTGTTGTAACTTAAAACGGACACCTTCTGAAATTTTTACCCTCATGTTTTGCATACTTAACTGAACTAGGTTTTTTCGCTTTGTCTGCTTGTAGTCAGAAGATTTAGAAAATAATATTACTATTATTTTAACAAATATTTTACGTTTCATCCTTTAAAATATTCATGTTCGTGAAATTTTCCACAAATAATAATATTTTATTATGATATTGAAATTGTTATGCGCAGAATCAGATTGGTATTACTTGGTATTTCTCAGTATAGAAATTCTGTGAGGGATACGAGCTGTTTATCTACTGAAGTAAATACAAACCCGGCTTTCTATTTCATTTTCAATTTAAAAAAATAATGACTTACTGATGTAGTTGCTTCTTGAAGCTTGTTGACAACTCAGTTCTCTAATAATCTTCCACTATGGTTATACTTACAATAATAAATGTCACGGACGTCAGGAATACCCAAGATATCTAGACGTCGGGTAGCGAGTTTTCGACAGGTCATGACGTAAAATAATATATTGTCATATATTTGAAACGAGGGTAGTTCATTACCAAAATTGTTAAACCTATTTTCCGGTAGTAGTGAGGAACCACGTGGTGATCCCAACACCAAACCAAATTATATTCCCCCCAAAGGCCCGGATCGGTCATTATGCTGGGACACTCCTCTAGCCAGCTTTGATTTAGAATTCCTGATTAATATTACCCCGTAATTAAAACCCCCTAAAAATTAAAACATATATTGACCCTCGATACCCGAACCATGCTGCCCGTATTTCCCGATCCCCACAACCTCACGATCCCCCGTCTAACCTGCCTAGCCCGCCATAATTTATTGGAACCTAAATATATATATATATATATATATATATATATATATATATATATCCGTGAGTTAGACGTAAATTTAATCAAGTCTATATATATATATATATATATATATATATATATATATATATAGACTTGATTAAATTTACGTCTAACTCACGGATACCTGTCCAGTCTCCAACGTCCGTCTGCGTACCCGCCCGCTCACTCCTCCACCACAAGTGCGTACTCGACCAAACCCGTTCAACGATAATCGGCCTGATTGTGCCCGTTCCGATCCTCGGTCAAAGGTCGCCCGATTAGCTCCTGCACACTGACCGACCCGATCACCGTGGCGGTTACATGCCACATATTGATGCAACCTTTGGTGTGTGTGACAATTTTTTTACTGCAAAAGTATCATCCTAATAAAAATATAAGCAAACCTTATTGCGTACTTGTATGATAACAACAGTATTATGCAGTTGGGACAGCTTTCACGGTCCAGCTGGCACTCATAAAGATCAGCTATATGAATAGTATTAACTATTCAGATTCAAACATGAAGTTAAGGTGTTACTAAAGTTTAGATTTAGGAAAATCATCGGAATGCTCTTGTCTGAATGACAAAAGCACTCTCAGAGTGATTAAACATTCCTGGACTAATGCATGCACTACAGTACACCATGCCATGGTAGGCGGCATGTCAGTGACAATGGCAATTGAAGCATTTATGGTATCTCAATTACTTTTATAACTGTTACTTTTCTACTTGTGTGTACTACCACTTGTTTTAAAATGCAGCCATAACTATGTGCTGTTTCTTTTGATCCTTCATGAATAAAAATTAGACAGCTACTGCATGCCTGGGCAAGGCTGAAGGATTGCGAAATTTAACTGCATAACAGGTCCAAATGTTTAATTATTCAAAACTTATGACTCTGATATACTAAATTAGATTGGCTAAGTGATGAGGCTTTGCAGGAAGAAAACACAATGTTTTTAAGTATGTCTATCTTTGGGAAAATATACTTCTTTGTTTAAGGTTTGTAGGATACTTGATATTTCTATTAAAATCTACATAGATGTTGATGCAAATTATAGAAAAATAGCAATAGAACTTGCATCTTTAGGTCTCTAATTTTGCTTTAATCAATTATGTTTCAATTCCTACCAAACAGTCGAATAAATACAGATTACGTGTGAATACCATCTCGGTATTGTAACTCGAGTTAGTGATGCTTATACTTATTAAGTAGGCCTATTTTAAACACTAGCATAAATATAAAAATATTGTTTTGTGTTTTATTGAAGTTATTAAAAACAATTCTACAGAAATTATTTATAATGTTAGTCACTGTTTTCTAAATGTTATATTATATGAATATTTGTTGTAGATAAATTAAAGTAATATTTTTACTTACACACACACACACACACACACACACACACACACACACACACACACACACACACACACACACACACACACAAATATAGATATATAAAACAGGCAGAATAAAACACATCTCAAGAATGAAGAGCAAGCATATATTAAAAAATAAATTACATTAAACCAATAATTTGAGTACGATACCATTTTAATATTTCTGATATGTAAGTATTTATGGATAAATATTTGGATGTTTAATTAGAACGTATTAGGTAGTTAACATTAATAATTATTATAATAATATAAATTCTGTTTTTGAGCATATATTTAGGGCTGGAGATTTTTCAACATTTGAAGAAAATTATATGAGGTTTATAGCTTTGCATTTACATTAATAGAAAAATCGTAATGAACTCGTTAGCACGTGCGAATACTGCAGAATGCACTCAGACGGTAAGTGTTTATTACATAAAACTTGACGTTGCATGTGCAGCAGCCGCTAGTGTAACATAGTGATTATCAGATATCACGGCCGCAGTCTACCGAGCGTGACGTACGGTGTACGGTTGTGTGAGCATTAAAACTTAACGGCGAGTAATACATAATTATCATATAACTTAAGAGTTCACCTGCTTCTAGAAAGGAAGGGGTGAAGATATCCTTAATGTTAATTCAAGCATTGTAGTGGCGTTAATTATTCTTTCTCTCTCTCTCTTTCTCTTCCTTAATAACTTTATCAATAACAAATTAAGGTGACTAAACCTGTTACAACTTATTTGTTGCAAGACAATTCTTGCACTAGTGACTCAATTTGTATCACAATATCCGTATTATTGATAACCAAGAACCTACGCGGGGTGTTTTGTCTTATTCGCAGGAACTGATAGGATGGAGAGACACAGGCCTGTATTATCTTAGTTCAGTTTACTCATATCCTGCTTGCCTGTGTCACTGCACCACTGACTCCATTGCGACTAGATCTGTACACGTTTGAGAAAATAAACCCACCTGTGGCGACATAATATGGCATGGAATATAATAGTTTATTACAGGAACAGTTTTTATTTCAAATGTTTCTTGTTCAGCCAAATATTATGATACTATTACAAATTAGTTATTTTTTATTTTACTTCTTCCGTTTTCAAGGAATTGGAACTTTAAGTCAACTGCAATACAATTAAATAGTCTATAGTTGTCTCCCTTCAAATAATCCTACCCACATTTCATCCAGAATACTCCTACCCATTTTTCACCGCTCGGATTTTTCACATTTTAAATTTGTACATTGTAAGGACGTTTATTAGAAAACTTAATAAATATAGAAGTTATTATGCATATAAAAATTTACAGTATATCTAATCAAACTTAATGCAATCAGGGGAACTGGATCACACTATGAGTAGACAATATCATCAATATATGACAGCGAACTGGTTTATATTTCCACCAATCCTACTACATAACAATAACATTAAATAACAGTTATGTTGGATGATACTAAATTGAATTACTACTACTCTTTAATTTTTTTTTTTATTCACGACTAATCTGAATGATATACATAATGCATGAAAGACAATTTTACTAGGTAAGCATAGGTTTCAATGAATGATATTCTTAATCAGAGGCACAGCTACGGGGGAGCAAGTGGGGTGATTTGCCCAGGGTGCAAAAATGTAAGGGTAGCAAAAATGTAGAAGATCGAGTCATTGCGTTATAAGTAATATATAAGTATAGTTTATTCAGTATCCGGGGAAATCGCTTTACTACCGGACCAAAAATACAGATAATAGTTAGAAACACTGAGTTCGATGATTGTGTGTTATCACCCCAGTTATTTAGCTGTGCGTTTAGCAGGAGTAATATATCAGAATAAATACATTCATGAACAAACTTAATACAATAAAAACTCGATAGGCCTTTGAACTTTGCATGTGAACCCGTCTGATCAGTATGTTGTCTGTACTCTAATGTTCGTAAATAAAAAAATCGATTTAAAGGCCTTAAAAATTAGAGCAAAAATATTGGCTAACAATTATCCGAAAGATCTTTTTTATTTTAAGAAACTGATAAAAGAATTATAAGTGTTTAAAAGTTATAGCCCTAAATTATGTAATAATTCAAGAAACGCTATACCTAAATCGAACTTTAAAATTATTTACTAGTTAACGTGTTTTTTGTAAATAATAGACGAAATCCAAAACATTACATTATCTTTCAAAATATTCCAAATATTCCTTACTCTTCCAGTCTCTATCGCTTCAGCAAGCTGAAATTCATTGTTTTAGAAGCACAATGAATGAAAGATTAATAAGTAAACGAATCAGTATTAAGATTGAAGAGCATAAAAAATATCACAACCATCCTAAACAGTATATTTAGAGCTAAAAAGTTGGAAAATAATAGTATTAAGGTAAGAAGTAATCTTAATACTATTTTATGATAAATTTCCCAGGTATATTTTGGCATAATTTTCCTTTGATATATAAATATTATTTTAAGCAATACATTAATAATAATAATAGTAATGTTTAAGATCTGAATAGTCGAAGGGTTGCACTTTTTTTCCTGAACAGTTATTTCCTGAAAACTGACTAACAGCCACATAAGATAATGTGAGTAGTCATATTTCCCACGGCTATTGAACTGAACGATCGCAAGAGATTAAGTTTAACCGAATAACATTATTGGCTGATTTGTTTGTAGTTTATCGTTCCATTTATCGGTGCAATATCGGTGGAAATAAACAACAAGTGATCACATACAATGCGTGCTCTGCCACACATGTTTGCCGAACCCAACAATAACAAGAGTCAGTTTATTTGGTGTTGCACAAAACTCTATCCGTTTTATTGTGCATTTCTAATTAATACGAATTATTTATATTCGATTTCGTTTAGTTTAGTTGGATTGAATGGTAAAAATTATAAAGGACCGCTGGTTATCACAGTAATTCTGATTTTTGAGTCTGAGTAAATTAGCGCCCTTTTCGTGAATGTAGTTAAATCGTTTATAACTTGAATGCGGACTATTTAATTTTGAAGAAATTCGACGTGAGTGTTTATTTTATAGAGGTATTTATTAATCAGGTATTACTTGCTTACATTTTATCAGTTTAAAATTAATCGTTTTGAATATTTGATAGCAGGTAAATAAGTTTTGATTTGAGGCTAAAACTGTGTACAAGATTAATCTAATGGGCTATTTATATAAATTTGCTTATTTTGTTAGGCTCTCTCCACTCACTATTTAAATGCTGTATAAAATGTTGCTTTACATAGTATTGAATAGGTGAAATCGTTGTTTATAACGAAGCTTTAATTTTGTTTAGTAAATTCTTGCTATTAAACTCACTAATTAAGTTTAAATAATACTGAATTGGGCAGAGTTTACGAAGTCAAAGCATTCAATCACCTGTATCCCTGGGTTAGTATTATATCATAGTTTAATATTCAAGTTGAAAGTTGCGGAGCATCAATCAAAACTGATGAGAACATAACGAGAGTGACGGTTTGTAACGAAAAGCACAGTGGGGATCACCCAGTTACTATGCGAACCCTCTCTTCGCCATTACTTAAGCCCCGTATTGCGTCCACCGCGTCCCCCGACACACCGACGACGCCCGCGCCCGCCTGCTCCACGCCCGGCCCGGACCCCGCCGCCTCACTCACCGCCTTCCCACCTGCGTCTGTCTCTACGGAACCCGGAACGACCCCTCAAACAACACCTGAGGATGCAGCAGCAGAGATCGCACGACTAAAAAAGGAGATAGAACGCCTTAACAAAGAGTTCCAGGGGCTCCTAGATCATACAATAGAATCCGACACCCGACTACTGCAGTTCACGGACCAGATTTTCCCTGTCGACACCTCGTCCCGCGTTGATCAGACGACCCACGCTCCCGTGACTTCGGACCGCGAGGTGCAGTGCGAGATGCTCCTCAACCCACCCGCTTCTGTGGAGGTCGGAGTGCAGTGCGACCTGCCGGAACAGCCAACCGCTGGCACGTGTGAACGAGCTGACCTTCTCGACAGATTGAGGACAACAATAGAGGTCTTGGAGGCTGAGAATCAGAGTCTGAAGCAGCAGCTGAAAACTTGCGAGTGCGCTGATCTTAAAGAGAACAACAGGTGGACAGAAGTGAAGAAGAGGAAGCCCAAAATATATCCAGTACCGGTACAAAATAAATTTATTTGCCCCCCAACCAAAAATGTAACTCAACCAAAAATTGAATCTTTCTCTAAAATGAAAAAAAACGCAATATTATCCAATTGACCTTAAAAAAACCTCTAAAAAATCATGGCAAGCTCCAAAAACCCCTACACGCAACGTACAGTTTAAGTCCATAACTGTTCGAGGGGATAGCCACGCTCGCCACATCGCTGGACTCGTGAGGAAACAGATCGGCCCTGCAACCGCGGTGAGCGACGTCTGTGTTCCCGGCGGCCGGTTTTCTGGATATTGTGAGACCAGCTCGAACGGCATCTGAGCCCCGGCCCTGCTGCGAGGTGCTGATCGCCGGCACTAACGACCTGGCGGTCGGCGGGCAGCGAAATATTTACCGCCATCTGGAGGGGTACATCGCTGCTGGATCTTCCAGCACCGAGATCATCCTCACCACACTGCCGCATCGCCACGATCTGGACCCGACCCACCCTGTCCACTATCAGACCGTGCTCGTGAATGCCTACATTGAGGAACTGGCTGTTAGACACAACATTAGAGTGTTAAACTTCGATGACATCAGCCGTAGGTATTTCACGAGACACGGCCAACATCTCTCCTGGCGGGGCAAGCGGTTACTGGCTGGGATGATCGTGGCGGCGATGAGACCAGCCACTCAAACATCAGAAACGAAGGCGCAGCCGCGACTTTGGGGGAATCCTCGAGCAACGGCTACTTCCACCGCCAGCATGCCAACGCCCCGCTGTTGCCCGAGAAGAGTCGGCGGCCACCCCTCAACGGCCAGCTAACATACAGGATGTCTCCTACGCGGACGCCGTGAGACGCTCCCCCAGTCCAGGACATTCTTAACTTAAAAGAAAATTCAGTTTTTTTTAGGGGGCACCACTTTACAGCAAAGGACTAAATTGACAGACCAGAATCGGCAAAATCAGACAAACCAAAAATTACATGTTCAAGGTTCCCTAAGACTACTCCACCAAAACGCTCAGTACGCAACCAACAAATTGGATGAAATTCAGCTGATGTGTGAGGAGCTGAAATCAGATATACTCGTTGTAACCGAAAAACGGTTTTAACAACGAAAACCTTGAACTATGCAAAATTCCAAATTACAAATTGGCAGAAGCGTACTGTCGCCAGACCTCCAAAGGAGGTGGTGTAGCAATTTTTCTGAGACAAAATTTAGTTTTCACAAAAATTTCCAATCAAAAAGAAACGACCGCGAAAAATTTCGAAGCAGTTGGGATCAAAGTACAATCTAACTCTAACAGGTCAACATTAATTGTGATAGGGATTTACAGGTCTCCCAGTGGAAATGAAGATCAGTTTTTTTCAAAATTCGAAGTGTTACTCACTGACCTGACTAACCATCAATACGATTACGTCTTGATGGGAGATCTCAAACGTGGATGCAATGGACAGCAATCATCCATCCACCAAGCGACTAGTCGATCTGCTGAGGTTCATTTGGCCTTGAACTGTTGGTCAAAACTCCAACGAGAGTGACGGCTACAACACAGTCGGCTATTGATAACATCATCACAAACGTTGAAAATGTCACAGTGTCGGTGGTCAACACAGCTATCTCGGACCACTACGGCCAAGAGGCTATCATTAGTGGAAAACAAATCGCGAAATGAACCAAGAATTACCAAAACAATAAGAGACACGAGGGCCAGAAAAATATTGCTCTCCTCAACTCTTCCCTTTCAAAAGAAAAGTGGATTTTTTAAATTCTTCACACCCAGTAGAGCAGCAGTTTCAAATTTTCAATGAATGTTTGAATTTCCATCTAAACACCTGCTGCCCTACAAAAATGATCAAACCTCGTCCTAAGAAGGTAAATTAATACTTGGATCACTAAAGGCATTTTGGTTTCGAGAGAGAAAACTCAAGTTTTTATCCGAAAATAAACAGAAAACGCCAAATGAACAGTTCAAAATTTTTTTTCGAATTATAAAAGAATTTATAGAAAGGTGATCCAAGCTGCAAAAGCGTATGATGTCTCGAAATCAATTATTTATTCAAAAAAAACGTTTCTAAAACTGTATGGGGGCATCATTAACAATAAACATCACGAATCCAAGCAAATCACAGTCAAAATTGGGGACACCCTAGTGAGTGATGCTTCTAGGGTTGCCGACGAGTTTAACGGATTTTTTGCGTCCGTTGCTTGTGGACGGGGCCCTCGTCCATCGCTGCCACAGGGGAATCCCACGCGCAGACAGAGTCCAACAGCCTCAATGGCTCTGACTCCTGTAGTTGAGGAAGAGCTCGATAAAAATCATTCAACAATTACCAGCTAAAAAAATCAAATGATCTAGATCGAGATCCATGTGGTTAATAAAACAATGCTCAAAGCATATCGTGGAAACCACTGACTCAATTGGTCAATTTGTCTTTTAACTCAGGAGTTTTTCCCTCTCTCCTAAAAATTGCAAAAGTGCATCCAATTTTCAAGAAAGAAAACCCCTGTTCAATAAATAACTATCGGCCCGTCTCAATTTTGCCTGTATTGAGCAAAAATATTTGAAAAAACTTTTTCTAACGAGAATGCTTTATTTCTTAAATAAAAACAACCAGCTTTCTGAACACCAATTCGGATTCAGGAAAAATAATAAATCTACGATAGACGCAGTGGTGAGTCTGGTTGATATGGTTGTAGAGGGACTAGAAACGTCAGGATCACACATTAAGTGTGTTCCTAGACCTGTCTAAAGCATTCGACTGCGTTGACCATGAAATACTGCTTGACACACTACATTCTCATAGCATCCGAGGTGTGCCGCTCTTATGGCTTAAATCATTTTAAAGTCAGAGAACTCAAGTGGTCCAGATATCAAACCAACCTTTCTAAACCAATTCAACTGAGTTATGGAGTCCCTCAAGGGCTCTATACTCAGCCCAATCATTTTCCTGTTGTACGTCAATTGACGTATATTCATCGCTGCTGCATGGTTAAAATTGTTGCAGTATGCTGATGACACGACTCTCTGTTTCAGAGATAACACACAAGAAGGTTTGGAGCTACAAACCTTTGTAGATATCAACAATTGTGTGCAATATTTCAATAGCCTCAACCTTCAAACGAATTCTTCGAAATCCAACGTGCTAAATTTCGCACTGCGTCCAATGGACTCCAATGTGGGTCAGCCGTCATGTTGGCAGATTCCATATTGGAAGAAGTCTACTCCTCAAAATTCCTTGGAATACTCCTCGACCGAGGGTTGACATGGAATAATCACATTGACCATGTGTGTGCCAAACTGTCCTCAGGAATATATGTTTTGAGGTCCTTGGCCCGGTACTGCCCCAGTTCAGGTATTGATTGCGGCATATTATGGGCTAATTCACTCTCACCTTTCCTATGGAGTGGTGTTGTGGGGGGCCTGCACAGGCATAATAATTTCCTGAGGGTGTTCAAATTGCAAAAAAAAAGCAATTCGTATCATCGCAGAGTTGAATTTCAGAGAGTCGTGCAGGGACAGCATTCAAAACTTTGCAACTGTTGACTTTGCCCAGTCTCTTACATTTTAGAAACATCTTTGTTTTGTTTGTCTAAATGTGCCCTAACCAGGGGACGTGACATACACGGGTATGAGACTAGAGGCAGAGATAACTACCGTACTGGAAGACACAGAACGGTGGTTTATGAGCACTTGCCTTCGCAGGCAGGTGTTCATTTTATCAACAGTTTGCCAAATTCTATTACAAACGCCCAAACGCCCAAGGCGTTCAAAAGCTCGTCTTAAGCGCTTCCTCGTGTCAAATGCATTTTACAGCGTTGACGAGTTTCTGGCGTTTTAACTGGGAGACCGCCCAATTCGATGACTGACTCCGGCGCTGGAAGTGGGTTGACATTGGCGATGGATGAATGAGACTGGAATGCGATGAACATTATGTAAGTTTGGACGTGGTGGTAATGGGGGAATGCGAGTCTTAAATTTATAATTAATTCTGACGTTTGCCATACAATGTGTAATTGTGACGAGCAATTAAAGATTTGATTTGATTTGATTTGATTTGAAGTTACCAAAATTGGATACCTCTATTACATCCATCAAACATTAATAAAACAGGTACAATTAGACAGCAGGGTCGACAGTAATGGTTTTGTTAAGTAACTACTTTATGTCAGTTTAGATCGGTAAATACCGTAACAAATCATTTTGCTTCGAATATATAAACTATCCAATCTTTTACTTATATGGATCACCAAGTAAATAAATGACCAATATGAGTTTTATAAGTCTTCAAATATTATTCTATTTGATCACGTGGTAATAATTTTAAACCTTTTTAAAAAATAAAACATTTGTATATGAAAATTATAACTGAGTAAAAAAATGACAGTCATAAACGTAATAAGTGAAGATATTGGTGGAGTATTTTGTTTAAAGGTAATGACAATTTCATGTTATTGACTATAATTATTATCATTGAAATCAGTTTTTTGTGCTAGTATTTCGCGTAAAATAAATAGAGTAAGAAGACATAAATAAAGTAGGAAGAAATCTGTGTAACACTACGTGTGTATTTTACATGATAGTGGAGTAAACCGAATCAATATTTTATTTAAATAAAACTAATATAATTTTACCAAACATGAAAGTCTTTTATAAATACACATTTCATCATCGTCCTTACGTATAATTGGAAACCCCATTTTTGTGGAATCTTTTTATACTTGTCAAAGAACATAAATAAAAATTATAAAACTGTATATTATAGATTGAATATTTTACCTATTTAGTGTATGTATTACTTTGTATGTTACAATTGTGTTTCAGATAAAAATATGATACAGTTTAATTTAATATATTTTGAGAAACGGATTGCAAGATATATATTTATACTGGTTAAACCTCTATGTATTCCACAAAGAGTTGTAGTATTTCCAAGTAAAGTACAGTAGTGTACAATAACCATAGTCTAATGAACAACAATGGGTTTTTATCGTTTCTAAATAATCCGACAAGATTAACTTATACTTCAAAAACCTACATCGTATTTTCATTTCTCACAAACAAATTCAAAAACGGCATTCTTAATTTAGATATTACAGATAATCGTTTTTTGGGTTTTAGGCATGAAGAAAATCATGCTAAAATGCAAGGTAGCGTTTCAAATAAGATTATAAATAAAACATCCGTAGTTTATTGCAAGCAGTAATAGCGTAGAATTATGTTTTAACGCTCTTCTCTTAGTTTTAATAGAGTAATTCATTAATGCCAAAAAAGCACTAACATAAATTTAAAATTGTCTTAAGCTAAATTTAAAAGTTCATGGATATCAAACAAGCATTTTTACGAAAGATAGAAAGAAGGAAGAAACTGTATTCATTGGTAAAACAAGAGTAATACAACTCGAAGTTTTTTACAGTATTGTAATAAATTTTATAATAACGTTAAATTGAAAACATATTTTGTGAAAGAGCAATATTATACCAAAATAATAATAAGTGATGCTAAGGGAGATGCGACTAGACAGTGGAAAGTGATAAGTGGTTTAACATGAGGAGGGGAGCATGCCAAACAGAGTTTTGATAAGATTGAATTAGAAAACGGGAGAACAGACTCTGACCCTTTAACAGAATATAGTAAGTTAATCAATATTTTATCTCTGTGACGCAGCAGGTGAACAATCAGTCCACAATCCTATGACAATCTGGATCTTTATCACTACTTTCATTCTCTTTATATTGAGCCAACAATTAATTTAGATATTTAAATATTAATACATCTTTGAAGAATAATAAGTCGGCAGGCTTTGACAGTATTAACCTAATTTTATTCATAAATATAGCTGCATTTTTAGCTCCAGTTTTGTGTCAAATTGTTTATTTGACTTTCACTATGGTAATATTTCCCAATATGCAAAGTTGAACTTCGTTTTACTAATATTTAAAAAATACAAATTCTATACAAATAGATAAAATAAGGTCTATTAGTCTTCTCTATATATTTCCAAGATAATCGGGAAGGTTATGGTAAAGAGATTCGCAAATAACTTACATGTATATAATACATTTTTGTATAACAAGTTAGGTTTTTAAAAAAGGCAACTCTACACCAGACGCTTTAGTGAATTTCACTAATATGATTCATACAAGTTTAAATAATAAAAACAAGACAACAGGTATTTACATTGATTTTTAAAAAGCAATTAATATCGTTGCTTTTGAATATTTTACTGTGTAAATAACAAGCAGCTGGAATTAGAGTTGTAGCGCTCGATTGGTTTCGTAGCTTCCTGTTTGGCAGAGCACAGGGTAGGGTAGAGGGTGTGGATAGGTGGCTGTCTGAGTGCCCCCCTGCCCGTAACAGTCGATGTGCCCTAAGGCAAATTTATTTTGTGATACTAAAAGTTGAATTTATAAAAGGTTAAAAAACTCCAAGGTTAACAAAGAAACTTTTAAGCATGATTTTTTTTGTTTTAGGACCAGCCATCTTCTTATTGGTAACTTATCGCCAGCCAGTTACCAATTGAAATAAAAAAGTAATATTATAAAATATATTTTGTTGACAAATTAAAATTTTGTTAAACTTAATGTTTGAAATAAACCAATTAGGAATAGTTGTAGAATAAACTTTATATATAAATAAATATATATATATATATATATATATATATATATATATATATATAAGTAGATATGAATATGCCGGTTCTAGACCACTTTTGGGACACACAGAAAATCAAGGGAATAATACTGTTTAAAAGGACAATAAACGAATCTGTAAAAATCAAACAGTAAGGGGTTCCTAGACCACTTTTGGGACAGTCAGAAAATCAATGTAAAATACTGTTTAAAGGACAATAAACGAATCTGTAACTCACGAATGAAAAATTAACCGAATCTATAGCTGTTTGGCTTCTACTTTCTTAAGCTCCTAAAAATCTTCGAAATCTTTACTCTACAAAGTTAATTGTAACATAGTCTTCTACTTTCTTAAGCTCTAAAATCTGCTACAAATCTTCGAAATCTTTACTCTACAAAGTTAATTGTAACACAGTCTTTATCTTTTAATAGTCTTCTTTTCCAGTAACAATCAAGTGTAATTTTTCATTTTTGTTTAATTCTTTAATCTTTTTTTTCATCCAAAACAGTCAAAAAATCTGTTCGGTAAGTGTACTTTATAATCTTCCAACTCGACAATTATTGTAAAACCCGAATTTATCCTTCATTTTCTCCAAATTCAAAATTTTGTATTTCTTATTTTCTTCCAATTCATTTAACTTCATATACTCTTTAAACTTACATTCTCCAATATCATTTGAACTCCTTCAAGAACTCCATTTAAATAGAAAAAATTTAAAGACGGAAAAAATGAAATTTGCTAACAATCACTCGAGAAGTCGGGGAGAATGTGAGTAAAACCGCATTCTTTTCAAGAGGTTCTTCGTTTAATTTCTCCAAATGTACTATAAAATCATCGAGGATTTCTGGTTCAAAATCATAAACAAATTCAACATCCAGATAATAAAAAAATACAGGTAATATCTTTTCATAATAAACGTGTGTATCGATACCTACAAACCTAATGTATTCTTTGAAAAGGAAAATAATTTGTCAATGGTTCCAAGAGATAAGTAAAAAAATTTTTATTCTGTTTTCTAAATTCTGTAAACAAATTTTGTTTGCTTCTTGTCTCCATATTGCAATTTTGTAAGCAGGTTATTCAAATGTGTTAATTTATTTCGAAATTTCTTAGGTTTAGGTCTTTCTAACAAAATTAAATTACAACCTCTACAAACTAAATATCTTTTATCGATAATTTCTCCTCTATTAGAACACTTGTACAGTTGGCATTATACTCTTCCATTTAAACAAAAAGATTTTTTTTATAAATGGAGATTATGGAACTAAGTCTGCCGAGATATAAAATTTTTCAGCGCAAATGTTTGTGTTTACATTTCTACAACAGAGAATAAATAGAAATAATTTTCATTCTATTGTACAACTATTTAGGATATATTTTGTCTATGACTACAAAGATTATTCCGGAAGAAATCGAGATTTTTCATCAGCGAAAGAGTATATTTTTTGAAGTTTTAGAAGGAATGAAAGAGAATAATATGAACATCATCAATTATTGTAAAAGACAAAATGAATGAATTGTGTCTTTGGTGTAGTGTTGTTAGTGTGCGTGTTTACGCTATGGGGAATCACATTCACATTCAACTTCTACGGTGTCTATTGTTTAGAGACTTGGCCTGCACTGCTACTGTCCAACCAAGTTAATGGCTAGGAGCTGTAATTCGGGTCTTAGACTCTGGAATTTTTTTGTTCCCAAGTCTCATTTTTCTTTGGTAACTACTGTGTAGAAGTTGATGGAGAGATTACAATTAGGGAATTTGTGTCGGGTGTGTTTTGTAAGTGTAATGTTGTATTAATGAATGATGTGAATGATGAATGTAATGAACGAATTAAGGAAGAGAAGGAATGTACGAATTAAGGAAGAGAAGGAATTAAGGAATGAAGTGGAAAGGTGAGGAAGCAAATGGCGCGCCAACCACAGTTGTCATTACTCGGCTTGTTCTATAGTCATTACACTATGGCCACTCGTGTAAAGACTTGTCCCCAACCACTGAACGACAACCATGTCTTCCTCAATAAAAAGCGCGCCTGAAGCTCTGGGATTTGAACCCAGAACTCAGGCTTTGAAGGCAAGCGTCTTACCAACTGAGCTACGGAGAGTCTCGAAAGATATAAGCTATATCTCTGCTATATAAGTTGTTCAATTAGGATTGCTAGTTTACAAGTTTATTTAATAATTTTATATTTCAAAAACCACTCAACCGATTTTAATGAAATTTGGTACACATATAGTAAATACTTAACTCTTTCGACTTAACTTATCCATAAGGGTTGAAATCATCCCCTATTTCTTAATATTCATAAAAAAATAAAAAAAATTATCAGAAAAAATCTGAAACTTCAAAAACAAGCGAGTTCAACTTAAAATTTCATGAAAATAACAAAATTTTCAAAAACTACCCCAATCATCCCTTATCTTAAAACTCTTATATCTCGAGAACTATTGGAGCTTTTTTTGCTGAAATTTGGTATATAGGATCAGTAAATATTAAAGTATTTTTTAAAATCATAACTTCCGGGTCCAACCCTTTTAAGATGACCTTGGAATAGTTTTTTGTTAATATCATCCCCATTTTTTAAGATATTCTTTTGAAATTAAAAATGAATACTTATATCAATGTCTTTAATAATTCTGTAAAGTTGTAGAATTATCCAATGAATAATATAGACAATAAGACGATTTTTTCAAAAATTTTACTGAATTTCTCTAATATCGTTCTTAATCACATCATAGGCTAAAAATTTCTCAGAGACAACAACAACATAAACAAATCGCGTTTGTAACAGCTTTTTTGAAAATCCATATTGATAATTATATCGTTCTTTGAACCAGAAATATTTGTCAAACTCTTTGTTGTATCAATGACATAAATAGGTCTATTCGCTAAAAATTCTTTAGGATTGTAATACATTTCCTTATTATTACAGTAAACTTTCTTAAAATCTTGATACATCTGATACATGATTCTGAAAAGACCTCCTGAAATGTTTAAATTTTTGTAATTCATCTGGATAATAAGAACCGTTCAATTTTACTCTGATATTTTTTACATCCAAACTATCAAACTTTGAAGGATTTTTTTTTTCTTGATTATTCTGTCTACCTGTTTGAAAACCTATAATAACGGAACTTGGGATTGAAGATATTTCTATAAATGTTTGTAATATCGAACGAATAATTTGTTCCGGAAATACCTTTTTGTTCAATACACTACCAATCTAGAAAATTAAACATAATGTTTTGACTTTTTGTAATTTCATCAATCAACCTTATTTTACTCGTGATTTTATATAATCAATCATTGGAACTCTAATAAAAAAATCTGTAATTGTTATATTTTTCCATCAAACAGGCATAACATTTCCAGTTGCAGTCTTCAGAATCGCATCATCGTCTTCTGCTCTTATAAAACTTAGATAAAATCCTCCTTTATAGATCGGAAATAGTAACATTTTTCAAAAAATCCTAATCCAAAATGAGATAAATTTCCCAGCTGCTTCAAAAACACCAAATTTAAAATCTGATTCAAAGCCATTAGAAGTTTGAGAAATAACATCACTTTTTTTGAATACGAAATAGTTCCTTTAATTGTGCTTAATTGACCACAGTTTTCGACTTCTTCTATCAATTTATTGTGTTTTCTTCTTACTTCAATCTTAGAAAATAAAAACGGTATAAAATTATCGATTAATCTAACATTATCAGTTCCAAGATATGCTTGACCATCTTGTTTTGTTAAAGTTCCAGAAAATATAAAACTGGAAGTTAGACGAGCAAAAGTTATCTCCAAAAATCAATATTAAACTCAGTTCTTTTATTCGGTTCATTCAAATGTTGTTTACTAATTGGATAGAAAATTTTTTAAACTCCGCCCTTTCAATATCACTAGCATATTTTCTGTAGTCCGCCATTTAATAAGAGAAAATTTAGAAATTTTAAACATCGTGTATCATTTTTTCATCGATCTAATGTACGTTTTTATAAGAAAAAGATATAAATTTTAGTAAAATAATTAAAAAGATTAGAGTCATTTATAAATGATCTACTTCGTCATATTCAGGATTCTCTTCCATTTTGCGATCTCGGTCACATATTTCAATAAAATCTGCACAGGATAGTAACCGCTATCTATAATATTGTTCCAATCAACTGTATCTTTTATTTTCATCCAAAAACTTTATACTCAAGTGTTGATAGAGACAAAGAACAGACATATGATCTTTTAATTGATAATGTATATTTTCTTGAATGAACTCTGATGATAAAGTTTGATATTTAGCAATGTTATACCAATTCAATTTGTTTACGTGTAATCTCATCATATCTTCGGATAATTCATATTTTTGAGAAATGTCATCCCAATGTTCTTTTTTCAAATCTCTTTCGTGTTGCATGATAAAAAGATCGAAAGCACTGTAATGTCCCGCCATCTCTATTTATTAGGAAAAAATTTCAAAATCAAGTTTTTATAAATTGGCTCTTTTTTGCGTTACATTCAGCACATTTTCTAGAAAATTCTCTTAACTCCATTGATGTTTGCATAGTATTTTTATCATTTGTTGCAGTTTTTTCTTTACATCTCACACAGTATATGAGCGCCATTTATTTAGGGGAAAAATTTATCGTGCATAAAACCCTACGCGAATACCTATTTCAGTAAGATCTTCCTCCATATTATTAAGTTTTTTTTCTAATTTTTGAAATTTGACAGCATAAGAATCATTGTATTCAACAAATTTATGACCAATATTCTCAAAAGTTTTCGTAGCATCTAAACTAAACTTATCAAAAGACTCTTTAAAATTAGTAAGTTTTTCATTAATTTTCACCAACATCGTCTACTGATCTTCTATTTCTGGCTTCTAACTTGTCATAGACTTCTGTTGTAAATTTTTCATCACAATTTTTCTATAGATCTTTTACTTCTCGCTTCAAGTTTTTTCATAGACTTCTGTTGTAAAATCTTTAACATGCTGTTTATGATTCTCATAATTTTTGTTTTAGTTCATTAAACATTTAATAGGATCTTCTAATTGAATCATTACAACAACATCAAATGGATTAATTCCTTTACTAACACCGCTAATTCTTTTTCCTTTAAAATCTAAGGCATTTTTAACATTCGGATCATGTAAATCAACAATATCGATGTTTTCTGATAATTTTAGAGGTTTTAAAATTTGTTCTTTAACAACAACATCATGTTTGTCAATACCAGGTCGAACACCGACAATTCTTTTCTTATTAGCCAAAAGTAACATAATTCTTTTCAACTTTGATCGCTTCAGTAATTTCATCAGCTTTTTCGATATGAGACATTAAATTGGTAAATAATTTTTTTACACCATCATCAACTTCTTTTTCCAATGTTTTTTTATTTTATCAGCAACTTCATTTGAACTCATGAAATTTGCAAGTTTGTTATCATATTCTACTTTAAAATCTTCAATCTCGACAGCAAACATATCTGAATCTGGAAGGTTTTGTAATACATTTTTCTAACTTGTTATCAAACTCATTTCTCAAACTATCAAAATTCAAACTATTATCTACATTTTGAATAATTTGTGTTCCAAATACGTCAAAAATATTTTGTGAATCCATATTTATTAAGCAATAATTTGTTAACAACTTCTTTAAAATCTTTACCATTACTCAGTTCATTCAAAACAAAAAAATACACAAATGTCCACAAATTGGGGGATCGTTATAGTCTTGAATCTGAGAGTCATTGTAGTAGACGCTTGATTTTTTCAAATATTTGATCAATTCTATCGGCGGTTTGTCCTCAATTCTTCCATACGAATCAAAATAACAGGCATTCTTATCATTCTTATTAATAACAAACCCAATGCGTTCCACTTCCCATAATCGAGTCTAAATTCACAATTCCACATTCAAATTTCTTAAACTTTTTCAGGTAATGTATCTCTCATGAAGATTCCTCTAAAATGTTTAATGTTTTTGCAGATTTCTTCCAATTCTCCGAATGTTAAGGGTTCAAATTTTTTTTTCAATGTTTGATTTCACGTAATTCAAAGTTTTTTCATCTAATCCAGATACTGTAACATCTTCCAACTCTTTATCTAATCTAACCAATTTTAAATGTTTCGAACAATAGGAATCACATCTTTTTTAACGATTGGAGCAGCTTTACGAACATAAGGAAACAACATTTTTAACAACTGGAATATTTTCTCCAAAATCTAATAAATCTTTCAAAAGTCCACCATTTTTAAGTTCTTTCAACTGATTATAAGAAAAATTCTATTCTGGTTCCTTTATTGTTTTTCTTATGTTTTCGAGTTTATTGTATTGTCTATTTGTTAATAAATATCTTATCTTCGCCATTGTTTAGTTGATCTATTTTAAATTGAATACTAACGGGTATTTTTTTCTTAAAGGCGGATTTTATTTTTTCTTTCTGATATTTTGCTGAAATTTACATTCACCTCCATTTATATAGTTAAAATTTCAAGTTCTCTTCGATTCCCATTCCTAGTTTTCTCTTCAAAAACATTGCTCCAGCTGTTGGAAGCGCAACAAATCTTTCACCTAAACTAGCATCTTTTGAGAAAAATCTATCCATTGCCTTATCTTGCAAAACTTTATCTGCGATATGTCTGGAATTTGTGTCTCTATGTTTTGCATAAAAAAATATCGTGTTCCATAGCAGCTTGATCTAATTCTATTTATACCAGGATCTCCTCTTTTTAGTCTTTTTTCGAGTTTTGTGCCAGGCCCCAGATACTGATAAGTTGGTACGTGTAATTCAAAAGGTAAATTGTTGATAAAATCATTCAAAAGTCCACTACCCTCAATCATAGATGAACTTATTGCCGGCAAAACTCGTTTTTAAATATTTAATTCCATCAGGTTTTTCAATCATTTCATCAAGTTTGTTCGAAATAAAATCTTTAATCGCTTTCTTTTCGTTCAAAAAATTGTTGTTTCCAGCCTTTTCTTTGAGCATAAATATAAATTTATAATTCCATCGAGTTTTGTCAAATCGTTCGATATATCTGTATTCAATCTTATTATCACTGTATTTTCTCACACCTGATCCTTCGATTCTTTTTTCCCAAATTGGTTTAATCAAATTGAGATATTTTTTACCCTTTACTTGACTTTGGTTTCTTAGTAGATGGATCATTATTTTTGTAAATTGAATCAGATTTCCATAAAATTTCAGTATACTTTTTCAAGTCTTTTCAGAATATAAACCGTCTTTTGGAACATCAGTGCTGTTAATAATCTCCATAAACCTTGAGTTCCTTCATATGTTTTTTCATTAATAATGATATCAATTATGCTCAAAAATTCACGGGCAAATTTCCAATCATAAAAACTTTTCTTTTTTCTGACCCAATACAAACCAAATTTATCATCCTTTGCTCTAGGATAGAAATTTTTTACCAATTTCACCAATTATTATATCCGTTGTTCCAGGACTTATTGGTTCAACTATGGTAGAGTCTTCAATGATTCGAGGTCTAAATGGTGTTGAAGATGGTAATTTTGGCAATTCAAACTCAGATTCTGGTATCGAAATATCAGCAAATTGTCGTACAACTGGAACCAAATTCATCAAATTTTGATTATCGCTTAAAACATTTTCAATTTTGCCCTCAACATTTTTTTATTGCAGATGTTACAGGTTGATTAATTTTTTGAATAAATTCTTGTTCTTTTTTCATCAATTCGAATCTGTTCTTTAAATTCTTTGATTAATTTCTTTTCTATTTGATCAAGTTTTTTTGCTTCTTCTGAAGTTACGTTCGCCATTTATTTAGGAAAATTTTGAAACGTAAACGTGGATACGTGGAACGTGAAACACGAACGTGAAAACATGAACGTGAAACGTAAACACGAACGTGAAACATGAACGTGAAACACGAACGTAAAACATGAACGTGAAACGTAAACACGAACGTGAAACATGAACGTGAAACATGAACGTGAACGTGGAACGTGAACGTGAACGTAAAAACGTGTGAAACATGAACGTGAAACATGAACGTGAAACATGAACGTGAACGTGGAACGTGAAACGTGGAACATGAACGTGAACGTGGAACGTGAACGTAAAATCATGAAAACAACTAGATTATCACAGTTATATTGGAAAATTTTATTCAAATATTTGCCATTTTTAGGCTTCAAAGTTAGATTAATAGTTAAAAATCCGTAGTCGTCTTCTTTCCAAATTTTATCACACAATTCATTAAAGTGGTTAAAACTCATATCAGATCCCACATAATTGTTGTAAATCTTTCTCGAATAGTGATCGTCTTGCTTAAAAAAACACACAACATATTCAAATTATTTCTAATAACTTGTTTATCAACCTTTGAAAAGCATTGAGAAAGATAGATACAAGATATGTTTTTGTGACGAGACATTACGAAATATTCCTTAATAACGTCTTTGATTTTCTAAAATACAATCATCAAAAACGATTAACGAATTGGGTTTACATTCGCTTAACGGAAACTATGTCCTCAGAAGCATTATAAAATGTGATATTTTTTTGTTTAAGTTTTTCTCAATATTTTTCAAATCTTTTTCTTGTAATTTTTTATAGGCGTCCTTGTTCTAAAGATTTACTAAAGACGTACAAATTGGAATAAGGAATCAACCTATTGTAGATGAAATTCAATAATAAAGTTGTTTTTCCACATCCACTTGAACCAACAATTAACAATCTGATTGGTTGATCTTTCTTATTTTCTTCAAACGTTTGAAGTTTTATCTGATCTTTTTGCTTTAAAAATTTCTCCATTTAAATAGAAGATTTTTCATGCAACGCTTGCGAAAATGAAAGCTGTTCAAGTTGACTTCAGAAAGCTCTAAATTAGTTTTAAACTTGGAACATCCTATACACTTAGAGGAAGAATCAAATTATTTTATCGGTTTTAAGCGGTTTTTATTCTGACAATTTTGTAATAAATATTAGTGAAAGTTCTCCTTATTGTATAGGATTTAGTGAGAAGAACATAACAAAATACTATGGTTTAAACAAAGGATATTATACTTTCGATCAAATAAAAAAATTCCCTTAAAAATTATCTGAAAACATTCAAAACAATCAGATAAATCTTTAAACTTTGACGAAAACAAGTTTGAAATGCAAAAAAAAATTTATCTCTCTAATAAAATTCAAAATAAAATCACCAGTAAGAATAATGTTTTCAGCAATTATTGTAGATTTGTTAGGGTTTGTTCAAGAAACTATTGAGCCAAATCAGGTATATTTAGGAAATAAAACGCCAAAATTTTAGACCGTTCGATGTAATTGAAGTGCACTGCAATCTCGTTGAACCTAGTTTTGAAAATCATACCGAACATTTACACAAAGAAATCTGAAATTTTGTACACATTTTTCCCAAATGTTGCTTATGGGATCAAAATCAGTGAAAAACCGAATGAAATCGATTATATTCCAATTAGAAAAAAATATTAAAAGAATTCAAAAAATCGTTCTAAACTATACAAGACTCTGAGGGAAATTTATTAAATAATGAGAGTTAAAACAACAATATATTTAAGATTGTCGAAAGAATGATGAATCAAGGGGGGAACGAATCGTTCTTACCTTCAAACTTTCAAAACGAGTTAATAATGATGATAAATACCAATACTTTTATCTAAAAGATAAGGTAAGCCCCTCGAGGGCCACCTCACAAATATTCACAAAAAATACGAATAAAGACAATGTTAAAGAAAAATACAAAAAAAAGCTTTGAAAAACATAGATTCTGACAAGGGTATCGAATCGCGACTCTTACAAAAATTACATCCAGACACTATTTTCATCAATGAACCAGGACTTTATACTCAAAATAAAAATTGCTTGTTAAATTTTTATTTCTATCTAAATGGAGTCAGTTGTAGACCCTACTCAATAATCAACTAAAATTCAATAACAAACATATCTTTACGATTGTTGACGAAAACAATGTGATCTGGTTTAAGGCTAAAGACGTAGCAAAAATTCTAGAAATATGAAAATACTATGCAAACGATCAGAAATAAACGTTGACGAAGATGATAAAAACTTCTATTTTAATCTAAATATAAGGGCGGGCTATAAATAGCTTACCTTCAAACTTCCAAAATAACACTGTTTTCGTTAATGAATCTGGACTTTATTCTTTAATTTTGAGATCGCATAAACCAGAAGCGAAAATTGTTTAAAAATTGGGGTTACGAAAGAAGTATTACCTTCCATTAGAAAAATATGGTGAGTACAAACTCAAAAACGAAAATAAGCAGTTAAAAGATGAAATAAAACAGTTACAAATTTCAGGTCAAATGAAATCCTTGAAAATAGAGAATCAAGAATTGCGAATGGAATTAATGAAGAGAGATATGGTATGTAAAGATTTTGATAAGAAAAAAAACACCATGTTTTTGTGTTAATTAAGAAGAGAATCACATGTGGGAATGGCCTTATTACGTTATCAGAGCTCAAAAGAGAGAAATACCGAAAAGATTGAAAGAACTTGAAATTGATTACCCAGACATGGAAATTTTATTAAGACATGGAGATCCAAATAGTATAAATCTCTACAACCAAAATGAAAGAATCTTTGAATATTTTTATACAACGGAAATCATTTTACTACAAATATGGCAGAATCTCGACTGATTTATAGAATATCTAAATTACACGATGAAAATGTTTCTAAATTTTACTAAAAAAACTCTCGATTTATTATATTTTGTTTGTAATGTTTAGCATAACTAGGTAACCATCGTAGAATTTTTTTTTCATATTCACAAGGCATTTCGTTTTTATAACTTTCGCTGAAAATTTTTTTAGCACAATCTTTGCAAAAAGCATCTTTTCTATCTTTAATATACTGCCAGTTATTAAATTCAGAAATATTTTTAATTTCTTTACAAAAGTAACACTTTTTCTCTTCTAAAGTTAATTTGTTCATTTTATCATATAATTCCTTACAATAACAGTCTTTTCTATTCTCTTCTTGACACTTTGTACATTTCTTTTGAGACTCCATTTATATAGAACAAATTATTACACGATGAAAATGTTAAACTCTTGAAATTATGATATTTTGTTTGTAAATGTTTTTGATAATTATTTAACCATTTTATGAAGTTCTTCCACATTCACATTGAGTATCTTCATAATATAATCTATGGTGATTCTTCTTTACACAATCTTTACAATATGAGTCTTTCTTATCTCTACTATAGTGATCACTATTAAAACTCTGAAATTTTTTTAGTTTCTTTACATTTAAGACATTCTTTCTCTTCCAAAGTTAATTTTTCTATTTTATCATACAGCTCTTTATGATACTTCCTATAACAATCTTTACAATTATAAATAATTCCATCTTTTCTACTCTTATCTTTATAAAATTCTTCAAAAACCTTTTAATTCTTTGCACATTGAACATTTCTTTTGGGCCTCCATTTATATAGAAAAAATCTTTGACTTTCTCAAATTCATATTCATAAAACTTTCCGGTTATTTCTTCATTATTTAAATCTTTTATACTATAAGTTACAGGATCTGTGTTATTAATTTGATAAATCACAAAGATTTCTCTTGACCAATTGTTCTTATATTTGTTCGAAAATGTTTGTTTTTTACTAACAATTCTTACATGATCATTGACTTTAAATTTAGTTTTCGTGTGAATTTCTGGTGGAACATACTTAAAAACCGACTCTAATAACTCTTTTTCTGCATCTTTATCTACGTCTTTAGGCTTCATTTTGATTGTGCTATGAACAGTATCGTTATATTTCTTTACGATTTTTTGAAGAATATCGATCCATTTAAAGTTTTTATTAATCTCAAAAATTACTTTCATTCTCTCATTTTGAGTTCTGTTTTATCTCTCTACAATACTTGATTTCTCTTCGTTTTCAGTATGATAAATCTTAATGTTGTATTTTCTCAAAACTTCGTTAAATTCTTTATTTTTAAACTCTAAAAACCCTTATCTGTAATGAAGTAGATTTGGCGGTTTGTGATTGATCTTTATCGCGTCTTTTTACTATATCTTCGAAGGCTTTTGAAACAATCTTTACCGTTTTTTTTCTTTTGATAGCTCTTGACCAAGCATATTTTGAGAAAGTATCAATAACATTTAACATATACTTGAATCCATCATTTTGATCCGAATAGTTGACATTATAACTAAATCTGCTGCCCATAAATCGTCAATTCCTAATGTTATAATTTTTCTCTTTTTAAACTTCTTTCGTACCGGTGCCATGAATTTCTCTAGCTTCAATCTCGATTTTCTTCCTTATTCTTAGATTCTTTCTTTACTTGTTTTTTCATAAGGATTCTTTATAAATTTACTCTTATTTGTCTTACATTTTGAACATTTTGCTGCAATTCTATACAACCCGTTTTGAGTTTGAACGATTTTAGAATCTATATTTTTCGTTTTTTTTCTTGCCATTTGTGGCAGTGAAATCAAATCATCTTCCATTTACATGTCAAGTTTCCAAGTTTATTTAACTCATCTAATATATCAGATTTTGGCTTCATAGCCATACGGTACTGTATCGATCTTTTTTCTAGAAACGATTCTCTTATCATCTTTAGCGTTCAGTGCCAGCTTGTTTATGGTAACAGTGTACAACTCATGTTTATAAACTTTTGATGACTGTCATCTCCCTAAATTCTTCTTTATCTTCGAATAAACATCTCTTCAAGTTTTCGATATTTATTGTTTTATTTACAACGCTTCTCTTAATTCCTTTACACCTAACTGGGTTTTTATCTAGATATTTGTACGAGTACATCTTAGACCTTAAACCACAAAATTCTTCTAAAACTTCGCTATTTAACTCATCTTTGAATTTCCCCCTATTTACCTTCTTATTTTTAGTAGTGAAACATTCATGATCTTTTGGATAATCACTTGTATCAAAGTCATCTATATTTTCTTTAATAATTTTAAAAGGATCTCGTTTCAATTCTAGAAAATAACTGTCTGTATCCATGTAACACAGATTCAAATCTGGATCAAACTTCTTTAATTTGTTGTAATAAAAAACTCGTACATTAGCAATTTTGAGAGGTCGAGAACTGAGAATCCTATGTAAATCGGTTTGTTAAATTTAACCTTTTGTTTGTACATGAGACTCGCTATACAGTTTGTCGTCAAAGATGTTTAAAGCATTTGAAATTTGTTTTTTTCTTAGCTTGTTTCATTGAAAATTCTTCATTTCCAAGCTTTAATATCACATCTGTTTCTCACATTTTCCATAGATTTTCCAAAAACTGAGTTGTTCATCAGCTTATAAAAGTCCTTTTCAAAGTCGCTTGTAGCTTTGGTTCTCATGTTTGTGTTAAAATCAATGTATTCTTTCATAAAAGGCTTCTGATCGAATGCGATAACTCTATTCACATATTTTAACACCATTCCTTGTTCCAGATAGAATTTCAAATTTCTCGAATGAACAACGTATTCAGTTTTATCCAGTAGAGTTGTGCAAAGTTTGTTTTTAAAAATGTTTCTGGAGCAAGAGGTAAATCCTTGTGATGTTCGTGTAAATTCGTTGGATATCCAAGATCAACTTCGAGAATATAGCCTTAATCTTCGTCGCCAGTGAGTTCCAAAATTGTTTCTTTCCATTCTGCTGTTGTATACGTTTTAGGATCCATCCACTTGATTTCGTTATATGGTAAATTTTGCATATGACCATACCCATAAAGGTTGTTTGCATCGACGTTACAACAGATAGCTTTCTGGTTTTGTCTTATCGAAATCTTTCAAATATTTGTTATTTGCTTTCACATATCGTTTAATACACTGAGAAATGCCTCCGCGAATGCCTTTTTCAATCATTAAATACATGTTATAATCGTTAATTAGCTGAAGCTCAATTTTCGTTAATTTTAACATAGCATCCCAAGCAAGACTAGGAGCAGTCAGATAGTGTGCTGGATCAAGCTTATAGCAATTCAAACAAATATTCCTAAAATTTTCAAAGATATCAGCGAGCAATAAAACATCTTGAATGTTGTACAAATCAGAATAATTTCCCAGATTTTTCTCTTTTAATTTGTTCCAAACATTTAAGTAGTGTTGATAATCTTTCTCAGATATGCTCTCATCTGTCAAGAGTGAATAGAAATCTTGAATTTTTTCAGCTCTTCTTTGTAATCAAGTTTTTCAATACTGTCGATAAATTCATAGGGAAAATATTCCTTTTCCAGATAGAATTTTAAAAATCTCGTCGTCGTCATTTGGCTGTCTTTCTATTATCTCATTCAGTCCATCTTGTATAAAATGATTTGTATGTTTGAAGTCTTCTCTCTTTAGATTTTTTAGCTAACTTTTTCTATAGACGAGGCCATGAATCTGAACGTGTCTACAAACGAAAACTTGATGAATTTTTTCTTGGCTTATCACCTTCGAATTCATAGCCATATCCAGAATTTACAGAATAATTTATATATTTTTCATCGGTGTTTGCAATCAAATCAACATTTCCATATTGTTTAGCCAATTCTTTTATGTACAAATGCGTATCGTAATTAGACATATTGTGACAGAAAACGGGAATATTCTGAGGAAATTTCAAATTCAGATTACAAATTCTATGAGCTGCACTCGAAATTTTCCAGTCAAATGACAGTGATCTCTGCATTTTTTTGAATGCATCATAAGCAGAACTCCAATTATCTGGTAAAAACCCTAAAGTTTTTTCAGTGTCTTGATACGATATATTTCTTCACAAATGTGGCAAAGATTTGAATTTTGATACGAAATTTCTTCTTCGTCAGTCAATTTCATGGGCTTCATGTTCTTTGAATTATATTTTTTAGCTATGTACTTCGATAATTTATTGAGTTCTTCAAACAATTTTGCAGGAACGGTTCGGCAACTCTTCTTCATTTTTTTGCTCGATAACATATCGGCTTGTACATACGATTGGTCACATTAGACACTAAATATAGAGTAAAACCATAAGGAATATGCTTCTGAATCTTGGTTGTAGTCGATTTTTGCGGATTGTTTTTGCATGTGGGAATCTTCTCTAATATGCTTTCAAAATCCATATAAATATAACGTACGGATGGTTAAATTTCTTTTGATAATTAGTAAATTTAGTTGTTTGACCTGGAAATGGCATAATTGGCTTACAAACTTCATGATTTTTACAAATTTCTAAGTGATCTGTTAAATCTCCAGATTTGTAAAAATGGCTTAAACATCTTCGACACAAGAACGTCTTGTGAGCATTTTTTGATATCTGTGAACTCGCTAATCTACTTAAATCTGTTATCAAAAACATAATGGGATTTATCATCTTGTTTAACATACAATAAATCAACTTCTAACTTGGCGTCATAAAACTTCTGAAATTTGCAACGGTACTATGTGTAGTTTTTCATCAAAAGTATAGGACATTTACAGACATTTTCGGATACTTGTACTTTGCTTTGCTGCTTCGTTTTTTCAAATAATTGTATATCTTTTTAAAGACATAGGATAGTCGAATCCAGAAAATATATCTCATCGTTCACGAATTTTTCGTATTGTTTTGCTCTGTCAACATGAGTCTCGGGTTTTTCAATAGCGCATCGGATAGAGTAAATAAAGCAATAATCATCTTTATTTTTGATATTTACACAAGCTTTTTTATCTTTGATTTCCTTTGGTAAATCGATATATGATCCTGCGTTCATAAATTCATGTTTATTAAGGCTCAAAACTAGTTGTTTACAACTTTTAAATGTCCATCCGGAACCTTTATTTGGATTATTCGTTTGTTCTCGATGTGTTAATTTATTAAATTGCTTAGTAATAAAGTCGTTTTACGTCAAAGATTTCGTCTGCTTTGATAGTAAAAATACATTAGACATGTTTGCGGTTCACCATTCACTAAAGTTCGTTCGTATTCTCACATTCCAAAGAGAGATAGCCCTTCATATTTTTAACATTTTCTTGAAATTTCTCGATTAAACTTTTAATTTCTGACCGCATAATTGAAAAGATATTTGTAAATTGACATGGAATTGTCGTTCAAGTTTGTTAAAATGTATTGCTTGAAAAGACCGTGTATTGAGGATAAAACTTCTACATCAATGATATTTTCGGATTTTACTTTAAGAGTTTTATCAATTTCTTCGATCATTTCAGACTTGGTTTTATCGTTAGTACCGATAGCCAACTTTTCAGCTATTGAATGAGAAGTTTTTCATCATTAAATAGGTCGAGATTTTTCTTTTCAACTTTGAAATTTCTCTTTAATTCACGTAATTTCTCAATATTAAACATGTTTTCGTGATCGGCAATTTTATTTTCTCTAGGCCCACTGTCTTAAATAATTTAGTTCTTTATTATAAATTTCTTTGTTCTTCAAATGATTTTTCGAATTGTAAATGACGAGTATAGTGATGTTCAAAAATGTCTTTTTTTGCAGTATGGGCACTCTATCTATTTCCGCTCCATATTTAAAGAGCAAAAATTTGTAAACTAAAATTTTGAGAAGTGGTGATTTTTGTGACAAACTTGACACAAATCAGCACAATTTCTGGTCAAATGTTTTCAGATTGTTCTATTTGTTATAGAAAAATCTTTTAACTAAATTTAGTTAAAAGATTTTTCTATAATAAATGGCAGCGCTGTTACAAAGAGTTGAATAAGGTTGGTGAACTAAGATTCAAAGAATATAAGAAAATTAGTGGAATTGGAAGAAAAAAAGAAGTACAAAATCATGATTGGAGAAAAAATGAAAGATAAATTCGGGTTTACAATAATTGCCGAGTTGGAAGATTGTAAAGTACACTTGCCGAACAGATTTTTGACTGTTTTGGATGAGAAAAAAGATTAAAGAATTAAACAAAAATGAAAAATTACACTTGATTGTTACTGGAAAGAAGACTATTAAAGATAAAGACTGTGTTACAATTAACTTTGTAGAATAAAGATTTTTTATTAAGATTTTTTGATTTTTTCATTAAAACAGCTTATAAATGTAGAAGCAAACATTGAACAGTAAAACAGCTAAAGATTCGGTTATTTAACATTCGTGCTTTCCTGTTAGATTTTATTAGATTTGTTTATGGTTCAATGGACAGTATTTTACATTGATTTTCTGTCTGTCCCAAAAGTGGTCTAGGAACCCCTTACTGTTTGATTTTACAGATTCGTTTATTGTCCTTTAAACAGTATTTTCCCTTGATTTTCTGTGTGTCCCAAAAGTGGTCTAGAACCGGCATATTCATATCTACTTATATATATATATATATTTATATATATATATATATATATATTATATATATATATATATATATATGTTAACCCTTGTTGTTTATTATTAGATTTGCAATTTCATGTTATATTATTTTATTAATTTTATACATCAGAAATTTTATTTATACTGTAGTCTAAGCCATATCATATAACATTTATTAGTTTTCTTCGTTGACTCGATGTACATAAAATATTAACCTCTGATTTGATAATGTTGTTATATCAATACGTGGTATTGTTTGAATTTGGGTATGTTGTGTTTGCTTAAAGGGTTTTTAGTACTTTTAAGTATTACACGCCATAGGGGGTGGGCTAAGTTTTATAATCGCATACTGTACTGCTTTAAAAATTGTTCTAGTATTATTTAAGTCAATTTATTTTGTATAAATTTGTACTATGTAAAGGTTTTTATTTTTCACTGACCACCATTACTGGAATAATTTGTCAGCTAATTTCCAAAAGATTGCTGTTCGTATGATTGTGTTTAGTCATTTGAAATAAAGTCATTATTATTATTATCATAAATCGCTCCACTTACCAATCCACCCTTAGCGAAAGAGATCAGTAGAATCACCGATAGGATTATCTAAGTTTTCAATTGCAAAAACAGTCACAGTCTCATACATACAAGTCTTGTTAAAATATTGTTAACATTCTGAATATATCACAAAACATTCTCATGAAAGAGCCGTATAAACATAAAAGTGTTTTCGAAATAAAATTTAGATCTTCAAAACTACTTGTGATGGTAATACATATAATTGACGTATAAACTAAGTTTATATGCAAAATATATTAAGCCTTTTTGTGTTATACTACAATAAGCAAAATTTTCTGAATGGACTTATCGTCAAAATTGAATATGTTGGTTTGAGGCATATTTCTGAAAATTTCAAAATTTACTAAGATTGTATTTCCCTAACTATTAGAACTGTTTCTGGAATTAGCATTTTACAGAAAAGTTAATGAACGTCATTCTCACACCTAGTTTATAATTATAAATAGATTTTACATTTTTTACGATTTGTATAACTTATTACGTAAGAATCATTAAGCATCAAACATGTATATAGATAACTTTGAGAAGATTTCAAGTTACGGCTTTCTGATATTATGTTTAATTTACAGTTTAGCCTAAATTCGCCGTATATATATAGTTTAAATGCATTCCTATAACATGTTAATGGCATACCAAATAACATCAAGTTTTTCATAATAGTTGAAGACGTTTAAACATTTTCCCCCATTTTTGAACGTAATCAAAACTAGGAAATCAGACGGCAAGATACTAAGGGGGTACATTTTCTAACTCAGCTCAAACATTGAAGAACGTTTTAACATTGTAATCCATATCTTTTATATCCCTGAAATCTTCGAAAGTATATATACTTGCAGCTTATTCTACATTAGGGTAACAAAGCTTTGAATATCTATACGAATGTGATGCTCACAAAATGTTATGATTATAAATATTCAGCTATTGGATAACACTAAGATTACAACTTAAGAGTTCAGTTTAGAAATAGAGTTCGGCACAAATAACGTAGCGTTCTTTCAGAACTGTCTTACTATCATCCAAGGGTAATAAGAAAACCCTTAAGAATAATATAAAATAGCTTTAACAGAGAGTATGGCATGAAATTCTCAAAAATATTTTACCCTGTAATAAAGAGGATAAAGATTGATAACTGTCTTATCACTAATTATTCACTATATAAATCTGCCACTTTCATCTGACTCGTACATAGGACAATTATTATTAGTAGTTTCACTTCAATATCTTGTTAACGAATATGGCCATACAAAGCGAGACATTTTAAGCATTTAATTGTGTTAGTAATATTTCCCGGTTTGAACGGAAAATACTTATGACACCGCCTGCGTGCGTAGGAACTGAAATTATGAGTTAATAATGATTTTTTTAATACAAAATGATGTGGCATTGTAAAATAAAACATAAAAAACGTTTCTGATACAAAACTATCATATACTACAAAAATAAAAACAAGATTAAACATAATAATACTAAAATATATTAATTGTATCAAATGAAATAATATTGCCTCAAAAGTTGGACAGTGTCGCATGTTGTAGATTTGGGACAGAATATAAACCCCACAGTATGTATAAGCTACGGATTTCTTCAGTTCATCTTTGGTTTTCAATGCTCCTTATATTTTTCAGTGTAGTGGAAGTTTTTGAGGTCAAGTGTCTTTTACAATAAGATTATTATTTACATTAAATTATTTACAGAATGTTTCTAGAGATCTCTGTAAATTTGACAGTATGTAAAGGTAATAGATATAACACTTGAACATTAAGTTCCTTAGCTGTTAAATAAATGGTGTGCATACGTATTATAATCTACTATTGAAGTCAAGGGGACAAAACCAATGTTGAAAGCGTAATAGAGTAATAGTTATAATGAGAAAAGAACGTAATTAAAAATTACTAAAAAGAACTGGTAAATTGTTTAAGATAAAATAACAAATTAAACAGCTTTTTAATTAATCTATGAGAATAAAGAGTCAATGGCAGTATATTTCATGCGGATGGAATGTAGCCTATTTGCAGTGGCTATGATTTGTTAAATGAGATTTCAGTGCATCCATGAAGAATTTCTCACGAACTATCCCATGTGTTATAAATACAAAACACGCAACCTTAGTTAGTTATGAATGTAATGTACATTCCAAAATAATAATTTTTGCAACGCAAGATTTCCAGATACCGAGCGTACACAAACAATGAGAATTACCCGAGTATTACTATAACAGTGTTGTATTTGTAGTAGCCTACAGATCTACTCGATGGTATGTTGATTGCAATCTCTGCTAAGCACGCAAACAATCAATGGTAGATAATATGTCAATAATGGCGGTGCATTTATTGTCCTGACTGTTCCCAGCCGAATGATTATTCATAGACGCTTAATACTATTAATTCATTAAGCTCTCTTTAGTTCTCCCCTAACTAATATATTTTTCCTTTGTAAAATCCTTATGGAAGTTGAAAGCCTTCTTCCAAAATTTTGCTGAAAATAATCACTTTAATATTTATGCCTACTTGATATTGTACCCCTGCACTGCTGTTGTTCTGGAGAGATTTTCATTTTCAGATTAAACATAATTTATAAAAGACTAAATTTTATAATCAGTACAGGTTCATATAAATGGATTATGATGGATAGCTATATATAAAATAGTTTACCACGGTTTAAATTAAATAAATTAAAAAACTAGGTCATAAAGGCAATTGAAACTTAATAGTAATAATTTTAAAACTTTGATAGAATGCATATTAGGTCGGAACATGACCTAAGAGAAATAAGGCTGCTGCTCACTCTCAATATAAATTACTTGCACAGCTTTTATAAAAAAAAATATCAATCAAAAGCACTATTTGTTTGGTGTTATAAAATGTTACGGAAGGTGATGTCCCCTATTGTCCAAGACAGTGAAATAGTGCTACGTAGGGTACGTCCAAGATGCACGTCGGTTTTCGAGTTATAATTTATAGTTGAATTGATTAGAAAATAGGACTGGCGCTCGGCATTAGGAGAGGGAGCGGCGTTGCCACGTCGACGTCGCATGGCGTTACAGGGTACAGCAGATCTGCTAGCCACGCGCGTTTCACTGACCGTTTATTGAGTCTTCAATTGATTATATTATTATTCTATTAAATTTCTTCATTATGGTTAATATTTTTGAGTGACTTTTTGGTCATTTACACAAAATTCTGATGAAGTTCATCTCATGACCTTGTATGAACTTGTTTGCTCATACTTTTCGTTTTGGTGTTCATAAATGAAACAAACTCACGTAAATATTGATTTAAATAATGACATAAATATTTGGTTGCACATTTTATTTTAAATATCATTACAGTTGGGTAGATAATAATTGTGATGTAATTTTAAACCAGTATTCATAAAAATGATTTAGAATATGGGTTTTTAAGTGTACAGTTTTGTAGTATTTGCATGCGAAAATAGAATTCAAAATATTATATTCGTTTTTTTTTTTTGCTTTCTTCATGTCTGCTTCAAAATGGGATGTTGAATTTCTGTAGCCATTCAACCATCAAACATTTTTTTGAAGCCATTGTTGGGGCCTTGTCCAATACTTTTGAGTGGTACTTAGCATTATGAAATACTGTGGTTGAGGATTTTCCAAATTTGGAAGAGAAGATTGTTTACAAACCAGCCTAAAAACCTTTCGTGGTCCATTTCTTCATGGTAAATCACTCGTTTTTTTTCGAAGAAAAAAGTAGAAAGCTGTTTGGAATTAACCCTTTAGAACTACCAGCGTGAAGCAATATCATTCTTCCCCCTTTACCGAGAGATACGGACATTGTACCTTGAACAGAGTCATCTGTCCAAGCGTTTGTTAGGGAGTGGTTTGTGTTAATCCATGTCTCGTCAATCCAGACTACTTTATCCTAAATTTAAGTTCTTCTTTGACGAAGAAACCTACAGCGCCATGCAACTACATCAGGTATTTCAAAAAGTACTTTCCGTTTCTCAACTGACTTGTACTTGAAGCCAAGTTGTTTTAAAACAAGTGAAAGAGAAGATTTGCAGCCGTTAAATAAATCGGCATCCTTCAATGACTGAATTAGTTTTTTTACAGTTGGATATTCCTTTCGTCTATAGTATGCATACACATGACGACGGATTGCATCTTTTTGGAAATTTATCCAGGTTTGTAACTCGTTTCTGACATGGAAGTTTCTTTTTGTTTGGGGTATGTACTTCTCCACTTCGTCCCTCATCATTGTTTTTTCTTCTTCTCTGAACAAATTTTTACAACGGTATTTTTATTTATGCCCAGGGCCGCTGTAGTTCGTTTTACAACTTTGGCAACGGGGTAAGAGTGGCCCATTGTTTGTTTTTTTTTCCTGCTGGAAATATTCTTTGGCAGTGCAAACAAGTCTTCTGGCTTGAGTGCGCAGAGGTACAGCCACGTCCTACGTTCTGATAATGTAAACGCTTGAGATGAATGCGCGGACGCCCACGACGATTCACAGTTTGATTTCCTGCATTCATGATGTAAATATAATCATTAACTACCAGTACGAAGGTTATGAAAGTAACAAAATAGTTTGTTACACTACTGTAGGCCTAAGTCACAGCTAAGTCCTGAAAAGGACTGTTAAACAACAGTAACACCACTAAAGTTTGCACAGAACACGAGACTACGAAGTGAAACGCACGAATCGGGTTGCTGGGCAGAGACTGAGACTGAGGAGTGACGTGCGGATGTGAAAACGGCAACGCTGTGCGGTTTACTCGAAGCTGATTGGCTGCTCTCAGCCGTCGACCGCGCCCCCCTCCACCGGTCCCAGTCCTATTTTGTAATCAATTCAACTATAGGTGCTGACTGTCGCCGAGTAGGCGTGGATATCGTTTTGTTGAGTTTGAGGCGACCTACCGCTCAGACGACCTACAGCTCACACGACCTACCACTCAGACGATGAAGTTTTGCTCGTGTGTTGACTTTGTTTGAGCGTTTTCGTTGTGTTACAATGGATATCGAGGAGTTTATAACAAAAGTGCAACTGAATCCTCTGATATGTAACAAGCAGATTAATGATTATTCCAATAGGAATATTGTCAATACCTGTTGGAGAAACATTTTTTTGAAACAAACAAATTATGGAAATTGTTTATGAATGTCTATTGCAAAACAATAATAACCTCACGCTTGAAATATGTTTAGTGATAAACATATTCTTTAATTCGTTATTTGCAATAATATATTATTAAGCTAAATACACAGTACAGTATTATAATCTGTGCTATTGATATAGGCTAAAATAAACCAATTTAACATATTAGATTTTAACAGTTAAATAACAAATTAAGTTTTACAAATAGATTGTGGATTGAATTAAACACCAACAGTACTAGCGGCCACATTGATTTTAGCCCCGTCAGAACAATACTAAACCTCAAATAATTTTACTCGTATTTTGGTCGCAGAATGCGAGTATTAAGGATGTAATTAATTCTTGTCCAAACACTTTCTAACAATTTTTATTTTCTAATTTTTTTTAAACGTGTAACTATTTTACACTGTATAGTATAGTTGAGTAAAAAATTCTCTTTACAAAACAACTAAAAATATTTTGATACGTATTTATTTTGGCTTTAAAAAGAAGCACCTTCTACAATTTTACAACCATAGTAAGAGCGTAAAATGTTTGAGGTACAGTATAACATTGTTCTCAAGGGGTAAATGTTTCCACCGTCACTTAGCTATGGTGGGAATGGTTTATTCAATGCGAATAAAAAGTCTTATTTTGCATTGTGTACATTTTGAGACAGCCAGCTGATAAGTAAACTAAAATTTCATTAAGTTAGGCTCAATTCCCGCTCCGAAATCTGACGCTGGTATATATTGACTCCTAGAACCTGGAGTCCACGTCTGTCTGAACAGGTCCATCGTACTCGACATAGGTAAGGCCTGTATTTACAGTCAACCTAAAACCATCAGGTCTGACCAGTAATATACCCTAAAGTTATCAGTATTTCGTTTATTGACAACTGACAACAACTGCCCACAAACAAAAGAGGATCTAACAATGACAGGTCGTATACCGTAGGAGCAAATAGTGGATTCTGACATATTTCCTCGTTATGCTACAGGATTCGTGGCTGTACGGACAAAGAAGTGGATAAAACGTCGTACTGGATAGTTAAAAGATCTCAAATCACCTTCAAGTATATAAAATCTAGCACTGAATCCTGATTATTATTGCTAAAATACGAATAATTCAACACAATCAATGTACTAAGCTATAATATACATATTACAATACACCAACAAAGTTATTTACCATATTTGTTATGACTGACTGATTATACAAGCCTAAAAACGAATAAAAAATTATCGGTTAGTCATAAAGTTAATGGCCAAAGTAAGAACATATTTTGTTACGTAAAACGTTGGCGGTACACTAATATGCATGCACGGAAACCAGGACTTGTTTATCGTGCTTTGATTGTGCCCGACAGGGTGGACTGGACTAATGAATATGGTAGCGTGCCACTCACTTGTTGCCTCACTCTTGTAAAAAAAGGTACAAAACTGTATGGCACCGTGGCGTATTTTTTATTTCTAAAAACATATACGTTATTTCGTATAATGTTAATGATACATTTCAAAGATAAAAATTTAAATTATTGTAAATATTTTATATAAATACATTTATATAAAATAAAACATTTGTAAATATTATTTATCTCTAAATCACATTTATTTCTATATTTATTCAAAATTTGTCATCCTAATATTCTGGAGGTTTATTTTGTGATTATGAGATCCTTATGATGGTGAATTTAGTTCTACACTTTATGGCTGGATCAAAATGCTTCACAATTGTCTTCCTGATCTTGAATGAATCTCTCCTAATATTTTATGAATAATTTGATTACCTCCCACAACTTCTTCAAGGACAATATAAATTTCCTGGACATCATCCTTATTAACTACCATCAAGTAGACATGTGTTGCATTGGTCGTTGGCTTAAGGAAAAGAATAATTTTTCTCCTTTTGATGCTGAAATGTATGGTCATTCTGCCTGCAGAATTTTGAAATAGCAATAGATAATTCCTAATTTACGGAATAATTCTATCGCAAGCTCTTATTTTGTTCAAAAGGTTTGTATGTTTCGATTCTCTACCTTACTCCTGATAGTGTTAACTAAGTGATAATTATTTAATAAAAACCCATTAAAAAGGAGTAGCAGTTTAGTATGCTTCATGTTTTGAAGCCAAATTATGTGCAGATATTTAGATAAATAAGAGTTACGCATACCTATGCATTGAATTTGACATAAGGAGGCATACAAAATAGAACTTGATCGAAGGGCAAGGAAAAACGATAGTATTACGACACATCTCCTGTTGCTTAATAGGATTTGATGAGTGACAGATATCATACACAAAAGAGAATTTTAATCCCCTGGCAGACAAGCATGGGATTGTGTCATAGACCTACTAAGTCATAGACTAACATAATATGATGCTCAGTCAAATCCTATTACTTGACATGTACCATCACAGAACTGAAAAGTACGACCCGAAGATGAAATGTTTCTTAAGATTGTTTTGCCCCATGATCACCTACATTCACACTTTTTTTAATTACCTAAGGTGTTTTAGCAGTGTTTAAATAATAAATAAACAAATAATAAAAAGTTATGGTGACCTAGGGATGGTATTACAACACAAGATTGCGCTGTTTCAAATACTGACATTGAAGTTTTAGCATTGTCTTTCTATTATATATTTATTCTTTTAATTTATGCACAAAAGTTACATGTTGAAATCTCATATGCTTGCGCTCACTGTATTTTCAAATTTATTTACTCTGCTATTAGACCATCAGTAAAATATTTGCTAATATTCAAGAAAATATCACGAACCACCATGAAATTTCAACTCTATAGGTTAGTTCATTTTCGAGATATCGTGCGAACAGACAAAAATTGATGTTTTTTTTAGTACCACGATTGATAGGCTTTGCATTAGCAATGGCATTAGCTTAGTCACCGTGGTAAACTTTATGATAGCGCAATCATCTACAGCAAAGTTGCTATAAATTATCAGTGTATATGAAAAAATGAGATTAATTTATTAATAGTATTCTTATAAATATTTGCATTGTCTTATCAACAGTAAGAGTTAGTGTTTAATCACAAACTTCTTAATATTATAAGGATTCATTATTATCAAAAGGACTTTCTTAATGGGTTCTAAAAAATGTATTGCTCTACTGCCAAAGCACTTTCAACTGTCAAACTTCTTCACTCCATTTTAAGTGAATTGGTTTTGGGAAATGTAGTTCTATGTGTAGAAGTATAAGGTTAATTGTGTGCGGAGGCAATAATCAAGGCACTTTAATATTTTCTTTGAGAGTTTAATATTCCTTAGTAAAAACAAAATTGAGTAAATTATATAAATTACGGGAACGATAATGAATACGTTTTATTTTAAATGACAACCGTCTATAAGAAAATTATTTTCTTTTATTGAGAAGTCCTCAGAACCTTCTTTTAATGACTTCTTTGAGGAATTCAGTGGGCATTTAATAATCCTCCTTCCACGCAATGGCGTTCCTTCCAGACCCTTTGTTGCTATTAAGTGTGTAAATAAGAACATATAAGTTCTTCAGTATTTAGCTATTGGTCATTATTAAAAAAAAACAATAGCTTATCTGCTGTATTTATGTTACTTTCCAGGTGGAGTTTGTTGTCCGGTTACTGATCATCTAAAGATATCTCACATCCTCCAGTCTGCGTTTTTATTGCCAAAAGACTAGTTGATACGAACAATACAATGATTGAACATAATTCTAACAAAAAAGTTGTAAAATAGTAATATTATTAAGGATTAGACTCTGTTTATTCTTACAGTAAGATAACAATTAGTTCTATATCACTTTAGAGCTGATTTAAAATTAGTTTTACTGTCCAATCAATGTATGGCAAATTTTGCATTATTGAACTAATTAGAATGAATTCTGAACAACCATGTTAAACTACCCCAGGCTTTAGAGTACTTAGTCCCAAATTGTTCTATTACTTTCTAAAAGGTACGCCATACCCTGTGTCGTGGTATGGTTGTGTCGCGGTAGTTGAATTCATAGCAGTATTGAAATAATAACAATTCTGGGATGTGGGGAGGGTGGTACAAAGCAAGAGTGCATTAAAGTTAAATCTTTTCACCGACATTTAACATTGAATTCTCACTTTATTATCTTTTTACTGTATAAATAAACTATGTTTTAGTATGTCACATGCTAAAGTATCGTACGATTTAACTGAGCTTGTATACAAGTTTGTTTATTCTGATATTTTCTCGTTGCCACCATGGTTACTAACGCATTAGGATACAAATGCTTTCCCTCCAAAACCAGTTTCATATTCCAAACTTGACTATTGTGTAGTATAGAATTTAGATCTTAATATGTTTCGTTTCCTATAACGTTTCTGCCTGCCAGAATATAACGTGATTAAATCCTGCGATACGGTAGCGGGTAAACGGCAGATGTAATTTCATTAGTGGCTTAGGTACAATATTACAAGGCGCATGTGATATATGCCGCTATTGCACGCACACGTACTCATACGCTAATAATACGCTAATAATATCCCGTCTCGTGTGTTGAGATAGTCTGTCGTTTTATGAATGTGAATCTAGTTTAAGCTTGAGGTTATTAAAAAGGACCAAAAGTATAAAAAATAACATTTTTCTCCAATCATTATATTACTTAGTGCTGCATATTTTGTAACCTACTATGAGTCTAAAGATTTAAGTTAAATCAGTGTCAGCCAACCATATAAAGACCAACTAATTGGCTGATAGTGGTTGCTAGTGGCTGAAGTTTAAATGTATATTTGTCTAAGACTGTATTACAACTATTACTTATGTCTCTGATGATAGACTTTTTAAGTAAAACGTGTGATTTGAGTTAGTTTGAAGCTAATAATGGCAGGTATGTTAGGTTTGCACAATGGAAAAGTTAAGAAAAACACGATAAAATACGTAATTCTAGCCATATAGAGTATTACAGTACACACATATTTTACTTACGATTTTTACCATTAAATCCGTTTGCACAACGTTATGGGGGTGGCCAGCAGTAAAGGTGACCTCAATACATTACTACTGCGTTTTCCGGCCACACCGTGGAGAACCTGACAGGTTTTCGGCTCCTGGTAAGAGTGTGTGTACGTATAAGTCATATAAACTGGTATATAATAAAAAAAAAACTGTATTATTGGCACAGTGTATATTAAAAGTATCTGAGTAATGGTATGGTCTCTGATCTTGAGGTATTAATCAAGAAACACAACGTATCTTAGCAATAACATAGTTTAGATGAGAGATGGGATTACATTAACAGTAGCTGTGCTTGCAATACAATAGCACATTTAAACTTAAAAAATTAGTTATAGATTTTTAGATATACCAGAGAACATTAAGCAGACCCTGGAAATGTGTTAGTTTTCTAAATTTACTTTTAGCTTTAAGTAAGTATATTATATTACGTTGTTTTTAGAAATCAAAATTAATAAGCACTATTGCAAATTTATCTCAACTTGGGTCATACCGGGATCACACCGGGACACAGCAGTCTTCATATTTAATACAAGCACAATTGTTTATGGTCGACCCGCGGTAGGCGTGGGCCAGCACAGCGCATCGTTAAGTCTGTTTGAGTCCCCGGAGTCAGAACTGCTGGTGATGGATGAATACTCAGTGATATTTGTATTTCAAACTTTGCGTATTTTGCAGCACAATAGCAGTAGACTATGCACAGAATAGGTGGTAGCTACATTACGTAAATAGACAAAAAAAAAAACAAAGTATTGCCTTTTTCACAATAAAACAACATACTAATGTAATATAAATTTGAATACAAGCTACATTTACAGTTTAAAAGTATTTTGTGTAATTGTTCAGAAAGGCTGGATTGATAGAATTTAATGCTATACAGGCAAAAACCGGTTGAAGTGTTAAAAAATTTAAACGCATGATGGAATTTATTAAAACATTAGTGCAAATTCTTGAATCATCTGAATTTGAAGTTCCTTGAACCATGTGTAATAAACACAGTAAGAGAGACCCGTTTATTATTAGTCACTTTTTGATTGTAGATCTTAAAATATGGTGTGTTTTTTTGTGATGATGAGAAAATGCTTCCGCCGGGATACCATCGGGGTCAGCCGCCTAACGACACCGCTTCTATTGGACAGAAAAGAAAGGGATCTGCCCAGAGTCGACTGGGATGTCCTCGTATTCTTTGACTGGATGGGTTGTAAATAATCCACTATGTTTTCCATAGGAGAGGAACTCATAGGACTGGAAACGGGGTCTGGACATTGCATACAATCCCAAGGGTCGTTCTTCATGTCTTCTCTTAACTACTTCAATTTATCGCACTTGCGCCTGATAATTGTTCTCATGAAAGCTCAAGCTTGTCTCGTTGTACGGAATTCCTCTGCGGCGACCTCGGGAACTATTCGCCCCCTCCGCTGACCGTCAGCTGTATTCCACCTCACACTGAAGCACTTTCTACAAAGCATTGTTCTGTTAGTACACTGGAGCTCTACCGTTTCTCCGGCCCCCTTTTTAACATTGAGGACCTCCTCATGGTTTATCGAGCTCTGGACGAAGATCAGTGAAGAGTTCGCTAAGAACTGTCTAGACGCTGCAATCGACCAACCCACGTAATACCTTTTTTAAGGATACTAACAATTTTACAATACGGTGTTTACACAAGTTTTTAACTTCAAAAATAGTGACAACTGCTGATAATCTTGAACAGGTATTTAATACAAACATTATCTCCTTTTTACAGAAAATCGTTTCTTAAATTATAGAACAGAGTTCCTAGTGAAATCGTCACATCTAATAAAAAAAACGAACAGGGATGATATGACAGTTCATTTTAATCTAACTAGAAGATATAATCAAGAGATTTCATTTTAGTATAGTAAGAATCGTGGTACCAAGAACTTACCCTTCCAAATACTGGATTAGAGAATTTAACAGCTGAGATAATATATTCAGGAATCACAAAGGAATGAACAAACGATGAAGTCGAATCACGTATAAAGGTATTTCTGCTTTCCTGCTGTAAGAATTAAATATTTATTTGTGAATATGTCACACTTGAGTGGTTATCAGTTATTGGACAGTTATCGCTAACGCTGACTACAGCGAGAGTATTTATATGAGACAACCGACATCGACCTGGTCGCATGTTGCGTGAGATGTTTACTGTTCGTATCATTTCACTCAGAGCTCGTGACGAGAACACAGACACGGAAGGAAATGATTCACCGATTTACCCTTGCGTTATTTTAGTTAGTCATCATAGGTATTTATTTCACTCTTTATAGTGGAAGAACTGGAATCACCGATCATATCAACGTTATCGAGTCTTTCCGTATTAAAAATGTGGTCCGTTAATCTTTCAGACGATTCTAACCGTATTTGTAGGCGTTTCAAATTTTGTAATGTTCAATAAGTTCAATGTAAACACAAACTTCAGTATGGATTAGGTTTTATATAACTCTAGTTGTAATAGTTGGATCAGATAATGGTTCAGAACAATAGGAGAGATCCTTAAATATGGCAGATATTAGCTTATACACGTAATAAAAATTACTAATTAGTGGCTCTTTGCTCAGATTATATTACACGCTTATAGGGAAACAGTCCTACCCCATTTGCTAATTACTTGCTGCCCTCCCGGACATTCAATCGAGTGACTACTCAGTTAGTGTCACTGACTAAAGCTAGGTGTTGCGTACCTCCTTATTTATGTTAAACTGGAATACTTTTTTGTAACTTGTATCATTCCAATTCATCGGAAAAAAATATCTTGTTGTTATAAATTTAATGTATGTTAATACTCTAACCTTAGCTAACTATCACGAAAAAATTCTTAGTACTTTACCACTGATTGATTAAAAAGCTAGTAAAGGCTTTAAAGCCCTAACGTTCTGAGGAAATGTACATTATATTTTAAAATTTAGGAACACAAGAATTTAGAAAGATAATAACACTTTTCCAAAGGAAGGCCCATCCTCCCTGGTATTTGATTTTAAATTCGTCCTCTACTTTCCGTTAGCAGTTTTAGACTTCATGTTAACTTTTGGCCTAATTATTGAATTTTACATTTTTAACAACGCACACGTATAACGTCTTCACCTCTTTCGTACAAAACTTTAACGGACGGATCCTAAATGTCTTCGGTTTATTGCATCTTACAATGTTGCATTCATTAAAGGTTGCTACAGTTTGCTATAGCTACACCAAGTGCTATAGTAGCCCAATGTAAAAACAAAACAAGAACGGCAATAATTTTGTGAAATTTCATAGTTAAGACGCCGTGAAAGGTTAAAGAATCTTGTTTAGGCCTCAATAAATATAAGGTCACTTCCAAATTCACGTACAAAGTTCTCAAGCCAGTTCTCATGAAATCAATAATAACAAATATTTACTATACATATTCCAGCATTGTAAAAAATATATATATATATATATATATATATATATATATATATAAAGGCCATACCACTTTATCATATGAACATGACGAATCATACACAAATAAATTCGGCATAAATGTTGATGGTAATAAAACATAAACCCATGGCTGCCAAACAAAATATCAATCGAACACATTATACAGTGATACACGTCAATGTACACATTTAAAATTCAATTACCCTTCCTGCAAGGAGACTTTGTGTCAAAAACCAAGGTAAGAATGAGCACAAGCAAACCACTATCAATCTTTTTGCCCTCCCAACCTGATGCCATGATACAATGTAAATGTTTGGTGAAGATTTGAAACAATATTACTTTCATAATATTGCGTGCTAATCTATTCTACTAATCGAAACTGTAGCATATTCACAGATTGACGAAGACACATTTTGTCTTCTTATGTCATATATTTCCAAAGTTTGTTATATGATTAACTTTTTTCTTTAGTGATAACCATGATACACATAAATACAAGTTCTCATAATCAAGGTATACATACCCTAAGCTTGGTTTTGAATACCACACAGTCTATCTCATTTATCTATACACCATCTTAACTTATTATGGGATCGTATGAATGAATGTTAACATTGATAATTCCCTCATTGTAGAGTGGTTAAATAAGGACGTTCATATAGCATATAGAGGTTCGAAACCGTCGTGACTGCATTTGATGACAAAAGTCACGTCCCGCTGTCAAAGGACCACAAGTTCGACAAGTCTTACCAAAAGAATAGTCCGCTTACGAGTAGTTTTTGCTATAGCTTGTTTGTTATATCTACTATTAGTTTTAATACGCTTTGTATTAAATCGCTTTCTTGTCTTCATAACTAAGTATAAAAGTTAGAATCGCATTAGAAAAAACATTAATTTAAATTTGTATTTAATATACATATGTAATCTTAGAAGAACATTTGAATTTAAGTTCTCGTGACTTAAAACAGAAGGAATAACTTCTGCTTCTTAAAATTAATGGGTTAAATGTTTGTTACTAGATATTCCCTTTTCTATTTCAAGGTTTTGCAGACTTAAGTGAACTCGGTTTTGTTGCCTTGTATACTTTGTGCTTAGAAGATTCCTAAGGAAGTATCACTATTAGTTTATCAAATGTGGTGGGTTCCATCCTTCAAAATAATCATACTCGTATATTTAAAATCTTACGCAAATAATACTATTTTATTACGATATTGAATCTTTTCTGAGTTATTGTGATGATGCTCTTACCACTTTGACTGATGCAGACCCCTTACAGCACAGGATCACATAGATAATATTTCTTTTTCCTCCATATAGAGCGAACAGTGAAGGTGTTAACCCATTGAGGTAGTATTTATAAAACATTAAAGGTACATAAAAAGACTTTTGCAAAAAATAAACTAAAATAATGAACTAACACAATATTTTAAAGTGAAACATTTAAAACTGTGTATTTATCTATGTTTTAATAGTCTATAAGGTTTTACAAAGGAGAAAATGATTGACCATATATCTAAAATTTGGTCAACTCTAAACAAACAAACCAAATTAAATACTCATTACTTTTTCAATGTGTTCCACACGAAAGTTAGTAGCTATGATAACCATGTTGTTATATAGTAAGATTCATATTTCACAACACTGGATGTAGACAGATAAGTTATTTTTATATTAGATATTAGAAATTTTAGATCCTCCATTCTCAGGATCTGAGTCATCTACAACTAAATAAGTGAAATGATTTCTAGATCGGGGTATAATGCAAGCTTCTATGCTTCATCCCTATCACTGTCACTTGAATTGTACCCACACTGTACAGCAGCACTTTGTCACAGCACTTCCTTATTTTGCAACCTCTGCTAATCAATAAACATACTCGTATACAGATTAAACGAAAATAATTCTCAGCATTGCAAGTTGTTTCAGGATACGTAAACATATAATAATTTAGTATAATATAAATTGACATTAATTTATAAAAATATACATTACGTTTGTTATGGTTTAAATTTCTTAATAGGAATTTATTATAGACCGTTATGATAAGATTGATTTAAATGTAAAAAAAAAACATTTTAATAAGGCCATGAGAAAACAAGTGTAAATAAGAATAATAACGCAGAAAGTGAGACTATCCTAAGCCTGTAAACTAAATCGTTTTTGGCTTTAATTACATAGTCCTATAATAAATCATATTTTATCGGAATTTTAATCATTCAAAACACAATGCATTATCGTTCGGTTTCTAGTTCAAGTATTAAAATAGTAAATATATTACATTTCTATCTAATCGTCTAAATTATATTTCAAAACACATATTTATAGCTAAAGGTTTCTACGCATAGTCAGATATTTCATGACTAACCTTGCACGTAAATTAAAATACATATATCTTAACTAACTCTAACTAAACTAACGTTTGCAGATCTCAAAAGGTAGTGTTACTGATGTTTTTGCACTGAACGATGGCAAATGTCTGGAAAAAATCCTGTTTTCTTCACAATCCTTCCATTGTCAAAAATAAACTTCAAACAAACAATTAACTAACTCCTTAGCACGTACGAGAACTCAAATATGCACTCAGATATAAAGTGCTTATTACATAAATCTTTGTGTTGCATGTGCAACAACAGCTAGTGTATAGTGATTATCAGATATCTCACCAGCAACCTAGTCTAGAGTGTGACGTACGGCTGTGGGAGAACTAAAAACTTTATTACGAGTAATATACAAATCACGTTTAAGTGAACCTTTACTTGCGGCAAGTAAGGATGGAATGAATATGTACCCTTAATGTTTTTTAATATTAAAGTATGTTGAAACATAAACCTCTGTTAATGATGTTCGGTGAAATTTGAAGTAGCAGACCATTACTGTACTTAATGCACTTAATGATTTTTAAGACCGCGGATTTATCTTGAGCGTCATACAGATGTTATTGTTTGCCACTATTATAAAATCGAGGTCGACAATATATTTTAAGTCAAGGTATGCAGTAAACGATGTAGCAGGAGGGTTAAAACCATCTACAATTTTCAAACTTGAACAAGTATTAATTATGAAAATATACCCTATTGTTTAATGATATCGTTCTAAAAAGGGACCTAATTTGCCAAGTAATGATACCATGTCAAAATTATAGTTCTCCAGCGGTCGTTGTTAGGAAACATAATTGTTGGACTTACTACGATATAGTTTTTACACTGCTTTTTACCAGTTACTTAAATTACTATCCATGGAAGTGTATTACATTTCCTGTATAATTGAAGCGCAAGAACCTACGCGGGGTGTTTTGTCTTATTCGCAGGAACTGATAGGATGGAGAGACACAGGCCTGTATTATCTTAGTTCAGTTTACTCATATCCTGCTTGACTGCGTCACTGCCTCCATTGTGACAATCTGCAAATATTTAAGATAACGAACCCGCCTACAGTGATACTTTGCATGGAATATAAGAGGCTTGTTACGATTAAAATAAATTATTTACTTCAAATTTTACTCACTAAAAAATATTCCAATATTAATCTTTTACGAATCAGTTCTGCATTGTTTGCACTTTTTTCATGTTTGAGAAATTGGCATTTTAAAGCAAGGCAACTGCAATAAAATTGAATATATATTTCTTTGCACACCTTAAAATATCTTAAGTATTTCTTACTGCTCAGAATCGTAAACACTATCAAAATTTACATCATTGGAACGTTTCTAATATGTTTAGGAATTTTATGCTAATAATTGATTATTAGTTTGGATTCCGGCACATGCTTCAAACATCTATAAACTTACAGTTAGTTGTTAATAATATTAGTGATCATATCCTCTAGAGCTTTGGTCAATTACATATCAGGTACTACGTAGAACCAAGGTTCTCCGTTCAGTTACTAGTTAGAACTTTTTAAGTGCAGTATACCAGATTTATATGACTCACACAGATATAAATTCAGTTTAATCGCACTTCATGACATTCATAACAACTGGTTCACAAGCAGACTACGAGTATTTACAACATCATAATATATCAATAATATGAGAGGAAACTAAATGATAGTTGCACTAACTGTACTACATTACAATCACACTGAGTTACAATTACTTTGGATGATAGTACGGTGGATTACTATCACGCTTTATTATAATCATTCAGGCATCCAATTTTAAATTGGGTGATATTCATGGAATACAAATTGACAGTGTAAGACTAAGTTTCAATGGATAGTATTAATTAAATGAGAATCACACTACATCAAAGTCACACCGAATGATAGTTATGATAATTGATAGCTATTCGGAATATTGAAATTATTCTTTACAGATTTTACTCTCTATGAAATTCATAACGTGTGACGTTAGTTGGATGGAATGTCAGTCACGCTTTATGATGTTTGCACACAATGCCAGCCACACTGTACGGATGGTCTAGTAGTCATATCATGTTTAATGCTGACTAAAAATAATTACTCTGGATGACAATGAACGATAATCACACTTGATGACATACTGAGTGGTTTTTAAATTAAATTATATTCTCACTGGATAACTGATACCTAAACCTCATAACAGTGACATGGAATAATATAGATAAATTCTAAAATATAGGCACTGAGGTGACACAACCAGTCCGAAGAGTAAAAGGCGTCGTAAGACCATATCTAGAACAACTCTGAGAGAAGTGGGAACCGTTCCAATTCTCTCTAACTTGTATGACTAGTTTTAGAATTCAATTGTAAGAATCTATTATTACTATCATAAATCAAATTTGAACATGCGAATGGTAAAATTAGCTTTCCCGTGCTAAGCTGTATTGAATGACATTTACACTGTATAGATAATATTATTAGTCACATTCAATGATTGCCGCCATCTCTCTACAGAACAATCGAAAGAGATTTAATATAACTGGGTAACATTAGCAGTTGATGAGTTCGTACTTTATCGAGGCGATATAAGTTGGAAATAAACAAGTGATTACGTACACTGCGTGCTCTGTCACACGTTTGCCGAATCTAACAATAACGAGAATCACATTAATTGGTGTTTAAAAAAATACAGTGTTTTTGATTATTTATGGACATTATTGCTGATTCATATTCGAGTGTGCTTTGTTAGATAAATGGCAAAGATTAAACTTTTTCATTTTTAACACAACGATTTATCACATCTAGATCTCTTACTACATACAGGTGTGTTGTAAGTTTGTCAAGTTCGCAGTCTGGTAGGCTTGACATTTTCGTACTTTCTATTTCATTAATATTGTATACGCTGCACTTATCAAATTTATCTCAAAAATGACCAGTAATTTGTTTTGTTAGCCCAATTGACTCGCTGCTATTGACTGCTTACTCGTTGCTTCAAAAGAAAGTTTCGAACTCAAGAGGATGCTCGTTTGATATTCATTTCAACAATACATCACTACTGTTTTACCATTCAGGGATTTTGAGTGAGTGAGCAACTATCGTAAAGTTCTTTTACAATACAACGTTCTAAATCTATTATATTTGCTCATCTGCAAACTTCCATTTTTTAATAATTTAAACTGACTTTAAAATATCCTATATGCAAACGTTTTATCTAAAACATTTACACCTTACAGCATTATTTATTGTAAAAATACAATTATTCAGGCGGTATAAAGTACTGTATAACTCATAAAAACATATAAGGAGGACACCTAACACTTTAAAATTGTACCACCATATTTCCGCAATACTACCTTTTCGAGGAACACTATGCTTTAAAGAAACCTTTCCGTTTCGCTAAAATAACAGATGATTAGTGGTTTTCTTTGTTTAAAGAGAGACAAAGTTCAAACCGCTCAAACTGTTAGGCTGTTGACGTGTTGACCTGGAGACAGACTCTGACCCATTCGGAGAGCCTTTGCTTGCGCTTAGCCAACAAAGAGGGGATATTCCCCCTGAACGGTGTGTGGATTTAGGGTCAATATGTAATTAGGATCATTCCTGGGCATCTCTTCATGCCATCATCAATATTGTTCAGTACAGTGAGCAGAGAGAACCAAAACTTAACTTTGAAATGACACAGATTGTTTTAATAAATGTTTCGAAATTTTTACAAGCTAAGTCTACATAATAAAAATCTGGACCAAATAGACATGTCAAAGCATTCAATCCCCTCTATTCGTGTTTTAGTACTATGTTCTAATGTAATATTCAGGTTACCGAAATTGTATTGTTATAATTAGTAATGGAACAAGTACAAAAAAATGTACAGCCAATTCGACAGTAAATATCAAGTATAGGATAACATGAAATTATAAAAATAAGTTTTAGATCATAAATACCATTTTAAACGTGTAAGATCTCCAAACATTTATTTATTAAGCCATAATGGCTCCTAAATATTGTGGAATACTATACAATTACTAGCTGGTTAGAATATAGCTGTTTTATTTTCTTTCAAAATCGGACCACTGTGGATTTTATACTTCAATGAGGAATTTTAAATAGTTTCAATCCTTTCTTGGAAACTTAAAATAGTGTAAACTAAACAATAACAAGGAAATAATTTGGCACCCATAAACGTAATAAGTGAATACATTGATAGATGATCATGATTTAGTTTAAAGGCAATGCTAATTATTGTTTTTTTACAATTTTCTAACTTATTTTACAATACCAGTTATTTAGATAGTTATATCTTTGTAAAATTGTTGCTAGAGTGACATGGAATAGAAGTAAGTAAGCAATGTGTTTAACATTATATTGCATTGTGGATAATTTTTAAATACTCGTGGAGTAATATAAGTAATAATTTTATTTGAATAAAAACCAACATAATTTTATCAAATAATACTGTTTTTGAAACAAATATGTCGTTGGCTCTACGTATAATAGATTTTATAGGAGCTCCTTTTCTACTTGTCGATGAAGAAAGTTAAAACATTATTACAGTGTATTTTATACGTCAAACGTTTTACCTACTTAATGTATGTGTTTACATTTAAAATTGGATTGTTCTTTGTATAAAGGGAGCGCAATTTAAATTGAAATATTTAAAAAAATGTATTATAAGATAGATACTGGTTGGACCTCAATGTGTTCCTCAAACATTTGTAGAGGCTCCAAGTAAAATATTGTGTATAATACACTATATAAATGAACATTGATAGTTATAAAAAAAGAATATGTTTTTAACCATTTGTCATGTTAAGTGTAAATGTGCTTAAAGTTAAAAGATATTTTAAATGGAAGATTTAAAAGTGCTTTTCGTGTTTTATGTAAGTTTAAAAAGTAATTGGAGCTAGTTATGATTGAAGGTAAGGTAGCAGAGAGTTAAATATATCGCTTACGGCTTGAAATATCAAACACTTTTTATTATTATTTGAGACAAATATAACATAATAACATAGAACAATAGTATTCGTGTTAAGTAATGAGGAAATAAAATAAAAACTGTATAGTATGATAGCTTCCAAACCTATATATAAATACTTTTATATTTATTTATTATTTTATTTTATTATTTATATTTATATCCAGCACATAAACTAATTCTAAATATTTTTAATTTGAAACCTGAAAATTATTTTTTCTTAGAGAATACTTCTAATAATCAGTGTCTTATTTAACCGTATTCAGAATAATAGAAAAGGGAATCGATTCATTCCATGACAAGTAAAATATCATATTTGGGATAAATTAATGTAGTCTTTAATATTCCTAAGCCTGAAACCTTTATATACCTCACAGACGATAGTGAACAACATAAAATATTCTTCACTCTATCTTTCTTTAACCACTACCTCACTTAGATTTTTTGAACCTATCCCATTTTCTTTCACAAAATTCCTTATTTTATCAGAAGAATGCAGACTTGTATAGCCAACTTGTCTACTTTCTCAGTCACTGTCACAATCCATATACAATTTGTAGACTATATATCTAAATATGTGTATTTCAAGTGTTATTTCATACCTTATCGTTCACTCGAACATGCAATTTATAACAAGAGGCAACAAATATAATATACACAGTAACTATAAAACATAATAAGTTAATTAAGGTAATCTATTAAATAGTAAATTAATGCCGGAATTCAAGTCAGCTAGGAAACCTGTTCACCTCTCCAAGTACAAAGCACTATTAAAAAAAAAAAAAAAGTAAAGAATGTCTTATTTTACCAGGCGAAGTTAGGGCTAAGAAGCCCTCTCTAACACTTAACCTGGGGACCAACGGCTTAAAGGTGACTTCCGAACCACCACCAATGACCGGGCAGGCGGGCCGCTTGCAAGGACAGGATCGCTCAGCGGTCACCTGTCCAAGCAGCAGCCACGCTCGGCGTTGCTTGTTCTGGTTATCTTGCGATAACCGCCGCACCCACTACACTGCGCCATTGGCCACCCACTACACTGCGCCGTTGGCACTATTAGGACTTTTGCTCGCATCAATATTGGATTATTGTTAATTTTTATGAATTATTGAACCTAACTTTAATTATTCTCTTTGCTGTTTTATTTGCTCACAAAATTAATCTATAACTTCACTAAATAATTCACAAAGTATAAATAATATCTTACAGAACAAAGTGATAATTAACGAAGTTATATCTAAGTACGTTTGTTTGTCCCCATAACATAAGAAAGAGAAAAGATCAATTTATCTTCAGCCATGGTGGATTTAGTTGTAATCAAAATGGAAGAGAATCATAAGGTTTAAAAATACATAACAATATATATATATATATATATATATATATATATATATATATATATATATATATATATATTTACTGAACTTGGGGCTGAATATGGTTTCTTTATACTGTTGTGTGACGATGATATAGTCGCTAGTATTAGTCACATTCGAGTTATTAGGTATACTTACTCTGTATAAGTTTGCGGGCTTGTAAGAAAAAATCTGATCTTTTTATAAAAATGGTTTTATTATTTTTACCCTTCTTATGGAACTATCTCTTTGCCAAGATCATAATTAAAACTGGTTACAGTCAATTTATTTCACAAGGGAATTTCCCCTATCAAGCAACACTAGGTAGACTACTTATTCAATTATAATTTGCTCTTGGTTTCTAGATTCAATAGTTCTACTTAATTGAAATAACAAACACACTCTATTAACATCTCGTTTCCTCAAACATCTTTGTAGAACACATAAACTAAAAATTATTGAACTTCCGAAAGTCTATTCGACTTTTCGTGTCTCTTATAATGTACAGTCCTTATATTGGTGTAGTAATAGTAAAAAACTACAAATAACTGAGTAGTAGGAAAGTTGTCGCAAAATCGACAGACGGAGAAGGCGTAGCGTCGCGCCGCGGTTGCTGATAGTTGGATGGAGTTCTCATGTATCGGTCATTGGCTGCCAGCCGCTCTTCTCAGTAAATGGAGTGTTTGGTATCAAAATAAAACATGTTCTGTGAATCTGATCTTAAGGCTATAAACACAAATGGCTCTGTCATATTATTTGTGTAGAGAAAATGCCCATTTGATAGTCATAGAAAAATGTTAGAATCTACAAAACATCTGCGGTAAACTGGTTATTCACCACCCGCACCACACGCTATCCTAGTTCTATGTATTGTGTTATTTATTAAAGATTGTTTTAGTTTGTTGTTTGTATAAAATAATATTGGGAAACACGAGAGGAATACATATCGTCCGTCCTTGCAATAGAACTAATAGGTTAATGGATTGTAATGAATTGTAAATTTAGTAAAATCACCAAGGAATTGTACGCCACAGAACGTGCGCGTAACAGATTACGCACTGATAGCCGGCAACTAAGGCGGCCAGGGGCTTGAAGCCCCTTAGCACTCTTAGATAAAATTACTAGGGTGCCAAAAATTCCCATGAAAAACTTAACTGAGAAACATTAAAAAAACAATTTACGTTAGGTATGTGAACCCCAGTGTGCTCTTTGAAGGTTATTATTGATTTGATTATAAAACATGATGTGTCACCGTATAATCAAATCATATCAATGGTTTATTATATATTAAACTGCCATATGCATAACGTGAAAATAAAAGATTAAACATACGGATACTAAAACACAATTATTGTATCAATTGAAATATTATAGCAAAATGTTAAAGCCCATAGATTGTAGAAGCTACATATTCTTAAGTTAAATTTTTGTGTTGAACGGACCTTCTATTCTTCATTGAAATAGGGATTCTTAAAGCCTAGTGTCTACCAGAATAATTATTTACACACATATCTCTGTAAGATTGATATTCTGCACAGGTAATAGATAATAAGTCTTGAACATAAAGTTTCTCAGTTGTTTAATAAAGAGTGTGAATGCGTATTATGTCATGATATGGGAAGTGAAGGAGACCTAAACTATTTATAAATAGTAATGGTAATAATGAAAAAGAACATCATTAGGAATTAAAAAACAACAACAAGGGAAATGGTTTGATATAAAAATACTAAATAATAACTCAGTTTTCTGATTAAAGTAGCAGAATAAATAGCATGTATGCGGATAGAATTTAGCTGCAGTGGTAACGATTTGTTAAATGGGATTTCAATATATCCATGAGGAATTTCCAGGGAAACTATCGCTGGTGGTATAAATGCAAAATACGCAACCTAAATAATTCCGAATGTAATTTACATTCCAAAATAATAATTCTTGCAACTAAAGAATTCCAGATACCGACCGTAGACAAACAATGAGAATTACCCGAGTATTACTAAAACAGTGTTGTATTTGTAGTAGCCTATACCAAATCTACTCGATGGTATGTTGATTGCAATCTCTGCTAAGCACCGAAACAATCAATGGCAGATATATTTCAATGGTACTGCAGTTATTGTCCCAACCGTGCCCGGCCGAATGATGATTCATAGACGTTTAATACTATTAATTCGGAAAGCTCGCTCACGCGCTCTGTCATAAGCGATTAAAACATTGCATCTAAATACCATACATTAGTAATTTTCATGAATGTAGGAATGTTCAGTGTAGAATGGATAGTATAGAGCCTTCTGCATGTTTCACTGCAACTTTTCACAATAATATTTAGGCCTACTTGATATTGTATTCCTCCACTGCTATATTCCTCGAGAGGCTTTAATTTTTTTACATAATACTAATAATATTCCTTGTTATAAACGTTTATAATAAATACAGTTTTATGCCAATGGATGGTAATGGATACCACCTTAAAAAATTTACTACAGTAATTACTTACAAAATTAGTTGACTTTTGCCTAAAACCTGTTGATTTAAAATCATATATAACGATTACAGAAATTATTCGTTTTGGTGAATTAAAGGAATTTTTAGTAATATTCATAGCCTTGAATCACAAAATTTATTATAATTCAATCTTGATTTTCAATGTATTCCACAAAATATTACATTAAAGTTTAGTAAAACAATAACTAGAGATTTTTATACAGCTAGAGTTTTATACGCTCTGATAGGTCACAATGAAAATTAAACCTAGTAAGTTATAATATTTAATGGAATGAATTTTACCTTAAAACATGACCGAAAAGATATAAATATTTGTTCACTCTCTACATAGATTTGACTGCCGGATTGACTAACATGATCTTTTCTATAGTTTTATGAACTGTCACTGAAAGTGATGTTCCCTGACAGTCGCCGAGTAGGTATGCGTATAAAATAACTGACCATAATGTAACTGCGCGAATATTATCACTCTGACTCGGATGTTTACCGCGGTAATTCGTTCATTCTGGTTTCAGACGACCTGCCGCTCAGACTGTTGAGTTTTATTTGTGTGTTGTTTTTATTTCGTGTTTTCATTGTAACGATGGATATCGAAGAATTGACAATAAAGTGCAACTTAATTCACTGATATGATATAAACCGGATTAATGATTACTCCAATAAGAACATCGATGACGAGTGTTATAGAAATATTTCTTCAGAAATGAAGAATGAAGGAAATTTGTTATTAATATCATCAATAGTAAACATTGATATAACTTCACGCTTTTTAAAAAAATTCAAACTTATTTCTTGATTTGTAATTTGTTATACATTTTAAATCTATGTACGCAATACAAAATTATAACCTGCGCGTGTGACTGATATTGACTGAAATAAAACAATGCAATACATAAAAACGTAAACAATGTAATAATTAATAACGTTTTACAAATTGTGCACTGAAGTTATGGATGAACAATTTACTCTACTGTCAGCCATATTGGTTTTAATTCTGTAAGAGCAATGTTAAATATCATACACGTTTACTCATACTTTGGTTTTAGAATATTAAGGATGTTACAAATTCGCGTCCAAACGCTAATTTTTAGATTTTGTAGAAAAATATCAGACATTTGTGCACTTTATAAATTAAAAACACACAAAATTCTGTTTACGGAAAAACTAAAAAGGGCTTTGATACGCGTTTGTTATGTCGTTAAAAAGATACGTCTCCCATAGCTCTACGACCACAAATAATAGCCTAAGATGTTTAAGTGTAACATTGTTTTATGAGGTAAATTTCTTCCACTGTCAATTAGCTATAGTGAGAAGCGTTTTATGCATTGCGTATAGTTATTTGATTATAGTTTAGCTGTGATTTGAATTGGTACATTGGTGAATAAAACAGTATATTGAAACGTTTGTAAATCATGTCAGTGCTATTTAAATAATTAATAAATATTTGCTAAAAAACTACAATCAAATAATAAATAGAAACCTAAGAAAATACCTTTATATAATCATATTTGTTTGATAAAGAAGAACGTATGGAGAAACGAGAATTCCTCCCATTGCCCACGTTCACTTCAAGATTACTTGGAATAGAAGACTTCATGGATAGTATTACTGGATATTACAATTCAGTGGGCTGTCTTATTCTCGTAAACCACAGGAATAAGTCAATAGTTGTATGGATTGGAGTTCATACTAACAGAGATCTCACAAATTATTGAGGTTACAGCAAACTCTGCAAAGGCTAAGAGCGTATTCAATTGAGACGGTATGGTTTGTTAGATGGGACTTCTCACTTAAGAAAGTTATTACTGCAGTTCGCAAAATATATATGTGTACCTCCCCTATTTTACAGGAAAAATTTCATTTGTCAATGGAGAGGGATTAGTAGGTTGTTATCTCTTATCAGATATACTTGTGAACCATTTTACTCGAAATAGATAAGTCCTACACTGACACTCTTGCTAAAAACCTCAGATCTGATAAGTAAGAAACCCTATCGTCAGTATGTTTTCTAAGAGCAATTGACAACAAAGGGCATTTCCCACAAACGTACGAAGATTTCAGAATGATAGGTCTTATACCATCTGAGGAAAGACGTGGCTGCTGTCTAATTTCATCGTTATGCTGCAGTATTTGTGTCTATACGATAAAAAGTCGTACAGTGTAGCAAAAGGGTCTAGCGTCACCATCCTATAAATATAAACGAGCGGCTAACCCAGAGTATTGTTATTAAAATACGATACAAGGGCAGAATCCTATATTAGACTATAATATGCATATTAGTAAACACTACCAATTTTTATAACAAATCTCAATGGTACTCTAAGGAAAACATTTATCATATATTAGGTTATTTCACCATATTTTTAATGACTGACTGAATATATAAACTCATTAAAGAATGAATAATATTGATTAGTCATAAAGCTAATGGCCAAAGTGGGAACATACTTTGTTATGTAAAACGTTGGCAGTACACTAATGTGCACGCACAGAAAGCGGCACGGCACGGTTTATCGTGCACTGATTGTGCCCGACGGGGTGGACTGGACTAATGAATGTGGTAGCGTGCTACTCACTTGTTGCCTCACGCTTGTAAAAAGGTTGCTAAACTGTACGACGTATCCTAACCTTCACTTCTCTAAATATACCCGTTATTTTTTTATAAATAATTTAATATTTGTAATAAAATACATATTAATTTTATAAATATTTAGTATACATACACATACGTTTCTAAATATTATTCATCCCAAGATTTATATTTAACTCTATATTTATCCACATTTTTCAATCAAAATATTCTTCAGATTTATATAAAATTACATTGGGAAATATTTTGTGTGTGAAATATGACATCTTCATGATGGTGAATTTAGTTCTACATAGTATGAATGGAACGCATACTTATAAAGGTTGGTTCTTCTTTCTGGTCTAAAACGAGATCACTTTAAATACTTTATCTCCCAATAATATCATTACCTGCTACAAGTTTATTTAAGAAAAATCAATTTCCTGGACCTCATCCTTAATAACTGCGATCTAGTAGACATCTAAACTGGCAGTCAATGTGTTGCATTGGTCATTGGCTATTTTATCTACTCATGTTACCGGGACTTATGATTCATTTGGCTGCACAATTGTGGAGTGGAATTACTAATCTAATAGTATTAAAAATAAGTAAAAACATCTGAGCAACGCATGAGTGAGGTTAATGTACCTACGTATACAGTTCACAAATTTTGGAAGAAAATACTCAAATTTAAGGGTTCTAAACCTGAAATACTGCATGCTTTTAAGCAAGAAAAATTAAATAGTTACGAATTTCCTGTTATTCTGTATGAAAATGCTCTGTGTTAACACTTAATATACTGAATAGATTTTAGTGGGCATTCTTCACCTGCCTTAAAATGTGCATGGCCATAACGTTTGTATATTGAACACTTAAGGCAACGAATCTGAGCAGCGGTTGAATCAATTACCCCTGATCTAACTCCTGATCAAAATATGGGAAGAGATCATAGTTCGCTTGGGCATATACAGGGCTACATTAAGACGTATACTGTAAGATAAATGACTGTGCCAAATCACTATGGAGCCTATTTTAGATGAGATTCACTGTCTATTCAGTTAACAGTACACACACACACACATTTCCACACACACGCGCACATTTTCCAGTATTGAACAGTATTATAAAAAGTAATCAGGATGAACAGAATAGTCTTAACTTTAGAGCTCTTAGTCCTAAATTGTTCTATTAATTACTTAAATCGCGTAACAGGTTTCGCTTTCACCGTACATTATTCTATTTTCATTCTTAATTTAAATTCCACAGTTGAAACCTTAATACATTCACATTTTTGCTCATATAGTCGAATTCATAGCAGTATTTAAACCATGAAAACTCTGGGTATTTAGGAAGGGTATTACAAAGAAGTATTGCGTTGAAGTTATCTTTCACGAGATTTTACGTTGATTTTCCAGTTTATGATCTTTTTACTGCATAAATAAGCTATAATATATCACATGTTAAAAATTTAATTTATTCGTACATTTTCTCGTTGCCATAATGATTACCCATGAAAACAATGTAAAATATTTTAATGTCTGTGGGAGTGGTTCGTTTCCGATAAATCGTGCAAGCAGATACGGGCAAATAAAAATTAATTTTTTATAGTCACATGAGTGATATGCTTTGCTAACGTTCAGTCAATAAACTTCGTTAGCAAACTTCAATAATTTCAAAATTGGCCTGTTTTGAAAACAATATGCTACATAACGTAAGATTTGTTTCGTAAACATCACTTTCTAAAAATATCCTTATTGACACAAATTCTAATAATTGATAACGTGGTTAGGGGCCGTGGTGAGTGCTTAACGTATCTGGCAGCCTGAATATAACGTGATTAAATCCTGCGATACGGCGGCGGGTAAACGGCAGATGTAATTTCATTAGTGGTCTCGGTACAGTATGTGATATATGCCGCAAGTGTGCACATCTGTACACATACCCAATAATATGTTGTTTCATACAGAGATAGTCAGTTGTTTTTATCAGTGTAAATTTAGTTTAGGCTTATCAACCCGTGGATGTATTACTGGAAAGAAAATAAAACAGTTCTTTAACATCGTGGAATGAATGTAAAGAACACAAAATAAGCAATTTTGATTATTTCCAGCCGTTTAACGATCTTTATATAATTTATGTGTATAATATCATTCAAACTTATCAATCGTAAAGTAACTAACATCTTAAAGGTACATTTAAACTATTTTTTACCAGTATTATACGGCGTATCACCTTTCCTTATTGTAATTAACCCACATTACCATAAGACCCAACAGTATCGTGTTTTAGCTGTCTTTAATCACAGTGATCGCAATATTTTATAGGCAGGTGGGATCTAAATATCCTAGACATAATAATGTAATTTAAAGTAAAATTAACCGCTACATTTATTTATTACAGTAATATACTATTTTGTTCAAAATAATGTTATTGAATACATACATTAGCTTCAGAGTGTTTAGTATTTATCTCATACTGGTACAATGTATTTTTCTTTGTATATTGTACCCATGATAGCTGTGATATAAGATGTGTTACATAAATGTGTTAATGAGAAAGACGAAAAGCTTATACCACCTCTGTAAACCATCTATCTCACAGTGGTGATTGACATACAGGGTGAATATAAAGTCAGGACCCCCCCCTCTACTTTTTTCTCTAGGTAATATAAGGAGATATCATTTGGGTAGTGGTGCAATATGGAAAGGAAGTTTCATTTTATGATATTGAAAATTTTTTTTGTCCCCCAAAAATGCGAAATTTTGGGGGCAACCCAAAATTTTCAAATGTAAACCCCTATCAAGTGACCCCTCATTTTAAAGAGCATGAAAAAACTTAAATAGTAGTGAAAACCAGAGATTGCTATCTCTTTCCTAATCCAAAATAATAGCCAGTATTACCAAAACAATTTTAATAACTCACCACGTCACGAAGTCAAATCAAATGTTCAAACTGAAGCCCTCCTACTATTTGGCAGTGAGACAAGCGTAGGGTGAACGCCTCTCTGACGTTTATGAAAGTCTGAGGTGGTATTTGGTTGCAAGAATTAATAATCCTGTTTCTTAAATCTTCAATGTTTGCTACTGGTGTTTTGTAAATTGCGGATTTTATGTGACCCCATAGAAAAAAGTCCATGGGTGTAAGGTCCGGAGACCGTGCAGGCCATTCTATTACACCACGCCTACCAATCCACTGACCACGTAGCTGAGTTCCCAGGAAATGTCGTACAGCACGATGATAATGTGATGGGGCACCATCTTGCTGGAAATGAACGAGTTCTTCTTCAAATTCATGTTGATTCTCCCTAATAACAGTATTTATTGCAGGAAAAATTGATTCTTGTAACATTTCCAAATACAGTTGACCATTGATATTTCCATTAATAAAAAATGGTCCTATAATGTGATTCCCAAAAATCCCGGCCCAAACATTAACTTTTTCTGGGTACTGCGTGCGAGATTCACGGAAAACATGGGGATTTTCTGTGTTCCAGTACCTGCAGTTGTGTTTGTTCACATCTCCATTGACGAAAAAACTACATTCATCACTAAACACAACGTTTCGAACAAACAATGGATGAGCAGAAATTAGTGCTTCCATTTCTTCACAAAATTGTAGACGACGGTCTGGATCGTCTTCGTTTAACTCATGGATAAGCTTAGTTTTATAGGAGTGAAATTTATTTTTTTTCAGTAACTTTACCACAGACATTTGGGAAACATCACAAAGATTTGCTGCTAATCTGGTGGACTGCTGCGGATCTTCAACAAATTGTGCAACAATTTCGAACTGTTTGTCACCACCTAAAGGAGGCCGACCTGAGCGTGGGGCATCTTTGATGGAACCAAATTCTCGGAACTTATTTACTAAAGTTCTTAAGTATTTCCTTGTCACAGGTCTATCAGGATGTGCCAAATTAAACCGCCTTTCTGCCTCATGATAATTTTCATTCGAAGCCCCGAAAGTAAATATCATTTCTACTTTATCTTCGTGACTACGTGCCATTTTTACTCGTAATCAGTATTAGTTAGATAATATTATTTAAAACTCACAATGCGAAAGTGCATCTAAATAAATTATTGTAATAACACTAAAACACATATAACCTTCTCAAAATACTTCACGGAACAGTAACCACACAATACCACTGGATAATAATGTTCTACTAAGATAATAACTACTCGCTACCTTGGCTTGACAAGGTTCCAACTAATATTTTTATGAAAATTGAGTTTATTTTGCAATTATTCTATTTAAAACACTCTCTATCTAATGCACTAACTCTCATTGTCGTATGTTTCATAATAATAAAGATACGAAAGTACAATGTTCCAGCTGCATGATCAGCTGTTGGTGTCAGCTCTACTGTCTATTATAAATAATAATGCATCAGCTGACTCATACTGCTTATTGTGTTCTGACGATTTATTTGATAGTCCAGTTGATTTTGATGTGAATATTTCTTAATTTTTGAAATTAAAAAATGGCACAGAGTGATTTAGAAAGTAATTCATCCAGTGATTTATTTGGAGAAATAAAAAAAAATATCATAAAGAAAGTATTACTTTCTGACTTAGAGAATGTCATTACATGTCCCAGAGCATATATAAGTTCATTTTTCTATACAAGAAATTTGAATGTGTACAATATGACAGCTTACAGTGTAACCAAGCAAGTATATTGTGCTATATGGAATGAGACAATGGCTGGAAGAAGTGGGAAAAAAACATTGCAAGCGCAAAAATATTCTTCTGGGAAAAGTTTTTGTGCACAATATTTAAATAAATAAAAATAGTCTTAAATGGTTTCTGTTTACTTTACATCCTTCTGGAAATTCCTATCCCAAAAAGTTGAGAAATTATAGTTTGATAAGTTTTTAACTGCAAAATTGCATATCCAGAAATCATGAAATTACTTAAATAATTTTATTTTACTAGTGGACAGGTGTAGCTATTGACCTCAAGAACAAACCTACTGAAAATTACGCAATAATTACAATTAATGTACGTTTTGTACAATATCAAAACTTTGAACGAGATTTTCTCAAAATAAGCAAAAATGGACTAGTTTTTACTAACTGTACTTCGAACCGGGAAAGCCCAGTCACTCATTGACAATAAACTCCTTATCAGTTTACTTTCTAATATTGGATTCTTCATCCATTGCATGCCTCACTCATTGAGAACACAAACAACCAATAAAGCTGTTTCCACGCAGATGGAAACTGTACCCAAACAAAATAAATTTAGGTGTAAAGACTTAATTACAATTTTTATTGGCTATGTTGTTGGAAAAGAGATAGCGATCTCTGGTTTTCACCACTATTTAAGTTTTTTCATGCTCTTTAAAATGAGGGGTCACTTGATAGGGGTTTACATTTGAAATTTTTGGGTTGCCCCCAAAATTTCGCATTTTTGGGGGACAAAAAAAATGTTCAATGTCATAAAATGAAACTTCCTTTTCACATTGCAACACTACCCAAAGGATATCTCCTTATATTACCTATAGAATAAAATAGAGGGGGGGTCCTGACTTTATATTCACCCTGTATAATGGTATCAAAATGGTTAAATGTATATAAAATCATGTTTTACAAATCACATTTTATCTAGCTGAATATATTGAAAACCAGCTATCAGTGTACAAAACTGAAGTTAAATTAGTATCGGTCAACCATATAAAAATGACTATTTAGCTGATAGTGCACCTTTTAGTGCCTCATTGTCTCGGTATACAAAAGTATATTATAGCTATTGTCTATCTGTCTGGAGATAATTTTTAAAAATTATGTGAAATATGCGATTTGAGACTAATTGATCCAGATAGTAGCTGATATTATAGATTTTGGCGATTAAATATTCATTAATCGAACATAATCAACATTATTTCGGCGCTTCATTTTGTGTGTTTTTTTACTAGAACAAATATCGAGCATCGGTGTTTTAGTACATAAAGTGCATTCAAAGTTAGGTGTTTAATTTTGATTTTGCTATTTCTTTACTTACGTTCCGGCCATCTAGAATATTATCCATAGTTCTAATTTTTAGTAGCGTATACAAATCCACTTATAATCACGTCTTCACAACGTTATATGGGTAATCAGTGTTAATGGTGACGTCAATAAATCACACAACACTGTCTGAATCTAGCATCTGAGTTATGGTCTGGTCTCTAATCTTGAGGGATTAATCAAGAAACTCGACATATGATAGCTATACCATAATATAAATGAGATTTGAGATTACAATAATAGTATCTGTGCAAGGAACACAATAAAACATTTAATTTATAAAATTGTAGTTTAACGTTTTGTTACTAGACTTTTAGGTATACTTTAGAAAAGAAGCAGGTCTAGGAAATGTGTTTGTTTATAAATTATTGTTTAGATTATTTTTTATATCTATTCCATATTGTTTAGATTAAAAATAAATACGTACTATTGCCAATTTATCTCAACTTGGGTAATACCGGGATCATACCGGGACACAGCAGTCTTCATATTTAATACAAGCACAATTGTTTATGGTCGACCCGCGATAGGCGTAGGCCAGCACAGCGCATCATTCAGTCTGAGTCCCCGGGCTCCGTCGAATGGTATTGCGTGAATACTCAGGGATCTTCATTTTCCAACCTTGAATGTTTTGTAGCTCAAAACCATTATGCTATGCACACAACTGGTAGTAACCACATTACATGAATGCGCAAGCTAGCTATTATCTTTGTTTCACATGAAAACTACAACATTCATTAATATACGTTTGAGTACAAAATTACATTTAAGAGTCAATAAGCTTTTTGTTATTATTGGGCTATTAAATCATTTGATATTAAAACGCATGATGAATTACGTAATAAAAACTCTTTAAAGCATTGAAGAGTATTTTAATCACTCTTTTGAAGTAATATGAATCATATGTAATATACTTAGTGAGAGACATCATATATATTTAGTTGCTGTTTGATTGTAAGTGTTAGAATGTAGTGTGTTTTATTGACGATAGGAAAATGCTAATGCAAGTTCACCGTTTTTCCTGGTAATTTCTTATTATTTGTGAACCTCTTTATTATATGAAATGCCGTCTCCGTTATTTCGTGCAGAAATACACTTTTACAAATATTAGGCAATTTTAAACTAACATGCAGGAAAATACTACACTATGTATAATTGGACTGTGGTATACTGTATAAAACTCTATAAATTAGCCAAAATGTCTTTGTTATTTTAACATCTATCAATTTATTTATTATTATAACATTGAATCTGTTATTGTGATATTGAATATTCTATAAACACGGTAGTTGAGGCAAAATATACAGCTTGTTTTAACTCAGTATAGATCTGCAATGAAGGTGGTAAGATGTTTTACAACTGAAGTAAATAAAAACATGTTTGTTACTTTATTATTTTAGAATAAAAATAATATTAAAATATGCATAAAACATTTTATATGTTGCCTGAAAAGAATGTCTTTAGGAAAGTAAAAACTACTATGAAAATAACAATTAACAATATGCTTTAGAAGCAAACTTTTGTAAAGTACGATAACTACAGTATTAAACAGATGAAACAGTTTCTCCGCTCTAGCCGGCACTCGAAAGCTGACATAGGAATACTTTCAACTTTGCAGATTAAAACATGAAGTTACGGTGTTACTTAAGTCTGATTTAGGAAAATCACTGGATTGCTTCTGGACTAAATGAGTAAAGCACTCTCCGAGTGATTAAACATTCCTGGACTAATGCTCCCGCTACAGCACGCCATGCCATGACAAGCTGCGTGTCAGTTACAATGACATTAACAGCATACGCTCAGGTACTTTTATAACTGCTACTTTACTATCGATGCGTATTGCTTCCTCTGGTTTTAAAACGAGTAATAATGCAACTGTGTTATGTGCTATTTTTTTGATTCTCACAAATATAAATCACACAGGTACTGCTTACCTGGTTGAGGCTGGATAAGTATGACCCTAAATTGGATGAAACAGCCAGATGTTACAAAATAAATCAAATATAGTTCTAATACACTAAATAAGATCATATATGGTTTTAATCATTGCAAATTAAAAAAACGTATTTCTTCTTCAGGACTTTTCCTTTCTTTAATTTTTTCTTAGATGAAAACTTGTTATTAGCGTATAAAAATAAGAATGTGATGGTTGTCCAAGAGGACAATAATAGTTCATGTTTTTAAAATGTACAAAAATCATTATATCGACATATTAAATCCCCTATTACCTACTTTATTGATATTGAACATAACAATAGAACTTAGATTCTGCAGTTAAGATCTTAATTTAAATTTGTTAAATTATTTTGTAAACCCTACTAAGTAGAAGAAAAACTAGATTAAGCATGAATAACTTTCCCCATTGCAAGTATTTTTAAGCATGCTTATATTTATTGATTATTTTAAACACCAGCATAAATATAAAGATTGAGTTTGACTCTCAATTGGTTTAAACTGCTTAATGTATTATAGTCAATTATGTTTATATATATTGAGATATCGAAAATTGTAAAATAGTGATTAGATGAAAAAGTTTCTATGTTTCACAAAATGCTCTCTGCAGAAAGTACCTACTTATTATCAAAACTTTTGCGTTGCATGTGCAACATCCACCAATATATTATAGTACTTATCAGATATCGCGCCGGCAATCTAGTCTGGAGCGTGACGTAGGAGGATTAAAACTTTACAACACCCGTATAAGTGAACTGTTCACCTGTGGCAATTCAGGAACAGGTGAAGACTTATCCTTAATGTTGGTTCAAGTATTAAAGTTTACTAAAATAAACAATTTGTATTATAAGGCCCTATCGTGTACTATTAGGTCTCCTCCTGGCAGGTAAAGAGAGTTTAAATTTAAAACTCCGTTAATGAGTTTCAATAGATTTTGATTTAGCAGATCATTACTTTATTTAACATGCTTAATGATACTGAAGAACGGGGATCTATCGTTAAGGTAATAAAGGAAGGTAGTGTTTGCTAATATTATTAAATAAAATACTCTCATACTATTTGGTTGTTTTTCTCTCTCTTCTGAAAATATAAATTTTTGTATGGCAATTTTTTAAGGATTTTCAATGAACAAGTTTTTCTTTAAGGAACCCTCTCAGTTTCACTAAAATCACAGATTATTGCTCGTTTTCTGGGTCTGAAGAGAGATAAAGGTCAAAACTTCTTAGTCAAAAATTGTTGAACTGTTATCGAGTTTACCTGGACATAGACGCTGACAACACTAACCCATCCAGAGAGCCCTTGCTTGCACTTTGCCAGATCCTTCTGAACGGTGTTTGGATTCAGTGTTCGCTGTTAAAATCTCATGATGCCATTGGAAATATTGCTCATTAAGGTGGCCAAAGAGAATTGATAACTTATAAGGTAAGTCAGCTAAGGTGTCATAAACGTATTTTTAACTGAGCGGTTATGGAGAGCGGTTAAGGAGAGTGGTTAAAGCTGTAACAGAGAAAAAAAAACATGCAAACCCACTAAATAAAATACAGGGGATCTAAACTAATTATATTTTTTTGTTCTCTTAGGACAAGAAGCTTATAAATTGCACTTAGTCCTGTAAGAAGCTTGTCGCTGCTTCCGGAGTGACATGATATTCAGGATGGGTAAGTTTAGGGAGTAGAGGCCGCCTCCTATCGAGATCCACCAGGAAGAATTAGGCCACTACATCTCAAAGTCATGTCTCCCCGGAAGAAGGGGAGGCCAGCTCTGAACCAGCTTCTAAAGTCAAAGTAGGGAGGGGGTGGCACACCCTTCTTGAGGCTAGCAAGAACCTCTGAGGTTAGGGAACAAACCCCACCAACTCCAACAGTCATCTTCCACAATAGACTAGAACTATCGAATTGCCCGTGAACACCAGAATCTCGACATTTGCGGTTAGTGATGTGCCTCTCCTGGTCCATAAGGTTGCCCAGATTTGTGTGACACATCGTCTTATGCTGTGCCCAGTGGTGGGTCCTACTGGAAGGTATAAACCAGCCAGAAGTGATCCCTGCTGGGTAAAATAATTATCTTACCCAATTTAATAAATAAGATGGGCCAAAACTGAATGTTCCGTGTTCGATTCTCAAAATTTTAAAATGTAAACTATATGACATAACTCTCTCAAGTCTTTGGAGAAACATACTTTATCGTCTCTACGTATGATTGGAATATTTTATTTTGTAGGGGCTATTTTCTTACTTTCAGATTAAGTACATTGAAAATCTTACTATATTTTTGAAGTTACACTTTTCACCTATGTTATGTATAACGTTTAATTTTTGCATTAGTCTTAAATGTTTTGATAAAGTGGGTTACAATTTCACTTTAAATATTTGGAGAAACAGATTGCAAACCAAAAATACTGGATGGACCTTAATGTTTATGATAGAGTTACGGATTTTCCCAGTAAAGTTTATACATTGTATAATTTGTATAATAATATAGTAATAATTGTGTAAAGTATATTGTCTAATTCGTTTAACCTGCTAGCTACAGATTTTTTTGTTATAAATATTTTATGAGTAGAAGGTTTAAATGTGCTTTTTTTTGTTTCAGGTAAGTTGAATAACTAGTGGGAGCTATGATTAAAGGTAATATTCCTGGGCATTACAGAAGCACGCCTGCAGCTTGAACTGACTTGCCCCTTCGTTCATTAATAGAGTTAAATGTAACATAAGTAATGTAAGTACAGTAATATTTGATTTAAGTAACACTGAAAATAATTAATAACTGTATAATATGCTAGCTTTATAACTTAGGTATCTTAAAACTTTTGTCATATTTATTACTAGCTTCCTAAACTAGTTCTTAGAATTTTCTAATTTACCTTTGAACATTTTATTATCAGAAAATACTTTGAATCAATAGTTTCATATATATAAGGTGTCAAAAACAGACATAAAAAGACAGATTCAGATATATATGTATATATGAATCTGTCTTTTCATGTATGTTTTTTATACCTTATCTTTTAATTTGAAAATACAATTTATAGCAAGAGGCACTAAATATAAAATACACAATAACTATAAAACATAATAAGTTTAAGTTTATTTTGTTGAAATAGTATATGTATCCCCAACTTCCCCTCTAAGTCCTACGCACAGTCTTGCTCGCATCAATATTGGCTTATGTATAATTTCTAAAAATTATTGAATTTTACTTTGCTTCATCCTCTTTGCTATTATCTGTACTCAAAAAGTTAAGTCATAACTTCACTAGATAATTCACTCAATGTAAATAACATCATACGGAACACAATAATCATTGGAAAACCTATTACTGAGTACGTGTGTTTCTCGCACATTACACATGAAAGACGAAATAGAAAGTGCTACCTAGAATATGTGACAAATCACATCTAGACACTAATAAATAACAGCACATCGGTTTATAACAATTCATACAAACTCCAATAGGTCATAGTTTTGTTCTCGTACAGGGTTACACAAACCTTCGACTTTTTGTCTGCGTGATATACCTCACGTTTATGGTCACCTGATACAAATTAAACACAGCTCGGAAACACTAATGCAACTCGTACAAAAGTACGATACGGTCTTCTACTACTCGTCTATTTAATAGTGACACTAAAGCGATCTCTGTACATGCATATTATATCACAGCATCAATGATTCAGAGGATGTCTGTATTATTTTTGTTCATTGATAAGTTAAACTATATGTGTAGCCAAATTTTAGTTTTAGTAAGTACCGTGTACCTTTTCTGATGACTGATGGAGTTAATAACTATTTTATAACTAATTAATAACTATTTAATAACTAGTTAATAACTAGACGTCGTGACGTTGAACAGGGGTCAATGCTGTATACATGTGTTTAGTTAGGGTCTTAGTAGCAGATATGGATTATATACTTAGGGTGACTATAGTACGAGTACGTTTCAACTAGGAGGATCATTTTACCATTTACCTCTCAACACCATACCTTCAATTACCACCTGAAGACAAATGGTATTTTTCTTCAATTAAAATAACGTTTCCTGTGATGTAGTCCAATCAGTATACAGGCGTGATTCATGAAGTTCTCTCACCCTACTTCTATAGCACATTGTATAAGTACAAAACTGAAGCGAGTTACGTTCGAGGCCATTGAAACTACGGCGTTTTAAGGAAAACTTGGAGTGATGAAAATGACTGTTCCTAAGTATTCCTGATTGTGACGTTGAAGAGGTTTTCGTTTTCATGTATTCAACGCTCGCTTAACGTAATAAGATATTCAAGAAAATGGTTATGCAATTACTTCTAAAAGTTCCTGCCTGCTATTTAAAAAGTAACAATAATGAGTTTTCAGGAAGCAGCAGAGATAACGTATGACTGAGTTAAAACCCAAGGTTGAGAACGTGCTACTAGTCCGGGAGTCAAAAGCCAGTTTTTACTTTCCAGGTACTTAATCTGTTATTTGTGTGAAATCAGTTAATAAATTTGTCCTAAGAAAGAGATGTATCGTCAGTCCTGGTAGAATAGGTTGCGGTCAAAATGGAAGAGTATCGTAAGGATTAAAAATACATAACAAAAACATTTCTTAGACTTGACAAAAAACTATCCGTCAGACATAAGAATCAAAATCAAGCCAATGACAGCCAAATATATAAATAATGACCTTTGTGTAAAGGTGGTATATTTACATTGTTGTCTGATAAGGATATATTCGCTAGTATTATTCACCCTCGAGGTCTTGCATATACTTACTATGTATAACTTTGAAAAATTAAGTGATAAATTATACCTTGTATAAAATTATTGTTATTTTTACTCTTCTTTTAACACTCTCACTTTGCCTACATCAAAGTTAAAACGGCTATAAGTAGATTTCATTTTCAATGAGTGCTTGCTTATTCAATGAAAACTTGCTCTTGGTTTCTAGACTCTATCGTTCTACTTAATTTGAAGTAACAAACACATTCTATTGGCATCTCGTTGCCCCAAAAATTTTCAGTAGATCATATATTGAACTACATTTTATTGGGATTTCCGAGTCTCATATAAAGTCCAGTCCATATATTGGTGTAGGGATACTCAAAAACTACAAGAATGAGTGAGTAGTAAGAAAGTAGTTAAGTCACGGTATCGGAAGACGGAGAAGACGTAGCGTCGCGCCGCGGTTGGAGACAGTTAGATGGAGTTCTCATGTATCGGTCACATCGATTGGCTGCCAGCCGCTCTTCAAGTAAATGGAGTGTTTGGTATCAAAATATAAAATGTTCTGTGAATCTGATCTTAAGGCTATAATTAAAAATTTACTTGAACGTCAGATATCTTGTAAGTGGCTCTGTCATATTACTGGTGTAGAGGGTATACGGGTCTATTAGTAATGGACAAATGATTGAATTCATAAAAAACTTTGGTAAACTGTATATTCACCACCAGCACCACACGTTACCCTAGTGCTCCAATATTTACTGTGTCATTTTACTTTTTTGTATGCAGAAAGGAATATTCGGAATCACCAGAGATCAATATATCGTCAAACGTGGCATCAGCAAAAATAGTTAGTGAATTAATTGTGATGGTGTAAAAACTACAAGGTAGGAATATACCTCAGCACGTGTCGTGTAACAATCTTCACTGAGGCTACTTGCAAAATTTCCAAATCCTCAGCTCATTCCATTCTCGAGGTGTCCTGTAGACAGATAGACAGACAGAATATCATACAGAAGAGAAATTGTATTAACTAGGCAGACAAAACAAATAATGTGCCAGCCTACTCAACAACAGAATTGAATTATGAAGCTCAGCAAAAATTCATGGCAGATATGCATAATCATAAAACTCATTCCTGTATATGCAGAATGAATTTTGAAGGATCTTTCTCAATATATCTTGATATATATGATACATTCTAATTTGTCATTAAGTGCTATAGCATTGTTCTAAATAATTCAGTTTCTGAAACGCTAAGGAGGGTAATAAAAAGTAAGAATGAGCTGAAATCAAATTTGGTCACATAAGATTTTAATTAAATTTACACTCTATTATTTTTTGACTTTCGTTTCAGATTTACAAATATCATATAGGCTACCCACAACACCAATGTAAAAATATTCGCTAAAGCTCAGCCAAAGCTCAAACACTGACATGAACTATAAAAACAATCAATGAATCAATGAATCTATTCACAAATTAAGCTTCATGCAACTTTTCAAGTATATTAGTTTTCTGAATATCGTGTTGTGAGACAGATGTACAGAAATGAACTTTGTCCAGGCATTCGAATGATAGACTTAGCTAACGCTCATTAAAGCCTTTATGTATTTGTGTAGTATATATGTAATGAAAATGTAAAAAAAGATCAAAATACCAAAAAAATACGAACTTAAAAAGGTTTAGGAAATGTAAGCATTCCCGAAAACTGGATGTTTTTCTTTAGCCAACAAATAATAGCGTTGTGATTTTTTTAAAGTTTTATCGGTTACCATGTTTAATAAAGGACTTTGCTAGCTGAATTATGAAAATTATTTTATATGACCGTAAATTTCAGCAAATTAGAACTTGTTTCAGTATTTACTTCAATGATTCTTGTTTTTGGGGAGGGTTTTTCATACATCAGTTCTTGTTTATACTCTATCAGTTAGTGGTCGCAACCTTGAGTGTATAATGGATATGCATGTATGAGTATAACGTAATTAAACCCGGTGATACGGCCGTGGATAAACGACAGATTATTTCATTAGCGGTCTCGGTACAGTATAACAAGTCAAATGTGATATATGCAGCTATTGCACGCACCCGTATACATACCCTAATAATATTTTGTCTCATATATTGAGGAAGTCACTAGTTTGTATGGTTTTAATATTAATGTATTATTTTAAATTATGGAACTTAAAGAACCATAAAACAGTTCTCTTACCATTAAAATAATTTTTTACCCACGTTGTACTACTGGTAATTTTATTTTATTTTAAACGATTTTAGTCATTTTTTCAGAATATTCTGAAGGCAAATTTGAGATAAATGCTAGAAATAATCTGTAATGAAATTTGAACTCAAACTATACACTACATTTTTAATGTATTATTAACAATAATACATTTTGTACAAAGTAATTTTTTTTAAATAAATGAAGTAATCTGAAGCTATACCCTGGATTCTTGATAAAAATACTTTTAGAAATTTGCCTTCTTAAGTTGGTGTCAGACTAATCAATAGTCTCCCTAATAAAATGAAAAAAAAATAAATAAATAAAAGTTCAGATGAAACCCGTTTTGATGTCAAAAGCATTTTACTCTGTTGACGAGTTTATGATGAATCGCTGGGACAATTAAGAGCACAATAATTCACAAAATCGTATTGCCGGACCTTTAAAATTTAACAGAGAAGTTTGAATGAGGTCATGTATGTTTGAGTGGGTCATTGTCAACAAAAATGGTTAGGTTAGATTAAAGACGGTTGTGATACAATGTTTATATTGTCTTTTTACAATAAACGATATTATTATTATTATGTTTAAGTTTTTATTGTACTTAAATATCAGTCATGATAGCTATGTTATAATATGGTGTTATCTAAAGGTGTTGAGAAAGGAAAGAAGCTGGTTGACCATACATACTCCTTCTACCATAGAGCCAAAAGTTCAATTTGATTTGTATGTAAAAAAAAGTAAAAAGTAAAGAATGTCTTATTTTACCAGGCGAAGTTAGGGCTAAGAAGCCCTATCTAACACTTAACCTGGGGACCAACGGCTTAAAGGTGACTTCCGAACCACCACCAATGGCCGGGCAGGCGGGCCGCTTGCAAGGACAGGATCGCTCAGCGGTCACCTGTCCAAGCAGCAGCCACGCTCGGCGTTGCTTGATCTGATTATCTTGCGATAACCGCCAAGCACACAATCGAATTTTTTGCAAAATTGATAGATTAATGTCACCTAAGAACAAAATCGCTAGCCAGCCATGAGGGTATCAGAGGTTTGAAAATATTAAAATAATGTAATTATTCTATAAAATTTTCCTTAACTCATCACATTGAATACCAAATTTAAGTCCACAACAATCTCATTGATTAACGCTATATTACAACTATTATCTATATTCCAATCTGTGGATTTTAAAAATGTAGTAAAAAACGTGATTTGAGCGTATTTGGTGCTAATAATAACTGGTATTTTAGTTTTGGAAATTGAAAATTACATTAATGGTGACGTCATTAAATTACTGAGTTTTCCGACCACACCGTAGAGAACCTGATAAAAATGAGTGTAGTAGAAGTCCTTCCATAGAAAATGGTATATAATCACAACACTCAAGCAATATAAATGGCACAGTCTGTATCTAAAGAATCTGAGTTATGGTCTGGTCTCCGATCTTGAGGGATTAATCAAGAAACACGATATATAGTAGCGATTAAGTAATATAAATGAGAGCTGGGATTCCATTTCCATACTTGTGCATGCAACACAATATCACGTTTAAATTATAAAATTTAGTTTAACTCTTAGTTACTAGACTTTTAGGTATACCTGAAAAATGTGTTCTTTACTAAATTAACGTTTAGCTTATTGAGGGTATATATTCCACTGGTTTTAGAATTCAAAATGATTAATCACAATTGCAAATTTACCTAAGCTGGAATTATATCGGGATCGCACTGGGACTGACCAGTCTTCATATTTAATACAAGCACAATTGTTTATTGTCGATAGGCAGGGGCCAGCACAGCGCATCGTAGAGTCTGTTTGACTCTCCGGGATTGCGTAGACTGGTGTTGCGTGAATATTCAGAGATCATGCTTTTCCAAGTTTGAGTGTTTTTAGAACAAAAACAGTATGCTATGCACACAATCAACGGTAGCCGCATTACATGAGCTACTGTATTTTTCACATGAGAAATGCATATTTTCCTAATATAGCATTGAATACAAAACTACATTTACAGTAAAAAGTTTATTTTTATTGGAGTCACTATCCATCCAGTATATAATTTAATACTATACAGTCAAGAACTGCTTAAACTATTTTAAATTTGTAACGCATGATGTATTCCATAGTAACAACCCATTCAAGCATTAGTCCACATTTTTAATAATCTTATTGACCTTCTTTGAATCGTCTCTGATAAACAAAGTAAGAGATTCCCTTATATTATTGTAGCAGTTTGATTTTAGATGCTAGGTGTGTGTTTTATGACAATGGAAACATGCCAGTTCACTTTCATCGAATTTTCCTGGAATCCATACACTAAACACCCAACGGCCCAGGCATCACACCCTCTCAGAACTGCTTTCCCGTAACTTAAACAGGGTGTATACTTAATTCAAAAGAGGGCTCCCACAGTATCACGCCATTGGTTGGGTTACACTGGAACTAATTACCGTGCTGAACTAATTCTAGTCCCCTTGTTTCGTTTTTCTACCGTGTATAGAAGAAGCACGTGTGGTTAGCATCGTCATGCTCCTCATTCTCAAACGGACACTCAAGCTGTCAAAAATACCTATCTTAAACGGGTATGCTCAAAAGTTTCCATGGCCAGTGAGGAACTGGGATTGGTAGAATTTACCATACCCATGTTCCTTCATCCATTCTCTCAAGTCTCCAATATGCTTGGCCGTCCAACATCCTCTGCTCTCTAGCAGCCATCGTTCCTGCCAGTACCTCATAGTTTCTTCTAAATCATCGATGAGTGTTACCACACCGTTTTTATCGATACGAGCTTCCTTTCAAAAGTAAGCGAGTAGGTCGATTGCGATGGCACCGTCCTCCACTCGCGAGTCCTGAGTTTCCCTTTTTTTCTGTACTGCGACTATATTTCGCTTGTGCCTCCCTTAGCAAAGAGCGTCAGCCTATATCTCGCACCCGTACGGAGCAAGGGCGTAATTGACATGAGAAGGCACCGCTTTCCCACTAACCTGCCGATATTCCTCATGAATCCAATCAAAGAGGCGGAAATAACAACCGTCTTGTTTACAGGTTTTGTTCCAGATCGTGAGCTTGTTATCAAGCGTCACACCGATATACCCCACTAGGCGCTTTGTTTTGATAATCTCCCGGTCCATCCGGACCTGGACGAATGTGTCAATCCTTCGTCTGGTGAGAACCACAATCTTGGTCTTCTCCGTCTCGGCTTCAAAACTGCTCTAGAAGCTTCCCTGCCGTGTCAAACAGAGTTCTGTATGCCGGCGGGTTTCAGGATTTCCATTGTGTTTACTTATGAGGGCCAGTCATTATATCTTCCTTCGGTTGTCGAAAATCCCCTTTGGCACCAGTGGTTATACACATTCTTCAGCAGCTGACTCTTGAATCTGTATGTTTTAGATGACTAGGAATAGAATTTTAGTCATTTAAAGTTCTGCGGAAGAAGTCTAACGTAAACTCAGCATGGGTAAAGTTTTGTATAACTGTTATTGCAAAAGTTGGATCAGGTCAATGAAGATATCCTTAAAAATATGGTTGTTATTAGCTTATCCACGCAATGAAAATTATCAATTAAGGGTTAAAAGTTAAATGAAATATTAATCAATTAAATTAAACGCTTTTTAGGAAAACGGTTTAAGCCTATTTGATGTTTTTTTAACCTCTGCGAACTCAGTTGAGTGACTACTCAGTTACAGCCACATACTAATGTTTGGGATTGCGTACCTCCATATCTACTCTATGTTAAATTAGGATACTTTGAGGTAGTATCCTAATTCGGTATCATTTCAATTTAATGTAAATAATATCATATTATTTTAAATGTTATTTTTAATGCCCCTAACCTTAGCCAACTATGATGAAATCTCTCTGTATGCTACCATTTATATTAAACAAGGGATTTAAAGGCCTAGCTTTAAAATAGTCTAAATAAAGTGGTACATTACATATTAAACTTTCGGAGAAACGGGGATTTTGTAAGGTATTACTTATTTTAATAGAGCTCTACTCCATAAGAAGGTCCAGACTCTCTGGGTTTGGTTCTGTTTCTTCCTCAAGCTTCCACTTAGCAGTAAGTTATAGACTACTATTTGGCTGTTTGTTTAATTATTGAGCTTTACGTGCATGCATACACCATGAGTTTAATGCCTTCATCGCTTTCGCACAAAAGTTTCCCAGACGGATCCCAATACAATTCAATTTTGTTTACTGAACCTTACAATGTTGCCGTCATTAAAGGTAGCTTAAGTTTGATACAGATAATCTGTGTTAGTGTGGCCAACTTTACTAACTTTTTTTGGGTTTTTGGATCTATATTACAATTTTTACCGCTCGTTTTGATTTTTGCTTTGGTCTTGCCAAGCAAACATTATCTTAACAGTTCTTTTTGGGCAAAGATCTAGCAAAATTCGGGGTTTTCACATCAGGTCTTCAGGGAGGTGAAAGAATTCAAATACGCAATAACGATTGTATAAAGTATATTACTATATAAACTACAGTGAAGGTTAATAGATTGGCAAAATTCACAATTCAAATGTGCTTTACAAAAATATTGTTAATATATTCCAGTTATTGAACATTTCTATAAATAAAGCAAGAGTCAATTTTATCACCAACCCACACTGATCCTTAGATGGACTGACGCGAAGGGTCAAAAGAAAACTTTTTTAGGCCTCAATATTTATATGGTCACTGCAAAATTCAATTAATAAATGTCACAAGTAAGTTTTCCCTAAAAGCAATAGTAAAATATATGCATTTTCAATACCATAGCTGTAAAATTGTTAAAGTTATTTAAAGAACCACACCACATTATTCCCTTTTGAAAAAGACGAGTCGTACACAAATGCATTAAGCATAAATGTTTTGGTAACAAAATATAAAACCATTCGTTTATATTTCCAAACATATTATCGCCCAGACACGTAATACAGTGATATACATCAATACGCACATATAAAATCCATTTACCTTTCGTGCATGGAGTCCCAGTGTCACACAGTCAAGGTAGCAGTGAGCACACGCGAGCCACTATCAATCTGTATCCTGTCTCATACTGATTATATGATACGATGTGAATGTTCAGCATAGATTATAGAATACCATTACACTCAAAATTATGCATGCAAATCTAGTGATATAAAAAAATTTATATATTAATCACATTTTAAAATATAAATTTCGTAATGAATCGAACCTCAAGATTGCTGACGTCATGCTTCTATGTGTTATAGAATTAACTAAGATGCTCTAAGATACAAGTCCTCATATAGCATACATATGCAGACTCCACAATAATGATGACTCCACTATGATGTGTTTGTTTGGTTTTGCAAAGTACCTTATTTGCTCATAAACAATCATATAAAATTATTATAACATGTTTTTTTTAACAAAATAAACATATTTGAACATTTTTGATATCGTCATTGTAGGCTGGTCACATACGGACGAGTATTCAGTGGTTCAGTGGTTAGTTGGAGAGAGGTTGGCAACTGTAGAGTCGTGACTGTATTATATGACAAAAGTCACGTCTTCCCGTCGACGCACAAGATGTTCGACTACAGGAAATTGTTAAAATGTATTTTTTACTATCTAGTTTTAATGTTAATAAGTTTTTACTGAATCGTCTTGTCTGTCTGTTAAGTTTAAATTTTTAACATCTATTATGCGAAGACACAGATAACTGAAATTTTAAATATAGCTTATAAACAGATGACAATGCAGTAATATGCAATTTTTATTTATATACTTATACAAACTTGAGTGTTTGCATGTCTAGTGCTGTGCCTTAAAAAAGGGAATACCTTCTGCTTCTGAAAATTAATTTATCTAATGTTTGTCCCTATCTATTCCCTATTCCGTTTGCAAGGTTGCGCAGACTTAAGTGAACTTGCCTTTGTCGCGTTCTCCAATAGTGCTTAAAATATTTAAAAAATATTACTATTAGTTTATCAAATTTGTTCTGTCGCAAACCTTGAAAATATTTATATAGGCTATTTAACAATTTTCCCTAATCTGTTTGCAAGGTTGCGCAGACTTAAGTGAACTTTCCTTTGTCACGTTCTCCAATAGTGCTTAAAATATTCAAAAAATATTACTATTAGTTTATAAAATTTGTTCGGTTGCAATCTTGAACATATTTATATAATTTAACAATTTTCCCTATTCTGTTTGCAAGGTTGCGCAGACTTAAGTGAACTTGCCTTTGTCACGTTCTCCAATAGTGCTTAAAATATTCAAAAAATATTACTATTAGTTTATCAAATTTGTTCTGTTGCAACCTTGAACATATTTATATATTTAAAATTTTTCACAAATACATTTATTTTATTACGATATTGAATCTTTTAACTTATTATGATATTAAATATTATATGAACACGTTGGATGAGACAGACACTTTACGCTGCAGAATAAAATTTATACTAGTTAGTTTCTTTCAGTATTGAGCCGTATTTAAGGTGTTAAGTTCTTTTTATAATGAAAAGTAAATACAAATCTTCTGCAATTTCAGCAAAATAACTAATTATAGAAATGGTTAAAACGAATAGCATATTTTATAAACTGGAATGCAGCACTAGAAAAAATACAAAAAGTTGTTTCTATTCCGTTAACAGACTAAAAATAATAATTTAACATACACTCAAACAGATTTAAGATCATATTTAAATTGTACTAAAAGTAAATATTAGTGAAATTGAATAGATAAAACACTCGAAAACGGCAAAATAAAAACATTAATTGGCGGGTGGTCTGTGAATATTGCTGAATCAGACATTTTTTTAATGTGTTGATAGTTTCTTTGTAAAGTTTTCAATTATTAAGTTTAGTAATGATCCTCACGTATGATTTTTCTTACAATAATTACTATCACTGACGTCAGGATACCTTAGGTGCAGTGTCGAGATATCGACAGGCCAACACGTCACATAACATATTGTAATATATATTGATGCAAGCTTTGCTGTGTGTAATAATTACTTATTATGATAGTAAGTATTATCAAAATAAGGATATACATTTTGCTTTAAGAAGTAAACTTTGAAATGCACGATTACAACGATATTATTCAGATGGAACAGTTTCCCCGATCCAGCCGGCACTCAAAAGTTTATAGAGGAACACTCAAATTTTTAGAAAACATAAATTTTCAGGTGATTCTAGTTTAGATTTAGGAAAGTTACCAGATTGCTGAATGGGTAGAACACTCTCCGAGTGATTAAACATTCCTGGCATAATGCACCCGCTTCAGCACGCCATGCCATGACAGGCGGCATGTCAGTGACAATGACAATAGCAGTATTTGTGGTATCTCAGACACTTTTTTACTTGTCTATCCATGCTAATAGCTACCAATAGTTTGCGAGTTTTAATGCAGTTTTTAGTGCATTTTAATGTATCTGTGATATGTGCTGTTTGTTTGATTCCCCACAAATATAGAATAGACAGCTACTGCTTGTCTGGCTAAGTTATAAAATCACAATATACCCGGGTTTTGCACTAAAGGTCTTTAATATTCTTTAATTGAATTATTTTTCAATTCCTGCTAAACAGTCGAGTACATACATATTAACCGTAAATTACTTGCATGAAGTTTTAAGGCCACTTATACTCATTAAGTATTTTGAACATTAAAATAAATATAAAATCAAGCTTTTCGTTTTATGGGCTTAAACCTTTTAATAGAGATTTATTATGTTATTATGTTAGTCATTGTTTCCTTACGTTATTTGCAATTATTTATTTAAAAAAATCTCTTTTAGGTGCATTTAAGACATATATTTCAACTTACATAGTTATTTCAGTTATTACAAATAAATTAGATATGAAGAACTCTGAGTTATATCAAATACTTTACAGTGTGTGAATACAATTTTCTAACATCAAATTTTACAGTATACTTAGTTGATACAAGCTGAGTAGTTTATTTGTGTTGCATCTTTAACTAAGCCCAAACAAAACAAGTGAAAAGAAAAATAGTAACAGAGAAAGTGATCAAGACCAATCTTAGAAAAAATATCATTTGTGGCTTTAGCCACAATAAAACACAATCCAAGAATACAAATTTAAGTAACTTATAATTACTATAATTTTAGTACAATGCAATATTATTTAAGTTTCAAATAAACTATATTTAGATAATAGCTTAGAATTAAAATCATAATGATTTATGAAAATGATATTTTTTACCACTATAATGATCTAAAAACTATTTCAGGCCATACGTTTCTGGTTCGAGATTTCAACGTTTGTATTTCATTTTTGCAAGAATATTCTTAAATTTACATTAATTAAAAAATCATAATTAACTCTTTAGCGCGTGTGAGTACTGCAAAATGCTCTCAAAAGGAAAAGTGCTTATTATCTAAGAACACCCGCTAGAGTAATACGAGTAAAGTAATTGTCAGATATTGCGGCGGCAATCAAGTGGGCGTGACATCCGGCTGTGGGACAATTCTAACTTTACGATGAGTAATACACAACTCTCATATAAGTGAACTGTTCACCTGCGACAGGTAAAGAAGGGCTGAAGAGTTATCCTTAATGTTGATTCAAGCATTGAAGTTTACTAAAAGATACAACTTCTATTATCTTGTACATATGTGTACTATGAGGTCTATTTGTGGCAGATAAAGATTGCTGAAATGTAATCATCTATTAACGAATTTCGATGGATTTTGAAGTAGTAGACCATTACTGTACTTAACGTACTTAATGATACTGAAGAACGGGTCAGAAAGGAAGTAAATGTTAGCCAACTATAAAATAATGCTATAAATCTATAGAGTTATGTCTAGTAAGGAGATACAGTAAATAGGGATTCGGGAGGGATAACGCCATCTTCAGTTTCCACATGCGTACAAATAGGCATGAAAATATACCCTGTTGTTTATTGAATTCGATGTGCTATAAAATTAGCTACTTGGTGGCATTTACCAAGAGCTCATACTTTCACGAACTTCAAATTTAGCTGTTAAATTTTTTGCAACGGTTATTTCACTTATACCCATGGACGTGTACTATAAAACCATTGAAAGACAAAAACCTACGCGGCGTGTTTTGGCTCTTTGACTGGATGGAGAGACACAGGCCTGTATTATCTTAGTTTAGTTCATTCATATCCCGCTTGACTGCGTCATTGTACCACTGACTCCATTGCGACAATCTGCAAATATTAGAGATAACAAAACTTCATACGGTGATATTTCACACGGAATATCACAGTTTATTACAACTCAAATATATTTTTACTTCAAATTTAAGTCTCTCCATTTTAGACTTTTGCAAATTAATTCTTCATTATTTGCACTTTATTGTATTTTGGAGAAATATGAATTTCTTACGAATGAACTGGAATAATGCGTGTGTGTTTGTGTGTGTGTGTGTGTGTTTGTGTGTGTGTGTGTGTGTGTGTGTGTGTGTGTGTGTGTGTGTGTGTGTGTGTGTGTGTGTGTGTGTGTGTGTGTGTGTGTGTGTGTGTGTCGCGCGCGCGCGGAACCGTGATGAAACTGTTTTGGGTCTTAGGGACGTTTCTAAGAATATCTTATAAACCTAATGGTTTTATTCTAATATCGGATATTAGGTTGGATCCAGTTACCTGCTAAAACAACCTATATCTGGAAAGTTAAAATTAGGTATGTTTATAATATTCGCATTCAGATCCTAGAGCTTTCATCAAATACACGACAGGTACTATCAGGAATGAATATTCTCCGTTGACATATGAGTTAATAATTAGTAGTTTTTATTCAAACTGTTCCAAACTCAGTCAACCAATTTACTCACATAAATACAGTCCACTGTGCAATCGCCCTTCATGGCATTCAGGTAAACTGGATCAACAGCACACTATGCGTAAAGGATAACACCAATAAATTACAGAAAACTATATAATAGTTACACTAATTATACTACATTACAATCACACTAAATGTCAGTTACGTTGGATAATAATATAGTACATTGGATTACTATCACACCTTATGATAATAATCCTGCCATCAATATATAAACAGGGTAATATCCATAGAGGATGTTATAAAACTTGGAAAATCAAGATCAGGTTTCATTGAATGATATTAATTACATGAGAATCATCCTTCAACATTTGTCTCCTGAATAGGGTAAAAGCTTTACTGTACTGCATCAATTATTTAGAAGATTTCTATATTATTTAATTAATGGGTAAGCGAAACCATATGAGTAGTCAAATTTAAGTATATAGTAAATAGCCTTATTTTTATCTGATGTTAGGGAGAGTAAATAAATAGACGGCGTGACATTGAACAGGGTTCACTGCTTTACGTAGGTAAAGATATTTACCTATATTATCAAAATTTATATTTTGATAAATATTTATATTTATCAAAATAGATAAAATTTATATTTACCTATTATTCACCTAGGTTTTTCTATGTTTAGTTAATTTTATCTTCGTAGTAATTAGGTCTTCGTGTTTTGTGTTACTTACGTTGAACAGTTTTTATACGTTATCTATTGTCATTTTGAGCTTCAAACGTATATATGAGAAGATTGCAGCTTACAGGCTCGCGTCTTGCATTTGAGTAGTCAGTTTGACCCCACATTGAAGATAGTTTAGATGCATTTCTGCAACATACTTATAAAAGCCATACCACTTAATCAAGTTGATGTTGAAAACATCACGTATTTGTAATTTGCGGTAGTTAAAACTAGGAAATTAGACTGGGGTGTAGGACATATTTTATATAGCTCATGAGTCCATTACATAGTTTAAATCCGAATATACCCAATCTCATCATTATCTAGCACAGTAGTTTGGAGTTTTGTATTGATGAATTGATGAATTAATGGCTCGATTACATATAAGATAACTCACGTCTGCTGTAGAGCATTGCGATCATTATAATTAAACACAGTTTACACACAACACCAAAGAGTCCTATTTACGTATCAGTAGGATAATGTGTTCAAACCCTTTGCATAAAATATTATAACTCACATCTGCTGTAGATTATCGTGATTATTATGACAGTTTAAACACAATACCAAAGAGTCTATTAATGTATGTGTAATTTAATTTAAAACAGATGATCTGAAAAGCAATTATAAAGTTGAAATAGGTGGCTAAATTAATGTTTAATTATTTATTTAGTGTATTGTGGATAATTACGCCTAAAGACCATAATTAATTAACCATTTTGAGGTGTCCTATATACGATACCTGTATAACAATGTGAGATAATGCTGAAATGCCGATAACATTAATTATGCAAGACCATTTTAAATATTGCAAATATTAAACAAGACATTGCAGGATTATGGGTCATATAACACAAATAATGTTTTGTTACAAAAAACATTTAGTTACATTTTAAAGTATACAACTTTTAAATAAAGTTTAAAATGAGGAATGTTCATAACTGGTCAATCTCTCTTACACCTTAAGGAAAAACTGAAGGATACTACTGACACACAATTTCAAAATTATATTCAAGTCAGCATAACTTCAACTCCATAACAATGGATAGTTGTTTCAGTGAGCACTATTTCACTGTGTTTCACTGGAGTCTACTAAAGTCCATGTAGTTGTAGCTTAGTCTACTTTGTGGAGTGAGAAAACGCATTACGCACACGAAACGTCAGGGTAGGAAACATTTGGCTATAGAAGAACACAGTTTTAAAACCCGACATGAAATGGAGTTCAACGTAACTGTGTACAGTAGCCTATTTTCAAACATTTCTTACCATTAATCGTCCAAGAATAATAAGAGAAATATTTAAAAACAATTAAAGTGACTTCAACAAAGTGGCTAGCGTGAAATTTCCGAATACGTGGCAGCCTCTGGTAAAGCAGTCGTTTGTAGATTAAGATTCAGCCAACGAACTCAGGCCCCTTTCATTTCACCTGCACAGACAAATGCGTATTATTGGCAGTTCGTTTAACATCTGTTGGGAGGAGAATGTTTTCCACGGCTGGGCTGAAAAATTTCAACAATTTAATAGTTCTAGTAATGTTTAGACGTAATGTGAACTGAAAGACTTAAACAGAAAATTGTGAATACATTAATTGTATAAAAAATGTATGCGTAAAAGTAAAATCAAATAGACATTTTTTTTATATCGAATTTTATTCTCATACACGTATTAAGAAGGTATTTATGGTAATAAATATAACTTATTTTTTAATTAAAAATATGTTTAGTACCTTAAAACATATTACTGATTTCTACATATCTATAGTAACAAATTTTAATTATTGTAAAAAGTTCCTGATAGATTCGTTTTCACCTATTACAACTCAAAAATAAAAGATTAAAGACACAATTACTAAAGTTGAACTATTTAGTAAGTTAGAATAATATTAACGATTATCAAGTTAAAAACGCGTAAACGATTATACAGTGTTGCATTTGTCTGATTTGAAGGAGTAATCTAAAACTAATAACTACGTATTTCTAAAGTTCAATTTCAGTGTTGAATTATTCTGACATTCCTCATTGCAATAGAGATACCGGTTCCCGTACCATTTATAAAAATTATTTTCATTTACTTGGTCACGGAAAGTCTCCAGAGACAGATATTATTAAGAGTGTCAACCTTTAAATGTAATGGATAATAAATCTTCAACTTTCAACTTATCGGGTGTTGAACATAATTATTAATCATTATTATTGTTAGCTTAAGAAATGTTAAACTTTATAAATTCTAGGGGACAAAACATTTAAAAAGCATTTTAATTTGAATAAAAAAGAGAACTTCTCAGAAATTCTTCGGATATATCTCAATAGAAATTCTCTTCTTACAAGAATAAAAACCAAATATTGGTTAATTCTTTATGAATTTTTGTACGCCTTAGCTTATTTCTTTATACATAAAATTATAAATGGTTTTACAAATATATCTCATGGAATAGGGACGTATAAGCCATTTTCCAAATTGTATAGGAGCAACCAACATCCTTTTGATATTTTATAAAACCTTTAAAAATAATATGTTTACTTTAAAATCATTATTTGTTAAGTTAAGGTATTTCTTAAAACACTCATCACGTTTAATTAATTTTACCAAAACAAAAAAAAAATATTTCTTTAAAAATTTTTCAAAGTGTGGACCATACATAGTTTTCTCATTATAAAGAATTAAGAAACTTTGTGGAAACTTAAGGTGTAACAAATTACTTCTAATATGAAAAAGTCGTTTATTACCATAACAATGGTGCTTACATTTTATACAACATTGTTGATGCTATAATGAACAGAAATTTGATTGAAACTAAATTAAATTTGTTTAAAACAAACTATTTATTGCCTGTTTATCTTCGTTTTCTTTTCAACCATTTTCTTAATTTCCTCCAAAGATAGATCATGTTCTTCATCATATTTTTATTTTCTTTTTTAATAATTGACAGGGTGACATTTTTTGACATTAGTTTTATCATCTCTAATTGACAGCAATTTTTGAAGGAAGGTCTTGTTTTTTTTATTTTTTCTTTGTTTGTTATGTATTTTTGTTTTGCTAAGGTGTTTCTATCTTTTGAAGTTGTTTCTGATTTCTCTGTAATGTTTCATTCCTTGAATTCAGTTTCCCAAAGCTCATTTTTCAAATAAATTATGTGTAGTTATATATTTTTTTATAGTAGACGTATTCATTTTCAGAGAAAGGATTGCACTCATAACTTGACTTGTTGACACATTGTATAAAAACATGGTAGTAATGGAAGATATTGAGTGTGTAACTGGATTCAGTATTGTCTTCCTATGATACGCGGCCTGTATAGCCACGGCTAAAGGAGGAATAACAGGTGTTAAACAAGTTAGCTACACTAATGGGATCTCTGACCAAGTCACCTGTTCCATCAATCAAAAATGTATTTTACCTTCATATCGCCTTAAAGAAATATTCTCATTTACTGCTTCCCATATTGTTTTTGGATTAAAACATGTTTGATTTAGATGTGTGGATTTCCTTCTAGTATACTTTTGTCCTTGAACTTTACTCTTATATGATGATTGGCATTAAGATTCTTTGTTAGATCAAAAAAAGTTTAATGAATTCTTAAGGTTCCATAGGTATTTAGAGAAACATTTATTTTGGAAATGTGATTTTTAGATTCTTTTTATTGCTGGGAATGGTAATCCAAAATAATGGTGAAGAATTTTTAAACATATGTTACATTTGACATTTAAGTCCATTCGCCGTGTAAAAATCAATGTAGGTGTCAAGGTGGCCCCTAAAACACTGAAAAATGTTTGTTGAAAAAGGATAAGCAATCCTCGACTTAAATTAAAAAAAATTTTGATACCAAATTGACTGTCGCTAACTTCCTTCAATAGTAAAAATATTGTCAATGACGGTTACAGAGTTTTTAAACTTCCTTGTATATGACGTTATTGGACAACGTACGTCCTCACTAAAGTTAAGAAGTTCACACTCGTGCTTCGAATCATCGATGATGAAAACCACAGAGTACAGTAATTTTAGACTCTCAATGAAAAATAACATTTAAACACTGAATTGTACATTGAAAGAAATAATTGCAGGTATATTCAGATACAACTGATCATCAATCTAAAAATCGATTTGAAACAAATCCATATTAGTGTGCAAGGCACATATTTTTGTGTAAGATGTTCAGATCAGTGTATTTTATTGTGACGAGATTGTCAAAATGTTACAAAAACAACAAGAAAATTGTTTGATATAAGAATACAAAGTAACACCAAATTTTTCTAACGTAGAAGATTAAAGAGCCTGTGTTAATGTATATTATGCGGATAGAACGTGGTTGCAGTGGCTACGATTTGTTAAATGAGATATCAGGTATAACTTAGTTATAAATGTAATGTACATTCCAAAATAATAATTCTTGAAACTCAAGATTTCCAGATACCGAGCGTACACAAACAATGAGGATTACGCGAGTATTACTAAACCACGATTGTATTTGTGGCAGCCTATACCAGATCTACTCGATGTTATGTTGATTGCAATCTCTGCTAAGCACCCAAACCATCAATGGCAGATATTATTTCAATAGTAGTGCAGTTATTGTCCCAACAGTGCCAGGCTGAATGATTAGAGATGCTTAATACGTAAGGCTCTCTACAGTTCTCTCTTAACTGACAGATTTTTCTTTCGTAAAACACTTTAAAAATGGTGATAAGCTAATAAAATACTCCTATAAATAATTGTCATGTTCATTATTGTACGATTTCTTAGTGCAGCATTTATAAATACTGTAAAATTACGAGAGAAAATATTGCATATACATATAGTATAACATTCCTTTACTTTCATGGTTGTGGAGAGTCTTAAATGTTTAAATGAAACCGAATATAAAAATATTTACACTCATAAACTCTATGTTAATTCAGATTGATAATGTAGTACTGTTAAACGGTAATGTCAACTAATTTTTAATTAAAGAAAACTGTAAATGAAAAACTGAAAAATTTTGTAGAATGTTTTCTTTGTAAAATATAACGTAAAATAAATAAAGGTTTGCTCACTCTCATATAAATTTCTTGCGCAAAAGCCGGATCGCTTAATAACACTACTTGTTTAGTTTTATGAACTCTTACGAAAGGTGATATTCCCCAGAGTCCAAGACAGTGAGAGAGAACTGGGTAAGTCGAGGCTTAGAGTAAGCCGGCCCTAATTAATGTTTCACTGTGCAAGTGTAAGTTTACACAGTAGTATTTACAACAATGTTACAGATTGAAATAAAGTGCTTATTTTTAAAGACTTTTAAGCAACATTATCTTCATTAACAATTTTGCTATGATTAGTGAGTATGCTTAAATTATATATGGTGTAACCGTTATTTGAAATTTAAACTGGAACATTTTTATGCTTTAAAACAGTGGCCAAAGAATTAAAATTTGACCCAATCAGTAGTATTACTTCTTTCTACAAAGGAACACGCGAGTTGAGTTGGTCAAAATTCTTAAATATATGCATAAACAAAACTACACCTCATTACAAAACAATGTTATGAAATATATAATTATTACTAACCTAAGCAAAAACAAGCAATTAAACATTATATTGTAATAGAATCAATAGAAATTACTAGAAAACCACAAAATAATTTGTTCCAGTGAGATTTACTCGAAAGCTTACTAAGCTTCTAAATGTTGCTCCAGTATTTGTAATCTGCCGTCTTTTATACCTTTACCATTATTTTAAATTCCTAATACGTATAAAAGTACGGGACTGTGCAGAAGACTACACATCTGAAGTTATAATCTACTCGTATAAATCCAAATTAAACAATTGCTTACCGATTCAGCCCATAATTAGACCTAAACTCTTAAAAACTACAGAATGCTGAGAAATATGTTGAAATATAGTGCAGGTCTACATTATACTATACATACATTTTTATCTTAAATCACTTTGAATTTCTTTCTCTTTTATGAGTAATAAGACCACTCTTGGAGTAGTATCGTGAAACATTCCTTTTGTTGCTATCAATGAATGCGTTATACACCTACCTCACTCTTAATTTTGAAAATAAGATTTTTTTCGAAAACTATGTAAGATCTTGATGACAGTTAATGTTATAGTGAATCCAAAAAATTTACAGAAATTCTTCATTCAGTAAAAAGCGGGGTTGATATATAACTTACATGAAATCTCTGTAACCGAATGGCGAACATCCTAATTCTGATATTGTTGAGTTAACTTGAGATAAACTCAGTATTTTCAAAGCAACTATGTATATTAAACTATATATCAAATAATAAGCTAATAGTTTAGTTACAAATAAATCCATACATTGAAATATATATGTTAGTTCAATATATATTATCAAAATAGCTTCTTTAAGAAACATTTTCAGTATTTAATAGATGGACTGTTTGACTGCCTTGTGGTTAAACGTATAGCAATAGCCATGGTAATATTCACTAGTAAAGTACAAAGGATAAATAAAATAAATTCGGTGAAGTTTGAGGGGTGTTGGTAAATAATGGAGATGAAGGGATCAGCAATCTAGTGGTACAGTCAGTTCCTATCACACCACATCAGAGACTAACAACAGACGTCGGGATGTTAGTGGAATTGTGATGCAGACTGTACCAACCACCCTCGGATGGGTTAATATCTTAGAACATGATACAGTCACTTCGACTACAAGTAGACACTAAGATGCTGTGCTCAATGAAGTGACTGTACAGACTCAAGGTAGTGTACATGGATGCAGTTAATGGTGTGCGTCTAAATAAATAAATAATCAATACTTTTAATAAAACTGTTTTTTTTTTTATTTCTGTTTTCTTCACAGAACTGTAAATGCTAGTGTTTTGTAATCATAAAGTGTATCTGCTTCATGTTCTACATATTTTATAAATTAATAAAATATGGGAAATAAAAATTACACCTTATATTGGATATATATCTTTATTACTTATATTTATTTATCTTTATACAATCCATTTCATGTTACCTTCAAAACATTTATTTATGGCTATTTATAACTAGAGGCCCATCGCGGTACGATGACAATAAATTTCACGTTGGTTTTTCCCCGTGTAAGTACTTAAATTGTGTACTTTAGGAGATTTCATGATGAGTCATTAAAGGGTATTATTGGATTGTATGTATATGTAGATAAACTTTTTCTATTTGTTCTAGATCCGATTCCAATTTTAAAATATCATCCTATTATAATCTCACAAAACATTGTTTGGTTTATCCAATAACTGGTTGGAAGTACTTTGGTTTAAAATTTTTTTGTCACTAGAATAATAACTTAAACGAATTTAGGAATATAAACATCATAAGTAAATAAGCTGATATGTTGGTTAGTGGATTGAGAAAAAAGATCTGATAAACTTGTGTATTTCAGTATTAGTCGTTTTTAACTAATCAAAAGTATTCTTATAAAATTATCATTACAACTTGGATCTATAATCGGACGTATTTCAAAACCGCAAATGCCTTATCTAGAGTGTAAGGACTTTCTATTCGTACTAAACCCGTATATAAAATCTGTAGTCTTAGATAACTAAATTTGCTTACATAAAACAATAATTCTTTTAATTATATAGAAGTTACTTTACGTGTTATAAACTTGTTTACTATACATTTGGGTTTTATACAGTGAAGAGAACTTATTTCACTTCTTCAATCATTGTATTTAGTTTTTTTTAGAATATATTGTGAATCGTAGTGTATCCTCAACAATAAACTTTAAAAGAAAGTATATAATCTTTTTTATCTTAAACTGATATTTGTAATTTAGTTGCTGGCCGTTGAGTCGCAAACCACTTACACAGCTACTGCGAGTTTATTTAACAGATTAACCGTACTCACGTCAGGGACAAGGTATACAAGCTACCAGCACGGCCCAGTAGAGGGTGCGTGCTACACAACATTATACCGGCACCGGTTAGTCTTTGTGTTTCATAATTTATGACTATCTTGGATCTCGGTGGCCATAAAATACTTGATGGACCGAGAGCATTCTTCTCTACTCTCACTTACTTTAACACAGTTGAACTGTTCCTCAACCTCTTCATCTTCGAAATCTACTCTATTGCGATTTTGAGGCACATAAAATGTTACCACTGACAATCTTAGTTGGTCATAATCACAAAAGGATTAATATAACTTCACATAATCTTGTTTCTTTATTTTCTTAAGTTTGTTAACTTTCTTTTATCAAATAGCTATTTGAATATATGTGTTGTTTCAAAGACCATATGTGGCTAATTTAAAAATATAAAATCTTTTGTTTATAATGGTGAACATTGGATTTAATCCTTTATCTCATTATCAACTCTTCAAATGTGTAACTTGTTTCTATTTATATGCATTATTGGCCAATTGTATTGAAAAAATATAACTAATCCATCTAACAATAAGTATTATTTGATACAATTTTCATCATGACATTATTTATCAATACATTAAATTAAACCTTCATTTATCAACGAAACCTTTATTTAAAAACCTACCATTGTTGCCTTTGTTACACTACATTTCGAGATCTGAAATTTGATCTATTCTTCAGGTAAATAGCTAACCTAAAACAAAATTACAAACTAAATCTTTTAAGATCTCGAAACCTAGAGTTACTGATATTTTGTATCACTGAACGATGGCAAATGTTCGGAAAAATCATGTTTCCTTCACAATCTTTCCATCGTCAAAAACATGCTTCAAATAAAAAATACAAATAGTTATTTATCAGCATTGCGATTAATAATCTCTTTCACTTTTTCATAATCGATATACTGGCTGTCCCGTAATGTACAAAACAAGTCAAAGCAAACATATTTTATCGTATAGTTTAAATCTTCTTTAGTCTTCTGCCTGTCTGTATGTGCTTTTAGAATATAGTTTTTACCTAAAAATGTTGTGAAATATCAAGTGTAATAATGTTATTAGTGTACATTTGAAATAAAAATTTAAAAATAATATAATTTAAAGAAACACAATAGGGGACATTTAACATTTTTGAAGATTAATACCTTTGGAACAGGATTTTTATCAAAAACTAATAAGCATAGTTAAAATGGCCTTTTTAATACAATAATGTTAGTACCATTTTGCTTTTTCTCTGATAGTTATTGAAAGAAATAATTAATGTTTGTTAAATAACAGTTTGCCTTTTTTACATATACATATTACTGTAATGTATTGTCTAATAATAAAAATGAAGAATTCATATAACAACAAGACAAAATTAACAATAATACATTATTTCTAAAACACATTGTACATAAAATAAGGAAAAAGCAACAATAACTAATTATAATTTTTTTGTGAATGCTGAACCTGGTCTCCTCTGTGGGATCTCTGTTGGTTGCTGAGTTTAATAGTTGTAAAGCTGACCGATGAAATTGGTTTATTCACACTTGTAGTATATCTTGGTAAAGATTTAGTCATTAGTTACGGAACACCCTGTATAATTATTTTCAGTGTAATTCTAATATTTATTAAACTTATTCGCCATGAATATTAAATATGACATGATCATCTTAAAAAGACATAGGAAAATGAGACATTTAAACATAGAAAATAACTTAATATTAATAAATGTAAACAACATTTAATTGCGAATTAAAATGTTTGAACTGTTTTTTTTTTTTTTTTTTTTTTTTTTGCATAGAAAACTTCTGGGTTGGCAATCAAGAAGAGTGATTGTGCGGAGGAATGAGTTTCATAATCGACACTTCACTACTTGAGAATATTTATGAAACCGCGCAGTCCTTGCTTAGCCACTCGCAATATTTACAAGCCAAAGCGAGTAACTGCTGCACCTTCACGGAATAATAAATTTAGAAATACTGAATAAGTGTTGTAGTGTTGAAAAATGTTTATATATTTTTTATACATCTACGTTTTTAATCTTATCTACTTCATTGAATGTAATGCGTAATTATCTGCTAATTGTAATTGAACAAATGGAAGTAGTTTTTAATTAGTTAGAGGTTTTCATACGGTACCACTGTCTTTTATCATGGATCAAACTGATATATTAAAAAAGACTGGAAGTACATCTTGTTTAGTCAAGGTGACTCGAATTTCCTGTGCTAAAAGTTGATGTAAATTTATATTCCCTTTACAAATAGACCTATTAGTAACTATACCTACTGAAGTTATGGTCGTGTTTATAGTCAAACGGAAATTGTTTACCCTCTCACATTACACTACAGAGTTTCAATTAGCAGGTGCTTAATTAGTGGTTCAATGGCGTATTAATGACTCTGATAAACTTCAGTGGCTTATTGTAATTGACTTTGGTTATTTTGTTCTTTAGGCTAATGCAATAGTTTTTGGATTATATATGATGTTTTATAACATATTAAATTCTTTTAGTACAATCATATATAAAGTCGGCTTAAATATGTGGATTGCTAATGGAAAAAATTTTGAAATACTCATTTGGTATATTTTAAATTATACTTAGACAATCCTGATCACTTATACTTAGAGATTGATAAGCTAAACTTAAAAGTGGATAGAGTGAAAAATATGGACGAGTTCTTTACAAAATTCCTGTAACATTCAACTGGTACTGAGGGAAGATATTCGGAATTATAAGCGATAGTTGAATTGGTTGAAAACTTAAGATTTATGTATAAAACAAAAACTTCTTTGTCTATTTTATTTTGATAAGTTATAGCACAAGTACAATCCAAAAATTATACTGTAACTTTCACTTCATAATATGGACTATCCATAAAACTTTTTATTAAATATAATAACAAAGTAATAACTTAGTTTGTATTTCTAAACATATGAAAGAAATTATCTACAAAACTGTTTATTATCTATCTTAGTACATAAATAAGGGTGCCACAAATATATGCTTTTATATTTTTTCGATATAAAAACTAATATGGCATTCTAAACTACCCTTAATCATAGTTTGATAAGTTTTAAATTTCTCTCTGAATAAAGGTAGAAACAGAATAATTTTCTTAAATAAGCACTAACAAATTAGATATGAAACTCGTATAAAAATGTAATTCTTAACAAAACCATGTTAATAACAAATGTAATCACAAAACACTTCTTATATTTGATTTCATTCTTACAAATAGCAAATGACAATTATTTGTTTATTTATTCATTTTATCATCTAAAGTTTATTCTATCATATAATATTAAAATTTGGTTGTTTATGTAATTAAAGATTTATATAAGCTTTTTCTTATCTGACAAGCTGAAAAATTGCAATTAGTCCTAAAAGGACCTTTGCACTGCTTCCAGAGAAAGGATTTTCTAGATAGTTAAGGTTTGGGAGGGGGTCGCCTCCTACCAAGATCCTTAAGGAAGGATTTCGGGCATTAATTTCAGTCATGTCTGCCAAGCCAACTCGGTACCGGCCTCTCCAGTCAAAGCAGGCAGGGACGGCATGCTCTTATGTCCAGGCTAGCAAAAATCAAATCAAATCAAAATCAAATTTATTTCAAAATTTGCAAACAAGCACAGTACACATAATATAAATGAAATTAGTCCCACATGGGCCATAGAGGCTTGTGCGTGGTGACGAGTCAGTTTCTAGTTGCTGTGCACAGCGGTATCGTACATAATAGTTATCCTTAATAACAATGAATTATTTTACATCTATTTTCAAAACAATTATTAAGTATGAAATCTAAAATAATCTGTGTAATTTGTAGGCCACAGACAACATTAATTATGCCACAATACCCAATAGTCTAATTATTTGATATAAAAGATCATATAAAAATAAGGTATGTTATTTGCTATAGTGCAAATAATTAAAATGGAACAAAATTAATTACTAACGATACTTAGGTTAAATTTGGTTTATTAGAAATGTTCAAATCCATCGGAGAGGCGAAACGGCGCAAGACGGCCATCGCAACAATAGTGAAAAACAGTTTGTTGCTAGTAGTAAAGTAAGTTAGTCCAGTAAATAAACGTGATCATATATTTTAGTCTAGTATATAGATGAGAGCAGCGACTCAGCGTGTTCAGCGCCGACCTCCAACAGCCAGTTAGAGACAAGATTTCTGTATGCGGACAGCGGGACCTGCAGGTCCCTTATGTGTTGCGGAATATTTCTGAGTAGGAAATTTGCAATGTATTAAGGATTGGTGTAATTATACGATTTTACTACTCGGGGAGCCTGCAGGCCCACGCTAACAGCATTCCTTGTAAAATATCTATGTGTGACAGGGGTGACTATCTCCCGCCTGTGGCTCCTCGCGAAGACCAGTAAGCTTTTAATATATAGCTGCCGAATTGATAACAATTGTGTCTCTGTATAAAGCAAGATAGTCGGGTATCTGTTGTGTTTTTTGAACGCTGCCTTAATAACTAAATTTTGAACAGTCATTAACGGATATAAAATAGACATGTAAGCCCCTCCCCATACTATAATACCATATTGTAAAATTGATTGTGCATAGGCGTAATAAATAGTTTTAATTTCATTGGGATTTAATATTTCAGTTAATTGATGGAAAACGTAAATCATTTTCCTTAGTTTAGATTTTAACATGTGGATGTGTGGTTCCCATTTTAATTTTGAATCCATGATGACTCCCAGGTACTTGTACTGGTTCACCCTCTGTAACACCCGACAATCACAGGAGCCACTGTTCGTGTCACCGCAAGAGTGGAGTACCAATCCCATGTCCACAGGCGGCTCGCCCTGCGCTGCGCAATGAGATCGGCATACATTTAGTTTTTGAAACATTCATGGTTAGAATATTTTCATCAAACCACCGTTTTACTAACGCCAATTCTCCCGCAGCAACACGGTAGACCTCCTCCCACGATCTCCGCTCAAACAATATTGCAGTATCGTCTGCAAACAGAAATATCCTACCAGTAATCTCGAGTTTAACAATATTATTTATGTAAATTAAGAATAGAAGTGGACCAAGAGTGCTACCTTGGACTACACCGTAATCAACACTCATTGTGTCACTTAAATGATTGTTTATAGAGACTGTTTGCGTACGTCCGCTCAAATAGCTTCTGAACCAGTTCAGCTCAAATCCGCGAACTCCAATACATTCTAATTTGCGAAAAAGCAGGTTTCTGTTTATACTATCAAAAGCTTTTGCCAGATCAAAGTAAAGAAGTAACACTTTATTATTGTTATTTAAGGCATCTGTTATATATTTATTAATTGCGAATAGGGAGGCTGAAGTATTTTTGTTTTTGCGAAAGCCGTATTGGGACTCTGACAGAATATTATTATCTTCAAGGTATTTCTGTAATTGAGATTTTACACACTTCTCTAGTACTTTACTTAGCACACTTAGCAATGATATTGGCCTATAACCACTAACAACTGCCTTTAACACTTAAGGGCCCATCTACTCCAAAAGTCATTCTCCACAGTAGCTAGACTACACCGCAATACGAGGTGTGGCTATTAAAATAACGAGACTGGCGCTGCTGCGGATCAAGGAGGCAAGCGTTAACCACCATTAATCAACAGCTTGTTTAGTGTGAACGTTTCTCTGTAGTATGCAGCTAGTCTTGCTTCAGTAAAAAACCGTTTAGTCATACCATTCGTTCACGTAGTTATTGTTTTTTTTTTTTTTTTTTTTTTGCAACGAATTATTGCAAAATTTCACTTTGAACATGGAAAAACTGCTACTGAAAGTTATAATCTAGTGAAAGAAGTTTATTAAAGTAAATGTTTATTGCGAGCACGTATTTTTTTACGGTTTAAGCGTCTTAAAGATGACATAGAATACTTTGAAAATGATTCGCGGCCAGGTAGCCCTTCAACGTCAAAAACGGGTGAAAATGTCGAAAAGTCGGTAATTTGATTCGGTAAGTCAATGTACCAGTTCGTTCCGAGTTATCTGACAAGAGATATCAAGCCAAGTAGAGTATTCCAGTGTTCGAACATCCAACCTTTCACAGATATTGCACCATGCGACTTCAAACTGTTTCCCAAGTAGAAATATGCATTTAAAAGGACAATATTTGAGTCTTTGGAAGCTGTAAAAGAGAAATCGGCGCGTGTTCTGAAGGAGGTGACAGAAGATGCCTTTCCAGCACTGTCTCCAACAATGGAAAATTCGTATGGAGCGTTATAGGTATAGAGAAGTAGTGTATAGGTGAACAACAATTTATTATGTATAAAATTAAAATAAAGTTTTTTTACAACGTCAGTCTCGTTATAATAGCTACACTTAGTATCTCGACATTTGGGATTGTTGACATTCCGCTTCTAGACATCCATAAGGTTGCCTAGATTTAAGTGACACAGCGATTTTTACTGTACCTAGCGCAGTTTCAACTGGAATATATAAAACAGCCGGAAGTTAGCTCCCCTGGGGAATTAATGTGAGTTATTGCAACTGCAAGTTTTTCAGTACCTGATAGGAGTAAATTGATTTATAAAGTATATTTCAAAGGAAGACTTTTAAACATAAATAATTACATAAGTATATGAGTACCAAAGTGAGAGTATTATAATCGATTTGTTAACTGGATTTTTCTTTTTTATGACTTACAGTTAGTTATTGAAGTATATACTAATTATCATTGTATTAAAATTAACGCTGAATGGCAAGTAAACTATTTAGTATATTTATTCCTGACAAAGTAATATCAATTTTTTGTTTAATATTTACCACCTAAGCAGTCTTCTTGTTTGGGAGAAATATGGTCGGATTGTTGGATTCTGTACATTTTGGTATTAATTAAGTTCAACATGTCCAAGTGTGTACATATGCACATTACTCTTATGGAAATTTCCTACCGAATGTAAACGAGTGAGGGAAGAGAGAACAAGCGGACTGTAGGCCAATTAAGGGGGGCCTGTCGAGGCCGAGGGCAGGTGATTAGCACGCCACGAAACATTCAATTAGCTTGCAATTAATTACAATAACAGCCTGCCACCTATTGCTACGCGTATACCAATGGGAAGCCGAACCTCGTTAACGGATTATCAAGCTATTTGATTATAATATCTTACATATATGCGTATATATTTATTAACTGCTCTACATGGTATGACATCAAAAAGAACAAAATTAATTTTATCAACGCTAACCTCAAATCTGAGAGATTAATTCAATCTACTGAGATATATGAAGTAAAAATACAAAAAAATGGTAACGAAAGTTATCTGGTCATGCAATTTTGGCTGGCTGTAATATGTATCTAGTACAAGGAACTGAATTCTGTGTTGGTGGTAATATATGATGTAAGGATCTTCAGATAATAACCTACAACCTGAATATAAATGGATTAAAGCAAAAATAAGGGGCTTCAAATAAAAATATTCGCAAATTGGTATTTTAATAATAGCCATCTAGACCTCATATTCAGTTTATAAACACTATTTACAAACAGTATAAAAAATTTGATTTATGCATTCCGCTCAGGCTAGCGATTGTCCAATTTTAGTTCCATAATTTATTCTTATATTTTTTACTTGTTTTTTGTTTTTTTAAATTGGTTTTTTTGTGTTAAGTGTAAAAATGGGCCGTATGACCATAATTTCCCCACTCATTTATTGTAAGGAGTTCATTTAATAAATTACAACTTTCTTCAATAACATGCTATAGTAACACAGGGCTCTTAATAAAACAAATAAACTATTTATTTTGCTATTTATTGTTTATGTCCCAATTCTATCGGCTGAGGTTCTGAGGTATTCACAACATTTATAACCAATGAGAGTTTATTGGTGAATAGCAGATTGACTTAACTTTTGTTTTACTAATTCTATGTTGAATTAGAAGTTTAGAAATTTAAATTAGATTTAGTTTGAAAAATATATTTTCACGGTACGCCACCAACAGGAAACCAGCAAAACACCCCTAATGTAACTATTTCCAGACAATACATTTTATTTTTAAGCTCATTGAACCTAGAACTACTCCTCCACCCCTCACCTTGTGACAATGTGCTCAGAAAGATCCAATTATAATTCCTAATGCATGAGTACCTTGTATATGGAAAAGGAGATAAGTTCTGATGAATGGCCTGGAACCTTCAATGACGTTACTTAAAATATAACTCGCTCAATATTATCCTAAAGTCTCGTTGGAGGCATTGAACTTACAAACCATGTAATGTATTTTAAGAGTCGATTTCGGTTACTAACTTGTGACGTTAGGGATTTATTGGTGCATCACATTATCGAATATGTTAATTTAATTTGAACAGTATGATATAAGTTGAGATCTTATTTTGGATATAACAGACTTTAAAGAGTAGTGTAGGTGTAAAGCGATAAAAATTCTAATAATAATAATGACCACTGGGGCGCTAGGGGTTTCTTTTCTTGTTGGAATTATCGCTATAAAAAATACTCTTCTGCAGTCAGTCTCCCAATTTGATGATTATGTGCTTCTACCTTTTGTGCAAAATACTGGGTGGTTGAGGAGTTAGAATGTTGTCTTATTGACCATAACTGACCACAAATGTACTTTATAATCTGTTGCTATCTACATTAGTCTTCCCAATTACTCTTATGTTACAAACGATATACTTCTGGATTTTTTGTAACGAGACAGGTTTAGATTCGGGGGTTTTCAACAACAACCACTAACGTTAGCAATTATTGGAAACATATTGCTATTTATTAGGGTATATCTCTCTCTGTAGACATCAAATGCATTAGTGCAGCGTCACATGATATAGTAAAGGTACGATTTTGTATCCTAATAAACAGCAATGGCCTTCAGAATGCTTACCAACCTATTGCCATAAAATAAACTTACTTGATGGTAACCCCGGTGAAAAATAGGATGAGGAATAGTAGAATTGTTGTAGTATGGATTCCTAAAACGCCTTTCACTAACCTCAATACGACTCGGTAAAGTTGAACTTCCAGATTATGGTTACCTATTTAGGTTTCATGATGTCTAATCAATATCTAATCAGTGCGGCTTAATTAATTCGAATGTCTAATCAGGGATGTCACACAATGAGTCATACTGCAGGATAGAATGAGCGAAGGTGCGGGTACATCATAGTGTATCAAACAAAAACAAGGATTTCTTTACTACAAGTATACAAAAGTACCTTTTAAAATGAAAATGAATCGCCGATTTACTTTATCTACTAATGAAGCAAGATAATTTCTTAGGACTTAAAAACAGAAAATTTAATTAAAGAATAATTCATTTTCATTGTTATTTTCTCTGGGTTTGAGTTTAAATGGAAAAACAATACTTAAAAATTATATGTAATATCAAAAGGTACTATTTTATAAATATAACACGAAAGATTAATATAACTTAATAAATTGATAAACTACATTGAACAGTCAAGTATTCTTTTTTTGATGTGCATTTTGTATTAAAAGTAAATTTGTATTTAAACTTTCTTCCGTAAATAAATGTACTACTATTTTTCAACTCAGAAAAATATTTTTAAACATAAAACTCTTATTGAAAATACTTAGAAATGCTGTACTACAATTTTATTCCAAACGCAATACTGCTCTGCTTTTCTTTAAAATTATCATAGTTCTATAACAACATAAATTACACGATAATAGGTATGTTGGCTGTTCCCTTTAAATATTCATGGAAACTGATTGTTGTTAATTGTATGCATGCGATTAAGTATTACCATCACCTACTATAGATATTCGTTTCAACGTCTACACTCAAAACCTAAAGAAATGAACTGATAATATTCTACGATAAATTAATAGAAATATTGGAAACATTGATATATCGCTATTTGTATACATAACTAAACACCAATATTATAAATTATAAGGCTTGCGTACCTCGCGAGAGACATGTATGATGAGTTTTGCTGACTGTGATGGTGACGAATTCCAAGCAATGTAACTCTGGTAGAGCTTACAATATGAAGCATGCTGAATAAGATGGTGATAAATTCTAAAAGAAAATAATGACAGTTGATATGTATCCACAACTATGTACCTAACTAGTTGAATATGTCCTGGACTTAACACTTTTTATGCTACTCCAGAAAAATACATGATGAGGAGTGCTGACTGAGATGGTGATAAATTCAAAAATATTATAATGACAGTTTATGTGTATCCAAAACTTTGTGCCTAACTATTTCCACTTGTCCTGGACTTAATAGTTTGTTGTATGCTCCGCCAGAGTCATACAAGATGAGGTGTGCTGAGTATGATATAGATACAATAAGGGTAATAGTGAGATAACTCCATTCCCTTACATAACTCTAATTCACTGCTGCAGTTTCCAAAGATAACAGTTACATGGGATAAATTTCAGGTTCGCTATGGTCTATTAGATTTGTTAAGGATATCTTCACGTTAACAATGAACCTTTTTCGTTTATATCTCTCAAGTTTTGAAATGTTATGTACTTTTGGTTTGTTGCAATTGAACGTTATACGGATGTCTTTGAGAAGATAAAACATGGGTATTATTTCTTATACGGAATTTCACAACACTTACTATAAGTGTTTTACCTCTTGAAAATCCAAAACCTCTTAGAAATTTACAAGATGTTTCACTAATACAGTGGAGTACCTCGTTTCGAAACTGTAAATGTGCGTTAAAAATAATTTTATTTATTTTTTGTTTGTCTCTTGTGTTTAAATCGTGTTGTATGTGATGATAAAGCCCTAAGAATGTTTTTTTACCAGTTAAACATGTCAGAAATAACAAAGAGGGTTTATAATAGTCTCAAGGAAAAATTATGTAGAGTGAGTATACGTTTTCAAGCACTCCTGAAGTCAGCAGAAGTGTCCGGGAGAATTTTCCACATTAATAATCAAGAAGCCTGCATGATTTCAGATCATTTGAAATCGATAATTTAGCAAATCTGAAAAATCTTATTCTAGAGTCGTTTGAAAAATCTACAGTTTGGATTATGACAGAGGAAATTTTAGTTACAAATGTGGCTTAAAACATTCATAGTTATAAATGTTATGTTGTTTGTATACAGTTGTAACCCAACTGGAAATTTTATTTCAAAGGAAAGAAGCCCGTTGATTTTTTTATGTGCATTACTATAAACACTACCACATCAATTACTTGCTAACAAGAATTACTGTCTGAGAGAGAGTAGGCACAGTGTAAAAATCTCCATTATCTCAGCAAAAATGTTCGTCTACTATATAAGTATTTCCCTACTCATACAGCTTTTTACTGTTTCATGTGTATCATAGCTTTTTAAATAGATAACTTAGTGTTCCATTTTTTAACATTTTTAGTCGTTACAAAAATTTTAAGTTTTCCAATAACACTTTAAAATATGCATTTTAAGTACAACATTTTATGGAATAGCTGCTTGGATCTTGGTGTTACGACTCTTGTTTGAAGTAAATAAGCAAATAAACGCGTCATAACCGATATAACTTGTTATTGACACTTGATATTAACTAACCTCATTATGTACGCAAAGCAGTAAACACGAGGGAAAGTCTGAGGTAATACAGGCCTTGGTGCGGGGGTGGGTGGTTCGTCTCAGATTGCCGTTAGATTATTCACCTGCCCCCGGGAGGGGGGCGAGGCTAACTTGACAGACATCTCCGACAGTACCTCCTCATTCTGATACCATGTCGATGTGACAGCCTCACTTTTGAAATTCTGCCCACGTCACTTGTAACCCAAAGCACTCTGTTGATGTAGTCACGTAGTGTTTCAGGGCTCTTTTCCGATGTCTTAGGATATCTGTGCTAAATTTGGAGGAAACCAAACATTAGCGTTCACTTATGTTTGTTTATTTGTATGTGTTTTATAAAAGAATACAGTACTAACTCCGACTAAATTTTCATAATATCTTTTGTGTAGTAATATGTATTAATAAAAAACCGAGAGACAAACTTGGAATTCTACCTCTGCCTACGTAAAAGGGTTGATGAAAATTAAGAAATTATATGAAAGATAATACAGGCCCGGTGTTGCCTAAACGATGGCCTAATACTGTGAGAGCCCTCTGTTGGTTTAAGTAAGCAACCTCTTAAAGTAATATGGGAGGATGTCCTGAGGAGGAGTGATGCCTGGGCCGGTGGGGTTTTTAGTGGTTGTGAGTTTCACCCACTAGCAAAATACGCTGACGGTGCATTAGCATTTTCTTCACTGTCACAAAAAAGAACAATAAAGGACACCCTTATTTGGTATCTTTGCAACAAACTCTTCACAGGACTATATCAAATCCTGTGGATAAAAGGTCTAGGTACATGTACAACAAAAGTTGCGCTGTTCGAGAGACACATTCTTTATGGTATTGCTGTATGTGGTGGCGCCACAACATAAAATAAGCAACGTATACTCGTATTGCAGAAAAAGCCAATTAGAATTCTTGTTAATCTCAAATTTAGGGAATCGTGGAGGAATTCCTTTCAGCGACTAAAGTGTCTAACGGTGGTAAACCTATTTATCCTCGAGTAAGTGATGCATGCTCACATCAATACACAAGATATGACAAGGATTATGCACAGATACACTTCTACAACGCAAGATATGCCATGAATTACTGCCTCACAATGTACAAGCGTACCTAAACTGAGAAAAGATAAGCAACAAGGGCTCTGAGACATGCCAGAGGAGTCACAAAAGAAACAGTTTCAACACAGCCTTAAAAATGGGCTACAATACAACACAGTCATTCTTAATTTTATTAATGGAAGATTTTCAAGATTAAAATTTTAGTACTGTATTTTGTGACGCCAGTAGTAAATTTGAAGTTTAATAAAGATTATTTGACTTTGATAACGTAATAACTACTACTAATAACTATAATACAACTTCTTTGTACTTCTGTATACATCTGCATTTCATGTATTGTTAAATTACTCTAATCATCAGTTTTTAAAACCACTATTAGAACTATTCGCCCGTTGTAACTGGACAATATTCTTTAGTTCCGTTGCATAATATGTATAAAAAATAACATGGGCAATTCTAACGCTACAGCGAGTATGGACAAGTATGAGTAAAAAAATAATACAATCATAAATGGCATGACATTTATTTAAAAGGTGAATACAAACATTTATTTAGTGTCACATTTTCCGTTTCTTTATATTTTGGTACCATGGAAAGCTTTTACATCAAGGACTATTTATTTAAAATAATAATGTTCATATAATTTTAGGTTAATCAAATTGAAATATCTTGTAAAATATTTACATGATGTTATACGTAAAATCTAATTTATACTTTGGAACATATTTATCCAGGATAACATTTTATTATAATAATATAAATATTATTAAAATTACTGATTATAACTCTTTATCAAAACATGATATAAAATTAGTTTAAACTATGCAAAAATTTATTTTATTATAGTAAAACATTCATTTTATAGCTGGAACAATTCTCTCGACAAGAATTAAGTGATGGATTGGGTAGAAAGGCACCGTTGTACAAGTCTTCATATAATATTTTCTATACAACACTGGCTATGTATTATCTATTGTTATATATTTGTATAACATGTAAATTCTTCAACTGACTTATCGACGAAGAGTAAATATTTACCGGAAGACAGTAATGTAAACAGTAACATCCGGTGTCTCCCACTGGGTATCTCCGGCCCCTCGATATTGAACCATCTGAAAAACAACTTTAACCAGTTTATTACGCTTTTGCCACTTTGCTCCTCCTCTTTTTAAAATAATATTTATTGTTACTCTAATAAATTTAAAAAGAAGGGTAAATTTTGTAAAGTTATTTGTTTTTTGTGTGAACTGTAATTACTACTTATTACAAAAGTTTATATTATTCATATTGTTCTAAAAAATGTGTTTTATTCATCGAATATCAAAATTATCAACAGATGTCTTCTTTATTTTAAGCTTGAATGATCACAGTGGTGGTAAATCAATGTATTTTGTCTTTATTATTTATTTTACTTATTTCTTCCTAAAATCCTTAAAAATTCCCAAAGAAAATGTATTATTTTAAATAAGCTGAAACCCTCCTATGGTTGATTCCATACCAATTCACCTATTGCTGTGTAGTTTTGTGTAGGTTTTTAAAGAACAATTGATTGAACACTATTGATTTCCACTACTTTAAAATGTATATAAAAAGACGTTTAAAATGTACTTTGTACTTATAAAAAGCAAATAAATTTTTTTTACCATTCTATAATAGTTTTATGTAACGAAAGTTCTTTCAATTTAAAAAGACTATGAGTCTTTAATACAATATGTATAATTGTTTGTGTTAATGGTATTTAGAAGAGCTTACTATTCGGTTGGTTCAATATTTTATTTTTGAATTACAATGAAAAATGTGTTATTATTGCAGAATGCTAAGTTATGACAATACATCTTTACAATTAAAATATTATTAAATGTGGATAACTGGTGCTAATTAATTAAATAACTGAAATATATATATTGCTTGTTACATTTAATGATATTGTGACATATTCACTTACAAACTTTTTAAATAAAACATGTGTTCTTAACAAAGATAATTTAACGCTACATACAAAAGAATCATTTGGGTTTGAATGTTAGAGTTTGAGTTTTGGAATCGTCCTTCCACATGGCAATGTGCATCTAAACACCAATAATGAGTGAGAATTGAAGCATTAACTGGACCACCCCTTCTGACTGCACATGTCCATTCTCATGACGCTACCTTTGGCGGGCAGTGACATGAGAATGGCAGAGATTATGCAAATGCAGTTAATCGATAGATCTCTTCATTGGTGGTAAATATCGCTGAAAAGTGTATTCAATTCGTAGATAACTTGACAACTCAATTAACTTTTTTCAAACTTTCGCTTACTTCGTTTTGTTGAAACAGTACAACATTTTCAAACTCATCTCGTATGCGGTTTTATAAGTTGATCTTGGTTTTCTGAAAAATTAAGTTTTAATAACTAGCAGCAAACATAGAAAGAGCGTAGTCAAAAATTAAATTAAATTTATATACTGTGTAGAATCAGCCTACCATTGACTAAACGTACAGCATGACTTATCCATCACTACATATTATATCGCAGAAAGGTACTTGTATTTAAAGCCACATTGATTCAAATGGGATTGAAAATGCTTGCGTCTAGTCATTGATAGGTGCAATTATCAGTAGTTATTTTCCCGAGAGCAGCAATTATACATGTACGTTGAGAACCTACTGCGCAAAGTGGTCTCATTGAGTGTTTATTTAGCAGATCTATATATCCGCAAATTAGTTCCAGTTATCACAGTACACTGCTTTACCAATTGGCTTTCGAATAAATTTGAATTTTATAATAGGATGTTACACACTACTGCCAATATAAGTGGATAAAACGAAACAAAAACGGAACATGAATAAAAGAGGATATTCATTGACTTCTACTATAGTGGTATCTTTCAATTCTCTTAAGGGAATCGAAATTGTCATATGTTAAATGGGTACATTGATTACCTGACGTTTCAAAGATCCTTTAGCTCTGATCATAAACTGTTATGCTTCCTAAAATTTATATGATTGTTTTAGGACACTCGTATTACCTACCTAAACATGTGACGCCCTGTCCAAGTTAACTGAAGCTCTGAAATTTCACCTAAGTGATCTTGTATGATAAGTAATGGCTTTCAAGCTTTAACTACTTGAACTATTTTAACAGGGGCGGATATTCTTGGTATTTAAAATCGCTACCCTCGAAATCCATTAAATATCACACAGACTGCAATGTATTTTTTCAATTATCACCACGTCTAGAAGTTACAACGCAATTAAGATTCTAAAATATTTCATCCTTACTGAGGAAACTTCAATTCCATCAAATATTAAACCGAAACTGGCAGTACCAGACACGCGCATTCTTAACAGGTACAAGAATTAGGCGGGTCTTTATCGTAATTGGCAAAATTTGTGAAGTTTAACAAACACCACTCAATCATTTAATTATGAATGCTAACCTGGATACGGCACCCTTAAATTGTGTAATTTTTCAGTTAAAAAAAATCTCAGTTGTTTGAGCCAGCTGCACATTACTAAGGGTTGTGGGCCGGACTGGGTACCGACAAATGAGTTGAAACATTGCAGTGAAGTATTAGCTCCTATCCTCTCTGAGAATAAAGGTGTGCAATCTGATTATTTGAACCCTGCCTATGTCATTCGGATCTACAAATCCGGGCTAAAAGATTACGTAAGGAACTATCGATCTATTGTTGCCAAATTGCAGAAAATAATGTTATTAAGGATTATGCCTTTTCTTTATCCTGTTTCAGTCCGACACAGCATGGCTTTCTTCCAGGAAAATCTACTGCAACAAACCTTGTATGCTATGAAACTTTCAGTAATGAAGGTTTAGCCGAGAGAGCTGTTGATGAAATTATTTGGATTTCTCTAAGCTTATAACAGATTATGTAATGTCCAAATTATGTGAGAATTGCAGGCTTATGGTATTGAGAAGAATCTACTGGAATGATTTGCAAGTTACCTATCCAACAGAGGAATTAAAGTAAGGTTTGTGGCCTCTAAGTCAAAGGAATTTACTGTCACGTTTATTGCACCCAAGGGCTCTCACTTATGTCTCATCTCTTTTTTGTCACGTTTATTATGATATCGTTCCTAAACTCGTACCTCGCACAAAACGTTCACTAATGATATCAAGATTTTTACTAATATTTTACACATGAAAGATACATATAGTGTTTATGAGAGCCTATAGCTGTCGAATAATGGTGTGTGACAAATATCGTGATTCTGAATGCTGAAATATGCTCATTTCTTTCACTAGATCGAAGCATTCTGCTTTTGTGAAATAAATCCTCCATTTGAAGAAAAGGATCTGGGCGTTCGATTATTGCCTTCTCCTAGTTACGATAATTACATAAACGCAATTACAGTTCGTGCAAATAAAATTAAGGGGTTTTTTCCTCGATCCCTCAAACAATAATTTGATGCCGTCCTCATTATTTAAGTTATTTTCCTTCTTTTTCATGTTTACAGCATCTTGTATTCATTTCGATAATAGGGAGGAATCTTTTCAAGTATTCTTTTTTGTTTAATCAAACTATATTTCAAATTTGTGTTTTTTAACCTATGGTTGTTACGGATGATTTCCCCGTATCTTGATGTTCTGTATGACTCATTTGTTCAAAAACCCATGTAGATATTAAATATTTTTGTTTTTTTTCAATATAGACTGAACCACATCTACATGGAATTCACGAAATCCAGCCGTACAAATCGGACTTTCGCATTTTACTGTTTAATAAAATTCTAGTTTTAACTGGCATGAATGCAATTATTTTATGTTTCTGTAACGTCCACCAATTTTATCAGTCGTTAAAAATTTTCAAAGGTTTTAGTTTTGGAATTTCTTGATATTTATGTTTTAACTTAATGATCTGTCACCTAACAAAGGGTTTATTAGTCTGGGTTCTATTGTTTCTCATAACAAAACTGCAACATTGCAACCATCATGAACTACATAGTTAATCTATATTATATAGACATAGCCACCTCAGTAAATTATGAATTACATTTTACATTTCTTGATTAATTCTTATTAACAGTTAAGGTGTACAATGAGATAGGTATGTTGCATTATTTACAATACTACACATTTCTAAAGTAATAAATAATGTTACATCATATGCGGAACATTTTGAAGCCTGTTCTGACGGCCATTTTGATTTTAACCCTAAACAAATAATGTTAAATTTTCACCACTTTTAACACCGTATTTTTAGTAGTCAAACTATGAAATGTATCTAACTTTAATCGAATGTTGAATGGGCATCTACTGTTTGTATATTTTTAATAGTTATGCAGAAAAATATTTAATAGTTTTTAACTACATCGTTATGTGTTCAAGAATTATGCGCTTTTACAATAAAACTTAAAAGCTTTTGTATGGATACCAACTATATCTAAAAAATTTCCATCCCTCATCTATCACAAAAATAACCATTTAAGTGTTTAAAATTATTATTATGAGGCTAGACTTAAAGTTCAGATTGTTCAACACCGACTCTTAATTTCAGATTAAAACCAAACATAAACAATACTTTAAGTACATAACCTTTTCAGGTTGTATTAAAATCAACATAAATTAAGTTGTAATATGTTATATTTATACGAGTAGGTTTGTTATGCAAATTTATAAAACTAACAAATATCCCTAATAGCGGCCATTTATATTTGTAATGTGGTATTCTTCTTTTAAACATGCTGTGAATATAGTACTAGGAAAATGTTTGAGCGAAGCGCGACTATGGAGTAAAAATTATGGGTCACATGGTCACTATGGAGTCAAACATGGGTCACAACCTAACGGTTTGATTGTTGCCTCACCTGAATGCAGTTTAAAGATTATTTTAATTTGACTAGTCATAGTTTAATTGTTAATCTTAAGAAATTTGTGTATTAAAATTACTTAAAAAAATAGCAAGCAGAATATTTCTTACTATTTTCCGTTCTTACAAAGTATCAAGATAATTATGAAGAAATACAATTAATAAATTGAAACTTATTTAAATACTCTTCATTTTATATTTTGTAAGTAAATTTGTGATAGAAATAGCCAGCTAAAATATTACATGACTTATTTTGTACCATAAATAATTTTCACCATTTGCTGACGCTCAAATTAACCTCGTCTGTTGACGATTCCAATACAAATAAATATCAGAGTCTCTTTTCACCAACGCAGGTATTGAGTGACGGCTGCTAAATTAAACTCTCCGCCACGTCCCCAAGCTGAACAACGGTTTTGGGGATGGTTGTGAGAGGGGAAGTCGGTTCACTATGCTTCTGGAAATGTGTTCACAACTAAAATATTTCTGGACAGTAAAAAACTAAATATTTAAATCAAACAGGGTTTGTGTATGAAAAATAAAATAATCAGCCAAGAAATATTTTGTTTTGCATTGATCTATTAGAGTAATTGGGTGAGGTATTTCAATGATTGAGTTTTCAGTTTATTATCTAACACACATATCACGTACAAATGTGAAGAAACCAATGATAACCGAAACTTGAATTTTCGGATTCGAGTAAATTAAGTAAAATGTCAAAAACATGTTCTAAACATCTTTCTAGGCTGTATATCTTATTAGATGCATTGATATTATTTTGAAATCTCTACGGAATATTATTCCTGAAGAGATTTTCAGTACTTAATATCTTGTGCACACTGAAAGCTTAAAAAACGAGAAATTCTCTAACTTAAACCTTCTAGATGTCGATAGCTCGTTTATCAGCGGCAGGAAAGTTCCATAAAACGTAAGCATCTGAAGAGTGGAAGCTACAAAAAATCTGAAACCACTAAATGATTGATGATCTATATTTTAAGAGAAAGGGCGGGACTCTTAAATGTGGGCAAATCATATTGTTGCCCTGTTTTCCAAGAGATAGAAATTAGTAGCTATTAAAGACAAAAGATTTGTTGTAAGCTAAATTCTTCATAGTAATAGCTGAATGACAGAGTAGAGGAACTATTACTAAGTCGATAGTTTAATATAAGCCGTTGTTGACCTGTAGGAGTTTAGGTTGTCCCAAATAAAGAAATATTTCACTTAATTTCATGTCAACAGAGGTATAATAAACGCCCAGAGATCAGTGCTTATAAAGACAAACGGAATCTTCAAATCATTAGGTCTCTTATGCACTATGATGTCATTTTACTTGATCTTGTAGCCGGTAAACCATCATATCTTATTTAGAGTTTATTATAATTTTCAAGTCATACTTAACATATTCATAGTTACCATATCTTGTTATAATTCAGCGATGCAAAGGTATAATGGCTATTTTTATTCTCGCACTTATCTGTTACTTGCAGTGCAATACCACTAAAATTTACATATTAATAATTTTCTACATAATTACAAATTCATTCAAGAATAATGCTTAAGCATCTAAATTAATTCTGCACATAATGTCAACTATCAAAAATAGAGATATTTATGTGCTATCAATTTAAATGCTGTAAATGATAAGAATATTTTTGTATTCACAAGATTTGAAGCTATTCCATTTAAAGTAACAGTTTATGCCTCATTTAGTTATTTTTATGTAACAGTGATGTAGTTCCCATACAAGTGAAATCACCAAAACAGATAATTCAGGCTCGGTTTTTGTTTTGGGGATATAAGTTACAGACAAACAAAATATGTCGGTATTTCCTTGATAAAAGTTAGAGAGTTTGTTATGCCCATATAAAAATTACAAAAAATCCAAGTTAAATTCCCTTTAAAATATTTTTCAAAAATATAGAATTCTTTTGGAGATTTTATTTAATTGGATGACCGTTGGACGATATTTACCCAAACTATGTACATACAATATATTACTTTACCTTATTTATAATAATATATAACAGTTAATTATTCTTGATAATGGTTAAAATACTTCGTTCGTATTGCCAAAGTATTTATAATTATTCAGTTTTTATATCAATTGCGTGAAATTCTAAAAATCTGTACAAAGTGCAAACGTTAGTTTATTATTATAACAAATAATTTTATATCACATACATTTTTTACTATTTTGATCATACTGAAGCTATGAGAATGTACAATGAATGATCTTATTAAGTACACGAGATGTCGCTTTTAAATCTGAATACTGTAAACTGTGGTGCCGAATCTGAAATGAAGCGTGACTTAATCTATTTTCCATTAAGACTTTGGAGGTAATGACCGATTCATTTTATTGCTGAATCGTTCAGCTAAATGTTCTTGAAGATCCGATTAATTTTATTCCTTAAAACCGAGAATGAATTAACATATACATTTGAGTGAACTTCAAATTTACTGCATAAATTCTAAAATCCTCAAAAAGTGGGTCGCCTCTTAATGTGTCTTTGGTTTACATACTTACCACCATGCGTATATTCCTACTTTTATATGTAATCTATCTAACTAAAAGATTATCTAAATTAAAAAGTTCCAAATTTAAACTATATAAATCTTTTGAGTTTATGAGTTTATTGATTATGAATAAATTCTTATATTTTCGATAGCAATAATTTGAGAAAAAATGAGATTTATTTAAATGTTGCCGCAAAGTTAACGTTACATTATAACGCTTTTAAGTTCAATTTCAATAACATCGTTATGTAAAATAATATATGCTATTCTCATCCATTTTATAATTTAGTATTTTAAGTAATAAATAAATAAACAGAATGTGACACTAAAATATACAAATTAGAGCCTAAAGTCAAATAAACCGTTTGGTACATGTTCTACAATTTCCTTGTCTCCCAAGGATTTCGTTAGGCTTTATAACATACTTAATCAGTATATATTAATATATAAAACTCCTAAACAATGTAATATGTATAGTTACATTATGTTACAAAATAATGTCCAGTTACCTTAGCATGATTATTTAATACTTGCTTATATATTTTAATTTTTATATTTTACTTGTACTCTACATAAGAACCAAGTATTTTCTTTATTCAAATGGAGAATTTCATGAAAAACCCATTATATTTATAATTGTATGAAAATTGTTAATCAATTATCTGTATAATTGTAAACTCAATATCAAATCCAGTGGTATAAAAATAAATAGCTAATACAATGTTTACAAATATCTGTTTCACTCTCTGACTTCAGGGCTCCGAAGCATTGCTCTTTAAACTTCAAATCCAATTATAATAAAATGTGTCACTATATTTTAAAATATTCTCTTTAGCATCAATTTGGAGTGTATGAAGTGTGATTTAAATAGGATATGCTTATGACGTTCCTATTATTCAGCGGGATATTGCGAGTCAAACTACAGGTATCTGACAGTACTTCATAAACCAATAAACAGATCAAAAGAGTAATTTAGTAGCTAAGAGTTAGGGTAGCTAGAAAATTTCCTAGTAGGACGTTGGGAAAGTCAAAAAAATGAGGCCACCTGTAAACCTATTCAAGTGGAATTGAGAAATGTTTCCATTAACGAAAATTCAAATTTTATTGGCAGATTTACCTATTTTTACTACGTTCTACAATTATACAGTTCGTTCAAACATTACAATTAACCATATTAATACGAGAGTTGTTGAGTCTAAGGTCAATCTAAGAAACGTACTACTAGAAATTTTTGAGATAAACATTAACAAAGATTTTGATTTGCTTGACCTAGAATAATACACATATTTATATATTGACCACGAACTGACGACTATTTGATTTTATTATTATATACCTAACTTTGCAGACTTATTACACTACCTCTAAAATGCTAAAAAATACACAAACATATATTCGTTTGAAGTTTATTTTTGACGATGGAAGGATTGTGAAGGAAACAGAATTTTTCAGGACATTTGCCATCGTTCAGTGAAACAAGAAATCAGTAACACTACGTTTCGAGATTTGCAATCTGTTCTCTTCTTCAGGTAAAGAACTAACCTAATCCATATTTACATACTAGGTTAAAATAAACAAATCATACCAAAGCTTTTTCGCACGCCGAAGTCAGGAATCACATCGTATTTATTGTCTATAGATTTCAGTTCATATAGATTGTTTAAAGTTTTATTATATCTAGTGGAAAAATAAAGGAGAAAATCTTAAAAAAAGTTATGCACATAAGTTTTTAAAACAAAATGAACTCGTCGAAGATTTATTGTTACATTTTTGTATTTCTATAAAAACTGGAAATAGTTTTTTTTATTTTAATCGATTGTAAATTAATGAACCATGGTCGTTGATCTATTATTAACTTCTCAGATCATTTCTCCATATATTATTAGTTCAACTACAGTTACAATTTTGGCCATGAATAACACTGACCAATCGTAATAAGCTATTTCAGGGTTTAAAAACCCATGACCAAACGTAATTTGCGGTTTTAGAAATTGTTGTTTGCAAGTAGTAAGACGTAATTAGTGAGCGCTGCACAGAAAGTTCCAACTGAGATAATTTTTATCGATCGTCAAGTCTCATTATGTACGGTCAGTAGCACTGTTACAATAGCTTCTTATCTTAACTACGACAGCTAAACATTCCCTTGATAATTGATCATCAATGGCTGCACCTGTTCTATCCGATTCTTCCTTCACCTGCAATTTCAGTAATGAGCAGTAATTTCTTCGTGCTTGTAGTGACGAAATCTTTTAGCCAATAATATAGGTGTTTCATGACAAATGAGTAATTTTTAGTGAAGATTGTTTTGTGAAGTCGGTGAGTTTTGCACTTTATAAAATAAGATCTCTGGTGTTGGCCAAATTCGAGGATAATAGGAATGTAATAAGTTTCATTTGGAAATGAGGTTTTTCTAGGGAGTTAAAATTAGACTGTAATTTGTTGTTTAATTTCCTGAATTTAGTCATAAATTTTACGTTTAGGGCGTTTTGTAGCTTATCCCTTGGAGATACGACAAAAATTGACTGGACCTTTCTTGTAAGAAATATAATCTTTTGATTCTACTATTAGATTTGAGTTACGACCTCTGGTTAGCATGGTACAGAGCTTCGGAGAAAAGACCACAGGTCAACCATTATGATTTCTTCAAATTAGGGAGAAATATAACCTTGCCAGGAAGTTCTCACAGATGTTAGATCATTCATAAGGTCATTTTCGGAGTAATACGCTCTGCCTTTATATTGTAATATCATTAGTTAGTTTTTACCAGGGGAGGCCAATAGGTGTTGACCAAATTCGGAGTTAAGAGGAATTTGGTAGTAGTTTAAATTCTGAGGTTTCCCACAAGTAGACTGTAATTTATTTTCTGTACATAACTAAGGTTCAAACTTCGAAGCCGTATTGTGGCATAACCGTTGGTTTGATAAACAACAAGAAATGAATCGACAATTATACTATTTTTGTACGAAATTTTAAAATCAATCATTTTAGCGTTAGATTTCAGCCAAGATGTGTCATGCAAAATTTCAAGACCACAACACATTTTATTTTAGTTCAAACGAGACAGAGGATTTAGTGAAATATAAATAAAATCAAACTTAAAAATACAATATCATATTAGACTAAATATCTCTCCTTAAATAGCTATTTCATCCGTTTATAGATATTGAATTCAGGGGTTTTCCATTTTGAAGTGTAAGCAAAACGAAGAAATTTGTAAAACTTTAAAGTAGTTGTTATATATAAATATAAATAATTGATATTAAATACTACATAAGAGATGAGCTTAGCCAAGTAAATTGCTAAGTTTTAAATACTACCATATTTAGTTACAGATATTACGTTAGAGTCCAGTGTGTGTTAGTGATACGACAAAATGTAAATAATGGAATGTAAATTTTAATAGAAAAATTAAAGCCGGAAAATTGAACTATGACCTCTAGTTTAGCTAGAATAGGTATTTTACAAAAGGTATGCACTGAAAAAATGGCTAACTGTGCACAAAATTTGAAATTGTGTGCATGTTTTAGGCCAACCGTTGGAGATACTTGAAACCCATTAAGTCTATTTTGTAGATCAAACATTTTGCGAAACACCGTAAAAAATTAGATTTCAGCTACAAACAATGGTTCAATAGGTATCAGGCCCGAAAACAAAATCCTCACGTAAACATTACAACATTTTTGCATTTAAACTCTTTTTGTGGCCAAACGCAAAGGTTACAAGACTTTTTTGTAGATTAAATCATATTTTAATATCAATATAAAATATATTAAAAGAGCTACGAAGAATGTTTCGACTGCTATCGTGGTAGTCATTATTTAAACTGGTGGTTTGTAAATGTTTTGAAGTATGAAAATAAAATCATTAAACAAACGAGAAAATCACTAGTATTTCAACTATGTGAGCGTTTTGTGAAGAATATGTAAAACATTAGCAAATTATTTAGTAGAGGGGTTCAAAAGTAAAATTTCGGGTTTTCAAACTTTTTCTGTTGGTTTTACAGAAAAAGCACATATGTGATAAATTTCAAGTCCCTAGAACTTTTTACATGTATGTTATAATATGTATGTATGTATATAATTTCAATAAATTATACAAATTGTAAAAAGTTTCAATTTGTTTAATCTTTTTTGGAACAAAAACTATTATTATAAATATCGTGGCTACTAGTTGGGCAGCTTGGAAAGCTAGTATAATATGGCGCCCGATCAAAAATATTCACAACTCTGTTGTTTATGAACCTAGAGAAAAAACAAAAAGTTGTTATGCATTGACTATAAGATTTCAAAAAAAATATGTACATATATGTATTTATTTATTTAATAATGAAGTACATTTTCGAGGTAAACTGTCTTATGTAATAAATCCAGTAATATACAGGGTGAGTTTTTTAAAGTGATCCAATAGCTAACTTTTTAATTACACGACTTAGCACCACACTTTAAATTTGGAACTTGCTCAATTTTAAGTTTCACTCAGGGATACACTTTCAAATTTTTTGAAGATGGCCGCCATTTTCCAATATGGCGGTCAACTTTAAAATCTCTTACGGAACACCCTGTATTTTATGTTGTTTTTATATTCTACACTACAAAATAAGACATTTTTGCATTTTAGAGTTTTTCTATATCTCTAATGGTTCAGGAGCTACGATAACAAATAATACGATAAACAACAGGGTGTTCGATAAGAGATTTTAAAGTTGACCGCCATATTGTAAAATGGCGGCCATCTTCAAAAAATTTGAAAGTGTATCCCTGAGTGAAACTTAAAATTGAGCAAGTTCCAAATTTAAAGTGTGGTGCTAAGTCGTGTAATTAAAAAGTTAGCTATTGGATCACTTTAAAAAACTCACCCTGTATACCTAAGATCGTCTCCAATATCATTTTTAGTATTAGACAATTTGCTTAATACGTCGTTAAGTAATAAAAATATGGCTACCGTCATTTCTTCTAAATTCGAAAAATTAAATCTAAAAACAAACATAAAAATAAGTTTTAATAAATTACGCATTAAAAGTAATTTCTTTATAAATCTTTTTTCAGTTTACGATACTTGGTAAACAGTAACGACGCAAAAAATATGTTTCTTGTACATAGTACCATTAAGTATTCTACTTGTGTTGCAAGGTAAGAGCCAAACGGTAAAAGCGTGGTTGTAATGCCAAATAACAGGCTTCGCAGAGTTTGCAAGCAAAATTTCACATTTATAACATACTTCATTCTCGGTATGTCTTGCCAGTAGATATACAGACATTCAATCATACTGACAATACAAACCAGGTATTTTCCCTTATTTTAGCTTCTTGTATAAAATATTCTTGGTACTTTGAAAAACACAAAGGATTGGATTAGCAAAACATTAAATTTTGTAATCAATGAAAAGGAATTTTTCGTCAATTTTTCGTAGGTATAATTATAATAATGTGATTCTGCATAGCTCTAACTCCCCCTATATTGAATAGCCCCTATTTTGTAATGTGGAATCAATCAATACCCACTATAAACACTTCATTTCGTCATAAACATTTCTCAAAAATAAAATATTCTTATAGAAATGTTTTATTTGTTGCCAAGAGCAGTGGTGTATCTTCTCTTTTCATTTTACTATCTATAATAATACTAAGGTATTGATATTACTTACTTTTTCAATTACAGGACAGTTGCAGTTTCTTTCATAGTAACCCAAGGTGTGAAATTTGAATTCTCTTTCAAACTTGAAACCTCGTTGAAATTCATATTTTTTACTTTATTTTTGTTGACCTTTACTCTATTCTCAACACACTATAGTTTTAAAATACTTAACTCTTGTGAAATGTACGTCCACGGTTGATAAATGTTTTTTCCTCAATAAAAGGTGCGATGTCATCAGCAACAGCGTTAGGCATTTCAGAAAACCTTTTTTGTAGGAAGTAATTGATAAATACTTTAAATAGTGCTGCATGAGCCCTGTAGTACATCCGCTGTGACAAACAAATGTGAACTCAAACATTTCTTTATCTTTATTTTCTGTTTTATACCAATTAAAAGATTTTTCAACTAATTAATTCTTGTTCCTTTGAAACCAATTGCTTCCAATTTGCTTTAAAGAATTGTATGGTTTACTAGAGCAAAAACTTTTTGAAAGTCTATGAAGAAACCGGAGGTTTTGTTTCCGTTGCTAAAATTTGAATACATCATGTTTGTGACTAAGAGTAAGGCATCTTCAGTAGATTATGTAAATCCAAATTGATTTTCACTCAAAACTTTATTATAATGTAAATCCTTTAACAAGACGAATTTTCATAGTTCATTCTAATATTTTTGAAAAAGACTGATAGAAAGCTGTTTACTCTTGGACTATAATTTTTGAGCGACGAAACTTTTTATAAATTGGCTCAACCATGCCAAATGTTTAAATGTTGTTTAAATGTTTCAAGAAAGACACCATTTTATATTGTTGAATTTAATATTCAATAAAATATACAAGACACTTACGCTATCAAAACCCAATGAACCTAGTTCTTTAAATGTTCAATGATAGAATATCCTTAATCTACAGTAGTTGGTGATATGAACAAAACTTGCCTGAGCGAGTCGACGCTATGGGAGCAGCAAACAGTCGGCTATATTCTACATCAGACTGGGCGGCTATAAAATATTTGTTTATTACTTCCTCAACTTTTCCCGGTTCAACAATAATCTCGTTGTTAAGCAGTTCTACTTTCTCGACGCATTTTTTTGTTTTCTTTCCAGCCAATCGATTAAATACTTCCTATGAATTGCAGAAACGTCTTAACATTTTTAAATCCGAATAAAATCTATTCTTTTTTTCATTGTTTAAAAATCTAGCCTACTGAAAAAAATATTTCTTATAGTGTAAATTAACGAGGTTTTCTCATAAATTCTAGTGTCATTTTTAAAATTTAAAAGTCTCAAGAGTTTTTCTTTTATTCAGAGCCTAACTGAAAGAGCTTTATTACTATTACTGATAGGGGGTTTACAGCTGTCTGCAGTATTTAACAAAGCCTGAAGAAAACTATTAAAAGAAAAATTTACTTAATTTTTCCAATACAAATATTTCCAATTGATATTAATATTTTAGACTCTCATTTAATATATCATAATCAATTCTTATAGATTCTATAGGAGTAGGTTGAAATTTGAACTTTTGCATTTATAAAACAATTCTATTCGAGTAAACAATGGCCCATTAAATTTATATAAAATAGTTTGCTCTTAAAATTAATTATGTGTTTATCTACGATAAAAATAATATATAACCATGTAATAATAAATCTTGTTGGCGTATCTGTAACTTGAGAAAAATCCTGAATGTATAAAATGTTTAAATCTGTGAACTCTTAGGTCTTTACTAAATAAAGAAAAATTTATATTACTTGTTATAATATAACTAATTTGATATAAAATAATTGAAATTCATTAGGAAAAATATTTACAGACTTTTTAACTTATAAATACAAAACAAATCACTAAAAGACCACTCTTTATTTATCTTCAAAAGAAGGATGGGGCGCTACCAAAGTTAACTTCGAATTCTTCAGGATTGCATACCTTGCATCCAGCTGTATAAATGTGGTTGCAGTTATAACGAATTTTGAACATGTTTTTTTTATTTTTGTTTTTTCAGATTTCATTTGGACAATAATGCAAATTTTTTCAAGTTCTGTTTCATTAATTCCTTCCTAGGAATTAAGATTTCTGTGATTATTTCATCCTTGAAATAATCACAGAAATCTTTTTCCTTCTAGTATTGGCATATTTTATATTTTTATAATTATCATTTTCATTTTGACTAAAAAAACATATTTAAGTTGTCTATAAAATTCATTCTTTGTTTAATTTATATTTGTTTAGTATAATATACTACTACCTATGTATTTTAGTAAAAATCACTTTGCAAGGAAGATTTTATTGAAATCTATACACTACAAATAAATAAAATTTTACTTTATACGAGATATGAATAAGAATATTATCTATTCAATTATTTTTAAGATAATTAAAATCGGACATACTACGTCTAATTTCGTAGTCAACTTCTTTCGAATATTGTTCTTCCAATTGACCTAAGTTGATTTCAGCGTAGGACTTGATCTTGATCTCAAAGTCTACCAGTGACTTCTTGGGGAAAAACTTGTTAAATCTGCACCAATTAAAGTCATTGCCGATTTCTCGATATTTGCGTTTTTACTTGGAAAAAACTGTTTATTCTCGGATGACAGATGGCTGTTAATAAAGACTCGCATGTTTCTTTCTACTATATTTGTTCAGCCATTTATCGCTTGTAGCTCTGCTGTTGAAATAGATAGTCATCAAAGGTTCCCAGTTTTCTTATACGACGACAAACGGTGTACAGCTCCCACGTCGCTCTCCTGCGTCGGTATCCCGATGGCAGCTCCGATGTCCTTCATCAAGTCTTATCACAATCTATCCTCATTTTGCCGAAATTGCGCTGACTTCGACGTTGTTTTTACGGGAATGCTGCTTGAAACTTCTCAGCCTATCGAGCTGCTCTACAACTTTACCACTTAATGCAGCAGTATTTAGCAGCAATTCTTTATTTTATTTAAAAAATACAAAACTGCTTCTTAATTTCTTGCATCATGCTGTTGGATGTTTTAAGTTTACCTGATATAAACTGTACTGATTTTGACAGTTCAGCCAAATCGTTCCTAAGCTGCTAATTAATGTCGATAAATATTCTTTTTTGAAGACTTTCATTACATTCATTCAAATAATCACACCACCAGTACACGTACAATCGCCAGAACCTTTACATATCCTTCCATACGTTCCAGAAAACCACAATTAAAGTACTGAAATTTAACTTGAATAATGTAAACACAGTGTAACTTAACGTTCAGAATTAAGCAGAAAATTTACATAACTCGTGCTAACATGGCGGAACGTCTCGAGCAAGCTCGTGTCAGCCTGACTCTGGACTTTCCGTTCTATTATTCTCTCTTTTACTCTATGAATAAAAATGTCACATTTTCAAATACCATATGATTTTATTCTATCTGTTTTTATCTTGATATATTCTGCTATTTCGTTGCCACCATAGTTACCAATAAGACAAATGTAAAAATATTCGCTAATGCTCAATCAAAACTCGTACAGTGACATGCACTATGATCAAACAGAGTGCCCCATATATTTAAATAAAGCATAATGCAGAAAGCTTTAATATATTATCGTCGGTCAGTTTGTTTTCGACATATCGCGTGGACAGACAGCAGATAGACACACACATGAAGTTTTTCCAGCATCTCAAACTTTGTTAAAGCTAAGCCGGCAAAGTTAAATACTAAATCGTCGTAATTACTAGCCACTGATACAAGTCCCGTGAGAGCTCGAAGTTAACTATGTAATATATAAAATGCATCTGACAAAGACAGCAGCTAGAACTAAGTAGGACGGATAAGGTCAGACAACAACACGAGTAAAACTGACGAGTCGGCAAGGCTATAAACTCAACAGTTACACCTGAGGTAGGTATTGACTTAGGACACGGCAGCAATATTAAACCTCATCTGTTCAGAATAACCATTTCGCATCTGTAGCTGTGATATAAACGTTTCTCGGGTTTCTATTAGGAGTTTCTGACTTGTCTGTCTTCTTCACACTTGTCTACACTTTGTAACATTAAACAACTAACAAATAAGAAATATTTATACTACTTGTTATAATATGACTAATCTGATACAAGCATACTTTTTAACTTACAAATACAAAACAAATCACTAAAAGACAACTCTTTATTTATCTTCAAAAGAAGGATGGGGCGCTACCAAAGTTAACTTCCAATTCTTCAGGATGTATACCTTGTATTTTACTGTTTCATGCCCTATAGTTGAAATAAATTAATCATCATCATATGGAACATAATTTAATAATAGGTTTAAGAACCCTAAGTAGCTGGATACTTTGGAGCCTTTCCTACCAACATGAGTTACATTTCCCATCGGTTCGAAGCCCTAGGTATCCCCTCTTGCCCGGATAGGACAGCACCATTACTTTTCTGTACTTTGTACTTGATACTTAAAACTTTTTTCACACATTTTGTGAAATTTTAATTTACTTCTAACTTACTTAGAAAATTTTAAATACAAAAAAACAGCAGCTTTTATTTCTACTATCTCAAACTTTCATCATGTTTTCTATATTAGAAAATAACATGATTTTTCAGGTTCTTAGAAAATTCAAGAACGAGTACTTTTTTAACGTTCAAACATACTGAGGTATAATATTCCATAATCTTCGATAATAGTTATAGTATATACAATAAGTGATGATTTCCGATATAATCCTGTTACTATGATAGTCTATTAGGTCAATGACAATATTCTCATTATATCACAGTCATCAATGAATACCGAGAGATATAATTATGTTTATAGAATAAAATCGAGTAGAGATCTGGTATATTGAATAAAACTTAACTCTTACGGACTATATTATTTTCTGGATATATAATCAACATTTGTAGAAATGTAACAATCCTCTGATGAAAAATGTCAGGTAAACATTGCATGTTAAATAAGAAAGAAGCTTCGACAGTCATAAGGATGTTAGATTTGTATTAGGCCTTCGCCTAACATTCCTAGTTGTGTATAAATTGTTCTGAAGGTCGAGGAACATCGAGCATGAACAATATGAGATGACCATAATTTCATTATTTCAATCTCAAACTTGAATTATGTTTTAGGTATCTTTCATTCTCAATTGTGATGCCGGTTTAATTTTAGTTTTAATGATACTGGTTACAATATTTCTATGCCTCACTAAAATGTGATATTTGGAAAAAACGTTCTTCTCCATTTGTTTTAAAGATCTGTAAGAAGAGCTATAAAATATTACCAATACTTGTTCAGTCAAACTTGCTTATTAGATTATTATTTTTTTTTACTTTATCCGTATTTAATTATTAAATTAAAATCATAGTAGTTAAATGGCAAAAATGCCAAAATAACGTGGTGTAAAGATATCGTCTCAGGCCAATTAGCAAGACATCTGCATTCTTTCTCCAGGATCACTCTCATGCGTTTACTGAAGTGTTACTTATTTACTTATTTGGCATTACTAACAGCATTGTTAGTTTGGTTTCGTACTTTATTCTATGATGTCTAACACAAATGCCTTCTTAATAATTGGAGGGGGTGACAAAAAGTTTCTGACAACTCTAAACCTCAGCGTAACATAATCTTTTGTTTAGTTGACTATGATATTATTCTTTGTAAATTTCAAAAGTATGGGGAAATAAATCATCCACTGAAGGTATGTAAGAAGTATTTTTTTCTGATTTGTTAACAATACTCAGTCGATTTATATCCAAAGAGGAGAAATTCCATTTTGTCCTAATTTCGTTATTACGTACACGGGTACCCTACATCGACGCACGTATGACTCCTCTAAATGAATGAGTTAATCCTTTATATGTCAACTAAACCCAATACTGGTTCTATTAAAGCATTCATTTTAACCTATTGCATATCCTCAGAACTTATTAACATTTACAATGACTCGATTATCCCTGGTCTTTTTTTAATTTTACGATAGTCAAATATGTACATTGCAACATGATAGAAAGTACTCTTGAATTTAAAACAGGTTTTTGTACAATTGTCTGAGAAAAAACATATAAAAAGTTTAATAATGAGAACTTTTTAACAGCTACGTGTTTTAGTACTTCACATATATTAGGTTAAATGGAATGTTAGCAATCGTTCTTATCGGATTTATTCCACTGTCTTAGACTTGCACTGTTGTTTTCTGCAATTTTAACAACGGATATTCTTACATTGCAAAAGTTATAATGATGCGGTGTAATTATTTTTCTTTGATAATAGTATATTGAGATTCTTATACCCATCAACGAAGATTTATATTTTAGTGTTAGTTAGTGAATTAGTGTTTGTTTAACACTAAAATTAAATTCCTATCCAAAATCCATTTGTAATTAGCATATAGCAGGTAGATGTTGCACACACAGGTAGGTAAACGATATCTTTTGTTCACATCACGTTACCGCCCTACACCAAAAGCTAAACTCTTTCTTTTCTAACAATTAAAAACCAACTCAATCTTGAGGGCACTCCCTAAACCTCTATAAACCTTTAACGTAGTCAATAAAACTGCGTACACTGTCAATTTGCACTTATTCTAATACATTATTTTATTGCGTTGCATGGAAATATCATAAATTTGCGTCTTCAATTTTATTGTATCTCTCACCAAATTATTTTGTTTAAACAGTAAACCTGATATTGCGTAAATGAATATTCGTATTCTATTAACCCTTAATAATTTACTCTCTCATTTATGTTAACTATCTCAGATACAACTTTTTTAATCTCTGTTTTTAACTTTGGCTAAACTATTTTTAAAAGTATTTGTAACTAGTAATCCTCTTCTCATTGTAATCATATCTATTAAACATAACTATTTTGATATCCATGATGGTAAAAAATCAAAATTTATATGCAAAGTTACAAAGAAAATTACTAAAAATTTGATAAAAGGAGTGGTTTTCAGTAATTGCCTCGTTGTGAATTATCGCCAGCCTGGATACCTGTGTCAGCCGAGGCGAGATAGCGAGTTTGTTGCGTTATCAAACTGTGGTAACATAAAGTGAAATACAAGTCCAACTTCTTGATTTTAAATAATTTTCACAAACTAATAAAAGTACCTAATGTTATTACCTATATTAAAAATCAAAGCCGTAAATTCCAGTAAATAATAGGATTTTTCGAATAAAAAGCACCATTTCTCGTGAGGTTCTCCAGGAGTGTGCACTTTCTGGCTGGCTTATACCTATCAATTGAACCTATATTGGTTAAAGCATATGTTAAACATGGGTATGTGTTACTTATAACTAGTCAACCCTATAAATGTCCAGGAGAGGCATATCACTATACGCAAATATCGAAATACAGGGGTATAGAGTTTGACTGATAGGTGAGTTAACTAGTCTAGTCAACACAGTTGCTAGTATAAACAAGAGAGAGTAGTGTCCCCTACTCATGTTGACTAAAAGAGGCTGAAACAGAGTTAACCTTCCTTACTTCCAAGAAGACATGACTGATATATAGATCCCGCTATCCCTCAATATCATATACCCACAATTTCGTGTCTGTCGGTGTCGCCTGCCGCTAGCTTTCCGCGCTGTCGGGCTGGGGTCCTCGGCTGATGGTCCCGGCGATAGCGCTCTCCCTCTCTCACAAATTATCTGCCGAACACTTTCTCCCTACGATAATTTTCTAAAGGCAGCTCACGTTAATGCGCAATCGCTTTTTTGTCATATTGACGATTTCAGAACTATATTTCGCTCTTCACAGTTTGATTTAATTCTAGTTTCTGAGACTTGGCTCAAACCTTCTTTGAGTGACAGGGCTGTTAAGTTGACGGGATACTCCTTGTTCGGGAATGACCGTCTACATAAGGGTGGCGGAGGTGTCGCCGTTTATGTCAAGTCTCACCTTGCTGCTTCTATCCTTCTATCATCCGACACATCCAGAGCTGGACGCACAGAATATATGTTTCTAGATGTCAGTGTTAACAGATCACACATCTTAGTTGCCGTCTGTTACAGAGCTTCTAACCTTGGCTATCTTTCTGAATTCGAACACGAACTTCTTAACCTCTTGGCTCGCTGCAGTCATGTTAATGTGATGGGGGACTTTAACACTGATTTACTTGGACCAGTTACCTACGATCAAACCTTTTTATAGACATGTTTTTTTCTTGTAACATGACTATACTACCACTTCATGCCACTCACCATACTGCCGACACCTGGCTGGACATAATTGCTGTCGGTGACCCGACCCTCATTGCGCACCATGGACAACTGCCTGCTCCAGGACTTTCAAAACATGATTTGATATTTTGCATCTACAAACTTCTTCTCCCCAAACCCAATCCAAAGTTATTAGATACAGAAACTACAAAAACATTGATTGATTTTTCTGATGACGTGAATGATATTGTTTTTCAATTTAATTCCCTAATTCTTCAATTGTTTGATAAAAATGCTCCAATAGTCTTCAAACGTGTAACAAAAAAGCCTGCTCCCTGGATTACTGACTTTATTCTCCATCTGCAAAGACAGAGAGACAACACTTTCCGCAAGGCTAAGCGAACAAAGAATCAGCACGATTGGAGCTTATATAAAAGACTGAGAAATCAGACACAGCAACAAATTAGAAATTCTGAAATTAGATTTTACTACAATTCTCTTTCTCAGAAACAATAAACTAAAACCCTGTGGACGAAACTGAAAGAGCTGGGAGTGACCAACATATCATATTTAAATATGATGGTGACCAACAAACCCATTTAAATCCAAATATAATCAATAACTTTTTTGCTAACGTCCCCACTGATCTGTCCCGTGCTCGTGATTATGTCATAGAGCTAGAGGCTTCTCCGCTTGACAGACCTGTTCATCAGTTTTCTTTCACTCAGGTGACTGAGGCTGAGGTGTTTAGGGCGGTCATGAGGATGTCTAGCAGTGCAGTCGGGGCCGACAACATTCCAATCAAGTTCATTAAGAGCACTCTGCCAGTCAACCTCCCAGTTATTACTGCAATATTTAATAAATCTTTAATGTCCTCAACTTTTCCAGATATATGGAAGCGTGCTCAAATTCGTCCCTTAAATAAGTGTTCTTCCCCTAAAGCTCCATCTGATTTAAGACCTATTAGTATACTGCCTGCACTATCCAAGTGTTTAGAAAGAATAGTCCACCAACAATTCTCCCGTTTTATTGACAGTGGCAATATTTTGTCGGTATTTCAATCATCCACAGTACTGCCACAGCCCTTTTAAAAATCACAGAAGATATAAGACTTGCTATGGACAAGCGACAAACTAACATTTTGACTCTATTAGATTTTTCCAAGGCCTTCGACTACGTGTTTCACCCTCTTTTACTGATCAAATTGAAGAGGTATAGTTTCTCTGATGGTTGTGTCAGGTGGGTGGGGTCATATCTCTCCGAGTGACAGCAGCGTGTCAAGACTGACAATGGGTGCTCCGAGTGGAAACCTGTCACCCGAGGGGTGCCTCAGGGTTCTGGACTTGGACCACTTCTTTTTACACTCTACATTAATGACATAACTACTAGCATCCGACACTAAGTTTCATCTGTACGCTGACGATTTACAAATTTACCGCCACTTCTCACCTAATGAGATGGACACTTGTGTACAAGAAATGAACTCTGATATTGATTCAATAGCTTACTGGTCTTGCAGACATGGACTGAAACTTAATGAAACCAAGACTAACTGTATTTTAATAGGCTATCAAAGGCTTATTACTAAAATCGACATTAATACTGCTCCAAGACTAATACTGAACAACAAATAAATAGTTTACAATGAAAAAGTATAAAACCTGGGAATAACTATCAACAAAAACCTGGGATGGGCTGATCAGGTGTCACTAATGTGTAATAGGGTTTTTGCCTGTATACATGGCCTCAAGCGATTTGCACAATACTTGCCGATGGATGTTAGAGTGATGTTGGTGAAAACTCTAGTTTTACCTCACTTCAATTACTGTGACGTGGTGATCAATGACATGACTGTTTACGTTTCTAATAAAATTCAGCGTGCACAGAATTATTATATTCGTTTCATTTTCAACTTACGACGTGATGATCACGTATCTCCTTATTTTGAGCAATTATCCCTATTAAAATCCAAAGAACTTAGAGGTCTTCATGTACTTAGTCTGTTGCACGCACTAATCCACAATGGTTGTCCAAGTTATTTGGCCCAAAGTTTCGTTTTTATGTCTGATATTAGTGCACGTAGAACTCGTAGGGGTGCATCTTTATTATCAATTCCAATTCATAGGACAGCCTTATATAATAAATCTTTCACTGTTTCCGCTTGTCGATTGTGGAACGCTCTCCCAGACAACATCAGAAGTATTGACAAGCGCGATCGCTTTGGGGCGGAGGTTAGGGCCTTTCTGCTGCGGACTCAGCGGGAGTGACGGTTGGTGGTTCTTGTGGTCACACTTGGGGTAACTGTATGCTGTATGTAAGTTGCGTGGATGGGGAATAAAAGCTGATTAGGATAGGATAGTTTTATTAGTTGCCTGTTGTATTAAAGAGATTTATGTTAGAGTTTAATCGAAATGGTTAATTTTAATTATTTTTGTTATATATTTTTTATATATAATGTATATATATATATATATATATATATATATACATTATTATGTTACATCCAATATGTAATTAATTATTAAAGTGATTTAGTTAACGTGTCAGTTACAATTTTGTAATAGGTATGATTATATTTTACTTTGTTTGTTTTGTTTGGTGGTTAAGTGGCAGAGAGGACTTTTTAAGTCCTAACTTCGCCTCTGTAAATAAAGACATTTTTCATTTCATTATCATGGATCACTACCAGAGGTGGCTCCTGCCCACAACCCTACTCATCCTGAATATCCCGTTACTCCAAAAGCAAGCATAAATATTCTTTTAGGACTTTGTGCAATGAGCGGTTTCTCATCTTATAGTACGGAGTGAACAAGATTATTAGTAAAGTAGTAGTTACGATTTGCTTTATTATGTTTAACTTATACTCTGTGAACTTGAAGACCTTTCTTTGGCCACAGCCATCCTATTAATGTCTGTATTGGATGTTGTGCAGGCAAGCGTTAACAACATCTGGAGTACTCGCAATAATTGATGTGTAACGAACCAAATAGAAAAATGTCACGTTACAGTTCCATTGGGCTTTATTACTTCACAATCTTTTAACTAATAAAATATACTGTCCCGCTATTCTTTGGCACAACTAAACTATAGTTAATTAAATTTAATTTGGTTTTATTTGTTCTGGACTATTTACTAAGAACTAGAACTCCTTAAAACCTCGAGTATAGACAATGAAAGTATTATTCTTATATTATTTCATTTTTGTTAAATAAGTATGTATAGTATAAAATTATTTTTGTTTTTGTTTTTATGATGTAATATTCTTTTATATGATTTATTATGCTTATTTATACTATTGTACACCCTAGTTTATTTATTATGAGCAATGCCATTTTAATGGCCAAAGACATTTTAATATCACTTAAATTAAACAATCACCATCTTTCTCGAGAATATATTATTTTTTTTATTTAAATTTTTCCGGGTCAGCCAATAATTACAGCCAACCAATAATTACATATGTTGCTTTAGGTTTAAATTTTAAATTATTGAGAACAAATTTTGTACTTTTTTGTGCAAATTAGAAATAGCTGACAGAGACTTCAGCAGTCTTGAGTGAAATTCAATACCTGTTCCAATAAATATCAGAAGATCGTGAATTAACAATTACACGTCACTCAGACAGAACAACCCCAACACAACCGTCTCCCGCACTATCACCTAATGGATTGGACGTGAAAATCAATCCCCTTTGTTTTCTTCCTAATTATATTAACAGCATTGTTTAAGAACATGTTTATTCTGAAACGTGTAACAGTATTTTAAACTTTTGAAAAATTATTTATTTACTAGTATTAATTACAAAACATCATATGTACAGTAATATTTGATTCTTAATACTATATAATATATGACATTTAGAAAGGATTGTGAAGTCGTAGAAATTCTATTAATATTTAATCATCGATAGATTGTGTTTGAATTATGTACGTAGTTTACAATTAAATCTATGAGTTTTTATGAGTTTTGTGTATTATTTACTTTACATATTTATATTTTCTGAGGCAGTCAATTGAAATTTCCGTTATGTCTTAGGATATATCATGTTATAAGAGATTTTTTTTGGAGATAAGCAGAGAATCTGGTTTATTTTTTTTATTTATTTGTATGATAAGAATAATCAAGTTTTACTTCAATTTATATATTGTGTCAGTCGGAAGTTTCATGACCAAAAAGATATTTTCGTTTTTGTTATTTTCAAAGGTGCTAATCTCTAGGTGTGTCGAAAATTTCAATTTCTTTGACCTATTTACATTACAGTAAAACTGTTGGGCCCAATAAAATTATAAAATGTTGTTTATCTGTAAAAAAATCAAACTGTTAGGCACGTTTCTCATCTACCTATTGTATGTAAATGTTAACACGCTGTATCTTTGTATCATAACGATTAGGCCACAATACTAAACTATTTTTTACGCAAGTTTGTATCAATGTTTGATAAGGGGTTTTCGAGTATGTTTAAACTCTTTTCTTTCTCTTGCCACCTGGCGAAGAGGATACACTTCAATCCTTGAAACTTTATGTTATACTTTTGTAATAAAAAACGATATCAAACGTCCGAAATCTTGTTATGTAAAATGTAATTTAATTTGATGTGATGCTCCGCAGATAATCACTGACCAATGATTAATGACGCACAAACAGCAAAATTGTCATAGAATCAATGTAGTTCATAACAGTCTTGAAATTTTACCATATAACCCTTGTCATTCAACATTTGAAATTGATGATTTCTTTTCTTGAAGTTTTTTTAGGCGATGCAAATATTGTGAAGGTAACAGAACTTTACCCAAACATTTGCTATCGTTCAGTGATACAATACAATCAGAAACACTACGTATCTGCAATCTGATTTCTTCTTCAGGTAAATGACTAAACTAATGCATGACTACAGCCTAGGTGTAAAAAAAAAAACAAAACATTTCAAAGTGTTATGACATGCATAAATCAGCAACCACAAAAGCTATGGTGTGTGTTTATTCTATGCATACTAAATCTAAAACATGCACTTAATAAAAACTAAAGACTAATTATTGAACTGAACTACAGAATACAGGTTACCATAGGTCTGCACTCACCGGAAAACCAAATAGAGCAGTTCTAGTTAGTTTATATAAATAATGTAAATAATGTTACTTTACTTTAGCTATTTTAGCTTATTAAATTAAGATTTCTGAGGTTGTTATAGGACGTAAAAAATAAAAAGTGGCATTTTAAAAACATTTTTTTCTATTTTATAAAACGAAACATAGAATTTTCCAAATCACTATAAACAGAACAACAGGAAGTTCTTTAAAAAACGTTAATTTAAGGAAACAAAAAGTTACAGCTATAAAAAAAGTTGAGATGTGACATATAACAATTCGACTTAGGAATCAGAGCTTGTGCGCTGATGTTATGAACTGCATGCACTTCATCCCACCGACGCGAACGTACAAAGCTGTCAAAGTGCGCCAGCGTACAGGTCAAAATGACGTTTCCTATGACCGGTTTCGGAGTTAAAGCAGGTTGTTTATAAAGTGAATAAAGCTCAGCTTTTGTCTGACATCATTTTAAAACGTTTACGCATTTTATCACGACTTTAACGAACTTTACAATTTGCGATGGAGGATAAAACTTGCGACATTTCTCGTCGTACGCGTGAGGAGTCACAATTACCGCGTGGGACTGCGTTTATACGCGTGGGGTGGTTTAATAGTATACCCACAATAAAAATGATCATGTACATTGACATGGAAAGATCCATAAATGTACACATTTAATGAAAGGAATGGTATGCTTTTTTTTTATTGAAAACTAATCTGAGTGTATAAAAGGACGAACCTTTTGTAAATACTCTCTATATCCTCATTATATTTACGGTAGTGACTATTTATTTAAACAGTACAAAATTCAATATCTCTAACATGATTAGTTTAATCTTTATAAATTGTATACGCCATTATTTACATCTAAAACGATATAATTTGCTTCCCTTACATTCAAATTTGTCCACATAGTTATATGTTTGATTTTGAATGTTACATCGTTGTATCTTACAAAAAAGTAACATTCAGTTTCAATGACTGAGAGGATAAGTTCACTCTTTTTATAGTGCCAAAATTACTTTAGGCATAAGTTTTCAGACCCTCGCCATATTATGTGGTGCGTTTGGCATGGGTTTTACATTACGCCGTATTGTACAGTGTAATGGTTTATGTTTGTCCTAACCGGTCTTGGGCTTTTAGATATTCAATTGCACGACTTGTGCTAGTTGATGGGGTTGACTTCGGTGAGTCCATCGCCATACAAGCTACCAATTCATTATTGTTATTGTTATTTTGAGAGTAAAACACCTGTTCCATACAAAAAGTACGTAGGTCTTAGTACTTATAGGAGTACACTTTATTATTATGATTACATCATAAACTGATAAATCCTGAGCCTACCAGATGTACGTTAGGTAATTTCCGACTTGGTGACGTACGCTAACTAGATACTCGCCGATCAGACCGGATATTGAAGGGTTTCTGTATTAATAAGCTTCTATCTAAATGAAAATATGATGAGAGCATCCTTTTACACGATGTCAGTTGAGTTATTAAACTACCTTTTCAGAGGGAAATGAAGCATCATTGGTTAAGCGCAGTTTTACGTACGTAATTAACTAGTAGATGATGTTGCGATTCCGCCTTGGTTCTTTTTATGTTATTTTATATAAATAATATTTAATATCTGTTTCATATAAATATATTTTAAATAGCCTAAAATCTTAGATTAAGATCATGTAGATATTATTATTGTTGAAAATTGGTGCAGTCTTAAATATTAACTGTAACATCTATAATATGTATAACAGGGTCAACGAGAGGTCGTAATTGCTGCTTTTGAAAGCGTAGAATGCGGCAGAGCTTTCACTACCAGACATGAATATGCTTTCCATTAACCAAAAGTTGATACCCCCTATTTTATGGGGATGTGAAAGGCTGGACCTCACCTCTCGTGGGGAGGGCAATACTTCCACCTCAGGAAAGTACAAGGGCCTAGAGCCACTCTACTCGATGGAGTCCAGTTCTGAACTCACTGGGGTAGGAAGCAACAGCTCTCTACATTACACACAGTTTTGGGGGAGATAGCATCAGCTATATGTATTACAATAAAATCGTTGCTATGTAGTTTTTTCACAATCACAATTTTATTGGTTGACTATTAATTCCAATGATCATGGCGTACATCACGCGCCACATCAGATGATTTGTATATATTTTAATGTTACAATGAAAATATCAGAAACATATAACTGGGTTGCAGATAATAATCCAAATAGAATGAAACAAGAAAAAATACTAATGTATTTGCTTGTAGAACCAAATTACAATGGAGTACGTCCAAAACTGGCCTATCTACCTTACATTTAAGGAACCCCAGATAGAATACGTAGAACATTAATAATTCATGTAAAATGTCATGCAGGCTGGCTAATATATAGCATAAACTTTTGAGACCAGTAAAGGACAATATTTCAGCAAGTATACTTGGATGTACAAAGTTCTTTGTAGATGTCACTCAGTCTACACTTAGGAAACAAAATCATTCATATTTACACGAATTAGTGAGCACACGTAAGGTAAGGAAATGGTAACGTTCTCGTGTGTTAAAACATAGGTACAAAGACATACAATATAAGTTCATGAAACGTATTTGGAAACATGTTATACTACTATCCAAGCAAATGAATATAATTCGTAGATATATTGTCTTCTACAAAGTGCAATTATTAGAAATCCGGTAGCCTGCGATAATGGAGCCATACTGGTCACTGTTGGCCATATTGGTGGTTGATTGATTAAACCATAAACAAACACGTTATAGCTCTGCTCCCTTCAACTCACCTTATAAGCAAGCAAACGTGTTTATCGGCAGATTATCAGTGATTGATTGAGTTTCAATTAATTGGCTCTTGGTGTAAATGTATAATTCATTTAATTTTTTAAGTCACTTATTTTTTTGGCGGGTTATGGATGAATGTTTTGCACTGGGAAAAAAACTTTACGCTGTTTCGCGTTACGCGTCACGCCAAAGAATGTTGCAAAGAGACTATAGTATATAGTGAAATACTGGTTGAGATAAATCTACAAACTACTAATTTACTTATTAATGAATCGAACGTAAAATTGATTAACTTACTGCATCATTTAAAAGCAGTATTTAAATCTAATCGGATTCTAAATTGAATTTCAGCACGGTTAATATTAATTCCAATTCCAGTTCACTACTAGTTACGTCCTGACGAGATTTAGTAATGGATAATAAATAAATTTATTATATTTCTTTTCTAGGTAACAAAGCTGTATTTAATCGTGAAAAATTTAGTCTTCCTGTTTGATTGTAATTATAACCTTTACTCAGTTACATTGGGCCTGGCCTTACATTTAATTTACTTAAAACATAAATTACATAAAACAGATTGTAATACAAATTTTACTGAAGAAGCGTGAGAACCCTAAATTATCTATTTTGAACTATATTAAATTTAATAATTTCAAACGATAGATATATACGCATAACGAGATATGGAACAACAGTAGATGCTGTGTTTACAAAATATTTTGCAAGATTTTATTCCAGTTCCAGTGATTATAAACCCATAATTTCATTTTTAGAATACGATGATAATGAAAATGAAGTAATTACGAGTATTTCGGAAAAGCAAGATTGTTGTGAAAATTATTCTGGCCAAATCATAGAAACTAATGTAAAAGATAAAAATGAAAATGTATAAATATTTGTTTTTTTATATTTACAAGTCAGTTATCATTGTAATATATGAAATGTAAAACATTTTACTAAAACATGTATAAAATTAATATTACATTTTTTTTAATGTGTTAAAGAATTTAGTGTCTCATATTATTTTAAATATAAAAAACCATAATTACGAAAAACACTTTTTCAAGATAATATTTACAACCCATTTTAAAAAGTAGTCACTTTTGTTGGCCAGTCCCGCGACTGCCTTTCCAATTTTTTTTGTATCTGACTTTTTCCACAGCACATATACTATTACATTGTAATAAACTTTAATACGAAGAAGTACTATTGGATATTGTATCACTTGGTATGAGAAAAGTAATGGAGGATGACATTCTTTTGGAAAACGCTATATACGTTCAATACTTTATGTTATACTTTGTTCGCGGGATAGTCACAATGTTTTTTCATCATAGTGGCATTTTCGGGAATTTACGTTAAGTCTGCATTTTTAATTAAGTATGTATTAAAAATGGCCGTTCTGGGATACACTCATTTCTAAGGCTTAATATTTTGGGTTTTAAATATTAACTGGTTGGTGATTAAGACAGCTGTTGATCGATTAAAAGTTATTTCATTCCAGAGAATCGTGCAAAATGGTCTGTATTAACATTTCTGCCTCTGTATTACAAAGGTTGAATTTTACTCTCTACAAGCAACTGAAGTATTGGCAAACACGAATTTTCAGTAAGAAATACAAATATGTGATTTCTTACTAACATCGGCTTGTTATTCCGTCCAATGATTTTATTTTGGCATACAGGATCAACATTTGTTGAGAAAATAAAGAATAATTTAGGTTTGGTATCGAAACCTATATTTCGAAACCTATTTCTCGTTAAACATAGTATTATGATCCTTTCTTGCATTATATTTCAGAAGTGTGAGGTTTTATGCCACACACAAATTACTGTTATTATAAACTGTTACTAAACTGAAGTAGAATGAAATTAGAATGGTTGCAATTCTTATATTATTTAAACACGGTTGAAAAATAAGATAAACTCACACTTTTATGGATCAAGGATCGACGAGCATTCCAGCAGCAGTCGGTGATATATATGAGAGATGAAGGCGTTAGTGTAACATTTGTGGAGTAATGTTCAACTGAGGCGTGGCGGCCGTAACTCAGGCGGCTGAGAGCGTCATCAACAGTACCGGTACTGGCCCAGCCAAGTGACTTATTGTCATCACTTTGATATACTCACACCCGTACTAACAGCTGACGTGTTCGTTCCCTCGTCACATTTCTTCCACTCCAATACAAGTGATCGTTTAGGTGCTACATCATTGCATTTACTTGTGCTAAACTTTACAATTTTAGAAACACATTAATACGATAAAGAACTGTCTTTAAAATTGTGTCTAATCAAATTATATTGACAGGGAGTACGTGAATGTTTTGATTAATAAAATTAAAAACAATAGTTATAAACCTGTTTTAGAACATTACAGGATTGCAAGTGTTACGTCGTTAGGTGTAGGAATTACTGAAACTCGACGTTTCAAGAAGTGGTATCTGCTGTCTTCTTCACGTTTCAAACTCTGAAGCATAAACTTAGGCACGTAGGAATGTTAAAAACAATAAATATTTAACGATGATCACGCCAATACTAAACAGTTTACAAAAAGTAAATCTAGGACTAAGATTGTTTTTTAAAAATTAAATCTGCTATTTTATTCAACAATTTGGCAGTTCCTATGGTTCAAAAGTATGTAAAATAACTAAGCATTGCTTCGCACGACGACTGAGTAGGCTATTTTGAGAGATACAGGATGACCGGTTCTCGTCTCTTATTGAGCAAAATTTCTTCCTCAAGTCCAACTGTAACTTTCTACATTGATTTACCTAACTATGAAGCTATAACTCTAACATATTTGTATATTTATTATGTGTTAGAAACGGAAATAACATGAATACCTGAACAGTTGAATCTCTTAATACCCACTGATGCGGAATTTATGAAATTAATTTGTAATAAACTAGTTGTTGCTTATTCAGTAAGCATTGTTAAGCCTGGCTTATCAAGTGCTGTAAGAAGTGCAAAGTATCATATCATTTATGCGTACAGCTGGAATTGAGATGAATAAACTGCTGAAACATGTTTTGTTAGTACTAATAGTAAATATTAGTTAGTTAGTAATAGTTATTAGTATTAAAAGAAATCATGATGTTCTTATGTCAACTTTTGATCTAAAATATTTACCAGAGACAGCAAAGGAGGTTTCAGTGCAACCATCACAAACCCAATATAAAAATTCAACAAAGTTACATATTCTTACAGTTTAACTGAACAAGTATCTTGTCCTCAGGCAAATCTAGTTTCAAATTAACTAAAAAAAGTTTAATTTGACCTTTTACAAAATGGATATCTGCAATATGTCATGAATAAATTTTAAATAAAAAACAAACATGCTAAGGCACAAAATTAGGACATCGAGATTTTTGCTTACTTTTCTATCGAATAAAATTGAAATAATAAGTAGTATTTATTAGAACCGCGTTTATATCAAATAATAGTCTTAATTAAAGTCACATGAGGTAAATATGCCTAGTATAACGTAAATGTTAGTGAACACTCACTTATGTTCTATATTAAGTAATCTTGAGAGTAATATAATCCGACACGCCCTTAGTCGTCTGTCGCAGGCAACATGTCAAACTTAAACTGTATAAGCTAATACATACAAAGTTTTCTTGTTATATAAAGTATGTACATAGAAGAGACACAAACACTACTTGACATGTTATTACAAAGTCATAAAGAAATCATGAGAAAACGACATCAAGAAAACTACAAAATTGTTATTAACTGCAAATCTCAAAATAATCATTGAGCACGATGAAGTTACTGCTACACATGGCTTACTGAGGATGTATTTTTAGAGGTTTTATACACTAAAGGTTTTAGGTTTACTTTAAGGTACACTTTAGAGGTTTTTTAGGTAAAACTAGAAGTTACCAGTTTAATCAAAATCATGCTACTTTGTTCCTAGCGATAAAACATTAAAGAATTCCATTTATTAAATAGGAACTACTCCTGTTGTAGCTATCAATGACAGCTCATGCAACGAAATTCTGACACAGTGTATAATATTGATATATACTTGGGAGATAAAAGTAAGGCGGAAGTTGTTCTCTCATTCCCACCTCCTACTAAAGTCACCCTTTTGAAAACACGGACATGTGTTGGTAAGGAAGAGACGCGCAGTCCTCTGTTCAGACTAAGTTATCCTTTACATATCATTGCAATACTCACTATATAAAATGTTAAAGAAATGAGAATGATGCACAAATAGAATTTCAATTTACTGTCGGTTTTATGAAGCATTTTTATATTTTTATCGGAACAGAGATACATTTATACCAGTGTGATTGCAATGGGAGTTACAGATGGTAAGGATCAATTCTGCTGGTGTAAACAACTCGTTAACAGCGTATGTCGGCTTTAACAGAACATAGTAACATCCATGGTACGACAGTGTTTTAAGGGCGAGGATGATGGACGGGTAGGGGCGTGTCTTCGTCAGCTGGAGTTGATGACGTCATCACCGGCCCATGTCAGCTGTTACTCTCAACGATTTTATGCAGTCTCGCTTCCACTTAGTTAACCCGAAAAAATATTTACCGTGTCCTTACTAAGGCTTCATTTACCATAAAATACTTTTGTGACGCCCGGTTGAGCACGTAAATAGGTATATATCGTCTTCATTACTTTTATAGTGTTGAGTATTTTGATCTTTTGAAATGTAATTAAAATTATAACAAATAAGTTAATTTATTCCTTAAAAACTTCTGAATACGGATTTATAAACGTTTGAATAAATATCAATGATGAGATAAACGAAGTCACTGTTATATTATTAAACATGATAAATGTTGATGATTACTACAAGTTTGTTGATTCCATCAAATGGTTTTGTCTCTTAGCTCATGAATGTGAATAAGTAATGAATAGCAAATGTATACAGTGGAGAGGAACAATCGTAATAAACAAATATGACCTAATTGGAAATCTATTTATATCAATTAATTATGACTTTTTGTAATTACCACCTATTGATGATATTATTATGTTTCAAATACAACATTGTATTTCTAAACCGAGACCTAAAATTTACATTTTATACACTCATTACATAGTGAAAAAGCCAATCAATTATTTTTAGATATCTTTTAGTGTTTTAAAAGTAAGATTTTAAGAAATATGAAAAACAGCAAAATAGAAAAACAATCTCGAGTTGGCTGAGCATCAACAAAGCGAACAACTTAACGAGCTATAATAATGTAATTATGTAATGTAATGTATTTATTATCGTAAGCACGATATCTCGAAAACAAACTAACCAATAGACTTGGCATTTTGCATGGAACTCTATAGGATTTAGCTATACGTTAGTGTACTTTTTTACATTTGTCTTATATGTAAAATAATGGCAATACACAATAATGGCAACGAGAAATCACAGAATAAATAAGTCCGGAAATTATATTATTACAATTATATGACATTTTACAATTGAAATAGTAAAACATGATCTTACAAACTTGAACTTTGGCCCCAGAATAGCCTAGCATGACGTAGTCTTGCTATTTATTACATGGTTAATCGTGAATAACAGTAAAATGTATTATCTGTAAAATTCATAAATCTAATGTAACAAGTTTATATCCTACTTGATTCAAGGGAAACTGTTTTTAATTATATTTCAAGTGAAAGCTGTTGCACGCTTACATACTGTACAACGTGCTTTTCATTACATTACCTATGATTTAGACATTTTTCTTTGTGGGATAAATGGTAGATTTTTTAAACACAAACGTAATAAATATTTTATAAAATAACTTAATAAATATACATTATTCCAATGGTATAATATGAATTATTGGTGCTTATTACTATCTCACTACTGTTAAAATAATCGAAATTCAAATTGGAAGATTTCACTACCACGTGAATGTTATTAGAGACTAATAAATCCCTTAATTAAATCTTTTACATGTTTATATGATGAGATTTGTTCCGTACACTATATTAAATATGTAAAATTCAGTTTGTATATGGAAATAAATAAATTTATATTCCAAACTTTCAGTTCGTTAACTGTAACGTTTGATTTCAACTCTCGATAACTCATTCATGTATTGAGTTACTGCCTCAAGTATTATTATGTTCTAGATGTTTTTATTTTTCTCCAAATATGTCGAAAGAATTAATGGTTCCAAACCTAAAAAAAATTTAATACATAAAATTTAATGATGCGTAAATTACAGTAAGTATGTTCAATAAAGTGAGCACTTATTACTAATAATCCCAGTTTATTATAAAAGTCATTTTCACACTGTTTCAACTATTCAACAACACGTTACGTATGTGTTAAGCTTCTGAACACAAAAAATCTTATGTAGAATATTGTAACAAAACACATAAAAGACATGCGAACAATAAATATCACTTGAAATGAAAAACACAAACAGTACCAACCTAGTAAGTATCCCAGATACATTTTGATAATTTTAAATTTGTAAATGACATGAAAAAACCAAATAAAAAACCATTTTTAATTATTTTGGTGTAGTGTTGTTAAGACACTCTTCAAATATTTAACGTGATTCCTTACTTTCTATGTTCGGTTATCTTACACCTAGGCTAAGGCTTAAAGGGTTTGTTGATTCTATTATAGTTATGATTGTTGAAATCAGGAACCTATCAGTCTGACGGGAGATAGTGTATTACAAAACCCCAAATATCTGGAGTTGTGTCATCCTCAGTGAAATGTACAAGGTTATTTGTATGTTATAATCTTCGAGCCTTACTGCTTGAGTATTGCGTAATTAGGCTAATTCATCAGATTTTTCATAGTGTTTGAAATTTTTATTCTGTAAATCTAATAGGTTATTTTTTTAAAAATTTATAGAATATTTTATTAATATACTTACAGTATGCTATACAATTTTAAATTATTTAGCATAAAAATAATAAATATTTGTCAATTAAGGGAAAAGTCCGTTATCATGTATTTTTTACTAGATACATAATTGAGTGGAATTTTTGTATTATACTCTCTTCTACATTTAAATTAGCACCAAGTTCCTACACAAGTATAAATAATACTTGTCTATTTTTATGAAAATATAGAAAACTAAAACACTTTGAATAATCGGACTCACAGATTAAGCATATTGAACAGGCACTTTAAAAACTCCAGCTGCGCAAGAGCCTTTCGTTTATTGGATATTTATTGTTTATTATTATATATTGTATATTATATATATGTATACTACATATTTTTTGGGATAGGATTTTTTATACTAAAATTTAAACAATAACCTTGTAATTTTTTATTTTTAAGAAAAATTAGCCTTTAAATTTGCTTTTTAATTGTCTTAATTATTATATTTTTTAGTGAATTCACAAGAAATGTGTTCGTTATTTAAAAGAATAATTTTTTTTATTTATCCTATTGTGATAGAAATTTTATAAAACAAGATTTGTAATTGGTTTACTAATTATAGTGTTTATAACTCTGTGCTTTTTCATGAAATTAATAAACCTGAAATTGTAGCTAGCGATTTATTTTGTTGTTCGTCTAAACCTTTGTGAGTTTGCACTTTGGATGTAAGCTACACTTCTCCACTATAACACATTATAGGGTGAGACGGTGGCGAATGTATTTTAATCAGCAATATTATCATAACTGGGATAAACAAAATACTTTAATCCAAATGTATATACATAGTGAAATTATAAACTAACAAAGAAGATCATTTAAAATATGAACAAATTTTTCTTTATATATATATATATCGTACTTTAGATAAGATATATCAAGTTGATATATTTTTTTTATACAGAGGATATTTGTTGCATTATTGTGAGGAGTCGTCTTATTCAGTAAATGCAAGGAATACAAATATAAAATTTAAAGAACTAAATAATAGCAGGTAAAGTCAAACTAAAATATCTTCAAGAGATCTGAACGCTTAACTTGTTGTCAGTTATATATTTCCTCGTACGAAGCATGAATGACCGCAAAACTATAGAACAATGAAAACTTTGGAACGTTGGAAACTTTGAAGTGTCATCAAGATATACTATTTAAAACTTTAAGGGACATCCTTCGAGGATTCGGATTTCAAGAATATATTTCTAGTACATACATTAAAAAATTATGCTCGTTTTCAAAAATATTGGTAAACGCAAAGCATGGCTAAATAATAAAAATGATAACCTTTGAGTGAATTTTAAATTAAACAATACAGGAAACCACTCATTTAGGTGCTTTAATGCTATCGTTCAAAAAGAATTAAAAATAGAGATTTTTCAATTTATATAATTTGCATGAACCAAAATTGTTAATTTCTGGTAAATAACTCAGATATCACTTTACTGAATTTATTATAATTTTTATTTCAAGATATCTGATTTATGTATGTACATGACATTATACATTCCAAATAGCTTATAGGATCACTCAGGGGCTGTACAAATTAAATTTTTTTCTTTCTGTGTCTATCTGTTTTGTTAATCTATCTGTTTTGTCTATCTGTCTGCATATATACATCTGTCTACCTCTCAGCTTATCTATCAGTCTGTCGTTTTTTATTATATCTGCCTTTCTGTAAGTATAACTTACTGTCTGTATGTCTTCTTGTCTGGTCATTACGCACGATATCTTGACAACGAAATTATCTACAGACTTTGAATTGCATGAAGCCTCATTTAAATATGAGCAACACATACTTTGATGAAGGCGCATATCACTCCATGGAATTTGGCCCCCCTTTAGTTATTGTTTTTACATTGGTCTTGTGGGTAACAATGATAGCAACGAGAAAATATTAGAATAAATACATTTTCACAATCATAAGAGATTTCAATATATGAAATTTCTATTCATCCAGTAAACAGAAATATAGTGTGGAAAGTTAATGTCAAAACTCTGTGACAAGATTTGATTGTAATCCATTCTTGCGTTGTTGTACCCTCTCAAGGTCGCCGGATTTTATATTATTTGAACATTACTATAAAATCTTACTTAATGAACACAAATGTTAATGTATAATGTGGCAAGATATGTGGGGAAATATTTAATCAGTAAACTTTAAATTTTGCATTAAATTTGTACAAGACAAGAATGTGTTCTATGATGGTGTATGTCCAATTTGACCAAACGTGTTGTTTCTAATTTCTGTTCTGTATCCTTCTCTGTCTATATCAGTGAATCCTTCTATGCGACACGTAGAAACAAGTACTAAACTACATTAAATCACATTTCTATAATCCCTTATTACAGTGCAAATAAGTCATTATACTATTTTTGTTAATCTAATTCTGCCTATCTGTACAAATTATAGTAGATATGTTTTAACAAGAAGGTTCTGAAGTCAAGGTGATTAAAACTGTTTGTATTGTAACTCTATATTTAATATAATGATGTATGTCTGGTGGGTGAGGGAGGGGAGGGTGGCAGCGCATGCGTCAAGAGAGCGAACGTTCTTTCTTCCCCCTCACTGCCCCTAGCAAGCTCAGTATCTCGCGGGTTATCGGGGCTCAGTGTTGTCGGTATCTTTAGTGGCTCTTATCTCATGTGGGATTCTTCATTCATTACTTCTTAATATTTTATCTTTACAAAAAATACTTGGTGTAATTAATTCTAGTATAAACGAAATTATTTTTATTCATATATAATTTAAGTTTATTTATTTTTAAGTAAAATATTTTGCAGCACTAAAATCAGAAAGCTTATATCTTTATTAATGGGATATTAGTATTTTCACACCGAAATTTCAGTTTTTCAATATACTAAAAGTTTATACTTACTTTTCTGTACAAATTAATAGCATTGGAATAAATAAATAGTAACTTTTGATAAATGATTAATAAACACTAATAATCATAAAGTGATTTCAGTTAAATAAAATTAATAATTTACAATGAATACACAATTTGTAATACATATATTTTCTAAAAACATTTATTACAATTGCATTAAGCATAGCTCCACATCGTGACTATGAATAAAAAAACATGATCGTATTTATGTGCATATATTTAAGTTATGCTTTTTTGAATATAAAAAATGAAGTAAGAGTATGTAATGGATGAAAAATATCACGCGTAATATCAGACTGAAAATATTACAATCAAATACTTATAAAATACACAATCACAGTAAAAGTTATTTACTGAGAATTAGCAGCAGAAACTCTTAAAATAACTTTAAAATTAGATTATGAAACTCCATTTCTTGCATTAATTTCTTCTTTTATTGCATATAATTATATCATAACGATTTCAATGGATAAATTTCATTAAATATGCTTTAAAATATATTATACAAAGATATATTCACGCTATTGTTAAATAAATACAAGATAGGCTAATCGACACAAAAATCAAATGTCTATTGTATTTAGACTATGAGTAATAGATATTTGTATTCATTGTATTATATGTTTGTGCCTAGAGCATTTACTTTCAAATAAGTCCAGAAGATTTTATATGTATTACTGCGTAAGATAAATATACTACTGCAATTTAAAAAATATAGACATTGTGCATACAAATATCATATTACTAAGTTATTCGTTTGCACTTAATTTAATATCTTGCTTTTACAAGTAAAACATTACGCAATTTTGCTATTGGTATCGTAAAGATAATTAAAGCAGAATATAAACCTTTAGACCTTACCACTTGTTACTAAACTTTAAAATGTTATTTTATTCCTAAATAATTATGTAGTTATAACGAAAACTTTAGAAGTAAATAATAAAAGTTCACGAATAACTGTATTGGTAAGACATTTATGCTTTAAAAAAATACACACGAGTGTATATCAGTTACTTTAAATTAAATGTGTAGTCTCTTCTATGATGGAAAGTTTTATTAATTTATTAGCCTTTACATTTTGTTTTGTTTTGTTATCCTGATACCAGTTTATAATTTTAGTTGCATTTGCTGGACGAATCTGTGCTCCTTGGTGTAGTTTTAACAATCTCACATATTGTTAAGTTATATTTTTATATTTTTTAATAACCACGGGTCTACGTTACAAATATTATTTTATTTCTAACTCTGAACACATGTAATTAAAGTAGTGTGTTACTTATTGTGAATAAAGTATAAAAGAATTAAATATAAGTCTATAATAAAACTCTGTCAAAAACATTTGATAGTTTCCAAGATTATCAACTATCAAACTATTGCAGTTGCTATAGTCACCTATAACTTATATTATGGTTATTTATTCACAGTTGTAGCAATAACATTATTTTGTCCTACACCATTGTTGCGGATTAAGTCGTAGATATTTTACTGCAAGAGCTATCAACGCTTGGCATAGGCTATCAGCTGTGAGAGGAGTCTGTAGACCTACTGGCCAACATGTCTGAGCTTGGTCTAGGAGTGTTCACAGCAGAGTCATGCCAGCGCCACAGGCGTACCAACTTCCACGTACGTGTACTCACTAGCCAAAACAGATCTACTAATTTACCCATCCGTGTGTTCCCTGACTACCTCCACAGGCATACCAACCATCCAAATATCACATTATGTATATCTGAGTGTTTTTCGACCATCACAGACGTGCCAAACCTCACACCCTTGTGTTGTAGACAAACCAGAGTCCTCAGTCACTGGCACTGTATAGAAGAGGGTTTTTAGAGTTCTTGTGTAGTATAATAGAGCTATAAGCTGTACAGTGCCGAGAATATATCGCCATAGTTCGTTATTGTTTAAAGTAGTTGAGTCAAATAAAAGTCTGGCGTGCTATGAGGAAAAGGCAGTATTTTGGAGTAAACTCATACAAGATAATTGAAAAGAAACTTTTATCTCTTTTAAGGATAGTATCATTTCAAAACTTGAATACACATTTGTTCCGAACTCAAAAAATTCCTAGAGACATAATACAACTATTTCTTTCTAATTGATCATTTGTTGGTTCCTTTCACGATTATTTTAGTTGTCAAAACAAAAGGTATTATTATAATGTCATTTTATAGTTTGCTCATTTACATATTTTAGTTTTATATTTATTTAAAAATTACAATTAAAGAAACTGTTTCGTTGTGTTGGCAGTTTTGAGTTGATTTTATTTCTTCCTCATTAGTCTTAATTGGTTGAAATTGACTTTGTGGGCTGTGTAAAAAAAAGTACGCCCACAGTTGTTTAAAAATTGTTTTAATTTGTCAGATGATTATCTACTAAACACCACTTATAATTGGAAAAAATAAAATCTAATAAAAAAATAACAACCCATGAAATAATTATATATATATATATATATATATATATATATATATATATATATATATATATATATGAACCAAAAATAAAAGTAATATGTATTCCAAATTTTGTGGCGGTCATCGTGATTCCAAAAACCGCGTAAGAAGAACTTAATGCTCAATAACTTCTTTTATTTGACCCCAATTTTGATCGTTTAATTACGGCAGATGTCCCATTTTAAATATACACTTAGCGTGAGTTTTAAACTGTTTAATATTGCTCCATATTTTATTTGTTTTTCAGAAACATAGCTGATTTAACAATAACCTTATGGGGTAAAACTCAAGGTCGTTTCACTACAGCCGGCTCAAAAATACTTGACAGTTTTGATACAAATCTATCTCAAGAGTCGTACAATATTTGACTGCAAAGTATTGCAATATGGTTAATAAAAGCATTAATCCTCTTAACTATAATACTTAATTTATTTTAACGACGGTTGTGGCAAACAATTTAAAAATTTAAGTTGTGTCTCCCAAAATTTATTACGGAACATTTTACTGTATGAAAACAGTTAAATTTAGATTGTAGGAGTTATTTCTTAAAGAAAAATGAAAACTTAATGCAATTATATTATTCATTCATTGTTTTCTAAATATGATAAATGAAATTTAAATAAATATTGATAACTATAATGTTAGTCTCAGATTTTTTAACACAGAAAGAAGACAGAAGAAACATACGAGAGTAGTATTCTTCTAACCAGATATTACTTTAATTTATTACAAACCACTATAGGTACACATTTAATTATTCTGTAAAGTTCCCGGAGTGAGTCTCTTCTTTATACAAAACATTATAAAGAATCTTAAGAGCAAATGGGTGTTATTTGGAATATCACACGGTGCAAAACATTGTTTAGTTAATATTTTATATTCAAGTTAGGTAACGTATATATGAAATATAAAAAAAACGAGCCATACCCGTTTCTCCAAGTATTTGCAAGTTTCTTTACTTTAAAAGGTATTATTTAAAAACGTTTACGCAAAATGGTGTGCTTTATTTACTTTTGTAGATTCATGCATAATAATTTTCTCAATGGATTATTATGCTTCAACAGAAAAGTTGATTCAATGTATGTATTCGGTTTAACAGTTTTGTGTTGAAAGTAACTAAAAAATGTTGAGAGAAAAATAATGATTGGAAAATAAAAACAGTATAAAAACTATGTAAAGTTACATGCTTGAAAATTCAGTGTAACATATGTCTCAATGCGACCTGTTTTGGGTTTGATGGGAGTGTGAACCTGCTCGGTTACTGTGAAAATCTTGAGTTAATGAGCTGGAACAGTTCACTGAACAAGTATAACAGATCCGGTTCAGCGCAGAACATTCAGTCCTCTGTGTTCAAGAATATACCATTCATTTCCATACTGTCGTTGTCAAATGATTTTTATCGTAATTGTCTTCAATTGAAAATCACTTGCAAACTGTAAGAGAACAGGAACTACCTAACGAACTGATGGGGTATTGTTACTCAGTTATATGCTACAAAGTAGATAGTTTTAGCTCTTAATTTACCACCGTGTAGTTACCAGTAATTTACTCACAACCTGGATATCCCTATTTGCTTCTTTCTTAGTTTTACATATATATATATTGTTTTTATTTTTTTTTACAAAATAGCTTTTTGTAGTCATATCCATTTAAACATGTGATATATGTGTGTATAGATTTTGAAGGAAATCTGTAACTAAAGACCCTATAGAACACAATAAAGTAGTACATGAGCACTTAGGCGAGTCACAGTGTCCTGTTGAATCACGATGGCTAGATATGGTGACGTCACGGTGAGAACGTGATGGCTGTTGGCTGATGGCGTCTTTGCACTTACTGCATCATCACCACCACGAAGAGCCCAAGACCCAAACTGTGAGTACACTTGACAGATCAGCAACCACTTTTTGGTTTTTATTTGTAAAACATAATCCAACAATCATTCATATAAAAACAAACACTATTTTGACTCATGCACAAATAAATAAACTCGTGAAGACACAATTCATATTAAATAAGTCATTAATTAGTTTTATATTTCAAATTTCAAATTTCAAGATTGTTTTATCTTATAGCATTAAAATATAACATGGCGTCGAAAACAATCTGTAATAAAAGAAAGCAATGAAAACCGATTGGGCTGTAAACCAATATTGTTTTAAAATAATATTTACTGTAACAGTATCATACTTTGAATTTTTTATGGTTTGCTAATTTTTATATGTAATTATTCGTATTATTTAATGTCTAAGATATCACCTTAAGCGGTACCTTTTGTAATAGATAAATATTCATTCACTTATTGATCCTAAAATAATGAGTAATATGTATAGAAATAAATACTTGGTGTTTGGCAAAACTAATAATTTAATTTCCTATCCTATTTGATCACTTTTTAACACACAAAGACAGGAAATAGAGAGATTAGTTGTAATTGTGGTTTGGTATAAAGGAAGGTTATATGTACATTTAATCTAGACATCTCTAAGAATGATCGAGTTTTCCTGCTAAAAGGTTTAGGTTTTTTTGGGTAGTGAGCTTTGAGAATTCACTATAACTTACACTATGAGTCACAGCATATCCATAGAGTGCAAAAAAGGTAGTGTTAGAATTTAGCGTTGAATGATCCATGGATCATGGCAGTTTCGTGACATCGTAGTTGTAAAGAAAAGTAATTGGAGTAAGTAATTGGAGATGATTCAAAGGTCCGGATTCTGTAATTTCAGTGGAAGACAATACGAAGGCCTGTAGAAAAAGAAAAAGTTTGCCGTAGTTAACTCTATTGCTCAAACCACTTGCATGGCAGTTCCGTTATGTAAATTAGGTAAAATACACATACAATCGTGTACACGTAGGTAGCTTAAAACGTTAGGTAAATTATTAAGCTACCTAGGGCTTATCATTTTCACATGGGTCTGTAGAAAAATGATTTGTATGTATTTTGGTGTGATTTACTACATGGATGTTCATGTTATTGTAGATTGTAGGTTATTAATTTCGACAGGCAAATGATACTTTGTTGAGGCTTACTATATGCATTTCTATAGCTATTTTATTATGTACGCAGATGTGGAAGTGAGAAACGTGAGCATTATTTGTGATACACGAAATGTTCATAAAATCGGTGAGATTTGAGGATATGACTTGAAAAAAGGGGGTTTAAGAAGTAAGTGATGATTGCTCCAGATAACACGAAATTTTAGAATCAATGGTTTATTATACCGAGATATGAAGACACTCATTCTTTGACTTCATTGATCATAGCTCATTCATTGTATTTATATAAAAATGAACGGAGGAAATAAATATTTGGAATTTTATGTTTTAATCAGCAACATGGTTCACGCCACTTCCACAACAATGGTTGAAAATTTTGGCGATGCAAAGAATTTTGAGAATTTAATGCTCCTTTCCGTATTGATTAGGATATTGTCATCGCTGACATTTTTTTAACATTTTTATATGACAGAAATTGTAAAAGAGGCTTGGATGATTAATAATAAGTGAATAAGGTCCTACAGTATATTTAATAATAAGTTTATTAAATTAATATTGTTGAATATTATTATAGGATTCGACATTTAATCCTTTAATCTATGTTTTATTATTGATGCTCATTAAATCATTCATGGCCTGTAAATATGTTGAAGTGTTACTTTTTTCAACTGCTTTTTTAGTAGTGCTCTAAATAGAAACTCTAGATACTTTTCTGCAGTAAAAGGTTAATGGTATTTCCAAACTCATAAATGAATTATTGTATACTATGAAGTGTACCTGTACAATTTGATTAATTTTGTACTATTTTTATTCCTGAATTCAAGTTATTCTTAGTATCGTGATCATAAGAAGGATGATAAAAGTAACAATACAGTTAATATAGCCCAACCCTATTCTTATCCCTTTCAAGGATATCAATTCAGAGTAATCCTTTAACGATATTAGCTCAGAACCACGGTGAAATCTTCTACTTAAAGACTCAACCTCGCTCAAGAAAGAATGAAATAAGTAAGAAAATGGACCATTGCATTTTCAGTACATTGTCTTCTGCTGTAAGACCCTGATTTAAGGTTTTAGTTAAAGATAAAAACCTGAAAACTTACTTTGGTCTTAAATAATTATTACAATGTTTCTTATACGCATAGGAATAACATTTACAGACTTAAAATATTTATTAATTATTTGAGCGTTAGTGAAGCCTATCACTAAAGATACTGGAAAAATTCATTTCTGACTGTGTTGCTTGAAGCTTTCTATACAAGCAAAATACTCCGTGTGATTGGGTTGAGTGTTTGTGAGCATCTTATGGGTTTGTATTGCATTGTATTGTTTACATCGATCTTACGGATAACTATAATACCAATGAGAAAATCGCAGAGTCAAAAAGTAGGTATACTGGGAAAATCAAATTATATTTGAACCACTGATATAGTATCACATGTGTCTAACGATTTCCGAGAAAGATTGAATTTGTAAACTTTAAATTCTTCATGAAACTTTATTTGTACATAAAGAAGAATTAGTTATATTGTACATGTGCAATTGAAGCCTATTACGTAGTTTTTAAGAGAGATACTTGCCGAAAGAGGATAATTCCAATTTTATGTGATCAACTTGCTATTATGTCGGTTTTTAACATCCAAAACACTTTTCTACACACATTCTTTCCAACCTTAATTTCCTCCAAATATGTTATTGCAAAAACTCACATGTTTTATACTACGTGATTGTTAAGAATACTATTATACAGTATAGTATTATGTTACTGCTATATTTTATTTGCAACTTCCTTGATTTTTCTGAAGTATGCGTCTCCCTACCTGGAATATCACAATTACTTTTAGTTTCTTTTACCCAATGACAACCTATCAAAGTTCAGCTATTTAGCAGTTTCCTGTCATGTCTGCGTCCAACACCTGTCTTCCGGTTGGAACACAGTAATGTAGACATATTTAATATATTTGCGCTACAATAAAAGTAAAATGACTTCCGTTATAATTTCCACTCTGCAATTTTGAACATATAGGAGAACAATGTAACACACGTGCCTCTTCATATTAAGAGTAGTTTTTATATAATTGACTGACGGATTGTGTTTTTTAACAGTTTCAAAATATCTAAGAAGATTGCAGTAAGCGGATATCATAAATTGGATCTTAATAAAGAACGGAAATAACCTAATGTAAGATCTGAGCACAACGCGGCTATTTCACGGTTCGGCGACATCAGTATCAATCCTACCCTCCCTGCCCCGCTTCGTCTCGCCTGGGGTTGACAAGTTTGAAGAGCATTTGTTATTTGTTTCTGAGGTCGGAGCTGAAATGCAATTTCTCAGGGCGAATATCCTGATCGTTTACCGTGTAAAACCTCATTAACGCTCCATCTAGAATATAAACCTACGCAATCAATACCATCGTTACGTTATCGATTGCAGTCTTTATGAGAATTATCTCTTGTTCCTGGATTATCCAATCTGAACTAGTAAAAATGTACTCTGAGCACAAACTTGTGCAATCAATACAATCTTTGCGTTATCGATTGCCTCCATTATCAGACGTTATTGTAGTTCCTGGATTATCGAATTTGAAATTTTGTATATACTCTGAGTATACAGTTATACATGTAATACAATCCTTGCGTTATCGTTTGAAGCCGTTAGCAGCCCTATATATTGTTGCCAGATCTTAGAATATGTCTCATAACAAAAATATTTCTGATATAACCTCATATAATCAATACTGTCGTTACGTTATCTTTCTTTAGTATTACAGCTGTTTCAAACAGATTTATAATAACGGTAGTCCCAAATTCATCAAACATTAAAGAAAATAGCGAATTGAAACGAATAGTATTTAGATAGTTTGTGCCAATTTTAGATACTGTTTAGTTCATTACTGTAAGTACAGAAATACACATAACAGTCGTAATAACAACTGGTATAGCGGTGCAAATAAGCTTCTCGGACTATTGTTTACGGTTACATTACTATGTATACGTGTGGTCACATCTCGCTTCCTTACTCTAATCAGTAGCACTGCACCGCGCATTTAAGGAACTGTTAGGTATCCCTCTGATTTACTTGAATTTGTGGGTTCAATGTTTAGTTTAGTTTTAGTTCAATGTTTAGTTGAATTATAATATGTAATTATATTATATTAGTGCCAGTCAACGTCTTGGGCTTTTACTTGAAGGTTTGTACTATCGCATTTACGTGTGATCTCACCTCCCCGTCCTTACACTAATTAGAGGTTCTTCAATATTAACGCACCACGCATTTAAGGAGTTGTTGGTATCCCTCAGATTTAGTTGAATCTGTTGATGATTCTAGACAACGTTGTTCATATGTAAAATTGGAATCGTGATCAACTGTGGTGTTGGGGCGTGTTCACTTGTGGCCTCATCTCGTTTCTTTATATTAATAAGAGCACTACGCATATCAGGAGTTGTTAAGTAACCCTCGTATTTAGTTAGTTGTGAGTTGATCCTATACCATGCAGTGCATATGGTAGTGTCAAATAGGGGGGCACTTGAATTTTTTGCTCGATAAAAATATTAGTCTGCTTAGTAGTTGTGATCTTATCTCACAGCCGTTACACTACTTGTAGCCTCCAACTGCACGCCTTTCAGGAATTATAGTAGTGCCTTCCAGTCAACCTTAGGAGTGTGAGGAGTATTAGTACTCCATATTGTTTATAACATGGGAGTATAGTAGTGCCAGTCTGGAACTGTTGCTCGACAGCTATATTAGCGTGTTTAAGTGTGGTCTTATATCGTAGCCCTTACACTACTTGTAGCCTCCAACCGCACGCCTTTCAGGAATTATAGTAGTGCCTTCCAGTCAACCTTAGGAGTGTGAGGAGTATTAGTACTCCATATTGTTTATAACATGGGAGTATAGTAGTGCCAGTCTGGAACTGTTGCTCGACAGCTATATTAGCGTGTTTAAGTGTGGTCTCATCGCGTGGCCCTCACACTAATTGGAGCCTCTCCAGTTCTGCTCCACCGTGCTGTTCAAGGTTTGTAAGGTTCCCCTCAACCTCCCACGGCTATTGTTCTCTAGCAAGTCGCCAATTTACCTAGTAACAGGGGACTGCACTGCGGTTCAGTTGTTTTATTGTTGTCAAGTAAGAATCAGTTTTATTGTACTGTTTTGTTTTATAAAACATAAATGCGTAAGAAAACTCAGTCTAGCACATTAAAACTAAATTATATGAAATTTTTCTCTCTTGATATCTTAGTTTTGTGATTTAAGCATAAGAAAATAAGTATCTTAAAAACCTAGCTCGTGTTTCTTAAGACGAATAGTAATTTTGTATTTATGAGTTATGTAAACTTGGCGAAATTTTATCAAATCGTATGCTACCAAATGATTACAAAACTTAGAATATATGTTTAATACTTCTACTTAACTGAAAGCTTTAGCAGTCAGATCCAGAAGTTTTTTAGTACACATTGGGTACAAACCCAAATATTAATTGAGGAAGAACGTTTTAAAAGACAAGAAAAACTAGCTAATGCCACTTTAAGTATATTTTACAGAAACAAATAACTGGAAGTAGATGAGATAAGGGATAGAGTCTTTAGACATTTATCCAATCCAGTAGGGGTAAAGTTTCGTACGGAAACCATAATAGTTAACTTCATCGAAGTATAAATACATAGGTTATAAGTAAATAAGTTAAATAAATAGTTTGAATTTTTTAAGAAATTATAATATTAATAATAGTAACCAGTGATTCTTAAAAATGAAATGAACTGAAAAAGATAAATCAAATTTGAAAAGTTTTCTCACGTTTGACCGATGTTCTTTTTAGATTTGATGTATCCTTGACATTGTTGTTATTTAACAAAATCAAAATAAGTCTGGTTTAATTCTCATATCTAAGGATTATATATGCCTAATTTCATATAAATATCATTATCAAACATCATTGTTCATAAACTGTCGCGTTTATGATACAAATAAGGTACACTCTGTGTTTCAGACCTGTTTCAAGGTCTAGCAGCCAAAATGTGTACTTTATTATTGCATTTTTTTTTCTACATTAAATCAACCCGAAATACAAAAGCTTTCACTTATTTAAAATGACAGTGTATTCCAAAAACATAAATTCCAATATTTTAGCCTGAAATTTAAAAAATGTAAACACGGGTAACGTTGTATGTAATTTTAAAGGTTTTTGCACTCCAATCATTCTTATTCTTCTGGAAAACATGTTTATAATATTGCTACCCATTTCCGAAATTTCCTAAATAGCATTGGAAAGATTTTCTTTTGCTATTCCTATAATATACACCGAAAAATGTTTTAGACTATCTAAAGATCTTTGATATAAGAATTTGTTAGATAAATAATTTAATATGTAATAATGCTTGCAATATATTTTTTCACATTTCCCAGTATTTAAAAAACTGTAAATCAAATATTTATTTATTTGGTGCTAAAAACAAAATAGATAACAAGTTTCATATGGTCAGCATCAATTAAATAACATATGTATTCCAAATGCGAAATGAGACATATACTTATCAGATAAGAAACCATTTACAGAACAGTATTTTTTACATACAAAATTTTCAATTTCTTCCTACATGCAGGCACACTTGGTTCAGCTCTCAGGTGAGAGACAGGCAGTTAAACAATGTTACATAAATACTTGCATTTCAAAAAGTCGGTACAGTGATGAGAATGAGATACGCTGTATAAATTTTATAGTCAGTTATGAAGATTTGTGTAAGTACAAAACAAGTGAAAATATGTTTTAATAAGGGAGTCTTTTCTTCGTGTAATATAAATACACTGGGGAAGATGTGAAGATTATTTGAATAGAATGGAGTTTTAGGCGACTGCAAGTTTATGACGCTTAATACGATCTTCATGACCTTTTTCATCTGACATAACATACTTTGTCCTAGTAGATTCAACCTTACAAATTGTGACATCACAAGTAAGATTAGAGTAAAACCATAGAAGTATGACAAGTATTTACTTATTAAAAAATAAGAAAGCCTATACAATAAAAAAATCATTACTCATTTAACATTTAACTTAAAACTTTATCTATTATGATGGTGGAAATTAAATAATTTTGTTTTTGATGTGTGACATTACTACAGCTTCTGAAGAAGAGAACCGCCCTGGATAAATGTGTCAGGACACTCTCACTTCCTGAAGGAAAGGTATCATCGTACAGACAAACACGCAAATGTTAACACCTGTATACTGGATGAAATATTATAGATATGCAATACAGTGAGAATAGTATACAATACAGGGCCTGCTCACTGACTGAGCTCTGTGCATTTCCATTTTCACTGACACTTTAAATAAGCCTGACCCCGGACACAGCCCAAGTCAAATGGTACAATGTATATCAACTACTTAGCTCTGATCTAAAAAGGTGAATAGTGTACGTAAAACAATTCCTCGTATTCTCTGCTTTTTCAGTTGTTAAATGATTCCTTCGTTGACTACTACTGATCCCTAAGAAACATCTGAAGGAATCCTTGATGAAGAATTCTTCTGAAGGGTCTTGATGACGTTGATTATGTCTGAGAAATAAACTTAAATTCATGTAAGACATAAACGGTTGGATATTTGAAATATATATATATTTCCATAATAGGATTGTTTTTAGTTTCTCTGTCTCTAACAAATAAAAAATAATCAAAATATGGTATTAAGTGTGGGTCTCATTTCAAATAGTAGAGCAATCAAGAAATATAAAATTAAAAAATCATAAAATAGATGTATTTTCAAAGTTTATAAATATTATTTCATGCAGTCACTCAAACTTGATAAAAGTATCCATAATTTGTATAATTTATAACAAACGCAAGTAAAAGAACAATGAATTGCTGTAGCAGCTGTTTGGCGGGGTTATCAGTTTTTATTCTCTTGGAAAAATATAATTTCTTATCGAATAATCATTGTGATGTAAAAGGAATTATCCACAAGAAATATTGCTCTTCATCGTATTATTGCAATTTGAAGCCAAACTTTTTATTCTTTCTAGAACTAAAAAACTTTTTCAAGGTTTAATATAATCATCAATTACACTCAATAAATTGTTGATTAGTCACGTGCATATTAAAAGGTAACAAAGAGCCTGAAAGGTTATGAAACCCTAATCCATAAAACATAACTAAAGCAAACATCTATAACGTACACAATGCTGTGATAACAGTATTATAACTATTACTTGTTATAATAAAATATCTGGTATCATGACAGTATTTTATTTCAGCTGACTTGTTCTTAAAGCAGGTTTCAGATATATAGAATGAGATAACTGGAATAAATATCGCCGGTTTTCTCTATATCTCGTTTATAATGTATTCATCCAAGCGTGTGGATATTAACCGCCGACGTATTAGTAAAAATAATATTTAAAAGAATTTACAAAGAGATCTTATGCAAAAATAGTTTTACAGTAAAAGTAACAATTTATTTTAAAACGTAAAACGTTATTAGGTTAGGTATACAGTCAAGTAAACAAATTTAAATTTAAATAATTTGTCTCTCTCAATAGTGCACGTATATTGCAGGACTAGTTTTCGAATTCAATTAAACGTTATTGTTTAACCCTCGGAAGTTATTAAAACGCCTGCCAATCAGACTGATAGGGTTATGCCGCATCGAATTTGCTGGATGCCGATGGAGAAAGAAGAAAGGGAAGTGTGTTTTAATTCAGCAGTGGCTGGCAAATATGCCAGTGAATGGAAACACGCGGTACATTGAAGCAGGCACGGCATTCTATCAATGTGCTTGGTGTGCTGTGCGGTGTGCGGCGCGGTGTGGCTACTTTCCTGCTCAATACCAGATTTATTTGGTTCAAAGTCTTTGCTGAACAACACTGGATGCTTCAGCATACCTTTTCCTGTACTTCAAAGATGACTTAAATTTACTACACCACAATTTATTATGAAATAATGATATTCGAGTAGCAGTTATACAATTTATCTCCCAATGTTTTACTGCTGGAATTAACTGTACGCTGAACAAACAACTCTCCTGAATATCAGTCAATGGGACTTACTATCACAGTTTCACTTTCAAAAAGTTTGTAAGTTTAGTGTTGTTTTAAGATGAGACTGCACGATGGCACAGATGTGAGAAGAATTCGAATACAACTATCGGTATAGCTGTAGATTTTGACGTGTAACTTACACCCATAGCAAACATTATAGCGAAAGTAACGCAAAGTACAACGATTTTCTTACTTTATTAGAGATAATTGTCTATGATAGTAAAATATATGTTACACTTTAAGGATTGTTTTTGGTTTTGTTTGGAAAAAATAAATTAAATTAATTATCATATTTTCCCTCTTTTCAGTTATCTTTACAATTCTGTTAAAACTGTATGTACTATGGGGTATTACGAAGTGTTATGTTTGTAACTGAACATTTGGCAATTTTTGGATATTTTTCATTCGGAATACAAATAATAATAAAACAATTTTAATAAAAAAAGTACAAGAGAAAATAAATAAAAGAATCGTTTTAAATAGTTCACAATTGTTTTCTGAATTCTCTTGACAGTGCTATCTATGATTTGATTCAAAGTACCTTAAAATAATGTTGTTCTTACCTTCGCAGAAATTAAAAATTAGTCCAGATTATAAGCCAATATAAATTATATCACGACCTACATCATTGGACAGTATGAATGGAATGTATATGCAACTCAATGACATTTTGGTTGTCAACTTTAAATGCATGTCAGTGTTCAAAACTAGAAATATTGTGGCCTTGACGGTCATTATAATACTTTAAGTATTTAACGTGTGATTATGAAAAATAACTATTGTCTACATTTTCTTAATTATTTTTCCGAGATATTTAATAGTAATAGAATATTTTAAAAGTATTATTATAGTAATATATTGAATGAATTTTTCTCGAAATTATAATTTAATTACAGAACTTATAATGCACTCGTGCTGGTCAGCTTACATAATTCGTTTTTAATAATATCATGTTGCGGTATTTTTTCATTTTATACGTCCTTTAACTTTTTATGTGCACAGGTTCTGCATTTTTCTTGCAATATTGTAGTATTTACAATTTATGGTATAATATTCAGTAGGCTGTTTTCTTTGAAACAATATACCACAATAAATTGTTTGTCATCTTTATGTCTTCTTTAATTCTTCTTTCGTTGTTTGTCTTATAATGTGAGTGTATCGACAGAGAATAAAGGTTTACTTGAACAAGTATTCGTATTAGCTTTGAATATTTAGAGAATAGACCTTGAATCCTTCTCAGGATAGTGTGGCAGACATTTCCCCGTAATATATTTTAATCTTATAGAAGTTTTTATGAATTTAAGGTATAATGTTGTGTATTTTTACTTTTGCCAGTATTATATCTATAATCACTGCTTCCTTCATTTACGAATGAAAATAAGAACATAGGCTAGCTATTTGTGATTACTGAAAATTGCTGACACAAAGCAAATACACTCGTTTCTCTTCAATAATTATCAAGTCTGTTCAGGGCTAACGTAAATATTGTAGTTTTAAGCACTTGTATGCTGATTTAAAATTATTGGCAAATTGTACCCATTATGATTTTTGTTTTCTTCTACAGTTAATCACCGAAATCAACAGCCAGGTGGCGCTCTTCCGGGACCTGCTGATTCACATAGGCACGGCACGAGATTGTCCTGAGCTGCGGGAGAAAATACGCAAGTTGCGCAGGACGTGTGTGGACGCGTGCAAACACACTAGCCAACTGCTACTGCCTCAGATTCGTAGGTAAGCAATCACTAACAAAACACTAGTTAAACCCTAGTGTCTCAGATACACAACTAGGCAAATACTATACAAACACACTAGCCAACTGCTACTGCCTCAGATTCGTAGGTAAGCAATCACTAACAAAACGCTAGTTAAATTCTTGTGTCTCGGATACACAACTAGGCAAATACTATACAAACACACTAGCCAACTGCTACTGCCTCAGATTCGTAGGTAAGCAATCACTAACAAACCACTAGTTAAACCCTAGTGTCTCAGATACATAACTAGGCAAATACTATACAAACACACTAGCCAACTGCTACTGCCTCAGATTCGTAGGTAAGCAATCACTAACAAAACGCTAGTTAAATTCTTGTGTCTCAGATACACAACTAGGCAAATACTATACAAACACACTAGCCAACTGCTACTGCCTCAGATTCGTAGGTAGGAAATCACTAACAAAACACTAGTTAAATTCTAGTGTCTCAGATACACAACTAGGCAAATACTATACAAACACACTAGCCAACTGCTACTGCCTCAGATTCGTAGGTAAGCAATCACTAACAAAACGCTAGTTAAATTCTTGTGTCTCAGATACACAACTAGGCAAATACTATACAAACACACTAGCCAACTACTACTGTCTCAGATTCGTAGGTAGGCAATCACTAACAAAACGCTAATTAAATTTTAGTGTCTCAGACACAACTAGGCAAATACTATACAAACACACTAGCCAACAGCTACTGCCTCAGATTCGCAGGTAGGAAATCACTAACAAAACACTAGTTAAACCCTAGTGTCTTAGATACACAAATAGGCAAATACTATACAAACATACTAAACAGCTCCTACTGCCTCAGAGTCGCAGGTGGACAAACACTATACGATAACACTAGTCAAATTATAGTGTCTCAGACACATAAGTAGGCAAAATCCATACAAACACATTAGACAACTTCTAATCCTCAGATTTGCGAATACAGAAGGCAAACATTTTACAAACATAAAAGTGGCTCTCCAGAACGAGGTGTAGTATCTGAATGTTGTAACTGTTTATTTTGATTAGTATGAATAGAATAGTTACGAATAAAGTCATGGCTATGGACTAAATGATATATATATATATATATATATATATATATATATATATATATATATATATATATATATATATATATATATATATATACAGTTCAAATCAAATTATATTATAATTATATATGTAGCTTTTATTCTTAATTGGAGACAAATTATCAGTCAGTTCCCATACTATGTGAAAAATTGTAGCTATGTTAAGATGGTATTTTTTGACACACACACACCTCAATTTTTCTCAATTGAGCTTTGCAGTCAGCATAACTATACATTCTATGTTAAAATTTAGTTTTTTTCATGCAAGACCTTCTGGAACTTTAGGAAACATGTTAGATTATCCTGTTTTTCTTATCACGGATATCAAACACCAAAATTAGCAATCTTCCTTTGGTTGTATTCCATTTATATTTTACACATATTTCTATAAATATCTCTTCTACCATAAATATACCAATATATCTTTTAACTTCCATGGGTTTGGAAATTATTATTAGTTAAGGTGAGGAAGAATATCTGTTGTAGAACCTCAAAGTACACGTAAGATAGGGATGTTTAGGTTAAGCAAACAAATTTTACCATATTCCGCTTTATTGTTACAGCAACAGTTGGAAATATTGATGGCATGCGCTGACCATTATTTTTAAATTTTTCTGAGTGTTCAATTTATATGCATTTTTCCCAAGTTATTTCTTGACATTCCTTTGTCGAGCTGAGCAAACAAACCATAGTAACCAGAGGCAACACCGTGTTGTCACAATATGTGTGTCGCAGCTACCAACTGCTGATGTTTGTTCGTCTGTCGACCAGCATGTGTACTAATTGTGCTGACTGTAAACATAGCCTGCTGGTCTATACCATGGGTTCTTCTATCATGTTCACCAATATGATGTATGTGGTTTATCAATAAAACTGATTAAAACAACTAGAAGTCAGCTTTCTTCTTTACGTTTCTCCAAGACTGAATAAAAGTATACTTTGTTTAACATTATTTTAACAACTTTATTTTTCTAACAACTAAAATGTAGACCACAATTATTAAAAATAAAAATAGCGTGAACATTAAATAATTATTAAAAATACTAAACCTTATCCTTTTTCCTACTTGTATTTCTCCTTTGCATGCATAATTTAACTAGCTACAACTTAAATTAACAATGATTTTTCCGCATACCTATTTCTATCCTAACGAAAGTTTCGTTCATTAAATATACATTATATGTAGTAATCGATTCATAAACATTGCAACATAAGATTTTCAAACTTCTTTTGTAATTCAGGAGAACACTGTTCCTAAATAAATTCCAGAATCTAAAATTTGTGGATATTATTGATGCCGTAATATGCTAACAACACTCTTATTATTGCATTCATCTTAATTACAACCTTAAAGTCCCCAGTTCCACAACCTCGCTCTGCACAATTAGTTGTCTTCTGGTAAACATATAAAGGTTTCCACTGAAATGGTTGTTTGAGTTTGCATAATAGGTACTCCGACAATATGGGTTAGCCCGAACTAATGGAACCGGAACTAAACTATGCTATAGAAACCATGCAGTGGCACATTATTTACTGGGATTTTTATTATTTGTCTAGGGGATGACGATTACAGAAAATAGTTGTGATAAGATGAAATTTATATTTATCTCTTTTAATATCCTAAATATAATATTTTACGCATGAAAATTTAATTAATAATTTAGTATAAGTTAACCATACATAAACATTTTGTATAATACCCGGAATAGTATGTTATAATCATAATCCAATCTTATATGTAAATTTTCTGTTTCACATTAACCGTTATTTATTATATGAAAATCAACTAAACAATTAAATATCGTAGGTTATAGATAAAAATATTATGAAATATTTTTGCAATCGACACTCAATAATGGATTTGCTTATTCGGTTAATTGTAGTTTTTATATATTTATTGAAGTCCGAGAAACGTTTCTAATAAGAGAATAATAAAGAAATTCATCCGGAAAATATTATTAATTTGGCAACACAGTATAATAATGATATAATTAACAAACAACCTAGATATGGCTCACCCCCGTCTGTCTGTTCGATTGGAAAGTAGATTTTATGTTAAGTTTAAAACATATGTTTACTCAGGTTCCCTAAATTGAGACATCTTTAAATGACATTAAATGATTGTTAGTGCAATATAAGATTAATTATTAAATGCCTCCGAACAAGTAATACTATATTGCATGGCTTGCAGCAATTAGTGCTGAGACCGAATAAAATGTTCAATTGACCTAGCAAACTTGTGTGTAGAGAATTTAAAACTTTTGGTGCGAACTATTCACTCTGCAGATGAACACTCTGAGCTTGCAAAAAGTAATAATTTGCTCATTTAATTACCCTATACTTATATCTTATGTTTATTTGGTTTCCACCAAATCTGTCATAAACTTAGTTAAATATGTGTATTGAATAAGTAGGCGAAAGAGAATTGTACTTTAATCTACAATTCTTTATATAGATTTCTTAATTATTTAAAATTTCTTTATTGCATTCTTTAGAGTGGGATTCTAGAGACATACAATTCGTCACAAATTTTTCACATTCACACATCTGAGAGCGGTCTGAATGTCTATCAAAGTAAAAGTGGGCAATCACATATTAGGGCTGAGGCGTCTCGTCACTAGTGGTTCTTCCGCACAACAATGCTCTCTCTCTCTCTCTCTCTCTCTCTCTCTCTCTCTCTCTCTCTCTCTCTCTCTCTCTCTCTCTCTCTCTCTCTCTCTCTCTCTCTCTCTCTCTCTCTCTCTCTCTCTCTCTCTCTCTCTCTCTCTCTCTCTCTCTCTCTCTCTCTCTCTCTCTCTCTCTCTCTCTCTCTCTCTCTCTCCGCCATCAGTCTTTCAATTCTACACCACGTAAACGTCCTCTTCCTGCCTGTCCTCAAATTAGACCCATGAATGAAACCATATATGATTCATAACTCAGCATTACCAAACAAAATTGTATATTCTATAAATGCGTGAGTCAAACTTTGGTTTCTCGAGTGAACAATAAACACATCTAAGACGAACTTAACTAAGGATAAATAATTACGTAATGCGATGAAAATTAATTTAATTTCTTATGTTTTTTAATTATTACTTGCCAGTGAGCGCAATGAAAATGGTCCACATTGTATTACTCATTTCATCGATCACAAAGTTATCCAGTGGCACCTGACAAAATTGTGCCACTTTTTGTGGTGCCTTTTGTTTATACTCACCGAGTTTAATAGCGTCTACACTAGAAAAGATTGGGAACTGGAATAATGCAAAAAAAAAATACTGAATTATAGCTGTAGCCTACTAATGGTAAATATTTAAAATCTTACAAAAATTATTGTGTATAAAACTAGGAGATACATACATGATCATTTCAGAACAATTCATAATGAAATTATATATATTTTGAGTGTTTTATGTTGTATTTTACAGGTTCTGGAATGTTACGTATTTCCACATAATCTAAAGTGGATAATATACTACGAAGATTGAAAGCGTAATTTTATTTCTTAAATAAAAGTACTAAAGCACATGACTACTTAACTAAATGCCAAGAGATTTCGCAGACTTTCATATATTTTAGACACTGTGTTGACATAGAGACACATTTTTCAAAAAACATCTCTTGAATAAAAATATAATAATTTACTTTTGATGTTCTTGCTTTTTATTCCATTAATCTTTCAACAAGTTGCGTTCTGTACAGCCAGAATTTATCACGGTGTTGCGTAAAAATAACACAAAATATCTTCTCTTAGAGAAGCATAAATATGAACCTGTGGCTCGAACTTTGGCCGTGATATAACGGATGCAACCAATGAACGCAATAATAAACTTGTCATAGATATAATGTCCTCCACAATTCCATAACATGGATTAGAAATTACTTGGTTAATTACTTAGTTATAATTAGCGTTTTTAGGAGTTTGTTCTAGATAGTGACTATCCCATTCTAGAAAAAATCAATCTCAACAATAGCATACATATATGAAAAATTATATTTACAATTTAATATTTGAAAATATAATTGATTGTTTACCTTGATTGATAAATCATAAATATATCAATTTTTACATTTTCTTTCAACATATTTATTATCCAACAAGAATGAAGGAAATTCGTTTACAAGCTTGTATTTCAATCTTTCAAAATTTAATATAGTTTACACAAACCAAAACAAATACTAAAACGAAACAGGTTATAAAATTAAAAATATAGCAACCATCTGAAATATGTATCGACTTTAAAATTAACCAGTGTAAAGTATACTCGTATCTAGCTGCTGTAAAATAAACTGATTGCATAATTAAAAATTTATTGTCTCTACAAAGTTTGTGTTAGGATCCAAAGAGAGTTGATAACAATAAATTCATTTCAACTTAATGAAATTACTAAACTTTTTATTGTGTGTTATAAATAGCATGTGCAGACAAAGGTCTTTCAAAATTTTGAAGGAAAATGTCCAAAACCAATCGTTAATGTCTTTATTCTAAGGGGGCTAATGATTTTACCTTAGTTTGCAAATAAACTGGTGGATAACATTTTTCGACCTTGAATGTTATCTTTAATAGAGTGTGATTTGTTATTTTAGCTGACAGTAAATTATTTAACTTTATCTAACAATTTAAAAGTTCCACAATTGGCAGTATTTCTCATTAGTTGTATTTATATGGATTATGTATTAACTATCAAAATTCATTATTGTGTCATTAAAAACATATTTTGAGCTAAGTACTTAAGTGAAAACAGTTATAGATTGTTTAAGAAATAGATCCAGAGTTTCTGCTGAACTTTAAAAACAGGAGTATAACTTTTGAAACTATGCATTATTTTTAGATCTAGAAAGGATTTTATAAATACTATGTAGTTCTTATATTCAATAGCCTATATTAATACACGTAGGTTACCTTTTCGAGAGATCCTCTCTCAATTGATGTTTGTGAAAGTCTGCTTATACATATTTAAATTCAGATTGTTAACTGTAAATGTTTTTAGCTCTTAGCGGTAGATTCTGGCAATTGAAGTTTTAATGATAATTAGATAACAACTAGAGTAGTATTGATATTGCATGTTTTTGCTCATTTTATATTATACACAGTGTATAACCTTGTGATGTTTTCCCATCAAATATATACGTTTATGCTATGCCAATGTTTCAGTGCGGTAGCTGAAGGAATCCCAGCCGACCACCCTCACCTGGTGCTGTTGTTCTTTATGTGCCAACTGTTCCTGAGGGAACTGGCCAAGTGTAGCCGTCTGGTACAGCTGGTCCCCATGGATATGACGGGATACTTCGGTACCTATCTGATATTCCAGTTGTAGCTATTACAGAATAAAATATCAATTTTTTTTAAGGAAAATATATTTAAAAAGCGCTGGTAATCAACTATCCCCCAATTGTGACTTTTTACAAATCATGCTTCTCTCATTGATAGAAATGTGATATAAATCAGGAATGAACACAAACATTAAAATGTGTTATATAATTCTTTATTCATTTTAAAATATTTTTATCCTCATTTAATCTTTTATATTATATTAATCGTAATATTAATGCCGTTATGTTCTTCCATATCATTCTTTCATTATTTTAACTAACATAATGTAAAATGTTAAAATTTTTTATACCTAACTCTGTTTTCTTACCCAAAAATAATGACACTTTTTTAAACTGAATTAATAATTCCTTTAACATACTTTACAATCTAAATTCTCTTCACTCAATAAAGGAATAAATTTTTAGAAGGCGATACACATGCAAGAAGATTATGAACAAAATTGTTGAGAACTGCCACTTTTGCTACCAGCCCATTATCCTTCTTCTCCATTTGACTGGGCTAGTAAATAGATTTACATTTATGCACTAATAATATTGCTCTAAAGATGTATAATTTCTTGTAACTATGTTTTTTCTCCATCTAAATCCTGATTGTATTTTTGGAAATATTTGCCTTCCTTCGATATATCCCATGATTTGTTTGACTGCAATATTTTCATCTATCTAGGACATGATAGGAAATTTTTAGATAGGTTATAGTTATTGGAAGGTAGTGGGTACTGAGACTTTAGGCAGAGGAGTGAACAATACTATTTTCTACCCTGTAGGCTGTAGGCTTAAGGATGTGACCTAATATATTTCGGCGGTTTAGGGAATTCCTTGGTCTTTTAAGGATCCTAGGAGTAGCCCTGATGCTGTTACATCCTCCTGACATATGGAGCCGTTCTTGTACATCCCGGATCTCTGTTTGTAATTGATTGTACCTATGATTAACTAAGGTAGCATTAATTTTTAAAGTAATAGTTTATAAAATACTTTTGCATACAAATTTAAAAATTGTTTACTGCAAGGAAGAATTATTATTACTACTACTACTACAGACTTCAGGTGAGTTCATAAAAAGCGTACTCTTCCTTGTTGTGCATAGCAACCTGTTAAATAATTACTATTGCAATGCAATAAATAGTGCCAGTGAAACCATGAAAATGAAACCATCTTTAATATTATCGTTAAGGAAATAAATAATATATTTGTATTTTATATATATATGTCAGAACTTAAAATTACTTTACTATAGGAGGTTGGATTCTTAAAACAAACATAGTGTACATGTCTTGAATTTCTACATTGTGATTTAAGTCACATGTTGAAAAACTTTATTGGATAATAATACCCATCAATAATTTTTCTATTTTTTAGAATCAAAATTACTTTCTTTTTTTATGGTTTACTTTATAAAAATAACGTAATAGTCTTATGATAGAAACAAATGGAAAATAAGCGCAGGGAGACAATGTTGCTGGGTCTAATCATAGACGAACAATAGCCGCTACACCAGACCACTCGTACAAGCTTCACTGTGACATGATTGATAACTTTCTTGGCAACATAATGAAGGCCAGTTGGCTTTTCAAAGGAAATTCTTGCCGAATATGAAGAGTAACAACATGGCTCCAAGCACTCACAGAAATTGTAAAAGGCTACTCTCGCCATTGCTTTGCTTTCTCCATTTGCAAATCGTGGACTGGATGGATAATATTCGTTTCATAAGATAGTCCAGTTAAACATGGAATAACTAAAAGAGATATACAGGAAATTATTCCTATACCAATTGCCTGGATATACGTAAATTGCCTTAAACCATTTATTTGTGTGTGTGTGTGTGTGTGTGTACGCGCGCAAAAAAGGCTATGTACAAACCATGCAGGGTTAATAAATACTAAAAGCAAACGCACGCATGAGAAATAAAGGTTAAAGTCACTCTGACATAAGGCAAGAAACTCACCTTGGTGATATAGTGTGAGGGGTGTATGTATATAGATATGAACACTATCTTTAAAAATAATTATATTATTCAAGCTAAACATCTTTCTCTGTGTTTCACTTGTGTTAAGGGGAGTCGACCTCCAAATTTGTAATTTTTTTCAATTTTTTATATTGTCATATTTGAGTAGTTTAACTCTTCTAGTTTATGGCAATATACAACACTATATATGTTTTATTTAGTTTAGGCCATGAAAAAATGTGTTAACACATGCTTGCACAATGTTATGAGTAAAATTTACTGTCGCGCCGCCCAGCTCTGAGCTACAGAATTTTTACAGTACTTATAGTATTGATTATTTTAGCTATGGTCTTTGTATTTAGAGGTCTTTGGAAATTCTACTTTTTATTCCCAGCTGATATTTTTTTGTATTGGTACGACTGCAAATAAACATCATATGTCCAGTTTAGTTGTCTGTGTTTTGATGAATTTTTGTTTGTGAATGATCAAGAGGTTTTATCTGATAAATATTTTTATTAGGTATTCTTTAGGTATTTTTGACAATGCCTAGAATAGGAAGAGTGTTTAAAAAGAGGAAGAATGTTGGCTGGCACCATGTTACAAGCTGTAGTGCTAACACCAATGAATAAACCCCAAGTACGAGTGGAACTATGCCTACTTCTTCATGTAAGTTCAGCCCTAAGGATGAAAGTGCATCAAAAAGGAAATTGACAAGGCACTCAGTTGAGTACAATCAGTTCAGGGACAGTTCTTTTCAATATGATGTAGTAGATTTTGCAGTTTTGAGCCAATTGATCAACAACCTAGGAGTGTGTAAGGAATGTGGTGGTTCACTGAAATTGATAATATCTAACCGAGTAGGCCTAGCCTACACAATAGTTTGGAGTGCGAAAACTTCAAATGTGAGGCCAAAGTAAGCCAGGAAAACAGTGCTAAGGCCACTGTAGAAAATAGTGATAGGATCTATTTCGACGTAAATCTCCGGTTTGTTTACGCACTTCTAGCAATCGGTATCGGACAAGAGACTGGGCGAACCTTTGCAGGCATAATGAATTTCAAACAACCTTCAAAGCTTGCTTTCTACAAAAAAGTTCTTCTGTCAGCTTCTCAAAAGGTCTGTGTTAAGTCTATGAAAGAGGCTGTTGAAGAAGCGGTGGATGAAAATGGTGGTTGTCGTGACATTGCAGCTGCGTTCGATGGCAGTTGGCAAAGGCGTGGGTTTTCCTCGATGAATGGTGTTTTGACAGCGACCAGTATATCAACTGGCCAAGTTATCGATTTTGCTGTTTTCTCTAAATATTGTACCTGCAAATCGAGGTTTGAAGGCAAACACAATGAGAACTGTATAGCCAACTACGCAGGAACTAGCGGCGGGATTGTGGTAGAGGGGGTGCGGCAGATCTTCAACCGATCGGAAGAGAACTACGGTATACGCTACAAGTATTACCTCTGGGACGGAGACTCAAAGGGATTTAGTGTTATCTCTGCAGAAAAACCCTATGGTGACCAGCTTGAAGTTGAAATGTGGGAATGCTTAGCCTATGTTAAAAAAAAGAATGGGTTCACGTCTTCGAGCCTTCAAACAGAAAAATTCCAAGGTCGTGTTGTCCAATGGAAAGACTATCGGTGGCAAAGGTAGGCTAATCCTGGCTGCAATAAATACCATCCAGCTATACTAAGGGCTAGCTATAAGAAGAAGCAAGGACTTAGGTGTAGAAAAAATGCAGAAAGCCATATGGGCCACATACTTCCACCTCTGTTCTACAAACGACAAACCGCAACACAATTTGTGCACCAAAGCAGAAAATACCTGGTTCTCCATACGATCATGAAGAGCACACTCACCTGCCAGAAGTTGTGATGATGCAAATAAAACACAATTTCGGAGACCTATCGAATCCGTTGCTCTTAGCAAAGTGCACGCATGGCGGTACCCAAAACGTTAGTGAATCGCTGAACAGCATAATATTGTGCCGAATCCTTAAGAAAGTGTTTGTTCGAGTTGATACTCTGAAAATCGGTATTTATGAAGCAGTGTCCAGCTACAACAAGGGAAATGTGTCCAAGTGTCTTGTGTTTAAAGTGCTAGGCCCAGAACCGGGCCAAAACTTCGTCACGGCTCTAAAGAAAAGTGACGAGGTACGAATTTAAAAAGCCGAAAAAGCCGTCAACGAAATATCAAAGAATTGCCGAAAAGACACTACATTGAAAAGGATGCTATTAGAGGAAGACGAGGAAGAAAGTGAGGACCCTGAAAACCCATCCTATGCTCTAGGACAGTACTAAAATGTAAAATTCCTACAAACTTCAATTACATTTATTTTCATTAGCGATTTTGAAAATTACGTGTTTTTTTCCCTTTAGGTACACTTTTTCGGAAAGTATAATAGATAGAAGCCTGAAACTTTTTACACGTACTTTTGAATATACATTGAGTATTTATATGAGAGGTTATTAACAAAATACTATTAAAACCCAATTTAAAAAATATCAAAAAAGTGAAACTTTTAAAAGTTATGAAAGCTTTTTTTAAAAAGTCATAAAACTGTTTCCAAGCAACTTAGAACAAAACAAGCTCATTAAAGTGTTTAATAAATATCGTAAAATAAGTATACAAAGGTTCAGCCTTGTATCTCTACATTGAGAAGAATAGGAGGGCACTCTCCTGTGATTCCCCTTAAGCATAAACAGGTTGGCTCGTAACCAACTCCATACAGAATCACGTGAGTTCTCCATCGATATGACCAAATCATGTATATCAGTATTTATATTAATCAGAGTGGTGTCATAATCGTAAAAAGTTACATCAGAGTCAGTGTTACAAGATATGCCATTTACCATTAAAAAAAGAGTAAGGGTCAAGGACGGATCCCTGTGGGACTCCGTGCACAAAAGCACCTACCCGAGAGCTACCACGACTAACAGTGACAATCTGTTTTCTGCAGTCCAAATAAGACCTGAACAATTCAAAGTTATTTTTTTCAAACTGTAGTGCCTTATTCTATCAAGCAACATAACATTGGACACACAATCAAATGCCTTAATAAGGTTACAGAGTGTTAACCCGTATCTAGCCTATACTCAAAACCGCCTAATACGCCACTAACCAGTTGAGTGACTGCACTCGCTGTGGAGAGACCATTTATAAAGCTGTATTGGGCATCCAAAACCAAACCACAATTCTCAAGAAACTTTAGGGGATTAATTTTAATAAGAGACCCCGAAAACTTTAACATTAGAAATAGGCCTGTAGCTCTCGGGTAATGACCTATCTCCTTTCTTAAAAATTGGAGTGACCCGAGCAACTTTTAACTTCCTGGGAAAGACACATTCACTTAGACTTGCGTTGAAACAGGCTATTAAGGGTAACAAGATATAGGGTAACAACAAGATATAGGGTAAAAACTATAAGGGTAACAACCTACTGATTTTATAAGGCTATTCCATAAAGAATAAATGTTCTTACTTTTACTGTCCTTCATTCGCCCACCATTTGCAGAATCTAGTCCACTATAATATATGTCAGCATCATGTCCTCCATTGGAGGATCAGCTCTTCTGACCATGTCCATCGGATTGAAAGAATCAGCCTGAACATTTTCAATAGCCTCTTCGGCAACACCAAGGCCGAGAAATTCTAATTCATTAAATTTATCCGAGTTATCCTATGTTGTCATTATATTTGCACCATATCATTCTTGCCTAATTACCTTCCAGGCAGCTGAACAGTTGTTCACTACACTGAAAAGTGGCATTAGTCTTTAGTTTGGCTTGTCAAATTTCATACTTATACTTTTTTCTAGCAGCACAATAGACTTTCTTAACCTGCAAACTTTTTGTTATCTTGGTAATGTCCCGATAAGACATTGGTCTTTCCCGCATGACTTTGAGTTCAGGGTTGAACCATTTAGGTCCAGTAGTTTTTACGAGTTCTTAATATTCTTTCCGAAAAACCAAAATGAAATCCATTGATAAAACTTGAAAGAAGCCACTAAACCTAATTCAGCGTTCTTGACAGAGTTTACCACGAACCCATTCAATCGTTGGGAAATGGTAAATAAAATTACATAATTTATCAGGATGTTTGTGTGCGCGTGCGCGCATGTGTGATGGCTTATGCAATATAAAAGAAGCTTATGAACACGATAAACTGCGTAATTGTGCAAATATTTATACGTGGTATAAATGAGTTACTTTCACATAATTTGGGTGATTTCGTTAGTTAGTCTTAACCTGTTCCTAACTCAGCAACATTTTTTATCTTATCTTAAAACCAGTGAAATATTTCAAGATGGCGTCCATCTGCATTAAAAAAAATCATAAGTCAATGATTTTACAACATAGACTTATTGGGAATGATTGTTAACTACCGTGATTCTTGATACAGACTAAACAATGTGCAGGGACCTCAATTATACATAGGTTAGACAAGTTCATTAGCCTTTCTTCACTAAATATTCCCATTTTCACTAAATAGTTATTAATTTAACTATTAATATTAATTAGTTGGTAATATTTTTGCATAAATACAAATTACAATTAACACTTATTTTCAATGACCTCTAGGATTTCAAGATGGCGGGTGTTCAAAGTTATACAATGTTAAGAAGAATACAATTGAACCATTAGAAGAAAATATACAAACCTTGTTAACTGTTTAAAAAGTAGCATACAATCATGTAATAAGTTTAGTCAGTAGGGGCTAAAAAGCAAACATGGTTAAAACTAAAAATCAAAAGGCTATGTAAATTTCGATACTTTGCTCAAAACCTGCAACATTAAGACTGGCTGATGGTTATTAATTGAAAAGGATCTTCTCTATTAGGTAATGGATGCACTTTTGCAGTTTTTAGGAGAGAGGGAAAAGCTCTTGAGTAAAAAGACAAATTTTCTACTTCAGTAAATGGTTTCACAATATGCCTTGAGCATATTTTATTAAAATACGAATCTCGATCGATTTTTGTTGGACTATTGAAGTTATTGAATGACTTGATCGAGCTCTTCCTCAACTACAGGATAGTGTCATTGAGGTGTGTCTACGCGCAGGATTACCTTGTGGCTGTGATTGACGAGGGCTGTGCCCACAAGCAACAGATAGTATAAAATTAATCATTATTTTGTAAATATTTCAGTGGACCAATATGCAGCTTGCGATTATGTAGCTGAGATGAGGGATGCTCCTCGGGAAGTGTAGAGTGGCAGGTTCTTGTTCATTCTAAATTCTATTATCTAAACTACAACTACTATTTATTTTTCCGATCACGTAAGTGTTATCTCCAATATTAGTGATCGATATACATAAAGGGAAGCTACTTTAATATTATTTACAATTCATAGATCAACATTTTTAATACGTCGTTTACTAATCAGGCTTACGGTCTTTGGAAAGTTCTTTCTGATGATATTATAAGTATTAAGGTCGTCCGCGCTTCGGGGTAAGATTAAATGACTTGCTGCTGGAGACCTGAGAGATTGGTGATTTTTGCGGCTCGTGTGAGATAGACATTACGTTCGACCGGTTGTATGTGTTTTTTCGTATTCTTACTTCCTCTCTTGCATTGTTTAATTTTTATTTGTTTATTTTTCATTAATATTTATATTATTAAAATCATAAGTATTTTTTTGTAAATTTTGGTATTTTTATTATGAATTATATTATGTTAAAAGTTTACTTTCTGTATTCAATAAAATTATAATTAATTTTCAGTATGTATATGGCGTTTTTGATAGAAGAGGCTTAGCAGTCCTAACAATACCTCTTTAATATAATTTATTTGATTTCACAAAAATAAAAAACATACAGATAGGTAGTAGGCTAATATAAGTAAAATAGGAATATACTTCACAAGATATTTCTTAAAAAGTCTTACTTTTAAAATGCATTCTAACATTGTATTGAGTAATTCCTAGTCACTATGTATAAATATTTGAATAGTAATAATTTTGTGATTACGAAAATTTAAAAGACATATGAAATTTTTTCTTGCAATAAGTAATATACTTGTTTAAATTCGTTCATAGAAGAGATTTATACATATGATTTTTCTATAAGATAACGGAAGGAATAGAACGAAGTTTCTATAACTAGTAGACACTTTTATTAATTGAATTCCCATTAACACTGTTTACAAATATATATTAATATCTATTTCAAATTTTTAATACAATTTTACAACGTATGGTAAACATTATAAATCAAGCATTTAAATTTTTCATGAATTTTATATTTTGTGATGAAATTTTGTTCACTTTTAGGTTTAGTTACAAATAAGTTTATTTAACATTTGTAGACACATGAATGTAACTGATATAATTCTTTTTCGTATTTTTTGGTTATTTAACTCCAATATATTTCACGCATTTTTTTAAATATACTTACCATATAATGGAATCGATCATACTGATATTAGACACCAATTTAGGTCAGCTCAAATAACAATAAACTTACTGTTTATACTTTTTAAATCTTTTATTTGTTATAATATCGTTGAGCAGTCCCAAACAAAGAAATATACCGTAGATTACTATTCAATACGTACTCCAGCAGAAATCAATTTATTAGCAAGGTACGCGGTAGCATGTTGGTGGTCTGGTTGTTGGCATTCCTTAATGTGTTTCTTGAGGTTTTCCTTGAGGTATTCCTACAGGTTTTCTTGGAGAATGCATTCCTTGAGGTACTCCTCGATGCGTTCTTTGAAGTTTTACTTGAGGCGTTCTTCCAAATTTTCTTTGGATTTCTCTTTGAGAATGCATTCCTTGTGATTGTGGCTTTCCTTGTGCTATTTCTTGAGGTATTCCTTGAGGGATTCCTTGGGGTACACCTTGCGAATGAGGCATAACTTTCGGTATTCCTTGAGACATTCCTGGGGACATTCCTTGAGGCATTCCTGGAGACATACCTTGAGGCATTCCCTGAGGCATTCCTTGAGACATTCCTTGCGAATGAGGCATTTCTGGAGACATTCCTTGAGGCATTCCTGGAGACATACCTTGAGGCATTCCTTGGGGTATACCTTGCGGCAGGTGATATTGTGGAGGAGCTTGGACGTAGTATATATGTGGTGGGGGTATTGGAATGTACATAGCTTGTGGATTTTGTCCTCCCCCAGGATTGCCAACAAATCCTTGGCCCAAATCACCATACCCTCCATTTCCATGACCTATACCTGCACCTGCATGAATTCCTAACAGATTTGCCCCAATCCCAAGTCCGAAAAGTGAGTCCAAAAATCGAAGGGAAATGGAGTTATTCTTCAATATTGCTTCACGATTCTTTAGTTTTTCTAAGTTTGGTTTCCTATTGCTGGGTGGTGTGGGTGTGGTTCCTACGGAGCTGGAGATCTCTACCTGAAATGATAAATATTTACTTAATTTGTGTATGTGCTGTTTGAATATCGATATGTATTGCCAATATTGTAGTCCACATATAATATTGTCTATTGCAGTATTGTATACATGAGCTTAAATAGCGTTATCAACTATATACTGATAAAAAGACAAAATGAATTAAAACAAATATTATATCCCTGTCTACTTTTACTGAAACTTCGCACCATTATTAATTATACATACTCAGACTAAGTGGGTGCATTAATATACGAGATTAAAATATTAGCTTGAAATATTAAGTGGAATATACAGTACGGAATATTCATAATTTCAAAGGTTATTTACATTTTAATACACATTATTATGGAAGTATGAAATATAGTTTAATAGATGGTAGAAGTCCAGAAAAACACATGCCGTAATAGATATAACTGATTTATTTACATAAAAAATTAAAATCTATAGGTCATTCCACCCTTAAGATTTTCTGCAAACAGATACACAGAAAAACAAAAACATCAACAAAAAATGAGTTGACTCGACAGTTACGCATCATAGAACTCATTCTTGTAGAAGCAAACTTTCATGAAAAAGTCTACATGTAAAAAAGTTCTCTAAATATATTGCCCCAGAATAAGTTCAGATTTGTTTAAATTAAATAGAGTTTCACATCCGTGTTTAAATAATAATAGTCTACAAACCAAGTCACTTCAAATGTGTTATGGCATATTTAGGATACATTTGTTAATATATCAATTGTTTAACTTCTCAATGGCATACTGAGTTTGTTTTAAAATGTATTTATTGTGATACTTTCTTTTTGTCATCATGGTTACTCATAAGACCGATGTAAAGATATTCGTTTACGCTCATCCAAATCCCAAATCGCCATCATCGAAATCAGTGTTCCTGACATAGAAATAAAGCAAAGTTTGAAGTCTATAGGTCAGTTCGTTTTTGAGATATCGTACGGAAAGACAGACTTCAAATTTCTCTAGCCGAACGAGTGATAAGCTTCGCTAAAGCCCAGCCAATTAAATATATCAATTTTGAATCCTTGGTCACTGACAAACTGAAATTCTGTTTCACTAAACTGTCCTTCACCTACCTACAGATTGGAGGTTTTTTTTAAACTTTGCCATATTTGAGATGTACTAAAAATCAATAATTGGTCACTTTATAATTTATAAGCTTTTTTTATTCTTTTTTTTTCAGAACATTCTATGATACGGCTATTTTCCATTTACAGTAATAATATATTACCTTTCCCATGTATGATTGAAATTTCAAAGGGCCAATAATATCTCTAAAAGTTAAAATGAAAACACAATTCTACTTACACGTTCCACCCTTACTTTATTATATTCGTTGAGTGGTGCACACAAAGAAGTGATAATACAAGGTTTATTCGGTAAGTTTTATTTTAGTCAATCCAGATGACATAGATAAAAACTTAATACCACTGGCTAGTTTTAAATTTTTAACAGTTATAGTAATAATTTACTCTTTCACTAAAAAAAAAGGAATTTCTTGAATTTTAAAAATTATTATAGATATTCTAATTAATAATATAACTCCTAATAAGTTCCTTATTATTGTTTGAAAGGAGTTGGCAGGTTTCAAACGTGCAAGTTATATCCAATCCTTAACAAGTTTTCTTTTAAATTTAACAATGTAATTTACCAAATTCATAGAAAAAAACGTTATGCAGATCAACTACAAAACCCTTGAGGACAGATGTCACGTCACAGATACGATTATAAGCTCCAAGACTTAGAAAACTGTTGTCAATCACAGTCTAAAATCCTAAAAATGAACTTTTAAAACACATATCATATCACAACACATATTCCGAAAATCTATCTTAGAACTATAGAACAAGCACATTAAATTGTATTAAAGAAAAAAATTTCACGTGGAATCAACTTCAGGTAACTTGGCCCAAAATGTTAAAACATCATCTGAAATATCTAATTTAGTTCATGTTATCAGTACTTACTATGTATTTACTTTTGTTTCTTTTACTTTCTATTTTATTCACTTTATTCACCTGAAGAGGGGTTTCAGCTAAATATAATGCCAATGGTTAAAAAGTTTGCAGAAACATTTCAATCAGCTAACATTTCGAACATAAATATGTATTTACATTGAAATTAATGCCCAATAAAATCTTATATTACTAGATTTCTAATTACTTAAATAAAGTTTTTACCGTTGTGTCACTGCGAACCATCGCTACTGCAAAGCAGATAAGAATGAGTTTCTCAGAAATCATTTCCTGTAACATCAACTTAGATTATATATCGTTTTATAACCACCCATTCAAAATTTTGATTTAGTTAAGTATTTTTATTTCTCTTTTAGGTTATGGCGTAAAAGTAATTTACAGAACATGAAGAAGTTATTACCTAAATTGTTATGTATATATTGTAAACGATATACGTTTAATTTGTAACTGCGAAGAATAAAAGCAAAACATAGTGTAGTAGTCTAATATAAGGTAAATAACTATATATCTATATATCTGGTATCTATAATTGCCAGGCAACACAAAATATTTCTATACATATTAGATAGATTTGTAGCTATATTCCTTATAAAAATACTGGTTTTAAAAATATTTTTTTGTTTGACTTATACTTATAGTTATGAAAACGTTTGGCAATAACTTAACATCCCTTAATACTTTCAATATAATGTACATTGAATGCCTAGTGTATTTATGGCAAATTTAAATTTCCAACAAACAAGTTTAATTGGACATAAATTAGTGAATAAAATGTTATGGTTTATTTTCAAAATGTTTCTATAAAACTTATTTAACAACTCGATCATCAAATAGAGAAAAGATTTTAAAGATAATGAATATTAATGGTTCTACATTTCTTCCTTCTTTGTCATTATCTTTACAACTTTTGTGTTTTATGTAGGACATTTCAAACGCCGACTTTTAGTTCAAAGCGGTAAACAGTGAAATCAAATAGTCTTTAATTGCGTCATATTGTGTTTGTAATCATATTTTATAAAACATTTACGTGGTTATAAAAAGTTTTGTAAATAACATCCTGCCTATAAATTTATAAATTTGTGATGAATATGATTCAATAGTCCACAAATAACAAAGTTAATGCTAAGAATAAGAACAATTTTCAATTTATAGATGGGGATTATAGAATTTAAATAAATAAAATGTAAAGAATAGTGCCACTTAATATTTTCTTTTAGTAATTTTCGGTATCTATGTTTCATTTAGATTAATGTATTTACTTCATTAAATAAAAAATGTTAGATCTTATTCTACAATAAATGATATGAACTATAGATTTTGTCTCTCCACTCTCTGAAAATAATGTATAAAATTATATTATTAATTACAATAAACGTCATATATTTTATATTAGTAAGGATAATATTATATTCAAATGAAAGTCAAAATATTGTTGCCAAAGTATTAGTAGTATATTATCCGAGAAAGTTTGTTAACCAATAATATAAGCTTATATTAAATAAAAAATAAAAATTAGTGTAGATTATATAAATGTTCATGCTACAACTTACCTTGGTTCAAACCTTGAAAGAACTGAGAATTTAACCGCAAATATATCGACTTATATAGTATTTCTTATGAAATCAAATGACATAAAGATAAAATCCATTAATAGCTCTGATAACGTGTGCCTTGAGATTCTATTGTCTTGTGCTAATTACCATAACCAAAAGATATATTCGTTCTTCCATGATTGAAAAGAAACAATTGCTGAAAATAATTAATAACGGTTGATTTCAATATAGTTGATAAGAGCAACGGTTTTAGTGTTGGTATACGTAACTGGTACTAATCAAACAAGTGTGAAGGTAATGAAAAATCGTTCCGCAATGCTTTTTAACGATAGTGCACCAAAATTAGAGTTCACTGGTTATACTAATGTTATGATAATGAAATAATGCAAAATAACAACATTAAAGTATATGTAACATATATTTTCGTTGGTTATATATATATATATATATATATATATATATATATATATATATATATAGCTATACAAAATACAAATTTAAATGTATACTAAAACATATAACAACTAAAATCAGTACTTATATATATTATATATACATATGTGAACTTTAAGTAGACTTCTTGTTATAAATGTTCTTAAAAAGTAAATAATTTTTAATTAGAATCACGCATATATATCTAATGGTTTTTAGTGGTAACTATACATATATACGAAGCATACAAAAATAAAGGCATCAGGAAATTCACTGATGTATTAAAATGATTTGATTGTTATGTAGATTTTTCACGGTGCACGTCATCACACGACGGTATGCAGTACAAGATACGGCATTTATTGGTGAGGAAGAATTTTTTTCAAATTTGGGCTAGTCAACGCACATGCATTTCAGCCATAAATTTTAATTGGGCTTGTAGAAGATGTAGCGATTACGATGAGTTATTACATTAATTAATAATTAAATCGTAAATACGATGCTTAATTACGTAAATGTGTATTTATATTAATGAGAGCTTAACTAGGGATACATTTTTGTACAAATTAATTGCAGTAAAATTTTATTTCAAAACTTGCAAAAATTTTGTAACTGGACTTTTAGTATACTTATACATCGTTTGTTTAAGTAACATAAAATATTACACTATCATTTGAAAACATTTACAAATGTTTTAAAGGTATTATTTTAATTATTTCTAAACACAATATTTTTATTAAGAATATGTGTTTAGAAATAATTAAAATTAGATCACATTAGGCTTGCAACTATTTGTCTCGTATTATAATATAAAGACAGTACAAATCGGTAATACTATATAATATTTAGTTTAACCTTTGCCTATAACTATTTGAATAACATTCGTTCCTAACAAAAACATTACAATTGTTATCTTTTGGCAAACATATTTGAAACTACGTGCGTACGTTATACAGGAACTTAAAATAATTAAATAGAAAGAATAATACTATAATGCAATATGTCCAATCAAACTTTAAATTGACAATAACTTCTTCAGATCCACGTCGGACACATATCTCAACTGTGTGACACGCGTACCTGAAGAGAAATGGAAATACGTTTACTGCAATTTAAATTTTCATTTGCTGAGCGATTATATATTAAAAATAATAAAAAGATTTTCCTAACCAATAATAATATCTACAAAACGCAAAACATGACATAGAAATCGGATCCGTAATAGAAAAAACTTGTTAAAAAACTTATACTGTCATTTTATTATTTAATATGCCTACTGATTTATAAATCAAACTATCTTTTTATGACAATAGTTGAGGGACATCGTGTAGCGCCATTTTCTATAATACCTAATCAAGTAATGAACACTATACAGTTTTCCTTTTAGTCAAACAAATGCCTAAAGACGAATGGAGAATAAAATAATTTAAAACTGTGGAATAAAATATGAAAATCTAGGCGCTTGAATGTCATAGAGTGGCACATATTCTTGTAAGTTTGAGCTTTAGTCCATGTAATAAATCGTTCTCTAATATACATACATGATGGATTTTTCAATAGGAACTTTTATCCTCAACAGTGTACTTTCCAAAGCTAATGTGACTAACTTGATTAATGCACTAAACTTCTGAGGAATTCGTAAAAATCGGTTCCACAAGAGTCATAAGGAAAGATTGTATTGTTTAAAGATCAAAATCCCCCGTATTTCCTACAAATCATACAACTAAAATAACTGTAAGTTTCGTATAGGTGGATTCATACAAAGCTACAAAACGCATTAAACTACAACTTATAGTGAATTTTAATATCCATAATTGATTAGCGCGATCTAATTATGCATTATGTTTGCATAATCTGAAACATAACAATGCAAAGCCGAGTTTACGTCTAGTGTTAAAGAAATTGCATCTAAGGGTAATTGGCTGAGCGTTAGCTAAGGAGAGATTTCTCTTATGCCTGACTGTAAGTTAGTAAAATATACCAGGAACGAACCAAATTATAATTTCTGTTTATGCAATATCGAGTTGAATAATAGTGCACGACCTACAGACAGACTGGCGGAAATTAAATTTTTTCAGCGCTCAAACAACAATATTATAGAAACGAGAAATTGCAATATAGTTAAATTTGTAAAAACAACGCAGTGTCATATTATAGTCTATAATTTGACATAGTGCCCTGATTCTCAATTCATAAAACTTTATTTATACGTAGACATGAATCAGACCTATGATACATGGAATGTGCCTAAGCGTCATTGCATCCTGACACCTAGTAATCTCGCGCAATTTTCCTTTACATGTCTGGGGGGGGGGTGTCGAAATTATGTCTGTCTGTCCGCAGGACATCTACAATGTGCTATAGACTTGAAACTTGGCATACAACCTCAATGAACCCTGATACGCGGGACGAAGTGTGGCGTTATCCTATATATTATGGAGTCTGTAAAATGTGAAGATTTTTAGTTGTTCCTAACAATCTAAATATACCAGGCAACTTAGATAAACAAGTTTAGTCTGAAGTAAAACATTCCGTACGTGATACTATAAACAAATAAGAATAATAAAAATGCATATATACATAAATACCACTGTGTAAAAACCTACATGGCAAAATAGAATTACTGTTGTTTGTAAAACAATTCCTAAATAATGTGGGGTGTTTAGTTATAGTAAAATAGTTTACGTGTTTTGTGATAACACAAAAATTTTAGGAAACTCTTCAGAGTGTCTACGATCTCAAAATAAATTTTCTTGGTCCTGCATACTTACACACCAACATCTCATACTTTGATATCTGGATATATTGTTAGGGCAGACGAAAATACTTTAGAGAGAGGTTTTTGTTGTATCAAACCCCTACTCCTCTCTCTCTCTAAATCGTTCTCTTAGGGTAATGAATAACCCTGCTACTCAAACTTATCAAAGATCTACTTTTCAAATTGTAATGAATTCTCTTTTGTAGTTTCTATTATAGCATAATAGGGTGGAGGCACGAGATTGAAATTACAACCTTAACCCCGTAAACAAGGATGTCTATGTTAACGAATAAAGCATTTGCTTCAGTAATTTTATTTAAATCCCACACGCAGTACAGTAGGGTGGTCACACGAGGTTGAAAAGACAACCATAACCCTGTAAATAAGGATATCTGTCTTTAGGAATACATCATTTGCTTCAGTAGTTTTATTTAAATCCCACACTAAGTACAGTAGGGTGGTCACACGAGGTTGAAAAGACAACCATAACCCTGTAAATAAGGATATCTGTCTTTAGGAATACATCATTTGCTTCAGTAATTTTATTTAAATCCCACACGCAGTACAGTAGGGTGGTCACACGAGGTTGAAAATACAACCATAACCCAGTAAATAAGGATATCTGTCTTTAGGAATACATCATTTGCTTCAGTAGTTTTATTTAAATCCCACACTAAGTACAGTAGGGTGGACACACGAGGTTGAAAAGACAACCATAACCCTGTAAATAAGGATATCTGTCTTTAGGAATACATCATTTGCTTCAGTAATTTTATTTAAATCCCACACGCAGTACAGTAGGGTGGTCACACGAGGTTGAAAAGACAACCATAACCCTGTAAATAAGGATATTTGTCTTTAGGAATACATCATTTGCTTCAGTAGTTTTATTACAATCTCATACACAGTACAGTAGGTTGGAGACGCCAGGTTGATAAATCAACCTTATACTCGTGAACTAGGATGTGTGTGTTAAGGATTACAGCATTTCCTTCAGTGATGTTATTGAAACTTTGCACACAGTATAGTACGGCGCAGATGCAAGATTGATAAGACAACCTTAGCCCCGAGAACTAAGATGTGTGTTTTTTTATGCTTACAGCATTTGTTTAAGTAATGTTATTGAAACTTTGCACACAGTATAGCAGCTTGGAGGCGAAAACTTTATGAATGCAGATAAAATATATGTTTTATCTGAAAGCTAATATTCTTTTATTATTAGTGCCTACTACATAATACTGCGTGGAATCTAAGGTCGTTAATGCGTTGTTGTATAGAAATTCTCTCTTACATTTTAACCTTATTAAATTTATGTGATTACAGCATTTTGTTAAAGATTCTCATTAATGGTATAATTTGTTAGTTTACCACCGTTAAACATGAAATGTTTAGTTTTAGCTTGTGATGGGAGAACTAACTTAAAATGCACCCAAAGGGAGGGGTAAAAGGTAGAGAGAAATGGTTACTTTCTCGCGGCATTCAACTAGAGAGCTATTAGCCCTTTAAAAACATCAAGCTGAAAAGCAACGCTCTTAAATCCTCCCTTGCAACTGTGAATAACGTTTCTTTTAGTCAACGTATTTGATAATTAGTTTCTTTCTTTCAAATACGACATGTCAAACACTGGCGTCTGTAACCATTGCAATATACGAGTAACTCTAATATATGAATGAAAATGTTTGTAAAGTGTGTAATACGGATCTAACTAACAATTGAATCTAATAATAGACTAAAGTTGTCAAAACAGGTTAGTGACATGTTATAAATGTTTTTCCAAAAATATGGCCTCTAACAGTTTAGTTTTCGATAAACCTTGCACGAACAAGTCTCTCTCATCTTTGTATTATTTTTCTAAACAAGTACTGTACATGTGCTAAAAATTTTAAAAATAAACACATTTATGTGGAAATTGTAAAACGACATGTAATTAAAAAATTGTAATATATTTTACTAAATAAAGCTATTTTTTCTATTCAAAATATTAATTTACTCTCTAAAAGTTTTATTACTGTCCAGAAAACCACATAGAAGCACGGTATGACCACTACGATTAATTTTCGTTCTGTTCATCGTGTTAGCTTTTTATAAAAGTTTAATCAATTTTAACCAAAATTAATCTTTCCAGAGAAAATAAACCTTCAACTGTTATTAGAAACTTTGGAAATGTTTTCAGATTTTAAAAGTGTTATTATGTAATTGCAATGTTAATGTTGTATTTTATGTATTTGCGTAGTCTGAATTGAATGAAACATTTAGCCTCGAATCTGTGAGACTTTCAGATTGTTATTCTTACATAATTTGGTAATGAAAGCTTTCACGGAACCATAAACATCACTCGGGTATGACGCGACTACTAAACCCCAGCATTTCATAGCGACAGAGTATAATCCGGGATTACGCCACTAATTAGAGAAATGAGCAGAGCAACCCTTCCGTCGAGGTTGAGTCATTACCGAGCCAACGAGTGAAACGCCTCAGCCGCGAGAGACGCACCGCCCCACGCCACCCGCACGGTCTTGGCTCAGTGGCTCATTCTATTCAAAATCTTTTGATAAAAACATAACGTAAGTAAATTACATTTTATTCCCATGATAAACAAAAATTTACTATTCCATCAGTGTACAAAAGTAAACATGATATAAATTACATCTAACAAAATAGCAAAGTTATACCAATGATTCTGAATAATTGAGGTCTGTCAACCTTATATTGACGTGCAACTTTAGATTCTTCCATTTTAGGCATATACCGCTAAGTAATTAATATATTAAACTTTAATCTTGATGTATATTTTGATTGTGATATTTCAAAATGTATCAGCCTAATTACATACGGCTGATACTAGCGCGGGTGATCGCTTAAGTTCAGGAATGAAGTAAAATTGCGAACAAGGTAGGGATCACTTGTTACTATCCTACTAAAAATGTGTTATTATTAGTTTGAATTGCCTAGAGCTGAGTAAGCAATTTAGCAGATTTTTAGAAAAACAAAATTAAAAGAATTATCTAATTTAAAGTCATAGGCTGTATAAAAGATGCAGTAATGATTAATGCAATGTGAGAAATCGTTATTATACCGTGTAATAAAACACCAGTCGCTAAGTTGTGAATTTGTATGGACAGCAATGATGTTGGAACTCAGTTTTATTTATTTTGATGTCTGTTATTTAAAATAGGCTACTATTTTTATCTATAATATGTGTTTTAACCTTATTTATGTATTTATGCACAGTTTACGTTTAATTTTAGAAGCTTGGAAGATACGTTTAAGTTTAACTTTGGGAAGTAGAAGATTTTTTGTTTTAAATTTTTTTAAGAGACATAAGTAAATAATCTTTAAGTTATTTGATATCTTTAAATGATTTTTAAAAAATTTGGAATTATTTTTATTATCTTAGAAGTGTCATTTAATTTTAAACAGCTTTTGATTTATCAATTCAGTATATCAGTGTTAAATTATTCAAGAAAATAACTCCTCTACTTAATTTTACATAACTTATTTTAATGTAATTAATATGAGATTGAAAGTAAACTTTTTTTATTATTAGAAATTTAAAAATCCCTACTAATATTAATTAAATTTAGTTTTAATTGTGATCTGTATAATAAATAATTTGCTACAGTAGTACGAACATTATTTTCGTGTATATACTTTTTGAAGTAAAATAAATTATGCATTAAATTGCAGATAACGAGTTGACAAGATTTGGTACGTTCCTAAATATATTACAAAAACTAACTGAGCTTTTGAGCAGTTTAAATGTCCTAAAAATTGTAAAACAATATAATATCTTTAAAAAATCAAATAAAAATTTTTATTCATGTATCGTCGATTTTATCTCTGTTTCGTTACTCGTATATTTTATCCATAAAACTATCTAGTGTAGAAAAAAACAAAGAAATCAGTAAATGCTTATAAGAAGTGCAACTTGAAATCGGAAATATTTTCTCACTTGATCATAATTATTTATAACGTTTTATTTAACACTAAGCAATTACCAAGTTAATAAAAGAGTGTCAAATGTTCGTTATGATCACATATTCAAGACTGTAAGGAACTTTACAAATTATAATTTGATAGAAAAAGACAAAATAAATAATTATATTTTGGTATGCTCATAAATATCCACCTTAATTATCATGCAGTATTGAAATGTTAAATTTATTATGGATGGTGCTATCGAAGGGATAATTATGTCTGCAGGTTACTGAAACAGCTTCAGTGACTATTATTAATTCTTTTAGGATCATACAAATTTTATGTTGAACTTATCTTGTATTGTTTCATTAAATACACCAATAACAATCTCTAACCTAAACAACATTATTTTTTCTTTAAATTATAAACATTTAATTAAATTTAGTTTCTGTAATAGTCACAAACTGTTTATATCTGTCCCAGTATTTTTTTCTTACCAAGCATGTTTATATTATGCATACCTGAACCTGCTCAAATTATTAGTTCTTATATAGTGTGTACTGTTATGTTAAATATGCCTGTAAATATCATACATTTCTATATTATAAAAATGTATTTATACACTAAACTTCATCTTTCTAGATCAGATGGTCCTAAACCTGAGTTAGTGGCTTGACTAGTGCTAAGTTGATGACTATTGTTGATACAGAGAACCGGGCGGGTCCGTCGAACCTGGGGAACGTTATCAGTCAGATACTGTTGTGCAAGACGATAGCCCCCGACTTCAATCAGGAAGAGATCCACAGCATCGCCAAGGACTCGCAGGAGCTTAACAGGATCGTTCACGAGATGCAGGAGTTTCTGCCACAACAGGAGTCCGCCGCAGGTACACATTTTGTCTATTAAACGTTATAATAAAATCACATAACAATACGATATTCTGATCAAATTTGATGGAAAATGTCTAACACAACACAAATTTTTGTGATAATTGGGCCAAGTGTTATCTAAAATAGTTGAGCCAGTAATGCATATAAGCTTATATAGGTAAATAGTAGAGTGATTACCAGAAGTACTATCAAGTATCAATATGACTAATCAATGATCACTATGGCTCCTTCAATATAGGCTGGCAGCTTTATGATAACCTAAAAGTATCGTGAATAGTAGTATGGGTACGATTTAAACCCAAATATTTTTTAACTGTTTTCATTATTATGCATATTTTATTCATTAATATTGCTATTATAATTATACCTACCGCGTCTATTACTACTAATATCGTTAGTAAATTGAAAACCTCAGTGACGAAATATAATGTAATTATTTAGTTTATTTATATCAAAATATATTCATTTACACACAAAACAGTCTAAAAACCACAAACAAAAATTACTCTAAAAATAGGAACGATTGTTTAGAAACTGTCCAATTATTATTTGCAGTGTAGAGTAAAGATTATTTGGACATTGTGATTATGAATATTTAGGCCTTTATTCCAGCTACCATATAAAAAAAATCAAACAATTTAAAATTAAACTGTAAAAGTAAATAGTTTAGATGGATGATATCTAATACTTGTATACGTATTTATCGCTGTTCAAATTGCTTAGCAAACATTAAATTTTGCTGGACTGCTTTTGGAAAACTTAAAAACTATTAAAACTAACACACTCAACTTTTAGGAGTTCAAGCGTGAAGTAAAAAATATTAGTGATAAATTTCTATAGGAAAAAACGGTTATGCAGCATTATAACCAAGTGAAATATTAAGGAAACTAATTAACCTTGTGTATTAATTAATTCTATATAAAGAGGATTACAGCAACGAAAGTTTATAAATTAAATTAATAAATTCCTTTTTTCTTTTCACGAGAAAAATCAAACGAGATTTCAAAAATGATATGAATTGTGTGCCATTTATTTCCTTCTACTTAAAATCTGAGAATGAACTGTTGCAGAGAGGCCGTCGGCACTGGCTGCGGAAGACGCGACCAGCAAGTGGACAAAGAAGCGAAGGCGTAGTTCCATCTACCGCAACGTCGGCTCCTTCTGCTGCATGTGCCGGCCCAACTACCTGTGATACTCCCAACATCGCGTCCGCATCCCCACTCGCAATAAACCGTGCCTCTCCTCGACACGATCTCCCTAGTATAAGTCACATGTAGACAGTCCCAGAGTTTCGTTCTGCCTCCGCCTTGTCGACAGTTGGGCGTTTTAAAAGTTTCCTTTTAAATACATAAAAATCAGGCGTATATAAACGCTAAGCTACTGGAATGTTGGAAATGCCCAGACCTCGAACAGACTGCAAATCAAGTCATCTTATTTTAGCAGGTCGTTAGGGCATAATTCCTCTTACAAATCTTTTTTATATTTCAAAGAGTTCTCTTCATGAATGCAATTGCATACTATATTTTCTGATATAGGAATAAATAACTTTAAATTGTTACTTGTGTTTATACTCCCTACATAATCTTTAAAAATTGGAAACTTTGATCATCCATATTATTTGGTACAATTCAAATGTAAAAAATAACTATAACTTATTCTATTACTCACAAATATTTGCGAACACCAGAATGAAATGCCAGTTACTTCAACACGTTCAATTTAGTTTTCACTTTTTGTTTACGTTACCCTATAAGGCCTCAACCATTTATAGGCAGAAATAAATAATTCTACACGATAAATTAAATGTTAGTTTTTCATGTGAGCTACAGCTTAGGAGTACACGTTAAAAACCTAAAGTTTTAATAGCAACTTCTGAAGAGTTATAAGATTTAAGGTTCCAGAACATCATTTCAAAATAGGTTTGTTACGAATTATGTATTTACAACCTGTCAGTACTTAAGAAAAAACTAATTTAGGCCACATACCATCCAACTGTCTCATGATCCAAGTCTCTGATATCACAACTGTCTTCTAATCTAACTATTGGTATTGTGCGTATTAATGCATCATCAAAATATGGAACCGTTCTATAAAGCCTAAATACTCACATCGTATCGATAATGATGACGATCATTATTTGACCGAAAAGTGTAACAGAAAATACAAGTAATTTGTAATGGTAGGCAGTTAACTCCGTTGTCACGTCATATGTTCATAATGTATGAGTTTAAAGTGAATTGTGACACGAGTTTTAGTTAGTACTGTTACCTTCACATAGCAACGTCATGTGTATAACATGATATTTGTGTAGTACAATATGACATCAATTATACAATACATGAATCTATACAATAATTTAATTATAATATCAATATAACATGAACAATATGTCAACAAATACTCTTTAAAACTATTCAAAAACATCATCATTTTAATTCCTCTGTTATCTAATATTACGCAGAGAACTTATCAGATTCGGTAGTTGCAGAACGAACTCTTGATTCACAACTTAAAAGTCATCGTCGAATAAAGAAGCCACATCAATGTTTTGCACACTATCGAATTAAAAAGTATTATTAAATAACCATCTCTACCCGTTTCTTTCATACAACGAGATAAGCACTGTACAAATGTTTCCTAAAATCACGTTGTCCGTAATTGATCACAATTGTGTTACTATTGTATGTAGAAAACTCACAAAAACCCTGGAAAAAGTTCCATTTTTATCTTAGTTACTTTTTGAATTGTATTCTTTATTCAAAACATATAAATTTTTTAAGGCAGTTCTAAAAATAAATGCAATTAATCTCTATACATAGCGTTTGAATATAAGTAACTCAAATACTATTATTTTTATATAAAACTAAAAGCTAAGACAGTTTGAATATACATGCTAACAAAGCTATAAATAAATCTATAAGTATATTTTTATACTGATATGTCTTACAGGGCGCAATCAAAACAGTAATAAAGTCGGTTTCTTTGGTTTAAGTTACGGAACTTCTAATATACAAGAGACTATTCTGATTGATGTTTTTTTATTGAAAACACAAAACAGTTGTTTTAACTTTTATGAATAACCGTGTTATAGCACAACTAGATGTAAAATAATTTAAATTCATTCAATATTTGACTCATAATTTTAGTGTAGTAACATAGCACATAGCAATATGTAAAAATGAGTCACGTTTTAGAAATGATTTGTAACACAAACATTCTAAATGTAATGACTGTACTCGTACTTGTAACGTATTGTAATTGTGGGCACCCAACCCTTGAAACTTCCAACTATAGGTTGACGCACTAACCTACTGTTGCACACTGGACAATTAACTTCAATAGTTCCATTAATTATATATTAAACATGGACTCTGTATTTAATATTGTTCGTAAAGTAACACATATTTTGCTATGTTTTAACCAACATGTTTCATCACTCATTTGCATTGTACTAATTCTAACGTTTTTTTAATTCAATATAGCAAAACCCTATAAGTAAAAGGTGTAAAATGTTTTACAGTTACTGTATAATTTTGGAGAGGAATGTGCTATTTTAATGGCATTGTAAAAATTAATGATACACTGTAAACAAGTTTAAACGTATTTTTACATTTTTACAGAATTTTACGTGCTTTTGCTTTTAACGAGTGGATATAATATTTTGGTATTGTTTTTTTGGAACATACTATATATTGTAAAAAACACCAACTTATTGAACCCTATTTTGACTGTTCACTGTAGAACCTCAATGTATGAATATCGACCAAGTTTTTATTGCATTTGATAAGAATTTCAGGATAGAAACATAGGAATTGTCGATGTTTTAAACTAGGTTATAGACGTAACAAAGTTAAACGGTAGTAGGGTTCGTCAGTTCTTTAGTAGTAGAGGCTTAGTTGTAGTAGTAGCGTGTAATGCAACTGCGTATTTACAATATTTTAGTTTAACTCAATGGATTTTATAAGATATTATGAGCAATCACAAGGATTTTACTAAGTAAGACTATAATTCTGATTTTAGTACTAAATGGATTTGTAAAATGAGAATAGTTGTCAGTTTTGATAATGTAATTTTTGTGGAATAACATAACTGTTTACATGTACATGATGTAATAACAACTTAAAGTATAATAATATATTAACTATTTAAGGAATGTAATACTGTATGAGAAACTGCTTAGTTTTTATTGTAGTAATACAAACCTTAAAGGAATTATTCCTAAGCATAGTACTAGAATGTTTTCAGAAAGCTAGTGTAGTAAAGCTGGAAATTTCGTTGAAAAATGTTTAAAATGTACACCATCGTAAACTTAACTTGTATAAACGTTAACTACACATTTTAAAACCTTAACTGTACACGTGTAAACTTATTTGCACGATTGAAGATTGTAATGAATTAAATATCAAAGGTAAAAGTAGAATGTACTGCTTTATTAGTACTTGAAAATCCAACCGTAAACGTTATATTAAATTTAAAATAAAACTATATGGAAGTTATTCAAAAGGTAAACGTCAACAACTTTATTATGAAATAAATCATGGACGTGCTTTTAATTCTAGAGAAAAGAAATAATAGAGTAAGAGGTTGGTAAAGGTTCGTATTTAAAAAATACACTAAAAATGTAATATTGCCTAACGGTAAAAAATGAGTCAATGTAATTTAAAACATATTTTTGTGCATTTTTATGCGATTAAATTGTGAAAGCCACCATTTTGTAGGTTTAGACTTTAAAAAGATAAATAATATTTTAATTTACTTGCAGTTTAAAACAAATGTGTTTGTGGAATCACATGTCAATTGAAGGTTAAAATATCTATTTATAGTATTTGTTAACACTATTGTCCTGTTTCAAAGTTGTACAATAAATCTATTTATTACGATGTATTCATTTATCTTCCTGAGTATTCCTGCAATTACCACGTTGCCGAAGTGGGTTATGTGAAAGTGTTACAGAAGAAAATTTAACCTTACTTATCCTTAGCCTCATCTATATTATCATTATAAGATCCATATATCTTACATAACCTTACATTGTTTATTTTTTGGCATTTAACATGTTTAAAAATATGTGGTAAACTAATTAATTACCGTACTCTTTGGCATATGAGATATCACATTTTATCACTTTACCAAAATAGAAAGTATAAAAACACAACAGATCGTGAAATTTGAATTAAGATTTTATTAAATTTTTATTTATCATGCAACTAGCAGTGATTCGTGTCTTAGCGCGTAATTTCTTACTGAAAATACAGACGTCATGAGTATATTCCTTCCTTATACATCGTAAGCATATGCGTTTTAATGATAATCTAAACAAACACCCTGAGATAAGTTATAGTCACTGAAACATATTTCATTTTCCTGATCCATTTTAGATTAGCGCAAAGAGCCGTGTTTTCAACCCTTGAAGTTGGAATTCGAAACAGTCTTTATAACCACCTATGAAATAATTGGAATTTAACTTCAATATTCCATGCTTTTGAAATTAACGATTTCCAACAATCTAACGATTTCAGTGACAACTTATTAAGTTTTGGCTAGTGTAGATGAATCCCAAATGCTTAATACTTAGCTTTACTGTACAGTTAACGTAATTAAGATATGGCTCTATTTAGTTTTTAAATGGAAGTAGACGTATTTTAGTAACATGTTAGTAACGTATTTGATTAAAGTGTTTATGGTTAAGAGCTCCAGATTTCAAGCGTAATTTGGAATAGTTTTATTCATAATGGGAGACGTTTTCTTATCAACCGAACTATATTTCAAATCCTTCCTGATTTCAGGGTATTTCTTGTTCGAATGAGCTATATTGGCCATGATTGAGTTTGTCTATTTCCCCAAATCAAGATAAATTAACACACACACACACACACACACACACACACACACACACACACACACACACACACACACACACACACACACACACACACACATATATATATATATATATATAATATATATATATATATACATCTGCTACCATAGTTGAGTTAGCTTTGTGCTCCGGTCAAGACAACATAAATCCTTGCAACTAGTACGGTATACTACAGTCAAAAAATAAGTCAGTTTAGTACTATACAAGTTTCTAAATCTGTTTTCAAAGTGAGATTGTACTTCGTCTCTGATGTCTTCAGTATACTACTGACCAATCATAAAATACTTAATATTAGCTTCAATTTACTGTTAAAAGTTTATTTTTACTAAATATTCCTGTTTTCCAATTTAGATACAGACTTTGCTCAACAGAGATTACAGAAAATTTTGAAATAAGAAGTGACTTCCAAACTTACTCTGTGTTTTCGAAGATAAAAAGTTAGGAAGTTTAAAGGGGTTAAACTAAATGAAACAAAAATAATATAACTAATTACCTTTAAAGAAATATTAAAACGAAAAACAGTTATCATGACTATGTAAAGTATACCTGTAGGTCTCTCGCACCCACAAGGTTAGTGTACCCATTGAACTGCATACACACACTGTTCATGTTTTCGAAGCACCCTCGTGATTTACTCACTACCTTTTTTCATGCAGATAATGTATCAAACTGTTTTAGGATTAAATATATTATATAGTATAATGCTTTGGCTGTTTTTATACAATTAAGGCCTTGAAATAATTGTATAAGGTCACTAGCAATTCATGGATATTCGACATCGCTACTGTGACCGGGACTTCAACTGCAGAGTTCTCACTGTGTAACATTTTTAAGGGCACCGTCGATACATGTCCTACCCCGGGACTCCACTGTCTAGAGAGCATTAGATTGATTACAAGATTAGTAATAATACTTAGTTCTATTTAGAAACTCAGTTTTCTATAACATCGAGTTAACAACAAAATGTCAAATTCGCTAATCAACAATGTATCCACTGCATCACCGACATTGACAGAACGGGAATCAATACAAGGGGAGAGCTGTCATTAGTGTTTGAGGAATTTCAACCGGATGTATTATTAGTGAAATCAACATAATTAGTTAACACTTTGTGGACTACCGAATTTCCAAATTTAGTCGTCTCAAAAGGAGGAGGTTTGTGATTTTTGTGATTGTAAAAAGTAATATCACAAGATCGTACTTTCAAATCAAGCAAAACTTAAACAAAATAAGCCAGAATCTAAATATACTCTCAGATATATCGAAAATAACTATAAATGGAATTTTCAGGACTCTTTATCAGGAAACTTTTTATCGATTTACCTGGAATTGGTGGTTACATCTTCCAGAAGAGTGACCCCAACATTTAAGACATCAATCAACAATGCTATCTGGAACGTTCCACACATCGAAATATCAGTTGTCATCTGACAGCAGTTTCATTGCTATAGCCTTAACTCTCATTTAGGCATAGGAGACGGAGTTTTCTAAATTCTGGACTTTCAATAGAGCAGTAAATATTCGAATACAATGATCACCAATGATCATGAACGTTAACTTTGGACTATAAAAATTTGTTTAATGCATCTTCGATATTTCATATAATCGAATTCACTATATTTCATATATTTTAAACTTCTTTTTATAAAAACCTTTTAGACAATGAAATAATTAATATTAAGCACAGTAATTACATGGAATTATCTCTATTATTCCTATTCTCTCTACATGGAAGCTTTAATCCACTTGATTAACTCTTACGCCCAATAACTTGATAGGCCTTCAGGCAATTCTCAATCGTTTCAACGAAATCTAAAATATTTAACAGTACTATACACTTATAAGTAAGGGAATGCATATCACATTAAACAAATCACAGCGTATAACATATGTGACTCTATTGATCAAACATAAAGTGTTACATCGAAATTTACTGAAAATGTAGCTTCCTACGGGCTCACTTAGGCCATAATTAGAATTATTACTAATGGTTTGCATGAACTATTGTTATTTTTTACTGTTATTGTTTATATATTCATATTAAGAACAACACTTTATTAATAAAAAAGCAAATAATTTTTAATTACTTAAAATATTTATTACTTTTAATATAATACAACAAAGACTTCATTTAATCGTGGTATTTAGTTGCAAGAGAATAAACATATATTGTATTCTAAAAGTCACAAATAGTAACTGCAGTAGTTTAAATTTACAAACGTAAGCTAGTTTAAATACGTTTAACTGTAAAGCCCTCACAGTTCCCATTGGATATAATGAACAATAAAGCCTGTAACCCGCCATTTTGTATAGATTGGAGTGTTTGGGGTCAGATTTGTTGCAATGTGCTCTCATAAAGATACCTTTTATTACATGTAATATTCGACCTATTCTCCTCTTTAAGATTCTTTTAACGGCTTGGGAGCCGTCCCTTTTCATCAAATATATAATTAAAAATAATAAATTTGCAGAATACTAGCAATGAAAAGCAGTGGTTTTTCAATAACTTTTGGTTTTATCATTCTGTGTTCTATACAAATAAATTTGTAAGGAGTAGTGTCCGGGTTTTCGAGGCTATGGAGGAAAAGTCTGATACTAATACAGAAGCAAAAGAAATCTATAAAGTCAAATTTGATATTGTTCCTCGCTCATAAAATAAAATAATTCCAACAGGTTGTTGACAAACATCGTAAACAACTGTTAAAAGCCTACGAATCACCGGTAGAGAAGCTAAAAGTTTTCGAACCTGATCACGTAACCTACTGACAAAGCTGACGATGTTAGAGTAATGAAGATTAATCTGTGTCAAAGGTTAAAGTTTAAATATTACACATCTCTAATTGTGATTTTAGTAGTTTTAAAGGTATTAAGATCATTTGCCTTATTCGTACAAGGGAGTAATAGAATTATGTATTGTTGTTGATCTAATAACAGTTTTACAACTTTATAACAACTAAAAACTTATTCTTAACATTTACAGTTTGTAATAGATTTAATTCTACCTCCTCAGAACAGTTGTTAGAGCTATGTTTTTAAATATTTTATGCGGGAGGATCCCCGGATTCTTGCCGTAAGATTTCACGTACCGCCCGCCACCTTCGTGTTGCTGTACTGGTAAGTTAACTATTACAATCCTGAATAATTAAAATGATATTAAATTTGTATATGATGTTACCAGGCAAAACAAAAAATAATACACTGTATGCCTGATTTATCAATAGCAATCATCTTATTCTTCAAAATCAAATTGTAAAAAATTGGAACAATAAGCCTTTATTGAAATGAAAAGAAAAACTAGGTTTTAAACATTACTTGGATTACGCGTCTTCTACTTACGTTCTTCCATACAAATTCGGTCTGGAATAAATATAGAAGGTACCTTTTTATTTTTAATATCACAAGTTTAAACAGTACTGTATTTATTAAACGTACATGTGCGAGTATAAGCGCTGAAACAAGCATAATGTAAAGCTGTTACTACTTTAATAATTTGCATTCGGAAAGATTTTCAAACATTGTTAAGTAAACTACAACACCATTTATGCAAATTATTAATTCCAGACTTCTTAAAGATGTAAGATGGAAAGTGAAGCTTCTTTAAATACGGCTAAAATACTCACTTTCAGACAGTTAAAGAAAACTCTAATTAGAGGATTAAGATTAGTATCGCCATTGATGAAAGCGCTACTTATATTTCTTTCATTAGAAGGAGTAATCGTTTTATAATGAAAAAGCGCTGGTTTTGTTTTATCAGCAAGATTGAACGTGGTTAAAATTTTCACAAGCGTTATTAATTCTAATCCGTCATAATTTTTTTGTTAGCCGGATTTATTAAAAACGCCATCTAACATAGCTCATTTCGTTGGAAGAGAAACGTGTTGCGCATTTCTAACTATCTAAGGAATTGTTGATCATCTTTGAAATATCCTTGAATCTGCCATCTTTCATGTGTCACTGCACCAAGCCGAGAAGATCAAATGTGTATTTCCAGACAATGTATTACTCAACCCATTCTTGAGGTTAGCGGTACCATTAGAAGTAGCCCCAACATCTACATTGTACATTGTGTCAGTTCATCATGAGATCAATACACAACCTGTCTCCATTACATTAGTTAATGAGTTTAACACAAACGTGATTCTCCAATCTTAATTATAAATAACTTTCATCCTTAAAATTTTAGAATTTGGCCGACAATTAAAATATGCAATTAGTATCTAGTAGTACAAACAGTATCAAGGAATGAACCAGTTACTAATCATTAATAACTTGGTAATAGATAGTATTTTTATACAGCTGGATGAGTTCGTTAGCAATAGTCTTAACCAATAAAAATATTTCGAGATGGTGGGCGTTCACATTCGAGAAAAATACCCTTAACTCATCAATATCCAAAATAAATTTAAACGGATATACCGTTATTAAGAACATTCCAATAGTTAATTTTCTCATCAGTGCTCTGCGAATAAAACATCTAAACGAGTAATTCAGCATCAGTTTTACATTTCGAGATAACAGCATCACGTGGAACCTATCTTTCTCCGACTGATCCAAAATGGCTATTTAGTATATTTTTCTTCACATACGAACCTATTATACAAAAATTCTGTAATAAAATTTGCGAACTCGTCATTGGCTATTTTCAGCATTTTAGATTATTTTATACTCTTTTCAAAAAATACCAACTTTTGAATTGTCTTATTTGAATTTATTCAACTGTGTCAGTTTTTCTAAGTGAAGAATTAACTTTATTTTACAACAGAAAAATGGGGTTAAAAACCCGTGTCTAAAACAATCATCTGGTATCCTCATAAATTGTTTAAGAATTTAAAAATGTAATAGTGTAGTTCCAAACCAATTTTCCTATCTTTTTGGTTCTGATATTAATTATTATAATGAAAAATAAAATTTAATATAAGTATAATACAAATTTTATAACTATATAAAATTCATAATACACTAAATATAATTACTATCTTTAATAGTAATACCTAATACACTCTTTAGCTATTCTTATATTCTCATTAGTAAATTAATTATAACCTCTACAATTTGTCAATGTTACATAGTTATTAAATAAATGTAATAACAAATCCAGTTTTATTCAATATTGAGCTACAGATAAAAGCTTATTGTATCACTTAGATATACATATATTCTGTAAACGTTTAAAACATGAGACAAAACTGAATTGTAGAACATTTGCATTTAACACTGTAATAAATTACATATCAAAGTTTGTAAACGTTTACATGTTACTGTAGTCATAAATGAAACAAAATAAATTTACTTTTCAGAAATTAGATATTTCTAAATATGTAGGAAAGTAAATATAACTAATGAAAAGCACTAAATAACTATAGCAGCATTTTAAAACAAAACACGAACAATACAAAGAAACAAAGCGTTTGGAAATAAAAACTGAACTTTGACCTTTTTCTGTAAAATCATTGTTTAGTTTCGCTTTGCTTGCATCAATTAAACGGTTAAGTAAATAAAGAATCACTATTTAAAGATGACTTTTGTTCGAATAAATACGTTTGGTCCTGAGTATACGTTCTGCCGTCCTGCTGCCATTCACAAGTAATTCTGCTGGTCAGTGCAGGCTGTTAACGGACACATAATGTACTTTGTACATTCTGCCTCCATTTGTCAGGGTTCACTGCACACATCCATGGTACGCAGCCATGTACATCACGTTATATGTCCAGTGTACGTCCTACCGTCCTGCTGTTCATTCACAAGTAATTCTGCTGGTCAGTGCAGGCTGTTAAAGGACTCATAATGTACTTTGTACATTCTGCTCCATTTGTCAGGCTTCACTGCACGCATCCTATGGTACGCGCCCATGTACATCACGTTATATGTCCAGTGTACGTCCTGCCGTCCTGCTGTTCATTCACAAGTAATTCTGCTGGTCAGTGCAGGCTGTTAAAGGACTCATAATGTACTTTGCACATTCTACCTCCATTTGTCAGGCTTCACTGCACGCATCCTATGGTACGCGCCCATGTACTGTACATCACGTTATATGTCCAGTGTACGTCCTGCTGTTCATTCACAAGTAATTCTGCTGGTCAGTGCAGGCTGTTAACGGACACATAATGTACTTTGTACTTTCTTCCTCCATTTGTCAGGCTTCACTGTACGCATCCTATGGTACGCGCCCATGTACATCACGTTATATGTCCAGTGTACGTCCTGCTGTCATTCACAAGTAATTCTGCTCGTCAGTGCAGGCTGTTAACGGACACATAATGCACTTTGTACATTCTGCCTCCATTTGTCAGGCTTCACTGCACACATCCATGGTACGCAAACATGTACATCACGTTGTATGTCCAGTGTACGTCCTGCCGTCCTGCTGTCATTCACAAGTAATTCTGCTGGTCAGTGCAGGCTGTTAACGGACACATAATGTACTTTGTACTTTCTTCCTCCATTTGTCAGGCTTCACTGCACACATCCATGGTACGCAGCCATGTACATCACGTTATATGTCCAGTGTACGTCCTGCCGTCCTGCTGTCATTCACAAGTAATTCTGCTGGTCAGTGCAGGCTGTTAACGGACACATAATGTACTTTGTACTTTCTTCCTCCATTTGTCAGGCTTCACTGCACACATCCATGGTACGCAGCCATGTACATCACGTTATATGTCCAGTGTACGTCCTGCCGTCCTGCTGTCATTCACAAGTAATTCTGCTGGTCAGTGCAGGCTGTTAACGGACACATAATGTACTTTGTACTTTCTTCCTCCATTTGTCAGGCTTCACTGCACACATCCATGGTACGCAGCCATGTACATCACGTTATATGTCCAGTGTACGTCCTGCCGTCCTGCTGTCATTCACAAGTAATTCTGCTGGTCAGTGCAGGCTGTTAACGGACACATAATGTACTTTGTACTTTCTTCCTCCATTTGTCAGGCTTCACTGCACACATCCATGGTACGCAGCCATGTACATCACGTTATATGTCCAGTGTACGTCCTGCCGTCCTGCTGTTCATTCACAAGTAATTCTGCTGGTCAGTGCAGTCTGTTAAAGGTCTCATAATGTACTTTGTACATTCTGCCTCCATTTGTCAGGCTTCACTGCACGCATCCTATGGTACGCGCCCATGTACATCACGTTATATGTCCAGTGTACGTCCTGCCGTCCTGCTGTTCATTCACAAGTAATTCTGCTGGTCAGTGCAGGCTGTTAACGGAAAAATAATTTACTTTTAAATTCTGCCTAAGTTTTGAATAGTTTTCAATGTCACACGTCATTCAATATTTAATAAACTCGCAGGTATACTGTATTACTAAAGATCATAAATTTTGAGCGGCAGTATCAGATATATCGCACCTTTTTATTACGTAACTAGTAGTCTATGTTATATTACTATTCTGCATCACACGATTGGAAGTCTTTGTCACATTACAAGTCTGTAGTAACGACCAGCAGTGTCTGTCATTTTTCAACTTTGCATTATGTGTCTCTGACACATTGAAACTCTGTGCAACACGGACTGTTCTATCTGTGAAACGATACTGAACATCCAAATGCCTTCCTTCATTATTTTTGTTACGAAGTCTTCGGTTACCACCTAAACGAGCTGATTGTAATCATGAATTCACGTTCCAGTGGAATCACAATCCACATTTTTAATTGAGGCAGCAACTTTTGCATTCTTCCTTAGAGCAAAACTGCCTTTATAACTTACTATGAAGTGGAGTAACCCACCACTTCTTCCATTGGTAATCAATAATGCTTCCACAAAACAAAAAAAATCATTTTTCGAAATGACGAAGCATAAGCAATTCTTTGCAGTATTTTAGTGCGCAAACCTCTACACGGTTTCTTCCTCTAACGTCAATTTAGGATGGAGCTGAAGTTTGAAATACACGTCCTTATGCTCCTACCAGACAAATAAAAGATTGTTTTGATAAATATTAACCATCTATAGAGCCCGAAAATAGGTTTAAATTCCTAGGATAATTCTTATTATAGCCTAATTGTTTTTAGCTATCCGCTATTATAGGAAGGTTAAATTTGACACATATGTGCATTATGCCCTCAACAGGGTCTCGATACCGGAAATACCTTGGACAAGAAGTAGATTAGAAAGGCCGGAAGTACTGAAGTTGTTTTTTGACAGAAGTAGACTTATGATATAAGCGAATAACTTAGTCGTTTCAACAATGCAAACTTTACCAAGATGCTAGAAATATCATGGAAAAATGCAATTATTCTGAAATAGATAATAAAACTGATATATCTGATACTTTTCTACTATACTTTTTTCAGGAGTAATGAGTATGCTATTTAACAAGGATATACCTATGACCTTCTATTCAGTATTAACTGCAAAACCTGTAGCAATTACTATTGTACACGTATTAAAAAGGGTTTTCTGTGTTTTACTTTTGCTATTCTAGTAAATAAATTAAATAAAATGACTGTACATAGAACATTTATAATAGAAAAAAAAAATATATATATATATTATTTTACCGTATATAATCTAAGTAGTAAGCTGGATTTACTATAATCACGTTCTTTTGTTTCAGAGGTACACGTGTTCAATGTACTTGTTCATCGAAATTGTAAGGAAATAAAGGCGTACAATAATATAAATTAACATTAAATGTTCTTCGAGTAGGAAGAACAACTGATTTCAAAGGTGGGAAAAAACTATTGAATGGATAAATGAAAATTCTATTTGAATGAGTTGGTTCATATTTGGACCCAACAGGTTTTATATTTACGTTCAATTTAAAAGTTACTTTGATGAATAGATCAATTGCTGCAGCTGTCTCAGAAAAGGCTCCAAAGGTAAGAAGATAAAAAAGTGTTGGTTTGATTCTAGAAGTAAACCAACATCCATAATTGGCGTGTAATAATGATTTGGTGTCTGAAGTAATAAGTTAAGGATCTGTCTTCATTAACAGATGATAATAGTGGTTATATCATTACCAAACTTGGCTTTTATAATTATAACTGACGGTTTCGTCGTTTCAATTAAAATGTCATTACATCCTTTCACTTGTAAATTGAAGAAGAGAGCATGTAATTAGGAGGGTGCATAGTAAAGAAACACTGCACTGAAAGACTATGATTAATATTGTGATTAAACTTGTGCACTAAGAAGGGGATGAGATACTCCTGAATGCATATAAACCTGGGGCATCTACGACCAACTACTATAATGGAGATAAGAGTAAAATAATATTTAACATAAAATTCTAATATTGAGATTATATATGCGTCTGAAGTACATTTTATAGCATTAAATCAATCTTTTTCGGTTGTAAAGGAAATACATATATTTTGTGTAATATGTATTTCAATTGAAACGAAAAGTTAATTTTCAATTAAAGTTACGTTAGTAAAAAAAACGAGTGCGTGGTGCAAAAGTTGTGAGAGAACCGCAATAGTATTGATGTGAGTGAGCTATATAAAAATGAACACGCATTCATCTACATTATTATGTGGACTTGGTCGTTTTATATTATAAATCATACTAAACTTAACAAATTAAATGTTATTCCTCTTATATCAATGACTTATATTCGAGTAAAGGATATTGATGTAAAAAGTACAAGATAGAAAAGCATCTCTAGCCGATCCTGCTAGTATACTTTCTATGGACATACTTTCATAGTGGATTTCTATGGAAATGTGTGTGTTTGTATGCAAAGTTTATTAAATTATAAATAACAATAACAATAACAATAATCGTACAAAATATTAATCAATTATCGAAATTGCTGCTTACTAGGCTCACACCGCATGAACTCTTTATAGTTAAGAAGGTGCGTGAAGTATTAGAAAGACTTCTGTGTAACATTGTGCATATCTCATATAAACTCATACACATATATGCATAGCTATATGTTATTCCGGTAGCGTAAATCGAGCAGAACTTACAGGTCTTACTGGCACTAGCTTGTCCGAATTGGCAAGTAATGTTGCATAGCAACAAGCTACGAAATTTGTATATAGCGTATATCCTGAACCGACAACAACTAGCGCTTGATGTTTTTAAAGTTTCAGTTTAAATTTAAAACTAACAATTATTTATGCTAAATAAAAATACTTATAGTAAGCAATAGTAGCATATAGTTGTAAGTAAAAAATAATTTATATAATGTTTCTTCATTCCAATAAAAATCATTTAAACGTTACAAACAAAATTTCTTCTTTATGTTTTCAGACTTATAGAGATTTACAATTTAACAATTTTAAATAAAGTTCAAAGTTGTTAAGTTATTAAACTTCATTATTAAAGTTGTTATTATTAAAGTTCAATGTAATAGATTAATGGAAAGCACACAAAAATATTTCAAGAAGGAGACTAAATAATTCTTTTTACTAAAATCGATTCAACATTGAATGATTCAAGTCCAAATTTCATTTTATTTTGAAACTAATACAATTCCGTACAATTAAACTGCTTCATCAATAACTTATCCAATACGCTGTGTGCTGTTGACAAAAACAAGTTTTGTTTCACTGCAAGATAGATGATTTACTTAAAATCAAGTAAATATTGGCAAGTTGCAACGTCAATGCCAGCATGAAAAGTTTTGATCCTTGCACTGGCTATGATATATTTTTGCCAGAATAAAGGTTTTTTTTTCATTTTTGATCTTCACCACCACAAAAGTGCAGTTACAAATAACGTATACTACTGTGCTTTCTTGAAATGCATACATTTGTTTTGAAATAAATTTCTTATTTCAATCATTCGAAATATATTACCCGCTATAGCACAGGTGCTTCTTTTAAGAATCCACGGACAACTTAAAAATCTTGTAGCTCTGTTAATGTGACATAAAATCACAATACAAATTTAATAAATTATAGATATATAAAACGCTGCTTATAATACCACTGTCCATTACCTCAATCAACATGGACAGCAAATTATAAAACAGAATTTTCATTTGTACCACATGACATTATTTAAGTTTATGAACTGTCAAAATAATTCGTCTTATATGTTATTCCACCCTCTTATAAAACCATCGTCCCAGTGCCCCTGTCGATAACGTAGTTTAACTTAGCATGTGCTGCAGTCTAGCAGCGCTTAGCTGTAATTTTCTTTTCTCTGTTTCATCCGGATCAATAGCGCACCCGTGTCGATAATGAAGATCGTCGTCCGCTGCTGAGCTCTCCCTCGATTTAGAGAACTAACTTTATCTATGCATCTTTAGAGGAAGGTAGCCTACTTAATTGTATATAAATTAAATATCCCTACACCCGTTTTTATTATTAATATTGGCAGTGAAGTGGATTTTTATAATATTCATAGACTTTTACAATTAAATATTTTATTAAATTTGTTATGCATGTTAAATATTTTATATACTGGAATAATCATTTCACATAACAGAATGTAATATTTTATTCGTATTTCAAAAGTTTTGCAGTATTTTAGATTTCCAACAAGAGGAATGAAGGTCTCGATATTTGATGGGTATAAAACCTCATACAAAGCTTTTAGTCTTAAGCTATTTTTCCTGGGTGATAATTAAAGTGCTCAATAGAATAAAAAACTCAATAACTTGCTCAAAACTCCCAATCCACTAAATAACCAAATATCTCAAGCAAGGTGGATCCAAAGGGGGAAGATCCACAGGAAAACTACGTTAACAGCTAGCACTCCACTGGCAACCGTGTTATTGAAGGGATTAAAATTAAGCTTGTCAGAGTTATTGTATTGGTTGGTATCGAGATTAAGGAAGTTACTGCATTTGTTGGTATCAAGATTAAGGCCCATTTTCGTTAAAATATTGCTAAGGAATACGAACCCCTAGGATGAAAAACCTATGATCTAAGTCTCTTATAACAGGACATCTGTTATTCAAATCTATATTCTAAGGGTTAAGTATTATGCAATAATTCATTCTGACTACATTCGTGTCCATGAGGCCAAAACCCTAGGACGAAAGTACATGTTTAGTAAAGAATCTTTTATAAACTTTATATAGTGATTTTACAGGCTACCAGTAAAACGAACCAAGCAATAAAATGTAAACAATTAATTGGAGTGCTTATTTTCAGCGTCTCATTGTACCTATATTCAGTCTACGATTTTAACAAAATACATAACTAGTATGTTAATACGTGAAACATTACGTCATATTCACGACATAAACAGGTAATTTTACTGATAGCAAAATATGCATAGTTACAATGATGATACTATACTGGTCGTTTCCATATTAAACAGGGTTTACATGAAACATAAGGACGTATCAACAGCCAGTAAAATTAGGGTGGAAGGGGGGGGGAGGAAGCAGGGTTAAATGTGCAGGTAACACACACAATGTAGTAAACAAAGCCATTTATGATCAATCCTGTGCTCTGGTCTGATGGGGTGTTCCCTTGATGTTATAGCGCTGTATTTATGTGTTTGTTTTTACGTGGAACATTTCGGGACTTTGTTTACTTCCAGGGATGGGGAGGACTAGTTTTTACTTATTGCATCAAATATAATGTAAAGATTTTTTGTAGTGTGCCTTTCACCGTACAAAGTTTAAATTTAATTTAAGCATTAAAATTATTGAAGATGTTACTTGTTAAATTGAATATAGATCTACATGTGTTAAGCGAATTATTTTAATTAAACTACCAAAACATTTAAGTCCAAAATCTCAAAATAGTAAAGTATGTCTTGGTAAATAGTTTACTCCAAAATAGATTTGTTACACTATGTTTATATAAAGGTTTTGTAATTATACATAAAAATTCTATATAATAACCTAGTTACATAGCCACCTGAACAAATTTAATCATTTTAATAGATGTTGAAATTGTGCTTCAGCTAATTTAAAAATCAAGTTAGGCCGATGGTTTGGATGTCAAATAAAACTCTGGTTGCTTCCATTCCAATTACTTTATTTCTAATTAAGGATTTATATTTATTTTATGTAGATCATGAACAGCTTGGAATTTATATTTGCTTTCATTCAATTATGATAATATATTTGTTTACTGTTCTGTAGAAATACTAATTCTTTTGGTTCAAAAGATGTTTCGAAGATGAACCCAACGAGAAAAACGTGCTAATAAACTGTTTAGAGTATAAAATCAGACTCAATAATTACATTTTAGTAACTAAAAGCAATTGCATTTTTACGTAAGTGTTATGGAGATAATACTGATAAGTAAAATGAACTGTTAATCTTAAAATTTGGAACATTTACCAATAATAATAATGCTCAAGCCCCCCCACACACACACACACACACACACACACACACACACACACACACACACACACACACACACACACACACACACACACACACACACACACATATATATATATCTTTATATAGATATATGTATGGGTAAGAATAGATACAACTAGAAATAAAGATCCCCATTATTGATTATATGTAATTTAATTAATACAAAATATAATGAATTCATCAAACATTAAATTTGTGAAACTAACCTTCAACTACAATTAATCGTTAAAAAACCAGCAAAACAATAATATTAAAAGTAATGTAAATACAGTAATAAAACAAAATTTTATTTCTCTATTGAAGATCACTGACCGAGCTGGGTCCCCTGTTACCTCTCTCACACGTTAAATATGGCACTTCAAAAGTTTACCACATTAAAACATATACCTTTTATGCTATCTCGGAAATTATATTTTTTGTTTAGGTAGTATTCTCCCACTTATTGAGTACAAGATAAATATTTTGTGTTAGTGTGGATTGTGGTAGCCAAAAATGTGAAGAAAACATGGTTTTCTGTTTAAAATTTAAGATTTCTCCACTTCACATCATTATTCAAAAAGTAATTACAGTAAAAAAATGGTTGGATGTCACTTAAAGAAAGACATATGAAATATTTAGAGGTCCAAGTTAATAATTAATGGCGTAATTACTTTTTGGTAAACTCTTACAAAAATTTGTTAATAGTTATTATTTTGTGATTTTATAAATAATGAATGATGCGTCTTGGCTGTGAATATTGGTTTGGATTTATACTCATTAGCCTAATTTTTATTTGAAAATCAGGTAATATTTATTACTGGCTGTCTTTACTTGTGAGTGAGGATCCAGATCAAGCGATTTACAGTCAGAACATTGAATTCTAGACACGTTGCATTCGGCCTGACCCATCACTGTGCCCCGAGCACGCTATATCATGCCATAATAATGAAATGTACCTTCCAATCCTTTGTGTTAAAACAAACAAAAGATAAATATTAAAAATTCTTTTACACAAATCGTACTGCGAAAGTTTTTAATTAGACTTATAAATAATGACATTTTAAATTTAAGTAAAGGCCAAACCATCACGCTGGGTGAACTGAATTCATCTAACCTTTGTATCCTGTTCAGTGACAAGGTACTACATGTTTTGGAAGCTTATGAATGAATGAATTTATTAATGAAAAGAGCAACTATGTAGATGAATTCATTCGCGAACCTTTCAAGAACGTAAATTTCTTAGAAGCAGCATTCCTATCTGTACCAAACAGCAATATTCTGTTTTGTTAAAGTGCTCAATGGTCTGTAATGCCTCTCACCGTCAATGAAACACATCCGATGTCTATTGAAACTATTCTTTCAAGTCATAGAACAACATTTCTGGATATCCAAATGTTTCAGGTATGGGAAACAGTGTGTGGGAAACCTAGTTATAATTACATTTAATGTAAGTAAGTGAAGTTTCACGTTGGGAATTTATTGACTTTGAAAAAGTTTGTTTATTTTTGTTATTGTAGTTTTGGGAGAACAGGCAAAATGTGTTAACTTTGGTTATGGGTGTGAAATTGGCTTTCTCACATTAAGCTAAAGGTCTAAAATAATCGTTATTAAACTAATTATACTCTTGCAGAAACGAACAGTAACTAACAAGGAGCAAACAATAAGTATTCCGAATATATATGACCGGTACTTTTTATGCTACGGAATTGGCTTACACATAAAATTAAGACGGTAGAATGGTTAAAATGTAAATGGTATATACATACCTAGCAGTTACCCGCTGTTTTGCTCGCAATTCAGTAGGTTCTGTACGTTTATCACAACTGCTGGCTCGAGTGAATTACATTTCCGACGCCAATGTTGAGTTTGCATTGTTGCCACAACAACAACAAAAAGTGTATATTTATGGACATTGTAATTTACTTCGTTCTTAGTATTTTTTTATTCATATTTGACTTTACCTTGTTTACTGATCGAGAAAATATATCACAGACTACAGAAGCCTACATTTAAAAAAAACTAACATGGTGTTTATAATAGTCTTTATATTTATAGTAAAAATTAGATAGTAACTTTGACTTTTATATGTTATATTTTTATTTTAAAAAAAATATGGTTAAGATACAATTAACGATGCCACTATTTTTGCGTTTATGAACTGAAAAACATTTGTATACTATTTGAAAAAATTTTGAGCTGAAATTGGTACATTAGTTTAAAAGCACAGTGCAGTGAAATTTCATTTATCATAGTTCTTGCTGACGGCTTTAAAGAGATCAAATTTTGACCCTCTTATTTTTAGCACTTTTCCAAGGGAGGTAAGTACTTACATAATCACTAAAATTTTAAAACGCGCGAAAACTACTGGTGACACTATAAATGTGAACAAATTAAAAATATTGATTAAATTAATTAAACATATGTTTGTAAACCAATTCTTACGTAGACCAGTTGATTAAATTTTACAATTTATTTCAATTCATATAAGTCGTGGATTGTTCGCTACTTTAGAGACCAGTGGGACGTGGCCCGGAGGAAATTTTGAAATACGTATACGCCTATATTCACAGGAGAGACCGTAAGAGTGCCCATGTACAATTTCAGTACAAACGGTTGAACAGTTTACGCGTTAAAGAAAAACAAACTAAGTAAGGCACTTTGGCATTTATAATATTAGGATTTTGGGTATGTCAACATAACAGACATCTGCCTGAAGTACGGTGACGCTCGGCCTGAATTGTCGCAGACTGTACTCTCGGCCCAGGAAGCAGGCACTGATCATAACTACCAAAGACTCTTTTTTAATATTTTATATTTGTGGGATAGTGTAAAATTTAATAACTACGAATCTAAATCAGTACCCACTATAGTATCCACTATTAACTATAGTATCATTCATTGCTTTCAAAATCTTAATAAACTTCCTAAAAACCGATTTCGTAAGGATTAACAAAATACTTAACCACTCTTTAATCATTAACTTAGACCTTTCAAATTTAGATATTTATTTTTCAAGAGATATGTAACAAATGTTGTCTTAGAATATTTTACGGTCATTACGTATAATTAATAAAATCTTGCACAGCTACTTGTAAAGCACTCGATATTAGTATCAAAAATGTATAAGGTTTCAAAATTAACAACGCCACATCAATTATTATATATTATAGATATAATTTTTATTGTAATAAATTAATGCCAATGTTAAAATAACCCATTATATAAAAATGTTCTAATAACTACAAATGTTTCTAAATAAAATTACATTTTTATTTTCTTTGACGACAGTAAAAACTTAAATAACTTAATATTTTAAAAATGTCATTTTTGTATATATATATAATATTATAATAGTAAAAACTAATATTTCTTACTCATTTAATAATAAACCGAGAGATATGTAATATTTAATAAAACAATAAATATTATTAAATAATATCATTTTTGAACACAATTAGTTTCATAAGTTCAAAAAATGTTCACATGTTTGTACTTGTGCAAAACCCGAGGATGCTGTCACATTCTTTATAACTATGAAATAAAATTATTTTATGGGAATGTTTATGAAAGGGTTAAAATACACATTATAGATACGTTTAGCATTTTAAATTAAAAATGTAAATTGGTCAACTACCATGTGTTGTTTTGTCTATCACTTAAAAAAATTTCTTAATTACTGTTTTTGAATTTATAAACCGTTTAACAGACATCCAAATCATGGTACGTGACAGACGAGTCTCGTCAGCTATCTACAAGGACATCACATATTAAATTGATAAAGCCTACATTCATAGCTGGCGAGAGTTAAAAGAACCGTTCTCTCCCCTTGTAAAGCCAATCACCGTTGAGAGTGCAATCTCCCTTGAGTAATAGATGTCATTGCATGAACACAGATATACTCGTACACCGCAGCCTGACCATCGTTTGTTACTGATTCATCTAATTGAATTTTACTGACTTCAATTGTCGCAGCTAAAATTCTCTAACACTACCAAGAGCTGTATTACAGTTCTCTAACACTACCGAGAGCTGTATTACAATTCTGTAACACTGTTTGTTAATTCTTAATGACTATTAACGTGAGATTTTCAAGGCAGAAAATTATCTGGTAAGCTTAAAAACATTTTTTATCCTATATTTCTTCTTTTCATTTGGAATATCCATTGCAAATTTCGGTTCTTATTCATACAAATTTCAGTGAAATAATTCGAACAGTAATAAAATTAAAAAAGTATTGTAACATTACCGTTAAGGGAGATTTAAGTTCTACAGGTCAAATTATGTTTAATAGTTCCTCTCCAACAACGTAACCTGGGTTAAAACGGTGACTTCTCAAACACAACCAATTATCGAGCAAACCCTTTGTAAGGACAAGTACAAGACAGCTTCAAGGATTAACTAAGTTTGACAATGCTTGTTTGTCATCCCACGATTACAATTATACACAACACAAACTATTACTTCTCCGTTATATTTATTTTGTATTGTAAGTAATACTTATAACTAGAATAATTGGGGGGGGGGCTGTTATCAGGAAGTATATCGATAACAGATTGTGCTGCAAACTTGAAGTTATGCATGAATCATCACTTCTACACAAGCAACATCAATTTCAATGATAGTATACGTCCCTTTAATAGTTATCCGTCATTAAATCCTTAAAGAAGTGCAACACGCACTGATGTATAAAGTTACTAAACATCGATGGCGATACTTGATCTGATGTAGCCTACACCTACCATGTAGTATACAGAAAAACGTTCTGTACTGGACAAATATTGTTCATGATAACTTTTAAATACAACAAGGTCCCAAATATATACCACAGATCGTAAATTATCAACTTAATATAGTCTGGTGACAATACCGACAAAAATGTGGTTTTCTGTCCTATATTCAACTGTGAAACAACAAGTAAAGTATGTGTGCCTTTACAAAGAAGGTCCAGGTTTAATATTACAAAACGACATGGACAAGAGTAACTCTTTATCAGGGACGCTGCGAGACTCTTAAACTCAATTTGTTCTCATGAACCCGGTCAATACAAACCCAATCCCAATAATTGCCAGTAAGCAAGGTTCCAGTAGCCCTATAGTTTGTTTTAAGGTTTTTATTCATATACTATAAAATAATTAAACACAATTTTACCATACTCATATTATAAATTAAGTTTATACTATCCTATAAAAATTTAAGTATAATAAATATGTATACTGACAAATAATTAAAGACGGTGGCTGCAAGGATACTAAATAAAAATGGAATAATAAACTTATAAAGATGGAAAAGGCATGATATTGAAGTGAAACAACTGTCAAGCAGCCTAACATTAATTTATTGAGTATATTTTGACATTACCCTCAACAGTAAGAGCTACTTACTGAATATAATTGATGAACTCCATGAAATCTGTTTTATTATTATAGGTTAATATAATAGATATTGTAATGTACCATGTTATACAAGACAAGTTACGAATAATTTTTATAAAAAAGTTTTGTACTGGCACTATGAATGTATTGATTGAAGGCTAGTTGGTTTAATGTTAATTAATACAATCCGCTGATATTGAGATATTTAATTATTTCAAAATAATTAGCTGTGCAACACATGTGTGTTTTTATAATCAGCGTTTTGACTAAACAAAATACTCTCATCAATAACATTATAATTTTGGAGTCTCGTGAGGCAATATGGTATGGTTGTATTTCAAAATCATGAGGTACAACTAGAATGTAAAAGCTGACTCTTGATAGCAAATATGCATATAAAAATGTTATAAACCTAAAGTTACTGTATAAAATGAAGAACTTCTTTTAATATTATCGATATTTAAAATCTTTACATAGAATTGTAATCAATTTATGTATTAGGTAGATTATAGCATAAAAGTCAACAACCATCAAGTTCATTTAATTATAGGTAAACTCTCTTATAAAGAGCATTATAATACAGCTTGATTGAATGTATCTAAATCTTTCGAAAGTACGTTTGGAGAAATAATAGTGCACAAAATAATAACACTACAAAATCAGAAAAGCTTGGTAGCTACTTTACATGAGGACGGACTTTACACCGTCTCTGCTAGAGCTTAGTCTGAATAACTTTGTTACGCTATGGAAGGCTAAACTGTGCTAAACCCTCAGGAGCCAAATTTCATAAACGTGTTTCTAATTTACTAACTTCTGTAATTTGCCAAGTGAGGTAAAGAAAAATAAAATAAATATTCAAGCTAAATTATAATAGTGTAGTTTGGATCAATTACACCTTTTAAACTTCCAAGATGCAAAAATTGGATCCGAAATTTTATAAATATTGTTCTCGAAATTGGAAGAAAATTTCATTTAGAATTTTAATATTAACATATTACCATGCACCCTACCTATTTGCGGTAACGTTTATGCATATAAAGTTAATGTACAACTGTCTTATAGACAAATGCAAAGTATTTATATTTTCAAATACAGTTATAGAGATGAGTAAAAGTATTAATAAAAGTAACAAGTAATAAAGTGCAATCAGATACAGTCTACTGAAAAATAACAATTTGTATTGTCTGACAATAAATCTCTGGCCTAGTTCTTGAAATATTATTACATCTATAACAAAAAGTAACAAGTAATAAAGTGCAATCAGATACAGTCTACTGAAAAATAACAATTTGTATTGTCTGACAATAAATCTCTGACCTAGTTCTTGAAATATTATTACATTTATAACAAAAAGTAACAAGTAATAAAGTGCAATCAGATACAGTCTACTGAAAAATAACAATTTGTATTGCCTGACAATAAATCTCTGACCTAGTTCTTGAAATATTATTACATTTATAACAAAAAGTAACAAGTAATAAAGTGCAATCAGATACAGTCTACTGAAAAATAACAATTTGTATTGTCTGACAATAAATCTCTGACCTAGTTTTTGAAATATTATTACATTTATAACAAAAAGTAACAAGTAATAAAGTGCAATCAGATACAGTCTACTGAAAAATAACAATTTGTATTGTCTGACAATAAATCTCTGACCTAGTTTTTGAAATATTATTACATTTATAACAAAAAGTAACAAGTAATAAAGTGCAATCAGATACAGTCTACTGAAAAATAACAATTTGTATTGTCTGACAATAAATCTCTGACCTAGTTCTTGAAATATTATTACATTTATAACAAAAAGTAACAAGTAATAAAGTGCAATCAGATACAGTCTACTGAAAAATAACAATTTGTATTGTCTGACAATAAATCTCTGACCTAGTTCTTGAAATATTATTACATTTATAACAAAAAGTAACAAGTAATAAAGTGCAATCAGATACAGTCTACTGAAAAATAACAATTTGTATTGCCTGACAATAAATCTCTGACCTAGTTCTTGAAATATTATTACATTTATAACAAAAAGTAACAAGTAATAAAGTGCAATCAGATACAGTCTACTGAAAAATAACAATTTGTATTGTCTGACAATAAATCTCTGACCTAGTTTTTGAAATATTATTACATTTATAACAAAAAGTAACAAGTAATAAAGTGCAATCAGATACAGTCTACTGAAAAATAACAATTTGTATTGTCTGACAATAAATCTCTGACCTAGTTTTTGAAATATTATTACATTTATAACAAAAAGTAACAAGTAATAAAGTGCAATCAGATACAGTCTACTGAAAAATAACAATTTGTATTGTCTGACAATAAATCTCTGACCTAGTTCTTGAAATATTATTACATTTATAACAAAAAGTAACAAGTAATAAAGTGCAATCAGATACAGTCTACTGAAAAATAACAATTTGTATTGTCTGACAATAAATCTCTGACCTAGTTTTTGAAATATTATTACATTTATAACAAAAAGTAACAAGTAATAAAGTGCAATCAGATACAGTCTACTGAAAAATAACAATTTGTATTGTCTGACAATAAATCTCTGACCTAGTTTTTGAAATATTATTACATTTATAACAAAAAGTAACAAGTAATAAAGTGCAATCAGATACAGTCTACTGAAAAATAACAATTTGTATTGTCTGACAATAAATCTCTGACCTAGTTTTTGAAATATTATTACATTTATAACAAAAAGTAACAAGTAATAAAGTGCAATCAGATACAGTCTACTGAAAAATAACAATTTGTATTGTCTGACAATAAATCTCTGACCTAGTTCTTGAAATATTATTACATTTATAACAAAAAGTAACAAGTAATAAAGTGCAATCAGATACAGTCTACTGAAAAATAACAATTTGTATTGTCTGACAATAAATCTCTGACCTAGTTCTTGAAATATTATTACATTTATTATTAGCATTAAGACAAACTTAACCGTGGCACAATAATTTAATCTAGACGGTAAGAGAAAAACGCCTTTTGACGGAGATATGCTTCTCAGTCTTATGCATATATATAGTATATATTTCCTTCATAGGGATAACAAGGAAACCCTTATTACGGCACTGGAATTAGATTAGACCAGAAGTCTGCGCTTTTTGTCCGGGATAGGTTTCCTCTCTTAATCATTAGCAGAACAGCTACAACCTTATGAGGCATCATATTACATCATTAGTAATACGACGCATTTAGTAATGCTTTTACTAACTAGTATACGGACTGCGATTTAAAAAATGTAATTTGGTATAAAAACAATAATTGCAGATAGCTTGGATGGGGTCATTGACCGGTCTTAGCCAAAAAGTTTTATTTAGTATAGTTGGTATATGTAATTCTGCAAAAAATATAAAACTTGTTAAATAACAACTTTCAAACTTGCACACATTATTATACTTATATAAGTATGTAAGTCTCTAGATCGAGTTCATATTAAGTTTTGAACGTAAAGTAGCATTGCGGAAGTAATATTGAACACTGTAATTGCCGCGATTTGTAGCTGATTCAAACAAGACGTTGTACTAAGACACTACACTCAAAACTTGAATACTTCCGTTAGCTAATCTCAACCAATAAAACGTCTCAAGATGTTTTAGAAGTACACGATAACATTGAATGTTTCTAAGTAAAAATGTTTACAAACTTCATTTCGGATTGATGTATCTAATTAAAATTCATGATTTTGCAAGAAATCTTCATGCCTATAACGATTTTTTATGTAAAAAGGTTTTATAAGTAATTAACATGCTGACATTGATACCATCGTACCATAAATTAAAAAAAATTAAACGCCACAAATAATAATGCATATAGTTTAGATTTACATCTTAAGATCTCAGCTGGATGTGTAAGCTAACTTTATTTCAACTAAGATGGAATGTATATTTTAATTGAATTCACCTTGCTTGTTTTACTGTTGACAGTAATGCTTGTCTCACAACTTTGTTTCCTACACATACTTTGTTATTTTTATAATAAGTTTGTAAAAATTAAATACATTTTAAAAGTAATGCTTTATTCAACACGACGTGTAGCCAAAAGTGTAAAAACCGTAAGGAAAACTCGTTTAAGCGCGCAAACTATTTATTTTCTTATTTTAGTATCAGTCACTGCACCTGAAAACCACAACTTCTGTTCAAAAGGATCCAACGTCTTGTGTAAATGTTGGTAAGGGATAATATTACAGCATACATCACTAACCTAGTCCGATGAAATTTGATGCAGTGTTGCCATTTTGCTGATGAACACCAATGTTCCCACTATTATACGGCCATGTTAATATACTGCCTGTTTGAATTACATGTTGGCTGAAAAACATATCGATGGAATCAAACGTACTTATATTTGGTTATGGTTATCTAGTTATGTTTTTTATGTAATATATTGTGAGACGAATCAGTAAATTTTCATACACGTAAAACTGACAACAATGTAGGGTGCGGGGTGTAGAGGGGGGATTAAAAGCAACAGCTACCATCGGATTGATTTGGTGCGTGCTGCTTTAATTCACAGAGACAGTAAACACTTACTTCTAACCGATTTTGTGCCGAATGTGATAAAAACGTATTTTAAAAAGGTATTAATATTTATTTTAACTGAGTGTTTTATTGTAATTCACAAAAATGAAATTGTTTATTGCATTATGTAGATTTCTTCAAGAACCACGTCGGATATAATGTAGTTATTTAGTTTTAATTTTCATCATAACGATAGCTTTGATATCAAGAGAGACGTTTTTAATATCTCAATTGATAAAATGTATATAAAACTGAAATTTATATTTTGGAAATTCAAAGCTCAGTTTATTAAAAATCTGTGTGTGTGTGTGTGTGTGTGTGTGTGTGTGTGTGTGTGTGTGTGTGTGTGTGTGTTTTACCAAACTAAAAAGAATATTTTACTCTTGTTATAAAATCAATGTAAATGAGTTCTTATTCAATTTTCATGTTTAGCTAGTGAAAAATGTACCTTACAATAAAAAGAACGAATGGGTGTAAAAAAACCTAACTCTTCCTAAGAGAGCAGTTACCATATCTTCTAGGATTTTACTATAAGAATAAATAAATGATTTATTTCGCCCTTTTTAACAGTGAGTTAATACGTGCTATATGACAAAAAAAATTAAATACATTATACTTATAGTAGTTTTACGATCATATAATTTTTACGATTAAGAGGAAAATATGGCCCCAAAGGCGAAGCCTATTTAGGGTTTCCATTAACTATTACATAACATAAATAAAAAAATATTATTTTGTGGTGGCAGACTTGACGACAAAATAAAAAGTTTCACTCACTTTGTTAAACATATCAAACTTAATATTTAAAACTAAGGCGATTTATCATGCAATTAATTAGTATGAGCCAAAACTGGTCCAACGTATCTTATGTATTTACACAACTATTTTAGTTAAGTATTTTAAGAATATAAATTTATTTAACTATTAACAGGCTAAACAAAAATCGCGTTCTATTATTATTCATTGATTCTAAATATAATCATTTGAAATACACATCGAAAGGAATCCATGCTAATGGATAATTGCAAAAATGTAATCTCTGTCTATATTTAACAAAAATATTTAATATTCCTACGTGTGTAATGTTTTTAGTGTTTGGCGAAAAAAATTTTTAAAGTAAGGTAGGAGCTATATAGTTAAATTTCTTTGTGTAAAAAATTAAATTTGGTCTAGGGAAAAAGTTATGTGCGTTCCTTAGTCCACACATATGTACATATGACAACAAATTTCAACTTTTAAAGTAGCATACCTTTAAAACTATAAACATAAATACATCTTACAAGCAATATCTTTGAAGCTACAATACATGGGTGCGATGAATCTCTTAGAAATTTTTTTAACATCAGTCTAATATAACACTTATGGATAATTTCCAAAGGTTTTATAACACATGTATAGATCCGCCCCAAGAGACAATTACATATTCTAGCCTGCTATTTACTAAAGCAAAATAACGACTTGGCATAGTCTGGAGAGGGCGTATGTTCCTTAAATAATGGAATAATCTAAGTCCTGACAAGAGTTTTGCTTTTATTTTGAGAACATGATACTTACAACTAAGTCCGCTGTCCAAAATTACACCCAGATATTTTACTTCTTTAATTCCATTAATTCAGAGCATTTTCTAGAAACTCCTTGATTGCTTAAACAATATAAGCATTTATATATTATTTTATTATGTTCTAACTATATTTATTATATTTGTCTCTAAAAATTTGAGTTAAGCTTTCTCTATCTTCTTCATTTTGAAGAATAAGTCCAAAAGGCCCTTAAATAAGTATATTTTATGTGAATTCACGAATCAAGAAATTGGATCGGATCAATGCTTTGGTTTTGTGGTACCTTGTATATATCTGGTCTTTAAAACTACCTTTTTGTAGTTTTAATCAATGACAAAAGTTGATTATCTATTACGATTTTAAACGTTGTATTATGTACTTCCAAACGTTAAAATCGTATTTTATGTTTAACGAAGAGTATTACAATGTATTAATGGTAAACCTTTAAATGTAAACTACAGCAGAGTATCAACTACTTACTAGATGTAGGGTTGGAAAACAAAATGTATTAAAATGTAAAGTTGAAAAACTTACCCTCTTATCGATGTTAGACACTTATATCCTATGCTTCTATATTGCTTCTTAGCAAGTCTGAACAAAACTACTCGTAGCAGAGTGTTCAACAAAAGTTTGCTGTGAACTGCATTACAAATAATGAAGCTCCTGTTAAAAGACCAGTATCTCCATAAAAGATAACAAGCTAGCTTGGTATTAGTTTTCTATTACAAAGTAAAAAATTAGTAATAAATATGATATTATTAAAATCAATTTTTACATTAAGCACTTGAGGTATGTCCCACACCTTTATCTCGAACTCCTTTTTTATTACCATATTGTAACTAAGTTTCCGCAAATTTTCTTCATGCTCTAATAATACTTGTTATTATTATGGTCACATGTGCAATAAGAATCACACTTTGTATTAATCAGACAAACTGTTATGTTTTGAAATATTTACTGTTTGCTTCTTACCTAAAGTAGAAAGGATTTGTAATCCCTAATCAAATATAGAACACAAGAAAGTCAATACAGAGTTAACTAAAAAAGTGAAACTTAAGACCCAACTCTACTAGCAGCCATCTTGATACTAATCATAAAAAAATAATAATAATATTTCGTAGCTTCTGAGCCGTTATTTTTAGTTCTTAAGTAATAAAAGATATATCAGTTTTTTCAATACAGTTAATACAGTTATAAGGATAGAGTTTAAAACTATTGTACTCTTGTTTTGTTATTTCATAAAGTATAAACTTTACAAGAACGAAAAGCGTTTAGTAGCTTATTAATAATATCTTTAAAATGTGTCACCTTACACAACATTACGAACATGAGAACATGAAGTTGCTTGATCTTAGGCATGTTCAATATGAGGTACAACTCATTACCGTGTCATTACAGAGGTAGATGAAGCCTGTTTAAAAATGATCCAAAAATTTACTAATTTCAACATTACACTGTTTCACAAATTCCTCTTTCTAGCGACTGTTGGTATTTTAACCCTTTTAATACTACTAGGAACGTTGTGTTAATATACTATAACTCAAAGTTATTTTATACAACGTAACTGTCTACTAAAACAAACTGGAACTCTTCAATCTGTCATAATGAACAGGTTTTATAAGCACCAATTTTTAAAGAAGTAAAATATTTTATTCAAGTTACGTTGTTATCATTCCTATTGACAACATACAGTATATATAATTTATATATAATTTCAATAAACATCGAATCGAAAAAAGTACTTGTTCCGCTGGGACTCGAACCCGGATCTCTCACTTGCCGGGTAAATGCGCTACCATTACACCACAGAGCCCTCACTTTTTGCGGCGCAAGTACTTTTTGCGATTCAATGTTTATTGAAATTAATTAAATTAGGCAACTGCCACTTACACAAATTTAATGAATATAAATACAAGTCATTTGACAGGTATTTGGTCTTCCGATCATATGTTAGTTTGGTTATTTAAACACATATGTGAAAGAAAAAGCCAAATACAAATTAATTGGATCGTAAAAAGTAAGGGCTCTGTGGTGTAATGGTAGCATATTCACCCGGCAAGTGAGAGATCCGGGTTCGAGTCCCGGCGGCGCAAGTACTTTTTGCGATTCAATGTTTATTGAAATTAAATTATATATATATTGTTCAAAGCAGTGTTAGAGACAAAATACAATTATTGTATTGCAAAATTAATTAAAGTTTTAATGACAATAATGAATCTTTTAGTTATTAGAATATCAGTGTCAATAAGATGGAAGGAATGTTTCTGGTTACATTTATTCCATTCACAGAAAAAGGGGGTGTATAACTATACTTATTCTAATTGAAACAAGAGAGAGATAGTTGGATAATATTCGCAAAAAAATATTGAAGTCGTGTGAAGAGACACGACGATAAGATTTTTAGAACAGTTTGAGACTGTGTTCCCGATCAACACGTTTAGTGATGTCGATAAAAACACTTCAGATACAAGCTCCTCATATATTTCTGCGTAGGTAAAATCGTCGTTTGTATTTGGCATACAAACCTTATTGTAACACAGCTGTTTGTGAGGGATTATATTTCTGTACATCATACACCAGTTTATATAATATATTAAAATCAAGTAAGTTATAATAATCTGTATTTATATGTACATATACCTGGTGAGTCTAAAAGGACTTTACAACTTTTAAATTATATAGATATTTATTGACTTTACTTACAGACTTGATATTTGTGTCATTTTGTAGCAAATTACTTCAAGTTTAGCTCCCGTAGTGCTGTAGTACCAAGTACCGCCACTGCGAGCGCCAGCTTCGTCTGTACTAAAATGGCTACTTTCACTGGTGCAGAGCGTGCTCGCTGTGTGTTATTGTTACATGAAACAAACTCTGCTACAAGTGTTCAGCGTAGATTTCGCACAGAATACGGAAGAGACCGTCCAAGCAGGCCTTCTATTTACAGCTGGCACAAGAATTTTGTCGAGACAGGTTGTTGTGTTCGTCATGAGAAATCGCCAGGTCGCCCACAGGTTAGTGATGCTACTGTCGAACAGGTCAGGGAAACCTTTGCCCGTAGTCCTAAAAAAATCAACGCGGCGTGCAGCTGTGGAGACTGGAATTCCACAAAAGACAGTTTGGCGAGTCCTACGGAGACGTTTGCACTTAAAACCATACAGACTTACGATGGTACAACATATCACTGATTTAGATAAAGCTGCTCGTGGAGAATTATGTGCTGTAATGTTGGATCGAATGGGGGAAGATGAGACATTCCTGAACTCAATAATCTTCAGTGATGAGAGTACCTTTCATATCAGTGGTAAAGTGAACACCCATAACTGCAGAATCTGAGGGAGCGAAAACCCAAGAGAATCCCTTGAATAAGTTCGGGACAGTCCAAAAGTGAATGTGTTTTGTGCGATGAGTAAATTTAAAGTGTACGGGCCATTTTTCTTCATAGAGAAAACTGTCACTGGTATCATTTACCTTGATATGTTGCAGAATTTTTTGATTCCTCAAATTGATGAAGATGAACAACAGGATGCTCCTTTCTACTACCAGCAAGACGGAGCACCACCTCACTACCTAACAGATGTTAGGGATTTCCTAAACGATCGTTTTCCAGGTCACTGGATTGGGCGTTCAGGACCAATTGCATGGCCACCTCGTTCCCCCGATTTGACTCCTATGGATTTTTTTCTATGGGGTTTCATTAAAGATAAAGTGTATGTTCCACCTCTACCAGCCAGTCTTGCAGATCTAAGAAGAAGAATCACAGCTGCGGTTGCTGAAGTTACGCCAGATTTGCTAGAATGGGTGTGGCGAGAAATTTATTACCGGTGGGATGTTTGCCGTATCACTAATGGAAGTCACATCGAAACCGAAATAAGAATATGACAATAAACTTGAAATAATTTGCTACAAAATGACACATATATCAAGTCTGTAAGTAAAGTCAATAAATATCTATATAATTTCAAAGTTGTAAAGGCCTTTTAGACTCACCCTGTATTTACACATGTATACATATTTATTTATTTATTATTATTATACGTTTATAACTAGTATATATTAAATATTAATTGTAAATATACGTTTGATATTGTCTCTCCTAGTAAATATATTTTATATGTTTGAATTTAGCTTTGAATAACATAAGTATGATTCCTAGTAGTCAAAATATAATGAATGTAATATCATTTTGTTCACTTAATGGATGGGTTTGTGAATGACAAGAAATATGTGCAATTTCAATATTTTCAAAGATGGGTCTTTCAAATTTGTCAAACATCTGTTAATAATTTGTTATATATAAGCAATATACCTTTGACTAACTTATCACGTTCGTTTTGACTTAATTATTCTTTATAACCTCTAGGTGAGTACTAAGAAAGTGTTTTGGAAATTTCAGCTCTTTGGTAAAGTATTTAAAAAATATATTTATGTTGCGTATTTTGTCTACATTTATTGAAGGGATTCTAATGTCTATTGTTTATTTTCTTTAGATTACTGCACGTGTGATCATAATCTCTATACATAATATTCAAAGCCCTCAACCACTCACTCATTACTGATTCTCCAACGTTCCAATATCTCAGAAAGTTGAAACAGAGTAGCAAAACCCAGAAGAACTATATGTTGTTTATAAGTTCCTCAGAAAAATTAAATTTTACACACATGCCTTATTCTCTTACATAAAGAAAAGATTATTAATGAAGATAAACTATCCATAGGAAGTGTATTGAGATAGCAACTAAAAGAACTATATTAGAATTATTCAATTTCCTGCTTTCTTAAAAAAATGGCATTTCACGTACACGCTCCTCATCTCAGAAATAGAAAGCAGTATTTTCATGAAAACGAAACATACAAAGCGGCTTAATAATGTGAACGCCTAGAAAACTACATTTTGTTTTTAAACTTCCAATGTCGTATAAATATAACACATACAAGTATTATACTCTCAACAGACAAATAAAAGATTGTCATCAAGACATAGGGGACTAAAATGTGGTTGAAAACTATGGAATAACTCTATTTTTGTTTTATTTATAAACCTTTTAATGTCTTAATACGATGATTTTTTACTTTAAAGCATGACTGCCAATATAAAAAGAAAAAAGATATACGTTTAGACCTACCACCAATAGAGGTTGACCTAGAGTTGCTTTTAATATTTTTAGACATAGCATTGTTCTTTGCTAACGTATTTATCTTAATAAGACCTAGTTTATAGCTACAAATAAATTAAATAGTTCCACTTTTATCAAAATGACGGTTGCTAAAAATGTTACCCTAAACTAAAGAAATATCGAAGTAACAGCCATAAACTTACATAGCAAACGATCATAAATTAAAACGTAGGTAACATAGTTATTTAAAACAGATGAAGGATAAGTAAAAAAACTCATATCTGTTATTCTTGTGTTTTTTTCTTAGAATTATGTCGATTACAACAAACACTAACTTATATAACTTCTTTTACAAAACAAATTTGTTTTTACTGTTAAATAAGATACATTTCGGTACTAGTTAAACTATTACTTTTATAGAGCTGTCCACGACTGAGCTTAATAATACAAAGTATTCCAATTAACTATAAGAATGCTCAAAAACACTCATAAGTTAATGACAAATAATTACGTAAAATCATCTTAGGACATATATTTCCAGATCTCCATTGTTTATTTTTGCTAGATAATTACTTCCTGAAGTTTGAGCATTGTCACAAAAATGCCTTGTACATTTAGATTTATTAATGTGTAGAGATGGTGTGGATTCAAATTTCTGACAAATGTACGTTGAAATTAGAATGGCGCAAATGTTTTTAATAAATAAGCTGTGAAAGAATTATTAAGTTAAAAATTTAATAATGTAAAAGTAAACTAATTTTGAGATTGCAGCAATCATTGGGAACAAGAATTGAGTTATTTTTTGTTTCATTTATTTTTTTTTTAATGTTATTTATTTATTCTTTTCTTTACTTTGTTTTACGAATGAAATGCGTTTTTGAATTGGAACAGTCTAGTTTTTGTAAAAAATGGGAAATGTACAGAATACATTTGAAATTTGAGAACTGGTTTTGTATCGGTGTAGCAATTAGGCACTCTATGATCGGGGAGTAAGAATGCATGATTTAAACAGGGAATTGAATTACAAGGGCCTGGTTGTATTACCAATTGAATTATTCATATTATTTTTGTATTGTAACTGTATTTGAGTGCTAGGAAAATTATTAAAATCAAAACGATGTAGAATTGGACGATTGTAAATTATATGTAATAATGTGAGCTGCAATTAAAGAATTTTTTGTAAAAAGACGATTGTTAAGAGTACGACATTAAAAAGAACATAACGTTTAGATTGCCGGTGAGTCTGAATAGGCCCAAGCTGCACCTTGATTTATCTCCTGTCAACCCTCTTACAACCCATTGTCAGCAGCAAAATTCTACGAACCGCTCAGTTGAACGCTACCATTTATGCCCTAATTCCTCTCCATTCTTTGTTAAAGAGAATAAAAGGCGGTATAAAAGTGACTTTACTTCTTCACAGGTTTTCCGATAAAAAGTTGCTCACGAATTCCAATAACATGAGTCTAAATGAAATTTATCAACTTAAAGGTAATTGATCTTCTGTTTTAAGTTAACTATATAGGCTTTAAGGGGAATAATGCCTCCTAACCTTTTCTATGTGAACTAAGATATTCTTTTTCTAGAATCTGTTTGAGATAATTTGATTGACTGCCTTTATCTCTGAAATTAAACCTGTTTACTGAGCCGAACTTTATTAAAATAAGTATATCCTAATAAGGTTATTAATTCAAAAGTTTTTTTTGTTACTCCTTCCCGTGTAAAGTATTTAACTGATTGTACAGAAATTAAAAATGGATATTCTTAGCGTTCCTGATTAACATATAGACTAATTCTTCTCTGAACTACGCCCTACTGGTATCTAAAATTGCTCATCTCATATTGGTCTCTAAAGTAGCATTACAGCAAAATATCATTAATAGAACGATCCTGTTAATCCATAAGTTTATTTAATTTAACCACACTTTTAAACTTTTTTGCATTTATTGTGTGAACACTTCTATTTTTTAACCCTTTCTGTCACCAATGTTAAGCACTAGGTAATAAAACATCCAGATAAGAAAATTAAAATTTTTAGTACATATACCTTTTTATTAATATACTTTTATTTGAACCTTTTAGTAAATACTGAGTACGCAGTGTTGGGTCAGTACTGTAATTCATAGAAGACAAAGTCAGTATATACCTTTTACTATCCATCTAAAGACCAATATAAAGTATGTAATTATTATTTAAAGTATGTAAAGTAAGATGTATTATTTAACCAGGCGAAGTTAGTGCCAAGAAGCCCTCTCTAACACTTAACCTGGGGACCAACGGCTTAAAGGTGACTTCCGAACCACCAATGGTCGGGCAGGCGGGCTGCTTGCAAGGACTGGATCTCACAGCGGTCAACCATCAAAGCAGCAGCCACGCTCGACGTTGCTTGATCCGGTTATCTTGCGATAACCGTTATACCCGCTACACAGCGCCATTGGCGATATAATAAGTCTTTAAGAAATAAGCTCTGTAAGAATTATTAAGTTATACATTTTAATAATGTAATGGTAAACTTGTTTTAAGATTGCAGCTGTATTTCAACATAGCAGTCATATATTCCATGTTATATAGACTTGATGGGTGAAGCAAGATAAATTACACTATTGTAAATAAAAATACTAGGATCGGAGTAATTACAAGGGTAATAGATATACAATTTTGACGTATTTCCCAAATCAGCATTGGTTTCAGAAATATGATTCACTCTAACCAAAAGTTCTCATACATTCATATGCAAATCCGTGGATAGCTGTGTGTAATATTTAGATTTTTTTATTAAATTTGGAAAAAACCTACATAAAAACATCAAATTAAGATGGATTTTTGTCATTTTATTATTTCTTGTATATTTTATTAGTTTTACCTGAAAATATCAATATAATACACTATCAGGAAATATTTGAGGATGTATGACAAAGAGGTTCTGAGAAAAGTAAAATTACACTAGAAAACAAAATTCTTCGGTAAAACGCGATAAAGAAAACATTTGTACCTAATAAGAGAGAAGTTGTAATGTATCTGTAATATCATTGAAATTTGTCTTCTAGTCTTCTTTTTGTAAGGTTTTTATGTTGTATTATCTTTTCCAGATCTTGTCTTTAGCTTGCTCTGCTGCTTTGCTAACCATACACTAGAGTTATCCAGGTTGAAAAATACATTCTTTCAGTATTATGAAAAAATCGCTGCACATTCATTACTACAATGTACTGTCAGATACACACCTAGGCTTTGATTATTCACTATTAATAATGTTCCTTTAGAACCGAACTACAAATCACATTGTTGAATGTCTTATTACCACTCAAAATGTTTTACAATCGTCTTATCGGACAGATCCCATAAAATATTGGTTTTATCAAGGAATTCGTGATTAGAATAGTGTTCAATTTAACCTCTAAGTCTTAACATAAAAGACCACTTTGATCCGAAATTCCTACATATTTGGAAACACACACAAGACATAAATTGGGAGAATAACATTTATGGTTAAAGCAGAGAATTGAACAGGAAAATACTTTACCAAATAAAACGTACTATGAGTTTTCTGAGACATGTTCTACTAAGAATTAAACATAAGATGTTTTGTAAATTATTATTTGAAAGTGTGATTAACCAGGTTTGGCTGACTATTCGTTATGAATGTGTCTTATTTAATGTAACTGTGTAATTAATACTTGGAGTATGGCTGTAGTTAAATATCATTACAGAACATTAATCATCTCGTCAATATATTGTACGCAGCAATATCTACGAAAGTGATAGTTTCACAATGATGGTGGAAATTGTTAATCTAAAGCTGCAGCAAGACAGACGAAAACTTTGTAACTGTTTCCATCCGAGAAATTTAAAAGCAAACTTTTCATATTTCGTGCCTTGCAAGTTTGTTCTAGAGGCAAATGGTTCGCAACTAACACGAAGCGTCACGACTACAGATAACGTCACGGTTTATGATTTCAACTTTCTTAACTTAACAGACGTTGTACTTTTCTTTTGGTAATATATTTTATGATTATTATTACTGAAATAATTTCTATTACAATTACGAAGTGAATGTTAAAACATGATTTAAAACAGATGATATAGCTTTTAAGTGAATACTTCAAGCTTAAGTGTTGAACTTATAAGTAACTAAATCTATCTAGTATTATAATATATATTAAATTGTAATGTAATCTTTCTCACTGTTCAATTTTAAATTAAATAGCCTGTTAAATGCAATCAACTATTATGTGTAAACATTGTGGTTTGCTAGCACTAAAAGATTTTTTATAATATCAACAACTATTTTCAAATTATTTAATGTATAGTCTTGAAAAGCATAATAATAAGCTTGATAATAACAATTAGTATTTCAACCCTTTATGCATTCGTTGTTGACTTCAGAGTTAGAAAATATCTTTAAAAAGTAAATGATCTATTAAACATATACTTTTAGTATTCATAGTATTATTATACTTTGAGTACTTTATATGTGTGTGTATATATATATATATATATATATATATATATATATATATATATATATATATATATATATATATATATATATATATATATATATATATATATAAGTAGATATGAATATGCCGATTCTGGCTCACTTTTGGGACAGTCAGAAAATCAATGTAAAATACTGTCCATTGAACCATAAACAAATCTAAGAAATCTAACAGGAAACCACGAATGGAAAATAACCGAATCTATAGCTGTTTTACTGTTCATTGTAGGCTTCTACATTTATAAGCTGTTTTAATGAAAAAATCCAGAAATCTTCGAAATCTTTATTCCACGAAGTTAATTGTAACACAGTCTTTATCTTTAATAGTCTTCTTTCCAGTAACAACCAAGTGTAATTTTTCATTTTTATTCAATTCTTTAATCTTTTTCTCATCCAAAACAGTCAAAAATCTGTTCGGTAAGTGTACTTTACAATCTTCCAACTCGGCAATTATTGTAAACCCGAATTTATCTTTCATTTTCTCCAGATTCAAAATTTTGTATTTCTTATTTTCTTCTAATTCTATTAATCTCTTGTATTCTTTGAACTTTAAATCACCAACCTTATTCAACTCTTGTAACAGCGCCATTTACATAGAAAAAAATTAATACTTCTACACTTTTAAGGTGAAAAATCAAAACTATACTTCCAAAATACACAAAAAACCGGGGTTTTGACCCTAAAAACGTGTTTTTAGGGTCAAAACCACAGCTCTTAAGGTGCATATATACTAGAGTTTTTTTGAAAAATCCTGAAAATCTACTGAATTTCTCTAATTATTGCGAATTTTTAGCTTTAAAGTTGATAATGTGAACGATATTTCTCGAAAATTCTGTTGTAAATATATTAAAATCTTAATGAAAAATCTTGGAAAAGTTAAAGAAAAAAATATTGAAAAAATAGTATTATAGAATTTAAATTACCCCCTACAAACCAATATAGTAATAAAAGTACTTTTATTACTATAACTATACTATTTTTTCAATAATTTTAAGTCTTAGTTTACAGATTTTTCTATAATAAATAGAAGAATCTACAGCTGTTTTACTACAATTTGTGCTGATTTGTGTAAAATTCTAGTAAAATTCTCCACTTTTCAAAGTGTTAGTTAAACAAATTTTTCTTCTTTAAATAGAAGAATCAAAGGCTGTTTAACCATAAATTGTGCTGATTTTTATCAAATTTTGATAAAAATCCTTAGAAATCTACTGAATTATTGCTATTTTTCAGCTTAATAAAAAGATATTTCACTAAATAGTAAAACTTGGCACATTCAAATTTTCCCTATTTAAATGGAGAGGAAAAAGATATCCTGCCCGTACTGCAAAAAAGATGTTTTCGAACATCATTTTACCCGACATTATAAGTCAAAAAATCATCTAAAAAACAAAGAACTTTATGAGAAAGAACTAAATTATTTGAGGAATTGGGCTAAAGAAAATCAAATTGTCGATCATGAAAAGATGTACAATATCGAAAAATTGCGTGAACTAAAGAAAAATTTTAAGGAAATTAAAAAAGATCTCAATCTATTTAAAGATGAAAAAATTCAATCAATCGCTGAGAAATTGTCCATTGAAACAAACGATAAAACTAAGTCTGAAATGATCGAAGAAATTGACAAAACTCTTAATGAGAAACCCGAAAATATCATTGATGTAGAAGTTTTATCCTCAATACACGGTCTTTTCAAGCAATACATTTTAACAAACTTGAACGACAATTCCATGTCAATTTACAAATATCTTTCTATTTTGCGCCCGGAAATTAAAAGTTTAATCAAAAAATTTCAAGAAAATGTTAAAAATAGTAAAGGATATCTCTCTTTGGAATGCGAATACGAAAGAACTTTAGTGAACGGTGAAACACAAACTTGTCCAATGTACTTTACTATAAAAGCAGACGAAATCTTTGACATAAACGACTTTATTACTAAGCAATTTAATAAATTAACACATCGAGAACAGACAAATCATCCAAATCGAGGTTCTGGATGGACATTAAAACGCTGTAAACAACTGATTTTGAGCCTTAATAAACACGAATTTATGAACGCAGGATCATATATCGATTTACCAAAGAAAATCAAAGATAAAAAAGCTTGTATAAATATAAAAAATAAAGATGATTATTGCTTTATTTATTCTATCCGATGTGCTATTGAAAAACCTGAAAAGAATGCTGATAGAGCAAAACAATACGAACAATTTGTAAATGACGAGATATTTTCAGGTTTCGAGTATCCAATGTCCTTAAAAGATATACAATCATTTGAAAAACGAAGTTACAATTCTAAGTACAAGTATCCGAAAATGTCAATAAATATCTACAGTTATGATGAGAAATTTAACATTGTTCCGTTGCAAATTTCTGAAAAATATGATGCAGAATTAAATATTGATCTACTGTATGTAAAACAAGAAGACAAATCTCATTTTGTTTTGATAACCGATTTAAGTAGGTTAGTGAGTTCTCAAACATCCAAACATGGACATAAAAATTTTCTATGTAGGAGATGTTTAAGCCATTTCTACAAATCTGTAGATTTAGCAGACCATTTAGAAATTTGTAAAAATCACGAAGTTTGTAAGCCAATTATGCCATTTCCAGGTCAAACAACTAAATTTACTAATTATCAAAAGAAGTTTAGCCATCCGTACGTTATTTATATGGATTTTGAAAGCATATTAGAGAAGATTCCCACATGCAAAAACAATCCGCAAAAATCGATCACAACCAAGATTCAGAAGCACATTCCATATGGTTTTACTCTATACTTAGTGTCTAATGTGACCAATCGTATGTACAAGCCGATATGTTATCGAGCAAAAAATGAAGAAGATTTGCCAAATGTTCCTGCAAAATTGTTTGAAGAACTTAATAAATTATCGAAATACATAGCTAAAAAGTATAATTCTAAGAATAAAATACCTATGAAATTGACTGAAGAAGAAGAAATTTCATACCAAAATGCAAACGTTTGTCATATTTGCGAATGTGATGGTTTTGATAATCAAACAAGAAAAAAAGTACGAGATCATTGTCATTTAACAGGTAAATTTAGAGGTGCTGCTCATTTATCTTGTAACTTGAATCTCAAATTTCCTCAAAATATTCCCGTTTTCTGCCACAATATGTCAAATTACGATGCTCATTTGTACATAAAAGAGTTGGCAAAACAGTATGGTAATGTTGATTTGATCGCAAACACAGATGAGAAATATATAAATTATTCAGTAAATTCAGGGTATGGATATGAGTTTGAAGATGATAAACCTAGAAAATTCATCAAGTTTTCTTTCGTAGACACGTTCAGATTTATGGCATCGTCTATAGAAAAGTTAGCTAAAAACCTCAAAAAAGATGATTTCAAACATACAAATCATTTTATACAAGATGGTCTGAACGCAATTCTAGATAGACAACCAAATGACGAAGAAGAAATCTTTAAAATTCTATCTGGAAAAGGAATATTTCCCTATGAATTTATCGACAGTATTGAAAAACTTGATTACACAGAAGAATTGAGAATTCAAGATTTCTATTCACTTTTGACAGATGAGAGCATATCTGAGAAAGATTTTCAACACTACTTAAATGTATGGAACAAATTAAAAGTAAAAAATCTAGGAAATTACTCCGATCTCTATAACATTCAAGATGTTCTATTGCTCGCTGATATCTTTGAAAATGTTAGGAATATTTGTTTGAATTGCTATAAACTTGATCCAGCACACTATCTAACAGCTCCCAGTCTTGCATGGGATGCTATGTTAAAATTAACGAATATAGAATTACAATTAATTAGTGATTATAATATGTATTTGATGATCGAAAAAGGTATTCGCGGAGGCATTTCTCAATGTATTAAACGATATGTTAAAGCAAATAACAAATATTTGAAAGATTTTGATAAGACAAAACCTGAAAACTATCTGTTGTACGTCGATGCAAACAACCTTTATGGGTATGGACTTATGCAAAATTTACCATATAACGAAATCAAGTGGATGGATCCTAAAACGTATACAACAGCAGAATGGAAAGAAACAATTTTGGAACTCACTGGCGACGAAGATTATGGATATATTTTAGAAGTTGATCTTGAATATCCAACAAATTTGCATGAACATCACAAAGATTTTCCTCTTGCTCCAGAACATTATAACAACAAACTTTGCACAACTCTACTGGATAAAACTGAATATGTTGTTCATTCGAGAAATTTGAAATTCTATCTGGAACAAGGAATGGTGTTAAAACATGTGAATAGAGTTATTGCATTCGATCAGAAGCCTTTTATGAAAGATTACATTGATTTTAATACTAGTATGAGAACCAAAGCTACAAGCGACTTTGAGAAAGATTTTTACAAGCTGATGAACAACTCTGTTTTTGGAAAATCTATGGAAAATGTGAGAAACAGATGTGATATTAGACTAGGAAATGAAGAATTTTCAATGAAACAAGCTAAGAAAACAAATTTCAAATGCTTTAACATCTTTGACGACAACTGTATAGCGAGTCACATGTACAAGCAGAAAGTTAAATTTAACAAGCCAATCTACATAGGTTTTTCAGTTCTTGACCTTTCAAAATTGTTAATGTACGAGTTTTATTACAACAAATTAAAGAAGTTTGATCCAGATTTGAATCTGTGTTACATGGACACAGACAGTTACTTCCTAGAATTGAAACGTGATCCTTACAAAATTATTAAAGAAAATATAGATGATTTCGATACGAGCGATTATCCAAAAGATCACGAATGTTTCGCTACTAAAAACAAGAAGGTAATAGGGAAATTCAAAGACGAACTAAATGGGGAAATCTTAGAAGAATTTTGTGGTTTGAGGTCAAAGATGTACTCGTACAAATATCTAGACAAAAATCCAGTTAGGTGTAAAGGAATTAAGAGAAGCGTTGTAAATAAAACAATAAATATCGAAAACTTGAAGAGATGTTTGTTTGAAGATAAAGAAGAATTTAGAGAGATGACAGTAATCAAAAGCTATAAACATGATTTGTATACCATCACCATAAACAAGCTGGCACTGAACGCTAAAGATGATAAGAGAAATGTCCTAGAAAATAAGATCGATACAGTACCGTATGGATATAAAGGCGAAGCAAAATCTAATATATTAGATGAGTTAAATAAACTTGGAAACTTTGACATGTAAATGGAAGATGATTTGATTCACTGCCACAAATGCAAGAAAAAAACGAAAAATATAGATTCTAAAATCGTTCAAACTCAAAACGGGTTGTATAGAATTGCAGCAAAATGTTCAAAATGTAAGACAAATAAGAGTAAATTTATAAAGAATCCAAATGAAAAACAAGTAAAGAAAGAATCTAAGAATAAGGAAGAAATCGAGATTGAAGCTAGAGAAATTCATGCACCAGTACGAAAGAAGTTTAAAAAGAGAAAAATAATAACATTAGGAATTGACGATTTATGGGCAGCAGATTTAGTTATAATGTCTAACTATTCGGATCAAAATGATGGATTCAAGTATATGTTAAATGTTATTGATACTTTCTCAAAATATGCTTGGTCAAGAGCTATCAAAAGAAAAAACGGTAAAGATGTTTCAAAAGCCTTCGAAGATATAGTAAAAGACGCGATAAAGATCAATCACAAACCGCCAAATCTACTTCATACAGATAAGGGTTTAGAGTTTAAAAATAAAGAATTTAACGAAGTTTTGAGAAAATACAACATTAAGATTTATCATACTGAAAACGAAGAGAAATCAAGTATTGTAGAGAGATATAACAGAACTCAAAATGAGAGAATGAAAGTAATTTTTGAGATTAATAAAAACTTTAAATGGATCGATATTCTTCAAAAAATCGTAAACAATTATAACGATACAGTTCACAGCACAATCAAAATGAAGCCCAAAGACGTAGATAAGGATGCAGAAAAGGAGTTATTAGAGACCGTTTTCAAGTATGTTCCACCAGAAATTCACACGAAAACTAAATTTAAAATCAATGATCATGTAAGAATTGTTAGTAAAAAACAAACATTTTCGAACAAATATAAGAACAATTGGTCAAGAGAAATCTTTGTGATTTATCAAATTAATAACACAGATCCTGTAACTTATAGTATAAAAGATTTAAATAATGAAGAAATAACCGGAAAGTTTTATGAATATGAATTGAGAAAGTCAAAGATTTTTTCTATATAAATGGAGGCTCAAAAGAAATGTTCAATGTGCAAAGAAATAAAAGGTTTTGAAGCTTTTTATAAAGATAAAAGTAGAAAAGATGGAATTATTTATAATTGTAAAGATTGTTATAGGAAGTATCATAAAGAGCTGTATGATAAAATAGAAAAATTAACTTTGGAAGAGAAAGAATGTCTTAAATGTAAAGAAACTAAAAAAATTTCAGAGTTTAATAGTCATCACTATAGTAGAGATAAGAAAGACTCATATTGTAAAGATTGTGTAAAGAAGAATCACCATAGATTATATTATGAAGATACTCAATGTGAATGTGGAAGAACTATAAAATGGTTAAATAATTATCAAAAACATTTACAAACAAAATATCATAATTCAAGAGTTTTTAGTAAAATTGAGTAACATTTTCATCGTGTAATTTAGATATTCTATAAATCAGTCGAAATTCAGTCATATTTGTGGTACAATGATTTCCGTTGTATAAGATATTCAAAGATTCTTTCATTTGGTTATACAGATTGATAGAATTTGGTTCGTCATCAATGAACAAAATCTCTAATTCAGGATAATTTATTTTTAGATGTTTTAATCGGTTTGGTATTTCTCGTTTCTGAGCTCTGATAACGTAATAAGGATATTCCCACATGTGATTCTTCTTAATTAACACAAAAACATGGTGTTTTTTTCTTATCAAAATCTTTACAAACAAGATCTGGTTTCATTAACTCCATTCGCAATTCTTGATTCTCTATTTTCAATGATTTCATTTCATCTTTAATTTGTAACTGTTTTATTTCATCTTTTAACTGCTTATTTTCGTTTTTGAGTTTGTACTCACCATATTTTCTAATGGAAGGTAATACTTCTTTCGTAACCCATTGTTGAAAGCTTTTTGCTTCTATTTTATGAGATCTTAAAATTAACGAATAAAGTCCTGATTCATTAATGAAAATAGTATCTTTGTGAATATTTGCGAGGTGGCCCTCGAGGGCTACCTTATCTTTTAGATAAAAGTATTGAGATTTGTCACCTTCATCGACATTATTTCTAATCGCTTTTTCTGTATTGTTATATTCCAATATTTCTGCAACATCTTTAGCCTTAAACCAAAATTCATTATTTTCGTCAACAATTGTTAAAATTTCTTTATTATTGAATTTTAGTTGATTATTTCTTAGATCTATGACTGACTCCATTTAGATAGAAAAAATTTAACAAGCAATTTTTATTTTGAGAGACCTGGTTCATTAATAAAAACAGTACAGGGATGAAGATTGTTAAGGGGCCATTCGAATAGACCCTTGTTTTTTAAGTAAAAATATTGAATTTTGTCATCATCATCAACGTTTAATATGATTGCTTGTCTAGTATTTTCATATTCTAACACCTCTGCAACATCTTTAGCCTTAAACCAAATTTCATTATTTTCGTCAACAATCGTGCAAATGTCTTTATTATTGAATGTAAGTTGATTGTTGAGTAGGTCTACAACTGACTCCATTTAGATAGAAAAGAAATTTAACTAGTAATTTTTATTTCGAGAATAAAGGCCAGATTCATTAACGAAAACAGTGTTTTTTTGAAAGTTTGAAGGTAAGCTATATATAGCCCCCCTTATCTTTTAGATAAAAGTATTGGTATTTATCATCATTATCAACTCGTTTGGAAAGTTTGAAGGTAAGAACGATTCGTTCCCCCCCTTGATTCATCATTCTTTCGACAATCTTAAATATATTGTTGTTTTACTCTCATTATTTAATAAATTTCCCTCAGAGTCTTGAACAGTTAAGACGATTTTTTGAATTCTTTTAATATTTTTTCTAATTGGAATATAATCGATTTCATTTGGTTTTTCACTGATTTTTGATCCATAAGCAACATTTGGGAAAAATGTGTACAAAATTTCAGATTCTTTGTGTAAGTGTTCGGTATGATTTTCAAAACTAGGTTCAACGAGATTACAATGTACTTCAATTACATCAAACGGTCTAAATTTTGGCGTTTTATTTCCTAAATATACCTGATTTGGCTCAATAGTTTCTTGAACAAACCCTAACAAATCTACAATAATTGCTGAAAACATTATTCTTACTGGTGATTTTATTTGAATTTTATTAGAGAGATAATTTTTTTGCATTTCAAACTTGTTTTCGTCAAAGTTTAAAGATTTATCTGATTGTTTGAATGTTTTCAGATAATTTTTAAGGGAATTTTTAATTTGATCGAAAGTATAATATCCTTTGTTTAAACCATAGTATTTTGTTATGTTCTTCTCACTAAATCCTATGCAATAAGGAGAACTTTCACTAATATTTATTACAAAATTGTCAGAATAAAAACCGCTTAAACCGATAAAATAATTTGATTCTTCCTCTAAGTGTATAGGATGTTCCAAGTTTAAAACTAATTTAGAGCTTTCTGAAGTCAACTTGAACAGCTTCATTTTCGCAAGCGTTGCTTCAAGATGAAAATCTTCTATTTAAATGGAGAAATTTTTAAAGCAAAAAGATCAGATAAAACTTCAAACGTTTGAAGAAAATAAGAAAGATCAACCAATCAGATTGTTAATTGTTGGTTCAAGTGGATGTGGAAAAACAACTTTACTATTGAATTTTATCTACAATAGGTTGATTCCTTATTCCAATTTGTATGTTTTTAGTAAATCTTTAGAACAAGACGCCTATAAAAAATTACAAGAAAGATTTGAAAATATTGAGAAAAACTTAAACAAAAAAATATCACATTTTTATAATGCTTCCGAGGACATAGTTCACTTAAGCGAATGTAAACCCAATTCGTTAATCGTTTTTGATGATTGTATTTTGGAAAATCAGGACGTTATTAAGGAATATTTCGTAATGTCTCGTCACAAAAACATATCTTGTATCTATCTTTCCCAATGCTTTTCAAAGGTTGATAAACAAGTTATAAGAAATAACCTGAATATGTTGTGTATTTTTAAGCAAGATGATCACTATTCGAGAAAGATTTATAACAATTATGTGGGATCTGATATGAGTTTTAACCACTTTATTGAGTTATGTGATAAAATTTGGAAGGAAGACTACGGATTTTTAACAATTAATCTAACTTTGAAGCCTAAAAATGGTAAATATTTGAATAAATTTTCTAATATAAATGCTGCTCAGTGGTCTGGCAAATCTACTTGATAAAATATTTGTTACAATTATTTTTACATTATCTTTACTTTTTATTTACATTATGAAAACAACTGAAAAACGGTAAATCTGTTCACGTTTTTACGTTCCACGTTCACGTTTTTACGTTCCACGTTTCGTGTTCCACGTTTCAAAATTTTCCTAAATAAATGGTGAACGTAACTTCTGAAGAAGCGAAAAAACTTGATCAAATCGAAAAGAAATTAATCAAAGAATTTAAAGAACAGATTCGAATTGATGAAGAAGAACAAGAACTTATTCAAAAAATTAATCAACCTGTAACTTCTGCAATAAAAAATGTTGAGGGCAAAATTGAAAATGTTTTAAGCGATAATCAAAATTTAATGAATTTGGTTCCAGTTGTACGACAATTTGCCGATATTTCGATTCCAGAATCTGAGTTTGAATTGCCAAAATTACCATCTTCAACACCATTTAGACCTCGAATCATTGAAGACTCTACCATAGTTGAACCAATAAGTCCTGGAACAACGGATATAATAATTGGTGAAATTGGTAAAAAATTCCTTCCTAGAGTAAAAGATGATAAATTTGGTTTGTATTGGGATAAAAAAAAGAAAAGTTTTATGATTGAAAATTTGCCCGTGAATTTTGAACATAATGATATCATTATTAATGAAAAAACATATGAAGGAACTCAAGGTTTATGGAGATTATTAACAGACTATGACGCTCCAAAAGATAATTTATATTCTGAAGAAGATTTGAAAAAGTATACAGAAATTTTATGGGAATCTGACTCAATTTACAAAAATAATGATCCATCTACTAAGAAGCCTAAGTCAAGTAGAGGTAAAAAATATATCAATTTGATTAAACCAATTTGGGAAAAACGAATCGAAGGATCAGGTGTAAGAAAATACAATGATAATAAGATTGAGTACAGATATATCGACGATTTGACAAAACTCGATGGAATTATTAATTATATTTATGCTCAAGAGAAGGCTGGAAACAACAATTTTTTGAACGAAAAGAAAGCGATTAAAGATTTTATTTCGAACAAACTTGATGAATTGATTGAAAAACCTGGTGGAATTAAATATTTAAAGCGAGTTTTGCCAGCAATAAGTTCATCTATGATTGAAGGTAGCGGACTTTTGAATGATTTTATCAACCATTTACCTTTTGAATTACACGTACCAACTTATCAGTATCTGGGGCCTGGCACAAAACTCGAAAAAAGACTACAAAGAGGAGATCCTGGTATAAATAAATTAGATCAAGCTGCTATGGAACACGATATTTTTTATGCAAAACATAGTGACACAAATTCCAGACATATAGCAGATAAAGTTTTGCTAGATAAGGCAATGGATAGATTTTTATCAAAAGATGCTAGTTTAGGTGAAAGATTTGTTGCACTTCCAACAGTTGGAGCAATGTTTTTGAAGAGAAAACTAGGAATGGGAATTGAAGAGAACTTGAAATTTTAACTATATAAATGGAGGTGAACGTAAATTTCAGCAAAAATCAGAAAGAAAAAATAAAATCCGCTTTTAAGAAAAAAATACCCGTTAGTATTCAATTTAAAATAGATCAACTAAAAAATGGCGAAGATAAGATATTTTTAACAAATAGACAATACAATAAACTCGAAAAACATAAGAAAAACAATAAAGGAACCAGAATAGAATTTTCTTATAATCAGTTGAAAGAACTTAAAAATGGTGGACTTTTGAAAGATTTATTAGATTTTGGAGAAAATATTCCAGTTGTTAAAAATGTTGTTCCTTATGTTCGTAAAGCTGCTCCAATCGTTAAAAAAGATGTGATTCCTATTGTTCGAAACATTTTAAATTGGTTAGATAAAGAGTTGGAAGATGTTACAGGATCTGGATTAGATGAAAAAACTTTGAATTACGTGAAAACAAACATTAAAAAAATTTTTAAATCAAACCATTAACATTCGGTGAATTGGAAGAACTCTGCAAAAACATTAAACATTTTAGAGGAATTTTCATGAGAGATACATTACCTGAAAAAGTTAAGAAATTCGAATGTGGAATTGTGAATTTAGACTCGATTTTGGGGAGTGGAACGCATTGGGTTTGTTATTATAAAAATGATAAGAATGCATGTTATTTTGATTCGTATGGAAGAATTGAGGACAAACCACCTATAGAATTGATCAAATATTTGAAAAAATCAAGCGTCTACTACAATGACTCTCAGATTCAAGACTATAAAGATCCCCCAATTTGTGGTCATTTATGTGTTTTTGTTTTGAATGAACTGAGTAATGGTAAAGATTTTAAAGAAGTTGTTAACAAATTATTGCTTAATAAATATGGATTCACAAAATATTTTTGACGTATTTGGTACACAAATTATTCAAAATGTAGATAATAGTTTGAATTTTGATAGTTTGAGAAATGAGTTTGATAACAAGTTAGAAAACTTATTACAAAACCTTCCAGATTCAGATATGTTTGCTATCGAGATTGAAGATTTTAAAGCAGAATATGATAACAAACTTGCAAATTTCATGAGTTCAAATGAAGTTGCTGATAAAATAAAAACATTGGAAAAAGAAGTTGATGATGGTGTAAAAAAATTATTTACCAATTTAATGTCTCATATCGAAAAAGCTGATAAAATTACTGAAGCGATCAAAGTTGAAAAGAATTATGTTAGTTTGGCTAATAAAAAAAGAATTGTCGGTGTTCGACCTGGTATTGACAAACATGATGTTGTTGTTAAAGAACAAATTTTAAAACCTCTAAAATTATCAGAAAACATCGATATTGTTGATTTACATGATCCGAATGTTAAAAATGCCTTAGATTTTAAAGGAAAAAGAATTAGCGGTGTTAGTAAAGGAATTAATCCATTTGATGTTGTTGTAATGATTCAATTAGAAGATCCTATTAAAATGTTTAATGAACTAAAACAAAATTATGAGAATCATAAACAGCATGTTAAAGATTTTACAACAGAAGTCTATGACAAGTTAGAAGCCAGAAATAGAAGATCAGTAGACGATGTTGGTGAAATTAATGAAAAACTTACTAATTTTAAAGAGTCTTTTGATAAGTTTAGTTTAGATGCTACGAAAACTTTTGAGAATATTGGTCATAAATTTGTTGAATACAATGATTCTTATGCTGTCAAATTTCAAAAATTAGAAGAAAAACTTAATAATATGGAGGAAGATCTTACTGAAATAGGTATTCGCGTAGGGTTTTATGCACGATAAATTTTCCCTAAATAAATAACGCTCATATATTGTGTGAGATGTAAAGAGAAAACTGCCACAAACGATATAAAATACTATGCAAACATCAATGGAGTTAAGAGAATTTCTGGAAAATGTGCTGAATGTAACGCAAAAAAGAGTCAATTTATAAAAACTTGAAATTTTTTCTTAATAAATAGAGATGGCGGGACATTACAGTGCTTTCGATCTTTTTATAATGCAACACGAAAGAGATTTGAAAAAAGAACATTGGGATGACATTTCTCAAAAATATGAATTATCCGAAGATATGATGAGATTATACGTAAACAAATTGAATTGGTATAACATTGCAAAATATCAAAATCTGTCCCCAGAGTTCATTCAAGAAAATATACATTATCAATTAAAAGATCATATGTCTGTTCTTTGTCTCTATCAACACTTGAGTATAAAATTTTTGGATGAAAATAAAGATACAGTTGATTGGAACAATATTATAGATAGCGGTTACTATCCTGTGCAAATTTTATTGAAATATGTGACCGAGATCGCAAAATTTAAGGAAGAGAATCCTGAATATGACGAAGTAGATCATTAAAAATGACTCTAATCTTTTTAATTATTTTACAAAAATTTATATCTTTTCTTATAAAAACGTACATTAGATCGATGAAAAAATGATACACGATGTTTAAAATTTCTAAATTTTCTCTTATTAAATGGCGGACTACAGAAAATATGCTAGTGATATTGAAAGGGCGGAGTTTAAAAATTTCTATCCAATTAGTAAACAACATTTGAATGAACCGAATAAAAGAACTGAGTTTAATATTGATTTTGGAGATAACTTTTGCTCGTCTAACTTCCAGTTTTATATTTCTGGAACTTTAACAAAACAAGATGGTCAAGCATATCTTGGAACTGATAATGTTAGATTAATCGATAATTTTATACCGTTTTTATTTTCTAAGATTGAAGTAAGAAAACACAATAAATTGATAGAAGAAGTCGAAAACTGTGGCCAATTAAGCACAATTAAAGGAACTATTTCGTATTCAAAAAGTGATGAATTTTCAAACAGTTTTGAATCAACTTTTAAATTTGGACAATTTGAAGCGGTCGGTGATTTAGCACATTTCGGCTTAGGATTCTTTGAAAATGTTACTATTCCGATCTATAAAGGTGGATTTTACATTAGTTTCATAAGAGCTGAAGACGATGATGTGATTCTGAAGACTGCAACTGGAAATGTTATGCCTGTTGATGGCAAAATTACAATTAACGAGTTTTTCATTAGAGTTCCGATGATTTATTACAAAACCACGAGTAAAATTCAGTTGATTGATGAAATTACAAAATCTCAAAACATTATGTTTAATTTTCTAGATTGGCAATGTATTGAGCAAAAAGGTATTTCCGGAACAACGTATTCGTTCGATATCACAAATATTTATAGAAATATCTTCAATCCCAAGTTCGTTATCATAGGTTTTCAAACAGATAGACAGAATAATCAAGAGAAAAATCCTTCAAAGTTTGATAGTTTGAATGTAAAAAATATCAGAGTAAAATTGAACGGTTCTTATTATCCAGATGAATTACAAAATTTAAACATTTCAGGAGGTCTTTTCAGAATCATGTATCAGATGTATCAAGATTTTAAGAAAGTTTACTACAAAAATATGGAAATGTATTATAATCCTAAAGAATTTTTAGCGAATAGACCTATTTATGTCATTGATACAACAAAGAGTTTGACAAATATTTCTGCTTCAAAGAACGATATAATTATCAATATGGATTTTCAAAATGCTGTTACAAACGCGATTTGTTATGTTGTTGTGGTTTCTGAGAAATTTTTAGCCTATGATGTGATTAAGAACGATATTAAAGAAATTCAGTAAAATTCTAGATTTCTGTTGAGCGAATGTTAGCAAATTTCATTATTTCCGTTTATAGATTTTTCATTAAGATTTCTGGATTTTTTCATTAAAACAGCTTATAAATGTAGAAGCCTACAATGAACAGTAAAACAGCTATAGATTCGGTTATTTTCCATTCGTGGTTTCCTGTTAGATTTCTTAGATTTGTTTATGGTTCAATGGACAGTATTTTACATTGATTTTCTGACTGTCCCAAAAGTGAGCCAGAATCGGCATATTCATATCTACTTATATATATATATATATATATATATATATATATATATATATATACGGGTTCGACTCCCGGCGGAGCAAGTACTTTTTGCGATTCAATGTTTATTGAAATTATATATATATATATATATATGAAAACAAAATACATTTCTTATATTAAAGAATAGCAAAATTAAGGTTATAATAACACATTGCTAACAGCAATAACATATGGTATCGAAACAAGTAAAATAAAACATGGATCGTTTCTTAAACACAGAGATAGATACAATTGTTTGAATAAAACATTTAAAATAACCATATCTCAGATTCAATCCAACTAATGATTTTTATTAAAGAGACAATATGTTTGCATGTTCATATCTTCTTAACTATAATTTAGTGTATTCTTTATTTCAATAATTTTGGAACTAAATTAGGTGTAAATTAGAGGGAAACTATTTTCAAAGGTTTTATTGTGTTGCATAGCATGTGCAGACACGGGTCTAAGTAAATTTTTACGTCGAACATCGGTACGATGATTGTTCATCCTCAGCCTAAGTGATGTAGATGGTTCTCGAATGTAGTATTTAGGGTAATGCTAACCGGATAATATATATATATATATATATATATATATATATAAAACATTGCTGTACTATATATAAAATATTAGGTATGCATTTGTTAGTTTAGATATGGCACTCTGGGTATATTGTATTTAAATATTTACTTTCTTTTCGAATAAGCTGTCTTTTATGAACTCACATTTCAAACACAGCATTTAACGACTCAATATCGTTGGACAAAAAGTTTACTTTCTTTTACTGGATAAATATAAGTGAATTAAATTTCTTTATAGCATAGTTGTGGACAAAAATACAAAGTAAAGAATGTTTTCGGATCCAAAGAACCATAATGAAGGACACAATAGCAATACTTTGAAAGAATCAAAGGTCAATGTGTCAAAAACCAATGATCAACAATTAAGCCAGAACTACCGAATCATGGTTGTATATATATCAGTACAACTAGAGTGGATAATATTACCACAAAAGAGGAAATGATCACAAGTGCACAATAGCTGAAGACTCAAACCATTGAATATTGATATAACAACATAAATTGGTTGAAAACACAACCACAGGACCACTAATTCTGATTCAAAAACTGATTAACACATTAAATCTTACAACTGATAGCATCATAAATCGTTTTAAACATTCGTAACGGCCACATGAAACATAAAACATAGTCTAGCCAACCGTAATTCTGTCACTTGGAGCTGATTGACTAAAGAGAAAAGTGAGTATACTTTGAGTACCTGCTTCAGTGACTTTACGGTGAAACGATATTTATTTTCTTGACACATTTTGTGCAAAGATATTGGACTTCAAATATCCAAGACTTGTAATAACCAGATTTTATGTAAAGTGTCATTATCAGTATGTTTAATGTTTAATTTGGTAATTCGCTGTTCAAATACTTACTAACTATAGAATAAAATGTTTATTAATCTATTCATTACTGTGTTATTCAGTACTATGTAAATACTTTTGTTTTTATTACTTAGTAACTGCAATTTCAATAATATCCACATTTAAAATAAGATCTCCACGATTTTTTGTCCCCAAGAGAAAACTCCATTCATTACGAAAGAGCAGAAAGTCTTTCGTAACTTAAAAATCTCATTAAAAGAGTTTCTTGCTGACCGTCAACAAGTACTTTCTGTCCTTAATTAATGCACTCTTGTAACTTTACAGTACTCCTCTTGCTTGCTTTACTGGATGTTTATGCATTGTACTAAAAAGGATTAATAATATTAATTCAATTTTGGTAATTCAACAAAAGACGCTATTTTACTAATTAAAGCCTAATTTTTAATGTTTTGTAAAACCTATTGCATAACCTGAATATTTTCTTAATTCGATGGTTCAATCGAATTCAAATGATACCAATATAACTTTGGACACACACACACACACACACACACACACACACACACACACACACACACACACACACACGTATAATTGAATCACAAAAAGTACTTGCTCCGCCGGGACTCGAACCCGGATCTCTCACTTGCCGGGTGAATGTGCTACCATTACACCACAGAGCCCTTACTTTTTACGATTAAATTATTTTGTATTTGGCCGTTTTTTTCACGTATGTGTTTAAATAACCAAACTAACTTATGATTGGAAAACCAAATACCTGTCAAATTAATTGTTTACATTCATTAATATTTGTATGAATGAAGTGGCAATAGCCTAATTTAATTTCAATAAACATTGAAACATTTGTGATTTGTGATCTGTAAATTAGTTACTGTTCATTATTTGTATAGTGTCCTTACTTATTTTCAAACAAATACTTCATACAATCTATAGTATGCATATAAGTATCTATAGTATCTATAGAACCTATAGTAAAGGCAAATATATAATACCATTTTTACTAAACTTAAGTCTGTTTAAGTTATTGCGTTAGGTCCGAGTTATGATTCATCAATAGTATCAGGTAATGGCATAGCTTTATAAATATGAAAATTAATATAATTTATTGCTTCTTACCAATTATTTAAGGAAGTAAATGAAAATTTTTAATAGTAACAGATTCTGATTTAGTTATTAGACCTATATACTTTATAATGCTAATGCAAATTAGTGAACATTTGGCATTAATACCAACAGAAAATGCTTAAAAAAAGATTCACAGCACTTGTTATCGCAGTTAAATTGTTATTAATGTTTACTATTACTATACTTAAGATAATCTTAGAAAGCAGGGTTTTGTTCATGAAGGTATGGGTAAAAAGTACAAGTGTAGGGTATAGTTTACGTTTACTACTTTAATATGGAAAACAAATTTGCTTCTAATCGATTTTTAGTTTATATCATGCTAATAAAACACACATATAGGCTATTTACATAGTGCGTTACCCCTAACTCCGGAACAATGGAACAGATTCTCCAATCCGATTAAGTGGCGCGCCGAGTGCGTTAAATAACGTTACATGGTATATCAATATTAGTGGTTTAACTACAAAAATTAAACCAGCCATAAACCCTTCTTTTCAATGTAACGATATTAATGAAAATATAATATAAATCTTAATGTATACAAGCTAGGTATTGTATTGAATTTGGTGATATACAATGTTTTGTTCGTATATTTGTACGTTTTAGAACTATAGTAACTGTTTAATATTTGAGAGCCAACTCTCATACAATGTTCATAGAAAGGACTGCCAATTATATAAGATATGAAAATTTTAGATGTTCACAGTTAGCATATATGAACTATCGCAGATTCACGGAGCTTGTTGTATTGAGTAACATAACAGATATTTAGAATTGTAACATAAACCTTTATTTTTAATAACAACCACCTGAAGATTATTAAATGATATTCAAGAAACGGGTTTAAATTTTTCTCTACCTAACCACAACTAATAAAATTATATTTAAGATTATTCGTTAATGCCCATAAGCTCAAATTATGAACAAGATACTGTAAGAAAGAATGCCAGCTGAATGGAATGAATTAAAAAGAGAAGCATAATTTATTTTACTACGTTATCAGGTTTGTGATAAATGGATAGTTTATAGCAAGTACGATAATATATTTATACATACATTCGGGAAAAAAGTGTTTGTCTTGTTTAAGCATTTATATTTAGATTCTGAATTATTATTCTCGGTAAGGAAATCTCTCAAGAACCACTTTTAATAAGAAAATATAATAAAAATATATAAAATCACATAGAAATAACTTAATATAAGTTAGTTCCTGGAAAATAAGAGTTGAATATAGCAATACACTATAAAAATAGAATTTCTCTTCAGGTAGTATAAAACAACCACAGAAATTAATATTGTTTTCACAGATCATACTTCATCTTATGTAAATATGTGAGAACTGAGGAAAAGGGATAGTACATATTTTTCAAGAAATATAGTTAACTTATATGCAACTTTACCTTCAGATTGAGGAGTTACATAGATCTCTTCAAACTGCTATGTCCCATGCACTGAAGCAAGCACCTGCTGCGTCGTCCACTATGTCTTTTCGCGAAAGTCCAGCTTAGATGACGTCAGAGAACAGAAGGTTAGCCTCCCAGAATAACATGTTCCCTAGGTTCTTTGTAACCTAAGGAGACTTTCAAATGAACTTCCTTGACCGGTAAACGCTGTTATAGCGCCGGCAGTACTTAAGATCGGAAGAGGGTAATTTTAAATATAATTATAAAGTTTTTGATAAAAGACATATATAAATATATTTTCTTCTTCAGGACCACAACGCTAACGCTCATACGCCAAAAAAAAACCTTAGATCGGAAGTAAATTACAACAACCACTAGTAGATAGTGGCTTTATTTTAACCAAAACAGACTTTTCAGACAAACGAATTATATTTTCTTAATCGGAGCAACAATGAAAGTACAACTACATCACGAAAATAGATTTTAATGACAAGAAGAAGAAATTGTTTGACCAGAAGAATAATTTTATGCTGTACATATTTTCTTTATCAGAGCAATAATGCAAAAACTATTGTAGCACTTAAAGTATCTTTGGCTGGATTTAGAATACAACGGCGGAATTTATTGCTTTTTGACTGTAAAAGATTCTCAAGTCCAACTTAATGCGATCTTAATAATTTGACATAATTATTTGGTGATGGGACAGAGGATCTTGAAAACAGTCATCATTTGTATAAAACAGTTGCATTGACGATGAAAAGTATGTCGGATTATGAAAGAAACAATTTATAGAGTTAGGTAGTAACACATATGATCATGGACTATATGTGTGTTGCAACAAGTCATATCCTACAGTACACAAGATAAGTCACAATAGAGTAATACATTTTGAGAAATTCATCTTGTAGCACAAAAAGTGTGACAATGACTCAAGAGAATCTCCAGATGTAATCTACTACTACTTTATCAACAGCTTATCGTTTCTCTACAGTAGAACAAGGGCGTCATAGTCAATCATGGGAAATGGAATCCCAGTATAAATGACGATCATTTATCATTTGAAGATATCTCCACCCTTAGAATCACTACCATCCCAATCGTTGAAGATCTCATTTTAAAGGCCATTGTGTTGGCGTCCTGAATACGAGAAGAATAACTGTGCCTTAATGAGCAGTTCTAGCAAAACATGGACGCAATATTTGAAACCCATTAATATTGTTTTTTATTTAATAATACATACCATGCAATATATCATATAACTTTTATTTGTTCTCTGAGTTACAAAAGCAATCCAAGAAAAAAGTAAAATGCAAACAATTAAAATAAATAAAACTTAAGTGGATAGCTTAACTTTAGAAAATCAGCTGATAAGAGAGTGGTCTTATGACGGCTGACAATAACTTTTGTCTGTGTTCAGTCTCCTCTCAAAGCATTGATACCTTTGATCAAGCAACATAAGTTGTTCAGACTCCAGAGAACTCTTGTTGCCTTCATTTCTACTCGTTTCAAATACATTCCTGATCGATCACGTAACAAAGCGCATGTAGCTACGTATCTCCAAAATTACAATCAATTATTGTTCCTTGTGAAATAGAATTTTTAAATGTCATAATATTTCAAATTAAATTTATGTTTTCTTATTTCCACTCTTCATAAATGGCATATTATTTAATTTGTTTTCTTTTATTATTCGTAAATACCAAAACAGTTGGTTCAATATTGCATAAATAAATTTGCCCTTAAAAGTTTTTATTTTGTTTCTACCATACATAAAGGAGGTAACACTGTTAATTTAAGGTTATGTACTTAATTTAAAACAGATTAAAACTTTCCAAAACAAAACAAACAACATATTCGCAGGGCTCTTTCATAACTAATTTCAGGATTATGAGTTTCTAGATACTTACAAAGCTGGTTTTGATGTTTCATGTCCACAGTTGCTGAGGAATTGCAAAACTTTTTGGAAGAATTATGATATTTCTTAGTTTTAGATAAAAAAAAAAAATGTTTTGTCTTAAACTTAATTCAGACTGTAAAGTCAATTCCTGACCATTGGCGGCTAAACATATAAACTAACTTGTAAGTTAATTTCTTCATTATTTTCCCTGTATGTATCCGTGTGCGTGCGTGTGTGTGTGTGTGTGTGTGTGTTATATGTAAATTTTTGGCCAACTTAACATGATTAAAATAATTTGATGACTAAATTATTTGGTAATAGAACAGATATCTTCAAACCAGTCATCATTTGCACAAAACAGTTGAATTGACGATGAAAATTATGAACATCAATTTGCAAGCCTTTTAATCTCTTTAGAAAATAGACTGATACTATTAAAATATAAGAGTTACCACATAAAAAGTGTCTTCTTTTGTTTTTATAAAATATTCTTAAATAAGAGGTCTTTATAGTAGTTCCTAAAAACGCCATAGTTTCATATTATAATAAATAAAAAATGTTATTTAATTTAATGGTTTATTTGTGAAAAATATCTGCAAAGAGTGATGGATAATGAAAATTCACCTAAATTCACCTAAATAATGAAAAACATTGATCACTAAAGGTCACCGGTGGATGTATTTTGGATTGTTTAATCTCCAACTAATTACAATTCAGCAACACCGCTATAATAATAATAATAATCGCTCATTGTTTGAAAAAAATTGTATATACATTGAGTCAGTGCAGCACACTACATCGTTCATCCACTCACCCATTACGACATACTAGCAGCCCATTACGGCAGCTCTCCCTTGTCCGATCCGTGTTTCCTCAATCTCCTAGTTGTTATAATAAAAAGTCACTGGCGCAAATTGACGTCTTTATTGAGGCTGAGTCCTCTTTTTATATTGTTTGAAAGGACAGCACCAGTCTGTGTATTAGCCTCAACCCTATGAATGCTGGTTTGTTCGATTTTCTGTAAGATATTAAATAATTATAATCTCTTTTTTAAAGTTTGAATAATCTCATAACCCCGGATTTGAAACGCTATCCCACAGGCTAAATATGATGGATATATGAGACCGTGATAGGGAATGAAGAGTATCTGAGGAGGAAAAATTTAGAAAAATTCTTCAGGAGAAAAATACCCGAGAACACACTTCGTAAACGCTGTTCGCATTATTATTCCAAGTCACTATACGACATTTCGGTTACTTTTATTTATTTCGCCCTAATACCCCAACCATATATATATATAGTAAATATCACAATATTCGGCTGAAGAATATTTCATTACAACAAAAAGCAACTATTCATCTCGAATTCGTTAATTAAGTCATTACAAGATTGTAGCGTTTTTAAAGCCAAAATGGTTGATTTTTTTAATTAAAACTTAAATTAAATAAAAATTTTGGGAAGAAAATATTGGCATTTAATTTTAATTAGATTGTGAGAAGTTAGGATAAAAACGAATATGTAATCCTTTGGCAAGTTAGTTCTGGTAACTTTCAATTATTAGGAATGAGCTTCACTGCCTTGAATTGATCAGAACTTGTCTTGTACTGCAGTTACGTTAGATCTGGGAAGGCTATTGTTCTCAGGTTGGATACGGCTGGGCCAATGAGAGAACACCGCGGATGACCAACAGAGTTGGGAGGAAGGGGAACTATAAAAACCGCTAGCTCATAATTTTCGCCCTTCTTTTGGTTATTATCGTAAATTGAGTTGATTACAGTGCGCCGTGTTTCTAAATTTTTCCAGAGAGGAATTTTGATGTAAGCACCACATTCACTGAACGTTATAATTAAATAGTCTTCCAGATCTGATATGAAATTAATTTTGTTGTCTTCTTTATAGGACAAATTACATTCATAGACACTACAGAGCAATCTGCATAACTGATTCTCGATGAACAATAGAGCACAATAGAATCATACAAGTTACATTTGGTTCAAACTTGCAAGAATAGTGATTTAAAATTGAACTTTGTTAATAACTTTAATTGAAATTTGGAAATTTAGTAATCTATTAATATTTAATTGTAACTGTTTTATTGTGAAATATTAATAGGAAATTAATTTAACATTAATTATTGTTTGAGAGAGTTGTATCTGAATTGCAAAGACTTGAAAGTTAAGGTAAAACTAGTGGAAAGAGAAGTTTGATTTTGTATTTTGAATTTTGAGTGAACTTAGAAGTGAACATTTTTATTTCAGTTATTTCCAAGTGATATTTGATTTTTATTTGAAAACTTTATTATTTTATTTCAGAAGAGAGCTCTGTTTTTTAGTTTGATATATTTGATTAATATTTTTATTTCATGCCAAAGGACCTTTTAAAATTACTAAACGGTTTGTCAATTCTTTGTGGAAAATAGAGTGATAAAAATTCTGAAACATTGTACTTATTAATTTGCCAGTTTAAAATAAATCCATTATTTTAATTTAGAACTGGAATTTTTATTTAAGACAAACCAGATAATATTTAATAGTAAAAAATCTAGTAATAAATTTTACTGAATATTCACTCGGAGCATACTAATCAAAATATATTTTATATCGTCTTGGATGTCTGAATATTAATATCACCAATCCGTTACAAAGATGAAACCAGAACCATGTTAGAATAAAATAAATACATTTATTAATTGAATTCGCACTAGTTCCCAATAACTAGCTGTTTGTTATCAACAAAATTTGTAACACATACCGTATAAAGTACAGAATATATAATATATAAAATTATATAATAAACGATGGCGAATTTGAGGTAGATAATTAATATGTTTACTTATATTTCAAAAACCTTATATTTTATCATTATGAATACTTTTACTTGGCTAGATTTTTGAGTTTATAAATGTATTTTCCACGAAACACAATATTTTGTGCTGAGAACTAACTTGAGTTACAACGGAGGGTGCATACTACTTTAACTATAGTTGCAATATTTCGGTTATTTTCCATACCAAAAGATATGTGATTGTATTTTTAATACAATTAGTAAAAGAATTTATACCTGTGAAATATTTAACCAATGTTTGTGTATGTATGTGGCATTTACATGGTATCTAGTGGACGTAAAAAATACATTCCATTTAAATAAGTATTTAATTGATTGATAAATAGACCTACAATACAGAACATTATTACTTATAAGTAACATGTGTAACAAAAAAGTTCTTAAGGGTTTTTTTAATTTATGCGATTCAAGATCATTATAAACTACGTTTCCTTAAAAACAAATATTTTATCTGTATTTTATAAGAAACTTGCAATAATTTTTTTTTACTGGACCTTTATTTTTTTCCCCTAAAAAAGTAAATGTTGTAAACTGTTCAAAATTTGAGTATATCTAATTTGATTTTTGGCCTTTCGGGAATATCTATGGCCACATTTAGCGGAATTGTGGTATGTTTAAATTAGTGTATTAAGAACAAATGAAGAAAATTCTAGTGGAGATCCCTAACTTGTTTAGGAGGAATTAAATAACTTTGATAATTTAATGTAAGTGAAGTCTATACTTTATAGTAACAGAAAGTGAAAGTAATAAATTAATTTTAAATTATGTTCTATTGTTAATAAATTACGAATAGTTCAACAGTTTTAATTCTAATATAAAGAATTCACAGTTTGTACATTTGCATTCCCGGAACCCTCGAACCAATTCTACAAAAACTCGCCAGTACTTTCCTCAATTCATTCAGTATTAAATAGAACTTTGAAGTTCACTTAGTGGTAAGCCTCTGTTCCACATTCTGCGTCAAAGCCTTGCACTTGGAATGTTTTTGTAGGGAAAGGGGTTTACTCTGGACAGAGTCTCTGTGTAACTGTGTATTTATTTAGTTTCAGTATTACTTCTCCTGCTTTAATACCTCAAATAAATATCTCAGTATTTTTATTGTGCGTTATTAAACAACATCATTCCGTATTCCGATAGTTTAGTAAGAATGAGAAACGGTAAAATATTCCTCGGACATTCATAGCCAACTTTGTTTACTAAATCCCATTTAGGTATGGCTCGAAAACACGAGCACTGAATCGCGCGTATAACGCTAGAATTCAACACTCAAATCCCGTAAGTGTTGCCACGTATAGGGATAAATATGTATCGCAGTTGATTATCTTGTTGAGAAATAACCTGAAAACAAATAAAATAGTTTTATCCTGACAATACACTTTAATCTCGAGCTTATTGTTTCTCTGCATGAGGGCATAGCACGGTTTAAATAAAATTCAGTTTAGGCTAAAACCTTTCTTTGGCAATGTTGTTATAAATGCTTAAGAAGTATCTAATAATAGAATAATAATTTGTATACAAACCTTAGCCTGAGGTGTACATACAATTTAAAATTGTTCATATCAATTAGTGGAAAGTAAAAATGTTGCGTTTATTGTGTTACAATCAGTGGAATTACAGAACTGTTTCCGGAATTCCGTCTAAAGTGGTACTTTAGTATTAATAAAGTTTGTTAATTTTTATGTATATACTGTGATTTATACGGTATGGAATTATGTATTCTATATCTTAACTCTTTTAAGAAGATCAATATAATCACAACGTATAGTTTAACACAAATTTATTAGATATCTTGAATTTTACTTTTTGGCATCTTTGTTATTTTCAAGAGGAAGAAGATTAGAAGTAAATTAAATTAAATTAGAAGTAAATTTGACTTCATATTTTGGCCGGTACATTCGAATTTTCATGTTCCAATATTATCTCTGTTAATATTGGAGTCCCTTTGATCTTTAAAATTCGTATTATTATTTAACAAATGTAAATCTTCAACAAAAGTGTCTGTAAACCAGCATATAACTATAAAATTTAAAACTGAAATTCTAATAAATTTTACCAATAGAAGAGATTATATAAGTCGAATAAATATGAGATCATACATTCTAAGAAATACTACTTTGATTTTAATACTCCAAGATAAAACATTTTAGTATTTTATTTTGAAATGCCCTTTCTTAAAATAAGTCATAAAATTATGTTTCTTTAACAAATTTCGAATATGTCTCCAGTTTTTGGAAATTATTATCATAGAACCAAAAGATTATCATAGAACTTCTAAATAGTTATAATAATTCCCCGAAATAAATGGAAAGGCAGTTGCGGGACTTACCGACAGAAGTGACTACTTTTTCTAACAGGCTGCCCTAGTTGTTGACTGCTGGTAGTCAGTAAAGTATACTTTAAATAGCATGTTAGTTAAGATCAGATGTTTATATAATGGCTAGTTTACGTTTTGGTAAAACTGTCATTCCACTTTGAAAGTACCTATGTGAAAAAATTAATTATTTTAAAAACTATTAAGAACAATGTTGTTTAAAGTTGTGGGTTTTATTAAAAAGAAACATTGACATCATGTAACTTTCAATATTTTACCTTAGGAGTTTGATCTAGAGAAATCCAAGACAAATTACAATTTCAATATTATAAACAAATGACTTAAAAACCAATTTCTAAAAATTTGTGATATAAAATTTGATTACCTAAACTATTCATTACCTACTTGATTGCCTATAGTTATTCATACATTCTACCATAACTTTCAGATTGTTAAGCGATTTAGAATATTTTAGGTTATCCGATGAATTCAGTATTCCGTAACCCTCAATAAATATACACTTTTTCCAAAAAGGTTGAACAACAATTTGTGTTTAAAATAGTTACTTTTGTCTAAAAAAATACTGGCGTGTATAACTTTCTACATTTTATATTAATTTAATTTGATAGTTTATTTAAATTAATAAAATATTATAAATTTAATAACATAATATATTCAATTTTGTAAAACCCAATATACAAGTTTTAGTTCTATTTTAACTACCAAGTAAAGTTAATTGAACTTGAAAAATATTATTATCTGAAAAAGAATTAAACAATTTTGTTACCTGTGAATGGTGCAAATCAAACACGCGTGACGAGAAGTTTTGTTACGCGAAAAAACGTTTTTCCCCGTAAAAAACATACATCCATACCCCCCACATATATCCCCCGCCAAAGGATATATACAATTAACAAATTTAAACTTATCAAAAGAAGATGTCTTAACGCTCGTAAATATAAATCCTGCAAGGATTACTTAGGGAACGTTTTATTGATAACTGAATCGGTGATTTCACAAAGGGCATGAGTCACATTTTTTATGAAATTGAGTTTATATTGGTTTCTTTACTGCTGGAGGGTCAATACATTGTTTAGTTGTCAAACGGCATAAGTCACATACTCAGTGTTGCTATGGTAGACTTATATTTTATACGTGTGGTTCACAAACGGCATGAGTCAGTGACTCGTGCCGTTTCAGCACTCAACTACTGCCAAGTGCCAACTAGATCAGCTGATCCATTGCCGCCCTTTTAGCCACTCTGCTTCCTAGTTATTGAAGTGTAGTAAGTTGATGTGTTTGTTTGTGGGTTTGTCGGTGTTATTATCAGTTACAATTAATAGTGTTTTAATAGATCGTAAAATCAAACATCAAGTTGCATATGTGACTCAATAAGCTAATTTCTTTTTTATGAACGTTACGACTTTGAAACTACGTATTTACTAGTTTTCTGAGTGAGGTTTTTAGAAGGTTTCATAACCTCAAAGATGAATTCTAATGGTAACAATATTTTAAATAATGAATTTGGAAACTCAAAATAGAAGAAAGAAAGGTGTTAGGAAATGACAATTTGTACTACCATAATGTGAGGAAGAAAGCAAGAATAGAAGGTAAGAGTTATACTAATTCTAAAGGTAGGCTTGTACCTGACCGCATGACTGGCGAAAACTGCAGCTGTAAAAAGAAATGTTTTGACCACTTTACTGAAAAATGACAAAATGGATATTTTACGGTTGTTTTTTCTTGTTATAAAACTAAGAACGAACAAGATATATATTTGCAAGGACTTCTAACTTTACAGAATGTGAAACACAGAAGACCACGAAAAGATGAGCCAAGACATAGATCTTTATAATTTTCAATATCATGTCAAGGTAGGGTCCAAAAAGCATGAAGTTTGTAAAAAGGCATATATAAGTTTACATGGAATAACGGAAAAAACGTGTTAGAAGAATTTGTGATTTGTTAAAAAACTGGAGAACATCCCTAGTGATAAACGGGGCCATAAATTACCCGGAAATGTTATTCCGTCAGATGTTTGTGAGAAAATAAAATCTCACATAGAGTCTTTCCGAAGAAAGAGACCTCATTATTCAGGCAAATTATGCTTTTACTTAGATGCCCGTCTTACTGTAAAGGCCATGCATGAACTCTTTGGTCAAAAAATACCCAGACCTATCAGTGAAAATATGAATTTTTATAATAAGTATTTCAAAGAAAATTTTACTTTAAGATTCGGTAGGCCACAAATTGATACATGCTGTAAATGTGAAGAATTGGGTGCCAAGTTGAAAAGCCCTCATCTATCAGATAATGTTAAAAGAGCAGTGGCAGGTGAACTAATAGTTCACAAAAGGCGAAGCAAAAAGTTTTTACAAGAAATTGGAAGAAATTACTGAATTGTCAAAAAACAGGAATGACATTTTAGCTATTGCGTTTTGACTTCATGCAAGTTATATACCTTCCCAAAATTCCAGTTCAAGATATTTTTTACATGAGACCACTTGGCCTCAATACGTTTTGTATCCACAATCTAGCCAACAACAAAGCTACATTATACCAGTATCATGAAGGTATTGCCAAAAAAAAGTCCAGACGAAGTTTGCTCTTTCTTGAAAGATTTCATTGACAATTTTCCGGATTCTGTCAAGGAGTTGTACGTTTTCAGTGATGGTTGTTCCGGACAAAATAAGAATAATACAATAGTTAGAATGTTTTTAAGTTTAGTAATGACCCAACGTTTTTCAAAAATTATTCATTTCTTTCCTCTTCGGGGTCATTCTTTTTTACCCTGTGACCGGGATTTTGGAGTTTTGAAAAGAAAATTGAACAAATATGACCGGTTGTACGTTTCCCAGTGAGATTTCTGGACTTATTACCGAAATCGCTTCAAGGTTTTACTCTTAAAAAAGTAAGAACTGAAAATATTCTCAACTTTAGTAGTTGGTGGCCAGAACTTTTTAAGAAAACATGTATTTCTGATGAGACACTTGGTAGGGCAGTACCGAAGGAACAAAAAGTATCCTTTCATACATCACCTTACATGATGTTTACCTACTCAAATGAACATCCAGGTGCAGTAAAAACGTGTCCATTCATAGACAATAATGTTGTTAGAACAAACTTTTGTTCTAGCAAAGGACCGATACTCAACAAACATACCCGGACCCGCACCAAAGTACAATGGGGAAAATACCCATCCCTTCTGAAAAAATGGAAGATATTAAGAAGGACCATCAGTTACATACCTCATGAATATCTTGATTTCTATAATGACATAACAACTTGGCCAACCGAAGAACGTAGATCCAGGCTTGACCAAGAAGAAAGAGTGTTGGAGATGAATGAGGCTAGATGTTTTACTTGTAAGCCTACTACTGAAGCCATTTTAAAATTTTGTCATTATCTAACCGAATACTGAACCTTAAAATGTTAGTATATAATATTTGGTAATAAATTTGTTGTCATAATACAACAAGAGTTTCAGTTTTTAAATCCCTCTTTAATAGCTAATTTCCATGACTGATTTAACAAAGGGCATGAGTCGTGTTTTTTTTTAATTTGTTTACGGGTTGTATATAATATAATTATGTTTTTAAATTACATAAACTATACCATAATCATATATATTATCAGCCAAAAAAATACCAATTGTTTTAAATCACATACATTTAAGATAATCGTTTTTTTTTGTTTCCTGAAAATTAGAAAATGTTGACTTATGCCCTTTGTAAAATCACCGATTCAACTATCATCTCAGGCTGTACCGACTCTTCCGCCTTTAACTGCGATTCCTGTACAAGAAGATTCCTGTACAAATTCTATAGAGATAGATAGATAGATAGATAGATAGATAGAGATAGATAGATAGAGAGATAGATAGATAGATAGAGATAGATAGATAGAGATAGATAAATAGATAGATAGATAGATAGAGATAAATAACTCATCTCTATCAATGTTGGGGGATTAAGCACATATTCAACTAACAATCTCTGGTGTGTTGAATATTTAATATAATAACATTGCGATGCGTTTAGTATCCTTTGGTGGATGAGTGTTGGCGAAACATATCACTCGAGAGGCTGGAAAAACTTAACTTCTATCTGACTTTGTATCTGTCTGTCTGAAACACGATATCTCAAAAAGCAACTGACCTACTTGATGTTTTGCATGAAGCTTCATTTCAACATAAGGAACAGCGAGTACAATGATGGTGAATGTCACTCAAGGGAATTTTGCTGAGCGTTAGCGAAAATTGTTATGTTGACCCTAAAATAACCATGACGGAAACGAGATAATCTCAAAATAAACAAATTTTTAAACACATTTAATGCGGACATATTAACTCGTGTAGGCTACCCCAGCACATACAATAAAACATAATCACGATTACTTGAACTTGAAACACAACTTAATAAATATTAATTTAAGTATACCATGTACAAAGATATCTCGATAAACTTGTTGTAGTGAAGTGCTATCGGTGTGCCGCAGTTTCATTACAGTTTCAATCGTTAAACATGACTTCTGAATGTGACATGAACATGACGGATCGCTTTTCAGTGGTACTTAAACTTAAGGTTGAACCCATGATCTAACTCTACTTCATTTCGGTGAGATGTCATTTGTAATTATTTGTAACGTTGTCACTTTTTTCTATCTTATAACACGATGTGCTAGAAATTATATAGAGTTGGGCATTCTATCGTGTTTATAATGTGATATTTCTTAAAAATCTGCATTGGTCTGATAACCCTACTTATGGGTTTGGGAACTGTTAAATCAGGTCCCATTGCCTATAATTTTGGAAATATCAACATAAAGTTCTACAATTTAATGATATGAGTAACCTGCTTTGACTTAACATAGGGAATATACACATACAGGGGAGTATACAGTAAGTTTTATTAAATGTTTTAGGTAATCAATCAAAATGTATTTCGAAAGTCTGTATAAATTCTATTAGCATTATCTAAAATAAGAAATCTGTTTCCAAACAGAAAAGATTTATAATCACATTTATTAGAAACTATAGATTACCTTTTTATAACTGTGTGATGTATACAAATGTTTGAATAGTATTTTACGACCAAAATGCAATTGTCTAGTCCTCCAAAATAATGGATTTTGGTGTAAACATTTTCAAAATTTTAGTATGAACAGAATATACCTGTTCTGTTGACACTAGGCTATTGTAAAAGTAGAAATAAAGTGTTATATACAAATATTATTAAATTGTGTCGAAACGTGCTTATTGTTACTCAGCAACAAATACAAATCTCGCACTTTCTTTTAATTATACATTGCATTTTAATAAACAATTTAATTTTATAACTAAGTAATAGAACGTAATTTAAATTATTTATAACTCCGCTTGCATAGTCCATATTAACATTAAACTAATTGATATAATTAATAATTTCATTACTCAAAGTACAGCTCGCTCAAAAACTCTCAAGGCGGCACATGCGTACGCGTACGTACAGACAGTGAGCAAAACTATGCTTCATGCAACATTACCTTAGTTGGTTTTAATTAATCTTAAACCTTATATATATATATATATATATATATATATATATATATATCTAATATATTTGTATTAATTACTAGCTGTTACCCGCGGCTACGCACGCAATCTTAGAACCAAAGTCCTTATATTACTTAGTAAAAGCAATTATGATGTAATATGATGGAAGTCCTATAACAGTTTTAAAACGTAAGTAGGCATACATCAGGTAGATATTATTTAGGCTCGTGGTAAATAGTATCAGAGTTTAACACATGTAGGAGCTAGTTTCTGGTTCTAATTAATTATATACATAACGTCACAGCTGAATCTGCCTTGTCATCCCGATCAAGAAAACACAAATCTCAGATCACACAGGTCTCGGAAACTTACTTCGGTCAAAAAGCGTATATTTCCAGTCATCCGTATAGCAGTTTCAGCGTGATTCGAGGACAAACCTCGAAACATCCAAACATCCAAATATCCAAACATTCAAACTTTCGCATTTATAATATTATTGGGATTTATTATTTATGATGGGACATTAAAATGTAATACGTATTAGTAATTAGTAAAGTGATCATTTAAAAAATACATTACTCTCATAGGAGTATCATCAATTTATATAAATAGAACATAACTGTCGATGTTTGCTCCTTTGTTTTCTATCAACAATTTCCAATTATTTTTGGGATATAATTTGATACCAATGATGAAAACTAAATATAAAAACTCTATGTAAGAAGTCTATAAGAGATGGTTTTAAGCGGTTCTAAGCCTAGGTTAGAGTAACTAGATTTCATATCGTGTATTAACGTCTACTTCCTGTCCACTGTCTATCTAACTGGTGTCTTCTATTGTATCATACTACGTCTAGGCTGATAAGGACGAATAAAATAATACCAATCTGACCAATCACCTGTCAGTATAACTTCTTTAGTATAACTTCTTTACCACAGATTGGCAGGTTTTAGATAATCTAATGCTATCTTATTTTATGATTTTATTTTCATTCTTGATTGTGTCTCAATTGTTTCTTATGTTAGCGTTTTGTAGGATAACCTGCTTACGAAATCCTTGAGATATTAAACGTTTAGTTATTCATGCATGGACTTTTGTAGAAACCTCTCAAACACTTCAAGTTTTAAGCCTGGTTGAAAACATTAATTGTAGTGTTGACATAGAAAAAAACCCTTCAGTCGGTTTACACAAATTATAAAAGTATAACAGACCCAATTGCCATCAAAAATAGAATACTGAGCCTCGAGGATTGGGATCTGTTACTTTCTTCTGGTGTCAAAAACCTTAAGAAATAACGCTAAGCGTACACAAAAATAAAAAACCAATCATTACATGGCAATGACGTCATCAGTCAAAGTTATCAACTGAACTAGTTGTATCTATTTTCCTTATCCTTTAACGGTGTGTGCAAGTCTACTGCTCAGTGTACGTTTTCTGTGCATTGACATGATTGGTGTTTCCTCTTAACACTAAATAAAATATAATATGTTTCCTCTTTCTAATAATATAAAAGTATTTTTGTCACATATCAACAATCTTAAAACGTCAACCTCACCGTCTTGTTTGAAATACAATAGTATTGAAGCAGAGGACCCTGTGTCACAGTGTGAACTTTTTGCAGATTTCTTCTCGTCGGTGTATACTAACTTGTCATTTCCCTCTAGTACTTTCGATCTAGACACAAACTGCAACCTATATAGCCTCAACTTATCTGCTCAGGCGGTTGAAGCGAAGCTCAATACCCTGGATCCCAACAAGGGTATGGGTCCTGATCTCATACCTCTAGCAGTAGTAAAGTACTGCAGTCCTGTTTTAGCACCTATCCTCGCTGTATTCTTCAACCTACTGCTGAAGAATGGCACTTATCCAGCTAACTTAAAACTTAGTTTCATAATAACCATCTACAACTCTGGTGCTAGAACTGAAGTTACAAACTACAGGCCCATAGCCATTCAACCTGTGTTTGCCAAATTATTTGAGAGCCTTGTCCTAGATAAGCTTGCGTTTGACCTGAAACATACAATAGTCAATGAACAGCACGGGTTCCGGAGTGGAATGTCCACAGCAACAAATCTAATCTTACTCCAAAACTATGTCACATCTGCTTTTTCAAGGCATAATCAAGTCGATTGCATCTACCTAGACTTTTCCAAAGCATTCGACAGGATCAACCATGATCTTCTTGTCGCAAAACTTAGGGCCTATGATGTGTCTGGGTCTGTCTTGAAATGGATTTCTAGTTATCTTCGTGGGCTTACTATGATTGTGAAATTCGCCAGTTCCCTCTCCAGCACTTTTTCAGTTATCTCTGGTGTTCCGCAGGGGTCACATCTAGCTCCTTTCTTATTCAATTTATTTATTAATGACATCGGCAAAGCAATTTCAACCAAATATCTAATGTTCACTGACGATGTCAAATTATTTCTTGAAGTTTCATGTTTGGAGGACTATGAACGCTTGCAGAGCACTTTGATATCTGTTGGATTGTGGTGTGAGCATAATGCAATGGATCTTAACACTCGCAAGAGTGCTATTCTCACATACACTAGATCAAATGCTCCTATCACCTTCAACTATCAGTTCAATGGTGATGACCTGAGTATGTTCAACACATTTAAAGACCTTGGAGTAATGATGATCTCCACGCTTAGTCCTTGGGACCATGTCGTTCATGTGTGTAACAAAGCTAACTCGCTACTTGGATTCTTGTGTCGAACGTCAAGGGATTTTCGTTCTCCATTTACACTTGCCACTCTTTTCAAGTCCATAGTTAGACCGGTCCTGGAGTACTCTTCCGTTGTCTGGTGTCCTTACCAACTTGGACATATTGCCCTTCTCGAACGGCTGATCAGACTTTTAAGGCTCATTGGGTTGCGTCTTGGATACCAGTACCTGGAGACGCCGGTTGATGCCCTTCAACCATCCCTTGGACTCCCACTTCTGGCAACTAGAAGGAAGATTCCTGATGTGATGTTGGTGCACAAGATTGTGAACGGCGCAACAGACTGTCCTGATCTTTTGACTCTGCTTGAGTTTCGTGCGCTTCGGGCAACACGTTCATAAGACATGTTTTGCAGGCGTGCCTCGCCCTCGCTCTACATCCAACACAGCGCCATTCCTCGACTGATGAGGGAGGGGAATGAACTCTGTAGAAATGTGGACTTTTTTGGTTCATCCTCTCAGCCTTTTTGCAGGTGCTTACTCAAGATCATGTCTAGTGCTAATCCGTAGGTAAGCGAGACTGGATCATGGTTTGAATTGTTGAGAAAAATTTGCCTGTTGGGTTGCTTGAATGTTATTCAATTATCTGGCTATAGTTGTTATAAATTTTGTTTATGTTATTTTATTATAACTGTAGATTTGTTGCTTTATTTATTGTTGAAAACATTATAGTTTTATTCTTGTTAAATATTGTTATGGGTTGTTTCTATCTGTTCATAGTTTGATTACCTTGTTATCTACCGTCTATAGTTATTCTCTTTGCTATTTCTGTGTATAGTCATTCTCCCTATTACGTACTGTTACATAGCTTTTCCTTTGTTACGCTGTTACAAATAGTTTATTCCATGTTACTTTGTTAGGTATTTAAATTATGTTCAGGTTTTTTTTGTTATTTATTTTTATTTTCTGCGTGAGGAAGACGTTTGAAATTATTATAAATTTGATCGTGTATGCTTAGTGTGAGAGTTATTATTCTATTTGTATTGCAACTGACTTGCTTTATTATGGTGTGTTTCACTTGGTAATATTATTATTTATATTTATAGTTTAGTAAGTGTATTATTGCAGTCTTTCTGGGCAGTTGTTTCTATGTCTTATATTGTCAGCTATACCGTCTTACTGTGTGAAATATTGTGTCAAATATGTTGTAAGAATTATAATGGTTAACCGTTGGAAATAAATAAATATGCTAACACTCTGGACCCTAAGGTATATATCTGAGTTTGATATATACATTAACTGTACATATATATATATATATATATATATATATAGTTAATGATTATATATATATATATATATAATGAGTTAAGGTATATATATATATAATGAGTTAAGGTATATATATATATATATATATATACTAGCAGACCCGACAGACGTTGTCCTGTACACACGTCTTTAATTCGAAAATTTTAAACTTTGATTAATCTGTAACAAATCTGGGCTGTTTTGATAAAAATGTCTATTAAAAAAGTTATTACAATATCTAACTTCATCACATGTACATTTAATCACACTTCGACCAACCGATAGTGTGTGAGTATAAACATTAGTGATGTGAAATCTAGAGGATGTTTTAAATGAAAACTTACTTAATCTGAAGGTAAAAAAGTTGAAAACAAACTATTTTATAACAGGTATATTTTTTTTCAATTTCCAACTTAATTTATCGTAATGACATTGAATGTACAATATTTTTTGTTAATCCTTCAGGAGTATAAAACAAACAAATTAGATGATTTTTCCAATAGGGTTGAAGTATAATAAGTGACCTCCATCACAATTTAATTATTGATATTTCTGAATAGCCTATATATACTTACTATCCGAATTAGATTATAGTTATGTAAAGGCTGAAGTATAATAAGCGGCCACCATCATAATCGAATTATTGATATTTCTGAATAGTCTATCTAAACTACCGAATTTCATTATAGTTTATTTAAAATTACAGTATAGTATCGGAAGTGGCCAACAGAATTTAATTTATCTAAAATACTAAATAAGTATTCCGTATAGGGCTGAAGTATAATAAGTGGCCACCATCACAATCGAAATTATAGATATTTCTGAATAGCCTATCTAAACTACTAAAATGACGAACTGAATTAGATTATAGTTATTTAAAGGCTGAATTATAATAAGCGGCCAACATTGCAATCAAATTATTGATATTTCTAATTAGCCTATCTAATCTACCGAATTTCATTATCTTTATATTTATATTTCTTGTGTGTGTGTGTGTATGGAGCTGAACTCCTCCTAAATGGGTGGACCATCTTGGAATTTTTTACATTGTATCCAGCAAAATGAGCTACGATCACAGTTTCAAATGTTTTCTATTTTAATTCCAGGTTTTCCTGACAGTTTGTGCTGCTATCAAATATGTGTGTTGTTTTGTAACATCGTGTAATTATTTGTGTGATGCTAATTGTAATATTACATTAATAGAAATTGAAGATGTTTGAAGTACATAAAAACCTATAGTTATTTATTGAAGTTATTGAACTAATTTTGAAAATTTATTGAACGAAGTGAGTATATTGGTGGCATAACCTAAGTAGCATACAAATCAAAAGGTTGTGTTTCTATGTGTGAATAACTATTGTTAACAGTTTGGTCACATAATTTCAAATTAAGTAGCATATAAATCACATGATTGAATAACTATTCGTCCTCTTCCACGAAGACGTGGCATTTTTCTGTAAAAATAAAATTCTGTATAATAGTACACAATGAATATGAGTAATTTATTGAATATGTAATTTTAATTAAGTAACTTCCAGATAAAAATGTATAACAACATAGACTACGGTATCCTATAATACTAAATAAGTATTCTCTATAGGTATGAAGTACAATAAGTGGCCACCATCACAATCGAATTATTGATATTTCTGATTAATCTATCTAAACTACCGAATTACATTATAATTATTTAAAATTACAGTATAGTATCGGAAACTGGCCCACAGAATTTAATTTATCTAATATACTAAATAATTATTCCCTACAGGTCTGAAGTACAATAAGTGGCCACCATCAAAATTAAATTATTGATATATCTGAATAGCCCATTTTAAACTACTAAAATGACGATCCAAATTATAGTTATTTAAAGGCTGAATTATAATAAGCAGCCACCATCTCAATCGAATTATTGATATTTCTGATTAGCCTATCTAAAACTACTGAATTTCATTATAGTTATTTAAAATTACAGTATAGTATCAGAACTGGCCAACAGATATTTAATTTAAAAACCAATTCCTACATTATTAACAATAGTTATTCACACATGTGATTTGTATGCTACTTAATTTGAACTTATCTGACCAATTTTGACTGCAGATTAAAAATGTAAATTACAACAAATAATTTATTTTATTATCATTAGTTTTAAAACTTGATTATCTAAAATGTTAACAATAGTTTATTCACACATAGAACACAACCTTTTGATTTGTATGCTATTTAGGTTATTTGAGGTAATGCTACCAATAATCTCTATTAATGTACTATTACAATTTTAGCACTCACACAATAATTACACGATGTTTTATTTTTTCTTTTTTTCTTTTTGCCTGTTGGCTTTATAAACTTATAACGCGGCCACGTAGTACACTTTTTATAACTTCATTCTATTATATTTTAATGTTATTTGCCGTATTTACTTTTTTGGAAACATGAACCTTACAAAACAACACATACACATTGATAGCAGCACAAACTGTCAATTTCAGTTAAAAGCTAAAACTTCCAATTTGATATCTGGATAATCTCTATCCTGCAAAGTGAGTACAGAATATATTTAAATAAGAAGTGGTGTTATTTTTATATGTTTATGCTTACTCTATGCTTTCAAGACTATTATTGATTAAAACGTATGGCTGTGTTGTAATATTATAATGTTTACATAGAACAATAGGTGAAAAATTTAACTTTGCAATCTGCATTAGACTACTGATCAAGCACTTTATAATAATGTATCTAAATGTAAACAAATGTTTCTGCCTCTTTGGTGAACTTCAGCTGAAAATATTCACAGCTGTTAAGTATCAGTTCACTTTGTATTACGTGTCGTAGCGCAGTCTGTCGGATCCAATATAAAACACTCCAACATCAACAACAATTCATAATTAAAAATTTTATTAAGTTTGACCGAATAAATAACTATAATGAAATCCAGTAGTTTGGATAGGCTATTCAGAAATATCAATAATTCGATTGTGATGGTGGCTGCTTATTATACTTCAGCCTTTAAATAACTATAATCCAATTCGGATAGTAGTTTGGATAGGCTATCCAGAAATATCAATAATTCGATTGTGATGGAGGCCACTTATTATTCTTCAGCCATATCGGAAAACCATCTAATTTGTTTATGTACACTCCTGAAGGATTAACAAAAAATAACGTACACTCAATAGCATTACGATAAATTAAGTTATAAATTTAAAAAATATACTTGTTATAAAATTAGTAATTTAAAACTTAATTAATATCGGAACTGGCCAACAGAATTTAATTTAAAAACCAATTCCTACACTAATTAACAATAAGTAGTTTATTCACACATGTGATTTGTATGCTACTTAATTTGAACTTATGTGACCAATTCTGACTGCAGATTAAAACATGTAAAATTACAACAAATTATTTTAAATCCAATTAGTTTAAAACTTGATTATCTAAACTGTTAACAATATTCACACATAGGAAACACAACCTTTTGATTTGTATGCTACTTAGGTTATTTGAGGTATGCGACCAATATACTCACTTCAATAAATTTGCAAAATGAGTTCAATAACTTTAATAAATAGCTAAATTTTTTATGCACTTCAAACATCTTCAATCTCTATTAATGTATTATAACAATTAGCACTCACACAATAATTACCAAAATGTTACAAAAACAACACACATATTTGATGGCAGCACAAACTGTCGGGATAACCTGGAATTAAAATAGAAAAAACATTATGGCTGTGTTGTAATATTATAATGTTTACGTAGAACAATTGGTGAAACTTCATCTCTTGCAATCTGCATTACACTACTGATCAAGCACTTTACAAATTTAAAATATAAACTTTCTAAATTTTAAATGTGAACAAATGTTTCTGCCTCTTTGATGAACTTCAGCTGAAAATATTCACAGTTGTTAAGTAACAGTAACAGTTCACTTTGTATTACGTGTCGTGGCGCAGTCTGGCGGATCCAATATAAAACACTCCACCATCAACAACTATTTATTATTAAAAATTAATTAAATAAACTATTGAAATTGGACCGAATTATGAATCTAAAAACCATTCTCGGATCCAACTGAAGACACACAAAAAGTTTCATTAAAATCGGTCCCACCGTTTAGGAGGAGTTCAGGCCCATACACACGCACACAAGAAATATATATATATATAAAGATATAAATATATAAGTTTAATATTATATATATATATATATAAAGTCATTTGAAAATTACTAATTCATTATACATCTTCAATGTTTTAAATGTTATACTACTGATTTGTCAATATTAAGATAACCTTAAACTAGTCGTATGTGGATATCCCTGACGGTTATTGGTGTCATGCTCTGGTAAGGTACCCTCTTACTTCTGAGCTGCGAAACACAGTGGTAAGGCCAACTACTCATAGGTAAAACTGTAGATGGGAATATTTTCCGATAACCATCACTTATCTGAAGAATGCTTCATAAACTATGTAAAATCTGTATTCATATGGTGGCCTTTTTATACAGTAGGAAACTGCGTGCAAATCAATAGCTAATAATGCTAAGTTATTTTCTGAAACATACGCTAAATTTTAACTACGGATATTGATTAAAAAGTACTATCTTAACAAAAGTATATTTATAAAGACGATCAAATAGCTCATTTTATATTATATTGTTGCTGTCTTTTTGTAGGAAGGTACAAAATTTGCTATGAGAAAAATGTATGGTTTGAGTATTGCTCGTTATTAGGATAGGAGATTACCTAATACTGAAGTTATCTGTCCTATAACTCTTATTGTACTTTAAAGATAACAAATACATTATACTCTCATAATAGTATTAATAACAGGTTATCCTTGCAGTAAAACAAAGCCTCGGACGATGAAACTGCATTGTCACAACATAACCCTCTTCTGTCACAGATAACACAGCAATCTGTGACGTCGGATACCTCACTCCGCCCTCAGAGCACTCGTCCAGCGAGTGTCACAATAGCATACATGAGAGTACATGTAAGCCTACAGTTGGTAAATAAATATATTATTGTATAAACCAATTAAATATAGGTTAGTTAATACAATAGCAGTGATGCTATGTTGTTAAGCAATAAACAGTTGATTACATTTAACTTCAGGATGAATAATACATTTACTTAATATTATGGTAATTATTAAAAGTGTTTACATTTTCATGAAAATAAATGTACTTCGCCATGTGTAATTTTACATCATTTTAATGTGTTTCATGCCCAAGAGATTGGTTGCCTATTTTATAAAACTGATACCTTGTTAAAGTGTTATATTGATAATTCCCATGAAAGTGACACAATAAAAATATCACAACTAGTGACGTGCACATATTTTGTGAGATTTTAATAAATTAAATGTAATTATTGTTTTCAAGTCAATATTAACAACGCGTCATTTTGGACTTTTTAGAAACTTTTATTGTTATGACAGTGATAAGTGTTTATTAGGTTCATATTTAAGGCACATGTCCAAACTTTTCAACTTTATATCTTTAATAGTTACTTGCAAAGCCTACACTAACAAAATAATAAAAATAAGACTTTTAGAAGATTTTTAATTGGAACCATGTTTTTATTTTTATGAATTAATACTAGTTCCCAAAGTTTGACACCCTGTTATAAAATCACTCTTTACGAGTAGTATTTTTTTATAGTATGATCTTAAACTTTAATCAGCTGTGATTGTGAGTTTTGATCTTGATTATCTACTATATTAGCGATTAAAACTAAAAACGTTACGAAAACAATTAGTTTGATAAGCTTTGCTTAAACACGAATTGTATTTTATGATTTTTATTGCCCGTGCCAAACAGCTCATGTTACAAAACACTATCGTGCGAGACATTACTCTGCAGAATCCTGCCACAAAGATCATTACAATAGCTCTGATTTATCATCGTTCTATAGAGTTAAGTAGTACTACTTACATCAAACATGTATAAGGATCTAACTGGTACAATGACCCCTTCTCTTTTACTATTTATTATTCTCTATATGCCTACAAATTAAATCAAGTTTAACTCATAAACATATCAGAAGGTTTATATAAGAAACATGTACTGAAAAACCCGTGGAAGTTATACATCACAATTCGTGGCTTAAAACTGCGAGGAGTTTCATTTATCACTAAGTTAATCAGTCCCTTGTGTCCGTCTGTTTGGGTTTGTGTTTGATGGCGTCATGACGTAACACAAGGACGTCAGCAACACACATTCTGAGACTGACGTGTACGATAATACAACATCATTGGGTTAGATCGTATTTCATGCATTACACGACGATCGCTATTCCTGTAAAGGTTTTTTCTTTATCACGTTGTTCTGTTAAACTTATGTGTATTGTTAATTACAACGAAATACTAAGTGAGCTTTAATTTGAACACTATATCCTCTAATTTACAGTAGATTCGTTATACGGTATGATGCCAGAAATTACACCACATGTAATGCTCTGCATCAGACATCTCATTGCCTTATGTAGAGAGGTTTTATCCTCATTTATCTACAGATAGTTGGTCTTCATGAAGAATATTTAGTACTCTATGTAAATTCTGAGGGACGTGTGTGTTAAATTTCATTTGTCTACGACATTAGGACATTATAAAAATAAAATTATAGCTTTTCTGAGATGTGCAATCCCATTAAAACCTATAGATGGTTGATCTTTATAGAAATTCTTATTTTTTTCTATATAGTTCATGAGGAATACGATTGGCAAACTTAAACTTACTGGGCTAACGTGAAGTTGGAGAAATAGTGATGAGTGAGTAAGACCTTTATCTTTTTCTGTACAGAGATTATGGTGAAGCCATATGATGATTTGATAACGTAAATAGGCGTGTATCAAGTAAATATTATTTCAGAGTTTACGATAAAGAGGATCAGTTGTTAAACAAAATTGTGACCCTTACTATTAAGGTTTTACACGTGTATGAGCACTTAATAGCAAACCAGTTTGAAGAAATTTTAGTTAAAATGAGATTGACTTCTTGCTACTATCAAGAAAATTTATCCTGCGTTAGGAAAAAAACGTCTACTTCCGGAGTTCTTAAACTACTTTTGAGTTAAAGGCGCACCTTGCAGATATGCTTTACTCTTCAATAGCCAACATTTGTGGTAAATCTCATAAACTTAAGAACTGTATATCAAACTTTTCTTCAGATACTGTGCGGACATACACACCTACACATCAAGATGTACCTTCCCAAGTACTAATAATATTGATGTATGATTCCTAAAACTATCATTGAAAATATTCATTTCATTATTGTTCCTAAAATGAAATATATCTAGTTTGCAGCCCTCACAGTTAGCTGTCTTTTTTTGTACCCTCGGTAGTAGTTCTTCAAAGGAAACAATATCTGTTAAGTTAATGCAGTACATTGTAGACCAATCTCTGGTATCTACACCATCCCATTTTCTTATTTAAGTCTAGGAATTGTATTGTTTTAATACCTAATCATTATCGCATGTCTCTTCAGTATAAAGCAGTCCCACCGTTACCCTTTCGCCGGTTTTCTGCCATAAAAATCCTTTTTGTATCTGGTGCATTGATTTGTGACTGTATTTGCAATGGCCACGCACTCACTTCGCTCGCTTGTTTTCAAAAAGTGTAGTTACAGGGCGAATAATTGTTTCTTCCATGTTTCGTCAGTTGCTGTATATATGACGTTTCACAATGCTAAAACAAACTATTTTATAGTTTCTAAAATAATTTAAATGGTTTTAGTTCGTCACCGCTGCCTTTTGTAGTAAAATACAGATAATATAACTATTTACAAAACACTATGACACGTATTATTTTAATTGCAAACACAAAAATGTGAAATATGTATTTTTTAATTATTAGTATTTTGGGGTAAACATAGTATGTGTTATTGTGTAGTAAGTGTATATGTATTATTTTGAATTCTAAAAAAACATCGACCTAGAACTTTTTGCCATCCAATGTTTATAAAAAAATCAAACAGGCCTCTTATGCAAATTTTAAATAAATAAATATATATGTATAGCTTTCAAAATACGAATGGTATGTTTAATGTCCCAACCGCAATTAAGTATGTACAATATATCCTACTGATTTCTCTCGTATTATTGTAAATGCATCTCTATTTATACATAGTCATTTTTATAACATTTGTTTTAATTTTGGTTTACATTTTATTTTAGTGTATGCAACTCTTAAAATTCATTTTCCACAATAAGGAAGAATCACTGAAAAATTTAATATAGTTAAGTACTTAAGATAAAAATGTCAAATTTCATAAGAAGATATTTTTCTCATTCATTTACCAATATATATAAATATTTATTATAAATTTTCCTGGACAATGAATAATCAATTGATGTTAATTACATTTAATACTTCTAAAAATATTACGCTCCTATGATACCAAAAATACGTTATGATTTCTGAAAATATATCTCAAGATATATATTACGTTTGCAAAATCCTTTACAAAAACTTACAACTGAGTTTTATCTCTGCCCAAACTGGAGGCATGAATTAAACATGTAGGATGCTCGCAGAATATCGTTCTGAGTCACTAAACGTGCTTATAAATATGCTAATAAATTCAATCCTTCCTAGTTCTCTGTGTTTCAGATATTTCTACATTCATCAATTCTTAAAGTTTAAAGATTTGAAGATTTTGAACGAGAGGGCTTTTACACAAACTTGTCCTTAATATCCTAGTATTGTCAGGTGAATCAATAATAATTTTTTTCATTTACGTGTAGAAATTTTCACTCATTTTGTTAGGTCTGATGCACACTTAATTATTCTTTAAGGTTCTTCTGCTGACTTATGATTTAAGCATTTCTATAACCATACCTTTCGTTGTAGCATAAAAAAGGTAAATCGATTTTACAAAAACCATTTTAGACCTATAGATTTGTTATGGCGGGACTACAGCTTGGGATTTTAAATGAAGTTATTACTACCACGCCTTGTCAAAGGGAGAAGTGGTGCACAAAGAGAAGGAATTAACCAGGAAAAATTGGCGCCAAAGAGTGAGAAATGTAATAACTTTAGGGAAATGAAGCGTCACTTTATTAAATCCATTAAGTTTCCGAAATACAATATTTCAAAACGATAAACACGGATCGTAATTAAAATTTTAACAAAGAATCTCATTAGAGCACAGGCAATAATGCTATTTCAGAATTATCAGGATAATTATTTATTAATTAGTACGATCACTGATGCGTTATTATAGGCTTAATTGTATTTCTTGTAATAAACAAATACACTTTAAATAAATATGGAAAGATATAAAAAATTATACAACCATCTCTATAGCAGCAAACAAAATCAAATTGTAGTTAGTAATTGTAAGTGTTAACTCATTTGTAGCACAACGTTACAATAAAAATGACCAATTCGAATATTATATTAACGCCGAGTATCATCTTTGAAAATTTTTATTTTGCAAGTTAATCTAATGTTTCAAATTACTAGAACAATTTTTTTTAACTATTACTACAAAAACAATTCTTTAAGTACTAGCACTAATATTTTAATTTGTTAATTAATTTGTGTTTATTTATACGTGTTTTTTTAAGTCCAATTGGCAATCAAAATGAACACAATTTATTAGGAGTAGGATTTAGGTTTCTTGTCGCATAAACATAATAAAATGAAAATGTGTATAATGTACGTAAGAAATACAGTTTATCTAAATAAAGATTTTTAGTTCATACATATTTTAATTTTTTTAGTCAAAATAACCTTAAGTAATTAGTAACTATGTATAGCATTATGTGCAGAATCCAAACCCCATGGCACATGTAGTATATGGATTATTGCTTTGTGATCCCACTACTACCATTTGCTACGGGCATGTGCTGAGGAGTCTAGTTCCATTAGTTCTAATTAATATAAGATATCATTTTATTCGGATTTATATTTCATTACCCCTAGTCAAGTGTATAAAACTGTCTATATTTGTATGTAACTAGTTGTTTTTTCTCACTGCCCAGTTACGTTTTTATTTGTTCGGATGAGTACATTAAAAAATATCGTAAATTAATGCAATTTTAAGTATATTAAAATTAGGTCGTAGATATAAAAGCAAAAGTTAAAAAAACGCTTTTGAATAATTAATACAAAAGCATAAACTTGAAATAGCAGTTATAAAATGTGTTTCAATAAAAAATATATCAATTAAAATTCAGTGAATATGATAAAAATAATATTGATAAAACAGTAAAAACAACCCAGATTTAGAGAACAGCTGTACACAACTATACTAGCAACACACGAACAACAAGCAGTGTTATTTTAAGATACTTTATAATTAATTTATACACAGAAATTTTTGAATTAGCTAATTTTATACACAAATACAATAATGTATAATACAATAATTCTTTCGGGTGGGATGATACACCATATTCAACACATTTTAATTTGTTTACATTTATAGTCTTTAAACTATGAGTAAGCTTGATACTGTTCTTAAAAAAGTTCTGAATTGAACCAGTGCTTGGTCACTACTGTAATGCATTACCAAAGACAAAATTAGTAACATTTACTATAAATTAAAAGACTGTTAAAAAGGCAACCTCTTAATCCAAATAGATAGCATAGCCTTCTCTATCCTTCTTTGTGTTCCCAATTACCAATTCTTAAGTGAATATCACTGTAGTTTTTAATTTTTTAAATCTTTAAACCAATAATGGTTCCCTTTTATTGTTTCAGCAAATGGAGACGATAAAAGGAAACATTATATATAATTAAATTATTGTATTAAGCTATGAAATTTAAAATATAAAAAGATTTAGGCAACTTATAAAAAGGCATTTTTGAAACACTATAATTTACTAAAAAATAAAATAAAATATTAAAGTACTTACGAAAAGATGAAATCTCTTGGATTTCAAGTATCAAAATAATAATATATAATACTCTACAACTGAACACAACCCGGACTAATTGTTTAAGGTTTGTTTGCTATGTGAGTAATGAATGACATAAATAAAAATGATAAATATTTTTTGAAAATTATAGTGTAAAGATCTGAATTGTAGGACATTTTGATCTGTATATGTCGATAATAGAAATTTTGATAATACGTGAAAGTAACAGTTGCAAGAGGCTATTGTAGCGGTTATAGCACCAACTTGTCAGGATCAGTATAAGCCTGCAGAAGGCTATCAGAGGTGGATTACAGCAACTGAGCGATATTTCATCTCTATCGGGTTATTCATAAGTGTTTAGTTGCTGCACATTTTTCTAAATTACGACATCTTCAAGCATAAAAGGAAAAGATGTTATGCAAGAGATTAATTTAAACATAAAATTTACAGGACAAACATTAAAACTACTTACATAAGTTACACTATATTACTTTTATTGCTATAGAGTAACAAAGTAGGAGTACGCCACACCACGTGTCTCGTAACAAGGTTTACAAACAAATTGTAATGTTTATAGCTTATATCATTCTTAAGGTGTGCTATGGAAAGATGTTTATATCCCCCTGGCAGAAAGAAGAGAAACTGCCTCAGCTTACTGAGTACTAATGCTTCAATTCACTCAAATTCTGTGGTTAGCCATGCACCATCATAGAATTTATTCATTTTTTGCCATGAATATTCATGAACAATTTAAAGTCAGACCAAATCTTTCTAAAGTTATCTTGCCACGTGTTGAGATATAGTTTTCATTAATATGGGTTTCATAGCATTATATAAATATTTACAGTCCAGACACCAAGTCACCAAAAGATGATGTTGTACGTATGTAGGATACACCAATAGTTATCATTTTATATGATGAAATCTCAAATGAAAGTTGTTTTAAGCTATTCGTATAACTAGAATAGTTGCTGAATTATAATAACTTTCATGACAGTTAAAATATTTAAAAATTAAAGAAACCTTTGCTACAAAAATTTAATATTAGCCACGTGTGGATCAATATATCAACACTTCTACCGACACGCCTATAAAATTCTGCGGAGTGATACACCCAAAAGCACCTTGCTTTTAACGACCTCACCATCACTAAGGGTTAGTGTGAACTACCACTTTTATCATATATTATCTGTATAAAGATTTAAATTAAAACTAGTGACATGTTTTTTATTATTATATAGCTTATTATTAATTAGTTGAGGAGCTTGAAAATTGGTTTGTTATTACTCAATGTTTCCGTCTGTATTAATTACTACGGTGGTATGAAAAAACCAACGAATTTTCTTTTAAAATAATATTTAATGCAAAATAATCCTATATTGAGGTTGTTTATAACATAAGCGTTAACAAGAGAGTTCTTAAAATCAAGCGCACACATTGTTCCTTTGCAATCCATAAAAACGCTGTAATAATAAAACTACAAAGCCATGTCATTATGATTTACTGCACTAAAACAATGTATTTATTTATTTATATATATACATAATTGATTCATTACTGGTTCTGCTAAGTTATATAACTTTTCAGCAGATTCCAGTACACAATATAACGCGTTATACAGTCTAAATAAGTTTCATTATTATTTCACTATTATAATAGTGGCTAGTAAAAATAAGGACCGCAACCAAAAAACCTGACATAACGCCAGCAAACAGACCCAGTACTTTGCCCCTGGGGTAATTATTACTTGAACGTATGTTTGATTGTGCATAGTCAATTCCCGTCCTGTCCCCGTCGCGTGTTCATCATCCATGTCCACCAATATGTCAGTAGTTCGCAGTGTATAGATCTGTGTAAGTAAAGTGTTGATGCGGGAGTGTATGAAGTGCAGTGTTTCGTGGGTTTAAATTGAAAAGTATTATCAGTGGAATTGTACTGTATAGGGTGAGTTTCTAGCTGCATTATCCTCCTTTATTACACACTTTTAGCTTTTGGCACTTTCTTGGTCTATTACCATATTATTTCATTTTTAAATTTTAATTGGTTCATATATATATACTCGCCTTCTGCTCGCCCCAGGCCCCCTTTTGGGTGTTGGCCAAATTAGGGGATAAGAGCGATTTGGTGATTGGTTAAATTCGGACGTGAGGTTTCCAAGTTTCATATTCACAGTTGTATCCGTTCTCGAGAATGTGCGGGTGCTTTGCTAACGCTCAGCCAATTTATGAGTGATGTATAAAATAATCAATGGAATTCGTAGAAAATTAAGTGATGATGTTTCAGCAAAATTATGAGATATGAAGATTTTTGTGATAAATACAGTCCGTGATTAGATTTGCGAGGAAGTGGAAAATGGAGTGTTTAATTTTAACCAAACTTTAGAATTTTAGGGCATTTTGTGGCTTAACCGTTAGAGATACGAGAAAAGTGACTAGACCTTACTTGTCGGAAATTTAATTTTATCTTTTATTTTTTGATTCCGTCGTCAGATTTTAGCTGCGAGCTTTGGTTTAGCCAGGAATAAGCTCGGGAAAAAAGTCTGCACTGGTCAGCTATCTTGAATTGTTTAGTATAAACATAATAAAAACCGACCTTAAGGCAGTATTTTAAGTTGAACAGTTGGTTTAATATCATCAGGAGATTATCTAGTCAAGCCAGGAAATTCCCTGGGGGGGTTAATGTTACCGGGGGGTTAACACACCAGGGGTTCAATTTACTCGGGAGGTTCTGGTCATACCAGGAAATTCCAGGGGGTTTTAATGTTACCTTCTCTAACGCTCAGCCAATTCACAATGTGGGGTTGTAGTCACTCGTTAAATTAGTAACACAAGTTAAATCCAGAACAAGAACGGATTGGACAAATTACAGTCGCATCATATTTACAACTCCTGAAATTGCTAAATGCGACCAAGATTTTGCCATTAAGAAAGATTTTAGGGCTTACATAAGGATATACGACAAAAAACTACCTAACCTTTTTTTATCTCTAGATTGTCTAGTTATTGAACATTTAGGATTTAATTTATGACCAACGGTTCGGCTGCTACCGCCTCCAGAAACAAAATTTTACCTAAAAATTATAAAATATTTCCTTTAAACGGGTTTTTCGACCAGACCATTTAGGATAGGGCAAAAAGTTACTGGACTTTTTTTGTAGAACACGTCGTTTACTAAAACTTATTATATGACGTGTTTTGAGCTACGACCAACCGTTTAGCCGCTATCAAGCCCGGAATGTAAATTTGTAGGCGAAAATTTCCAAATATTTTCACTTAATCACGTTTTGCGGTCAAACTAATGGAGATATAGTAAAATGTCACTGAACCTTTTTTTTAGATCATATTATTTCCTAAATCTAACCTTTGTTTTATTTTGACCTCCGACCAATTGTTTCACCGCTATCAACCCCAAAAACAAAGTTTTCACGTGAAAATTACAAAAAAATTACACATAATCACGTTTTTCGGCCAAACCAATGGAGATGGGGCCTTTAAGTTACTGGACCTTTTCTGTAAATCGCACAATTTGCTAATTTAATGGGTCAATCAGATTTGAGCTACGACCAACGGTTCGGCCGCTATCGGGCTCGAAACATTATTTTTATCGAAAAAATCTCTGGAATGTCAAATATTCGAGCGTTTTGTCGCTTAACCATTGAAGATAGAGCAAAAAGCCACTGGACCTTTTTTGTAGTTCACTTTATTCCTGATTATGAATTTTTCGTCAGATCCGAGCTAGCTCCAACGGTTCGCCCTCTATCGGGCTTACAAAAAAGGCCTGCAAGGGTAAAAAATGCGCGTTTTTTGCGAATTTTTTTTAGGGATTTAAAATTACAAATTCCCGGTTTTTAGACTTTTCCTGTTGGTTATACGGCAAAAGGTACCTGCGTGCAAAATTTCAAGTTTCTAGCACTTCTAGAAGTAGGTTATAATTTGTATATATATATCAGTCAGTCAGTCAGTTTCACATGCGGCTGTATAGTATATTAGATATATACATATATATATATATATATATATATATATATATATATATATATATATCGTTATATATATGTTATATATATATATATATATATATATATATTGTTATCTTTAATTTTATGTCTAATGTGTTGCCTACTCTATACATTTATATTAAACAATGTGTCAGTTTCTTTTATCATTCATTAATGTGGTTTTTCTAAATTAACTTAATTTCTACCAAAACTCTTCTAACCAAAAATTGACATATTTCTGTTAGTTTGATAGTGTTAGACATATACCCTTTTTCTTCTAAATTCTTATTCATATATAAACAATCATAATTTTCCAATTCATAATTTCATAATCATATACTGAATCAACCAATTCTGGACGATCAATTGTATCAAACAACTTGGAAAAATCTATAAAAAGTGCTAGCATATGCCGACTTGAATCTAATACATAGTTTGTAAAATTCCTAAATTCTTTTAAGGCATGCTTTGTGCTTCTTCCTCTTTGAAAAGCAAACTGGTGTTGGTTTAGTTTGCTGTTTTCGGCGAGGTATTTATATAAGTGGGTAGCTACATATTTCTCTATTACTTTTTCAAGTGCTGGGAGTGTTGCTACTGGGCGGTAATTATGCATTTTAGTATTTTCTTTGCCTTTGTGTATAGGTTTTATAATTGAGGTCTGTAGGAATTCAGGAAATATTCTTTAGCGTAAGGAATTGTTTTTTAGGCTAGAAAGCAGTTCTGATAATTGGTCTATCACTGTTGTAATGTCCTTTTCTGAACCTCGAGATTTATTAACATCCATCTTTAGTGCAATGTCTTTAATGGTTTCTGTTTTTTATCTAGGTTGTTTATTATAGGCAACACTGATCTATTTGATGGTCTATGTCTGGAACGTTCTGTTGTATTTACACTTGTGTTTAATTTGATTCACACCTTCTACAAAATATTTGGGAAACTTACTTACAATGTCTTTCTTTGTATGCTTTGTACTCATTTCTACCATTATTACTTCATCTAAGGATTTCCTTTGGTTTATGCCCAGTGGACGTCTGCCAAGTTTTTTTTTAATTTCACATTTTGTGTTATTAAAATGAGCCACACAGCACCAGTTTTTCTTATATTTTATCATATTGTGCACTTTATTTCTGAAGTTTTTATATGCTTTTCTATACTGTTTGTTATTTAGATTATACTTCCATATTATAAATAGCCTATCTCATTCTTTAACCATATAATTAGATTGAGGGAGGAGCCCTTCTTATTGGAATACACTACTTTGTAATAATGGATGATCGAAAAGTCACAATTATCCAATAAATTTATTTTTGTATACGAGGCCTTTTAGCATCATAGATGCCATCGTTAGGTGTGAAACAACAATTTGAATGTTATAAATATTTAACATTTCAAATTAACTATCAGCTGAGTAAAGCTTAATACAAGATTTCTTTAATTTAAAGTAAAATAAAATAAATATTAATATGTGTATAAAAGTTTGGGTCAAAAAGAATTTTGTTATATTTTAAAGGAACGGTGAATTTTGAATCGGTCCAAAATCATTGTTAAATATTTTATTTTTATGTTTTGTTATGTATAATGTTCCATAAGCGTCAAGTTCTTGGACTTGTTTTAATAATATGAAATTTTTAAAAGTGTGATTTGTTTCTAATGCATGTTGGGCAATAGCTGACTTTTGAGTTTGTCCGTATTTATAATTATTGTACGATTATATTATTATCATTTATAAGTATTGTCCCTGTATAAAAATAAAATTATTGGAGAATTGTGACTTTTCGTTCATCAATTATTACAAAGTAACATATACATTAGGTCACTCTTTTATTCTTTTTATTTACGGATAACATACTTTCTGGTAACCTTGCTTTTCCTTTAGCATTATACAATTTATTAAATGTGTCACGCAGTTTTTCAAACCCCTCATTGACATCCTCAGTAACTATTGCCCTCTAATCGGTGTTTATAAAATTGTACCTTAACTTTCTTTCGTTATACAGGTCCCTTTTTTATTAGTTTTAGGATTATTATCTGATTTGTTATTTATTTAAAATAACAAAAAAACAATAACAAAAAAATAACAAAATTTAAATAACAAATCAGATAATAATATAGTTTGTCAGTTATATTTATAACTGATAAACTACGGGGTAATGGTCCAATATTTTTGTTTTTATTAATAAAGTATTATTTTTCTTGAAACAATGTTCTTCTAAATATATAGCCTATACGTGATTTCACTACTACTCTTAATCTCACTTCCTCCTTGGTATACTTCCATATTCCCCTGCTTAGTCCCATGCAGCTAGAATTGTTTCATACTGCTTAACATATTAATATTTCTTATCAGTTAAATCTATAATAGCATCTCCTATCAGCACACATATTTTATAATTCTTCACCTTCTTTAGATCTGAATCTATTTCCGCCATAAAATGTTTTATTGATAACGTACTTGAAGAACTAGGTGGTCTGTAGATGGCTTTTACACATATCTTGTTTTTTTATCCTAATTCACTAAAAAAATCCTAAATGAACTAAAATTTCACCCAATATTCATTCTATTAATTTGTATATTATATTAGTATTTTGTTTAATTTATAGCCCCCTCATGTTACATTATTGAGCCCCCTCCTGGTTTGGTTTTTCTTAACTTATAAGCTTTTTCATAGTTTCTTATAGTATTATGATAATAATTTTGTATTCTCCTCACAAAGTTGTTACGATAAGATTATTAAATAAAAATTTCTGTTTCATATTTTAATCTGCATTATGAATTCATCCCAATGTTTTTCTATTGATCTTGTATTTAGGTGTAGTATGCTTAGGCTATTTTATTTATAACATCTACGTAGCATTTTCATAATTAAAATCTATATCATTCATTGTAATAGTTAAAAACTACTAGCTTAACAGGTCTAATAGTTCTTACAAACACTCACAACATTAAACATTAAATTAAATATTGATATATAACTAGGGGCCACCTACAACTAAAAAGAAATGAGTATGTGTTTTACTTTGAAAATTGATCTTGTGCATATCACTGAATTAAAAAGCAAATAGAATTATTTATTATCAATATGCAACATCTCTAAGTAAATAGGCAGCGAAAAACGATATGTAAATAGTAAAAATAAATAGTACACGAAAAAAGAGCAGCTTTAAGTAAAGTATTTATTAACAAAAAAATTAATTTTATTTCTATAACCACTATAAAACGATCTGCTTTTAAATTAAGTTTAATGAAAAAGCCTTAAATTCAATTTAATTTAATAACTTGGACTTTCTCGTACAAAATTCTCAAAAATACCCTCCAGATTCAAAATGAACAATACATAGTTATGGATATCGACCAAAGCAAACATATAACAAAATTACAGAGGCAAAGGGTTTCTGAACTAATATTTGGGACATTATCAGGAAAGCTTTGATTCCACAGAAGCCAGCACAAACAGTTGTCACAAAGCTATGACGTTGTTATACAGCAGAATTCCCTTGACCAATCAAGCGTGTGTACACACCAATTGACCCCGGGTGCTGTCATGGCCTATAGCTTGGGTCTCTTCCGAGTCTGACGTTGAAATGCACACGCTAGTGTGAGTGGGTACCATTTCGTAGAAACAGTACTTGTTACAAAACTTTCATCTATATGCTTTTTATGTTTATCAATATTTGTTGAGAATATACGTTTAGATATAAAATCACTTTCAAAACAGTTCAATAACACATTTTCAAAGCATTCTATGTAACATCGTAAAGTATTCTAAGCATTATCACTAATATTTGAAGGGTATTGTATTATCTTAATAATCACGACGTAGGCTAAACGTTAGAAAATATTACGGGGTTTTTATTCACGATGAATAACGAGATTTACTAAAATTGATTAATTTGTAATCAGTGTTAAACTCGGTATAGTTGAACAAAACTTCATTTAAAACTGCATTTAGCTCCAATTAACCTGACCTTCAGCGAAGCGTAAGTTGCGAGCCTGCGGTTCTCCAACCGACAAATTATGTATTTCGATCCAGGGTGGCCAACGCAAATTTGAAGTTATTGGTTGTCAAATAGACAGTTTTCCCTTAAATTTGTTAATACAATGGTTTAAAATTACCATTGCATAAAGTAATTAACACTATTTACTGTTCTTCGATAATTTTACTGCAGTAGGTTATTTTAAATTAGAATAGTAATTTGGAAAAAGAAATATTGCAGCACAATTTTGCTCTAATATTCTGTATTTACTTTTTGTAAATAGCTTTAAAATACGTTTTCCTTACAGGTGATATTTATTTTTTTAAGTAATTATAGATATAAGAATACTAAAAGTGTATTCATTGTGAAAGAGCCTATAGAGTTTTTCAGCCACTGATTTATTAGATAATTGAATTTTAAATATCAATTTCTCTGTCAGAATAAATTACAAACCAACAAGATTAGAAATTTTCCTTTCTAAGTTTTGGTATAACTGATAAAGTGTACTGCTCACTTAAATTCAATCTCCACTAGTGTCCCTCTGTAATTATTTAGTTAATTATTATTATGTTTTTATCACGTGTATCAAGAATAAAAATTACTTTGTCTAAATTATCGCAATGCAAGAACAGGAAGAGACTTAAAACAAAAATATTGATGACACGATTACAGTAATTTAATTCAAACTTTACATGCCTATGCAATTTTTATTAACTCGATAAATATCTTTATCATCCTAAGATTCCATAAACGGAAAGTCCATATAAATGTTTCCTCGAGGAAGGGATAAATTAAAATACTCATAGTTTGAAATAATAATGAAATAGAAGTTAGAATTATTTTAGAGATAGAAATTACTAAAACATTTTTCTTCTAAGGACATATTATTAAAATGTTTTAATTTAACACCCTATCGTGTTTTGTATAGCTAATATTTTTATTATAATTTACTTCTATCGTAGTTATTGAATTATTCAACCATTTGCATAAAACGAAAACAAGAAATCTTTTACGAATTCTGCTTGTTGTTATAAAATATTTGGATTTACCTACTTAAGCACTCTTACATGAAGAACGGTCCAACTTTGCGTTAAACCTGTACTCCTTACATATATTACAGGCAATTTCTGTAAATTCATCTCTCAAAACACATTTACTAGTAAACACCTTTAATGCTCAAATAAATGTTGCAAGTTTAAAGAATGTACTAAATAAATGAGTTTTCTAAAAGCTAAACTAAGAATTTATTTAATAGATTGGTCATAATATGTATAAGGATGTGCTTACTGACTAACTGATTCGTCAACGCACTGCAAAAACCATGAAATATAAAGACATGCAATTTAGTACTTAAGTTTATATTGTGCCCTGTAGGCGCACTAAGAAATCTCCGTAATCAGGAATCCACCTCATTGGCCTCTACAACTGCAAAAATTCCCACAAGAAATGCATTGCTGCAAACACATGTTATTGAAAGAGCTTTGTTAAACGTAACTAATTGCTCTTGTGCTTTTGTAAATATTGTAATATGACAGGACAACATGTTTCACTCATTTAACTACAATTTTAAATTTGCTTACATTTACGGTCATCAAACATAAAGTAAGCTTTATAGTAACAACACTTTTTATTCATATATTTTCTGCAACCACTACTGGGCATATAGTTTATCCAAATAAGAAAAATTTAGTTTTAGTCATAGGTTATAAAATAAAATTTGATTTTAGTTATTTTGAAAGTAAGTTTTAGCAAATATGAAGTGTACATTGCTTACATGATGAGCTTAAACAGTGATTAACCATCTGAATCTATTAACCATAAACACTGACATAACGTAAATACAAAGTATGCTTACTTCCTTGTCTAAATTTCATACACCATCACTTATTACTGAAAGGTAAGGAGTTTGACATTAGGATTCCTCTAGACTGTCCTTAAATTGTTCAATCGTTACTGAAATCGTGGGAGCTATTTAATCAAATACCATGAAATGTTGTTGAGAAATTCGATTTATTTATTGGGTGGGTAAAAATATATTTTCTTACTTCAGGGTCCCATAAAACTGTTTTTAAAGTAAAATCTAAAATATACCTGTAGATTTTAATATCTTGCAGTGAGTATGACCTTTATCAGGAGTGTTTGGAATGACACTTGAAAAGAATATGCCCATTGAGTTGCTGTTTATCATTGCCGCGGATAACAGATAGTTACATTACAAGTTCCTAATACCTGAGTCTTTTGGATTTTAGATGCAGAATATTCATTATTTACTGTGCTTGTCCGGGTTACATAACCGGAACCACCGAACAATTGTTAAGTTCGTCTTTTGTATTTTGTCAAACTACAACATTATGGTGTCAAATTCTCAGGTAATATGAGTTCGATCATGTGTTGGTCACGTTTCATTTTGACACGTTACAGCCCCAGATTAACGCCGAAAGCCGAGGTATTGAGATTATATGCGCAGGCGTCGCCATAAGCCCCAGTCGCTCACTCTGCCGCTCAGTACCGACTCTGACATCGAGTAGCGCCGTACTCCGCCGCCGCCGCCGCTGCCGCCGTACAATCGTCATCACCGCGTCTCTTTGTACTTATTTCTTTACTTTCTGTACACTTCACAAGACTCGGTTAAGTGTTGAATTTAGTGGAAATCTGTGAAAGAACTTACTTTCCATTATGTAAGTGAATAAATGTAACTTGCTAAATAATCTTTTACTTTTAATTTGAATGTACATATTAAAAACAGTAATAAAGTAAAGTATTGATATATTTCAACTATAACCGTTTTAGTATAACATTTTTCAATTCAGTTTTAGAAATGCATCAGTTCTTAACAGTTGCTATATTATTGGCTAATACCATGTTTGTATACTTATTATTATTTCATCAAATTTAAATCATCTACGAAATTTTTAAAACCCTTTTGCGTTGTAAATTTAAAGATAGAGTTAAATTATTAATATCAGTTTTAGATGTACCTTGTGTTAGTTAGGAGTTGAGTATTTCTGTTTGTAACAAATTGAAGGCAGTTACAATTTATAAAATATAATTAAAATATGTTAAACAGTCTTATAAACGTGTATATTGCATACATTTGTAAATTATACATTAGTTTCTATTCATAGAAATCTAACATTTTATATCTATAGACAAGGACCGGAAAGAGAGTTATTTTTATTTAATCAACAAGGAGAAAAGAGTAAATTCTAATTGATCATACGTAACATTCCTGTAACATCAATTTTGGCACCACGTTCAGTGAAAGAATTCGATAAGTGTCTGAACAATTCCCTGGAAAATGTTTTGTGTGGTTACATGTCTACAATTTTTGAAAATTAATCTGTCTTAACACTTCTTATGTTCTATGATTAGAACTGCAAAGTAAAGTAACACAGTATTGTGCAAAATCGTTCCCTTTAATCCATTCTGATTAGCAGATGAAGCAGCCTAGGTAGTTACTATCGAACTCGATTACCGTAAATATTTTACATTAGAGGAATATAACATATAAAATTTCTTAAATTTTAAATCAGAATCCGATGGTGCAGCCTATTATCATAGCCCTACAAGTTTAGATAATATAAAATTGTGTACTTTGACACACAATTACCATAGACATATTTTATGTGACGTATTTTATTTCACGTGATCATTATGGTCAAACATGAGTTCTTTACTAAACAAAAGCCAAGGAAGCCTTAATTTGTACAAATGGCTGTAGTGGTCCAAATAGAGTAATGACTTACAAAAATAAAATATATCATAAGAAATTCCAAAAATAAAGTTTTTAATAGGCTAAGTGAATGTGTACATGAAAATGTAGTGAGATCATATGTTTTATATATACCATCTGGAACTAATTCTAGAATTGGTTATGCGTTCTAACTTTTATTCTATATTATTGAATTATATAACTGGTTTTACTAGAAATTACATGAGGAATATTGGTTTAAGAACTCTGGTATAAGACTTTTCCTAAGCAAGTAAAGACTCTGTCGGAAGAATACGAAGATTCTGTACCCTGTATATTTACAATATACATTTTTAATGTAGTTTTTACTTCACTAATTTTTCTTTACACAGTTCTTGTCAAAAAATCTTATGTGATTTATATGTAATTTATTCTGGATAATATTTATAATTTAGGTATTATTTGCATTCTAATACACTTTTCGTTTTCCCTATAGCTCTGTAAATATCGGAGTTCATAAGTTTAAATTAGCATCACAGTGAAAAGAGATGGTGTACAAGCATACCAAAGAACATAGCAGACATATTTATAAGTTTAATTTTTACTAAGTTATATCTTCTTTGGCCTCTATGAGGATAGGTATTGCTGCCACTAATTGCATTATATAAGCGTAATTTTGGATGTCATGTTTCGTGAAGTCTTGTGATACGCTTGTAATTGTCGGCAAGTCGTACAATGAGGACAGTTGAAATTTTACAGCTGTTTCTTTAAGCAAAATCTATCTAAAACCTCAGAATATATTATTAAAAGATAATACCGTAAATACATAAGGTGTAAAAAATCCCGCACGGACTTGATCATTCCTGAACGATTACAGGTAAAGCAATAAAACTTGGTAAATCTTTACTGCACCTATCAATAAACTTATTATCGGTCCGTAACTACAATTTGAGGAAACAAGCGAGCTCAGTGAGTCCGTCAATGTAGAAAGTGGAATCACAAAGCAATAAGGGGTTTTTAATAGAATGCTTATAACAGAAAATCGTTAAAGGGGACATCGAATCAGTTCGTCACTGGTAAAGTTTACAATACTGATTAGGTATGTAAATACTGATATCATTCCTACACTGGACCGAAGAAATAGTGTGTATAGAGAACATAGATTGGGAAGCAAGAACGTTACGAATTAATTATCTTTGCATATTGATGACAACTGTCGAAAAGAAAGTGTTGAAAAATGTGTGTGTTATTAATATTAATTTTAGTTTTACTCAACAACTAAAATTTATTTTATTATTTTATTTCAAAACCGATTCTAACAAATTTGGTATTTTTAGTGTTGTCATTAAGTTTGCAATAAATAATTATTCTTGCAATTTTTACGTTAATTAACAGATTTGGGATATCAAAATTCGAAAAAGTTTTAATGCCGCTATTTTGAAATGAAAGTGAGAATATTGTAATTAGCTTAACATTACTGCCAATTTTCATTATATTTGTTCCAACGGCTTCTGAGATACGGTTTTTAAAATAAAAAACACATATGGACAGACAGGCACTTAATGAAGCGAGATAGGTATATTTTCATTTGAACATTTTTTTCTTGTCTACTATCATGTTCTGAAGTTGTGCAACGTCTCACAAAATAACCTGTATATATTGGTTTTCGGGGTCAATGTTTCCTTGTATATATAATTAATTTGAACTAGAAATGCAAAACTGACCTAATAATAACTTACTAACTTCCTTAATCACTCGACCTGTATGTCTTGAATTCTGAAAATCAGGTATGTTTATACCAGTTTTACAATATCGTAGGACCTTATCGTATTATCACAAGTGCTTTCACTCAAAGAGTTATAAAATTCGATTTTGGAGTTCCTTTACAATGGTCTAAAGTAGTTCAAGTGTTACTGAAATTAAGGGAGCTATACAATAAATTCCACGGCAATAGAAATTGCGGACGAAGCCGCGACTAGTGCTAGTGAGTACATAAAAGACTAAAATTTAGATTCATTAGATCAAAGACAGAACTGTGAGTTTTAGAGACGCCTAGATTTATTGCTTACATAACTATTTTGATTCTTCTTCATGAAGCGAATTTTATGACCGCTAAGACTGTTCTTTTTTCTTGTGACTTTTCTAAACAAGAAAGTCAGTTGTATGTGATATCTGATTTTAATTGAATGAGGAGATAAGTGCATTTAAAAGACTGTACTAGATGTAAAAATCAGTAAACCAATGTTCTGCGTCCACGCCACTATTTATATTTTTATATGTAGATTAAAATGTCACAAACTAACAGAATTAATAGTAGAGGTGTATAAAGTGTGAATCGTCTTGTATTCCAGGGTCATGATTACGTCACGATTTCTCGTAAAGTATGTCTCACATATCGGCTATCAGCCCCGGTCATTTATCAATCCTCGTCGATGACCGTTCAACGCAGGTCCTGAAGGACGATATTTCAAGCGTAACCTTACTTTTCAATTCTTTTTAGTACACGTCTCAGACTAATGGTCAGATACTCAACAACTGTACAAATACATTAGTACCTATGCATTTGTTATATTTAGGTTATATGTAACCCTATGTGTGTTGTGGTTACATGTTGTAGGTTTGTATCTACTTCTTAACAAAACCAATCACCACAACAATTGTTAATAAAATTATGCAGTATTTGTGTGCAACTTCTGAGATACTAGGATACTGTACAGTACGTAAGCTATATATATATATATATATATATATATATATATATATATATATCACAATTTAGTTTGTTTGATAAGCATCTTATCTTTTTACATATGTACGAGTTTGTATGTGTTTATTGCGTCTGTATGTGTTGAACTATGCTGTAAGTGTAAAGGTTATATTTGGACAAATAATTTGTGATTGTATATATTTTGGCTCGTATAAATTTGAATTAGGGAAGAATTAGTATAGTGACTGTAAGAGATACTTTAAATGCAAAGTGTTATTAGGTATAAGAATGTGTGTATGTGTGCGTGCGTGCGTGGGGGAACTCCGGTCTTCGAAACCTACCATTTACAGGACTGTGTGCGTGTATGTGTCTTCTGGGGGATGACATTCGCGAGCAATACGATATTCCAATACATATAAATATAAATCCTCGATGATAAGGAACGGTGAATATTGTACGCTGTTGTCCAGATGTCTGTCTGATAACAAAGAGTTGCACCAAGGCTCCGAATAAAATACAAGCATAAAATTGTGTTCACATGATACTTCATACAGTATTGTATATTAACAATATATATATATATATATATATATATATATATATATATATATATAGCTTACATAATCATATTCAACTACATGAAATATCTCGAGCGCGTTTCTTACTTTATAATTTTGCTGTCTTGATAACAGTTGATTGTATAATAGTACTTATGTTTATAGTATTCTCATACCTCTCTTTATTTAAAGTTAAACGCTGGCCAAACGCATATTCCATCACATCATAGAAGGTTAACTTTTGATAAATGTAACTGTAAATGTAATGTATGTGTGTTGATGTGTTTTGTTGGTTGTAAGGTGAACTGTATTAAAATGTAACTGTATCCGTTCAATAGTACATTATATATTTTAATAATTGTTATAGTATATATCAATCAGTATTCCCTACAAAGAAACATTAATTACTTTAATTTAACTTATTATAATTTAAACACATACAACGTTTGGTCTGAGACACTGAAACAGAAATATATATATATATATGTATATATATATATATATATATATATATGTATATATATGTGTGTGTATATATATATATATATATATATATATATATATATATGCAGTTTATTTGGCAGCACTATTTACAGGTGTGCTATGAGCAGTTATAATAAATTAATATTATATTTTGGTCATTAAAATAGGTAAGAGTTGTACATTTTTAAACATCAATATATTTAAAAAAAAGTCAATATAAGTAAACAGACAGTGTCAATGAATAATTTTAATATTTACACTCAGGTATTTTAATAATCATATGGTACAAATAAATTCAAAACTCTGTGTAGGTATAAATGATTTTACATGTTGACTGCGGCAGACAGTACATTGTTAATTGAAATAATAAACAGTCAGTATATAACCGCAGTAAACGTATTAACTACTTACAATACAGCTATATAGTTATTGTATATTAGTTTCTACTACATGTAAGAAAAGCTCATACAGCAGTTTTCACTACGTGGAATGTAATTTTATTATTAGTGAACAGTATATTTACCACGTGTAAATAGCTATATAACTATTGTACATTAGTTTCAATTAGATGTAATATACTAGCTACGCAGTCAATATAAGGTATTTTAAAATGTCCTTTACTGGGTATTACTAGAAGACAGTATCAATGTCTTATAGTAACATTTATGTTTTGTTCGTAGGAAATGGAGTGGAACCAATCGTTTGAAAGCTTTCCATCGAACAACTTCAATTATTGATCTATCATTCAAAAGACAATAATATTAATTATTCCATAAATAAGTCAGTTTATTTGGTATACATTGTAATTACTGACAAAAATATATAAATATAAATTCGTACGTTGTGAAAAACTTGTTTCAGTGTACTTTGTAAAGTTGATTAAATTAGTTTTTAAAGTTGATGTCTTTAAATAAATTAGTAAAAGAACTGAGTGAAAAGGATGTTCCTGAAGCTGGGGGCAAATCGGCCTCAGCCTCAGCCTTCAGCAGCAGACATGGCCGATTACTATCAGCAGTTGCTGAGTCAGATGAGGAACCGGTCAGAGGCGCTGAGGCAATCTGGGCTGAGCCACGAGGGGCTACAGGCACTCTTCAACTTTACCGAGGCCGACCTTGAGTTTCTGTTTAACACGAGCCGAGACCCTGAACCGGTGGTACCGGCCTACTGCGAGGGCACTCTTAGAGAGGTAGGCACATTAGAGCATTAGAAAATACTGTATCTTGTGGTTTATATATATATATTCAGGCATACATAGATCCATTCTCTCTAATCAACCATCCCGAACATTAAAGGATCCACGACAAGGTAGGAGCACGGCACTATGTGTCAGGTAAGAGGTTTCGATGAAGTTACATGCAAAATTTTAGGTCTATAGCTCAATAGTTTCTTTCTCAAGAAATACTACATACAGACAGAAAATAATTGTTTACAGTCTCTAGACCGAGAAGAGTGAAATTTTGACAGTCTGCTGAGCGATACATCTTTAATGTCACTCAGCTATATCTACGGAGTGACATGTACCATTTTCGAACTTCGTGTTTCGTGTATTCGATAACAAATTACACTTTATATGAAATTTTTTATATTCAGGTTCATTTCTGATATATCATGTGGAAAGACAGGCAGACAGGCGCTCTTGTGATAGGCTTCTATAACACTCAGCCAATTCAGAAAATGCCGATTTCGAGAATCCCTTTGAATATCGTCTCTGTATATCGTAGGTTTTCATCCATCTACCTACTTCTTCTTTACCAAATCTGAGTTGCTGAAGTTACGTTGACATCCTCTTTTAGAGTCATCTTTTGTAAAATAACATCGTTATCACCTGAGAGAAGGCTTAAACCAAGAGTATCATTTTGTTTTAAGGCAATTTAAGTTCATGCTTAGTAATCAGATATATTGCATCATCTTTTTAATGAAGGCGTATCGAGCCCTGCAAGCTATTATTCCGTTTCAACTGTACGTTGGCCAGTGTTTTTCCTGTATTTTTGAGGTACGTTTGTTTACATCTATATACATTTTAATAATTTTACACGTATAGCTACTTATGTTACTTTTTCTTTGTAAATATTTCTCTTCGGAAACGGAATTTAGGCCTAAATGGAAACGATCTGCAGTTATCTATAATAACACTGTGAGTTATTCTGTATTTAGAAGGATATTTGAGACTTTAATTATTACGCCACCTAAATCCCATACTTGAAGTAACAACATTGAACTGACATGTGCCACTAACATATTTCTTTTACAAATTACCTTACTTTCTGATGCTACTTATTTCCAAAACTGTATTACTCATTATCAGCAAGCGTACTGTAACAGAGACGCTTTGAACAAAAACGATTAGGCTACCAGGAATTTCAATGTAATTAGAAGCCCATGACACCGGCAGGCATCATGTAAATCTTGTGATGTTACGACACAGAATCAATTGAAAATTTCACTACAGCTATTGCAGTTTTAACTTCGTTATGCAGCTATATCGTGTTTATTTTAAAAGATGTATTGTTAGAACATATCGCAGAAACAATTCTTCAAAATCTGAGTTTAATGGTACCATTTAGTATAGAATAAATATTTTGGGAATAGCTCTATAGAAAATAGAGCACTTTTAGTGCGCGTGCAAAAGACAAAAACGCGCTTCATTGTTGTCTACAGACAACTATAGAATTTGGGAATGGGAGGGCCAAGTCAGGTAATCGTACAGCATCGGGAGGGGGGCTTTTGTAAGAACTTTTGTCCTCCTTTTGCACTGATCACCCACAGACAACTGACCAGAGTCCAATAGTAAATGGAGATCGTCACGGCAGAAACAAAATTACGGCAAATCAAGACACAGGATTGACCTTTGTTATTACTTTACTCTAGATGAACGTGATGCTGCATTGGTTTATTACAATTATATCTTATATACGTGATTTTGTAGGTTTACTTGTTACTTTACATTTCAGAACTGGCAACCAAAGCGGAAAGGGTTTGAGTGACGGTTGACTGATCGGTTGGCATGTTAATTTTGAATGTGGTGCTTTTTAAGTACTTTTGTCATGCCTTAATTCTTAGGTTTGCGTTATTGCAATCTTGGTTACAGAGAAAATATTATTGTTTATGAGTGTTTATCCTCTGGCCGTAGGACTTAATAGTCCTAACCTCGCCAATTGTATATGTTTTTCTTTGTGTTCAATAAAGACATTTTTTATTTCATTTTATTTTCAGCATAAAATAAAAATTGAACATAGAAGGATATTTGTACTTATTTTTAATTTTATAATCTGCAGAATCATTATAATTCAATATATTCCGTCTATGCATGGAGTAAACAAATATCTCATGGCAATGTATAATTTATTTTTAAACCTCTATCTGATGTTTATTAACGAAAAATTACATATCTGCCCAACATTATTCTCAAAATACTGGCATGAAAATCATCCAATAGTATCAACTGAGTCTTTGATGTATTATTCCAAGATAAGCTATGTGTGAATTAATCCGTGTTGGTTGAACCATATGCATATCATTGTAAAAAATTATAAACTATAAGTAGTAGTTAGTTAGGTGAATATTGGCTTAAAAAATAAAACTTTGAAACATAAACCCTCAATTTCGCGATTATATTTTCAATTTCCAAATCCCACTGCATGTTACGGTCTAATGTTATGCAGAGTAACTTGTCACAAATTTGAATGATAGGCATTGAAAGATACCTCGTCGTAAAGATATCTATGCAAGTTGCTATGTATGTGAAATTGTATGTTTGGCCGTACACATGTAAAGGCTAGGGAATACATTTGCATCAATTTGGTTTTATTACCACTTATATAACCAAATCATTATCGTACGATTATATGATATTGGATTATAAACATCATATGGTTATAACGGTAATGCTAAGAAATCTGCAGTAAATGCACTTTTTCCTCCACCCTCTAGTCTGAAATAACAATTGCTATTTCATCTTTGTACGTTAATATTTTACCTGGTTTCATGAAATCTGGCCCGTCATTAACATAGAGTACGTAAATCATGGGACCGGAATACTACCAAACGTTAATAACCATGTTTTACCATAGATATCTTTAATACTTACTTGATCTAATAGTCTGTGAACCAATCCAATTAGTATAGCCTCTTATTTCAGCTTTTTTCTAATTCCAAACTAATTTTATAGTGCCTCAGAATACTGAATACTTTTGAAAAATTTATAAAACCTACAATCTTAATTACTTTGCATGCCTGAATAGTCACTTAATAGACCGTTAGATGCCGTCCCATTTGATTTGTGTAATAGCTTTTACTTATAACTGTATTCGCTTGTAGATGCTTTATCAAACTGTCAGCTAAACATTTTTCTATAACTTTGTCAAGAGAACCAAGTAATACTATTGGGCAATAGTTCAAAAACTCATAGTTTTTTTAATATACATATTTTAATTCAAATGAAAAAATGTTATAGTCAATGACACATTTTACTTTGTTCTCTAGGTCCGTAAATAAGGGATATGTCGATTCATTAAAGTTTAAATGGCCACAATATCGGAATGGAATGGTGAACAAAATGTACCAATGAACATGGTCGATATACTTAAGTGAACGTTTTTATACCATTTCATATATACTCGTACATATAAACTCTAGAACCTGAAATGGGGGATGGTTATAGGCTCTGAGCATCATATGAAGAAAAGCTACGAGGAACTTTTTCTTCCATGCACTTTTACTTAGTTTAAATCAGAACAAAGGTTAATTTAATACAGTTTGCTCAGAAAATAGCGTAATTTTTTTTTAATTTCTGGAATATCTAGTCTATTAGTAGGCTATAAAGCAATATTCTGGTATATTTACGTTGGGCGTCCTTCTTTTAAAATATTTATGTAACTAAAAACAGCTGGTGGGAGCGTTTGCATTCTGTAAATCTGTGTTTATGATGTGCTGGTCTTATTTATTACGAAACAAGTATGTTTGTAAACTTCAATACGACAGCACGTACTTCAATAGCTTTTTTATAAAGTACCTACAAAAATGTAACAAATTTGTAAGAGAGTTTCGGATATTACATTTCCAAACAATATTATTGCTAAAAGCTAATAAATTGTCCTGAAGTGGATAGAATGGCTGTTTATAACAAAAATTAAAATAAATGTATATATTTTTAAAATGGAACTGATTACTGAAATTGAGTAATAATAACAGATAAATGTGTTTAAATTATTTATTTACTTTAGTGGTTAAATATATTAAACCAGTTACTATGCGCTTTGAATTTATTTATTACGTATTGATTAATGTTTACTATTATAGCTTGTTTGAAGTCATAAAGGTATTGATTAGTATTGATATTTTCAGTTACGCTATTAACAATACCTGCTTGAAAGAATTACTAAACAATAATACCAAAATATGGTATACAGAACACTGCAGTGTTGTGCTGTACCAGTGTTTATGGAATAGTTTCAACTGATAATTTCAAGTGATAAAATCTCCTTATCAGAGACTCTCTGACTGTTTCTGTTGCAGGTGGCTGTAGGTAACCGCAAAATTCACATATATGCGAGTGTTCAAATATGCAGGTTAGAACCATCTCGTACCTACTATCAGTAGTACTATAGTAATTAACCTGGCGGAAACACTCCGATTGAAATGTGTGAGTCTTCTAGTCTGCGTGTTCGGGACCATCGCTAACCTGCTGAACATTATCGTACTCATGCGCAAGGGCTGACGAGAACACTCCGACTAAGACGTGCTATTGTGCTTGTTGCAGGTGGCTGCAGGTTACCGCCAAATCCACAGATATGCGAGTCTTCTAGTCTGCGTGTTCGGGACCATCGCTAACCTGCTGAACATTATCTTACTGACGCGCAAGAAGCTGGCGGGCACACTCTGACTGAGACATGCTATTGTGCTTGTTGCAGGTGGCTGCAGGTTACCGCCAAATCCACTTATATGCGAGCCTTCTAGTCTACTTGTTGGGGACCATCGCTAACCTGCTGAACATTATCGTACTGATGCGCAAGGAGCTGACGAGAACACTCCGACTAAGACGTGCTATTGTGCTTGTTGCAGGTGGCTGCAGGTTACCGCCAAATCCACGGATATGTGAGTCTTCTAGTCTACTTGTTCGGGACCATCGCTAACCTGCTGAACATTATCGTACTGACGCGCAAGAAGCTGGCGGGCACACTCTGACTGAGACATGCTATTTTGCTTGTTGCAGGTGGCTGCAGGTTACCGCCAAATCCACTTATATGCGAGCCTTCTAGTCTACTTGTTGGGGACCATCGCTAACCTGCTGAACATTATCGTACTGATGCGCAAGGAGCTGACGAGAACACTCCGACTAAGACGTGCTATTGTGCTTGTTGCAGGTGGCTGCAGGTTACCGCCAAATCCACGGATATGTGAGTCTTCTAGTCTGCGTGTTCGGGACCATCGCTAACCTGCTGAACATTATCGTACTGACGCGCAAGGAGCTGACGAGAACACTCCGACTAAGACGTGCTATTGTGCTTGTTGCAGGTGGCTGCAGGTTACCGCCAAATCCACGGATATGCGAGTCTTCTAGTCTGCGTGTTCGGGACCATCGCTAACCTGCTGAACATTATCGTACTGATGCGCAAGGAGCTGACGAGAACACTCCGACTAAGACGTGCTATTGTGCTTGTTGCAGGTGGCTGCAGGTTACCGCCAAATCCACGGATATGCGAGTCTTCTAGTCTGCGTGTTCGGGACCATCGCTAACCTGCTGAACATTATCGTACTGACGCGCAAGGAGCTGGCGGGAACACCCATCAACCGCATTCTGACGGGAATCGCTGTGGCCGACATGCTCGTCATGCTGGAGTACATCCCCTTCTCCACCTACATGTACGTGCTGATGCCACCAGGGGTGAGGCAGTTGACACATGCTGAGGCAGTCTTTATCCTGGTTCACATGCACTTCTCCCAGCTCATGCACACGGTATCCATATGTCTCACCCTAACTTTGGCTCTCTGGAGGTACCTCGCAATCCAGTAAGTATTAGAAATTATCGATTTCAATAATCAAGGTAGGTCTGTATAGGATTATTTATTCTACTTTTTGTATAAATTAACTGTGCAAACTTATGAGTGTTTAAATTTAGTAACTATGCCTTTTTCGATATTAGAGATTGACTTTTTCGTTGCATATGACACAAGTATGTATTTAGTAATATAATCTGAAAATCCATGTGAGTACAGTTTTATTATTTAGCTAACAATTTTTATTACTTTTCCAATACATTTATAATTTGTAAAGTAATACTTTGTAAAATTCGTATAATTTATAAAGTAACTATTTACTAATGGTAGAGATACTTTTAGAGTTTAATATTACTAATCAGGGAAGAACCGTTCAGATAAAGGTGGTTTGGTCCTTATCGCAATACACCATGATACAAAGAGGTGTACACTTAAAATATAAATGACGTAATTGAAAGAGTTTTCAATAACAGTCGGAAATGATAATCCTTGTACGAAAAGGTAAGCAGCTTGCCTTTAATTTGGAATTTGATTTGCCGAAGTTTGAGGATCTTTTAGTTGTAAAGCCTCTCTTTTCAATGGACCTTTAACAGGTTGCAGGCTCTCATCTGTTCAAAGGTCTCAGAGGAAATCCCGCAATTTACGAGATTATTAAGTGGAGATCTACCCAATGATAATGGATAAAGTACTATCAAGGTTTCTTTTGAATATGTAACAGGCACATCGTGTTCGTCAACCAAGCTGTTGTTTCGATAGTAAAACTGGTCCATGAGTCGATAGCTAATTTGAATTGTACGTGTACTAAGCTTAATTTTTCGTCAAATCTATTTCTTGAAATACGTACATGAATTCATCGGTTAAAACTCTAATTCACCACATGTCTCCGATACGTATTCACGTATTGATAACGTTACCACGTAATTGATTTACTTACCAATCTGTACTTAGCTCAACCAGTTCTCTCATATAAGTAGGTATGTGGTACAAGATATATAAATAACGTATATATTTCGTATTAGATGTAACAACAGCATTACAACAACCAGAAATATCACTAATCATAATGTTTGTTCCAATACTGTCCTTTATTCCACAGTGGAACCATTAAAAATACTATTTAAATATATAATTCCTAACTTGTACTAAATATATCAATCAACTGTACTGGATATCACTGGAATATATTTATTAGAGCACTATAAATATATTGTATAATATCTTTGATCACGTAGAGTAACTTGACTAATATCACTATTTATTATTTTGTCATTTTAAACATTGCTCCTTAGCACTTCAACTCTGATTTTAGATAAATAATAAAGTTTCTCAAACGATCCTGAAATTGGACTTGTTTTGAGCCAGCTAAAAGTTAATCCATTCTTTCTAAACTTTGGTGAATGTTTTATTTATTTCAGAATGTAAAATACAATATTGGTCCACTACTTTAATATCGTTTGTAATATTTTTACATAGTACTTTTATTTTATTTTTTAGACTAATATAGTTCTAATATATGATATTTTGTAAGTTTTTAATATTAACACACGAGTTAACAGATCTGAACTTTATGAGTATTTTCATATTTTCACCTATAAACATTTCTTTTCTAATCGACAAGTTCTCCTGTCTTTACTTATAATATTAAGTTTAACCAAAACAATGTTACGTTTAATGTTTTAAATCACTAATATAACGATATTTAATTATACTGTACAAACGCTTATTGTTTTATTACAGAGTATAAGTACGTCACCCACGTGTCGTAACAGGCTTCGCTGATGTTGCATGGAAAATTTAAAATAGATATCTCATTTCATTCTCGAGATGTCCTGCGCACAAATAGTCACACAGACAATCATAAAAAAGAAGCTAACACAATATTTACGCATCATTTAACTCATTTTTGTAAATATGAAGTTGCCTGCAAATCTTAATTTAATAGACTATACAGCCGTATGTGAAACTGACTGACTGACTGATATATGTATACAAATTCTAACCTACTTCTGGAAGTGCTAGAAACTTGAAATTTTGCACGCAGGTACCTTTTGCCGTATTCGCAAAAAAACGCGCATTTTTTACCTTTGCAGGCCTTTTTTGTAAGCCCGATAGCGGGCGAACCATTAGAGCTAGCTCCAATCTGATGGAAAATCGTTGATCAAGAATGAAGTGAACTACAAAAAAGGTCCAGTGACTTTTTGTTCTACCTTCCATGGTTAAGCGACAAAACGCTCGAATATTTGACATTCCAGAGATTTTTTCACTAAAAATAATGTTTTGAGCCCGATAGCGGCCGAACCGTTGGTCGTAGCTCAAATCTGATTGACCCATTAAATTAGAAAATTGCGCGATCTACAGAAAAGGTCCAGTGACTTTTTGCCCTATCTCCATTGGTTTGGCCGAAAAAACGTGATTTTGTGCAATTTTTTTGTAATTTTAACGTGAAAATTTTGTTTATGGGGTCGATAGCGGCGAAACCATTGGTCGGAGGTCAAAATAAAACAGAGATTAGATCTAGGAAATAAGGTGATCTACAAAAAAGGTTCAGTACTTTTGTACTCTATCTCTATTTGTATTTGTGTAATTCATTCCAGATTCCGATTGCACTTGCTTTGCTAGGTTAACGAGTGAATACAACCCCAGATTTGAAATTGGCTAAGAGTTAGCTAAGCGTCAATAGTAGATAGGGACAGAGTGCTTTTTAATTAATTTAATGAAATACTGATTCCTTATCAACACTCTGGTATGGAATAATTTTAAGTAATTGTAACCTCTGATCAACGGTTTTTTATAAAAATTACTGTACACACATTTTTGTAGCACAGACACACATTTCCCAGAAAAGTACCACGCATTCTTATAACCCCCGATAACATAAACCCTCTCCTGCGAATTTCCTGGTAGATGAATTCTTGATTAAATTAAATGCCCTGATCAACTTAATAATCTGATAAAGGTAGTTTTTATTTTGTTTACACTAAACAATTAACCATAGTTGGCCAGTGCAGTCTTTTCTCCCAAGCTCTGTACTGCAAAACCAGAGGTCGTAGATGAAATCAGATAGCAGAATCCTCCTTCAATTTTAAATTTCCTACAAGTAAGGTTTAGTCACTTTTTGTCGCATCTCTAACGGTTAAGCCGCAAAATGCTCTTTAAATCAAAGCTTTGGTTAAAATTAACCCCCTACTGTCGTAAACGACTGACTAGTATACGGATATTGGAGCACATCGTGAATTGGCTGAGCGTTAGCGAAGATAACATTAAACCACCCTGGAATCTCCTTCTATGACCAGATAACCTCCTGAGTAAATTAAACACCCTGATGTGTTAACCCCCCCCCCCCCGGTAACATTATACCCCCCCAGGGAATTTCCTGGCATGACCTCATGTCCGAATTTTACCAATCACCAAATCTCTTAACCCCCCTTGGGAAGTTCCTGGTATGACCAGATCACCCCCTGATGTCTTAACCCCTGGTAACATTAAAATGCCCTCCAGGGAATTTCCTGGCATGACAAGATAAACTTCCGAGCAAATATTAACCAACTTAAAAATACTGACTTAGGGTCGGTTTTTAATATATTTACACTAGATAATTCACAATAGCTGACCAGTGCAGACTTTTATCCAAAGCGTTGTACCACCTAAACCAGATGTCGTGCCTCAAGTCTGACAGCGGAATCGCAAAACTAAATTAAATTTCCGACAAGAAAGGTCCAGTCATTTTTGTCGTATCTCTAACGGTTAAGCCGTAAAACGCTCCAAAAGTTTTGGTAAATCCGGAAAATTAAACTATGATATACAAACATAATCTCTGACTTTAGTTACCATCAAATTCTTCTTGTCTTCTAATTTCGCGAACACATAACTTAACTGTTCTACGATATCTATTGATTATTATTATACACCACACATCAATTGGCTGAGCGTTAGCGAAGCATAACGACCCGTACGATTCTCGAGAACGGATACATGAAATTTGGAGACCTCATGTCTGAATTTAACCAATCACCAAATCCTTATTATCCCCGAATTTTAAGCACGTACTTTGGGGGCCTGGGGGCGTAGCCCCCAGCGAGCCGAAGGCGAGTTTCAAATTATACATACACAATATTTATGCCACGTGATATATTAAGATTTTTTTCATTAAGTTGAGTTTCATATCTGTGTTTAAATAATAAAAGTTTGCCCACCAAGCCACTTTGATGTGGAGTTGTATGTGTTGGGATATTTAAGCTACATGTCACATATGTCACATGTTTGGATCTTTTATAGGTGTATTGAGATTATTTACAAATTTGTTTATTTAGCTATTGCTTTTTGCCATTATAGGGCTTAGCCTAAACCTATGGAATGACATCCACCATAATCAAACCTTGTGTTTATCATATAGAAATAAACTTTATGCACAATTTCAAGTCTATAGATCAGATCGTTTTCGAGAAATTGTGTGGACAGAGAAATAGATAAAGAAACAGAAAAAACATTTTTCCGGCCCCATGAGTGATAGGTTTTACTAAAGCTCAGCCATAAACATTATGTAAGTCTTTGTTTATGCGATTCATGTAAAGAACACAACTCGGATAGTAAAATCTACACTGTACCTGATATATTTCAACACAAGAAAACTTTCAATCCTTCAGAAATGATTTTCTTCAAAAAATAAATTGGTACATTTATTAATAATGTATGTGATGCCAAGTCAAAGCAGTGGTTGTAACCATACTTCCTCAAATCGATCGTTCTGCGACAGATTGTTTGAAGCGGAATGGATGAGATTATATATGGTGATTGTCAATTAAAACATCACATGTGCCGTTCGTGGCGTTCCACCAATATATTTTTATTTCGTATGTCAAAATCTCTAACTTTTGTCTTCTTGCGACCAATTTTAAAGTAATAGGCTACAAAGGTATATGTGTAATAAATGCTTGATAATTTGGACGTTGAGCCTACTTTTAGATACCTAGCACACAATGGTTTTACATGCTTAAGTGGAAATTTCAAATAATGTTCAACAAAATGTTGGATATGGAGATGTACGTTTAAAATTCATTAACAACTCATACCAAAATTTTATATTTATTTGAAAAGTCTTTCACAAATAATGTGAGATTTCGACTATCACCTTTATTAGAATAATTGAAACCGGCTTTGAACAAGCGACAAGCAAGTGTGTGCAAGGTTTGTCTTTAAGGTACGACAAGAAAATCTATTTATTTTTACTTTAAGTTTCTGTATGACGAGGATGAAATTAAAGGATTCTGACAAAAATTTTAAAATTAAATTAACGTCACAGTACTCAGTTGAAAGTAAAAAGGAATTTAAAATATTGGGCTCAATTGGATACGTTGGGGAGATGGCATGCTAATCAGTGTGAAACTGAAACCCGCAATGTTACAACTTAATTAATTAACTGCCAATTACGAAACTGGAGTGGATTTGAATTTACATCGCTTTATTGATCAATTTCGTTCAAGCTACCGACAACAGATTGTGTACCTATATGAAGAGATACTGAATATTATGTTTTCTCTACATTCCAAAAGGCCTTCAAGTGCAAACTACTGACAAAGAAAAATGAATTTTTCTCCGAGATCTTCCCCAGTAATTTAGGCTAAACATTGTATTATATTATTACAACGTTAGACTTTGCCTCAATATTAGAGCTTTTATCACTAGAGGAGTACTTTGTGATGGAAAGAAAATCATTACTAAACAAAGCCCATTATGGCAAAAAAAATATAACTTTAGGGCTATATAAACGGTTACTTATTAAACTAAATAACACACTTTCTTGTACATCAGTAACTAGTAACATTGGTGTGGGTGATACAAAACTGCAAGTCCACATAATGTAATGTCGATTAATGTAATTTTGTTGTTGGCGTTATGAATGTTGAGTATATTCCAATGTAATTTTACAGCGTAAATATTGTAAAATTAGCGTATTTTCTTAAATTTTAAATGTTAATATTGTTCCTATTCTGAAGAACAAAGTTTTTAATGAAGAACATAAATATACGGGAACCGAAACAAAATTAAATAGTTTATTTTGAACCTAGTGTCTGGACACTTTACTATCCAGAATTTTGAATTTGCTCTCAGCATTTTCAAACCGTTAGATAAAAGTAATTAATAAAAAATTACTAATTTTAAATAAATATTTATGGTTCATGTGTGAGTTCTTAACATGTAAACTTAAAGAACTGTAAAACATGATAAAACCCTTGAGGTATTGACAAAACAGTAAACAATAACCATAGGACTTTACTATTTTTTCTAAGATGAACATCGATCACTTTATAGGTGCAACTCTAGTAAGCTTTAAAGTAACATAACACAGCTTGTTTAAATATGACTATGGCATTATTTTTGTGTAGTTATAAAATTGAAAATTTACAAAAGGTGAGTTATCATGCAATTTCGTTAATATAAACTATCTATGACAAACAGTATAAATATAAAGTTGGCCTTTTATCGAATAGTGCCATTACAGGATTTACTGAGCACTAACATCAATATTCAATGTTGAAGTAAGAAGGAAATATTAGATCATTTAGTATTTTGTTACGAAACATAATTAGTAAGTAAAGTAGTTAGTAGGTTATAAAAATGTTGTTCCATTTAAAATTATTTCACCCAAAATTGAATCAGGAGCTTTATATGAAAATATATGCATGTTCTTCATTTACCCATATTCTAACCAAACACCTATTAGATTACTCTTGTCTGATATGATTGTTCCAGATTCCCCCACAGAAGCCACACTATGTGCTCGGACAAGAGATGTACTCTGGCCATCATGGGGGCCTTCACACTCCCCGTGCTGATCTGCATCCCATCCTACCTGGTGTTCAGCGTGCGCGCCACCCAGGTCACCGAGAACAATCAAGTGGTCACCCTCTACCACCTCGACCTCAGCGACCTAGCCAAGCGGGACGACGAGTTCCTCTACATCGCTAGCTTCTGGATGTACGCCGTCGTGGTCAAGCTGCTGCCGTGTGCCGTCCTCACCGTCGTCTCTTACTGGCTGGTGGCTCTCCTTTGGCAGGTAAGCATTCAACAGTCCTACAGGGTGAGGACAGAGCGAGTTACGAAGAGATATAAACAATCTCTCTCCTCTCTAATCACGTTGTATAACCCTTGCAGTGGCTCAGCAGTTTAGAGTAGTATCCTGAACCGCTTTGTTGGACGAACCAGAATCGACGACTAGCACTGTAAGGGTTAACATCGTATAATATAGCTACAGTAGTCATGCACTATTTTATAACATCATATAATATACCACTTAAGACTGTTACATAAAAGTATGTTAGAAATATCAAAAATCGGTCATGTTGAGAGAAAAAAACCAGACTTATTTTCAACGTTTGTATATTATTGATTAATAATATGATTTTCCCAGTTTCCCGTTGTTTACTGTAGACGCTTAATTCTGGCCTCTGCGTCAGGTTAACCAATAACTTAAAGTGCCTAGATTACAAAACTAGAAAAAATATTCGCAATGTAATATTTCTACAAGGCGATATATCATCCCATGCTGTACTATGCTGCCTCTGAAACTTACTGTCTGTGGGTAAAGTTACATCACAGAAAAGATATACAGGAAGTAAAAGTAAACTTTCTATGTAAATATTTATATTTATGATCATTACCGGTGATAATTAGTAACGACTATTGAAGAACAAATGTTTATCATTCCATGAGGATTTGCTAATACTCCATTTAAGGAGTATGCTAATAATTTAGAGTCATCTTACATTGATACACGGTAGGAATAGCCACACAACGTATCTCGTAACATGCTTACATGCGAAGTTTAGAGTCTAGAACTACATGTGTTCCTATGTCATACGTGAAAATGTCATTTCATTGAGCTCAGTATACTTAAAAATGTATGTTTTAATATAATACGAAAATACCAAAGTGATGTTTAACATTCTTATTTCCAGGTGAACGAACGTAAACAGCGGTTGCGTTGCGACGTGTTCCCCACGCCTGACGCACCGCGGACTTACAAGCCCGAGAAACGTGTTGACCGCACCACTAAGATGCTGGTCGCAGTGCTCCTGCTGTTCCTTATCACAGAGATCCCCCAGGTGCAATATGTTAAATATTAAATTGTTCAACATTGTTAAAACATGTTTTGTAATTGTTCTGCCGATATAGAATTAATGAATATTTAATGTAAGCCGAAGTAATTGTATATAAATCGTTGAACCACTTATATGATCGTGTTCGCTATCTCCAAATTGGGCTCGTATCTCAATGACGCCTACCACTAAAATATTTTCAGTTATATCTGTTTATGATAACTTTCTTAAAGTTTTAAACAGGATTTTAGGTACGTATTATGAAATAAGTTTGAAATATTTAAAATAAGGAGGACAAAATATAAGGTTTTACAGAAATAAAACATCTATTCTGTAGAACTACGGACTGTCAGGTAGTACAAAATTTGTGTATGTGCTAGGAATGTGTAGTAACAGGTTAAATCATTTACCTTATCAATTTTAATTTGAAAAGGTAAAAACAATTAAAAATTGAATAAATCGTTGCATAAAACGTCACAAAAAAGAACTGTTGCTAACAATAAAATCGGGTGGACTTCTTGGAATTTTAAAGTGTATAATTTGGCTTGTATAGTTATATAATAGTACAACATGTTATTACAATATATAACGCAGTAGACATATTGTAAAAGTAAAGGATATACTTCTAGATATATTTATCCATATTATTTTAGCTTTACCGGAATATATCAACAATATGTTCTACAAGTACTGGACATGTCCTACGCATCTAGGTTCATGAATATTTTACCATTAAAGTGGGAGAATTAACAAATTATGATAAAAATAAATACAAAATGAATTATAAACCAATTATAAACATTTGTGTAATAACCTTGTATAAATATTTAACAAATACATATAAATTAATATAAATACGCTAAACCTATTGAATATTAGGAATGATCGATCCGAATAAATCAATTCTTTTAATATGATTTGCAGTTAGAGCTCATCATATATTTACAGTTGGGATAGATAGTGTTTGGGATAGTGTGTACACTCGAGCACACTTTAGCTAAGCCACAACATATTGCTGTTCCATCATAATACCAATATAATATTTTTTTTTTGATATCTACAATACATTTAATATAGAAAATAATGTAAGTTTCAATAATATTATCATCTGGGTTTCTATTCCTACTCACAATAGGGTGTTCAACAGGAATTATATTGAATTTATGTAATTTTACAAGATACTTATTATGTAGTTGCACATTTTCATTGCGTTTTATCTATATTTATGTATAGGTGTAGGTTTTTTATTTATTTTTCCCCCTCGATTTCTTGGTAAATATCATCATCATATGGGGCAACATTGTGTTTCAAGCACTATGGAAATAATAATATGAGGCACGAAATTCTCCGTGGCATTTACATTATAGATCACTAAGAGATGTACGAGGATTAAGATAAGAACTTTGCTGACAGGGTGTCTTGGGTCTGCTGAGTGGAATCTTGGGTCGGTGCTTCTTCAAGAACTGTTACCATCAACTGGGGGAGATGATGGACATCTTGGCTCTCATCAATGGTGCCATCAATTTCATCCTCTACTGCTCCATGAGTCGGCAGTTCCGCGAGACCTTCGGCAAGATGTTCAAGCCCAAGCTACTAGCCAAGTGTGCGCCGCCCAACACTGAAGTACAGAGCACTTACGTCTGACTAGTGCCGATGGTCTCATTTTATACGTGTTTGGCTGTGTTTGTATTTAACGGACTTACTGAATTCTATTTGATGGCTTTAAACAGTTTGGTAGCAAAAAGGTATTCGTGTGATATTCTGGAAAATTAATGAGTCCTAAGATTAATAATTGATGTTTCCCTGTTGGTTTTACACACAAAGCATTGTGAGGTTTTGATAACTGCAACAATTAGCACTTTTCCTGTGCTATGAATACTAAGTTGACATCAACATCTATGAAAAAACTTACTCTTAAACATTTAAATAAAAGACAGACAGGTGACCTAGCTAAAATTATTCTGAGCCCTAATTTTGGTTAGACCATCCAGATTGCCTTGGATAAAAATCTAAGAGCTAGTTCTAAGACACTTTGAGCAGGGGAAAATTGTAATTTTAAAATGTATATTTTTATTCATTGTATATTTTTAATAAATGTAATTAAAAACTATTGGGCACTTATTAATTAGTTATCCATGTTTTCTTATAAAGTTAAAAATAAGCGAGAAAATTACATTCTTGCACCTCATTGGTTTGGGAGTGGTGAGACAAGCTACACAGAAAGGGAGTTGCTCTGTTGCCATGGCTACCAGTCGTTCACAGTCTGACATCTATGTCTGTGAAAATGGTTGATGAAAACCATTTCGTAAACGCATTTCGTAAAAGAGTGACGGACACTGGAATATATCTCCATCTACGAAAAACCTATAGATATTGGATGAAGCATTTCTACTTACTTCTATCTGTCGTGAACGATACTGATAAAATTCTATTCAAACTAATATGAGCTACTTCAACTGCCATAAAATTATGTTCATTTTCGAATTAAAAAAAAAAAATTAAAATAAATATGTTTCTGATATTAAAATTAGAGTACCATACATTCTGTATGGTTTTTAGAAATTGTTATTCAGTTTGGGCAACTTATTACACAAACAGCTCAGTAAGAACCAATAATTAATTAAATTTTCTGCTGGATATTGTCTGTATTCCATGCATCGTGATCATCATAATATTATATTTCGATGTTATATTCCGACAGGTTTCAGATCCAAGTTTTATTCTCAACAATGATTATGGTTATTGTATTTCTTATATTTTGCAAAGACTCATCCAGTCATTTACCCATCTTCCCAATATACTTTTCGTCCTAACATCCTCCACATTAACAAATCTACAAGTTTGTCAATCTATTTGACCAGTGAACTAACTTCAATTCACACCTTATAAATTTTAGATTTTATTGTTTTCGAACACCTCATTTACACCTATGATAAATGATCAAGTATTTATTGAATTTAAAGATTCATACAACATTCTGGAGTGCCATGGAATTGTCAAGCAGCGAGAAACGGTAAACACAATCAAAGGCCTTTGTTAAGTCAACAAACATACATAAAATGTGATTCCGAGCCGCCAGCAACTCTACAATCATACTAAAAAGATTTCAAATTTCGCCTATCGTTGATTTGCCGTTTCCGAACCCCGAATAATTTCTTAAGAGCAGATTGTGTTTGCTTGAAAACAAAAGCATCCGTGATAAAATATTTTCTAAAGTTTTGTTCAGAAGTAGCAAAATTGACAATGAGTGGTAGTTGTTAATAAATTTATAACTTTTTTTATTGAAGTTAATTTTTTTAAGAGAGGGAAATACTCCTGTTTTAAATGAAAAATTCATAAATGTAGTCAAATGTTTCACAGTATGCTTAGAGTATTTCTTAATAAGCAATATTAAAAAAAGAATTGCGATTATTTGACTTTTTTTGCTGGAGCTGCTGAATAATTTTATTGATTTCTTCTTAAACTGCGGATGCTAGAAACATTGAGGGTACTGGAATTTGTCTTCGCATGCAGCCTACAAGGTCCTTGATTACAAGTAACAGTTGCAAAAAACCTGTAAGACTCATTAGCTATCTCTGATTCAACATCCACTAGTCGTTACTCAATTTTCATTTGTAATTGTTTCGTATCTTTCGTATTTATGGTTAATTTTGCTCCAAACAGTTTTAGAAATGTTTTTGAAGACATAATCGCTTTTGAGACATCATATGCTCATTCATACAAATCATTTTACAGTTCCGTAAAACTTTAAAATTTTCACCCCGAGTTATTATAGAAGTTAAGTTTCTCTCTCTAAACCAGAATCGCTTTAGTGATACATGTATTGTATAACTTTTCCGGCAAACTTTAATAATCGTTGTAAGACACCACAAATTTAAAGTATTTAAACTGCTGATCTACTGATTGGAGTGATTTTAGACAGTCCACATATTTTAAGTGTATTGTTGGGGTAAACAAGATTTTCTGTCCGTATGTAACATACTGATTTAAAAAATGTTGGCTCGATCTTCTTCCCATGAACGCATTCCTCTTGACCGTCGTAGTCATTAATCTCTGTACTGAACTCAGGCTATATCAGTGAGGTTTTAGATAATGTTGTAAATAGCCGATTGTGGTATTGCTATCAATCTTGTTGGAGTTTCCACTAACAAAGAAAGTTCAAAAGTCAGCTTTAGCTCAGTAAGTCGGCTAAATTTTGATGGTTGAATGGTGCTTGTTGTTCAATCATTTTATGTTGAAATCACCCATTAGACCCGGCTATTACTTTTTAGGTCTGTCATTAAGGGTTCAAATTTTGTCACAGTAAGATATATGTTAATACCGATGAAACTAAATTTTTAGTTTGAAGTTTAACACCGATTGATTGACATTATTTCTCATCTGTTTCCTTAATTAGAACAAGTATTGATGTGAAGTATTGTTAAAACAATTTCCACACCACCTAGAATGATGGTGACAATATTAATTGACTAATTAGAATTTTTTAATTTGGCATCGCACAATGTCTTTACTGTTGAGCCCACTTTCTTTCATTACAAGTTTGTATGTGTTAAGAAATACGCACATAATCTGTAATTCTGTCAGTTTTTAAGTCACGTTTTGATGAATCAGTTTTTAAAGTTTTCCTTTTTTCTAATTTCGAAGTTTTGTAGTTAGGTTATTTCATTGTGTCAAATCTACCCGTCAGTATGAAGTGGGTCCCATAAAACCTGAGGACTTTTCATCCTAGAGAGATCGCTCGTCGCAGATTCGGCACCACCAATTCAGAAACCCCTGAAGGAAGTGTCGTGAGATCTGATGCTGTCGAGTTTGCCGTAACCGGCTTTGATGGCAGCCCACGCGACAAAGGGGTAGTCAATGCATCCCTCGAGTCGAAGACAGGTCAGCAGCGAACGTGCGAGGATCCTCTTCCCACGATAGGTTAGATGCATCGACATCGTGTTAAGATTCAATGTCTTTCACAGAGCTCTTTTATAAATCTTAAATTCAATAAACTTGGACATTTTTAATTTGTCACGAACTGAAAGCTGAATATATTTATTGAAAATTTAAGTTATGTATCAAGTCGTATGCCACTACACGTCATATGCCTCTGTCTTTTGATATTTATATAAATGTCTGTACTGTTATCCTTGTTCTTAAAGAACGCAATGTGGAGCCAATTCAATTCTTAGGATATATCTTGCAATGAATGTGTTTGTGAATCCTTCATACAGGGAGTATAGACTAAAAAAGCTGACCTTCAAAACTCACGTTACTGCAATTTACACTAGAGTTGCTAACCTTTTTGTTTATGTTCATCGCATAGTTGAACGTAAAGTGCTTTGCAAAAGTTTCAACTGAACTACTGAAGTGTAAGATGAAAGTGCTGGATAACGTCCTGGTAAACTTACTTTATCTCTGTTAAAATTTTGAAGTACGCTTTAGGGTAAGTTCTTGTTATTGCAACAAATTTCCTTTAAGGACAACAATTTGTCAACATTGAACGACTAAACATATTTGTTAAGAAATAAGTTATTAGTAGATCATTGACTTTGGCAGAGCAAAATTCGTAATAGTATCAGATTATTATGGATCAGCGTGGTAGGTTCGCGTTCGCCCCACAGCGGACAATATCGTAGCCCGGAGACCGAATCCCAAAGGACGGAGTTTACCATTTTTAATTTTGACATACAGGTAGTAGAGATTAAATTTTATGTCTAATGTAAATCTTACTAAGTAAATCCGTCCAAAATCCGTGCCGACTAAGACAGAGAAATGTGCATTCCTTATCAACTGGTTGGAGAGACTCCGCTAAAAGTTCAGCCAATTAAAAAGCTATTTATTATTATAAAATACGTGTTTTAACCACACATCTATGTATATCATCGCAACGAGAAAATATCCGAATAAATACTTTTGTAAACAAACTCGACACATCCGTAATTGATTAAAACATCTGGCGTTTAACACATGTAGCGTACACACACAAACCCACAAAAATAACACAAATAAATAAACATAAATAATTCTATAGTGACTTTTTATGAATAATTGTATTATTTAAATAGTAATATAAAAATCAATTTAATGAAATAATTTGTATGCATCATATGGTAAGATAGCCTATGTCGAGAAATATTTCATACGTAGACTGTAAACTTTGCATGAAACTTTATTTCCATAAGAAATCTATGAAATAAGCTATAGATTAGGACTTTGGCATGCAACCTCAGGGAAGCCAGTTTCGACACGTGGTGTGGTGTACTACTACCTTGTTAATTAGCTATATGTTATTTAAGTTTAGCATTTAACGCCCAATTAGAAGCCTCTCATCTCACCAAGGAGCTTGGGCACAGATTCTAAAGGTAGAGCAGCGTTTTTGTAAATTTCGTTGAGACCTACTAAAATTATCAATTTAATGCGGTTTTTTTATTGTATACTTGTCTTATTTTTCCTGGCCATTCTGCAAAATATTACTAAACAAACGAGTGTTTTATTTATCACGTGATTTTTTTTTTTTGTAAAAACTCTAAATCTGATTCACATGTAGTTGTTTAAATATCAAGTGTGATAAAAAATTTTATTAAATAAACTACATTACAATATTTTGTTTAGTGGTGTGTTTATCTCGTTGCCAAATAAGTTATAGAAAATAAGACAAATGTAATAAAAAATCTCTTTTTGACTAACAGAACTAAATTTACACAACATTTCTACCCTCTAGACACGTATCGTGCATAGGAAATAAATATAGAAACAAGATTTCGTTCTTTAGAAATCGTTGGAAGAGATTTTGTTAAACGCTCAGACAGTAATTAATACATGGTTAGAAAGAAGTTTGTAATTTGATTATAACTCCTAACGTTTTATGAAGATTGAATAATTCAAAATTTAATCAATAGCAAGTTAAAGATATAAATCTTCAATTATAACTACCTAAGGCTACATCTGTGTTTTTTCAAGGGTTAGTTTTGATTTCCTCCACACACATAATTGTAAAGTCATGTCCTTTTGAAGTCATCTTAGTGATTCTCCCTGTTTGGACCTATTTTGTTTGACCTATTTATGAACGGCCTTAGCGAGATGTTTGAAATTTAGTTTCTGCTCTTTGAAGACAGAATGTGGAAGAGAGCAATATTTTACAGCACTATATCGATAAAACATTGAACTGAATTCAGCTTAATATCTCAAAATGCATGTCCATATCCTTTCTTCACAGTGATTCCTACTTCCAGTATATCATAGTCGGCAATTGCATACCGCGTTGTGATAAGGTAAAGGATCTAGGGGTTTTCTTGAACGTTAGCCTTTCTCCGGATGACCACAGCAATGTTGTATGTAGTTTAACAATCCGGCTCTTGGGTTTCTTGTGTTGTGGTGTAGTGGTGGTCCGTCTACCCACTCCCTAGTCTTCCTTTTTAAGACGATTCTACACCCCATTCTGGAGTATGCTACAGTAATCTGGAGGTCATACTATATTCACCATATTACCAGGCTGAAAGGGATTCACATAAAATTGTAATATAGCTTGTGGGAACCAAGATGCTTGATACCAGTCCTTTGGAACAACGGTTTGATCTGGCTGATTTGCACTTTTTCGTCAATTCATAGACTGTCCAGTTCAACTATCCAAAATTGATATCAGGATTCAAGGATCCACCAAATCCACTGAAATATTTGCTAAAAACCACCACAAGACAAATTACCTGAAGCCTAGATCTATCGCTAGATTACATAGGCTTGATAATTGTGTTACAGGTGAAGCGGACTTCTTCCACGATAAACTAAAAATATTTTAGATGAAGTTGGCTTACATACCTATATAACAGTTGTCTGTTGCCCGTACAAAGTCTCTAAATTGCATGTCCGTATTATCGATTATATATTACTTTTATATTATTATTATTATGTTATTAACTCCACAGTAAAGGGTTATATTTATATTAGTATAGTATATAGTCAACTAAAACTAAAAAAATATTTATTTGTCATAGATGTGTTTGGGCAAGCAGCCATCTTCAGTGTACATTAATCTCTAACGCACATAATAAACAACTAAAGTACGTTTGTGGACCATTTAAGAAGATGATAAATTTATGTGACAGATTCAATTTTGATTGGTATTCTATATTTAGTATTTTTTCGAAAATTGGGTTTGTCTTGTGTTTCATATTATAAATAAAAATATGAAAACTAATTTTTAAACCAATATAGTGATCGGAAACATGACCCATCACTTACCTTAAGTGTTTGGTGTACGTAATAAGGGTGGCGTCACTGATATTGCAGGCAATTTGTTTACAAAGCCGGTGTAACTAATAGTGTTATAATTAAAAAGTTGTCAAGTAATTTACGTGTTGTTTTATAGTTTTACAATACATTTTACTAAATTTGTTGACGTGTCTCATACGTTTTGGATCTGTGTTAAAGCACAGTAAAATATGACAACATTGTATTGTTATTATTAAGAATAAGAGGTTTGATTGTTGCTGACTGCTTTCAGTGTGGATGCTTGTGAGATAAGGCATAATCTAGAGGCCTGTTGCAACATATTCACGATCGTTACCGCAGCGCAATATATGGTTATTTTAGACTGGAGCATTTGTAGTTAGTTTAGACCTAACATTTTTGCCTCTTAGACAATATGAGATTAAGACAATCGTTTTTCTTTTTTTTTTTATTTTGTCCCGGAAAACATTTTTGTTTTATCTTGACCTCTAACTTGCCAATATTTAAATGTCAACCTATACGAAACATGGAGTAGACACTCGAAGCATCTAATCCTGTCATGTAGGGATGATAAACCCAAGCTATAGTTCCCTTCATTTGGTATGTTTTGGGTTATCAGAGAAGTATTCATTTTCGATGGCTTAGCACCACAAATAAAACAGTTTGCAATAACGTTAGTACCAGACAAAATATTGCATACGCTGCCATCTATCATGGTAAAGTAGAAATAAAAAGTGACTTTTAAAGTGTGGCTTTTCCCTTGTACATCATATTGGCTAAATTGAGAATTTCTGTTTTTATTCGACTCTCTCGTTCTATCACGGTGTTTGGGCGTTCCTTAACAAATCGGAATTCAATAGGTCTACAAAGCAAAGTTGTTCTCGGATGTTCATTAATTCCATAATATTTCCCCAGTGTACCTGTCGCGTAACTTAATATAATAGATACAAATGGAGTTAAAACATACTCATCTGCAACTTCAGCACTTTTCAGTATTTTATACTTTCGTTCAGATAGGTCAAGATCAAAAGAAAAAGCCAATGTGTGGAAAACGCATATTTTGTGGGGAAAAGGAAAGACAAAGCTTATCGTGGAAAAGGCATTTTTTTGAAATAAAGGGGGTTAGACTAGAAGATAATTCAGCAGCAAATTGAAGTTCCTGTCGAGTATCTGTAGCCACTACGTGTTCTATTCTCCTTTTTTCGTTTTCGTAGAACACTCTTCAAAATCGTTCAAGGATCTTCCACGCGTGTGGTATTGAAAGTTGGAAACATTACGTTCACTATCTTTTTTTTTGTCTAATACGAAGTCTGGAAGGTTACATGGTGTGTCAAGCCAATCTTGGTATTTTGTTAAACATAAAGAAGTTGTCCTCTGACATTTTTTCTCAATATTCAGGCAAATCAGGTCACAGTATTTCCCCAATACCGACAGTTTTTCAGCCTATATAATGTCTGTACAGAATTTAAGACCATATTTTCTACTATCTTTTTCATTGCTAAGCCATTTCTCAAATATTATTCTTTTTTTATTACCGGTAAATGATCTGAAAAAAAAATGTGATTAAAGGGGCGGATAGTGGCAGACTTTCGGTAAGCGAAAATGTTTAAATGTGTCTAAGTAATGACGTAGTGCTTTTCACTCAGAGACGGTTTTAGATATTTGGAGAAAATCAATTTTAAAGTTGTCATTATTACAAAAGTAAGTGCTTACCTTCAACGGCTTGATACATCGTGTAGAAAGCGTTGCAAAATTAATTATAAATTTTAAAACCAACGTAAAATGTTTTAAAACTATAGAATGTATAAAAATTTACTTTTTAAAGTAATTGACCTAACATAAAAATGAACTTTAAGGACAGAAAAGAAAGAACCCGTCCAGAACGGTTTATTTTGAGTAATACTGGACATACGAGATAAGATAAGCAAGGACGCCAATTTTAGGTTTGCAAAAAAGTTAAAAATGCCTGCTGAGGTTCTTAAATGTAGTGTTCAAAGAAAACTTAGGCGTAAGAAAGAGTTAAAAACATTTTTTTTTTGTCTATTGGTCGTCGATGCCAGCGTATATGCTAAAATTGCTTACCTATTTATGTCTGTACTCGCCCAGTTTCCGATTTTGTATTAGATAATAATTCATACATACAGAGCTTCCAAAATTGCTAAGAGTCTCTCAGAATAACAGAGAGGACAAAGGAGGATGGGTTATTCGGTTAATAGTTGATTATGTTAGTTAAAACAATTGTTTAAGCAGTTGGACTAACTGTGACTTAAATTGTGTCCCACACTTTTATCGCACATGTGAACGATGTTGAGTGAAAAGTTCTTGTATGAAGGGGAAGTTCAATTTGAGTAAAACCTGTTTATCAACTCCTCAGTGGCTACAACTTTAGAGCCATGCAATTCAAGCTGTAGCTTAAACAAAGAGAACGTAACTTTGATCTCAGCTTCTAGTGTTTAGTTAGGTCTCCCTAACCTTCCTGTTAAGCGGATGTTTACTTTTATGCACTACAGTCGATTGCATATAGTTGTAGTTAAATATACACTTTTTCAAGACACAATTAAATTAATAAATTATTTTTAATATACTCAAAAGTATTTAAATAAATTCTTGCTTAACAAAGTTAATATATCAGTATACTATAACAGTGAAACTCCTTAATCGTTCTAACATGGCGTAATAGATTTATTTCAATATGAAAAAACAGTGACTAATATGACCATTTCATTATAGGGCATGTGTTCATTTAAGCTGCGAATAACTGTAACAAGAGCACTAGTCAACCTGAATTATGTTTGTGTCAGCATGTGGAACTGTGACGTCACTGCAGTTATTGTTCCAGGAATATTTAATACCCCATTACTATAATGACTGCACAATACATGACGTTACTACGAGTACATGTGGTTAGTAGCTCTGGACAGTCATGGTTAGTACTAAAGAGCGTATTTAATAAAATATCTTCTGAATAATGCAATAGTCAATACATAGAGGTACGCGTTAAAAGTACTTAACACCGCCAATGCAGGTCAATTTTAAAACGTTAGTATCATTAACATTTTCCGGTTCTCACGAGTCTGAGCATTTTTAACACAATTGTATTTTCAAATATTTCGTACTTGGTGAAGGGAGCCATTTCCAGTCAACAGATAAATAAAAATATATGTCAACATAGTACACCAAAACACCTATATTCTACATCCACTTATATTGGATGAAGCCATTCAACAACCAATATGGAATCAATGAGCTTCATTTTAATGTTTGCATTCTTTGGTTAGGAACCTATTTTGTGCATTACTTGTAATATGTTTCTTATTATTCCTGAATATTACTCTAAAGTATTTCAATAATTACAGCAATTAAAACCCGCACGCTATTAGCCAAACAAATTGAACTGTGGTAACGGTCAATACACCGGCAGCGTAAGCCTAAGAACTGATATCCCCCAACTCGTTATTAAATTATCTTTATAAATTTTAAGATCTCTTTGGAACAGTTTCAAAGGACAGGTTTATCTAAAGCATTTATTTAGATAACATTTAATATATATTTGCTCGTTTTATTATTATATGCGTGAATTTGACCAATACCTACCATTTGAATAAAACAAAACTAAGTTCTAAGAGATATTTATATTTTTACATGTGGACTGCAACAGACTCTGTACGGAGCAGAGGGAAGGTAGAGAGTAGCCGGTCTTACCCAGTTTAAACCATCGGTGAAGGTGTTAAGTGGTAACAGAGGAGTAGAAGTAAATACAACATTCACTGTTCGGGAAATGTAGCAACTTTGAAATTGTAACGTGACTACAGAACCATATACTTCGATGTATCATGTGTGTTAAAGTAATGTAAAACTGAAGTGGTAACAGAGGAGTAGAAGTAAATACAACATTCACTGTTCGGGAAATGTAGCAACTTTGAAATTGTAACGTGACTACAGAACCATATACTTCGATGTATCACGTGTGTTAAAGTAATGTAAAACTGAAGTGGTAACAGAGGAGTAGAAGTAAATACAACATTCACTGTTCGGGATATGTAGCAACTTTGCAATTGTAACGTGACTACAGAACCATATACTTCGATGTATCACGTGTGTTAAAGTAATGTACAACTGAAGTGGTACAACTGTGGTAACAGAGGAGTAGAAATAAATACAACATTCACTGTTCCGGAAATGTAGCAACTTTGAAATTGCAACGCGACTACAGAACCGTAGAATTGGATGTATCCAGTGTGTGTTGAAGTATTGTAACACTATAGTGATAAAATGCTATCTCCTAGAGTCGAAGTAATATTGAAACTGTTATGTAACAATAGAGACATAAAATTGGATACATCTCTCGATGCTGTGCCAGAGAAATGAAGTAACTTTGAAACTTCTAATAACAGGGACGCTGTGTGCTATCTGCCATTGTGACTTGTTCCTAACATAAGGCGCTGCACTCCCGCGAACGTATGGCGTTGTTTTTGTATTGTCTCTCTTTTTAATTTATGATTGTTTCAATGAATACTAGCTAATGTTTATTAAGTGCCTATTAATAAGAGTATTGTTCTTGTAAATGCGATAACTTTGATTATGTTTTATCTCAGGAAATCATACTCATTTCAATGTTGTTTGTACTTATATACAATCATTAATGTTAGCTTACTCACTTATTTGAACAACTAAGACCATTTACTTTAGTGTTGGAAACTTCATGGGAGTTTTAGTATTAGGACTGGCCGCCGGATAGTGGCGTGATATTGTGGTCTAAACTTTTATTTCTTAGTACTTTGTTTTATATCCTATGCAAGTAACCCTTATAGCTACTGCGATGAAAGATCTTAATATAAGGGGGTGGTAAGAAACATATTACACTTTATCCCACTGAAAAATATATAAATATTCTATCTTTTTGCTCATACATTATGCTCATATAGCAGCAGTAATGTTATTTTCTATCTCTGCACAAATAAAGAGAAATTGGTAATTTGCACTAGAATGATTTTTCATTATAAATCTTCATACTTGCTAGTAATCAAATTGAGAATCTTTTGAAAGGCTGTTTTATTTAATAATGGTTGCTATATCGTGTGATGTCGCCAAACAACTAGGACATCACGTTTGTTAAATAACTTTAAAAAATCTAAAAACTTTTTATTTTTCCAATTTAACACGTAGTGGTCACGACTATAGAGTCTGAGTCCAAAACGTTGGAGATTTAAAAAGTATTTTCAAAACTTGAGGATGGTTGTTACAGACACATATATTATCTTTTTAATGAGCCATAATGTTCTAATGGTTTTATTTACCTAATAAAGTACCGCACCTTTGTAAAATCAAAAAGTTATCTAGGACTTCGTTTTCAACCTTTGATAAAATAATACAAACATACAACGTCGATACATGCAACATAAAATTACATATTTAATGTTTGTTGGGGTTGTTACTGTTACAAAGAAAGCAGGGGAGTAACGGCAGGAGCTCAAGTAAAGTTTTTATTGAGAATAAAAGCTTCAACGGTTATGGAATAGATACAACACAAAACCAGCTGTTTTTAGTTTGAGGACACTTTGTGTTTTGATGATACCTTAAAAATACTCTTTTTCATAGATATTGGTTTGAAATTATTTACATCTTAAAAAAATGCGTCGTGATGTACTTTTATTACAATTACATTAAGCATTTTAATTTTAAAACATCATTGAAATCAGTTAATATTCGAAAAGTTATAGTTTACTATATAACTCACGAAAAACCACTATTGACTAAGGATAATTTATTAATGATAGAACTGTAAGGGATTTAAATGTCCAAAACAGGGCAATGAAGATCGTTTGAAGAAACAAGTATTTAAAACAAGTTAAGTGTGATCTTCATGTAGGGTGATAGCTCAAATATATTTTCCTCGTTCTGTAAAATTTTTCCAAAGGTAGTTTAAAAAGTATCCAATTTTTAAAAATATTTTGTGTTTAATTATTACTAGATCTCCATTCACAAAGTGAACTAACCAACAAAACTCTCAGAAAGAGGAAGGTTAAACTCTTTTAACATTTACGGTATCGGTAACTTCCAAACCATCCAGAAAATGAATTCACTGTTCAATTTGGACATTTCCAATAGAAATAACTTTCTTTGATAAAACAGATGATCCATATAATAAGCAAGTTTCACCTAGTTTACTAAGAGTAACCCAGATAATCATGAGCAGATTCAAACTACTCTATATGTAGTGAGGTATAAAAAATAATATTAATCTTCAAACGCAATAGGATTGGTTCTATATGCTATTAGGTGGGCAGCACCTATTACCACAAAATCGACAAGCCAATCATTTTAAAAGGGCTGTTACTTGCCTCAATTTAGTAATAAAAGCTCCAGCAAAACGGTTAGCATATACATGTGCCTCTATAAAACCCTGGAGCCACATTACAGAAGTGGGAGTGTTGTAATATACATTTACGCTATCTGAAATTCGCAATATATTTGAGGTTAAGTGGTACAGAGGACTTTATAATCCTAACTTCACCTCTAAGTAAAGACATTTTTTGTTTTATTTCACTATAATGTTTTTGTTGTTTAAGTAAAAGGCTTTTCGTTCAATCAAATGTATCTTGGCCATGTAAAAATCTATGGAATAACACTAATGAAATTTTAAAGTTGAAAATGCGTACACCCATATATTACGGGATGGATCTAGATTGGAAACTTGCTCTAGTTCGAAAATTAGTTCAGTTACAATCATAAAAACGCTATTTTTAGGACAGTAAATACAATTTTATGCATATAAATTTTTTTACGTTTAATGTTTTGTGTTTTAAAAGTATCCATCTTCATTTAAATTATAGCTTCAAGACCATTATATATTCGTATACTTATAACAACTGCAGTATACGACAGAATTAATAGCATTGCAGTAAAACAAGTCATTTCCATATAAAACACCTGTTCATATTGCATCAAACAGATAAATTTTCTGACAGTCAAGTTATTACATTTCTATGAATTGTTTGCGGGGTAGATAATCTGTGTACATGAATTGAATATTCCAGTTAAAGAATTAATCGAATTAATAATTTGTGTACATGAATTGAATATTAGAGTTAAAGAATTAATCGAAGCTACTTTTCAAATACTCCATTAACATTCAAATCAAACTTTGTCCAAGCGGTTAGCCATAGAATGTTAAATGAAGTTGAACCCGTTTCTATTTGATAGCTTAACTCAGAGGTTCTCAAAGTGAGGGGCGCAATGAAGGTTCAGGGTTGGCCAATGCGTGCTTGACAAATTTATTTCATTTATTTACAAAAATAATAAGGCAAACTTTTTTTTAATGTTTATTAAGTGTACGTATAATTTTTCGTCATAGCTGTAATAGTGCCGAATATTTTATTTTTCTTATTTTATCGGCAGTAAGATACTGTGAGTGTACACAGGCATGTTTTCAGTACAGCGCTGGAGATGAATCGCGGTAGCGCCTGGTTGTTGTGGTTTCCCAATGACTCGTGAAGTCTTACCGCTTAGTAGTGTTACTGATTTTTTGTATCCCTGAACGATGGCAAGTGTCCGGAAAAATCCTGTTCCCTTTACAATCCATCTATCGTCAAAAACAATCTTCAAAAAAAGATGTGTATATATTTACAACGAAATGAAAAGATTTCTTGAAACTGTAACAAGTGGTGGAAGTGGTGACGCATCCGTGAAGGCAGGTAAGAGTAACACTAACAGTAAAATTAACATTCAAGGTCAAAATGAGAACACGGCCGACACGGCAAGTGTAATCACTCGTTTTCCAAGTCCAAGTTGACCAATCGTAGCCAAAGTGAGCAAGTATTACGACAGTTATTTATCACTAGGTTTTACAAAAGCAATCATAATTGGCCAAGAACGATCCCAGAGTGTAATCTGTATAGCCGTCCCTCTGGCAGCTTGAAACCTAACAAAATAAAAAAGACATCTTGACACTAAACATGGAAATATCGCAAACAAACCTACAGTTTTTTTAATGAAAACTTAAAGTGTTAAATTTACAAAAAATGCTTTTCCAACATAACAAGTGTACCTTCAAAGACTTTATTGAAAGACTTGTCACATTTTTCACAGAATCACTCAGAAGAACAAACGTACACAATTGGATAAGACATGATATTACCAGGAGCAAATTGATATTTATCATGGTACACCAATTACAAGCTGGAAAGGTTATTTAGGCTTCAGAAAAGAGCTGTCAGAACCATCTTGAAATTGAAAACAAGAAAGGCGTGTAGGGAAGCATTTAGGGAGCTTAGATTATTGACTTTACCCTCCCTCTATATCTTGGAGGTCGCCCTGTACTGCAGGTCAAGGTGCACTTTGACTGAAGGCAGGGATGTTCACTCATATGATACTAGAGGTAGGGACAACTACAGAATTCAACCACACAGAAGTACAGCCTTTGAACGGCTGCCATCTCAAGGTGGTGTCAAAGTAATCAACTTCCTTCCTGAACGTATCAAAAATCAAAACCTGAATCTTTTCAAGACTCGTTTAAAGCATTTTTTGGTGTCTAGTGCCTTTTACACGATTGAAGAGTTTTTTTCAATACCGGTGGGACAATTAGTAACCCCCCTACCCGATATTCTGGTGTTGAGAGTGTGATTGTTTGCATGATTGTTGAGATATGTATTTATGTTTGAGTGAGCTTCAATGTGTATGCATGGCTAGGAAGAATATAACGCTTGCAACACAATTTTAAAATTGTAACAAATGCAATAAAGAATTTATTATTATTATTATATATGGTTTCAACTATGTTTAGAGAATACATAGGTTAACAGTTGAAGGCCATACCAATGTCAAATGATACGGTATAAAGACGTGTAGCTGACATTTCGGAAGATATTCACGCGCAATTAATGGAAAAGGTGAAAAGTTCTCATTTTGCCATACAAGTTGATGAAGCTACCGATCTTCATAGAGTTGCTTATTTAATGTGTTATATAAGATTTGTCCATGGTGATGCGATGCGGAAAGGGTTGCTATTTTGTGAGACGTTTTCAGCCGATACCACTAGTAAAACCATTTTCCGAATAATTGATACCTTTTTGGCAGGATATTGGCATATCTTGGATGAAATGTACCGGAATTTGCACATATGGAGCTCGGGCTATGTCAGGAAAGTACACTGGACTTCCAGGGTTGATCAAAAAGGTACCTCCAGAAGCGCGACAAACACACTGCATAATTCACAGAGAGGCTTTAGCAGCAAAAGGTATGACCTCGGAACTTGATGAAATTTTACACGTGGTCGTTAAAACAATCCATGTCATTAAAGGGCAGCCTTTATAGTCTCGAGTTTTTAAGATTCTCTGTGAAGAGTTGGTCTCAGAACACACAGCTTACTGTTTCATACTGAAGCTCGCTGATTATCGAGAGGGAAATCTTTGACCAGAATATTGGAGGTTAGACATGAAGTCTCTGCATCTTTGCTTGACAAAAACCACCAAAACTAAAGTTTTTCACCGACTCAGATGTTTTACTGAGATTAGCGTACATGGTAGATATATTTGAGAAAATATATGTACTAAATTGGTCTTTACATAAAAAATGCAAACCTTTTACAATGGAATGAAAAGGTGAACAGCTTTATAAAGAAGCTAAGTAAGTGCAAGGGCGGGCTAAAAAGTGAAAATATTGAGCTATTTCCAAGTCTTAAAATTAAACGAACCTAAACTAATGCTTTCTTAAACACTAAGAAATCCTCAAATCTCGTTAAAAAAAATTTTTATGATGCTTGGATGGATTTTCTTGCATTCAAAACTCGTTTAAAACCATCCGTCGATGAGTGCTCCATCAACATGATAGAAAAAGAAAATCTCTCCAGGGTGACAGTGAGCTTGAAAGTAAGTTTAAAAAATCTTCTCTCACATCCTTCTGGTTTGACGTACAAAATGAAGCACCCAATTTTGAATAAAAAAGGCATTAATAATACTTACTCCAATCACCACCACTAATTCTTGTGAAACTGTGTTTTCTCCTTTAGCTTCCATGAATACAAAATATCGCTGAAATACAATTAAACCTCTTACCACATTAGGCTCTAATTTTGTATGCATAAATTGTGAAACTAAAAGTTGACTGTAAAATTTTAAACGTGACTCACTTATATAGTACGCTTACATGAAGGGGGGTCCGTCTACCAGCTGGATTATGCAGGGGGCTCGAAGTAAAAAGTTTGAGAACCGCTGGCTTAATTAGTAGAGCATTAAACATTTTCTTACTCTTATCTCTTAGATTTTTACCTTTTCGGTGGGAGGGAATTAAAAATTGACAATTATATAATTCTGCATGAAAAACGTAATTGAGGTAACTTGCTACTCTAAAAATATACGTAGCTTTAAGATCAATACGACACGAAACATGCTGTTAACTTCAACGATTTTTGTTCTACAGAAAACTAATATGAGAAAATAAGACTGTACAGATAGGCTGTTTAGAACGAGAATGGAATGACTTCATAAAATTGTTATTAGAAAGGGTGGAAATCATCCAGGTCGCTTGTTAATGACCACGTAAATAAAAGTGTACAGACTGAGAGCTTCAGGCCCAGGAAGTTGTAGAAACTGGAAGCTTACTGATATGTATTCTCTTCAAACTCTCTGTTATTGAATACTGAGCAAAAATGTGATTATATATCATATTTATTTTATAAGTTGACTTCTAAATAAACAAGTCTTTCTTCATTGTTTATATAATTATAGATAGCCAAAATGGAATTGTCATTTGTAACGTCCAGTTGCTGAGGTATATTTCACAATTATATTTTATAAACTTGACACTAGAATACATGGACATCTTGAAATCTGTCGATTCTGACGTCTACAAGAGACAACTAAACAAGGTACGTTTGTTGATATTACTTCAGAAATCGACTATCGTTGTGAAAGTTCAGGCAACCGTATGTTCATATTGCGTTGTATGTATTTACTTTGACGCATGCCATGCAATATTGTTATTGTTTCACGCAATAAAGAATAGATTATTATTATTTTCTTTCCACAATTGTTAGGGAACATTAATTTTCACAGAATATCAATTGTGAAATTAATATTTATAAATTAATTTATGAATTTCACGCTACTTTATTAATTGTGTAGAGTTTGAAAATGTTCGGTGCATAATGGGCAAGTAATATAAAATCAAAAGTTTAAACCTCTTCGTCGGACACCCTGTATAGTAAAATAGATTCGAATTACTATAACTATTTACATTAAATTTACCACGCATTGAGAAAAACTCATCAACAGAATAACAAGCTCTGTTTATCAAGTAACGGTAGACATATTTTTAAATTTGTACGTATTTTGTTCCTGGCGAAGGTGTGAAGATAAATTGTTAGATAATTTTGGTCACATATGTTAGGGTAGCCCGGTTGCAAGCTGTAATCTGTGGGGACTGTGTTGTTCTCGGGCTCTGATATTATACGTGTTTACGTCTGCGTCAATTTAGATAGAATTAAACTTAACTATATAGCATATTATCATCTCGTAAATGTACAATGAAGGGAGAGTGAAAATTTAGAAGGATTGACAGAATGTTTTAGCACGAAATCTGTCTGTTTACTCCTAACATTATACGTATGGCTCTTTTCTGCAGAAGAGATATACGTAGGAAATCAGTATGGGACGCTGAGCCCCATAGTGCAATTCCATATCTCAGTCTTGACTCTATGAGAAAGGTGTAAATAAGCTGGGAGATAAATTAATTTTTGTATTTCGAATGTCTACTTAACAATAATAATTGAGAAGATATTTTATAGCAAATTGAATTAATATTGTCCGCGCTGTAAAGGTACTGATAAAAATAAGCAAGAAATATTTGACATTACTTTCGGCTTGCAACATGAAATTCGTTTGTGATAAGTAATGTTTCAATATGAAAAGTAATATTGTAGCTACAAAAAGTAATAATTCTAGTTTTTAAGGATTTACGTAAAGATTATTTCTGTTTAAGTACTGAAAATAATTTTACAGTTCCGAAAAGTTAATAATTTCTAGATTTTACATCGTTTTGTTTTGGAAAGAAGAGCCAAATCGTACTTTTTCATAGTGATTTGAAGAATTTGGAGAGTTTATCTTTAGACTTTTTGTGTATAAAATTATTGGCTCTAAGAGGAATTTGAAATTTTAGTTCTAAATCTTTAGATTTTATGTTCTTTATATTTACACATTGCTTTCACGTTGTAAGTAAGATTTAATCTAGTCCAGATCTACTCCCCGTACTCGATATAGAGACTATAGAGTCTACAAAAAAGCACATTATGATCGAGACAATCAAACGCTTTTTGTAAATCCAAAAATACACCAACAGACTTAAACTTTTCATCAAAGCAAAATGTACCATGGTGTCACTTGTATTTCTACCCTTTACAAAACCATACAGTTACTTACACAGTAAATTGTAATGAAACGTAAATTCAAGTCATTTATTGGAAATACATGCTTGTATATTTTAGAAAGTGTAGAAACTCAAGCAGAAGTACGATAGTTTACGATTAGTTATTGATTCCATTTTTATAAATAGAAAGCACGACAGTTTGTTTCCTTTCCTGCGGAAACAAACCCTTTGTGAAATATGAATTTATAGCGTCTGAAAGAGGCTCCCATATGGCCTATTTTACAATGAAGAACCACAGTGTGTGTTATGCCATCGTAACCGGAAGCATTTGAATTCTTAAATCGCATAATTCTTCTGTGGGTTTCGTCCGAGTTTGTTGGTGTGAGCATGAGTGTACTAAGACAGGTTTGTTCGGACAGTGACTGTATGCCAGGTTCCATTATTATTATCTAATGTTTTTGTTTACATGACTTTGTTTGCCTACATTCGCGAAATAGCTATTTAGGTTGTCGGGGGTCGGCATATAAGCAAGTAATAAAACCGGTCTTTTGTCCTGTCCCGGTCCATTATTGACCATGCTTCCTTGCAAACTTTGTCAGTGCTTCTCAGACGATCATGTAAGTGATCTGCTTTTGCAGTTCCTATTACTGTGCGATACGCTTTCTTACAGTTTTTACAATGTTCTAAAAATGAAATTGATTTGTTGAATGTTTTTCTGCAAACGAGTTTTTTCAGTTGTCTGGATGAAACTATAATACCTTGAGCGATCCAGAGGGGCTTATTATTTACCTTTTTGCTTCAGATTTCTTTATTGGGCATGCTAATAAGAAATGATACTTGAAAATATTTATAAAGCTTTTAACTTTACATTCGGCTCCGGGATTGTTCTTAACTGGATCCCAACGTTCATTTCTAAGAGGAAGTAAACAATCTCAAATGGTTCGGACAAGTGTTTTTGTACAGCAATGCGGGTGTTTTCGGGAGTGAACGTTTTGTTCGCTAATTGGCTTTAGAAAGTAATAGTAATCTTTTGTGCGATGAACCAGTGCCAACAACATCCCCTTTAATATATTCGTGTCTATATTAGATAGTATATGATCAATCAGTTGAGGTTGGTCAATCTGTTACCGTGGGGTTGATGAGTTTACATGCTGTTTTAAATTAAATTATTTCATCAAATTTATTAGTATATTTGTTTCACTAGTAATATCGAATGTAAATTTAGTGCTTCTATCCGTGATTTCATTAAATAATAAATAAAAAATGCAACCTCTTAATGTAATGTTCTAATATGTTTTGACTACAATTTGAGATATCTCAATTCACAACAAAATGAGGCAGCTTATATATTGATGTTATGTGAATATAATTTACCTAGCAACTGTAGAACTCTGTTGACAAATCAATGGAACCAGACAGGACGTGCTGTATAGTATATGAACAAAATAACAAACTAAAGTTACTGATGTGTCAGAATACATCATTTTCATTGGGTTATTTTGCTAAGTGACAGTAATCAAACTACTTCTGACTAACAGCTAAAATTCCCGGTTAAACCCCTTCAGAAATTACTCACACAACATAACTCTTAAAGTATTTCACATATATCTACAGGTGAATTTGAGGGGGCAGAGCTGTATATTGATTGGCCGAAGGTTGGCTCATATGACTCAGCCAATCACGATATACCTAATCATATTGGCTACTTAATTGGAAGTTTCGGTTTAATAATGGAGGTTCTGTTCAAGTTCGGAACTAATTCAAGAGTTTAACTGTGTGAGAATTGCTGCCACATGTTGAGGACTTGGAAACTTAGATATTAGCTATGAACACGCCTTAATAAGCCTCATATGATTGGTTTTGTTTGTGGATTCTAACGATGCAAATACAATGTCCTGACAAGATCAATTATATATTTTTAAATTTCAATATTTTCTTAAAGTTAATGCAATGCTAATTTAATTTCCAAAGCAAGAATGATAGAATACATCAATAAACACAGTGTTTTAATCACTTTTAGTTTTGATACTCGAAGAAAACAAAGTTTTTTCCACTGGATTATAAAGATAATAATTGATAATTGATCAGAAATAAAATTGTATATGTTTTTCTACTAATTATGTTATATAATTATGTTATATACAATTATATATATAATATATATATTTATATATTAATATAACTATTAATAGTAATGGTAGCACATTCACCCGGCAAGTGAGAGATCCGGGTTCGACTTCCGGCGGAGCAAGTACTTTTTGCGATTCAATGTTTATTGAAATTAAATAAGGCTATTGCCATTTATACAATTTAATGTAAATAAAAGTCGTTTGACAGGTATTTGGTCTTCCGATCATATGTTAGTTTGCTTATTTAAACGTATATGTGACAGATACGGCCAAATACAAAATAATTGAATCGGAAAAAGTAAGCGCTCTGTGGTGTAATGGTAGCACATTCACCCGGCAAGTGAGAGATCCGGGTTCGACTCCCGGCGGAGCAAGTACTTTTTGCGATTCAATGTTTATTGAAATTAAATAAGGCTATTGCCATTTATACAATTTAATGTAAATAAAAGTCGTTTGACAGGTATTTGGTCTTCCGATCATATGTTAGTTTGCTTATTTAAACGCATATGTGACAGATACGGCCAAATACAAAATAATTGAATCGGAAAAAGTAAGCGCTCTGTGGTGTAATGGTAGCACATTAACCCGGCAAGTGAGAGATCCGGGTTCGACTCCCGGCGGAGCAAGTACTTTTTGCGATTCAATGTTTATTGAAATTAAATAAGGCTATTGCCATTTATACAATTTAATGTAAATAAAAGTCGTTTGACAGGTATTTGGTCTTCCGATCATATGTTAGTTTGCTTATTTAAACGCATATGTGACAGATACGGCCAAATACAAAATAATTGAATCGGAAAAAGTAAGCGCTCTGTGGTGTAATGGTAGCACATTCACCCGGCAAGTGAGAGATTCGGGTTCGACTCCCGGCGGAGCAAGTACTTTTTGCGATTCAATGTTTATTGAAATTAAATAAGGCTATTGCCATTTATACAATTTAATGTAAATAAAAGTCGTTTGACAGGTATTTGGTCTTCCGATCATATGTTAGTTTGCTTATTTAAACGCATATGTGACAGATACGGCCAAATACAAAATAATTGAATCGGAAAAAGTAAGCGCTCTGTGGTGTAATGGTAGCACATTAACCCGGCAAGTGAGAGATCCGGGTTCGACTCCCGGCCCGGCAATGTTTATTGAAATTAAATAAGGCTATTGCCATTTATACAATTTAATGTAAATAAAAGTCGTTTGACAGGTATTTGGATCATATGTTACTTTTTGCGATTCAATGTTTACTTTTTGAAATTAAATAAGGCTATTGCCATTTATACAATTTAATGTATATATATATATATATATAATTCTCTTCGAAATAAGCTTTCTTCCCTGACCTCGATAAAATAATTTTTACAAATCGTTTCCTTTCTCTCTGAAACTGTAACATTACTAACTGCTATACTCGTATACTTTTCTCCTTTAGTAACATTTTTCTCTCAATTGAGTTGAGTACTTTTGCCAGTTCAGTGAAGCGATTTAAAGCGTTTTGTCAGTGCTCAACTTTCCTGTAATGGATTTATTTTATAAATAGAGCATCCGTTGAATCAGCGACTATTCTTAATTTAAACTGAGTTTTAAAATGTATTAGATAGTTTTTCACATATTAGTAGTTTAACATACATCTCAAATTATTTTAAACTAAATTCATTAAGCCGAGGGTAATTGATAGTTTGGTTATAAAGCCCTTAGTGAAACCAAAATGTTAAACTTCAGAAAGTAATAGGGGGTTACGGAGACAAAGATGCTTGTTAGTGTCCAAAGAGTGGTTCGCCTTCAAGGAACAGAACTCAGTTTGGGATTAATTTGAGGGTTGAGCACAAAGAAACTTTCTTCAGGCTCCTGTTTGTTATAGTACAGTGGATTCACGTCTTTTAGTTACTGATGTTGGTATTACCCAATTAACACAATATAATTGGCCATTAAATTTAGAATAATCATTTAGAAATTTGTATCAATATTAAAATCTCAACGCTTTAAAATTAAAATTTGTTTTACACAAAGTCTTAGATACCTATTTTACCTATTTGGTAAGAGGGAAATAAAGAGTAATAATTATAAAAAAATACAAGTAAAACGTAGTTGAGATTACTTGCCAGTGCAGACATATACGGAGATTCAAAATCTAAGCTGAATACGACACAAGTCACGGCTACCCACTTGAACCATGGTGTTCTACAGAATACCTCGTTTCTGTCCAATGTTACAGTAAGACTTGTACAGAGAGCATTTAGAAAGAGGGTGTAACGAATCCAAAACATGTTTAATTATTACTAGTTAACCATAAAAAATGCTGATTAAGAGTTGTTGATAGCTTAAATTAAGAATCCAGAGACCGGCAGCTGCCAGAAGTCCGTACATGTTTGAGGTTGATTCCTACAAGGGGCCAGAGGCTGATCTTAGCCTGCACAATCTTTCTGACTCCGAGAGCTACTACTGTATTGAAACTGTAACAGGCTAGAGTCTGTCAGATGCTTGAGGTTTAAAGGTCCTAAAGGCCAAGAGGTAACAGATACCGAGACCTGCTAGAAGCCTGGAACTCCTAAAGGCTGGGGATTGCTAGGGACCGAGGCCTGATCGAGGTCGAGATTTTTGCAGAGGCTAAAAGCTTCCAATTACCATGAACTGCAAAAGGTGTGGAGCTGCCAAAGCTGCGAAGTCCTGGAGTTTCCGAGAGCCAGGATTTGCCAGAGGCTTATAAATTCAAGAGACAGAGTTCCCAGAAGCCGAAAGCTGCTAAAAGCTGGGATCTATCAGGGACTGAAAAAAGTCCTAAAGTCTAAGAGATCCCAAAGGTCAAGAACCAAAGGTTGGGGGAGCAGCCATAGGCCTATATCTGAGATAGGCCGCGACTTGCACTAGAGAATTAGACCTCTCGAAGAAGCCTCAAAATCCGGGTTCCAGACAAGGATCGGAACCGGAGATAACGAGAGATTAGACTATATCAGCATGTAGATTCTTGTAGATTTTACTTAACTATGTGGTTTCATTGTACCAGTCATATGAACTGCAATGGAAATCTACGTAATTCTTTTGGCGTACGTAAGCCAACAAATCTCTATTATTTGGACACTGATTTTGTTATATTAAATATCCAGCAGAAGATGCTTACTTCTCTACAATATAATAAATGGTGTAGTTTTTAATTTGTTGTTTGTATAGTTTAATTTAAATACCAAGCCTAATAAATATTGTATTTATTTATGAAATAGCTTTCTTCCCTGAATTCCTTAAGAATTTTAAGAAATCGTTTCTTTTCTCTCTGAAACCGTAACATTACTAACTTTTATGTATTCTTCTCTTCAAGTAATATTTTACTCTCAATTGAATCAAGTAATTTTTCCAGTTCAATGAAGCTACTTAAAGCGTATTGTTGCTGTTCAACTTTTCTGTGATAGATTTATTTTCTAGAATGAGTTGAATCAGTGACTTTTCTAAATAGAAACTGGCTTTTAAAGTTTATTGGATCGTCATTGACATATTTTTGTAGTACTAACGTACTTTTCGATTTATTTTGAGCACAATCCAGTAATCCGCGGTTAATTGCTAGTTTAATTATTATAAATCTTTGGTGTGATGTTAGTTTTTACTTGGAAAAGTTAAATTTGCATTAGAGTCCTTTTTATACATTATTTGTTGTGATATATCTCTATCTAAATAAGACAAAGGGCACCCTTACTCATTCAATCACTCATCACTAGTTTTTCAAAAACCTTATATCGCAGAAAGTTGAAGTTTGGTTCATGAATTCATTTAAAGACTAAATCGTTTTTATAAAGATGGAACATTCGTAGGGATTGAAATGAGATTGTAACCCCTTGAAGAACTATATTCCACTTTTCAACATTTTGATGTCTTAGAAAGATGAACTTTGAAACACGCGTACCTTATGTATCCACCAGCCAACCAATAGAATTCCATGTACATCAACCACCCAGAGGGGTTGGAAATAGGACTGCAACCATAGAAGAACCATCTATTTCTTTTTCAACTTCCCAAGGTACTACTACGATGAAATTTACACATATGTGCTTCATTTTCTCAACAGAAATAGAAAAGATATTTATTGCAGTCAAGCACCTAAAAGTTAAATATATCGCAACAATAAAGCAAACACCACTAGGGCACCTTTAATATCCTCGACTAAGTATATTATTGTTAATGGAAGTAGACTTTTTTACCAAAGAAAATGTTTCAGACCTATGTATCAATATATTTTGTTTATTCGAGTTAAACTTCAAAAGTTACTTCGGCATAGAAAACAAAATGTAGCGGAAGTAGGTTATGATGGCCGCTAGCAGCCGCATTTTGACTGAAGTAGACATTTTAGACCAACCTATGAATATAATCTCTTGAGCGGAGCATCAATTTAAATGCTCCTAGAGCACCAGGAAAAACATTTACTAGAAGATCTACAAGAGGTGCAAGTAGACATATTTTTTAAAAATAGTCTTTTAGACCAAGGGTGTGTAATTTTTTTCAATACTTTATAATCTGAAATAAACATGTTTATAGTGCGTAGTACTTAGTGTTACTTTATAATAGGGTCTCAGAGCCACAGGTAACCGCTAGTATATTCGGTATCTTAGAAGTCTCATCCCCCTCCTTAACTTTCTTATTGCTAGATATGGTACGATATACTTTGGGGGAAGTTTACATGACCAATTTAGGAGTTTTTTTATATATGAACATTTTACGCCCTCCCCCAAATGGATTGTTGTAAGGGTAAATCAAAAATTTTAAATTTGAACCTCTACCAAGTGGTATTATAAAAAGACAAAAAATGGTTCTCTAACGAGACTGTCAAATTTGATGTCCAATTAAAGTTTCAATTGTTTTATAACATCCCTACAGTTTAAGTTACGTTAGAAGTTTTATATATATATATATATATATATATATATATATATATATATATATATATATTACTTTAATAACTTTATAACTTTATATAACTTTTATAACTTTAATTGGACATCAAATTTGACAGTCTCGTTAGAGAAACATTAAAAACCAAAATGTTAAAAACCGCTCTTATTCACGATAAAAATACTATAGTATAAAAACTAAATATATATATACACATAGATAAGCTTTATAACAATATATTTAGTTTTTAAACTATAGTATTTTTATCGTGAATAAGAGCGGTTTTTAACATTTTTACTTACCTTTTAACCTTACAGTACCTAATAACTAATACAAATATATAACTATATATTTTCCTAGTGAATGGCATAATATAATATTTAAATGTTTCAGAATATAAAAAATTATCGCGCGTATAATGCGTCACTTGAATTTGTACCACCGTGATTTGATATTTTTTAGATTCAGCGAATAATTATAAGTGCTTTGTATTGTGCTAATGGCCCTATTTAGCGCTACGTTCCACGCAAAGGAAGGACAGATTAGAAGTGCTAACTGTTGGTACCGGCTTAACACATCAAGACAAGACCACACATACTGATTGTGTGCTGTTCCCAAATATCAATCGGAAACTCTCCAGCTTCTTGTCGTGTAATTTTCACATACAACCTAATCTTAACCATACAAACATTATGTGGGAACCATACCAAAAAACAAATCTTACTAAATTTTCTTGAATTGCAAAGTAGCTTGTAGCAAACAAAAGTTTAAGAGTATTATAACGGGGATTAACTGTTTTTCACATTATATTCCTAGCTAAAAATTACCAGTGAAAACAAGTTCAAGAGCGTGTTAGAATATGGAGTTTTAAATAAGGAACACAGTCTATATATATAAAATTGATAATTAATTCATTGTTTGTATTAGGCATTGATTCTACTAAATCTATTTCTGATACAACCTGGCACTAAATCTTTTTCGGGTTTTTTAAAGTATGCTATGAAACAAATTTATAATCATATATGTTTAGTACTGTAATTAAACCTTTGTAGCTGCGAGTAAAATAACAAGATATTAATGCCACAATTGGTCCTAAAGATATATGTACTACTTCTATATTGACCCAACTGTAGGTGTTTTTGTCTTTTTCTCTCAAAAACACTTAATATATTAAGGTTTAGCATGTTTAACAAGTATATAAAATCACTCAGCGAGAATGTATATTAACTTTAAATTAAGCGTTGATTTACGTTAAAATTCACAGTGGTGTAATCTTAAAATTGAACTTAAATTTAGTTTATGAAGGATACACGTATATTGAAACTGTTATTTTAATACAAGAATATACTAATAATTCCAGACTTTGTATTTAAAATCGTTGTTCCCTTTTCCCTTTGTTCTTTATACAGCATTAATTAATTACAATAGCAGTTGAAGCGAAACGAAATACAGAGCTGTAAGAGACTGATAGTTTTAGCTAAGATACAAAAAAGCTCAGTTGTACAAAGCTGAAAATATAAGAGCATACAAGTTCATTAACTATTGAGTCTGTCTGAATATAGTTTCCACAACTAAAAAGTAAGTATTATGGATAATAATAATCAATTTAATACTCGTAAAGTGTCTCTTAATGTTTTAATATTTTATTCGAAAATGAGAGGGCGGGTTACCTCCTTAGGCTTCAGTGTTTTAGTACCGTATTCATTGGTAGCATGCAGTCAGTTATATTGGATTAATTATTTTACAAGCTTTCTTTTGTTATTTTAACAGAAATAAATATGATAGTATACTATTATAATTAAATATTATTAAATTTTAATTAATTTACTTTAGTCGTTTGTAAAAAGCAACTTTAAAATGATTGAGACCAATCGATTACAAGTAAAAGAATTTTAGTTAACCCAATATACATAACTCATTAAAACTGAAATGTTTGTTATCCAATCTATTATGATAAAGTGCATGATTAAATTCTCGCCCGAACATTATTTTTATAACACGTTTTTTATCACTAACCTCTTGTAGCAATAGAATACTGTTTTAAATATTATTGTGAGCCTTAATTAATGTTTATAAATTTATGAATTCAGATTTCCTTATGAATGGGAGAATATTTACAGTTGAATATAAATTAAAAATAGCTTATTTTGACGTATTTTTTATACTATGACAAGCTCTATTAAAAAAGTCAAAGATTGTCTTATTTTATCAGGCGAAGTTACACTTGGGACTAAAACTTAAAAGAGACTTCTGAACCACCACCAATGGCCGGGAGGTGAACTACTTTCAAGAATAGGATCGCCCAGCGGTAACCCATTCTTGTAGTAACCACGCTCAACGTTGCTTGAGCGTACGTTGCGTTGTATTATTTATATAAAGTTATTCCTATAAAAAGAGGTTTAATGTATACTATTTCAAGATTCTCCAGTGGCTATAAATAGATTCAAAATTGTTCAAAACTTTTGTATCGCAAATGGCACTTGAAAGGGAATCAGTGGGTCATCGATAAAATAACTAATGAATTGCGCTGTCATGAGTCGATGTTCAACAATCAGGCTTGCTCACCCAACTCTTATAAAGCTTATTGAAGTGGCTTAATCATTCCTGGTACAGTTCAACTTGTGTGGAAATTCCCCAAATGAATCCGTGTGAATCGTGGTACCTTGCCTCCTTGACACGTTTCATTTAACCAATTAATTAACATATTTGGACATCAACGCATAGTTATATGGAGTTAGGTTGATGAAGTTAATGAAGTTCAATAATCGTAGTTTGATATTGACTACAATACTTATACAATATCAAACTACGATTATTGAACTTCATTAACTTTCCTATACATTAAATACTAGAGAAATCGCTTGTCCCTCCGTGGACCAACCCTGGTTTGTTGTGTTCGGCTATCCGCTATAGGAGGTTGTAACTACTCGTATAAGCGCAAAAAGTCAAAGTGATTAAAACATTTCAAGGAGTAATAATACTCAGGATTTAAATTATCTATATCGTTATTCCCTTCAACTTTACCTTATTAAAACAAAAAGGTATGTAACACATAACAGTTACACAAATAAGTAAGCAAAACAATTATGTACTATCCATCGCATTTACTGTTTCGTCACGGAATAATTTGTTGTAATTCTTGTATTATACGTTTGAATTTACATCTAATCTTCAAAAAAAGTAATTGCTTCGATGTCAAATAATGTTAGGAATGTTGTATAATATTATACTCGTAATTTTTAAATAAGAAATGTGTTTGTAACTTATAATAATTATTATTTTAACCCTATAACTGAACAAAAAGAAAAAAATCTTTCTGAAAATGCTTCACTAAAGAGGCTTGTAACATTTCGAAATAAATAAAGTAATGCGTTTTCGGCCTAACTTAATCGTGTACTGAACTAAACCCTTCGGGCTAACATGAAGTAAAGGTTTGATCCACACTTGTTCATTTTAAAGCTTATGCAGATTCTTTATTCAATCTAATCACACGCTCACTCATTGTTTCGTGCTTACCTTTTATACTGATCATGATGATGACGCAAACACTTTTTTTGTGTATGTCGCTGTTAAAGATGCTAAAATTAATTAATATCTAAAAGAATTTTGAAATTTTATTTGTTTATAAAATAATATTTAAATGTGTGTTCTTACTTACGTTAAGCAAATAGCAAAGGTAATGTGCATCCAGAAAATACTGTTTATTGTTGATTATGCTTTATTTATTGCTTTATTTAATATTATATCGTCAATTTAAGTGCGGATTTAAATTACATTAAAGTAGCTTGATTAAAGAACTCTTAGTGATTAAGCTTAAATACCTATAGAATCCATTTATTTTGAAAAAATGCATAGTTATAAAAAATAATGGAAACTCAAATTAAAAATGGAAAATAATGGTTGGAGATATGAAAAGATGGTCTTGATTAATACTCTTGATTAAATCCTACCTAATAATTTGAGCAAGATCAGATATTTTATATATTTACAAGTCCAATTACACGTTACTTACAAATTTGAGAAATGGGTAGAAATAGAAGAGCAATGACAAACAACAGAGTTCTGAAACATAGCTTTTATATATAAAAAATAAAAAAGTAAATCCCTTCCGAAAAGGTTTTTAATGTTCATTTTTTGTGATAAATGGAAGCTGTTGCGTGTCAGGTTTCGCGAGCGGTACATATAGAAAATATTTTCATTTGTTCCAAATGTACAAAAATAAATCAGACAAAGCACTACGAGAATAAACGCACAGATGAGAAGTCACATACTAAACTTTTACACTCGACAAAGTGATTTCTCTCGTCACATTGCCAATACTGTTGCTGTTGTCGAGTGTGCGGAAACACGGTTGCTATGACAACACATCTTCGTCCTATCGAATGGCGTGGCCTTGAGAATCCTGCCCTTGGCTCTGAAAGTCCCAGAATCCCTTTACACTCGACCAGAACCCTTCCAAATCTTGACCCATCCAATCTTTCTCAGAATATATTGTAAGGGATATATGGAGCTTACCACTGATGCCAACACGTTGAATCTGACTTTGTACTTATTCTGTTTTTTTTTTTTACATTTTCTTATATTTCTTAAAACACTTCTGTTAAAACCTTCAGGCCCATAATGGTTTCTTGAAATTTAAATCTCCACAATTAAAAAAAATCACGATCTTTCTTGTAGTAATCTCATGGAGAAAAGGTACAGTACACTATAATTAAATACAATTCACATTAAACATTTAGTGAAACTAGACTTAAATTTAAATTATAATACGGCTTAAGAGCTGACGCAATGGCGGTCATCTTGATTTTAGCTCATTAGAAAAATGTAAAAACCTGTTTTTATTCGTAAAATTAAGGGATATTTTGCATTTTAAATATATAGTACAGATCTAAACGCTTATTTCGTTTTATTGATATTTTTGGCTATTTAGAAATAATACTAAATCTGTTTCACTTCCTTATTTAACAGATAAAAAAGATAAACTGTAAGAGAAAACCAAAACTCATTTCCATACGTATTAATAAGTTATTTAAAATTAGATTACTTAAGAATGATTTTCCTGATTTTAAATTTATTAATAGATTATTTGGAAGGATAACGTGATTACGAACATACGGCATCGTCACATAATACAACCACGTTTTGTGATTTAGTGTCTGCTCTTTTCTGGACATTTTATATAAAATCCATTAAGGTGGCATATAAAGCGTGAGATTAAGCATAAGGAATAATAAAAATTAAAACAAAACAAAGTCGAAGGGTAATATAATACAATTTATAGCGTAGCTAGTAAACATGAGGTTTGAATGCTTAATATTTCGTGTTTGGTTTTGGCTTTTGAGGAAGTTAGTGGATACCAGATTTTGAGACATCGTACTTTTGTTGCCGTAACACGTGACGATAGCATATTTCTGTTTATTATCCTTTTAACAAATGTTTGTTTATAGTTGGTACGGTTTTTCCAAGTAATTATATTAAACGTTTTAATCATAGTAATATCTCACTTCTTAGTTTATAATGTTTTAAAGCATGTTTAACTGCCATATTTTAATTAGACTTTAACTTTTACTAGAAGTACCCAGGTTACCCCAAGCATAACCACAAATCTCACGCAGATGAGAACAAGGCAACAGATCAACTCGAAGCAAATTCATCGTGTCGTGATAATTTTGTTACCTGAAGCTGTTTCATAGTGTTCGAATGTTATGTATTTTTGCCAATGTTTGACTAAATTTATTCATGCTTTTGATTGCATTATAATCATTTATCATTCGGTGCCACTCGTTTAGTAATTATAAATGAGAACTAGTGATGAAAAATATTTCTCCTTAGTTATATTAATGTACATTTGTACCGTTATTTAATTGTACTTCATATAGTACATATTTTCTTAACCCAGTTACTAGTTTGTATAAGTTACATCCAGTGTTTTTGGAACTAAATTATTGGCGGATTGATAACCTAATTGGCACACGTAGACTATTAATTATTTCTCTCGGGAACTTGGTAGCTGCCTAACCTTTCTACCGAAGCTACATCTCGCGCGCCTTGTCCGTAAGTAAAAATGTATATTTTCGTATTATAAGTTAGCCCTTTCATGCGAGACATCTAAATTTGAATGTAATGTAAAGTAAAATTATAACTTGTAAAGTAACTAACCTTTAATGTGTTTTATTTGCGAGATCAACTTGGATAATATTTGGGACATGTCCTTCTGACGAGACTACGTTGTCGTGATTATAAGTTATCTCGATAAATGGCTATACCGCCGCGATTTTGTTTTAGGCAAGTTGCAGTTCGTTCTTCGAGCTCACTTCTTGAGTTCAAGTCCAATTACTTCATGTTTTACTAATCTTCCTTTTTCCGACTACAGCTGCATTTTCGAGCCAAGAATGTTGATGCCCGCGTTTGTGAGTCGAGTTAATCGTAAAGAGAAGTTATTTTTAATGTTTTAATAATTAATTATTTCGAAGGTTCAATTTATAGAACATTGGAATATTTAGGCTCATTCTCTAGTATCATATATTACTTAATTCATACTTTATTTTGCAGCAACGTGGCAATAATTTATTTTATTTTACCAACTAGAAGTGGTGCTTTTATGTGTATATGCCAATATTAAACATATACGTAAACTTCGAATTTAGAGTATTCATTACTACGACCTCAACGGTATCCAACCAAATGTGTATTGTCCATTCGGTACACATTTATGAACACCCAGATTTTTTCAAAGAAAATTGTTAAAGCAAAAAGAAAAATAAAAGCATCTTATCTTTATCCTGTTTAAAAGTAATATTATAAAATGCTTCTTGCGTTTAAAGATGAAAATAATTAAGCTTAAATACATTGCTTATTTTAAAGTTGTTGTTCTATTTATCGTAGATGGGAAGTTATTTCTCACAACTACTTCAACTTCTTCGGAGAAGTTCACCTTTCTCTTCGCTTAGTATCAGTGGGGTTGAGTGTTGACAAGAATTTAAATATGCCTTACTTGTTCCATTTATTTTGCAAGTCGTTTTTTTCTGTTTCATAATACAAACGCTTCAGTATAGTAAGCGGATAAAACGGAGTATCAAATGATGTGAAAGAACTTAATGAAGTTAAAATGTTTCATATTTTAAGAAACCAATCAATATAACAATTTGGCTTATCACATATATTGGTATCTTACCGAAAATACCACGTGACACATTTTACAGCACAACAGTGTGTTAAATAAACTTATTTCTTCTGCGTTTTTCTCGTTATTATCATGGTTACCCATAAGACCAATGTAAAAAATATTGGTAGCTTCATTCTTTACAACCTTTGAAGTTTTGAGCCAAAAATATATAGTTCGTATTAACCTACAGTGTTAGTCCCTAGGACCTTTTTATTATGTCATATCACCCAGATAGACGAAAGCGACACGATTTAAAAAAAAAGCACATGTGTTCATAAATCACGTTGTATGGGGAAACATTTCAATACTTTTTTAACCATAAACAGTCTGCATTGTACCTATTCTTTCTGAATAAGAATAAATTGCAAATTTTGTAACATAAACATATAAAGTAAGGAGTAAATTTAATAAATAAACAATGGATATGTTATAGTTATATTTTAATAGCCATGAACTATTTTAATAGCCATGAACTCTTGACTTATTTAATGATGTCACGTGGGTTTGACTAATAACAACGAAACTTTCAACGTAGCAAGGCTGTTTGATATAATAAGCATGTAGTTGAAATACTTTAATAAAACTTAGGAAGAGTAATCAATACAATATTTATGAAAATTTTACTCTATGAATTCATTTCAAACAGGTTCATGTATTCAGACCAAATCCCAACTGATTATTAATTATTTATACAATGCTAATTAGATCTCTATTTCTATTTACTAAATAATCAACAGTTCAATTCAATTCTAATCTCATTTATGATGAGTAGCGTAATCATTGATCCTAAAATCTGGGTAAACAGGGGAAATTTTCAAATGCTTTTAACTTTATTGCAAAACACAAATTCGATAAACATAAAAATGTGTCTATTACAAACAAAATGTCATTTTCATTAAATCTCAACGGCTTTGAATGGTCACTAGTCTCTGTAAGTGATCTGTAACACATGCTATGAATAATTATAATTGCAACACACAAAATTGCAACTTCTTCTACATATATACGCTTTTTTCAGAGCTAACAGAATTAAAACCAACACAATATTTGACTAAGTGTAGTAGTTAACACGCTTAAGAACCAAGCGTTTATGAACCTTACATTAACAAAACAATATTTTCCCTACATCTTCTCACAACAATAGTCATATTTGTTGAGGCTTATTAGTAAAGAAGTCTTTAGAAGGTTTACATGATTGAAATCGTGTATAATCTTAGTATTAAACAATAAACTAAAACAAACGTCTTAAGAAATTTATCTGCACCCTTTTACAGTATTAAGATGTAAACACTACGATAAAACTAAAACATACAAATCGGTCCAGACAACTGTAATCTTTGACTGACAAGAAATGACAGATTGCACTGACAATTAAAAGTCACCTTTAGTTTTTGAGAACAATGATTTATGCTTAGTTATATCGAATCGCATCTACACTCATTCACGCTGCAGTCAACTGTAATCTTTGACTGACAAGAAATGACAGATTGCAGTAACAATCACAAGTCACCTTTAGTTTTTGAGAACAGTGATTACGCTTGGTGATATTTCAGCACATCTACATTCATTCACGCCCCAGACAACTGTAATCTTGGACTGACAAAAAATAACAGATTGCACTGACAATCACTCAAGTCACCTTTATTTTTTGAGAACAATGATTTATGCTTGGTTCTATCTAATCGCATCTACACCCATTCACGCTCCAGTCAACTGTAATCTTTGACTGACAAGAAATGACAGATTGCAATGACAATCACAAGTCACCTTTAGTTTTTGAGAACAGCGATTTATGCTTGGTGATATTTAATCGCATAAAATATTTCACGATCTATTCACTTCCATTCACTTCATTGGTTACTAATATTGATGCCGAATGCAATCAAATATTATTACCAGAACTATGTGCATTAACACATTTTTCTTTTACTCCATAGGTAATGTAGTACACTTCCATTTTATAGATCTGATTAATAACTGTTTCATGTGTTTTTGAAAAGTTTACAGTTACAGGGAATATTATAATTTAATAGTAAATAGAAATGAAATTATCAGTCACTTGATATTTGATATATACAAATAGGGAGCACTTCACATAAACATTGCTACCAGCATATATTTCATTAATTTTTAATTTTCAATATGTACAATTTCGAAATTTAAATAGTTAATTTTATCAACATTTAACGCACCTACACGGGTATCAATAAATGTTCTACTTGCTGAATACTTATAATGAAAAGTCATACGGCAGGTTGTTATTGGATCGCTTGAGATTGTACGTTACATTGCATGTACTGTAGCAAGTTATTTAACTCTACAGATTCTATTTATCAATGTAAATACTATTTACAAAAAATAAAGTTAGAGCCTAAAGTATTTAGTTATCTTTTTTCTGTTTAAAAGATTATTTAAGTAATTTTATGTATAAAGTTTATACATAAAATTATATATAAATAATAAAACTGATTTCAAATAATTAAAATAATAATAGATGCTATGCAAAAATTATTTTTACAATAAGTTTAATAAAACTCAACAATTTTTTTCATTGTATATTTATTTCTGAACAATTTATTATACGACTGTTTTAGCTTGTGAGAGCAGAATTTAATATCTAAAATATTATTTGTGATTTATCAAAGATTAGTAATATGAAAATTTTAACAAAATAAAGCTTTTCGATTCAAATTACATACTTTGATATCGTTAGTTAAACGTATTATATTTGAAGATCTATTATCTTTTAAAATATAGTTTATACCTCATCGGTAGTTCTTGAAAACAGTGATTTATGCTTATATCTAATCGCATCTACACTCATTCACTCACCAGACAACTCTAATATTTTGACTGACAAGATATGACAGATCGCAACGACAAACACTAGTCACTGTTAGTTTTTGAGAACAGTGATTTATGTTTATATCTAATCGCATCTACACTCATTCACGCCCCAATTTTATTAGAAAAGAATATGACTTTGAAAACTTCAATGTTTTCTTGGTAAGTTTTACATAAACACTATAATTTTCTAAGGACGATAGTAAGTTCGCACATTTTGCTCCCGAGTAAGCAGCAAGAGAAAAAGTGAGAGATGGTTTTTAAACTGATGAAGCGAGAATAACAAATATATGCGACCGTCTAAAGTGGAGAAAACGTATAGAATATTAAAGGAGATATTTATTTGCAAGACGCTTCTCTGAATTTAAATATTCGATTTACTCCAATATTTTTTTGTTTACACCTATATTCTTAAAGAACATATAATGAGTATAAACAGTCATGTTTCTCAATTTGCTCTTTTCTATTAAATAGGATTGTACTGCTCTACGGTAAGTCTATATAGGTACAGCTATTATTAAGAAAAGCTTAAATATATGCAAAATATATAATCATATGCAGTTAGGATTAATTAATTTTATTTAGAACAATAAAAATTTCTATACTTATTTTTTAATGATTTTAGATAGAAAGATAAGTCTTTGTGATATTCTTTACGTTAAATGAACATGTTTCGAATAGATGCCTGTACATATTTGTTAGGTATAGTATAGATAAGTAAAGGATATATATATATATACTTTACTTATATATATATATAGTATATATATCAGTAATAATTATACATATATATATATATATAAATATAAAAATATATATGTATATACTTTACTTATCTATACTATACCTAAAAAATACGTACAAACACTTATTCGAAACATGTTCATTTAACGTAAAACATATCACAAAAACTTATCTTTCTATCTAAAATCATTAAAAAATAAGTATAGAAATTTATATATATATATATATATATATATATATATATATATATATATACATTTAACATTTATATTTAGTTTAGAATAAATTTTGTTTTCCACTCTTACTTTAAAGAATATGCTATCGAAAACAAACATACAACAACAGAATACTACTATTGTCTATACTTCCAACGTGGTATTCGTCTTTCTATTTTCCTAACAGTGGTATAAGAGAGGAGAATTCTACTAGAAAATTTGTTTTGGAGCTTTCACGTTTATGACAGTTATTATTTTATTTTATTATTATTTATTTATATTTTAACTATGAAAAACTATATAAAGATTGTTAATCAATACAATCTATGAATCCCGTTTTAATCCTTAATCACTCAAAAAATTATAAAAATATCGTACATTGTTTGATCACTTAATGACCACATTGAATGTTTGGACGAATATAATTTTTTTACGATTCTGCCACTATACCACTGCTGGAAAAAATGGACATATCATATGAAAGATACACCAAGATTACACTACATTATTCCTGAAAGGTTCAGAACATCGAATTCTAGTCTAGAGTACAATAACCTGAATATTAACAGTCCAATTATATCTGCACGGCCTCGATTACTACATATACATAACCTTGGTCCCTACTCCAGACAGTTTATACACGCAAGGTATCTTCCGACAAAAGATCTGAAATGTGAGACACAAGAGTGTATGATATTGAACAATGTTAAATTTATATAGTCAATCTTTTGAATACAGCAGACTAAATTATTTAATTTAACTTCCTGCCAAAATAGAACGCTGTCATAACAGCACAGTTATTTATAAAATATGAAAAAAGTTATTCCTTTCAAACTAATGCGTAACATTTTAAATTATGCTTTGTACATAAGTTATAGATAAAAACTATCTTTTTCAATTCTATACGTACCGTTGTTATCATTTTCAGTACCATTTGTTTAGTATACAAATGAAATTTGCGTAGGAAATATACACAAGTTTTTACTAATGTATATCAAGTGCTAAAATAGTTGAATATACATAAAACGAAATGCACATAAAGCTGTACAAAAAGGTTAAAAATAAAAAGGCTCTATTCTGATATGGTTTGTGTTTTATCTTGATGGTACAATTATAATCAACATCAAGCAGCGTAAGCTGCTTGTACGGTTTTTTGTAATTTTATTATAAAATAAATAGTATTATTTTTTGTATAAACTATCATACAAAGGTGTCTATTTTTAATACGTTACTAAAATATAATGTTGGTACAGTTAGGGTAACAGGCCACTTAAAAATGTCTAGTAATTCTTTCCCGCTACTAAATAATCAAGAGAACTTCTATATTTCTGCAACAGCCCATTACAGATTTTGGAGCACTTATTAGCTTTGGTTAAAAGCTTGTCTTAGCCATGTGTAATTTTAAATACTCATGCTTTTCTCGTAAATGAGTTTGTCCCATCTTATTATAATACTTTTGTATGCAGTACCACATTTTCAAACCTATTTTATTTAGGAGCTGACTATTACTACTTTGTATTGAATCCACGCTGTATCTAACATAGTTAGGGCCACACTATTATAATTTAGTAAGCTCTTCTTTGGATTTTTTCGAATTCTTAAAAGGCCCTTTTAGGTGATTTATTTAAATTTGTTTTCAGAACAGTTTATAGATAGTTACAAATTTTGACATTTGCTCGCTTTCTGTATTATTCCTGCTGCAAAGTCTATAATGAACTTCATCCGCGTAATATGGGTGGTTTGCGTATTTTTTCATTGTTCTAACCAAAATAAAGAAATTTCCAGTAGTAATTACACAGTAGCCTATAAATTTTAATGAAAATTTAATTTATATTTCCTATTAATTTTACATTTATATAAAGTTTCACCTACAGGAAATATAAAAAGTAATTTTCGGCACATTAATCACTTACAGTCTATTTCTTGGCATGTTCAAATAAGTCATTATCACAACAAACGGTCACAAGGCTGGACCACTTCAACTAGATATTACGTATTTGGATGCATCGTTTTTACTAATAGATAAACAAGTAATCTTTTTTGGATGAATGGTAGTGAAACCTATTGCTCGAAATGCTAGACACATTTCATTTGTATATGCCTAAACGATATCCCGAAAACGAATTAACCTATAGATTTGAAATTTAGTACGAACTATTTTTTTGTACATTTAACATCGAGATCGATTATGGGGAATCTTACGCCATGGTACTGATCCATTGGGAACGTTTTTAAATGTTGCCATAAGGATTAACGTAATAGCATATAGGGTCATTTAATTAGACAAAGAGATAAAATACACCAGAGAATTTAAATATATCTTCTTCATCAAGTTGGAAGCAATTAGTACATATACAAGGATCTAAAAGCAATCACATGTGGCAATGAACTTCCACTAAAAATAAAATACACACCAGTAAACTGCTTGGAGTCCAGACAGGAGAAAGTTAAATCCAGCGTTGTCACTGCACAGAATGTAAATCACGGGTACAAGTCATAAGCACGTGAAATCATGTGTGCAAACATACGTCACTCCAGCAGGCGGAAGTAGACCACTAACATGAAAATCAATACTGGCATTTCCTGTGGTATCCCGGCATATTTTAACAATCAAACAAACCTCAACAAAAAATATCGTATACACCAAGACGTTAAGGTTTAGTGCCAAAACATGGTCCCATCCTAGATATAGACATATCTTGAAGTTTTTATTTCATGACAAATATTAATGAAATTAATATTAATAGAGAATATGTTTGTTTTTAAACTTTTAGGTTTCAATCATACAGAGATTAAATCCCAGTTTACTCTGTTCCCTTCAAAAGACAAAGAACATTAAAAATATTTCATTCATTGTCTCATTAAATATAACAGAGAATTCAAATGTTATAAAGATATGAACGATTAATTTAAGAAAATAGCATAGCTAAAATGTAATGATTTCAGTTATAATCATAAAGAAAGATGTGTTTAGGGCATTTAAATAGTTTTACTCATATACAGTGAACATTTAATGGTTTATGTTTCCAAACTTATTAACAATAAATCACAATTTACCACAGAACTAATAACATATCAATTAAACAAATAATTTCCAAATAAAAAACCCGTTCATATTGCATAAAATTGTAAACTTTCCTGACAGCCAATTTATCTTTTTTGATGAAGTATTTGCGAGGTAAATAAATGTTTACGTGAATTGAACTTTTCAGTTACAGGATGGACAATCTTTTCCTAATATTCCATTCAATGGTTCAGTTTGATACTAAAGTTCTAAATCGTTTATATATCATATTGTTTTTTTATTTATTTTAATATTCAAATCAAATTTTTTCAAAGTTATTAGTAATATTATATTACATAAAATATAACCTATTCGATGAGAGAGAAATAAAAATTAACAATCATAAAATATTAGATGAAAAATGTATTGTTAACTTTCCAATGTTAACATAAACCGAGCTACATATTAAGGTCCTACAGGCTGAGATTCCTAAATAGAAACTGCCTAAAGTGGGGAGCTGCCATAGACTAGGGGATTCAGAAGGTAAGGAGTTGCCAGATACTGGGAGAATGTACAGACCGATAGCTTCCAGAGGTCGGGGCATTCTAGAGGGAGAGCATGCAGGCTGATAGCTTCTAATGGCGATGAACTGCAAAAATTGCCAATCTGCCAGAAACGACGACATGCCAGGACCTCAAGAGCCCCAGAATTTGCCATAGGCCTGGAAATTCAAGAGGCCTAGAGCTTCAATAGGCTGAGTGGTTTTAGAGGCCAGGAACTATAAAAAGGTTGGGAGCTGCCAAAGAACGACACCTGTAGAGGCTGAGAGCTCCTAGAGGCCGGCCTGCTAGCAGTCACAGCGTGTCAAAGGTCAGAAACTCGTATAGGTTGAAAGCTCTCAGAAAAGTTCTAAAACCAGGGACAAGGCTAAGTCCAGAAATTAAGAATAGGGGAGAATTGAGTATGTCAGTGTTAGTGTATTGTACATTATTGTTTCTTAAGCAACCTATAAATACTTCTTTGTCTTCTGTTAACCAATTCAAATTAAATTAATTGATTATTAAAATTAGAACTCCGAAACAAAAAATAAAAATTTACTGTAGTGACAGTAACGTGTTTCAGAATTGTCTATTTAATTTCTAATATATGTGCAGTAAGCACAAACTGAACAAGGTATAACATAAATTCAAACTGTTCGTTTTCATATTCCTATGAAAAGTTATTTATTATTATCTCTCATCGAAAATATGGAGCACCTTGGCTCACCCGCCACTCAAACTCTTTTGCCTCCAGGTTTTTTCTAGGAACATATGTCTAATATCTAATATGATCTATTTTATGTTTGAGTATTTGTAGCAACAGTCGCAGACGGAAGATACAGGAACATTATGAATGAGCGAAGAACCTTTTAACGAAGCCAAAAATCACTCGTGGGGCTAGCAAAAATTTTTGTCTTTCTGTATATCTGTCCCTGTATTCGTAAGAACCCTCGAAAATGAAATGACCTATTGTGCATTAAACTTAATTTCTACATTCAGTGATAATGCATGTCACTCCATGGAATTAGGCTGGGCATTAATAAATATTTTTACATTTTTATGGGTAAACATCATAACCAGAAAGTATCAGAATAAATACATTTGTAAACAAATTCATACACCCATAAAAGATTTAAACATCTGGTATCTAACACACGCAGCCTAACTATCCTTACCCATACATTATTTTTTGTATACTTGGTATGTATACTTTTAATAGTTAAACGCTGATTATAAAGCCAATTTAATTGAAAAACATTCTAACGGTATTACATACTTGGCCTGATATGTCGATAAATATTTCATATGTACACTTCATATTTAGCATGAAAATTCATTTCTACATTAATTATATCTATGGTGCGTCATTTAATATTTCTTATGAAATGATCTATAGATTAAAAATTGGGTATGCAATATCAGCGAAGCCTGTTACGACACGTGGTGTGGCGTACTTCTACCTTGTTAATTAGGTAAGCTATTTGAGAGTTACGTATAAGGTCCAATTAGGAAGCCTCTCATCTCACCAATGAGCCTGCAGTCTATTTGTAAAGCTAGATTGGCGTTTTTTAAAATTTTGTAAACCTAGAAAAATTATCTCACAACTTATTTTTATATACTGCGGTTATTTTTATATTATGTGTCTTATGTTTCCTAAGAAATATACAGAATGCATTACAATAAACAAGGAATTTGTATTACCAATGTGAGTGTTGTTGTAAAATTCTAAACGTAATTATTGTGCTGTTATTTCAATTTCAAGAGGGATTTAAACTTTAATTTTTTATTATCTTGAATTTTACTTCCCTTAGTAAAAATTTAAAAAAAACCTTAATTTTTAACAGAAAAGTCTGTCTTTTTTATTTTGGAATAGGTATTTTTATTTTGTGTACTTACTATATTTTGTTTAGGTTTTTAATATGCAACTGGTAAATTTGAATTCACTTACACTTATATGAAGATGACAATCAGGTTAAATTAAAATATCAAGGCTTTGGTTGAAATGAACCAATCCAAAAAATGACGTCATCTCATGCGATAATACGTTACTAGAATAAGTCATATAATTAATCTGCACAATATACATACACTTCATACTGTTTCGTTTAGTCTTTAATGAATTTTCTTGTTGGCAGGAACTACCAATGGGCCTATGTTAATGGCAAAGTAAAGATAGAATAGAGTTTCGTCAAAAATTTGAACACTCTAGGTCTACTCGCTCAACAATTAGCATGCCTAGAGACAAACAGATATTAGATGTCGTTCATCAGAAATCGGTAGAAGAGTTTTCGCTATACCCTTAGCAAGTAATTAATACATGATCAGAAATGTTTTGTAAGTTGTCTATGACTTCTAACTTTTAAATAAGGTTAAACAATTCAAAGTATATCAAATTTTATTTTAAACGTCCACTTACTGAATTATAATTACCTAAAGCAATGCATTTGATTTTTCAAGGACTACTTTTGATTTTCTCCACATTCATAATAATAAACGTACTAACCAAATACAATTTGTAAACATTTTCATATTTGTCTTTATGAGCCTATTATGTTACCTTCGTGATAGTTTTCTAATTAATTTAATGAATATTCGTGAAAGAAAAATCGATGCACTTGATAAATATTCCAGAATTTTAAAAAAAATTATTACAACAAAATTCATCCTAATTTAAAAATAACTAATTACATACATATAAAACAAACAGAGTGGCTAAGATTCTTATTTCTCAATAAAACATTGTTGCCATAGTTTCATTGTTGATATAAATAATATTTAGTTGTAAAACAAGTATATTTTGAAATATGGCACAATGATTGATTTTCAATATTTTAAAGTAGACTGAGATCCCAGGGCCCCCAGACCTTACTTATTTTCTAACTCCCAAAAATTATGAGAAATGTGTGGGGTAATGTATGCTTAAGCACCTATGCATACCCGCTAGCTTCATTAGCCGGCCCATTTACAGGTAATATGTAAGAAAGGTACATAAAAATAAAGCTTACCTTACTTAAATTCTAACAGCTGATTTTTGGATATGTTTCACAAAATATTGTAAGAAATCATAATCCAATATTGCCAGACACCTCTTGTGGGCGGTAACTCCCGCCAGAAGACGCTTTAAATTTGCATAAAAAATTACTGCACTTTACTTATATTCTAACTTCCAATTTTTTATATATAACATTCATGTGGCTATTTTAATACCTTTTGTAGGCAGCCAGACCAACCCCATGGGCCAATCATCCCCCCCAGACGCATTAAAGCTATCCCGTAAGTGTAAGCGCGACAGCATTATCTATCCGCTTGAGTGCGAGTGAGATGTACTCTGTAGATTGCTTTCTCACACTTAAACACATGGTCAATTTTTTGTGCACGAGCGCATGCTTGTACCATATGTTTTTTGCGTTTTGTTAGATTGAATTGCTATGTTATTTTTTTTGTTTTGATGAGTTTCGATATAATTATAAAATATTTTTATAAAAAAATTAATTAATTATAAATTCGATGAAACCCAAATTATAAAAATTTGATCTCCTAACCAATAAAAAAATGTAAATTGGGAAAAAGGAATGCATTTTGTAATGCTTAAATGATACGCTCTTTAAAATAATATTTATAATAAAAAATTTTTGTTCATAGCTATTAATTTTATCAAATGGTATTTTATTTATTTTCTCTATGATAACAATATAAAAAATAATTATTCTAACATCTTTTTATTTTTAGAGTATTTTTTATTTCAATATACAGTACTTTTATTATTTTAATATTCGGATTCAGCATCGTTAGAATTGTCGTCCTCATCATTATGCCAGTCGTTGAATTGTGTACTGAAGTCGGCGTTATCATCATCCTCATCGTTATCCATATCGTTACTTAATTCGTCTCTAAAAACAAATAAATTTATCTAGATTTGAGTATTTTGATTGTATAAAACTAATACAAGAATTGAATGTATAAAAATAATTTAAAATGAAAAATATAATACCTTCTTCAGTTTGCAGCGATTCACTGACAAAGCTCGGCAACTGATCTCCATCAAACCAATGAAACTGATACTGATTGTCTTCTAATGTCCACCCGCAATTCTCAGGAGTGACAATGGTGGGAATTTTCATATGAGCGTTGTTCCAGACGCTAGCAATGTAATTTGCTCGACGAAATTGTTGCAGTAGTTCTGCCTTTACACGGTGGTAAATTACTTGCATCAAAACTTTTTTCATTTTTTTACGTTAAATTCTTCATTGACGTCTAAAACCATGTAATTATTTATGAAAAGTTGAAGCCTGGCAGCATCCACATCTAGTATTCCCGGAACATTGTATACATCACAGATGAATTTTTGTATGATGTCAAATATCTTTTGTTCTCCTTCGTTATCATAAAATAAGTCCCAGCTCACCGAATTTTAGAAACGCGTCTTGGTATTCAACATTTCTTTTTAAAATATTGAAAGGTTGTTGTTTCCCTTTTTTAAAAAATTGCAGGATTATAATCGCATCCAGTGATAGCAATGAAATCCTGGTAAGCTTCTACACAAAGTCTGTCCCAATTGTTCATATATCTTGGACAAGTCCACATATCTCTGGTTATTTCCAGTGCCTGTAAATATCCAAACACGTGAATTTTCATTTTTTTAAATCATGCATTTTACCCAGCATTATCGCTGCAATATCAGTATCAGAGCATTTGATTACAATGTTTGCCTGATCATCAATATTACAGACGTGGTAAACAATTTTTGTGTCTGCTTCTTCATGTTCAGGGCATGACAGTTTTTCATCGATATTAGACACAATTTTATTATTATGGACCATAAAAGAATAGCATTCTTTACAATTTAAATTAATTTGTTTGTTGCCAATGAACGATACCATCTCATCAGATGCCCAGTGTGAACTAAAAAAGTCAACAAGCGCTTGTTTGAACTTTGAATTTTTCAATTCTTTTCCAAAGTCTGCAGGTCTTACTTGATCTGGACTATTTATGGTAAAATCTAGTTGTGTACACTCTTGCCGTAAAGATCTTTCGTAATTTTTTATTGATGGTGTAAAGTACTGGTCGAAAATAACGTCAAATCGCTTTGAATTCACTTGTGTTACCATTTGCAAAATTTTTTTTTAAATACATCCAAAAGTTTTTGGGACATTTTTCATTGTGTGAAGTAAGAAAAAAACCATCAATTACTAAAACATCTATCCACGATGGTTCTTGGTGTTCAATATCCTTTTCTATGCATTTCATCAAAACAGATTTTTGGTTTTACAAATTGCACCATCAAATGACACATTGATAAAGGCATTGGAGTTATAGGATACGATAACATTTTTGCAATATCGACTTTATGATTAATTGATATCCCAAGCATGCGACCAAATAGATCTCTTTGAATGCGTACTTCTTGTACTTTACCACCTATTTTCATTTTTCTTTTTTTGGAATAATCAAGAGAAAAGTTTTCTAGTGCTATTATTTTTATGCTCTTCTCAAATCTACTTATATCAGCTTCACATTCCGCGATAAAAGTTTTACGCCTGGAATCACCATTTTCTTCAATGTTAAGCAGGAATCTTTCAACTCGTTCTGAAGCTGCTTTGCCGGACGAAATATTAATTAAAAAGATCTTTAGGTATTCTCTGCGTCGAATGGGTTCATAAACAGATCAAAGGTGTCGATAAATTTGTGTAACTGGTTCACATTATTTTTGATATTATGACTCCTTAACTCAGCTGAAACATCCAGTTTTTTTGCAAACCTAATTCTTCGTAAACGTTACTAATTATGGTTGATCTAAAATCATGGCTTCGGGCCCATCGCTGGCGTGCTGAGATGGAATTTGTAAATTGCAATTTATTCCTGAAAATAAAAAAAAATGGGAAATGTTAAAAGTCTGATGTTTATTCTTATCGTCAATATTTTTAAATTTATTTTCTAATAATTTAAGATTCTGTATGAACTATTAAAAATAATAATTAAAGAATTTATAAGCTAACTTATTGATAAACTTAAATTATTCCGATTCTTAACGCTCATTACCTGTAAGTCTATTGGCAGCATCTGCGTTTATGGTCTGCTCCAGAACCAAGTCAATTGGTTGTTGTGAAAATGATTTACTTGTTCGCTGAATGCCAAAAAACAACCTTGTTGAAATTCCTCAAATAATCCTGGGTGAGTTTCGGTGACGTTTAGTAAAATTAGCACAGTATTTAACTGTCCAACGAGCATAATTTGGCTGATTGCACATGAAAAATAAATTCGTGATTTTTTGGCAATACAGATTGAAATAAGTCAAAATCTCCTGTACGGATGCTTCTTGATAAGGTTAAATAATAATGAACAAGATTGACGTACAGTAAAATAAAACTTCGGTGTTTTACCAAACTCGCCGTTGAGAGTTTGCTGCTTGTAATTATTATAGTCTTTTAAATAATTCATCAAGTTCTTCAAGTTCTATTTTAAATGTTGATAGCGAACATTTCTGAAGACGTGTAATTTCTTCTATCATTAAATCTGTGATCACTGTATTTTTTTTTAATCAAAAATTACTTGAAATGTAAAATTTCTATTCCCAGTGACATAAGAGGATGAAGTCTCTTACATCTGTTGAAGTGTTTTCCATCAAGAAATGCATTCAATGAGCCTGATGCTAGTAAATTTACTGTGTACCATGATATTGGATAAGCCACAATCAATTACAACCTTGCCTATAGCTTTAAAATAAGCCATCATGATATGAAATGGCCCTAAATGTATAAATAAATTATCAAAACATTGGAGCTTCGGTAGCTTGAATTTGCATGGCTACTTTTTGCTATTGCAAGATCATAGGTAACTTGAATGGCAGATTGTTTCAATTGTTTCACAAATTTGTTTACTTTGTTTCATGGTCTCCAAAACAACAGCTGTGTTAGTAGGTGTGATGAATTGATGGGAGTTAGATAAGAAATAACTTGTTTTGGATTATTATTATTTTTATTACTATTTATTACTTATTATACTATTGTAGCCAATCCACATTGGAATATTTGGTAACCGTACAGCATGGCTAACCATCCAAATAGTATCAATTGCATTATATAATGGTAGATTAACAGATTGTAATATTCTTCATGGACTGATAACTCCAGAACATCTATCATTTTTGGTTTTTTTGGATATGAAACTTCTTCTAAAGATACAGCCTCAAAAGTTCTACGCTTCCTTTTCTTCGAGTTTTCTTCACCATTGACAGAAGATATGTCTAATAATTCAGATTCATCGGGAATATCCAAATCAAAATTTTGATATACAATCCCAACAGTATCATGCAGCGTATCCTTGCCACTCTTTGTTTCTACGAACCGATCAAAAATTATCGTAGGCGACACCGGTGCATAGATTTGGAGATTTTTTAATTGTTTCAGGGCACAAACTTGATTTTTCAACTGAAGTGTACGTAGCTTCTGTTTCTAGCTCTTCAATTCCTGGATAGCTAATACAGTGTCCATAATCTGTGGATGATATCAACAATTTTTCGACTGCTGGTCAAGGTTTTTAAAAACTATTCCAAGCATTATATGTTTTGACATTTTAACCCTTCCATTATGTACACTGTATACAACATCTTCACAAAAAGATTGAACTTGACGAACACATCTTGGATTTTGTTTTTCATTATTTCCCTGCTAATAATGTTTGAATAAAATTGTAACAAATCCTCTGGCACTGATGCTTCCCCAGTCCTTTAAATCTTTTGCTGATATATTTTTGGGTAATTTTTTTTTTCTCAATCTTCAGAACTGATTTTCTTAACAGCAAAGCAGCTTTTAATAGAATGTCTTTATCTTTTTAAATGTTTGACTGATTGTTCATCAATATTTATTAAATGTCTTGGAGCTAGTAATTTTTTATTTTGCAGGGAAAAAAATTGTATTTCTTGATCAAATACTTTCATTATTTTTATTTCTAAACAATGGGGTGTAAAATTTACTGTCTGTCCTGCACCATTTTCTTCATCACTTTCTTCGAGCATCTGTATATAATGTTGATGAATGAAGATAAGTCAAAAAATAACATCGTCCTTTTTCAATCACATTTTCTCTTATAAAATCACACATATTAATCGAAAACTATTTTATGATGCTCGCGTACATCATGCCACGAACTTTAGTTTTTTTTTTTTATTTGGTGACATTTTATAAAAATAATCCAATTTACAAAATATTATGATAAAAAACTTTTTGAATGTGAAGAATTGTTTAATTTTGTTAATTAGCTCATTAGAATTTTCAGTTTCTCCTTTTACTTTATCTAAAAACTTATTTTTGTCAGAGGAAAGTAACGATTGTCTTTTTGATTGATGTTTTTTAGTCTTTTGATCACAAATAATACATATGGCATTTTTTGTCTCATTATTTACATCACATTCAATCAAAACATTACATTCAGAGAGTGAATTTACATCATCTGACAGTAAAATTTTGTCATTAACAGTTAATGCAACTTTTTCTTCTAAATCACGTATAACAGCTGGCTCAATTGTGGATGATAAATTTGAAGATTCCGGTAAAGTAGATGTTGAAGTCGAAGGTTGTGGAGAAGATGGTTGTGATTCACTATACTGCGTAGGTAAATTGGGCATCGATGAAGATGTACCTATATTCTCTGCAACATTTGACAACTTGTCTGTAAAAGTATTAGATTCTGCTGTAGTTTTAGATTTTATCACAATATATTTTTTTCATTAAGCCAGTGAATGATTTGTAGCAATATCTGTGATAACCACTTTCAAATAATTCATCTGGCAAAATAACATTTTGGTACTTGAGGTTATGTTCCTTCCTACATTTTAAAATTTGTTGACACTTTTTTAATGTTTCAGTAGTAAACAATATTAAATTTACATCAGTTCCACCACAAAAAACACATTTTAATAATTCAGCCATGGTATTTTACTGAAACACTGCAAATACATTTATTATATTCACTCACATTTTTCAAAACAATAACATAGCAATTCAATCTAACAATGCCTGCGCGAACACAAACACGAAAAACATATGGTACAAGCATGCGTATTACACAAAACAATTGACCATGTGTTTTAAGAGTGAGAAAGCAATCTACAGAGTACATCTCACTCGCACTCAAGCGGATAGATAATGCTGTCGCGCTTACACTTACGCGATAGCTTTAATGCGTCTGGGGGGATGATTGGCCCATGGGGTTGGTCTGGCTGCCTACAAAAGGTATTAAAATAGCCACATGAATGTTTTATATAAAAAATTGGGAAGTTAGAATATAAGTAAAGTGCAGTAATTTTTTATGCAAATTTAAAGCGTCTGGCGGGAGTTACCGCCCACAAGAGGTGTCTGGCAATTTTGGATTATGATTTCTTACAATATTTTGTGAAACATATCCAAAAATCAGCTGTTAGAATTTAAGTAAGGTAAGCTTTATTTTTATGTACCTTTCTTACATATTACCTGTAAACAGGCCGACTAATGAAGCTAGCGGGTATGGCATAGGTGCTTAAGCATACATTCCCCCACAACATTTCTCATAATTTTGGGAGGTAGAAAATAAGTAAGGTCTGGGGGGCCTGGGATCTTGGACTAAAGGAACTGAAATTCTAACAACCTAAAAAAAATAATTCTTAATGGCTCAAATAAACCCTAATATTCAGAATGGACAAACGAATTATTAGTAATATATTTGTTAATGTCTGATAAGTTTTTCTGGAAAAAGATCAATGTTTATGTTTTGCTGAATATTTTTATTTTGGGAAAATAATATAAACTTTCTCGCGAATTTAACTGACTGTAAACAGTTGTTGACACTTTCAGTTGAAGTTCACAAAAGAGGCTGAAACATTTGCTAATAGTTTTACTATATTAAATATGCAGTGCTTGATCAGTAGCGTAATTCATATAAAAATCAGTGTTACTATTGATCTTTTATTAAATATAGCGACAGGAACCAACTTCAACTATTAAGCATTAAGCATTGGAAATAGAATTGAACCTCTGTTATAAAACCTTACTCCAACAAAAGAGCTTTGGATGATTGCACATAAGATACTCTGTTTTGTTTCCTTGAAATTGTGGTATGGCATTTTTTAATTTTCCAAGGGTAAAAAAGAGAGTGAGGCACTAAAACGCCGCAAAGAGCGTTTCTTTCTCAGACTACAGTCAGAAAATCATTAAGACTTCTATAATTTTAAACCTGGTATAACATATTAATTTTAAATGTTGCATAAACTTGGCAAGGTTTTCGACTCAAGGGCTTATTCCGAAGTATATTACAAGGTGTTTGTTTTTTCCACAAAAGGGATAGGTACATGGCGCCCCTATTATTCAGCAGCAAACTGCGTGCCAAGTCAAAGGTACCAAATAATTAAAGCTTTATTTCATAATTTTCACCAGAATCGTGATTAAATTGAATGGCGGTTCTTATAAGTTTTGGATAGTGTTGAAACCACGTTAAAATTGTATCCTAATTATTCAGAATTAGAGATTTGATTGTTGCTGGTTGCTCTCGGTGTGGATGTTGGTGAGATTAGACTGGTGGTAAAATTGAAATATGTTCAGGCCTTGAAGGCGTGTACCTTAATAGTATAATCTGGAGGCGGATTGTAACACATTATCATATAATCATTGTCGCAACCCGATATTTGGTAATTTCAAGCTGCAAAATTTGTAATGAGAGTACACTTGTCATTTTGGCCTCTTAGTTTTATGATATAGAAGTATCAGATAATCTGCCATCTTTCCCACGTTTTGAAATCAGATAATTTTAATCGGATGAGTATTTTCGGTGCTAGCGTAAATGCTAACATTTCTTTCCTATTTATATCTGTACTCGCCTTCATTCCCGATCTTGTAGTAGATGGTAACCATTCATTCAAAAAGACCTTCCAAAACCGCTAAGGTTCTCTCAGATTAAGAAATAGGACAAAGAAGGATGGATAGTTTTGTTATTAATTCCTTCTGTTAAGTAAAAACAATTATTTAATAAACAGTTGGGTTACGTGTGACTTGAATTGTGTCCGGCACGTTTACTGAACATGTAAACGATGATGAGTTTTCTATGAAGGGGAAGTTCAATCCGAGTAAACTAGTCTATCAGCTGCTTGTTGTCCCTCGGTGGCTACAACTTGAGAGCCACGACAACACAAGCCGAAGTTGTAACAAAGATCATAGTAACTTTGATCTTCAGCTTCCCGTGTTTAAGTTAGGCCTCGCTAAGCTTCCTATTACTAGATGTTTACGTTTCGGCAGTACATTCGATTGTATAATATAGTGTGAGCTAGGTATACACTTTATCATGACTTAATATATAAATGTTTGATAAACAAAAATAAATAAATAAAATTAACTCTAACTGGTACAAAATTCTGCAAATAATTCTGAAAAAGTCATTAAATTCGTATAGTATTTACGAGTGATATTTCATATTTTTTCTTAACATTTTTTAACCTTGTGATTTTTTAAATATTACAAAGCATTGATTATGATGGCTTATTAATTACGATATATTAGCTTTTGATCACTTGACGCTAGTACGGGAATCATTTACAACACTTACACTTTTGATACAAGAGTTCAGGTCAACCTGAATTATGTTCTTGTCAGCCGGTGTGACTGTGACGTCACTACAGTTATTGTTCCGAGAATTTTTGATATCTTATTACAATAACGGTTGCACAATACACGAGTTAACTAAAGATGGTTACTAACTTTAGACAAGTAATTTAGTGTTGACAATTATAAAACCTGTTACTGGTCCACTAAATCACTATTTTACGTAATGTATCGTGGGTGTTTGAACACTGAATGATATCTCGTACAGCAAAAGTTACGTTTAAACTGTCACATGACACTAATGAAATTTTACTGAATACAACACTCTATGATGTGTTATAGAAATTAAGTAACTTTTAAATTGTTACACGACTAAATAACCATAGAATTGGATGCATCCAGTGTTTGATGCAATGCTATAACACTAGCCTATATCTCATTGCAAAGAAGTAATGTATAAACTGTTTCATACTGTTTTCACTGTTGAGACGTAAAACTGGGTACAATACTCAATTATCAACGTCAGAGAAATGAAGTAACTTTGAAACGGACGCTGTATGCTATCTGCTATTGTCACTTATTGCTAACATAGGCCGCTGCATACCCTCGAAAATATGGAGCTGTTTTGTGTGGTCGTACTCTTCCCGTAAATCTTTGTTGCTTTTTTTATTTCCCAGATTTTTTAAAACTATAAGATTATCTTAACAGCTACTGTGATGAAAGATACTAATAGAAAGGGTACAATATTATTCATAACCCAAAAAAAAACATAAATATTTCTTTCTCTGAGCTCATACATTATGCTCATATAAAAGCAGTAATGTAATATATTTTTCTGTACTGTCAAAGAAAATAGATAGTTTGTACTTGTATGATATTCTATTGTAAATTTTCGTATTTGAAAGTTAGTAAATTGAGAATTTCTTGAACGGTTACTTAGTTTAATAATAGTTGCTACATTCTGTGATCTCGAACACTAGCAAGAACATCACACTTACCCAACAATAAATAAATTATTAGGTTTTTTTTATTTTTCCTATTTAACACTTTATAGACACGATAGAGAAAGAGGCTTAACAGGTATATAGAGTTATATGTTGTAAAAGAGGATGACTGAGGAGTCTGAGCCATAATTAAAGATCTAAAACCTATTTTAAAAACTTGATATCGAAGATGATTATTACGCTCAGATACCCGTATTATGTTTTAATGAGCCATATGTTTATCACGGTTGTATTGGATAAATTTATTGATAATTACAATATACGATTGCCATTACACAAGACACCACCGTACTCTTATAGTTATTATCTAAAGGTTACTTAAGACTTCAAACAACATCAAAACATGCAAAATAAAATTGCGTATGAATTGTTTATTTTAGTCATTAAATTTATACGAACAAAGCAGGGGAGTAACGGCAAGAGCTAAAGTAAGTTTTTATTGAGATTAATGGCTTCAATGGCTGCGGAATAAAGGCAATAGAGAACCGGCAGATTTAGATTCAGGGTGCTTTTCCTGTTTGAATGATTTTTTATTGAATGATTCTGTTTCACAGGTTTTACGCTGTTGAAATGGGTAAACTTTTAGAGCACTTACCTTTTACCATATAACTCACCAAACCTTCTAGTGACTAAGGAAAATTAATCAATAGATCTCTGAAGGATTTGGATGCCAAAAAATGGCCCAATGAAGAGCATCTGAAGAAACAAGGTGAAATAACTGAGCGTGAGATTCAATCTGGGTGATAGTTCAAATACTTTTCCACGTTGCGTGAAAACTTAACAAAGGCATTTAAAAAGATCCAAATGTTTGAGAGAGTTTGTGTTAAAAACGAGTAGGGTACAATCACTAGATCTCAATTCATAAAGTAAACTAACCAACAAATGCATTTTATATTCTCAGAACGAAAAAGGTGAAGCTCTTTAGGGTATGTACGCTATCGGTAACTTCCAAACCATCCACAATAGGAATTCACTCTTCCATTTCCAATACAAATTGTGTTGTTGTTAAACAGAAAATCCATATTAGATGCATTTCATCATAGTTTATGTGGCGGTACTAACTACTCATGTGCAATTCGAACGACCCTAGATGAACCTGGATAGAGTGACGTATAAAAGTAATATTACTCTTAAAACTCTATAGGATTAGTTGTACATGCTATTAAAGTGGGCAGTAAACAATTTATGACCACGAAATCGACAACCCAATCATTTAAAAGGGATGTTAATTGCCTCCATTTAGTAATATACGCTCCAGCAATACGGTTAACATTTACATGTGGCTCTATAAAACCCTGGAGCCACATTCTATAAGTGGAAGTATTATAAGGCGATATATTTACGCTACCTGAATTCGCAATATAGTGTTTATATTGCTCAATTACAAATTAAAATTGAAATGCATGTAAATATAGTATGTTCATATGAAACAACACTTGAGTTTGAAAATTAATATGTGTAATTACGCTATGATTGTTATATCATTTTTAATGTTTAAATTTTATATTCAATTTCTTCACATCATATTCTAACAGTAGTTGAACTTTAGTTGTTTTACATCTAAATCTTGTGTTTCGTGCACCATTTTTTTAAAAAGCTCTTATCCATAGGTATATTTAATTTATGACTATTCACACATGTTAAAAGCTTTAAAAATCATGAACTTCTTTAGAAATGCATTAAAAACTTTCTTCAACAGCCAAATATAAAATTTCATTGAAATAATTTTAATAACTAGTACAGTTTAATAATGATATCTTCCGCATATATTTTTAAATTTTTAAGTTTTATTGTAAACAATGAAGAGAATAAGGAAGGTATAAGTAGATGACTTTGTTAACAGCGTGTTTTCCTAAATCGTCAAATAAACCACTTTTACTTAAGTGTTACAAAGTAAAATGACCACATTATCATATTCGCGTTTGTAGCTTGTAATGCTGATTGAAGGCGTGACCTCATTTTCATTTGTTTTGCGTTTACCATGTGCACTAGAGGGGAATCCATGATCGTCTACCCATAGTTCGAGGAAGAACCTAATGTTGGTATGCAGGCTAATTTATTTGGAAGAAGTTTAATAAAAGGAAACACAAAACTGTGATTGGAATGAATGGCGTACATGAAAACAATTATTTATTGTGATAGCAAGACTTAAAGAAGGACGGAGTTGCAGATCAAATTCCTTCTATCACACCATACAGTTATTCGAGTTAACTCGGCGACGCCCGTCCCATAATATTGATATCAGTGAAATCCCACTGAACCAGAATAGTTTATATAAGTCGGACTTGTTATTTGATAAAACCTGATATAGATAGTAGAAGGAAGAAATATAGCCCGTCCAATGATATTTAATAATATTTAACAGTATTAAGTCATCAATATTGAGAAATTTTCTAAATTTGTTAAAGAATTAAGAAATTTTAAATTGATGATCTATTAAAATATGAAATTAGAAAACTGAAAAATTACATATGTGTTTTTACATTGATATTATAATCTAAATAACGTTTCCAGATATCATTAAGCAAAACATTTCATTTATGTTTGATGTAGATGTTTATATATGAATTTTTTCCAAAATTTAAAGTCCCAAAATGTAACGTTGAGTTTGGCACTTAGTTCATATAGTTTTATAAGGTGGTTATAATAAAAATCAGAGGTTTAATAAATATTTAACTTGTAGGCTACTTCATAAGTAGGTTCTGTGGTCAGATTAGAGTTTTTGGTTTGGAAAAGTTCCGTGGTTATTAAGTTTATCCAGGCAACTACAATAGGTCATCTACTCATTGCCATTAGTATTAGAAGAAATAAGTTCTTTTAAAGCCACAGAAAGAAACGAAAACACTCAATATTTCATGATACTCATGTATGGCTCAATAGATGTATGTATAAAAACGAGACATTATTGCTTCTCAAAATTTTACGCAATTATAGTTGCAACGACTGACAACTAATTTTTAAACTTTTTACGTTGGTCAATTAACGGCATGAAAGCCTTTAAAGTGTAAAGTAGATCACATTCCGAAAACAATCTCTGAGAACCCCCCCCCCCATCACCGTTAAGGTAACAGAACAAAACTTACAACCGTACAAAATGTTTTTTAAACTAATTGGCTTAGGTAAAAGATCTGTATTTTGGATGAACTAGTTATTCTGTAGCAACGCAAGTCTGCTGGGTTCAATATAAACAGTGTTGGTTCAAAGCTTACATGGAGAGTAACAGACTTTACCAGGAATGTCCGCCAAGACTAAAACCGTCTCTTCCTTATCACTTTCTTTACCAAATGGATCATGTTGCAGATCAGATAGAGAAAGACTAACAGAACATTAACTTAATGTTTCCATTAAATTGGTAGATAAAATTTTTCCTGAGAACGTTTAAGTACAATTGATGGATACCAAGTATCCATTGATCAATGTTTAAACACGAGTTCATACGTGTTAAAACACAGTCTACCTTGTTTTCGAACAAACAAAAATAGAATTATTATTATTATTTTTTACTATATCAGTCTATACGTATTATGTTATTCTTTCTGTTCATATATTATAACTATGGTCATGTATTTTTGATATAGGCTAGTCGATTAACTGAAACCTGAAAACCACATTTTTCTGTTAGGCAAATTTCTTGTGAAAAAAATAATTTTTAATTATCTTGTATAAATAAATATTATCCTTACAGAAAGTTTAGATTGAGACAAAGCTTAATGTATCTTTAGTATAGTATCAAAGGCGTACACTCATATTGTTTACTAAACATTTCTGAACAAAAAGTACGATTATAGTTAAAAATCAATAATAACTTGATTTCTTTCAATCAAATTTACCCTGACTCTGTTAATTTTGGTAAGAAACTCTAATATACTTGTGAAGTTTAAATGCGTTCACTCACTTTTTACGGGAAGAATGATCGTATACCTGGTTACAAAAATTCATTCGGTTATAATCGTAAATAATTTCGTTCGTTTCTTTGGACATTAAATACAGTTTTACGCATATAAAGTGGACTTTAATGTTTTGTGTTTCCAAAATTAATTATCTCCATTTTAACTATCACTTTGAAAACATTATGTGTGTTGATAATAAATAGCAATAAATGAAAAAATTAATAACGTCGCAGTAAAACAAGTCATTTCCATGTAAAACACCCGTTCATATTGCATCATATGGTTAACGTTTCTGACAGTCAACTTATTACGTTTCGATGAAGTATTTGCGAAGTAAATAAATGTGTACAATGAATTGAATATTCCATTTACTAAATTGAACAAAGCTATTAGTTCTAATTATTCCATTAAAACGACTCAGTTTGATTATTAATTGCTGCATCATTTAAATATCTGTAATTGATTTATTTTAACATTCAAATTAATCCAAACTTTGTCAAAGCTATTATTATCACGGAGCTTAGAAGCTTATACAGAATGAGAGCTCTCAGAGGAGTTTCAAAATCAGGAACCAGGTAAAGTCCGGACACTGTGAAGACGGAAGAATGATTTATTTCAGAGTTAGTTTAATATGTATTTTTGTACCTTTAACGGAACCAGGTGATTTCATTGTCCCAGTCTTATTAACTTGAACGGAAATCTATCTAATCTTGTAGCCCATGCGCCAACAGGTCTCTCTTTATTATTTTACACAATAATTCTGTTATTATAAATCTACAACAAAAGATTAACTGACTTAATACTGATAAGACTTTTACTCTACAAATAAGTAAGTGGTATAATTTATAATAGTTTTTTTTATTATTAAATCGGCATTAAAACACACAGTATGAAAGGTATTTAATTATAATTAAATAATAATAATTTAATGTTATCTTATTAATATCTATAATAATATTATTATTATAAGAAAATACTATATATAATGCTATTATACATCAATAAAGCGTAAGGTTAGTCTGTGTAAAAGCTAGCAATAAAGGAGGGTGGGTGGCTCATGATGGGCAAAGTTAAATTTTCAAAGGAAAAATGTAAACGTTTCCAATATAATGTTTGGTGTTACATCATTGCGTCCAATATTTTGCACAGGCGGAGGAATACACAGCTTATTGACTGTAATAATTACTTTCATTGTCACTTAACATTGTCACACAACTGTAAGTGATATGTTTGAGACATAGTACACACAACGAAAGTTAAGCGCATCTCCAGTGTAGTAATTATTATTATTATTATAAAATATACTATATATAATGGTATATATATACATACTTTTCTTCGAATGAATAAAATAAACTTTCTTCCCTGACTTCCATAAGAATTTTAACAAATTGTTTCCTGTCTCTCATGGAAACCGTCACTTTGAAATATTCCAAACACTATTCTCCTCTAGTAACTTTTTTCGATCAGTTAATTTCATGTCTTTAGCGAGTTCAATGAAGCGATTTGTAAAGACTTTTGTTGATGTTCAACTATTCTGTGAGGGATTTACTTTCTCGAAAGAGCGTCCGTTGAATTACTTTCATGAATTGAAACTTACTTTTACAATTTATTAGATAATTTTTCAGGTATTTGTAGTTTTAATAAACTTTTAGTAATTTAGAGCAAACCTTAGTAAACACAAATTAGATTTCCCATTCTACATCAAATTAAATGACTTAGTTTTGTATATGAATATACTATATGAAATTAATTAAACACGTATAACATAGACGCCCAAATACAATATAATATTATATAAAAACTGGTACTTACCTGCGGCTTCCGCACACAATGTTTCTGTTTACTGAGAACTTTATATACACGTATTCTTTTTCTACGACATTCTAAACACTCCTGAGATAATTGAAAGTCACTCAAAACTATTCCAATCTCCTGATTCATTTTAGATTTAAGTTGAAAGAACAGTGTTTCGGGACCCTTAAGTCGAAGATTTAAAACGGTTTTTATAAGATTCGAATTTTTCTCCGACATTCCATGATAGTTATTGAATTGCTTGATCGATTTCAGTAACAATTTAACTATTTTAGGCAAGTATGAAGGAATAAAAAGAAACAGCAATTAATGGTATAATGGATGGTAGGATTTTGTGCAGTTTAGGAATGGAAGTAAGCTTTTCTTTGTTATGTATTATGTTTCTGTCCATGGTTAACAGCTTCAATTGATAAGCAAAATTGCTAATTGCTCTTATTTTTTACTCTGCATGTAGGTGAGTACTTCTGATTTGAAATAATTATATTTTATACGCCATGGTTGAGTTTACCATGCTGCCACAATCAAGAAAATATTTCAAAAGTGTATACTTATTACCCATTGTAATATACATCCGGCCTAAAATATTTGTGGTGACCCACTTGAGTTTGTTGGCAAGAAAATATACACATAACCTATAAAGGTCTGAGAAGCGTACTTCTTACAAAAAGCATATAAGTTGGGTTTTTATAAAAGTCGTTATATTTGTAGCAAAATATATATAGTAACATTATATTTAACTCCTGTATTACGTTACGCCTACTAAATAAGCTGCATTCTTAATATTTACTAAAAACTTCAGTTAAAAATGTATTTTACGAAAACTTCCAATTTTAAATCTGGATAACCTACGTGCTCCGAAGTGATTACAGAATAAAAATAGAACTAAGAAGTGGTGTTATTTTTATATGATTATGCTTACTCTATGCTTTCAAGGATATAAATATTTAATATTGTCACACAACTTGAAGTGTAATGTTATGTTAAAACACATCTCCAATGTAGTATGTATATTCTTACGCTGGGAGACGATATTGGTCATCTGTATCCATATTTATAAGACCAATAGTGTAGTCGGAGACCATACCGTGTGCATTGGTGTTGTGAGTAAATTAATAGTTATACAATAACGAGTAAAATCTGTTTAAAATAAATACTTTAGTTTGTATACGTTAGTTTGTATGGACGTAGGTAGAGCATAAATCACATTAAAATTAAAGATACGAGCACTTTCACTTGGTATCTTCTCTAAACGTGTTGAAAATTCGTTGTTAAGAATATTCAGGCATGACTTCAGGTAACTTGCAGCCGTCTAATTAAAAATTTATATTAATTATAGTACATTGAAAGGATGACAAAATCAAAGATACATTTCACTAGTAAATTCATTGAACAATAAACACGGTCAATGTTTCAGAGATCTCATATTTGCTCTCATGTTCAAGCGGATCAGACCCTGAGGCGTATGAATATATATAAAAACTTTGTTGAAGAATATACAGTGAAACTAAAGAATATGCATGATGTAAATTTAGTTTAAAACAAAGGCATATCAGAAGGTTATTTTAACTAGAATCTTATGTTAAACAACTCAATCTTTCAATTTGTTGCATATTGTAACTTTATATTACCTATAATATTTAACTTTTATATCCGTGAAAAAGAGAACAGTTAGGCTACTAATTCTTGAAACTTCATTTGTTGCTTATGACGATTGTAAATGTCCGGATATTAAAATCACCCCTCTGAAATATTTTATATAACAATAAATGACGAATTAAATTCACAGTTCACTTATAAAATACAGAACAACCATAGAACGGTTTGTACATACATTCGAATTATATAAATACGCTTTTATTCATTTCCAAATCAAATTTTGGGGCTATAACCGAATATTATCAGCGGAATAATAGTTCTATAAAGAATTTTTGACAGAAACCAAAAATGTTTCTTCACATTTCACAACAAACTTCAAATAGTGATATGTTATAGAGACAAAGATGCTAGTCAGTGACCAAAGAGTGGTTCACCTTCGGAAACTTAGTTTGGGATTAATTTCCAGAAGCCGGGAGGGGCTGGAATTTTATAGCCTCCAGTGGTCATGAACTGAAAGAGGTGTGGAGCTGTCAGAGCCGAGAACTGCTAAAGTCCTGGGGCTTCCGAGGGCCAAAATTTACCACAGGCGTTCTGGAGACAGATCATCCAGAAGCCGAGTGGCTGAGACCTTCTTGATGCCGGAAGGTCCTAGGCGCTTAGACCTCTAGAAGTAGTCCCAAAATCAGGAAACAGTCTAAGATCGAAACATGAGATGACGGGAGAATATACCATTTCAGATTTTTTTATATTACAAAACCAGGTGGTTTTATTGTACCAGTCCTATGAACTGACCAGGAAATTGGCGTAACTTGTAAAACGTTTAAAGTTACATATTTTATAATAAATAATTATTATTGTAATAAAATATTATGCATAACAGTATACATCATTCTCTCCGAAATAAGTTTTCTTTCCTGACTTCCATAGGAATTTTAACAAATCGTTTCCTCCCTTTATGAAACCGTTACATTACAAACTTCTATGCACTCTTATCATTTAGTAACATTTTTCTCTCCATTGAGTCGAGTACCTTTGTAAGTTCAGTGAAGCGATTTAAAGGTTTTGTTGCTGTTCAACTTTTCCGTGATGGATTTATTTTCTAGATAGAGTGTCTGTCGAATCAGCGACTTTTCTGAATTGAAACTGACTTTTACAGTGCATTAGGTAGTTTTTCACTTATTTTTTTAGTTTTAACAACTCTTAAAAATCAGTATGCCGCGGGTAACTAGTACTTTAATTACTCGTATTAAACTCTTGGTTTAGTAGTAATGTTCGCTCGGAAAAGTTAAGTACTTTTTGTACATTAAACGTTGTTGTGGCATATCTCTACACAAACAAATGCCTCACTAACTCAATCAATCACTCATCACTAATTGTCCAAATACCCTATATCACAGAAAGTTCAACATTAGAACACGTATACTTCTTGAATTGCATATAAAGAAAAGCTATATTCTCCTTTCAAAATTTTGATATCATAGAAAAATGAAAATTTTCACGCGTGTGCCATATGTATTCGACGGACTAATAATAGATTTCAATAAACGTGAGGCATCCATAGGTGTTGAAATGGGATTGCAACCCAAGAAGAACCATAATTGCTCAACTTTCAATACCCTACTACGATCAAATTTTACACAAATTTTCTTCATGCTCTTAACAGAAAAATAAAAGACTTTAAAGTAGATTACTATGAATTGAAGTAGAAATGTTTTGACAAATAAAGTTTCAGACCAATGCATGTATATATTTTCTTGATAGGCTGGACTGCAAACGTTACTACGCCACAGAAAATACCTGATAGCGGAAGTAGACTAAAATGGCCGGAAGCAGACGCTTTTTGACTGAACTACTTTTTAGACCAACGTATGTATATATCCTCTTAGTCGAAGCATTTATAAATGTTTTTGATCGTGAATCAAGACTCACTCTATTGTGGAGTGTACAAATTATTTATTCGAACCAGAAACTATTCTTCACACGTTAAACATGAAATAGGAGCCAGTTGGACGTTTTAGCTGGTTAACCTCTTGATAAATAACTTGAAATAATACATCAGATACATATGTCTGTTTCCGGTTCAAAATTATGATCATATAATATTATTAGTTGTTTTAAGAAATGAATTAGGGGACTGACATATATTCCGGTGGGCATCACTTATTTTCTAGATGTGTTTAAGTCATTATAATAGGACATGGTTATGACTATTATCCAAAATGAAATTGGGTGAAAAGATTCAGGTAACTGCTAGTATGTATATATATATATATATTACACTTTATAAAAATATATATCATGTTATAATATTTTAATCATGGCGTCGTACGGTTTTCTACATTGTTTTTAAACTTTTATCCCTGTAGAATCTAATAACTATTACAAATTTCCATTATTATCACAGTCACATTGCATACTTTCTAATTTTAAGCCGAATAATAAATTATAAGCTGTACTGTGCTAATGCCCAATAACCATATTTAGCAGTCTGTTTTACGCACGAGAAGGACGGATTGGAAGTGCCAACCGAAAGAACCGTTTCAACTCCCAAGACCCCACCGGTACCGTCACAGCATCGAGTGTTATTTCCAAATATAAATCGTGAACACTCCAGCTTCTAGACCTGCCATTTTCTACCACATAAATCTAATCTTAACCAAGGCTCTTATTAGAAGCATAATATTAATAAATTCTAAATCACCTGCCTAACTATATTTTGTACATTCCGAAACAAACAATATATTTCTGTGGGGCTGAATCATCCATTGCTCCTATCAGAGGAACTACCCTGTTTATTGCTCTTAACTACAATATAATTCTTACTTAAGCAATAGAATCTGTCTTGATTTAAGCGTTCTATATTTCAACAACATAGATAAACTTTTATGTGAGTCTCTATTCGAACCAATGTCAACAAACATTCCGTGTCTTACTTTGAATTTCAAAGTAGTACGTACTTTTAAATTATTTATTTTATGTATGTAAGTAAACAAGCAATAATTTTAAGAATATTATAACGGGCAGAAATTGTTTTCGACATAATATTCCACATGTATAACTAGAGACAGAACAAGATAAGAGCGTTTTAGATTATAGTGTTTGGAATAATTAATAAATGCGTTGTTCTATCGATTATATAAACTTTAAATTTATTCATGTATTTTAGGCACAAATTGTTAAAAATCTATTTCTGGCACTAGTTTTTTTAATAAAAAAAATTATCAAACAAATTTACAAAATATTTTTTTAAACATAGTAGCCGCTAATAAAAAAAACAAGACGTGAATGTAACGATTGATCCAAAAGAATTATGTACTATATATATAATAATAATAATAATATATAATATTATATACATATATAGTTTTTCAATAAAAATTGAGTTACAAAAAAGTACTTGCTCCGCCGGGACAAACAAAGTGTTTTTTGCTCAAAACCACTTTAAGAATAAAGCTATCATTTTGAACAAGTACAGACAGGTCACTCAGGGTAAATGAATATTAATTGTAAATTAAGTTTAAGAATTTTTTAATTCACAGTTGTATACACTTTCAATTCACCTTAAATGTTATCAATTTAGTTTTTAAATAATACTTGTGTAATGAAACTGTTATTTTCATCTAAGAATATGTTTATAATTCCAGACCTTGTATTTGAAATCTTTGTTCCCTTTTATACTTTTTCTGTAGATGATATCAATTAACTACAATAGGAGTAGAAGCAAAACAAAATACAAATATGTAAGTGGCTGATAGTTTGAGCTAAGATACTAAGATGCTCGAGGTTGCTACACAGTGATAGTGTATTGCATCAAGATAACAAGATGTACAAAGATGATGATGGGGGAAATAATTACAATAAAATATACAACTAGAATTTCAACTAATATTAAACACTTATTTCTTCGTCAATCATAAGATTCGGCATTTTAATTTCTTCCTCACAACAGGGAGGCTATACCGTTTTTTATATTTTACATAAATTAAACCAGTACAAGTTTATGGGACATGGGACCACCATATAGAAAGCGTTTGCTCTGAGGTTGCATCGGGCATTTATGTCCTGCGCAAGATTGCCAATTTTTTCTTCAACCGTTTAACAGCTTAAAATTATAGGTTGGTTGTTCAAAATACAAACTTGAAATAATTTCTAAAGCTGTCAGAATTATTGTAAAAATGAACCTCAGAGAGTCGTGCAAAGAAGCCTTTAGAAAAATTTTAGGTTTTCATATAGGCAAGCATAATTTAAATTTTGTATTTCCTTAACTTACTCCGTTGACGTATGCAATTCAATTGTTAATTGTGTGTACGTAATAAAGATTATTATTATTATAAAAAAAATTCGAAGAACGTCTTATTTTTTAGGCTAAGTTAGGACTGATAAGCCCTCTTTAACACTTAAATTGGAGATCAACGCATTAAAGGTGAATCAAACAACCACGACTGGTCGGGAGACGGACTGCTTGCAAGGACAGGTTCTCTCAGCGGTCACCTATCCAAGCAATAGCAAAGGTTGATGTTGCTTCAGCGTGTGTTACGTTTTATTATAAATATAAATTTGTTTTAAGATTTTAAAACTTAAATGGAACTGAAAAAGACATTAGTGGGTCAACGAAATAATTAATGCATTGCGCTGTAGAGAGTGCATGTTCTACATCCAGGCTTACTCACCCAACCTTCATAAAGCTTATTGAAGTGGCTCAGTAATGCCTGGCATAGTGCAACTCGTGTGCAAATTTCCCAGACTGAATCCGTGTAAAGTGTGGTAAATATCCTTCTGACACGTTTCATTTAACCAATCAATTAACCTCTTTGGACTTCAACGGATATACCACTTTTAAACTACGATTATTTAATTACATTGACTTACCTAAACATCAGGTACTAGAGGAACGCTTGTCCATTCCGTGGAACAGGCCTGGCTCAGTGTGTTCGGCTTTCCACCGTAGAATGTTGTTACTATATGCTCTAAAAGTCAAAATGATTGAAAAATCCCAAGGAGTAACAATAATCAGGATTTCAAATTATTTACATCATTATTAAATGCAAGCAGATTATGTACCATCGATTGCATTTGCTGTTGAATTATAAATCCTTTTGCGAGTTTCATTTAAATGTATTGTTTCATCTACTCTTCAATGAAAGCGTAACTGTTTTAAAGACAATTAATGTTAGGAGTTTTTATACTGAGATATATCGTAATTCTGATATATCAATTGTGTTTTAACTTATAATAATAATTATTTTAGCCTCATGTCTGAAACTAAATGTTTGTTTTACACGTTCATTTTACAGATTAAGCAGAATCTTACGAATGTATATAATCTAATCACGCACTGACACATTATTTCGGACAAAACTGTTATACTGAGCATGATGACGCAACCAGCTTTTTTGTGGGTTGTTTCACAATATTAATTAGTATCTAAATGAATGCGTGCACATTTTTAAAGTTTATTCATATCTGTAAGAAACATTTATACATATGTTATCTCGTTAAGGAAAACCTAAATTAATGTACATCCAGTAAGTACTGTTTTATGGTAATTAAGTTTTACTGCTTTATATCGTCAATTTAAACACTATTTGAAATTATTTTTAAGTAGCTTCATTATGGACTTTGAATACTTAGCTTACGTGCTTAAGCTGCAATACGTGAACAGTTTAATTATTTTGATAAAATTCATAAGTATTGAAAATAATGGAAACTCAACTAAGAAGTGGAAGAAATGAAAAGGTAATAATCTTCATTACATGCTACCTATTAATTTGGGCCAGACAAATTTTATATATTTACAAATCCCATTACGTGTTGCTTAACAATTATTTTATGGTGAGAAATAATAGTGAAATAACAAACTACAGAGTTCTGAAACATAGATTCTACATATAAAAAATAAATCCCTCCCATTCAGTTATTTAAGGTGTTTATTTTTTTAGATCACTGCAAACTGTTGCATGTATGGTCTCGTTTGTAAAAAGCAGCCAAAGTACTACGGAAATAAAACCACATTTAAGAAGTCACATACAAAACTTTCCACTCGACAAAGTGATTTCTTTCCCCATATTGGCAATACTGCCGCTCTTGTCGAGTGTGTGGAAATACGGTTGCCACGACAACACATCCTAGTCCTACCGAATAGCTTGAGCCTTGAGAATCCTCCCTTGGCTCTGAAAGGCTTACGAGATCCCTTTACACTCGGTCTGAACCCTTTCAAATCTTGACCCATCCAATCTTTCTCAGAATATATTGTGAGGGATGTAAGGAGCTTACCACTGATGCCAACACCAACGTTTTGGTCAGGATAAGTGAATGTCAAATTCAACAATTGTATAACGAACGGAGTCCGTCTTAGGAACAGACACATTTTTAAATTTACATTTGAAGACAAATATGAGTGAAATTAATGTTAATAATAGTCAGCGAAATATAAATCCATTAATGTATAAACAAATAATAAAATGTACCAAATATATAATGATTATTTTATTCATAAATTACCAAATTAAATAAATCAAATACTGACATCAACAATTGTTATCATCTTAATATCGTGGTGGTTTATATTCGATTTCATTGTGTTTAAAAATTATTACAACAAATGTTATATTTTCAAAATTGATATTTTATTGAGTAACTTCAGGAAACTAATCTTTAAAAGTGTAAAGAGGATACAGTTACGAGCATAATTGCTCAGCCCACCCTTTCTTAGAAAATTAGTTATGACTTCTAAGTCTAAACATTGACGAACTTTAGTTTGTTAAATTTTTTAATTTCTTTGGTGTGGGATGTGTTGTACCCATGGTCCTTCCCAAGTATTTCTTCTTAAAATTGAGTCCTCGACTATAGTTATGTAGTTCCTTAAAATTATAGAACCATGGATGTCAATGATTATGACGTTTTTTGGCCATGATTTTGTCTACATCTGTGTTTTTTTTTTGTTCTATCCTCAATCATGGTTTTGTTTTCTTCCCACATTCTGGTGTTATGGTTCAGCTATTGTTCTGTGTATCTCAGTATTCGGTTTTATTGCCAGCAAACATTCTGCTTTTCTGCCCTCATATATGGGTATGGTGTTATGAGTGGGATATATCCAAGGTTATATACCCAAATATTACCCTGTGGTTCTGTCAGCATATTACAGTAATGTTTTAATTAAATGAAACAAAGAGTATTTAGAACATACAAGAGATATCGCTTGATGTTTCAAATTATGTTGGCAAACATTTTATGTAAAAATCCTTACAAACATTAGATGAAATAACGTGCAGTTTTGGAAACATAACTTAGTAACAAATATTGTTTTAGTTTTAAAGTTATATGATACGATTCTTTTCTATTAAATGATAGCTCACTCCATAATTTAGATTTAAATATGGAATAAAACATAAACTATTGGGTTGGTAGAACTTTTAAAAAGATGGTTTACCGATCATTTATAGTTTACTCTAGAGTTTCAATAATAAAATTTATGAAAGATATGAATAATGTTGGGAACAATTACTTTAATAGATATTATTTCGTTTTAAAAAATCATAAACTATTGTAATTATATACATTTTTCCAAAAAGGCGATTACAAATCATATAAAGTTAGGAAAGAGGTGTGGCGTTATCTTAACTCGTGACGCTTAGTGTTAGATGCGAACCATTTACCTCTAGAACAAACTTGCAAGAACACGAAATATGAAAAGTTTGTTTTAAGCTTTTCGGAGAGAGGCAGTTAAACTTTATGACGAATTCTCGCTTTTCTTGTTTCATTAGTTTAACTTTGGATTCATATATTTCTCCATCAGTGTGGAACTATTAAACTAAGATAAAACAAGTAAGGATGAGCTACTCAACACTCTTAATATGATCTACAATGCAATAATACTAAACATAATAAATGCCGCCTCATACCGGACGTCCGTCCAGTAGATAATGTACCTTGGTGTAAAGAAATTTTGTGAGAAGTGTCTCATGGATTGCTGCTAACAGTTCTAGCAGTGATGACGAAAATACAGTATTACTGTATTCAGTTATTAAACGAATACATTGGGTGCACCTAATTAATAAAAAGGTTTGGTGAATTCCACAATTTGATAGCAGATTTAGAGGGAAACGAAGAGAGGTTCAAACGTTATTTTAGACTAAGTAAAGAACAATAATTCGTAGAGATTTTGACATTTATATAGAATTGTGTAGGGGAGACATGAATTACTGAAAATAAATCAAAAAAGCTTGCTGTATGTTTGAGTTTTTAAAACCATCAGGAATCAGCATAATCCCAGAGATATGTTCTAGTTAATATCGGAAATAACATAGTTTTAAATATTAATCAAAACTAACTACACTATAATTCACTACAACTATAACTAAACTTTTGCTTTCTACACTAAGAGCAAGAAACATTGTACCGTAAATTAGTTAATTAAATTTCATACAATGTAAATTTCGCAACCTAATCAGCCAGTATAATATAATATTATTTTACATCCAATGTTCCGGAACTAAATTATTGGGCGAAGTAACTACCTAATTGGCACGCGTATGAATTTTTTCTTCTAACCCTTTGTAGCAGCCCAACTACGTAACCGATCAGACCTCGCGCGCTTTGTCCGTAAGTAAAATTTATCTTTTCGTATTATTAAATTAGCCCTTTGATGCCAAACGTATAAAATGAATGTAACGTAAAGTAAAGATGTGAATAGTAAAGTAACTTACCCTTGAAGATCTTTTATTTGCTTGATGGAGATAGATAAAGGTTGTGGCGTCGTCCTTATGGCGACGAGCACGTTGTTATAAATAGTAATTTGTATCATTAAATGGCTAATACAGTCGCGAATTTGTTTTAGGCGAGTTTACGTAGCTGATGTATCTCACGTGTTGTTTGAATAGATGGCTACCACTTCCCAACTTCTACTCCTCTTCTAGAAATAACCGTTCTTAGACTACAGCTTCAATGTCTCGTGCCAAGACGCCGACACCCGGGTTGTGAGTCTACCTATTGCGAATGGAAGTGAAATATTATTGTTTTGTAAAGTAAAACGTCGTACGCATAATTCAATAGAACATTGGATATTTTAGGCCCACCTAGAAGATATACTTTTTAGTTATTATATTCTAATTGGCAGCAACGTGGCATTACATAACTTTTCCTTTACCATCTAAAAGTGGTGCTTTTAAGTTTTCGTAATTAAAATGAACTTATAAGTAAACTTTGTATTTCTAGTATTTATTACTACGACCTCAGAAGTCACCACCCCCATGTGTTATCGTCATACGGTACAACATATTATTACTTATTTTTGTAATTTAAAACTCAAAATTATTAATAACTATAACTTAAATTTTACTTTCTATAATAAAAGGCAAGAAATGTAAATTTAAGGGTAGTAAATTCATATATCTGTAATTTTTCACTATTAAACATACAAAAATATAACATTGAACATAAACATTTATACATGTATCAGACATTGAAAATATACAAAATGTTTCAAAACATTGTTATGTATAACAAAAAGGTTTTTATATGCAATAAAAGAGTTGACAATCTGGCAAGAAGCTGTTAAAATAAGCAATTAAAAATACGCCAAACGTTTTCCCATCAAGAAAATATATAACACAGATCATAGAAGCTTATGATACGGTCAAAAGAGAACCGTATGTATATTTTTAAATATTTTAGAAAATTTAGAAAATTGGAATTGGTACATTAGTTCTAAAGGACAGTCCAGCGAAATTTCATGCGTAGTTCTTGCCAACTGCTTCAAAGGGAGTCTTCAACAAAGACACTTTTACATTTATAATATTATTGTGATTTGCTATGATTGATTTATTATGATAATAGTAGTTATTTTAGCAATGTTTGCGTAGGATTAAAATAGTTTCACACATTGAAGTTTGAAAATTTTAAAATACACCATTTTGAAATGGTATGTGTATTTAATTTTTTATATAGTCCCTTTTATTAGTCTTTTATAAATACCAAGTTTTTTTGTTATTTGCTCCATCGAGTTCTGAGTTATAAAGTATTTAATACAAAACACATATGGACACTAAACGAAGTAAGATAGGACATATGTTCATATGAACTTTTTTGCTTTTTTGTGTCTATTGTCATATTCTGAAGTTGTGCCAAGCTCTCAAGAAAAACCCGGTATATGTATAAGTGGCTTATTAAAATGTGGACTTTGTTTAGTTGTAGTTAAATTAAATTTTTAAACTTATAAATTAGATGTTATCACATTCTTCTTAAATTTGGTACTGTCGTTAATACTAGATATTAAAAACAATTGTTGTAAATATCATTAGCATTCTAAAACCTTTTCCATCTTTCTGTTCGATGCATAATATATGAGATATAACCATGGATTTTTAAACTCTGAACAATCTTTGTGTGAATGACTTTTTAAATGTCACAAAATACGTAAGAACAAGTATTATTTCAAAGTATTATTAGTATTTTATAACTTAAGATGTAAAATATATTTATAAATTTCTTTAGTCTTGGGTTCTAATCCTTCGTGAGGGTGATTGTTTTCTGTAAAATTTACTAGCAACTAACTTTGTAACGCCTTATATTTTGTTAGTTGTAACGCCATAAACAAAACACTAAAGGGTTATGGCAGGAAAGCGAGCGTTAAACACTTGACACTGAGCGGTTGGATGGGTTTGCTGCTGAAAATGGCTTCTAAGAGGGTTGAGAGACAAGATGTCAAGGTAGGGCCAAGGCTCTCTCTGTCTCCCAGTTTATGGCAGTAAAGCGAGCGTTAAACACTTGACACTGAGCGGTTGGATGGGTTTGCTGCTGAAAATGGCTTCTAAGAGGGTTGAGAGACAAGATGTCAAGGTAGGGCCAAGGCTCTCTCTGTCTCCCGGTTTATGGTAGGAAAGCGAGCGTTAAACACTTGACACTGAGCGGTTGGATGGGTTTAAATGGCTTCTAAGAGGGTTGAGAGACAAGATGTCAAGGTAGGGCCAAGGCTCTCTCTGTCTCCCAGTTTATGGCAGTAAAGCGAGCGTTAAACACTTGACACTGAGCGGTTGGATGGGTTTGCTGCTGAAAATGGCTTCTAAGAGGGTTGAGAGACAAGATGTCAAGGTAGGGCCAAGGCTCTCTCTGTCTCCCAGTTTATGGCAGTAAAGCGAGCGTTAAACACTTGACACTGAGCGGTTGGATGGGTTTGCTGCTGAAAATGGCTTCTAAGAGGGTTGAGAGACAAGATGTCAAGGTAGGGCCAAGGCTCTCTCTGTCTCCCGGTTTATGGCAGGAAAGCGAGCGTTAAACACTTGACACTGAGCGGTTGGATGGGTTTGCTGCTGATAATGGCTTCTAAGAGGGTTGAGAGACAAGATGTCAAGGTAGGCCAAGGCTCTCTCTGTCCCTCCGGTTTATGAGAACGGTTACAATTTGCATTTTCCTTCCTAAAAAAAAAACTATTCGTGCTACTTACAATCAACATTATTATACATAGTATGGTATCAAAATGAACTTTATTTTATTTGGTTTATAAATTAGGCCCAAAGAAATTAATAATACAATCACGTTATCAATAACTAATCAATAAAATTATATCCAAGAATATTTGATTTTAGGCTATTTGGTTCTTTAAATTATTTCATATGGTCACAAACCTAATGCATGTCGCTAAAAAATTTGATTTGTAAAGGATAAATCCTAAGAAAATACACTTACGATTGGGAAATGAGACTGACATTAACCAAGATATCCAGTAAAAAGTATTTTCTCAATTACCTTTAATCCAATTAAAACAAGGTAGGGGTTCGTCACATTACGAGTCTAGGAACAACCTTCCTCTAGGCTACATGCAAAATTTAAAAATTATAGCTTATTTCATTCTCTATATGTCCTGTGTACTGATATTTAAACAGAGAATCTTATAACATTTTATATAATTAAGTATTCCCAAAAACGCAATGTAGCGGGTACAGCGCCCTTAAGATAACTGAATCAAGCAACGCCAGCCGCTTGGATGGGTGACCACTGAGTAACCCTGTTATTGCAAGCAGCTCGCCTGCTCGCCCGTTGGCGGAAGTTCAGAAATCACCTTGAAGCAGTTTGTCTCTGTATTAAGTGTTAGAGAGGCCTTCTTAGTCCAAAATTCACCTGGTAAAATAAGACATATTTTACTTCACTATATTTGTACTTTTACAATCTTACAGAAAAGAAATTTTACATCCCTCTGACACGAAAGAGAAAAATTATGTCAGAAAACTGAATGATAATGACGTTCAGGCAAATTCCATGGTTGGACATACACCATAAAAGAATTCATTCTTTTCTAAGGTAGTATCATTTAATTGTAGCATAAAATTTTTCTTAAAGATGATGATTACCATATGAACATTCGGCATTTTGTTTATTAAATTACGTTTCATAGTAGTGTACGAATAATACTAATGCTGGTGAGATAGTACTGCAACGCAAGAATGCTCTACAATCAAATGTTACACTGATTTCTAATATTGAATTTTCACCCTATTCTATTTTTTTCTTTTTAATCCATGATTTAAAATGTCACATGTTAAAATCTTATATAATTGTATTCAGTTCTTTTAAATATTTATTTATTATGATATGCTCTCGTTTCTATAACGGTCATCCATAAAACCAATGTAAAATTATACGCTAACACTCAGCAAAATTGCATGGAGTGACATGCATCCTTATTGAACTCAGTACTCTTTATATAGAAATTAAGCTATAAGCAACATTTAAGTCTATAGGCCAGTTTGTTTTCTTAATACTAATGCTCAGCCAATAACAAAAATCACAAACTTCTATACGCTTTATGAACTATTATTATGTGTACTGTAAGCTTCATGCTACTACTCTGGGTTTGTGCTCTTTGAAGTAAAAGATTATCAACAGCCACCATTTCGAATCAGATAATATTAATACAGAAACGAGGGCTACAAACAAATATACAAAAACAATGTGCAGCTCATTAGTTTTATGAATTAGAAAAATTTTTAAATGTACAAAAATCCAGGCTAAAAGAAGGAAAACAAATTATCTTAGGACATAAGTTTACAGTAACATTGTGTACATATTTTGGAACGTATAATTATGTCAAACATTAGTGCAGTATACCTTGAAAACACTCAGCATTTAAAAATATATCTTAATATGTTGAATCTATAGGCCAAAGTATAAATAATATATATTAGAAATAATGTTCTAGAACTATATTATTTAACTTAAATTATTGACTTTAGAATTGTATTCATTATAATAGGATTATTACTTAGACTTTATAACTATCTTATTCATTCCCACCTCTGACATGCTCTTTTATAACTATTTTTTTAATTACTTTTCATTGTATGGCTACAACATTGAAATATTTTGAGATATTAAAACTTCTATTAAGAATGGCTGATGTTAATACATCTTCAATTCTAAATCTAACTATAATTGTATAAAAGGTATATTTTAAAATGCTTCAAACTGAAATATTGTTGTATTTTATCGAAGTTTTAAAATGTTATCACTTTAAACGTAAAATATGATAATAATTTTAGAACCCCAATAAGGTATTTATATAAATATCATCCCTCAGCAGTAGGTGTGTAGATGTTTGGATAAGGTATTTATAAGCGAAGATTTTACCCATGCAGCAATATACGAGGAGCTTGTACCTGAAGTGTTTTCACCGACAGCACTAAACTTGTTGATCGAGCGCTCAGTCTTACACTCCTCACGCAAACTTTACTCTCATATTCACGTTCCGTCGTATGAGTTATATTTTATGAACAATTTAAATCAACTACTTCATTAGTTTCAAGTTTAATAACCAGAGTTTGCTGGCATTTTCACGTAGTCAAAAATAATTAAGGCATACCAAATTTAAAGTTTGATATATGTGTGTTTATATTCTTTATATTACTCAATATAAATATTATATTATATTATTCAAGCTTATCAAAATCAGCGAATTTGTTTTAATGTCAATTGTATTAAAACAATGTTCTTCTTTCAATTGTCTGGTTAATTTTAGTATTTGTTAGAAAGAATTCATAAAATACGAATTGTTTTTTTTTTTTTTTTTTATTTAATATTGTTTTTTTAGTTGCTGCAGTTAAAAAACCCTTCCTCATATCCTAAGAGAAAATTTGTGTTCAATAAGATTTATCTCAAATTGTAAGGAAAGTTTAGTTCTAAAATTCGGTTTATTGAAGTCTAGTTTCCTAGATTTCAAAAATTTTTTAAGTATGATTCCAGTATTTCTTAACATTATTATATTAAAAATTTGCTCTTAAATGAAAGTTCCTATTAGTCTGACTGAATTTCTGGATGGAACCACGTAAACATACACACAAAGACACAAAAGCTTGAACTATTCAAACTGTCCGAATTTACTAATAATATATGCGATCAGTTTTTTTATTACAGGAAATGTATGACTACTTTGCGGGCCAACCGGTTAGCTGCTTCTGTTTGTACTCTCGGTATTCGTTTTTCGAAAGAATGAATATTTCTAAACCTGGTTCAGTACAGTGTGTGCTCTTGCTCCCAATTCCTGTTCGCTATATAGACTAGGAATAATATTAATATTTATATACCTAATCTGTTTCGTATCCCTTATCTAAAAATGGATGCGATACCACTTGACCATTTTCCGTCATAAATATTGCATTTATTATCTGGTGTATGGCGTTGTGATTTCACTTTCTGTAGTAACGGACTCTACACTACTCTACTTCGGGGCTGTAACCTCGTTTCAAACTCTTCGTGTGATTGATCTTCATCAAAAATGTTTAGTCTGCTGTGATCATAAGACTCTTATGTGTCAAATTTCATCTTTCTAGGATGCTGGAAAACAAAATATAGTTATTCTACGTGTTTTAAACCCATTTTAATCGTTTTTATGTTTAAAATAATGAAAATGGTTTAGTTTATATATTTAAATTCTGAGGCATACGTATACAAAATTGTACCTTTCCGGGATATCGGAAAGTTGGAGAACTAGTTATAAGTGAGTGAATGAAGGCTTTTCCTTTTTTATATACATGTAGGATAAGAAAATTAATTATAAATTGCGTTAATAACTGCATATGTTTTAATGTCTTAAGATTTTAGTTACAAGATTGCAGACACTCGCGTTGTTAGACATATAGAAAGAACTTAAAGGAAGCGAGTTTTATAATTCTTATATCATTTACAATAAAACTGTTCACATACTAGATTTTTAGAGATCAATTTTTTTATGGTTCTCTGCTGGAGAAAGTTTTGAAATTTACAAAATTACATTTTAGAAAAGTAATATGACAGAACGCTTTAGTTATAGCATATATCTAAGTGGTCTATACTAAACTTAGCACGGATACATACACATGGTTTAGATGATGGCAGTAATCTAGAAAACTCTTACAATTTTTTTGGTGTCTCAGAAGATTGGAGATTGATTGATAGAATATGTCTGGATTTGAGAGAAATGTGATAACATTACAACAATATGAATGAATACGTTTATGAAATTTGTTTCAAATTGACTGAATTCCATAACAATAATTTATGAAATACTTTCCCATTAAACAGAATATAAAATTTAAATATGTAAAATTATACGCTGTTTTTGTCCATCATATATATAAACTATCCCGGTACATGTATTTTGATATTTTATACGACAGCTAAAATTGTCTTCATATTCACTCGGTATGTCAATATTTCAGAAACTTAGAACTACTACTTTATAATAACATGACAAACTTGCATTGACTCCCCACGGAGCACCTCAGCCTTACAATTAAACCTCCCCTCTCATAGAAATACACTAAGTGTGCATTATTTTACCGTTTCACCAAATGAGACACCCTCTACAACCTGTATCTGTAGTTTTGTTATACTCATGGTTTTAATGGTGAAATTAACTATTAACGTGTATAAAGGAGGAATTTATACAATAAAAAGTGGACATTAAATATGAAAATATCAGGATTTGAACTCACGGTACCTCTAGCATGTTGTATTATGTGGAACAAAACACGCCTACACCTGTTCTACATATTTCAAGGGTAAGTGTTATAGAAGATATAGCAGTTACCAGTAACGTTTACTGGTTATAAAGTGCATACCTACATAATATAGACAAACTTTGGATTCTCCCGGAATGTCAACTGTATATATTAGTTTTTATGGTCAACACTATTACCAAGTATACGACATACATTTATATAAAGAGTGAGAAAATATTTTGGGATATAATTCAACAAATAAAAACGAATTGTTATAATAAATAAATCCAACTTCCAGCCTCGCTTTATTTTTATAAAATAATTGTATTCAGGAATATTTTAAGTATGAATATTATTAGCTACAATGAAATTACTATTTAATGGACATTTTATAACATGGAAGAACGAGACTAAAAAAATAAGTCTTTAGTGCAGCTTATGAAATTTGACGCTGTCACAGGCTTTACTACTGGAATCTGTAACGAAGATAAAGGATGTCTTATTTCATCAGGAGAAGTTAAGACTAAAGAAGCCTCCCTGACACTCAACCGAAGGACTAACGGCTTAGAGACAATCTTAAAGGAACTTTACTTGTAACTCACCAGACGAACAAACTCCAGATTCCAGGAGTCAAGTCTGTGGCAGCGCTTTATCTCAGACGACGCGACGCTCCAAGACGAATGTGGACTAGAGCTAAACTTAACATTCACATTGAATCAACCCTTCCCACTATATCTAAATTATGAGAAGAATCTATATATGTTAAATAATAAAATTCTTTCTGTTGCACACAGAGTAACTATAACGGACGATAGTGCAGCACATGGTTGTATAAGAGAAACTGATGCTTTGCGAGGGGGATAAAGATTTTATTCAATGTCTTATTCAAGGTCTTACCAAAAAAGCTTATAATAATGGAGGCTAGTTTTTTATCTCTTGTTAGTCAATTAATAACAATGTATGTAAGGGTTCCCTTTCATCCCCCCCCCCCATTTTTGGTGTTTCATGAGAAATCGTTTATTTTGCCAGAGATGTTTCATTTTGACTTTGTTGTTTATTTAGTTATTGTTGTTTTCTGACAAGTGGATGTTTCAATTATTTTCGTCGATAGTCGTCGTCGTCGTCTTTTCATTAGTAAGAGTTTATTTGAGGTTAGGGAAACCTCTCTGCTTGGGGCAGTGCAGTTAGCCGGAGTTCCGATGTGGCCGCTGCAGCGTCCGCTCAAGACTGACGAAAACACGTTTCTGCGCATGACCGACTGGAGGTATATTTAAATAGCCGTCACGAGACGGGGAGTTCGCTTTCTGACTTCGTTACGCGCATTTGTGGAATTTATTCGAGTTTGAAAAATAGAAGCCCAGTATCGGAAAAGTACGTAGTCATCATATCTCATCGATTTGGTCAGTCACCACGATTTTATAATCATTGAGAAATTTTGAATATCGAATGGTAAATTATAAGGTTAAATATCAAAATTCAAATTGATTAGTTAACTTTGAATTTGCCAGAATTGTTGAGATAAGATACTATCACGTTTTGGTCGAAATCGGTTATATGCGTAGATTACGAGTTAACATACCAACTTTGAACTAGAACGTCCGATTCTACACTACTATACATTATAACGGCAAACTAGACGTACATTTTTGCATGGTCTGTAAATTTGCTTGGTCTTGCTTGTGCTCTACTATAAGCTTGTTATCCTATTCCTAAAATTTACAATTCGGTGCGTCGAATAGTTTAGGAGCAGCTAATAGGTTATAGTGGTTAGTGACAGTAGTATATCTATTATATATAGATTCTATTACCCGTCACAACTTTTCCTAGTTTGCATACAAGTATTTTGCATCCTATAAGCCGTATAAGCTTGATATCCTATTCTTAGAATTTATAATTCGGTACGTAGGATAGGTTAGGAGCTGCAAATAGGTTATAGTGGTTAGTGACAGTAGTATATCTATTATATATAGATTCTATTACCCGTCACAACTTTTCCTAGTTTGCATACAAATATTTTGCATCCTATAAGCCGTATAAGCTTGATATCCTATTCTTAGAATTTATAATTCGGTACGTAGGATAGGTTAGGAGCTGCAAATAGGTTATAGTGGTTAGTGACAGTAGTATATGTATTATATATATAGATTCTATTACCCGTCACAACTTTTTCTAGTTTGCATACAAGTATTTTGCATCCTATAAGCCGTATAAGCTTGATATCCTATTCTTAGAATTTATAATTCGGTACGTAGGATAGGTTAGGAGCTGCAAATAGGTTATAGTGGTTAGTGACAGTAGTATATGTATTATATATAGATTCTATTATCCGTCACAACTTTTTCTAGTTTGCATACAAGTATTTTGCATCCTATAAGCCGTATAAGCTTGATATCCTATTCTTAGAATTTATAATTCGGTACGTAGGATAGGTTAGGAGCTGCAAATAGGTTATAGTGGTTAGTGACAGTAGTATATATATTATATATAGATTCTATTATCCGTCACAACTTTTTCTAGTTTGCATACTATAAGCCGTATAAGCTTGATATCCTATTCTTAGAATTTATAATTCGGTACGTAGGATAGGTTAGGAGCTGCAAATAGGTTATAGTGGTTAGTGACAGTAGTATATATATTATATATAGATTCTATTATCCGTCACAACTTTTTCTAGTTTGCATACAAGTATTTTGCATACTATAAGCCGTATAAGCTTGATATCCTATTCTTAGAATTTATAATTCGGTACGTAGGATAGGTTAGGAGCGGCTAATAGGTTATAGTGGTTAGTGGCAGTAGTATATCTATTATATATAGATTCTATTACCCGTCACAACTTTTCCTAGTTTGCATACTATAAGCCGAATAAGCGTGTTATCCTATTCCTAAAATTAACACTTTGATGCGCAAGATAGGTTAGGCGTAGCCACCTGGTCATTTCAGCAGGGGACATTGGTGAATCTACTAGATATAGCCTATATAAATTTTCCATAGCTCACAAACATATATTTTGCGTCATGTAAGTCGTTTAGGTCTTGTAGCCTACTACTCAATTAGGCTATCTGGGTAATAGCAATGGTTACAAATACATTAGTTATTGGTTTAACAAACCTTTCAATTCTCGCCTTAGTTTCTAAACGTGTGTTTTGCACCCTGCAAACAGTATAAACCTTATTTCCTATTTCAAAAATTATATTTGAAAGTGAATATAGGGTTGTAAGCTATAACAAACTTTTCATGCATGTTGGGATCAATAGATTTGATACTGAAAGTCTGCGGATAAAATAGCACGTATGAAATACTCGTATTATAGTTGAACTAGGATACTTGTATTGAATAACCTAAACATATTTGCTTGGAGGAACTTGGCTGTTTCGCAGGGGAGGAATATAACTCAAGACTCCCCCTAGGCATTGTGCTCTCAGGTTAACTTTATAAATGATAGCGTTAGTATTATTAGTATAAAGAAGGAATTTGTTTGGTTTAATATATTTGATATTTAATTTTGGTATTTGTAAAGTTAAAACATAACCTCTACTCAGCACACCACAATAACAGATACTGAAGAAACTAGCGGACGATAGAAGAACCGGTTTGAGTCAACGGCTGTGCAATAAAACATCTCGCGGACCCCCGATATCAAAATCTGTTTTTCTCTCACGGACAAATAATTGCTGAACAATCGTCGTTACTATACAATTTCAGTCTAAACGTCATATTTTAGAACGGTTCTAATTTACAGTTATTGCGTGAAATCGCGAAATATAGAACTGAAAACGGTGATGATATCGTTCCATTAAAGAGTGAAATTAACCGAATTCGCTCTGAACGACAGTCTGAGTTTTCTGTTCACTTACGTTTAATTTTGCTTACGGTGAGGGCACGGGTAAGATAAAATTACAACGTAACACCCCAACCCTGAAAAAGAACCCAGCACGACTGCAACTATCAGGGTAGGCGATATAAAAATGACTATCCCGAAAACACCTCACATGTTCACTGCTATTTTGTCGTTAAATATAAAAATTATCCTAATTAATCAACTAACTAGTATAAGGTTGTATATTAAATAAGAATACGTTAGAGAAAACCCCCCTTATTTGTCAAGATTCATGTCAATTTCTTGCCAATGAACCAGCATTGGTTTAATTCTTGCATATTATTATATGAAGAACTATTCCTCCATGTTTTAGCTTACCTTTCTTTTCGCTTGTAAAAGTACGTTAGCTAGAAGCTAAGAAGCTGGAAGCTACAAAAATAAGTGGTAATGCCTTTATCAAAGACTGCATATCCAGTATCGAAGTATCTCATTTTAAATTACCGAGGTATAAATATTCAACCAATTGTAATGAGATATATAAAGGACTGAGGGATCAATAACGTTTACTCACAACAATGTACAAGCCTAACAGGTTAAATGTAAAATACTTTCAGCCAATTGTAACATCGTAGAATTTAGAAAAAGTAAAATATAATTTTCACTTGTTAGTGTACCGATTGCAAGGATGAATAATTTTATTGAAGAGCTATAACCAAATTTTAATAAATTGAAATGCAACTATCTTAATATTTATAGGGGATTTAAATATTAAGAACTTGAATACTAATAATAATCCTAAATAAAATCAAGTATTTGTCAGGTACACGTATTTTTATAAGTTTAGGGCAGATACTTTTAACATGGCAATAATATGCTACTTCTTAATTGGGAAGACATTAAATTTTGAGAAGAAAAAAGTGAAAAAGACTGTGTAAAAATGTTTTACTGTAAACTTATGTCAACATGTAAAACATAAATCAAACTATTATCGCTCTGAAAGCGATTGGCTGGAAAATTTTATTGAATGTAAATTAAACTGACCAAAGCTCTCTGATTTGTTATACATTGTTAAAAAATACCTTAGAATTAATTCAACCACTTGAGTCGTTAAAAATATTCATTAATGTAGGAATTAAGTGACCCTTGGATGATATATATCGTCGAATCTTTAATCACATTGAAATGAAGAATATAGTATATAAAACATAAACAACTTAAAAAAGGTCTTACGGTGTTGCGTTTAAGAACTAATGTGGTTATAAAACCACACCAACCAGCACAATCGAATCTAGGAAAATTCGGTATTACTCAGAGTTGTTGAACTATTTTGGCAATAGACCTGTGGACCACTCTCAGTTTAGTGAAAACTATTAAAATAATGTTTTTGGAGAAAGTATCACAAATAAAGATCCTACAGCTAAAGCTCATAAATCACAAAATGTACTTTTGATTCTTGCACCTAATGTAAAGCAATGATGGGAAGCGTTGATTCAGTGCGAATGATGTGGGTTAGCTCTATTTCATCTTTCACTTAATACAGCGTCTGAAGTCTAACGCTGTGATAGATTTGACTCCTGAAATCTGGACCTGATTAGACCTCAATTATGTACCTGATGAGACAATGACAACACCACTTCTTCTAGATTACATTTGTTTGTATTCTAAGAGTCTCTGATGTCGTTTTGAGCTTCTCGTCACCGACTTTTTGGATCGCTTCAGATGGATGTTGATTCCAGATTCAAGGAGTTTAATCTGACAGAGTGTTAGTAGACTTCAGACGCTGTACTAAGTGAAAGGTGAAATGGAGCCGAACGTAACATTCGTACATGCACCTAATATTATAAGAATTTCGATATTAATCGGGTAAGTAGGAAATCGACAATTTTTAAATCTAATAGACAGTGGAGAACATTATACCACAACAGTAGAATATTAAAAGGTTCGATGTAATCTCTTCGTAGTCCGTCTCTTCGTAGTCTATTGTAGTCCGTGATACAAACACAGTCAACAATATTATTTGAATTGCTAGCATTCATAATTAACAGTATTTTTAAAGACGAAATATGTCCATTAATATTTTTTTTAATAGCGATAATTGTGACAATCTTTAAAATATAGGATTCCGAATCGATTCAAACTGGCTGTTTCCTTATCATTCTTTTTAATATTTGAAAATACTATAAGAAAAATACCTTCTTTGGTAGTGATGATTTATTAGGCACTAAACTTAAGATTCTAAAAGGGCAGATGCGATCGTGGAGCTCATGAATGAGTTTATTCAAACGTGAACGAGAATTAAAAAAGTGTCTGGGTTGGCTCATTGACTATGTTAAAGAATACAAGGTAATAATGAATACGACGTAATGTTCTTCAAATCTTAGCGTAAAAACAAATGAATGAAAATCAACAGCTCATACACAAAAACACTCGAACTTTTATTCCATTTTAATCAACATTTCAAGTAATTTTGTGAAATTATTCAACAAATATACTGTATTTACACGTCTTATAAACAAATGGAACTCAGAAAATGAATTAGTCGTTTTCTTATTAGGAAATATATTCAATGTACAGTTATTGTGTATGGTTTATTTAGCTCTAATTCATTCCAGGCTACAAAATGTGCTTAAATTTTGAGTGAGGGCAGACGCAATCCTGAGTAATAGCATTATCGTCTTGCAAGAGCATTTTATAAGAAAAATTGTATTTAAGAATCAAAGTGAATATATGGGATCTCTTTAGCGAATCCTGTCTATCAAGGAGCTGGAAACACTCCAGCTTGTCTTCTGCTTAGCTGTCCGCACGATATTTCGAATCAAATTTATGTGTATATGACATGAAATTGAACGAGTTGCTTCATTTCTATATGAAAGCCAGTTTCACTGAGTTCGAATTCATGCACCGTTATCAAAAACTGAATAGTGAGTGATATTTTATCTGAGATTTAGTGAATATTTTTACATTAGTCTTATGAGTAAATATTTTGGAAATGAGAAAATAGCAGATTAAATTAATAAGGAAACAAACAATACACCATCAAACAGCTTCAGCATCTTCCGTCACACATTCAAACATCTGACATATTCTTAGATGTAGCCTATCTCTGATAATAGATAACATCATTTTATAGTGATTTGAGGTGTATTCTTTTTTATTTAAACACTGATATGAAGCCCAATTTTACTAACAAAAATATTAATGTATCATGTGGCAAGATATAAAAAAAGATTTTATATGCAGACTTCATGAATTTTTTCAGCAGATTTTAAATTAAACTTGTTTATAACAATGAGCTATACGATGCGTCATTCTCGTGTCAATTATGATTGTTTGTATATTTTCCTACCTGCCTGAAGGATATCTTTACAATTAAATGAGCTACAGATTTGAAACTTTACAAGTAACCTCAGCGGTGTCTGTTAAAAAGACATGATATTAAGTACTCTCACATGTTCTACTAACTACTGTATATTCAAAACATATATAAAGTTTTAACGTACATGACCCAGTTCACAGTGAAGGTTTCAAATTGATTGTAACTTTTTATAAGATTGTATTGTCAATTATCATGTACTTGAAGATATAGTTACTTTCGATTCTTTCATAAAACAATTTTTTAAGATAAAGGTAATAAAGAATTATTATCATTATTTGAATTCTTTTTAGTTTAATAGAATTGAAAGTAAACAATAATGAAACCCAACTAGAAGAGATAAATGTGTGTGTGTGTGTGTGTGTGTGTGTGTGTGTTGTGTGTGTGTGTGTGTGTGTGTGTGTGTGTGTGTGTGTGTGTGTGTGTGTGTGTGTTTATATATATATATATATATATATATAATTTCAATAAACATCGAATCACAAAAAGTACTTGCTAGTAATTGAAAAAAAGCCGCAGAGCCTTCATTGAAAGCCTGGTATTGAGCTGTGTATGCCTCAAAAATTTCTGTTCTAATAGTCATTTATTAATAGTAAACTTAATAGTAAGAGAGAAGAATCGGCGAGATGAATTTTTTAAGAAAATTAACATTATTTTGAACTGTATTTTCCCGTACCTACACTCATCTTGTTTTAGTGTCACGTATTTTGATTTAGAATCTTTAGGTTTTTACACTACATAAAATGATTAGAACGTGTAGTAATATTAATGCATAAATAATCATGACTTTAGTTATGAGAAACTATAACATATAGAAAATCAATCAAAAGGATAAGAGCCTATTCTGAGTTACAAAAAATAAATACTTTTCATACTTATTATTTCATTGATAATGACTTCGTTGTCACTTAATAATATCCCCTTCTTCCTCAATCATAGTACTCACTTCATGGATCTTTTAAAACTGTGGTAAATAGTAGTAAATCTGTAACGTACCGCAAAACACATCAAGAACCTTTTATTATGAACTTATACTTACAAAAAAAATTATAATTAATTATGTGTTTATCCGAATATTACGATAACAGATCCAATACTTAGGACCTTCTTGGTGGGTACTTAAAAAAAGTAAATAGAAATAAATAAATTAAATAACGATAATGTATAGAGATGAGATCATAATCTTTATAGTTGCTGGTATACTCTTCTATTCTGATTTGATAGTGCCTATGTAACCTTTTACATAACTAGCATACTCGAATGACATATTTATTTTATTACTAGCTGTTACCCGCGGCTTTGAACGTAATCTTAGGACCAAAGTCCTTATATTACTTAGTAAAAGCAATTATGATGTAATAATGATGGGAGTCCTATAAATATTTTAAAAAGTAAGTAGGCATACATCAGGTAGATATTATTTAAGTTCGTGGTAAATAGTATCAGAGTTTAACTTAAATATTATATCATGTTTGGCACGTGTAGGAGCATTAATTCTAATTAAATTCTGGTTCTAATTAATTATATACATAACGTCACAGCTGAAACTGCCTTGTCATCACGATCAAGAAAACACAAATCTCAGATCACACAGGTTTCGGAAATTTACTTCGGTCAAAAAAGCGTATATTTCCAGTCCTTGTCATACTATTTCAGCTCTCAGATATTTCCAGTACTATAGTAGAGTTTGTCTTGTTGCTCTGACGAAGAATAAATATATATATAAAATATATATATATATATATATATATATATATATATATATATAATAGTCCTTATTTCGAAAATCCATCCAGGCTACTCTCAACTTGCAAAAACAAGTTTTATAAATCTTGGTTCAACATTGTTTTATAATGTATCGAAACTATCGGTCAACTACAAGGATGGATTTCTTGATTGAATACGTCTTTTAAAGTATATACTTAATAGCAAATATGTATTGTACATACGGAAGAATATATAAGTAAATAATGATTTGTTTAGATGAATGTAAAAACTAATCTTATGCATAGAGGGAAATCATTCATTTGCATTAGCAATGGATGGACAGATGTCTGTCCCAACCGGTGAGACAATCAATCACGTCAAATAAAATAATAATTTATTCATCTGGAAGTCCCGAATAATATCTGAACCGAACTGTTTTCTGTTGAAGCGAGGACAGAAAGCCAACTGATTACACATGCTGACTAAATCAGTCACGATTTACTGATGAGCTTCCATTGTTCAATGGATGACACGGTTATAAGTCTGTCAGTAATACGGGATGCAATGAATTAATATATACATATTTGCAAATTATATACGTTGGGTTTTTCATAATAACTAAAAATAAAAATTATTGAGCTTGAATAAGTCTTCAATAAGCCGCAGGTTTTTAGACATACTAAAACACCAAAGTATAGAATTTTTCATGAAAACCCTAAGAAGCCTGTTAAACGAAACGTGGTGTTGAGTAATTCAACCTCCTTGTATATATATATATATATATATATATATATATATATATATATATATATATATTTTTTTATTTACATTAAATTGTATAAATGGCAATAGCCTTATTTAATTTCAATAAACATTGAATCGCAAAAAGTACTTGCTCCGCCAGGAGTCGAACCCGGATCTCTCACTTGCCGGGTGAAATGTGCTACCATTACACAACAGAGCGGTTATTTTTTCCGATTCAATTATGTTGTATTTGGCCGTATCTGTCACATATGTGTTTAAATAAGCAAACTAACATATTATGATTGGAAGACCAAATACCTGTCAAACGACTTTTTTGATTTACATTAAATTGTTTATATGGCAATAGCCTTATTTAATTTCAATAAACATTGAAACGCAAAAGTACTTGCTCCGCCGGGAGTCGAACCCGGATCTCTCCGTTCAAAGATGGCTTGAGTTTGCAACTTAGGTTAATGTAAAAAATAAACTGATGAGCTTTTTTGATTTTAAATTTAATAACCCAAAACTCCGATCACCCTCAGAAATAACGAAACCTTATTATTTTACAACAACAATTAATTGTAAACAGTTTTGGGTTAGTTAAGTTAAAATCAAAAAAGCTCATCAGTTTATTTGCAAACTCAAGCCATCTTTGAACGGCTGCCATTTTTTGACTCGGTTATCCGTTTAAGGTCGGGTTTGCGGCTCTGTAACTCTACTAATAAAGACCTTTTATTTGATATGCATATCAACCTATGCGTACATTTAAGATTTTCTTCTGACTCCTGGCGGGCCGCCCAGCTGAAGAAGTAGCGGATCACTGAATATGTGATAAAATAGATTTTTATGTCCAGTAACTTTGTGTACTGTTTTGCTCTATTTTAAATATTTTGAAAAATATTTAACCGACCCGGGACTTTTTTGGACACCCTGTATATACACACATTAATTTGTATAAATGGCAATAGCCTTATTTAATTTCAGTAAGCATTGAATCACAAAAACCACCATTTGTATAAATATATATTATATTATATATATATATTATATTACATATAGTATAGTATATTATAGATATATTATATATACATATATATATATATATATATATATATATATATATATATATATGTATAATATATTATATATAATATATATATAATCTATAATATACTATATGTAATATAATATATATATATAATATATATATATATTTATACAAGTGGTTTTTGTGATTCAATGCTTACTGAAATTAAATAAGGCTATTGCCATTTATACAAATTAATGTGTGTATATACAGGGTGTCCAAAAAGTCCCGGGTCGGTTAAATATTTTTCAAAATATTTAAAATAGAGCAAAACAGTACACAAAGTTACTGGACATAAAAATCTATTTTATCACATATTCAGTGATCCGCTACTTCTTCAGCTGGGCGGCCCGCCAGGAGTCAGAAGAAAATCTTAAATGTACGCATAGGTTGATATGCATATCAAATAAAAGGTCTTTATTAGTAGAGTACAGAGCCGCAAACCCGACCTTAAACGGATAACCGAGTCAAAAATGGCAGCCGTTCAAAGATGGCTTGAGTTTGCAAATAAACTGATGAGCTTTTTGATTTTAACTTAACTAACCCAAAACTGTTTACAATTAATTTTTGTTGTAAAATAATAAGTTTCGTTATTTCTGAGGGTGATCGGAGTTTTGGGTTATTAAATTTAAAATCAAAAAGCTCATCAGTTTATTTTTTACATTAACCTAAGTTGCAAACTCAAGCCATCTTTGAACGGAGAGATCCGGGTTCGACTCCCGGCGGAGCAAGTACTTTTGCGTTTCAATGTTTATTGAAATTAAATAAGGCTATTGCCATATAAACAATTTAATGTAAATCAAAAAAGTCGTTTGACAGGTATTTGGTCTTCCAATCATAATATGTTAGTTTGCTTATTTAAACACATATGTGACAGATACGGCCAAATACAACATAATTGAATCGGAAAAAAATAACCGCTCTGTTGTGTAATGGTAGCACATTCACCCGGCAAGTGAGAGATCCGGGTTCGACTCCTGGCGGAGCAAGTACTTTTTGCGATTCAATGTTTATTGAAATTAAATAAGGCTATTGCCATTTATACAATTTAATGTAAATAAAAAATATATATATATATATATATATATATATATATATATATATACAAGGAGGTTGAATTACTCAACACCACGTTTCGTTTAACAGGCTTCTCAGGGTTTTCATGAAAAATTCTATACTTTGGTGTTATAGTATGTCTAAAAACCTGCGGCTTTTTGAAGACTTATTCAAGCTCAATAATTTTTATTTTAGTTATTATGAAAAACCCAACGTATATAATTTGCAAATATGTATATTTGTATATTTATATACATATATACATATTTATATACAAATGTAAATATGTATATATAATTCATTGCATCCCGTATTACTGACAGACTTATAACCGTGTCATCCATGAACAATGGTAGCTCATCAGTAAATCGTGACTGATTTAGTCAGCATGTGTAATCAGTTGGCTTCTGTCCTCGCTTCAACAGAAAACAGTTCGGTTCAGATATTATTCGGGACTTCCAGATGAATAAATTATTATTTTATTTGACGTGATTGATTGTCTCACCGGTTGGGACAGACATCTGTCCATCCATTGCTAATGCAAATGAATGATTTCCCTCTATGCATAAGATTAGTTTTTACATTCATCTAAACAAATCATTATTTACTTATATATTCTTCCGTATGTACAATACATATTTGCTATTAAGTATATACTTTAAAGACGTATTCAATCAAGAAATCCATCCTTGTAGTTGACCGATAGTTTCGATACATTATAAAACAATGTTGAACCAAGATTTATAAAACTTGTTTTGCAAGTTGAGAGTAGCCTGGATGGATTTTCGAAATAAGACTATATATTTATATATATATATATATATAGTATATATATATGTATATAGTATATATATAGTATATAGACTATATATATATATATATATATATATATATATATATATATATTTCTTCTTCGTCAGAGCAACAAGACAAACTCTACTATAGTACTGGAAATATCTGAGAGCTGAAATATATGACAAGGACTGGAAATATACGCTTTTTGACCGAAGTAAATTTCCGAAACCTGTGTGATCTGAGATTTGTGTTTTCTTGATCGTGATGACAAGGCAGTTTCAGCTGTGACGTTATGTATATAATTAATTAGAACCAGAATTAATTAGAATTAATGCTCCTACACGTGCCAAACATGATATAATATTTAAGTTAAACTCTGATACTATTTACCACGAACTTAAATAATATCTACCTGATGTATGCCTACTTACTTTTTAAAATATTTATAGGACTCCCATCATATTACATCATAATTGCTTTTACTAAGTAATATAAGGACTTTGGTCCTAAGATTACGTTCAAAGCCGCGGGTAACAGCTAGTAATAAATAAATATGTCATTCGAGTATGCTAGTTATGTAAAAGGTACATAGGCACTATCAAATCAGAATAGAAGAGTATACCAGCAACTATAAAGATTATGATCTCATCTCTATACATTATCGTTATTTAATTATTTATTTCTATTTACTTTTTTTAAGTACCCACCAAGAAGGTCCTAAGTATTGGATCTGTTATCGTAATATTCGGATAACACATAATTAATTATAATTTTTTTGTAAGTATAAGTTCATAATAAAAGGTTCTTGATGTGTTTTGCGGTACGTTACAGATTTACTACTATTTACCACAGTTTAAAAGATCCATGAAGTGAGTACTATGATTGAGGAAGAAGGGGGTATTATTAAGTGACAACGAAGTCATTATCAATGAAATAATAAGTATGACAAGTATTTATTTTTGTAACTCAGAATAGGCTCTTATCCTTTTGATTGATTTTCTATATGTTATAGTTTCTCATAACTAAAGTCATGATTATTTATGCATTAATATTACTACACGTTCTAATCATTTTATGTAGTGTAAAACCTAAAGATTCTAAATCAAAATACGTGACACTAAAACAAGATGAGTGTAGTACGGGAAATACAGTTCAAATAATGTTAATTTTCTTAAAAAATTCATCTCGCCGATTCTTCTCTCTTACTATTAAGTTTACTATTAATAAATGACTATTAGAACAGAAATTTTGAGGCATACACAGCTCAATACCAGGCTTTCAATGAAGGCTCTGCGGCTTTTTTCAGTAGTCAATTCAGGAGCACTAAATAACATTTTTTATTACCTGGTCTTACCTCTGATATCAATGTAAATCTTATCAACATCTGCCTAATGATTAAAATGTTTTTTTTTTATTTAAGGCTCTTATGGCTACTGCAAATCTAAAATTATCTTTTGATGCTATAATTCAACAGCAATCATCATAACTACAACGCGTCTCCTCTCACAGTACCCAATTTGGTTTGCATTTGATGTATTTGCAAAACCGTACCTTTAATTCTAATTTATTCGGGTCATACGAAATATTAGTAAATCAAATTTCAACTAGTAATCATTTATATATCTAAAATATATTCAAGTATGACATATATACGTAGCTCAGGATATTGTAAGATGAACCCTTTGGTTACCAGATAGCTGAGTTTATTCTGGCTTAACCAACACATGGCTAACGAAGTATCACTCGTTTGGACCATAAAAGAATATCCCCAATGGATTGTCTACTCGTAAGAAGAATAGAAATGAATGAAATATTGCAAACGAAGAACGCTGTACAAAGAACTGGTGTTAAAAAACGCTTACTCTTACTGTCATTATGTGATGATTCAAAAAATTTTGAAAAACTAATAACAAACCTAAAATGGAATACTAAACGAATGAGTTAGGATCATGCACTTGAGTTTGAACTTAAATAAATTAAAATTCGTGTAACCAAAATGACACACACTTTTTACTTTACTATAAATTTGGGCTTTACGTATACTTTAAATGGTTTTTCAACTTTAATTTATTTTTAATTTCAACGTCCCTTTCTTATAGATACAACAAGCATATTCCTTCTTTGTTTTGGTCAAAGTTGATTTAATGACCAAATTATTTGAAGTTGCTGTAAGTTTTGGGCTAAAGAAATTCTGTACAGATATACACACACACACACACATATATATATATATATATATATATATATATATATATATATATATATATATATATATATATCCGTCCTCCAATTTAAGTAATAAATAATGTAATCTAAATAGTAAAAGCAGAATTTCAAAATTTTACTGTTTGGACGGGTAAGAAAATCAAACTGTTCAGCAAAGGAGTAAGTACGAGTAACCATAATAAGCCCGTGGTGTCAGCATGTCTCAGTCAATAAATTACTTCTCTCATTGTCATGGAATGCAGCAGACCAAGTAATTCAAGTATCTTACCGTCTATTCTAAGGATCAGCCAAAACCATGTCGTTACTGATGTTCCTAACGCGATACAAAGGACGAGTACTTAGTCTTTGTACTGTTTATACAAGTTTGCGTTAATGAGAAACTTGAGGCAATCCCACAAAGTGAATTGAATACACAATTGTCACATCAAGAGCATAGTTGAATTTAAAGTGAATAATAAACAGTGTTTAACTATGTTAATCTCTTGCCTTAATTGTTACTAGCAGTTTACACAAATAATGGACAGGGTGTGTGGCCAATGTCATCTAATTTTTCTAACTATTAAAAAAAAATTAATAATAATTTTTAAATTTTTTTCGCTATTTTTATAATGCTCCGAGATTTTATTTGAAAATGTAACCTCTGGTAATCTAAAACCATCAGTTGACTGGAATCTTATTAATTTATACACATTTCCTTTGTAAATCTGGATGAAAATTAAAGTAAAAGCATAACATAGCATAACTTTCAGTTCTAAAGAACCGATCAAATCATCTATACAGTGACCACCTATATTTGTAATTATATTCACTGTTAAATATAAACAATTAGGAGGGTGGTAAATATTTAAAATTCATCACATTCACTTGTAAATATAAATAAAAATGTAATCAAGCAAATTAAAGTATGAATCTCATTTCAAAAGAATTAACAGTATTTTCAAAACGTTTTTTAAGTGAATAGGCCGACATCTAAAGATACAATACAGCCAATTATTAACATGAAACATTTATTCTAATCAAGAAAAGCCAGAATATTTCTTTAACGTTAATTCATATATTTCAAATGTTTAAATAATCATAGGCAATATTCTATACATCAAATCCTTGTTTAAAGTATTATAATTCATCGTATAAAATGTAAAACGGAATAGAGAAGTTTAGTATGACAAAAACTCTCTAATAGTATAAAAATCTTCATTTCTCCAGTATCGTAAATTTGCTCTCAGTTGAGTTAAGATTGAGTTTATTAAAGTTCCGAGTTTGCACATTGTTGAGAAATCACTTTCCAGTTCTAAACGTCTTAATATTTAGTTCATCTCCATTTTAGTTCTCCAACTGAACACAAGTTGTGTAATAGTCTAGAGAGACGTGTATTATTTTGGTCATACCCCAAGTGTCTATACACGCACTTTTAGTGTTCAGTTGTGGTGTAATAGACGATAAAACAAATTTGAATCTGAGTTCTTATTGTAAAATCAGCAATACTACAAAAACATGAACTCAATAAAGTATGTTTTATATTTAGGCTAGAGAGCTGTGTATTATTTTGATGTTATTTCAAGTGTTTATATACGTAATTATTATCACTTTTAGCGTAAAGTTGTGGTGTAGCAGACGTTAACAATTTAGAATCTGACTTGTTATTGTAAAATCAGCAATACTACAAACATGCACTTAATAACCCATTCTTTATTTTTTATTCAATTAAATTGAATAAGTTTTACAAACAATATTATTTACATAATCGTGTATTACATTGTTACAAAAAGCAGTTTCGAACAGTATAAATTATTTTAGATGGTTTTTAAATTGGTAAATACCCTTTTTATTGAACTTGTTACAGAACAAGTATTGTAGCATGTAATCTTAAAGAAATTCTGTGGACGTTTTTACTTTATAATGTACTCTTTCCATTAATGAACGTGAGAATTCTTATACTATTCCAATAAATTGGTTGCTTTGCGTTTGCTTTAGGCAGATTTGTGATTTTTGTGAATTTTTTACAAACATGATGCTTAGAAACCAAAACTACCAAGTCCAAAGAAATTGACTATGATGCTTGGTACGAAAATATATTTTTTTAATTTTCTAAGCTTGTTGGCTAACCATTACTTTCCAATATGGCTGCCGTTTAAACTTAAATAATTACAACTTTTTTATTTAACAACTTATAGAATTATGTAAGAAGTAAGTGTTCCGGAATTCTAATATCACTTTTTAAAATTTTCAATCACTTTTTTGTACTTCTAACGGATTTTGAGATATTTATTACACGTAAGTTTCCCATAAAAAGTAAATTATTAATACTTCTGTTATCACCCAATTTACAACTTATTCCCAATGAGCTAGATTGACTACTTTTCATGTGAAGTCATCATTTTAATGTGAATATGTTAGTGTTGATGAATAGATATTCATTACGAGAGAGATTTGTATTTATTTGACTATAACAGAGAACATCGAATATGTACTTCCTATGTTTGAGCATTGGTAAAAGTACACTTTTTGAAAAAACCATTTTGTGATCTTTGCAAATTGTGAACTTTGGATTTAGAGTTAAAAATTCTTGACTTTATGCGATATTTATCGATATTGCAATATAATAAATCTTGATAAATTGAGTATAAATATTGACTAATTCTTGGTCTTTATCAATTAAATAATGAGCTTATATTATTGTCCGTGACAATGTAGAAACTGACAATGTTACAAATGTATTTGATAAAATAAGCACGTAGTTGACATACGTTAATAAAACTTCGAAAGATGAAACTCTGTCTCAACATAAAGTTGCTGAACATGTCCTCGATAAACTTCACAAATATAAATCACTAGCAACTGTTAATGCTTCGTAGTCCAGATATGACGAACGTAACAATTTATGATCAAAGTTGAATAGTATGTCCTATATCAAACAATGCCAATGATTTATGAAAATATGTGCTCTGTAAAATATTTCAAACGACAGCAGTATCATGTATCCAGGCGTATCTCGAAAGCATAACAAATATTAGTAACCGTAGTCATGAAGTAACCAATTTAATTAATAAAGTAATAAACTGTCTAGACTAAATTACTACTAGTCGTATTTGTAATACTGCCAATAACGTTGCCGTATAAACAGTCAACTACGTGCTTATTTATCAAACACATTTGTAACATGGGCAGTTTCTACGTTTTCACGGGTAGCATTATAAATTCATTATTAAATTAAATGCTCAAGACCCAAAATTAGTCAAAGAGTTTTATAACTATAGAATATCCATTTCGTCGTATTCATTCTTAGTTTTTATTTTGTTTCATGTTATTTTAATTTATTTAATTTTATCCTGAAAATTCAGTGAAATTCCCAACTATTACACAGCTCATATTTTAAAACACGACATAAATTAGGGAAATTGTACGTTCTTTTAAACAAAGTTTAATCTTAAAAGAAAATCTCTAAAACAGCTTAGAATAGAAATAGAACCGTTACTGGTGTTCTCTTTCAACCACGCGGATGGCGAGCGAACAGAAAGCTGAACCTTTCCTGAATAACTCAGACAAGTTGTGTGAATACTCAACTGACTACCTATTTACATTAAAAAATAATAATAAACTATGAAATAACAATATATTTTAAGCAGTTTTTCATTTTGAATTGCCAGAAGCATTATTTTATTAATGTTATATGACCTAAAGATAAACTTCCTTTATTTTTTTTCTTCCTTGACTTTTCTTACCAGAAAGAAAAATGGCTATAATGGTTCATACATCTAAAGGCACTTTCTATAATACATTAAATCGTGTTACTATTATTTTTATTTGCTATTGGAGTAGGATAAGATGTGCTACATGAGTTGATTCCATTAAACATTGGTAACATCAAATAAACTGGAACCTAAGGATCTATCCACGGATGTGCGCACATCCGTCAAACTCAATACTTCTACTAAACGCTGAGCTCCAATTACAATGTAGAATTACATAATTGCCTAAAACGTCATGAAAGGGATCATCTAGTTGTTACTATGGCCAATACGTTTAATGTGATTACTAGTAAAATAAATATTAGTATCCCACTTTTAAGAAAAGTACTATGAAAAACATAATAGGATTACGGACATTTGGCACTATCATGCTTCATGGCAACAAAAACACGATACGCTACAAAAACTTGTACACACTCGATTAATCAAGTGTCAAATCCATCTAAATAATGTATGATTAATATTCAAAACGTTATGGGTTATAATTTTGACGTCGTACTGCTTTTAAAAAACGTACTGATTTTAACTTTGATTTTGGCTTTTATTGCCATTGTTTGAATTATAGATAAATAAAATATCCTTTCATATGAGAGTTTCTTTATATATTACTATCCACTCTGGTTTTCAGAACAACTCACCTCAAACTTTACGCAAAACACATACAAATAGAACTACTTTGTGCAACCAAAAGTTTTTTTTTTTTTTTTTTTTTTGGGGGGGGGGGGGGAATGTGATTAAAATGCTTTTTGCACTCACTGAGAGGCTCGTTGTCCCCTCAACAGTGCCGAATTCCCGCAGGCTAATTGCTCCACACACTACCGGCTAAAAAACCCCTCATTTTCGAGGACACTAGCCTGAAACTGTTTAGCACATTACTTCGGGCTAAACCTGAGAAGTTACGCCACTAGGGGTTTCCTCGTCGGAGGAATCAGAGAATTATGGCCTTATTGAGGTCAATCTTTTTTGCCCGAAGTACAGACTGGACATAGTGATTTACCAGTTCCAGATGCCCTCTCAATGGAGCATAGCTCCAACTGTGTTTTCAGGTGATACCGCGAAGCCTATCTCAGGAGAGAGAAGCCCGCTGCACATGCCACCTGTCGCATTCGAAATACGTGTGCTGGGCCGTGTCTGCAATGTCAAGACAGAACAGACAGGTCGATCTGGCGACATTGTCCTTCTTGAACAAATAGGCCCGAAAAATGCTACTTACAATGTTTTAAAATTAACAATGGTGGTAATAAGTCATCTGAAAGGATCTAATGACTGCCTATTGACTAGATTTAATAAACTTTTCATTTTTTATAACAGCCACATATATCTGAGGAATCGAGAAGATTAATATACGCACTTGATCCATGGTATGAGAAGCTCCTCCTGCCCACTTCCAGTCTATTGAGTCTACGGTGGACGCATATTGATGCGAAGGTAAAGTTGTTTCTCAAGACGGTTGCTGCCCCTATTCACACAGATACTACGGCTCTTCAATTTCATGGGTTTTTGAGTCATTATTTTCCATCGGAAACATATTTAGTTTATCTCTAAAAAGAAGACACACCATGAAAGCGCTTTGGCGAAAAATGAAGCGTAATGGAGAGTTCTAAATCCTTTGCATTTTTTGGGTGTCCTCTCCTGAGATAATGTTGCCATAAGCTGGATAACAGTACAAGCAACACAAAAAAGAGTGGGGTTATAATAATATTCACTTTATAGATTTTGGAAGTGAATTTCTAAATATAGAAACACCTCAGCCAGCCATCGGCACTCTCAATGGAATGAGCGAAATGGTCAGAATAAGTCAGAGGAAAACTTCTTGTCGCATATCTCCAAACTCTCACGATAGAGAATGACATTCACTTTCCTCTAACTTAGGATCTATATACAAGCTCTGGTGCCACAAGAAGGAGATTACACTTGTCTATATTTAATTTTTTAGTCCATTCTTTGCTGACCACAATGACATATTTTTTAAAAATTAGCATTGATTTTAGAAATATAACTGAAGTAATTGTTGGGTTCATAGAACAACTGCAGCTGATAATCATCAGCGCAGTGATGGACTGCGCAGTTCTGCACACAACTGCGAAATTCACCTGTGTACAGATTGACACATAGCCAGGCCTCAGTCACATCCTCTGAGACATATCTCTGATTTCCAGGTTCACTTTCCAACTTCTTAATTTGAACTCAGTCTTATACCTCTTATCTAAGCTTATAATGTGATACGATTTGATAAGGAAACAAATACCAGTTCTCTAAACGTCATATGTATAATATTGTAAAACTTAGCAAATACATTATAGTAATTCTGTTATCCTTCCAAATCCATCAGTCTTCTATGATGAATTTAAACCAAGCAGAACAAATTCCTACATCATATTATGACGTTATTTGTTTAAGTCTAAATCCAAAAAACCATGTAGTGAATCGCTTCGTAGAGCTTATTGTTATTTATTCAATCAATGACATTTTTCACTTCATTCCCCATCAGATTACTTGTGAAAATAATATGAATTATCTAAGTATATTTTTTCAGTATACATTCAGTAAATTGCAGTATAAATTCATAACATCTTTAGTATTCAACACAAATGTTTTACAAAATATAAAGTTATAAAAATGTCAATAAGTCAATGCCAGATTCGGCGTATTAGTATAAACGGTAAACTTAGAACTTAGTATAACTAGATTAAATGGGTCAAGATTTGGAAGAGTTCCAGCCGAGTGTAAAGGGATCTCGAGGTTTTCACAGTCAAGGGCAGCAGGTTTCTCAGGGACATATCATTCAGTGTGACGATGATATGTTGTCGTGGCAACCGTACTCATGCTCAACAACAGCACCAGTGTTTTTAATGTAACGAGAGAAATCACTTTGTCGTGTGTAACACTTTTGTATATGATTTACCAACTTTAAGTTTATTCTCATAGTGCTTTGATTGCATCAGTACATTATTTTCTAGAGTAGTGACTAATGAAAATATTTTCTATATTCATAGTTCACAAGCCTAACCATATACTTAACGCAATGATCACGTTAAACAATAAATATTTTTTTACGTGTAAAAAGATTATTTTGTTATTTTGATATTTACAAAATATGTTCTATTTCTCAGTTTATTTATTATTTTTACTATATTTTCATTGGTTAAGCAATTAAAATTATCTTAGTTAATATTTAAATACAGTTTTTTCATGTTGCCTCAATTAACAGCGATGCAACTAATGTGTATTTTCTAATTAACCTATCCAGCAAATTGGTTTTACCAAAATATACCAAATATATATTTTTAAAGTACGTATTTGTTCAAAATTACAATTTTTATGTATTTAAACTTCACCAATTAATATGCAAAATCTATTAGCAAGCTACGATCAACGAAATGTTAACCAATGCTTGACTTTTAATATATTAAAGGTTAATTATAACACTTTAAAAACATTCTAATGGTTCATTCTGGATGTACATGAAATATTTTAAAGTAAAAGCAAAATAAATATAAGTTCTCTATGGCGTAAATACTGTTCATTTCATACCGTATCATCTTAGGCTGTATCCGAGAATAGCTTTTCTTACAAACTTGTGCAAAATGCCACCAAACTGAAACATTTTATTAAACGGAGACGGCTTACGTTCAGGGGATATTAAGTTCAATCGACATGGCTTTGGTTGGAGTTGAGAAGGATTAGACAAATTGACAATTTTACTTGAATGTTATTGCTGCTGTGTTTTTCTACTCTCAAAACATAGTGCGACTCCCATATTTAAATTTTATGAGCCATTTAAAAACTTTTTCTATGGTGGGTAATGCTGTAATATAGTAAAGTTATGCAGGTTGTCCAGAAATTACTCTACCAAACTTTTTACCTTTCACACTTTTACTCTTCAAAATTTTATTTTTCAGGTCAATAAAAGTAAGAAATGTCAAATAAAATATTGTTATATCTTGTTTAGTTTGCCCTATGTCTGTATGTTTGTGCTTTTTAGGAAAATTATTATATCCTTAAATTGAATAAAGGCATAAAAGTTTGTAGTTAACACTGCAATGTTGTTTTTTGTTTAAGACCTGTTTTTTTTTAGGAAAGTATCAGAAAAAATAGCATATACGGTTTCAAAATGGTGGTCGTACAAAATATTGAAACTATGTTACACTAGGGCTATACTTTATATTAAACTGCTTACTCATTATGACTCATTATTATTACTTATTTTTTGATCAGGATCAAGCTTGATATTTATTGAGTTCCAGTTTCCTCTTATAATTTCTTGTTCCTTAATGCTATTTACTTTTTAAATGTTTGATGTTACGTGGATTTAATTCCTAGTGACACATAAACTGTTTGTGTTAAGCAACCGAATATATTGCTGCATTGGGCGAGCATTGGTAATTAGTGTCTGCGAGTGGTGGAGCGAGTAGTTACCGGTGATCACTGACCAGTATCTAATTTTTAGAGTCTATTTCTGCTCCCCATCATTTAAATTTTTGTAATAACGATATTGTCCATATTGTGTAAAACCCGTACTAGACTGTGATAAGGGTATCTCGTGTGATAAATGGATTTGCGGGATGGTTTCTCACTCCATATGTGTTAGAATAACTGGCTCAGTTTACAATACATATGCTAATAATACAAGAAAGAAGTGGGAGAGTGTACTAGCCAATTGTTTGGCAGCTGATAAAAACCTGTTAACTGCGTTATCTTCACAGATATCTGAATTGATTAAAGTTATTTCCAACGTAGTCACCAAATACTCGATTGTAGTAATGAACGAGGCAATTGATGAGTTGAAGGGAAATGTGACGGAGATAAATAATAAACTCATGAATTTGAGCCTAGAATATAAGTTACTAAGGTAAGGCTGAATGTAGCTGAGAAGACACTCGAATACAATAAAAAAAAATACAAATATTTATTTATATATCTGAGGATATGTTAATATAACATTTATAAGAGACAGAACTTTTCAAGAGCAAAAACACTTCAACAATTTGAGAAGCGAGTTGAAGATAGGTACGGAAAATGGTGAGGAGGGACTCTTTATCAGGTATGACAGTGGAGTTCCTACCATTATCAAGGAAGGAGAAGAAAACGGGCAACTCTAATTGTTTACTATAATAATGTGAATGGTTTGCGAACAGAATATACTTAGTTAATTGGATATGTTATATATTTTTTAGGACTAAGCTGTTAGAATATTTGGAGGAAAGATGCAACCAGACTTACAAGTTCTAATCAGTCTGGAAGTTTTGTTTTAATTGTTATTGATTTTGATATTCTTTTCTTCGAAGTTTGCAGGCCTTTATCTGATTGTTTTTTAATGCTAAGCGCAGGCTCCTAATGTGATTTTTACCATGATTTTTGTATATCTACAGAAAAATTCACAATATAGTCTTTGTACTGTTATATTGTTCAGTTATATTTGTGTTATTAGTTTTTACTGTTTTTTTTTTTATTTATATTTCATAGTTTTTTGCCACCTTGAGTTTAATGAAAATATTGATTTTGACATCGATTTTTTTATAGTTGTGGATATTTTGTGTATAACATTTAAAAAACTAATAGTTTAAGACCATTTGTCCAACATTAGCAACTGTTCAAATTATGAACCAATCAATAATTAATTATAGTAGTCCTGTAGCCAAGAACCAATTTGCATTGTACGAGTATAAATACACAACCTTATTTTTCTATATTCGATCAAGAAATGTTCTCTAAAAATTTAATAGATCATCAGTCGCACTAGTTTTGGCGGATGTCAAAAGAGCAGGATTTAAAAAAGTTAAAATTTGCACGTAATAAATTAATCAGCTCCAGCTAAACCATATATAGACCCTCAAGAGTGCCTGTTTTCTCCTTATATTGTTATCTGATGGTAGTATAACTATTACTTATGTATGACGATCGGTTGTGTGTATCAGGATAAAAAAAACTAATAGAAAAACATTTTTCATATATTTTACCCTTTTAATAACCTATTCCCACCACCGCCTAAATTATCGTAGGTGGCAATAGATTTATCTAATAGGTAAAGCTCTTATACTCGTATCAATTCCAAGAAAAATTAAGTTGTGCGTGAACAGTGGAAAGTTAATCTCAGCTCCTGCACTTTTTCTATTTGCATTGGGCTCACTATAATTCACAAATAACTGAACAGTATTAACGTTCTTAATTACTTTGCCAGACAACAATATGAAACTGTCTATCTTCAAAGTTTAACAAATTAGTACTGTGAAGGATATGTTTTTGCCGGACATTTGCCATCGTTCAGTGATTTTTCGTATATCCGGGATTATCCGAAAAAAATTTTGTTTTCTTCTCAAACCTTCCATCGTCAAAAACAAACAATATGTACTATTATAATTTGTATATAAATTTCCATGTATACAGTTTAAATTTGCCACTTTATTACAAGATTAAACTTCAAAATCCACAATGATAATATATCATAATACTTTCTTTCATAAATAAAGTAGCTGTAAAACTTGTACTATATTTCTCTGATACTAATTATACTTAACGTTTCTATCTGGTTTGTGGTTTTAGCGCCTGGGAATCGTGATAGAAAAATAATTATCCAAGCTTTTATATATCAGGTTAACAACGTTATTAAAATTAAAATTTCTATAAATATATAAATCTAAAATAAATTGAAACATATGTTTTTTAGTTCATGGCCGTGGGAGGCGGGGTCTATCTAAAACGTTTTAAATCACACTAAAACCTGTCTTTGCTTGATTTCTCAATATATAAATTTAAATATTTTATGCTACTTCAGAACATCTTCTGACATAGACAACTGTGTCATGTACTACTTCAAATCTAAATAAAAAGATTATTGTATCAATTTGTAACACAAATGTCCAGTAGAATTATAACCAAAACCACATGAAAGGCTGGACACTAGGAGGCAATGCTGGTACGCGGAGCGAGCAAGGGTTTCCTCTAGTACCTAATGTAGATGTAAGTCAATGCAGTTAAATATAATCGAGTTTAAAATTAATATATAACACACCGTTTACTCCTAACTAGATTAACCTGTTTATTTAAATTAAACGTGTTAGGAGGCAAGGTACCACGGTTCACACGGATTCATTTGGGGAATTTCCACACAAGTTGAACTGTACCAGGAATGATTAAGCCACTTCAATAAGCTTTATAAGGGTTGGGTGAGCAAGCCTGATTGTTGAACATCGACTCATGACAGCGCAATTCATTATTTATTTTATCGATGACCCAATGATTCCCTTTCAAGTGCCATTTGCGTTTTAGAGGCTTTAGAAAGTTCTAATGTATTTAAAGTAACTGAGGAACCTTATATATATATATAATTTCAACTAAACATTGAATGGCAAATAAGTATGTTAGCCCGGGAGTCGAACTCTTCATGTATTGTTGACAAGGCCATTTTGTCAGACAGAGCGACTTTTTTAAACTGCCGATAAAATTTTTTTTTACGCAAAGACACACGTATATATATATATATATATATATATATATATATATATATATATATATATATATATATATAACTATGTAACACTTTAATATGAAACTGGAAAAATATTATCAATCATACAAAAAAGTTACAATTCAAAAACATATTATTTGGTTGGCAGGTGAGTGCAGACCTATTGTGTGTGACCTGTATTATGTAGTTAAGTTTTAATTATAGTTTAGTTTTCATTACGTGCTTATTGTAGTATTATTGTGCATATAATAGACACACAACATGGCTGCTGTGTTTCCTGAATCATGCGTGTCACAACGTTCTGGCATGATTTGTTTACTTAACCTTGCTTATAATCGTGCATTATTTTAGTTACTTACCTCAAGAAGAGATATTATTGCAGATCTAGATAGGTAGTGTCACTGATTGTATTGTGTCACTAAAAAATGATGTTTCTTTCACAATCCCTCAATCGTAAAAAACAAACTTCAAACAAAGAATTGATTCTCAATACGGCCCCGGAACCAGTAAGCAAGTCAAAGAACTTGAAATCTTGCATCTTAAATCAACTAAACACACTAATCATTATTTTTGCATAAATGTAAAGTTGAAAACCTTATGCCTATTGGGTTACACTCTAAAAGCTCATTTTCGCAGTAGGAAAACCAGTAAAATCCGAATTGTTCTTGACATTGCAATATACTTTTGGTATAAAGTATTTTTGGTGCTATAGTAGCTTTTGCCTTGTTTTCAAATTAAGAAAACAATAAATTAAGAAATAAATTAAGAAAACATTACATGGTTCATATAATACGGGTATGGGAAGTCATCTTGGCCAAAAAGAGTCCATTTCCAATCATAGTAATCTACTTCCAATCAGCACCGTAGTAACGTTTGCCTTATTGCATTTACATAGAAAATATTTAGATAAATAGTTCAATACTAGTCGCTGTATCAGTAGTATGGCTATTTTCTATGTCGTTCAAAAAATTTATTTTTAGAAATAATTTGCTAAGATAATTTATTTTTACAAACATTTTACTTTCCAGAATCATACAATTTACTATATTCTTTCATTAGTACATTTTATGTGTCAATTATAAATACCATATGTCCACACTTTTTCACTGAGAGAAATTGTCTGCGAGAATTTTATCATTAAAATAACACATAATTTATTCAGAGAAAATCAGTATTTTTTAACAAGAATTGAATCATGCAAGTTATCTAACAGACTTATGCTTGTTTTTATTCTGTTGCTAACAATCGCTTTGATATTTCTTTAAAAAATGTCTGAAATAAATCTTTTACAGTATTATAAATAGTTAATTGTACTAGTATACGTTATATTTAGTTATCTAATATAACAATAGATTAAAATTGAAATAATGAAATACTGTGAGGTGTTTCGGTGAAATCGCTTTTTATATCGTCTGCCCTGATAGTTGCAGTCGTGCTGGGTTCTATTCCAGGGTTGTGATATCGACTTATAGCTATTTCTATCTTACCCGCGCCCTCACCGTACGCTGGTAGAGATCGATATGATACACAAGGTTAAACGTGAGTGAACAGAAAATCTCAGACTCGTTCAGAGCGACTTCAGTTATGCGCACTCTTCAATAGAACGATATCATCACAGTTTTCTGTTCTATGTTTCGCGATTTTACGTGGATAAATGTTGATTAGAGCTGTCAATGCCCCGTTCTAGAATGCGACGTTTAGAAATAAATCCTATTGTAACGACGACTATTTGGCAATTATTTGTGCGTGAGAAAACAGATTTTTAATATCGGTGGTCCGCGAGATCTTTATTCCACAGCCGTTGGCTCGAATCGGTCTCTGTATCGTCTGCTCGTTTCTTCTCCCTTCAGTGTGTTGTTGTGCTGTGTTAAGCTGAGGTTATGTTTTGACTTTATAGTATCAAAACAAAATATTAAATATATCAAACCAAACAAATTCCTTCTCTATACTAACAAGACTAACGTTAACGTATAAGTTTATAAGTTAAGCTGGAAGCAAAATGTCTAAGGGGAGTCTTGTGTTATATCCCTCTCCTGTGAAGCAGCTAAATCCCTTCAAGCAAATATATTTAGGTTATTTAACACAAGTATCCTAGTTCAACAAAATACAGGTATTTCGTGTGTACTATTTTCCTCTTTAAGCCCTTAGTATCAAATATGTCAATATTAACAAGTATTAAAAGTTTGTTATAGCCTACAAACTAACATTCACTTTGAAACATACTCTTCGAAGTAGGAAGTAAAGCTTATGCGATTTACAGGACACTAAACAAATATTATTTAGGAACCGGGCTGAGAACTCAGAGATTTATTAAGCCAATGAATAATATATTTGTAAACAAGGCTGTTACCTAGATAGCCTAAATTAAGTTCCCAGCCTATCCTGGCGTTGATCAATAACTTTGAGCTTAGGCTATTAGGCCTACACGACTTAAAGTAAGCAAAATATATTATCGTGAGCTATAGAAAGGTTTATATATGCTTTATCTAGTAGGTTAACCAGGTACATACACCTAACTTATCTTATGCACCAAACTATTAACTTTTAGGAATAGGATAACAAACCTATGCAGCTTACAGGATGCAAAATATGCGTTTGTCAACTAGGACAGGTAGTGAAGGGTAGTAGAACCTACAGTGAATAGACACACTACTGTCACTAACCGCAATAACCTATAAGCTGCTGTTAACCTATCCTACGCACCGAATTATTAATTTTAGGAATAGGATAACAAGCCTACGCGGCTTATAGGATGCAAAATACGCGTTTGCAAACTAGGACAGGTAGTGAAAGGTAATAGAACCTATATCTAATAGATACTCTACTGTCACTAAACGAGATAACCTATAAGCTGGTCTTAACCTATCCTACGCACCGAATTATCAATTTTAGGAATAGGATTACAAACTTACGCGGCTTATAGGATGCCGACGTCCGCAAGCGAAAACTCTTCTCCTCGAATTGGCTTCACTCCACGACGTTAGCAAGCAAAAAAAACTCTCCGTCCCTTGTCGGATCGGCTGTATAAGTAGACCGCCAGCCGGTCATGCGCAGAGACGCGTTTTCGTCAGTCGTCGCCAGACGCTGCAGCGGTCACATCGGAGCTCCGGCTAACTGCACTGCCCCGAGTAGAGAGGTTCCCTAACCTCAAATCGACTCCTTCTAATGGAATGACGACGACGACTATTTGTGTGACGAAAAAATAAATCGACACACCTACTTGTCAAAATAAACGTTTTCTCATTTAAGAAAGAAAAAAAAAACGGGGTATAAAATTGAACCCTTACAATACGTATTATTCTCACAACTGAGCTAGTAAAATGTAAAACTTTAGAAAACATCAAAGGTAATAAAAATTGCATAACCATAGATTATTTCATTTTATTCTCAGAAATTAATCTGACAAAACTCAGTCACAGCTTAGTGGGCCTTACTATATGTGTCTTGGTATAAAAGATAAGCCTTGGGCATCTTTATGTCTTGATCAATCCACTACATTTCGAATATTTTTCAAGCCAGCAGCCTGGTGAATTTTTATTTAAGCTGAAACTATAAATTCAACACCTTTAAATTTGTATTGCTTCAACTATTTTAACTTATTAGCACTGTCATTTAAACAAAAAACATTAGAAACAATAATTTTTAAAACAATATTTTGAATTAATAATGATAACTTGGAACAAAAGAACCGATTCAAAATAGCCTCATTAAACTAAATAAAAACTAATTAAAACTAATTAAAAGTGTTAAGCCCATATTGATTCAAACGGAAATTAACATGATATAAACCGCGATCGCGGGCGTTGTCCACAAGCAACAGATGCTAATGAGTGAAAAGAATCCTTTATATCATAAGCAACCCCGAGCGCATCATCCACAAGTATATTACCAATCTTTACTTTGATTGGTTTTTACTCTCTGTTTTTGCTGTTTTCGATGCCCCAAACTGCTTTGAAGGATTTTTCGAAAACTGGTTTTAAAACATCATACGCCTTTGCAGCTTGGACCAATTTTCTATAAGTTTTCTTGTAAAGTAAGAAAAGATTTTGAATTGGTAATTTGTAGTTGTTTTCTTAACTTCGGAGTAAAACTTTAGTTTATATGTCCATATTTAGAATTCTCTTTGTGATCCATTTGTTTTTTGTTTCTTTGTGAGCAATTTTAATTGTTTTCTGAGGTCAACATTTGTCGAAATAATAATTTAGACAGTCATAATCTTTTTAACTGCACCTTAGACCTTAAATTCCACTTTTCTTCTAAAATAGATAAGTTAAGGAGAGCAATATTTTCTGGGTTTGTGTCTTTAATGGGTTTGGTAATTTTGGGCTCCCTTTTTATATGAGTACCACTAATTATAACCTCTTGGCGATAGTGGAAATTACAGTGTTCTTAGCAGACACCGCTATGTTAGGAATGTTCGCAATTACATTGTCAATGGTCATCTGGATTGTGGCTGCCACTCTTGAAGGGGATTTAACGAGCAACTGAAGCCAAATTACCTTATTACAAACCCATATATATATATATATATATATATATATATATATATATATATATCTAATAAAATAAGAATATATGATATAAGTTTGTGAACTGAAAACAAGATTCTATAAAAATACATGTCAAAGTTTGGAGCATAGAAAGACTCGACAGAACGTAACGGAAGTGGTACCGCATAGATGGTTTTTAACGCTAAAACCAATATATATATATATATATATATATATATATATATATATATATATATATAGTATTTGTATTCAGCACCCCATTTATCTAACAGTTTGACATGAAATATCTAACTTTGTCTGTTTAAAGTATAAGACATGAGTGTGTCACATTGTGTTTTATTTTAGAACATCGGGAATTAAAAAACAAAACCATAGTTCTTCTAGTAGTTGTAATTCTCTATGGATGTTACATTTTCATAATTTTTTTTCGTTTTTTTATATAAGTCATGTTGTGTGATATAGGGAAGTTGGATAGTTAGTGATGAGCTATTGAAGGCTTTGTTTTTTATATAGAGATTTGAATGCGATGCTATTACCGGTTGTTACTGCGCGGTATATACGAGTTGAACATATATAGTTTTTTTTATTCTAGTGGTGATAAAAGCTATAAAAAAACTTTTATAAAAATGTAAAATCTACAATGAAATTAGATGAAAAATAAGTGAAATTATTGAATTATGTGCAGGATTTGCGGTTTGGCCTAAAAAATCACTTAAATTTAAAGTACTTCATTTTTTGTGCCATCATTAGTTGTAACTAACAACCGCCGCGCGCCATACGCACGACCCGTCCCTTACTTGTGCGAGCGAGGTGTCATATGTTACATCTCGTGTCGCCTCGCCTTGTTCTGTGGACTGCTCGCCCTGCTGTAGAGGACAGTAATGGCGCATCGCCGAGAGTGGCTGACGAGCTCCTCACGCGTATGTTTAATGGGGCGATCAAGGCAGGCGGAGAGAAAGAGTGGGGGCAGAGCCGAGCAGTACCGATAAATCCCGAAAAGTTCCTGACAAACCCTGTACATGCGGCTGATAGCGACCTCAGTTCGGAACGGCTCTGATTTCTATTATCTTACGAATTAATGAGTCGTTTTATAACCGAATTAATGAGTCGTTTTATATCCGAACATATCTGGAAAACATAGAAATTATATCGAATTAATTATATTAATATTGAACTTTCTTTATAACTCCAAAGACACTTTATAAAATGTGAGATGATGCACAACGAATAAAATGTCATAATCTCATCATATTTTGCATATAGGCTTAAAATGACGGTAAATACATTGTATATTTTTTGTGCTATTGGAATATATTCAAATTAATCGGGCAAAAGCAACATATTATAATGTGGAGTCCTTAATTGGTAGTAAATAAATTAATAATTACGCTACAAAATCTGTAATAAGAGTTATGTAATAGCTGTAATAAACTAAGGGTATTAAAAAAGAAACTTGCGAGTAAATATTCAACCAAAAATATAATTATAGAAATATGACAAAATCAATGACAACTACCTGACTTAAATACCTAACATAGCACGTGACATCATTAATAAATACAAAAATTTTCCTACTTATATTATATTACTGTAACTGACAAATTCAGTTTAAGATCATATATGAGTATATTTTTTGTGTACAATTTTAAACACTTATATTTATGTAAGAAATATTACACTTATATTAAAGAAATACTTATGTAATACAGATGATGAAAATAATTTAGTCCTACTGATCTCTAATGCTACGAATATACAGATTTATGATACAATTACACAAATTTATATAATTTATTGAAGTCTGCCATTGTCACTGAGAAGGCTTAAGTCTAGGCAAATCTCTAACTTTTTCTCCTCTGTGAGGCCCCTCTGCGTGGATTTTTTGTTCTTTTTGGTGGAAAAATAATTTCTTTGTTTTGTAACATTGGTATTGCCTGGTTGCCTTCTGTTACACTCTTCTTCCTAAAACATAAATTCGATAAATTTCACAGAATTTTCCGTGGCATAGTTTTGAGCTGCTATTACTTGTTTTAAATTTAATTCAATTTAAGTTTTACTACTAAACAATAAATAGTGGTTTAATTAAAACTGGCCATAAAGTGATTGGACTTACCTTAACTGGTATCTGCGCAGTAGTGGCCATTGCATATAATGTAGTTAACATTTGTGTGAAATGTTTATCAATATAATCTTTTTGGTCTGAAGTAGTTGTTTGTCTTTACATGTATTCCATCAGGATGTCCATTCCATTGGAAGTTATTGGCCGTAGATTAACATTACATTTAATGAGAAACACTTCAAATTATTTAGTTTAAACATATATATATATATATATATATATATATATATATATATATATATATATATATTGATATCTTATCGTATTTTCTTTTGAGAACTTTAGTATTTGAAACACTTTGTTAAGTATTCATATTTGAATAACCTCAAATTATTACGATCAAGTTTTAACTTATAGCAATAGCAATAGATTTCTCTGTCTGTTTGTTGGATATATCGAGAATGAGAAATAAGCTATAGACTTGAAATTGTGCATTCAACTTCGACCAAGCCTGATAAGTGCCATGTGTCGTCTGGCGTACGCGATGGCGTACGCATTATAATGCTGATCTGATCTATAGTACATGGCAATTATCGAATAATTTCTAACTAATAGTAATGTAACCTACAAATTATATTTATTTGATTAAGGCAGTTGGAAAATGCAATGAACCAAATATAATGTTACGAAACAATTTTATTGGTTTACATTTCAATACAAAAGATGCAATTTAAAAACTCAACTTAATTGTATTAAAATTGATTAAAAAACTCCACTTGCTCTTTTTAATCCTCCTGGATGTTTAATCCACCCTCGAATGTTTTCTAGCTACGCCATTGAATGTAAAGAGGTTACTTTGTTACATTAGACTTTCTTACGCCTTTTTGGGTCTTTCAATATTCCGTTGTATTGGTTTATTTGTATGTAGACAAGAGTAATTGCCTGCCATGAATTACGTTGTACAATCAAGGTTCAATGAAATAAATTTAATTGCGCTGCATCCTGCAGCATCCAGCTTTGAAAATTTAATATATATATATATATATATATATATATATATATATATATATATGTGTGTGTGTGTGTGTGTGTGTGTGTGTGTGTTACCAAATTACTGAAATGTATTTAATTCAGAGTAGAAGCTAAAAACACAGTGGTACATTTTAAGAGGCTTGTCACATTGATTGCCTGCAATTTAATTGTGTTGCATCCTGTAACATCCAGCTTTGAAAATGTAATTTAAATATATGTATGCTGTACTAAACTACGGAAAGGGCTTTGAAAATACAGTGATACATTTTAATAGGTTTGCCAGGTACTGAAATAAATTAAATTCAGAGGAGTACAGAGCGAGAACGCGCGGACTGCTCATTCCACTATTCAAAACGGGCTATCTGTAGTTGGCAAGAGGGGCCCCTCCATCCCCACTCTTTCTCTCCGCCTGCCTTGATCGCCCCATTCAAACTTACGCGTGAGGAGCTCGTAGAGTGGCTGAGGGGTAAGGTCGGACTCTCCTCGCGTGTTATTCTCCTCCAACCGCTCTGTTCCCACCAAGGTTTGATTGGAACCGATACGGAGCGAGAATTGCTGTGGCACTAAGACTTGTAACGTCACCTAAACGAACCGTGAATCTTCGCACAGTACCTAATCTTACAGCACCTAAAATCATATCACCTAAATCACGATTATTCTTTTAGGTAGAATTGGGTCATAACTGGCAAATAACTATAGCAACATGAATACATTTTTCATCCATTCAGCTTTGAAATAGTAACGTGATCGATTAACACAAAAACACTGTATGATGTTTTTTTTCTCTTCGGTACGTATGAAATTTGCCATGTCACGTCCAAATAATTTTCACTGCTATAAAACTTGTAAAGTTGTTGTTTATTTTATATATATATATATATATATATATATATATATATATATATATATATATATATATATATATGTATATATATATATATATATATATATATTTTATATACATTGTTTATATATATACAATATTATATTATATACATATAATTATATATATTTAGTTTTCCACCACAACTTTGGAACAAGGTTAAAGTATTTGCTTCGCATACTGGCAAACAATTGACTGAACTAAGTATTCAACTCTACAGACAGCTATCTACAGAACATGCAGTAAAATTTAGAATGTTGTATCAAGAACTTATTAATCAACCTGAGTTTATTTTAAAAATTAATGATTTGCTCCTTGAACTACGAAGCGTGTTGGGTAATACAATTAACAACCTATCCAAAAAGCTTTTAAATCTCATCAGGTCTAAAAAGGTCTACTACTAATTGCTATAATGCTAATTCCAAAGATGATCCTGCCTTGTTGAATAAGCCATCTAAAGATCTAAGATCTCATCTAACTAGAGTACATTTATTCCATGATAAAAATATTGAGAATCCTATAACAAGAATCTCAAGTCAAAGTGAGGTCAGTAAATTGCCTTCAAATGTTTTAAATCTTTCGAAATATAATCTCACCGATGATGAAATTTCAATTTTAGAAAAGGGACTTACTTTTGCACCGACACCCAAATTCAACCACATGAATTTTGTGGCAGACGATCTCAGATTTGCTAGAAATGTACGACTTAAATTTCACTTTTCCCAACAACAGTCTACAATTAACAAGAATATAATACCAAATTCTGTATCAAAATTTCAATCAAAATCAGAATGGACTCCACCAAACTTGCCACCTGATCATCACATCGAACAGTTTGTTAACGTAATAATAGCGAATTTGGCTGAACCTGCATTTACTGATACCCTACAGAAAAAAGAAAATGTAACAGTAAATGAACGAAGGGCTATTTCATCCTTAACAGAAAACCAAATTATAGTAATTTACCTGCCGACAAAGGACATTCTATTGTCATTTTCAGATATTAATGTTTATGTATGTGAAATTGAAAAACAACTGCAAGACTTAAAATTTTACAAATCAATTGATCAAGATCCAACTGCTAAATTCTACGATGAAATAATAGAATATTTGTTACAACAAGGTCCCAAAGAATACATCAATATGGAAACCTTTAATTTATTAGACCCAAAAACAACTTGAACACCGGTTTTTTACGTATTACCCAAAATTCACAAACATTGAAGACCACCTCCAGGAAGACCCATTGTTTCCGGCTACGGATCTCCAACCCGAACTAATTTCAAGTTACGTAGATGAACTTTTACAACCCTTTGTCAAGAATGTTAACTCTTATGTCAAGAACACAGATCATTTTATCGAAAGGCTCAGTGAAATTAAACAACCACTCCCAAATGAAATTTGTTAGTGACTATTTATGTACAATCACTATATACCAACATTCCACACAGTGAAGGTAAACAGTATGTAACTTCATTTTTAAACAATAGGGCAATCAATTCTAAACCTAGCACAAATTTTATAGTTACTTTAATTAACATGATACTAACAATGAATAATTTTAAATTTAGAGATCAAAATTACCTACAAGTTAACGGCACAGCAATGGGAACTAGGATGGCACCTTCCTATGCAAACATATTTATGGGTAAGCTCGAAGAGGATTTTCTGAAATCTCAGCCTCACAAACCTCTTGTTTGGCTGAGATTTATAGATGATATTTTCGTGATCTGGGAACATGGTAAAACTTTACTGGAAACTTTCTTAAAACAACTCAATTCATATTCATTTTTAAAATTTACTTGGAATTTTTCTACTAAAACTGTAATCTTAGACTTAGACATTTTTATACAACACGGCTATCTAAAGACAAAAATGCATGTAAAAGGGAACTAATACCACGCATTACCTTCACTATAACAGTTTCCATCCTGTTCACATTAAAAAGTCCATACCAAAAAGCCTATCAATCCGAGCAAAACATCTATGTTCAAACAACTCGGATTACCATCATTATATAGAAACATTATCTAAAACTTTTACTGCTAGGAATTACCCTACCAAGATTATTACCAATCAATATCACAAGTCGAAAATAAATAACAACAGCAGGAACAAGAAAAATTATACAGATGATTCTACATTTATTACACAATATTTCCCGGGGCTACATAAAACTAACAATATATGTATTAAAAACTGCCTAAAACATTTTAGAATCATCCCCCTTGACAAATATTTTGTTTTCAAAACCTCTGAGAATTATTTTTAGTAAAAAGCCCGTAATCTGAAGAACCTTCTGGTAAGACCTAAATTATTGCCTAACTAAATTCCAAATTCATATGCTGATAAAAAGTTTTTAGGTTGCCATTCTTGGAAAGACAAGCGTTATGCGACATGCAAAATTCTAAATCCTTCTAAAAACTTTTACAAGTAGCACAACTAATAAAATATATCAAATGTAAAATAACATTAACTGTAAATCGAAGAATGTAATCTACCAGTTGTCATACAAATTTTGTCCCAAGGACTATATTTGTTTAACGACAATACCCTTTCATATTAGGATGAATAACCATCGGTCTCCAACCAACAGAAAAGACGAAAAACTGGTTTCACAACATGCATTGGCTCATAACGAAATATTTAATAAATTTTAGACACTAAAAGGGATTTGTAAAGTACCAGAAGATTCTTCCAAAATTCAATTATAAAATTTAAGAACAAGTATATAAATTATCACTAAGTCAAAATTACCTTTTGGATAAAATAAGAAATGATCTGTTAAAAATAGTCTAAATTAATCTAGAAAATATAAAACAATGTATTGTCTATATTTTAATTATTTTTACTTTTTAATAATGTACAACTCCAAAACAACAAAATTGTGAATATTTAATTTAATTTTAAGCTATTAGAACGCCTTTCTAATATTCTTAATCAAAATTTTAATATAAATCCCTTTTCTTATAATATACCAAGGAGTTTAAATATTATACTATAAATAAGAATAGAACATTTCAGATTATTATAAAAATTTATATGTTTACTTTTAATTCTTTGTTTATATTCACTTTTTGTATTTTTATGAAAACGACAATATTGGTCGAAGTATTAAAGGATTTATGTGAAGTCTTCTTCTTTTATTGTTTAAAGAAGCCTCTGTGCATTTATTTTCTGCATACATTATATATATTGGTGCAGTAATGTATATATATATATATATATATACTGCACCAATAAATGGTAAAACTCTATTTCATTTCATTAAGTGACTAATTTTATGGACTCACTTTTGTCAAAACAATTCCATCACAGAAAAGTTGAACAGAGGCAAAACTCTTTAAATCGCTTTATTTAACTGGCAAAAGTACTTCGAATCAATTAAGATTAAATGTTACTATAGAAACACACTTCAGGCAAGTTATTAGTGTCAAGTCGAAGATACATTGTAAATTATTCCAGAGAGAGACAACTTTGTTTGTTGCCGTATTCTTCAGACGCTTAAGAATTGTCGTGGAAGTCAGGAAAGAAAGCCTATCTCAGAGTTTTTAAAGGCACACTTTGGACCTATAATAAATGTCCGATTGGATTAAATTTTAGAATCACTAGGTATATAGTTTCATTCAAGGTAATAATTCAACTATTTTGTTACATATATTTTAAGTATTCATGGCCTAAGCATTAGCGAAACCTATAACTCGAGGGGAAGGAAAATTACATTTTTGTTTATCTGTCTGAATAATATCTCGAGAACTAACTGACCCATTAACTTTATATTTTGCATGAGGATCATTTATATATCGGGAATAGTTTCATAGTGGTATATACCACTCGATGGGATTTGGATGACCATTAGAGAACACCTTTACACTGAACACTGACCAAGGATAACCATGATGTCATCTACGCCATGGCAGTTAATACGTTTGTAAACAAACTGAGTACAATGTCACACTCACACAAGTACAAATATATATAGTACACTTAAACATGTGAAATAGCAGAAATAGACTTGATATTTTGCATACGCCCTCAGCGATGGCTGTTACGAGACACGAGGTGTGGCGCACTTCTGCCTTTTTGTCGTTTAGACAAGGATGGATTTTCTGCTTTAGAACTAAAATTGTGCAATTAACTTCCAAATAGTAAAAATTAAATACCAAAGAATGTCATTTGAAAACATAGATATTCCACATAAAAGGCTAACTATGATACACTTAGATATTTATAACGACTTGGATTGTAGATAGTAATATTCCAGAATTATTAATATTTAAATTATCAATGAGACATCCAAGATGATATAAAATATGTTTTGGTAAGTAAGCTCCGTGTGAATATTTAGTACAATTTATTACTAAATTTTTAACTATTAAATATTATCTGGTTTTTCTAAAATAAAAATCACAGTTCTAAATAAAAATAATGGATTTATTTTACACTGGCAAATTAATAAATTCAAAGTTTCTCGTTATTTTCATCACTCTATTTTCCACAAAGAATTGACAAACCGTTTATTAATTTTAAAAGGTCCTTTGGCAAGAAATCAAAATACTGATCAAATATATGAAAATAAAAATCAGAGCACTCTTCTAAAATAAAATAATAAAGTTTTCAAATAAAAACCAAATACCACTTTGAAACCACTAAATATAAAAATTTTCACTTCTAAGTTCACTCAAAATTCAAAAATAAAAAAATCAAACTTCTCTTTCCAATAGTTGTACCTTAACTTTCAATTCTTTGCAAATCAGATACAATCTCTCGAACAATAATTAAAGATCAATTAATTTCCAAGTTAATAATTCACAATAAAACAGTACAAATTAAATATTAATAAATTACTAAATTTCCAAGTCTCAATTAAAGTTATTAACAAAGTTCAATTTTAATTCACTTTTCTTGCAAGTTTGAACCAAATGTGACTTGTATGATTCTATTGCGCTCTATTGTTCATCGAGAATCAGTTATTCAGATTGCTCTGTAGTTTCTATGAATTTAATTTTTTCCTCAAAATCCCTCGCGGAAAAAATTTAGAAATACGGCGCACTGTAATAAACTTAATTCACGAAAATAACCAAAAGAACGGTGATAACTATGAGCTGGCGGTTATATACTTCCCCTTTCCCACCAATTCTGATGGACATCCGCGATGTTCTCTCATTGGCTCAGCCGTATTCAACTAGGAGAAAATTAGCCTTTCCAGATCTAATGTAACTGCAGAACAAGACAAGTTCTGATAAATTCAAGGCAGTGAACCACCTTCCTAATAATTTTAAAATTAACAGCAGTAACTTGCCAAAGGATTACATATTCGTTTTAATCCTAACTTCTCACAATCTAATTTAAAATTAAATCCCAATATTTCATTCCCAACATTTTCATTTAATTTAAGTTTTAATTAAAAAATAAGCTTTGAAAACGCCACAATATTACAGCTTGCTGATAACTGTGATGACATCTAGTATTTGCACACTTAGCGCACATTTCTTCCCGACAACACGAAATAAGTGTCACCAAGTCCTCTATCGTGTCTGAAACTCTACAACTCATAAAGAATATCATTCTTTTTTTCTCTATAGAACAAAACAAGTTTGGCCGATTACTTTTTGCCATGCCTTTGACTCGAATTGTAGTTAGGTATAGAGAAACTGCAGTCGGCACACTATAGGCGCTTTGACTTTAGTAGGTGGAATAGGATGGTCACCAGATGGAGGGTGTTGTGTCAGAGCTGCAGGTGTTGTGAGGGAACAACACATATTTAAAATAAATGAGTGTTCCTAATCCCGCAAGTCCCTTGTTAGCCAGGTGTCATGCAATATATTGGATTATGAATATATGTTTTTACTCTTCGCAATATATACTTTTATTAAGCTGCCATGAATGATTAATCAACAATGAATTAACCACACTTGCTAATAATATTTTTCTAGACACATTCTACATACTTTTTGTGTATAAGACTTGTTTTCAGGTTGGTTTGCTCAAGTGAAAAATGTAATGGGTAAGCGTGTATCACGTTATATTTAACTTTAATTTATTAAAGATCCGTATATGTTTACACTGGCAAGTAAACTGACCTACGTTTTTTTTCAAAGTACTTTACGATTATTTTCGGTCTCTGAATAAAAGTGGGTCCAAATCTGTTTGGAACATAAACAAATCAAAGCTTCATAGATTTTGTCTCTAATCAGAGAGCGGGAAATAAAAATAAAAATCATTTCTTCATTATGTATTAGGTAACTTCAAGTCATAATTTCCAAATTTTAACGTTTTTAGATTCCTTTCCAAGCCGTTATATCGTATTTTCTTTATGTTATTTAACTCTCACATTTAATTATCCACTTTTCTCGCCCATATATTCCCAATAAAATCATATATTATACTATAGACACAGTTAATTAAGTACGGTTTTGGAATTAGTTTTAAGGAGACTTTGCATAAAAAAGTTCTTGTTTCTAATTTTGTATTTTATCCCATCTGTTGATAATAAAACTAATGCTAATCTATTTAAAGTGGTGGTATTTTATGCTTCCCATAAATTGTAACGTCATTACTGTTCATGGATGTTACAAACACCGCTAACTACCAGATGTGAATTCTCAAATAAGAAAAGAATCTGAAGAAACGTGATGAATCCTCAAATTAATCGTAAACCGAGTTCTGATCTCTGAAGGTGAACCACTATTTGGACACTAACAAGCACTTTGTCTCAATAACCAGCCATTATTTTCTGACATTGCAATATGTGGACAGTGTTTGGTTTCCTGTCAAAGATAGTTTACAGAACTATTATACCATTCATAGTATATATATATATACTAATTTATTAAAGATCCGTATATGTTTACACTGGCAAGTAAACTGACCTAAGTTTTTCTCAAAATACTTTACGATTATTTTCGGTCTCTGAATAAAAGTGGGTCCAAATGCTAATCTATTTAAAGTGGTGGTATTTTATGCTTCCCATAAATTGTAACGTCATTACTGTTCATGGATGTTACAAACACCGCTAACTACCAGATGTGAATTCTCAAATAAGAAAAGAATCTGAAGAAACGTGATGAATCCTCAAATTAATCGTAAACCGAGTTCTGATCTCTGAAGGTGAACCACTATTTGGACACTAACAAGCACTTTGTCTCAATAACCAGCCATTATTTTCTGACATTGCAATATGTGGACAGTGTTTGGTTTCCTGTCAAAGATAGTTTACAGAACTATTATACCATTCATAGTATATATATATATATACTAATTTATTAAAGATCCGTATATGTTTACACTGGCAAGTAAACTGACCTAAGTTTTTCTCAAAATACTTTACGATTATTTTCGGTCTCTGAATAAAAGTGGGTCCAAATCTGTTTGGAACATAAACAAATCAAAGCTTCACAAAACAAACCAAATATATATATATATGTATATATATATATATATACATATATATATGTATATATATAACATATATATATATATATATAAACCAATAGTATGTACAATTCTAATAATAAACTAAAAGATATATTATCAACCATACAAAAAAGTCATTATGCAAAAATATATCCGTTCTATTTGGTTGGCCGGTGAGTGCAGACCTATTGTGACTTGCATTCTGTAGTTAGGTTTTAATGATTAGTGATTAGTTTTTATTAAGTGCTTATTCTAGAGTTAGTGTGCATGGAATAGACACACAACGTGGCTGCTGTGGTTTCTGACTTACGCGTATCACAAAGTTCTGCATTAGTTTAGTCATTTATCTAAAGAAAAGAGGTCAGATTGCAGTACTCGAAACATAGTGTTACTGGTTGTATTGTATCACTGAATGATAACAAATGTCCAGAAAAATGTTGTTTCCTTCACAATCCTTCCATCGTCAAAAACAAACTTCAAACAAAGAATTGATTCTCGGTACGGATTCGGAACCAGTAAACATAAAAATATTTAAAAAAAAAACAAAGACATTTAAAAATTGCATCTCAAGTGAACTAAGCACACTAATCATTTAACAATTTTGCATAAATGGAAAGTTTAAAACCTTATACATGTTTGGTTGACTCTAAAGTGGGAAAGGCAGTAAAATCCTCCTTCTTCCTTCCATTGGAATACACTTCCGATCTAAAATTTTTTGGTGTTATAGTAGTTTTCCCTTGTCACGATCAACAAAACATGCACTATAACATAGGTCTTGGAGCCAAAAAGTGTCCATTTTTGTTCATAATAATCTACTTCCGTTTTAAGTTATATCATCCACCGTAGTATATATACAGGCGTAGTATAGTATATATATATATATATATATGTGTGTGTGTGTGTGTGTGTGTGTGTGTGTGTGTGTGTGTGTGTGTGTGTGTGTGTGTGTGTGTGTGTGTGTGTGTGTGTGTGTGTGTGTGTGTGTGTGTGTGTGTGTGTGTGTGTGTGTGTGTGTGTGTGTGTGTGTGTGTGTGTGTGTGTGTGTGTGTGTGTGTGTGTGTGTGTGTGTGTGTGTGTGTGTGTGTGTGTGTGTGTGTGTGTGTGTGTGTGTGTGTGTGTGTGTGTGTGTGTGTGTGTGTGTGTAGTATTTTCACTAAACTTGCATTACTATCAGCCAACCCATAGACATAGTGAATATCAGTGTGTTCTGCTATAAGTAGTAGACGTGTGTTCTAGGTGGTATATCGGAATCCTATGGTTATTTGAAATCATCTGTCGGCAATAATTTCCATCACAATATTGTATTTTCAGCGTATACAGGGTTTTTTTTCGGAAAGTAATAGGACTGAGTCGACTAAAAACAATGTGTTGAGCAAATCGTTACAATTCTTTACAAACTTTCAAAATAGGCTCCTTCTGCGTCGATGCAGCGCTGCCAGCACGATTTCCAAGCATTGAAGGCGTCACAGAAGGCATTCTCCGGAATAGCCTTTAGAGCCGCGGTGCAAGCTGCTTGGATCCCCTCTGTTGTCTCAAAATGCTTGCCATTTCAGGCGAGGAAACAAAACAAAGTCTGGGGGGCCACATCTGGGCTGTAGGGCGGCTGTGGAAGAGTTGGGATGCCGCCCTTGGTCAGGTAGCTGTTCACAAGAAAGGCGGTGTGAGCCGCAATTTCTGGTCGCCAGTGAGCACTTTTGGGACCATCTTGGCACACACTTTGCGCATGTTCAAATGCTCCGTCAAAATTTCATGAACCACGGATTTCGGTAAATGTAACCTCTGGGCAATTAAACGAATACTTAGTCGACGGTCTGAGTTCAAAACTTTGCGCACATGAGCTTGATTATATCAAATGTCTCTGTCGCATATTTACCGAGTTTCACACTGAATCTAATCGTGTACCTCTTCTCTAACGAACGCTGCATTTTCAGCTTGCACCACTCACAGAAACACGTCACGTGAAAATGCCTGTCCTGACTCTTCAGTTTCTCGGAGACAACTGACCAGCCGCTTGTTCGTTAGCTAGGAACGCCTTCTACCGAATCCAGTCGGTGCGCGCACGCTCCGAAGTACAGTCTCGGCAAAAGAAAATCAGTCCTATTACTTTCCGGACAAACCCTGTATATATATATATATATATATATATATATATATATATATATATATATATATATATGTATATATATATATAATTTCAATAAACATTGAATCGCAAAAAGTACTTGCTCCGCCGGGAGTCGAACCCGGATCTCTCACTTGCCGGTGAATGTGCTACCATTACACCACAGAGCGCTTACTTTTTCCGATTCAATTATTTTGTATTTGGCCGTATCTGTCACATATGCGTTTAAATAAGCAAACTAACATATGATCGGAAGACCAAATACCTGTCAAACGACTTTTATTTACATTAAATTGTATAAATGGCAATAGCCTTATTTAATTTCAATAAACATTGAATCGCAAAAAGTACTTGCTCCGCCGGGAGTCGAACCCGGATCTCTCACTTGCCGGGTGAATGTGCTACCATTACACCACAGAGCGCTTACTTTTTTCCGATTCAAATTATTTTGTATATTGGCCGTATCCTGTCACATATGCGTTTAAATAAGCAAACTAACATATGATCGGAAGACCAAATACCTGTCAAACGACTTTTATTTACATTAAATTGTATAAATGGCAATAGCCTTATTTAATTTCAATAAACATTGAATCGCAAAAAGTACTTGCTCCGCCGGGAGTCGAACCCGGATCTCTCACTTGCCGGGTGAATGTGCTACCATTACACCACAGAGCGCTTACTTTTTCCGATTCAATTATTTTGTATTTGGCCGTATCTGTCACATATCGTTTAAATAAGCAAACTAACATATGATCGGAAGACCAAATACCTGTCAAACGACTTTTATTTACATTAAATTGTATAAATGGCAATAGCCTTATTTAATTTCAATAAACATTGAATCGCAAAAAGTACTTGCTCCGCCGGGAGTCGAACCCGGATCTCTCACTTGCCGGGTGAATGTGCTACCATTACACCACAGAGCGCTTACTTTTTCCGATTCAATTATTTTGTATTTGGCCGTATCTGTCACATATGCGTTTAAATAAGCAAACTAACATATGAATCGGAAGACCAAATACCTGTCAAACGACTTTTATTTACATTAAATATTGTATAAATGGCAATAGCCTTATTTAATTTCAATAAACATTGAATCGCAAAAAGTACTTGCTCCGCCGGGAGTCGAACCCGGATCTCTCACTTGCCGGGTGAATGTGCTACCATTACACCACAGAGCGCTTACTTTGGTAATGGTATTGGTAATGCGATTCAATGTTTATTGAAATTAAATAAGGCCTATTTGCCATTTATACAATTTTAATGTAAATAAAAGTCGTTTGACAGGTATTTGTCTTCCGACTATGTTATTTTGCTTATTTAAACGCATAAATGTGACAGATACGGCCAAATACAAAATAATTGAATCGCAAAAAGTAAGCGCTCTGTGGTGTAATGGAAGCACATTCACCCGGCAAGTGAGAGATCCGGGTTTCGACTCCCGGCGAGCAATACTTTTTGCGATTCAATGTTTATTGAAATTAAATAAGGCTATTGCCATTTATACAATTTAAATGTAAATAAAAGTCGTTTGACAGGTATTTGGTCTTCCGATCATATGTTAGTTTGCTTATTTAAACGCATATGTGACAGATACGGCCAAATACAAAATAATTGAATCGGAAAAAAGTAAGCGCTCTGTGGTGTAAATGGTAGCACATTCACCCGGCAAGTGAGAGATCCGGTTCGACTCCCGGCGGAGCAAGTACTTTTTGCGATTCAATGTTTAATTGAAATTAAATAAGGCTATTGCCATTTATACAATTTTAATGTAAATAAAAGTCGTTTGACAGGTATTTGGTCTTCCGATCATATGTTAGTTTGCTTATTTAAACGCATATGTGACAGATACGGCCAAATACAAAATAATTGAATCGGAAAAAAGTAAGCGCTCTGTGGTGTAATGGTAGCACATTCACCCGGCAAGTGAGAGATCCGGGTTCGACTCCCGGCGGAGCAAGTACTTTTTGCGATTCAATGTTTATTGAAATTAAATAAGGCTATTGCCATTTATACAATTTAATGTAAATAAAAGTCGTTTGACAGGTATTTGGTCTTCCGATCATATGTTAGTTTGCTTATTTAAACGCATATGTGGACAGATACGGCCAAATACAAAATAATTGAATCGGAAAAAAGTAAGCGCTCTGTGGTGGTAAATGGTAGCACATTCACCCGGCAAGTGAGAGATCCGGGTTCGACTCCCGGCGGAGCAAGTACTTTTTGCGATTCAATGTTTATTGAAATTAAATAAGGCTATTGCCATTTATACAATTTAATGTAAATAAAAGTCGTTTGACAGGTATTTGGTCTTCCGATCATATGTTAGTTTGCTTATATAAACGCATATGTGACAGATACGGCCAAATACAAAATAATTGAATCGGAAAAAGTAAGCGCTCTGTGGTGTAATGGTAGCACATTCACCCGGCAAGTGAGAGATCCGGGTTCGACTCCCGGCGGAGCAAGTACTTTTTGCGATTCAATGTTTATTGAAATTAAATAAGGCTATTGCCATTTATACAATTTAATGTAAATTAAAAGTCGTTTGACAGGTATTTGGTCTTCCGATCATATGTTAGTTTGCTTATTTAAACGCATATGTGACAGATACGGCCAAATACAAAATAATTGAATCGGAAAAAGTAAGCGCTCTGTGGTGTAATGGTAGCACATTCACCCGGCAAGTGAGAGATCCGGGTTCGACTCCCGGCGGAGCAAGTACTTTTTGCGATTCAATGTTTTTATTGAAATTAAATAAGGCTATTGCCATTTATACAATTTAATGTAAATAAAAGTCGTTTGACAGGTATTTGGTCTTCCGATCATATGTTAGTTTGCTTATTTAAACGCATATGTGACAGATACGGCCAAATACAAAATAATTGAATCGGAAAAAGTAAGCGCTCTGTGGTGGTGTAATGGTAGCACATTCACCCGGCAAGTGAGAGATTCCGGGTTTCGACTCCCGGCGGAGCAAGTACTTTTTGCGATTCAATGTTTATTGAAAATTAAATAAGGCTATTGCCATTTATACAATTTAATGTAAATAAAAGTCGTTTGACAGGTATTTGGTCTTCCGATCATATGTTAGTTTGCTTATTTAAACGCATATGTGACAGATACGGCCAAATACAAAATAATTGAATCGGAAAAAGTAAGCGCTCTGTGGTGTAATGGTAGCACATTCACCCGCAAGTGAGAGATCCGGGTTCGACTCCCGGCGGAGCAAGTACTTTTTGCGATTTCAATGTTTTATTGAAATTAAATAAGGCTATTGCCATTTATACAATTTAATGTAAATAAAAAGTCGTTTTGACAGGTATTTGGTCTTCCGATCATATGTTAGTTTTGCTTATTTAAACGCATATGTGACAGATACGGCCAAATACAAAAATAATTGAATCGGAAAAAGTAAGCGCTCTGTGGTGTAATGGTAGCACATTCACCCGGCAAGTGAGAGATCCGGTTTTCGACTCCCGGCGGGAGCAAGTACTTTTTGCGATTCAATGTTTTATTGAAATTAAATAAGGCTATTGCCATTTATACAATTTAATGTAAATAAAAGTCGTTTTGACAGGTATTTGGTCTTCCGATCATATGTTAGTTTGCTTATTTAAACGCATATATGACAGATACGGCCAAATACAAAAATAATTGAATCGGAAAAGTAAGCGCTCTGTGGTGTAATGGTAGCACATTTCACCCGCAAGTGAGAGATCCGGGTTCGACTCCCGGCGGAGCAAGTACTTTTTTGCGATTCAATGTTTATTGAAATTAAATAAGGCTATTGCCATTTATACAATTTAATGTAAATAAAAGTCGTTTGACAGGTATTTTGGTCTTCCGATCATATGTTAGTTTGCTTATTTAAACGCATATGTGACAGATACGGCCAAATACAAAATAATTGAATCGGAAAAAGTAAGCGCTCTGTGGTGTAATGGTAGCACATTCACCCGGCAAGTGAGAGATCCGGGTTCGACTCCCGGCGGAGCAAGTACTTTTTGCGATTCAATGTTTATTGAAATTAAATAAGGCTATTGCCATTTATACAATTTAATGTAAATAAAAAAGTCGTTTGACAGGTATTTGGTCTTCCGATCATATGTTAGTTTGCTTATTTAAACGCATATGTGACAGATACGGCCAAATACAAAATAATTGAATCGGTAAAAAGTAAGCGCTCTGTGTGGTGTAATGGTAGCACATTCACCGGCAAGTGAGAGATCCGGGTTCGACTCCCGGCGGAGCAAGTACTTTTTGCGATTCAATGTTTATTGAAATTAAATAAGGCTATTGCCATTTATACAATTTAATGTAAAATAAAAGTCGTTTGACAGGTATTTGGTCTTCCGATCATATGTTAGTTTGCTTATTTAAACGCATATGTGACAGATACGGCCAAATACAAAATAATTGAATCGGAAAAAGTAAGCGCTCTGTGGTGTAATGGTAGCACATTCACCCGGCAAGTGAGAGATCCGGGTTCGACTCCCGGCGGAGCAAGTACTTTTTGCGATTCAATGTTTATTGAAATTAAATAAGGCTATTGCCATTTATACAATTTAATGTATATATATATATATATATATATATATATATATATATATATATATATATATATATATATATATATATATACATACAGAGTGTAACAAGAAGGTTTTATATATACACATATATACATGTTTGTGATATATACGCTGCAAATATCTTATTTTGATGGAAATTATTGCCGATAGATGATTTCAAATACCCATAGGATTCCTATATACCACCTAGAACACATGTCTACTACTTATAGCAGAACACACTGATATTCACTATGTCTATGGGTTGGCTGATGGTAATGCAGGTATAGTGAAAATACTACGCAGGGCGTTTCCCTAACAGACACCAACCGGTCATAAGGTGTTTACTGCAGTCCATAATCATGCAGCTACTAAATAATGTTCCTATTCCGTGTAAACTAATAATTACAGCACAACTAAAAACGCGACACCAATATTTTTAAAACACAATGTGAGGAGGTTGAGGAATTTGAATCAATATTAGTTCCAAGATGTTGTTCAGTAAACAAAACATTACAACAATTAGCTATCTCTTAATGTATTATTAGCTGTTAAATTATATCAGTTGTGCAATGCCTTATGCACCTGCCTTAAGCATCCTAACGCTGTACTTTTAAGAATAAATTATTTAGTATTTACTAAAACTTTTATTTGAAAAATCATAATTATTTCTTAACTACTTATCGCAGAACATTAAACATAGTACCAAAATATTTGTATTGTAAAAGGTCATTTTATATCATTCTTATTACTATTAAAAAAAATTACTCGTCTTAAACTTATTACGCTTAGAAACTATTAAATGGTTACCATTTTGTTTCTGTACATTATATTATTTTCAAACTGTCATCTAAGATGTACACTAATAATTTTAATAGACTTTCAAAGTTACAAAATGATATTTTAAACCACTTTATATGTACAAATTGTTTTCTAAAAACACATACAGCCAGACAAACAAAAACCAAGCAAAATAGGACTATACATTATACGATGAAATTTTTTTGTTTCACCTGTATTGTAGCTTGGTAAAGTTTTGGTCATTAATTACGGAACAACCTGTATATTAAACTAATATATCAATTTAAACCAAACTTTTATTTCGGTTAGTTAGATTGCTTTCTTCTACCATTAGTGGTGTTTAAATTTTTTTAAGGAGAGGCCGATCTCTTTTTAAGACTTATTATGTCCGTAATCATGGCCATTGGCCTGTGGGAGAATCTTATAAAACAAATAATTATTATTTGGTCAATCGGAGATATAAAACAAATTTTTAAGGGGATATGTTCCAAATCCGTTAGCAAATTTTTATTGGTATTAATAGATTTTAACTTATGACCTCTTCATTAAAGAACCGTAACTTATCCTTAGGTTACGCTGAAGGTCAAGTTCAAAGGTTTTTCGTTATCCATATGTCGTCTATTATACTAAAACTATAAACTCATACTAAATTTAAATATTCTAGCCATATTGTATCTTAAAGTACCATGCCTACTAATGGACATTATTTTATTATTAAGTCAGCTGTGATACCAGTATAACTAGATGCTTATTCAAGGAAGATCAAACAACCTGTCAGGACTAATGAGGTAAATTGCAAACTCAACATGACCTTTTATCGTAAATATCGCAGTAGTTTATTGCTTACATAATAACCTGAACGTTTAAACTGAAGCCATCAAATATTATAAACTGTTTTAAACGTTATTTAATGCCTTTTGCAGCTTACCGATTCATTTTATGTGAATGTTTGTTTGAACGGAGTAAATTATTAACCACGGACATTTAAATGAATGTCACGGTAAAACTTTTCATTCAGCAAACTCTTTGTTAGGACATAAAAAGGTGTTTTATATGTAAATGAATTTTCTTTTGTATTCAGAACCGGGTATTCATTCGTATTAACATTTATTATCAATATATAAAAACTATTTGGAGGCAAGTGCGTAAAATATGAATATTTATTTCTTATGCGTGCAATGCCAGAATTAACCATCTATTTTATGATAACATCTGAACTAATTTTCTGGTCAGATTGTGGCACAAGTCGCTTCTCTTCGTAAAACGAGCTGAGTGATTTAAACTACAGGACCTAAACAAGCCTAAGACAAATTAATTTGTTGCCCAATACCTTTTTGAAAATTTAAAAGATAATGATTTGGTTTAACTTTCTTCGCCCAAATCACAATAGGCTCATGGCCTTTATGGAAGGTGATTGGAAGAATCTGTGATAGTTTTGTTAGTTCAATTCTGATAAAATGCAAGCTATGAACTTATACTACTACCCTTGAACCACTCGTGCTGTTATAGGATTTGTTCTTCATTAGTACTTCAAACTCAACTAATTAGTTTCAGAATGAAAGACATACTATTCTGATTATGTTCAATATGCTTCTGTATTGTTTTATATTTTAAATCAAGAAGTAGGATTTAATATATATAATAATATATTACACTGTTTTTTTTAATCGTGTATTGTCCAAAACAGTATTATTTAATTTGTATTAAATACGTTTATGTTTCCCGCTTCAATAATCCCAAACAGTGTATTTCAAATATTAATATTTGACACCTGAAGAAAAAGGCTGAAAGCACTCTCATAAATTTACTTTATTGCTATCAGTAATAATATCAGATCCCTTATCATTTAATACCTTTTATGAATCTATTTATAGACAGTCTTGAACACCTTTTAACTCTAAAGTCGGATATCCTTAATTTTTTTTTGTACTCTAAGTAATGAATTGTATAATATATGTTATTTTAAATATTCAATTTGCAAATTATTTTTACTTTTAATACTAAATACGTATTCAATTAACTAACGTTTATTTCAGATTTTATACATTTTCACCCAGTAACCAGAGATTTGACGGGGAAAGCCCAGAGACTAGTAACTATCAGATGTGGAAAACTTAGCGTAAAACATTGAGCAAGAGTAAACTGTAATTTGCATAGATTTCTCAGAGACAGCGAACTCTCAAGGCAAGGCTGTTTCCAGAGATTTGCGCTGCCAAGAATCCAGGACATGTAAGAGAATGGAACCTCCATATGCACCTCTCAGTACCTGTCAGATGCAAGAACACTGCAGTGAGACATATCCTCAGCCATGATTGTCCTCATCATATTTCTATATCACAATGGATTCACGGCTGTCGTACAGAACGTACACGAGTGATAGTATAAGTTTATTCTTTAATTTAATTTAAAACTAAATCAGATTGTTGAATTTTGTCCATGGTACATAATTTTTGTGAATTTGAAAGTTTATTTATAGTTTTAATATTCAGAATGAAAAATCTGCAAAATTGTAAAAAAGAAATCTAAGCTGTGGTCTGTGGAACTGAGAAAAAATAAATTTCTTTTGACTTTATTATGATTGATACAATAGAGCCTTTTTACATCTCATTCAAGGCTGAGACGACGCGCCAGCGCGATCTTCAATTTATCACAGTCTGTAATATTTTCACTCTGTATTATAGTAGTAATTGAAGCGTACTCATAGCAACCAATTAAACCTTCCAACAAATAATGTTTAAAGACGAGTAACTCTTGAACATAAAGTTACATACTGGCGGCACGTACTTGCGCATAATATATATGTAATTTGTTTTACGTTGCAAACAGGTGTATTTTATTATTGCTGCTATATTATCATGAACACTGAGGAAGACACATGTCACCCTCATTGGCATGAAGAATAATGTTTACTCGTTGAATCCTCCATTAAAATATTTTAATAGTTGTCAATATTAGCTCTAGCTATAAAACAATAAACGAAAAAGAAAATACTATAAAAAATACTAAAATCACAACAGCTAGTGTGTTTTTTATTATTTGATTTGTGTAGTTCATACCGAAACAAAGTGTCAACCAGTCCTGATACTACCATTGTCTTGACTTTGACCATCAGTAATAAACTGGGTGGTTGTAGCTGCTCCATCACTAAGTCCCGTGACTTCAAATAACCCGGTGATAGTTATTATTATTGAGACCAAAGTTATTTCATTACGGTAAGAACTTGAACTTGGCACTTGAAAGGAAAGGATATTTAATCGCTTTAGAATAACTTGACAAAAACGTACTTATTAATATATAGATCAATTTTTTATTAGTCATGTGTCAAATAATAATTTACAAACTTTGTTGTCTTAGTTTGATTTTTAGTTTTTTTTTTATATAAAACTGCATTCCAAAGTTTTTCACATTCCAAAATCTAGATTACAGGTCAGTACATAGTAGTGAGTTATAGTATAGTCAACAATAAACTAAAAGTTACGACACAACCACCATGAACAGTCCCATGCAATTAAAGGAAATGCAGCACAGTCTTTTAGTTACAACAAACATTACTACGTGTCGTGTTACACATACCAAGTTACAAGTGACAGTGTACTACAGTACGAGTCACATTGCAAGCCTGGCCGTATGGGCAATAACCACACCCCACATATGGTGTCGTGTTACACATACCAAGTTACAAGTGACAGTGTACTACAGTACGAGTCACATTGCAAGCCTGGCCGTATGGGCAATAACCACACCCCACATATGGTGTCGTGTTACACATACCAAGTTACAAGTGACAGTGTACTACAGTACGAGTCACATTGCAAGCCTGGCCGTATGGGCAATAACCACACCCCACATATGGTGTCGTGTTACACATACCAAGTTACAAGTGACAGTGTACTATAGTACGAGTCACATTGCAAGCCTGGCCGTATGGGCAATAACCACACCCCACATATGGTGTCGTGTTACACATACCAAGTTACAAGTGACAGTGTACTATAGTACGAGTCACATTGCAAGCCTGGCCGTATGGGCAATAACCACACCCCACATATGGTGTCGTGTTACACATACCAAGTTACAAGTGACAGTGTACTACAGTACGAGTCACATTGCAAGCCTGGCCGTATGGGCAATAACCACACCCCACATATGGTGTCGTGTTACACATACCAAGTTACAAGTGACAGTGTACTATAGTACGAGTCACATTGCAAGCCTGGCCGTATGGGCAATAACCACACCCCACATATGGTGTCGTGTTACACATACCAAGTTACAAGTGACAGTGTACTACAGTACGAGTCACATTGCAAGCCTGGCCGTATGGGCAATAACCACACCCCACATATGGTGTCGTGTTACACATACCAAGTTACAAGTGACAGTGTACTATAGTACGAGTCATTGCAAGCCTGGCCGTATGGGCAATAACCACACCCCACATATGGTGTCGTGTTACACATACCAAGTTACAAGTGACAGTGTACTATAGTACGAGTCACATTGCAAGCCTGGCCGTATGGGCAATAACCACACCCCACATATGGTGTCGTGTTACACATACCAAGTTACAAGTGACAGTGTACTATAGTACGAGTCACATTGCAAGCCTGGCCGTATGGGCAATAACCACACCCCACATATGGTGTCGTGTTACACATACCAAGTTACAAGTGACAGTGTACTATAGTACGAGTCACATTGCAAGCCTGGCCGTATGGGCAATAACCACACCCCACATATGGTGTCGTGTTACACATACCAAGTTACAAGTGACAGTGTACTATAGTACGAGTCACATTGCAAGCCTGGCCGTATGGGCAATAACCACACCCCACATATGGTGTCGTGTTACACATACCAAGTTACAGTTGACAGTGTACTATAGTACGAGTCACATTGCAAGCCTGGCCGTATGGGCAATAACCACACCCCACATATGGTGTCGTGTTACACATACCAAGTTACAGTTGACAGTGTACTATAGTACGAGTCACATTACAAGCCTGGCCATATGGGCAATAACCACACCCCACATATGGTGTCGTGTTACACATACCAAGTTACAAGTGACAGTGTACTATAGTACGAGTCACATTGCAAGCCTGGCCGTATGGGCAATAACCACACCCCACATATGGTGTCGTGTTACACATACCAAGTTACAAGTGACAGTGTACTATAGTACGAGTCACATTGCAAGCCTGGCCGTATGGGCAATAACCACACCCCACATATGGTGTCGAGTTACACATACCAAGTTACAAGTGACAGTGTACTATAGTACGAGTCACATTGCAAGCCTGGCCGTATGGGCAATAACCACACCCCACATATGGTGTCGTGTTACACATACCAAGTTACAAGTGACAGTGTACTATAGTACGAGTCATTGCAAGCCTGTCCGTATGGGCAATAACCACACCCCACATATGGTGTCGTGTTACACATACCAAGTTACAAGTGACAGTGTACTATAGTACGAGTCACATTGCAAGCCTGGCCGTATGGGCAATAACCACACCCCACATATGGTGTCGTGTTACACATACCAAGTTACAAGTGACAGTGTACTATAGTACGAGTCACATTGCAAGCCTGGCCGTATGGGCAATAACCACACCCCACATATGGTGTCGTGTTACACATACCAAGTTACAAGTGACAGTGTACTATAGTACGAGTCACATTGCAAGCCTGGCCGTATGGGCAATAACCACACCCCACATATGGTGTCGTGTTACACATACCAAGTTACAAGTGACAGTGTACTATAGTACGAGTCACATTGCAAGCCTGGCCGTATGGGCAATAACCACACCCCACATATGGTGTCGTGTTACACATACCAAGTTGCAAGTGACAGTGTACTATAGTACAAGTCACACTGCAAGCCTGGCCGTATGGGCAATAACCGCACCCCACATATGGTGGCGTTGCCACATTTCCATTTCAGCTAGTTCTCTAAATGAGGGAACGCGACGATTTCTCGCTTCGTTCTGGTTGATTACAATCGTTTTGTTCTTTGCCTTTCGATTATTATGTATATTTTTGCGTTATAATCTCACTTTCTGTATAGTAGTAGTGTGAACACGTATTAATTTAATTTGTGAAGGATTTAGGAAGATAGATGAGAAGTAAAGGTAAGCAGAAACGATCGCTCGACTGTTTTAAACGAAATCGATTATCCCATTACTAGTTATTACAGCTGGCAACACCGCACCACAACCCATACTTGCGCTTGTATATGTCTAGTACTATAATTACTTTGTGTCTCTGACAATATATAGAGCGACTTATTCAGTTATATGTTACTAATATCTTTCTGAGCGTGCTATTATTTTGCACCATTTCTATATAAATTGCAAATATTTAAAAATGTAATAATTTATATAATCAATAAATACATAGTGTATCTAAGCTTTTAATTAAGAATTGAATTGGCGTGGTACTGGAAACAAGAATAACCAGTGAAAAGCAGATACGCAGGGACCTTAACCTGTGAGAACACCTTTAATAATAATTATATGTACTAACCTACATTCGTATATATAGTAAGGTCGCTATAAACGTGGTAGAACCTTGTCTTGAGTAGTCGATGGATGTAAGATGGGAGGAATGAAAATTGAAACCATATTTTTTATATTATAATTTACTTAATATTTTTCAGAGGCTTTTAGATAATTGCTATTTAGAAGTATTCCTGGAATATTTAAAATTGTATTATACTAAATAACTTATAGTAATAACCAATTTGTAAGGAAGCACAAGCTCATTATGGTTCATTTAAAATGTAACAATTTGAAAACATCTAATATTTTGCCGTGAGAAAGTAAAAGAACAATAAAAAAGATATTGTATGCAAATATAGCAAACTTTTTTCAGTTTATTATATTTTGAGTTTTAGAAAATATTACATTTTTATTTTGTTTTGAAAGTAGTTCTTTTTTACTGTACTATTTAATATTAATATATCGATTTTTTTATTGTATTGTATATTAATTGTATTGTAATAATTAATTGTATTGTATTAATTGTATAGAATATTTAGTTATTATATTACAACTTAAAACTTTATTTTATAAAACCTTGTTTTACTTTGGAAAAGACGTTTTAGAGAAAAAGCTCTTATTTTCTATATTGAATATTAAATTTTACACAGTTTATTTTTATTTAATTCAAAAGTGGTCCTGTAGTAACTCGGTTAAGCATTTCATACATATAATTAAAACATTTCCTCTAACAAACATAGTTTTATATGTGTTTGCTGCTCATAACTGAAAAATATACTAATATCTACGTAAATTCACTTTAGGTTTATTGTCGCTTTAGGTTTTATTTACATTCGTTATTGCATGTTACGTTAAAGCACATGTACAATAATTACAATTCTGTTTCTGTGTAGTATAAAATATAACTTCGCTGTTTTAATAGTTTGTTCCACAGTTCTATTTTTTAACTATATTACTCAATGGGTTGCCTTGGCGGGCTAGATAGACGACCTGGACGATTAATACAATTACATTTGGACATAGAATAAATTAAGTTAAAAAGTTTAAATAATGAAAAAAAAAAAAAAGTATCATAGTTCGTAATGACAAAACAATAATGCTTTCCATGCAATTGGCGACAATAGATACGTGATAGTATAAATTTATTCCAGTTTGAATGTGGTGGTATTGCAATGTGAATGTTTCAAATCTTAGAATTAAAAATGAATTTTGCCATCCATTGTTAATTTTAACGAGCAAATAAACTATTTGATTTGATTTGATGCCATTGCATAAAGTTTAATACATCCTTGGAGAGCATAATATAAGAAGTTTACTTAAAAATTAGTACTTATGAGACTAAATTATTTGTCCATAATAAAAGATAAGGAAATATAATAATCAAATAAAAGTGAACTAGTTTTTGTATAAATTATTAATCCTGTAAGTGTTTGTTCAAAAAATTATACACTTTATCTTAAAGTTTGCTTTGACATTACATCAAAAGTAAGTGTAAATAGATGTTATCCAACGCTTTCATATTTAGATTGCTTGAAACTTTTATGAATCACTTACTATTATGTATGTACAACGCTACGTATTTAAATAAAAGACTTAGAAACTCTAGTGTAAAAGTTCAGTAAAATGAGTTTGAAACAAAGCCAGCCTTTTGTGGATTTTACTCTTCCGTAAAGGGAACCCTCCAACTATTATTTGGATATGCTAACTCTGACAGTTGTATACATATTTTAATAAGAGCAGACAATCGGGCAACCGTTTGCTCTTGAATAATAATCAAGTTTTCACTTTGTTGGCTATTTACCAACGAGTTACATTTAGAGTATTTGTAATTGTCTAAGTAGGGATGGCAAAAAGCACTGAATATTTGTTGATGCGTGAAGGCAAATACTTTATTTTTGCACGTTTTAAATTTAGAGATGAAAAACAATTGCTATCCATATGTATGATGTATGTTAAGGAGCATATGACCTATTTTGTGAACAGAAAGTTTTAGATTTTAGGAAAATGCTCAGGTAATTGTTAAAACTAATATATTTCCACAAAATCTCATCATCTTATATATGAAATGAAAGGAAACATACAATTTATAGAGGGATAGGCTAGGATTGAACGTGAAGGATTTCTGATGGTTAGTGCAAATGAGGGAATATAAAACCATTAAATGTTAGAATCTACAAGGTGATATTAAAAGTTAGTTAACTGTTCAAATAGAACGGCAAACTATACATTGTTAAATATGAAAGATAATGAAGGTAAAATATTGATTGAGTATACTAATAAATATCTGGATGAATCTTTGAAAATGGTAAAAATTATACATATTTGGTAACATTTTGGTACAATAAGTACAGTTTGGAATCTAGCAATAAAATTAAAAACCTTGAACATCAATAGTTGTCACTTATATCCAGTATTCGCATTTAGAATAGAACAAACAAAAAGAAAAGTTTGTACCTAACAGAGCTCTTTGTGTAATAAGCTGCAGAACTTCACGGAAGAACACTCTAAACAAATATTTCAGTGAGTTATTCAAATTTTCAATCAAATTAAAAATTCAAAGATAAACAAAATGTTAAATCTAGATAAGTATTTATCTATGTCCTACTTGAAAACAATGAAAATTATTTGTATTGTATTTAAAATTGTGTGCACTCATCGACACACTTTAAATTTAAGAGCATATTTTAGCATCATTAATTTGAGAATTTTGTTTAATAAGTGATACAGGAAAGTTTATAAATACTAGTATTGAGTACATACCCTATATTGTGCTTGTCTATCTGTCTGAAGAATAACTTTCAGCAGTCCTACATAACCGCAAAGTGTTTGATTCAAGGAAATAGATGTTTTAAATCAATCACAAGTTTGTAAGTTAGTTTTAAAACTTCCGTGCCAACAAAGTAATCTTTGACAGCCTGTTTAGTGGTTCAAAACTTAAGGGGAGTCGGATGGGCCTATCCCCGCAATGTTAATTTGATGGATTTAAGGGACCATTATCTTAAAAACTATAAATGGTAGCCAGTTAATTTTTTTTTATTCTGCTCCTTGTACTATTCTTAACATTTTGAATACAGGGTTATAAAAAATCTTTTCAGTAAAACGTGTGACATTTTTTTTCTTTTTATGCAAAAAATATCATAAAAAATTACAATTTACTCTGATGTATAAAATTAAGTACTGAACATAAGGCAATAATATGTATTCAAAATGTAGATTATTACTTAGGGAACAAATTAAAAAAAGAATCAACAGGCTACCTATAGTAGTTCTTGAGAAAAGTGTACCTATCTAACAAAAAACATAGTTTTACAGAAAACGCATTTGAAGTTCATTGTAACCAACTCTATAAAAATACAAAAATAAACTACAGTTAATAGTGTCCAGGAGCTTATGCTGGGTTATCTGGATCCTCTTCTTCCTCAAGCAACTCTTCCAGTCTTAATTTGGTTAATTTTTCCCTCTGCCGGCACTTCTTTTCTAATTCCTCGATGGCATTTTCTGCTTGTCTGATTCGGATCTCATCTTTCTGTTTCATTTGTCTGACCAAATTGTTGCCAGGCTTGTAGCCTAATTGTTAAAGCTAAACATTTCACAATATTACCTTGATTGAAGCAAGCAAAAGCCTCATATACACCTAGTTCATGGGTTGACCTTAGCATAAATGTATTTTTAGGAAGTCGAGACCAAATTATGTTGTTGACGGATTCATTGGGGTTTTGTGTACCTCCGTGTAAACATTTCCTTAGAAGGTCTGGTGAAGCCAAGTCCCTATATATTGGTTTTATTTTGTCCATTACCACTTTAGGCAGGTGGTAATGATCTTTATGATCATAGGCCTCCTTATTGGCCATCGCTCTCTGATACTTGCACGTCAAAATCTGTTTGCGATTCTTTAGAAAAACTGCTATAAAAAAGAACTAACCATCAGAAAATCTTAAGTGAAGTATTTTCTGAAAAAGAATGAAACAGGGAATACAAAATCACAAAAAACCAATTTTCGGAAAAAAAAAATTTTTGCCCATCCGAGTCCCTTTAATTGTAATAAAATTAAACAATTTTTAGAGATGAAATAAATTGAATCTACAAAAATCATGTTTGTTGTGATATCTGATTTATCCTTGTCCCAGCACTCTGGGTCTTATGTTTACTTTGTCCAAGATTACAGTTGTGTGCTTGGTAAGTATTTTACCTAAGGAATATAACAGATTGCAGATCTTCAAACGTAGTGTTACTGATTTTTTGTGTCACTGGACAATGGATAATCTTCAGAAAAATCCTGCTTCTCTCACAATTCGTACATCGTATCGTGAATACAGACTTATAAAAGATCTTATAAAAAAATAATTAGTAAGGTATTTTCGGAATGAATCTTTACTTTTAAAACATTGACTAATTTTATATTATTTGACAAACTAACGGGAATTATGACCCTGGCAGTTAATGGATACACAACGTGGCACCAATGTAATATCTCCCAGATTGACGGCCACCGCGCCGAGCCGTTCTGACGTCACTGAGGCTCGCGTTACCAGCCAAACATGACACGTTATCGTCCAGTGTTTTAAGTGAGCTTGGATCTGTAAGTATATTTAATAGAAAACATGGTTTTAATTCCTCCTATATTTCAACATTATGCCTCCTTTAACCAAATAACGTTGTCAAAGTGTATATGTAGCTGAATATCAAAAAATGTAACAGCAATGTGTTGTCGTGCTTCTAACGATTTAAGAGTATGCTGTTGTCCCATATACGAGTAAAGTGTAAAATCTGCGATAAACCAAATTTCCGATTACCGTATTAGGCAATGTTTTCAATCAAAAATAGAATCATATCTTACTGAGATAAAAAATAGACTACTATACAGTTTAATTATTTTCGATACAGAAGGGCGAGTTTTCAAGAGTAGTGGGATTTAGTCCGGAAGGATATTCGAAATAGGAGTAGGCCTATATGTTCAGCAAGTCCAGTAGTTTTCAATTTATTGATTAACACACATGAACACACAGACACCATTAGATTTGTATATAATAGTATATGTAAGTAGAGTAGTTCCTTGTGCATAACAGACTCCTGAATTTAGAAACAAAATTATGTATTAACACAGAATAGGTGTTAAAATGAATGTTTTAATCTGAATGTAACGTTATATATCTGTCTAAATTGTAGAATCCGTACTTTCTCTATAAAAGTAAGCTTTTCCCCACGATAAATATTCCTTCCACGAGGAGGTTACTATTCATTTATAAATAATGAAATGTAAAATATTTAATTCACTTAATAAAATGTTTTGTAACTAAAAGTTCCTTGTACAGCTTTTAGATTTAATGCCTCGATTTAAATTCCGTAATTTTTGGGGGGAAGTGATTTAACAACTTTTTTTGAGATTTGAGAGACAGGATTTTAAAGTATATTTTGTCAGTTCTGTTTAGATATACAGATATATCCAATGCCAAAATTTTATATATATATATATAAAACATATATAATTATATATATATAAAACATATATAATTATATATATATATATATATAAAACATATATAATTATATATATACATATATAATTCATGCTTCTTACTAATGTAAAATTTAACTATATTATGAAAACTTCTAAAGTGAAAAAAACTTTTATATATAATAGATAAAATAATGTGTCAATAAAGTACAAGAGATTTGATCTTGAACTTTACTTCTGTTGATTTTTATACGTGTTAGAACGTATTGGATAAATTTTTATTGAAATACCCGAGACTTGTGATTGATTGGATTGGTTCCTCACATACTACGAGTGAGCTATGGACACCTTGGCAAGAACCTGACCTTAGCTGGAATCCATCCTGCCCTACCGGACATTGACGGAGCGCTATGACCCTCTGACGCCCACACTGGCGAATTTCGACAATCAATAAGTCACGCATTTTCTTATTTGACATGGAAAATTATTTGTACTTATAAAGTAAGTAATTCAATTTGAATTTCTCTGAATAAAATTAAGTTTCTGAATGGAGATACCCGACATATAGAACATTATTATCGTGTCAATGGATTTGTGTGGAACGAGTGTAACGGACACCTTCTGGGTCAATAGCGAAAAGAAATTGTATAAACGTCTTCTGTACGTTTAGCTTGTATATTTGTTTGTGTCCTATAATTGTAATGTTTGATGTTTTTCTTCCAGCATGGTGGCCACCCAGCAGATATTATTTGACATAATTTTATTCAGTAAGTTTAACTTTCTTGTGTACAATCTTTATGGAGAGATTAACTTTTAAGGTTGTGCTTATATTGTAGGATATTATGCAAGATTAAAACATTTAACTGCTCTCTTTTGTAATTCTCTCAAGTTAATTTACCTCGGGATGACTTATAACAATAATTTTAGTTTTGAATGAGATACACAGTGATTTCCAAATTATTTTGGTAATAATAGCTACACAATTACAGCCAGGAAATTAAGTTACAATCCCAATTTCAACTTTGTCTGGAAACAATTAGTTATGTATTTATCTAACAAAACCAAATCGTTAGAACCTAGGTTTATTTATTTTAGTGTTTATTAGTGTTTCTTATTTCAACTATAGATTTACTAATTTACTATTTGGATTTAAAACCCTATTTAAAAATTTAATAATGATTCATGCATATACATTGTTGTCTATGTTACTATCCTTGCCAAATATTGCACTGGTAACCACAGTAATCGGTTTCACGAGTTACCTCAACCAACTTCTTTGTGAAGGGAGTACTTCCCCGTCCTACAGCCCTTCTTCACAACACAGTCAACTGGGTGTCGCCCTAACACTCAAAACAAATTGTGGACCACTTATGTTTTTGTAAGACCTTGAAACTTTGCATTTAGGACCATCCCTCCCCACCCTTCTTCAGTGAGCAGTGAGCCGGAATGTTACACATGAATACTGCAAAGGAGCTATTGTACAAATGTTTCACATCGAACTTAGATCGTTTGAATATTGCATGTAAAATGCAAATACTGATTCAAAATTGATAAACGGATACGAGCACTCCAAAGGAGCTATTGTACAAATGTTTCACACTGAACTTAGATCGTTTGAATATTGCATGTAAAATGCAAATATTGATTCAAAATTGAGAAACGGATACGAGCACTCCAAAGGAGCTACTGTAAAAATGCTTTACGGATGTTGACTAAAGTGACTGTGACTTTCAACAAATCTAATGTCACTTGTGATGCGAACCGGCCGGATTTCTGAATAAACAATTCTTTAAATGTCCAAATAATTGTTGTAATAGTTTGTAATACAAAATCAGTGGTATGAAAACAAGTAAGTACCGTAAATAGACCGTGAAGGAGTAGCCTGTTTATTTATAGGAATAGCTTCCAGTGCAGTTTGTAGAATTGAAAGTATCAAACGAAACTAAGTGGAATAGAAATCATAGAAGTACTACTCCCCAATAACATTCATTTTTAGTTTTTCAAACCAATACGATGGTAACTCACCCATCAATGTACTACGAAGCCTTATCGACTATGCTACGTCCTACGTTACTTGTCACGTTACGTGTCATAGCTCAACAACCTGTTGTCAATGTCAAGGTGTAGTTATTTTAACGTATTTTATAAACATATTAGGTACCAGAACATATTTTTGTGGAGGTTTAGATAATCATATTAATGATCATATCATGTTTGAGTTCCAAACAGGATATTGAATCAAATATCTGTGTGTACAAATAATCACTGCTCATTTTCTATCAATTAGTAACAAAAGTTAATTTTTGTGTGGTGGCAGCCCTTGAGATCCATAAAGCAATTATTGAAACCGCAGCAAAGGTGACAACTGTCCAGCTATCAGAGTGTTTCCAACACAGCCAGCTTTACCGTTGCCTAATTATAATTTCTATAAATACATAATTTATTTATTTATATAAAGTAAACTTATAATTTGAACGTTATTTGCATACTTAAATATAAACGGATAACAATAACAACTGTTGAACCCTGTTGGTTTGTACCATAGAATTTGCTACTAGACAGGAGTGGACACCCGAAATTTTCAGACACCATTAAACTACTGTAAAACCGTAAATACATCCATCCGCAGATTGATATGTGTTAAACACGTCGGCCAGCCCTGTCAACATCTTTTCTTCTAGTCATTGTATCAATTCATTCCATATTCATTCTGATTAGTTGCACTGAATAATCTAATTTTAATACTACTACTAAAGCAATACAAGTTCTGTAAAATCGCTGACTACACCGGAGCTAATGCCGCGTGTGGATTGGTCACCGCAACTCACAACCCCGCTCCTGGTAGTAAGATTATTAGGCTAATTGCAGCCTTGAAAGAACCGTGGTTACATGTTATCGTCTGGCCATTTATTGAACTTGCATTAAACTAAACTTAACTTGTTTTGAAGTTAGATTGCATAGGCGTACTATTTTTTACAAGGCCAGTCATTCTTTAGGAAACTGGTTTCATTAACTATTTTCTCTGTCATATATGTCTGATTGTGAAAGACTCGTTGCTATGGCAACAGAACAACTCTCTCTGTGTAGCATGTCTTGCCAAACCCAATTCGATGAGGTGGAAGAATGTAATTTGTCGCTCATTTTTACGTTACAAGAAAACACGGATAATTATTAAAAAGCCAACAGCTTTTAATTAAATTTATAAAAAATATTGTACACTATCAGTAAAAATTTTAATGTAACCCTATTATTTTGCATATGCACTAAGCCTTGGTAGTTGCTCAAGGATTTGGATTCAACGCAATTTTGATTTTAAAATTGTTACCAAAATAAGGTTCATAATAAATTTGGATAATCCTCATGTTTTTTTTATATAAATATTTTAAGAGTTATGAGAAATTTTTCATATACGTTCTAATGATTGCAACCAAGATACTAATAACGTAGGTAGGAGTAGTGACAATTTTCGAGATCGCTCAATTTAGGAGCAAATAGGATACCTAATTATCAATTTCTTACAGACTTTTTAATATTTCAGAACATCGCATGATACCTTTTTGTCCCTGTTAGTATCGAATTATTTAAATTAATCAAACCCAAAATATAATGTAAGTCGGTAAAAGATAAACATAGCCAAACGCGTATAAAATGAGACCATCGGCACTAGTCAGACGTAAGTGCTCTGTACTTCAGTGTTGGGCGGCGCACACTTGGCTAGTAGCTTGGGCTTGAACATCTTGCCGAAGGTCTCGCGGAACTGCCGACTCATGGAGCAGTAGAGGATAAAGGTTATGGCACAATTTATTAGGGAAGAAGCACAGGCCTAAGATTCCACTCAGCATGTCTAACACACTTTCTAAGTTATGTATAATATATATGCCACAGTAAATGTCCATACCACCTATTAAATGTTTTTTCCACAGTGCCTGAAACATTGTATTTACCTATATGATGAATTTCTTACGAAGTAATCTAGCGCAGAGAAAATATTACGTTATTATACAAATGTTTGGACTTTGTATTGAATTATATTTGTATTAGATTTTTAGTAAATGGATTAACCCTTAATATGTAAATCATTCCTGAAGCTATAATGGCTCTAGATATATGATACCTTTATGACTCCATAGGCTTCAAAATGTCCAGTAGTATAACATAATGTCGATTTACTCTAGTATAAATAATATCAAGAAGTATAACCTTCACCTTTCCAATATATTTACTGAATTTATCTGTCTTATAAATCACTATATTAAAATTGTAATATATAAACTTGTAACACAATTTACGTGTAAAATTGTATCCAAAATATATCATTTAAAATTAATTCAGTTACACTTTTAAAACATATACGGTATTTAAACCGAAACAATTGTTTTTAAGCGGATAAACCCGTATGATTAAGGGAAGCTTGGTGAACAATTATGTGACTAAATTAAAAATTGTTGTTTGTTCCAGTGGCGATAAATTGCTAACTCTTTACTCGACTTATAGTGACAACATGGTAATGCGAAAGGCCGGACTCAACGAGACAGTGCTAGTCCGCGGAGTGAGCAGTATAGTATAGTATCTAATGTAAGTCATTGCACTTAAATATAATCGTGTTTAAATCTAGTATAAAACAATCCGCTTACATCCAACTAGGTTACACTAATTAGTTTAATGAAACCTGATAAACGGCAAAGTACCACGCTGTACACGGATTCATTCTGGGAAATGTACACACGAGTTGAACTACCGGGAACGATTAAACCACTTCAATAAGGTTTATGAAGGTTGGGTGAGTAAGCCTGATTGTAAAATATCGACTCATGACAGCGCAATTCATTAGTTATTTTATCAATGACCCACTGATTCCCTTTCAATTGTCTGTTGCGTTTAAGAGGCTTTGAAACTAGAAATGAATTTCAAACTATCAAGGAATCTTACACATAGCACACAATATATTTCTATTCAAATAATATAGATAAATATATTGTAACCCTCCAACTGGCCATATATTAACCACTCTATTTATTGGTAAGCCATATGTGCCGGTGTGCAAGAGTTTTCTAAAATGTTAAAATGTACTTGTTTTACCCAAAGGCTCAAACCACATATGTATACGTGTATTATTCAGGCAACCGATGATCTTAGGAGCAGGCATTAATGCGAGCTCTCGAAATAATCTGCAGAATATTTAGGATTGAGATATTTTAATAAACCACAAAAATATTCGCATATTTACTGATAGTATGGATAAAATTGTGGGTAAAATGTGGGGGTGAGTGTGGATAAAATTATCAATCATACAAAAAGTCACTTTGCAAAACCTACAAGCTGCTGTGCAATTTTAGCGCAAACCACAAATCAAGACCCCTGGTCGTGTACAGAATGTTTTTTAAAATAAACAAAATAATTAAATTACTTACAGTTCATTAAGCAATAAAAAAATATAAAACCCTCTTACAAATATATAAGATGTACTTATTATGCGAACATACATAAAAACTATCAAATGAGCCAAAAATGAATTGGTTACATAAAAAAGTTTATTAAATTTAACGCCTTTTTTCAATTAATAGCATTTGTTTCCTTTAATGCAACTTTAGAGACGAAGATGGGATTTCTCGCAACTGCAGAGACCAGTGGAGCGTAGCGCGGAAGGGAGAAATAACAATTGATCTGTTATCTTTACATTTTAGTGTTATCTTTATATTAGCATAATAATTTTAAAAGGGTTTTAGTTGATTATTATAATAATAATAGTTCTATATGTTAACCAAGAATCCTAAGAATTTCCATTTAAATTTCAGTACAATCAGTCTAGTATGTTTTACGTGAATGGCAAAAACACACAAACACAAAAGTAAACATTATATTTTCGTAATCCAAATGTTATTTTCTATTAGGTAAATATAAAATAATTCTGTGTTTTTTCCCATTCAATATTTTTCCATAAATAATGCATCCAAGCTTTTTATTGACATAATAGCAGTTAACTGCTGCTATGAATGCGATTACATATTGAATAACTGGTAGGTAATAAGCATCTCCTTTTTGAATGGCTCCTGAGAACAAGTGAAGATTTTGAATAACTTCCAGTCGCCTGCTCAAGATTATAATAATTAGAACTTAAGTTAAAAAAACAAAGATTACAGTCTCTACAAAGCACAAATGTATCTGCAATATTCCATAATATTGAATGAATAGCTCTAACAATATCATCATCACTGGAACTATTATAAGCCAGAGCGGAAAAATACTAAGTTCGTAATAATCTTAGAGAGAACACTTATTATATAATGTGAATGAGTCCTATGATAACTTTAAATCGGAGTATTGCTGCACCGGAAATACCTTAGATCATTTAATTAGTATGTTAAAATAAGTATAGGCGTTTTACTGAGGTAGACTTTTCAGACCTACGTATGTAGTTTCTTCATCGGGGCGACAATTCAAACGCTACTTGGGCACCACGAAGAACTTACATGTAAAAGAACTGAAAATAGACACTTTTTGACTAAAAAAGCCCTTCACAGACCGAATATGTAAATATCTGTCGATCGTATCAACAAGGCAATCTCTACTGCGTTTTAAACTAGAAATAAAAGCCAATGGGAATTTTGTTAACCTTGGAACCTCATAAAAATGAACACTGAAACAATATTTATCTTAAACATATCTAATTATTGTTAATACATTTATTAAAAGGTTGATATCTTGAAAAATATAGGATGCAATTATTTAATTCGGTGTACGCTGTTATCTCAAACAGGTCTTTTTATTCCGCCCTAAAAGAGAGAGTTATGTGGTTGGCATACAGCATTTGATATCCCACAATGTACTTTTGATATACATTATAAACAAGAAATAGATAGGCTCAAAGATAAAACCTTGCGGATCCCTATATCTTAATTTTAACGACCGAGCCAAATGACCCGAAACCTGGACCTATTAACTACGGCCCCTCAGATAGGATTGAATCCAAGCCAGAGGGACTTTTTGATCCCGCAACTGTACATCTTCTCAAATAAACTTTTGTGGTTCCTTCTGTTAAATGCCTTTGATATGTCTATAATATGCTGAATACTGCCTTGTACGCCTCCAAACCTTCAACCTGTATGGTAAAGAAATTATTAACTGAAACGACAATTGACAATCCTTTGCGACAACAAAATTGATTTTCTGATATTATGTTCTTTTTATCCAAGAAATCTAAAAACTGGTTTAAAAGCAATGTCTCTAAGACTTTACGAGAGTAGTTAAAATAGATATTAGCCTATATTTATTACATTTTTATTTTTTGTAGCTACAACCAACTGAGAGTTCCTTAATTAAAAGACGTATTTACAATTGCAATTAGAGGATCCGGAAGAATAATGTAGCACTGCTTCAGCAGCCACACCGATTCATTATCCACATCTCCAAATTTCTTAGCCTGAAGTTGGTTTATGGCCAATTAAACTTCTCCCACAGTTACAAGATATATAACAATGAAGGATTTCCTAGGCTTAAACTTGGTAGCGTTGATCTCTAAAATATTCGACAAGTACTCGCAAAGAACATTTACCACATCAGTCGCATCTGTATATCTTCTATTTTTTATTTCTATTTGTTTAGTTGGATTTATTTTTATTGTTATCGTTATTGATATTCTATGCTGTTTTACTGATACCATCTGAAATTCTGATGTACTATAAAATGTCGTAAGCTTCTGCATCCGTTATTACTTTCCACTACATTTTCTTGTAACGATTACAAAATACAATATCGTAATTATTTTTAAAATATATTTTGATTTTTTAATAGGTCCTTTAAATGTTCCCTGTATGCTATAACTCCTTTCGTACTCCTGCCAATTTTTTTTTGTTTATGGTTATACTGAATTTTTGTTTGAACATGAAATGTCAAAATAAGATGTAACCGTATCATAAAATTATAAAAACACTTCTTCTGCAGACATTGAGCTGTATACATCCGTCCTATGTTCTTTTTTAGTGAGTTAATCATAGTTTTTTTACCTTTGCAGTCCGAGTGTCCTTAATAATAACTATAATAGAAAAACTATATCATTGCATTGTGATTTAAAACGGTACATAGGGTATTTCCTTCTGATACAAACAATGTATGATTCAGTCCAACAACAGATCTATACGCCACTTAACGGCACCAGAATTATAACTGGTACAATGAAACAAATATATAGTAGGGGTAGTGTTGAATTTATTAGTACAGGGTGGCGCAAAGTCACTGGACAGTTGGTTAAAAGAAGAAAAAAATAACAGCAAGACGTAGTACAATAGTTTTCGTCCGTGATGTTGTTATTACTAAATGTTGGTAATTATGATTTTTAAGTTGGCAATACAATGCAATGAAACAAACAACAATCGAACCAGTGAGTTCATCTGTGACACGTGTTTAAAACTGACAAAAACTTCCAACACGATGGTGCTCCACCACATTACGCCACTGCCGTTCGCGATTATTTAAACGAACGTTTCCAAAGAAAAGTTATTGGTCGAAGGGCAGATATTGACATGCCCCCACGTTCACCAGATATCACACCAATGGATTTTTTTCCTACGGGGAGTAGACAAGGTCTCTGTTTATTCTCGAAAGCCTCATAATATTGACGAACTGAAAGACTACATACTGACGCATTTTAGGATTTGGACAATGGTCCCAAACTATGCCGTAGAGTATGTAACAGTATTCCAGAAAGACTTCAAAGATGTAATAATGAAGACGGAAAACAATTTGAATATAAAAAATAATTGTAAGTATTGTTTGTAATAAAAAATAATTTTAAATAAATCTAGTCTTGTTTTAACCAACTGTCCAGTGGCTTTTGCGCCACCCTATATTATGCGGAGTCTGCAAAAAGAATAACGAGATTTTTAACGGCCATTACTTCAAGTCTATTCAGGAAAACTAAACTATTTAAACGTCAAATTGGGGCTAGAATAACCCAGTTTTATTTGCCGTGTAGTTAAGAGGAAGCGTTGACCTAGGCATTCATAGAACAGCTGCGCGGTGGCAAACCGCTACTTTGACTGATACGCCAGGCTTCAGTCGCGAATACGATGTTAGCCGACCAACAATGCACAGTGTTCTGTGGTACGTCCAATTGAAATCGGTTTTTAGTGTGCAGAGTCGGTTTTGAGTTACGTATGACGTTAAAATTCACCAGATGATAAACCAATTAGTCGCTGGTTTAACCAGTTGCGAGACACAGAAAATTTGTTGAAAGGACATTTATCTGGGCGGAAAAAAATGTTGACAAAATATATAACAACTTTGCTTCCTAAAATTGAAGATACTGAAGAGCATGTCAGTGAATGAATCATTTTGATGCAGTATGGCGCCCCTCATCATTACCTTCGGGAGCTGCGCGACACACTTAACAACAAGTTTCCCTGTCACCCAGAAGTCCTGATATAAGGGACTATTTTGTAGGATTACGTAAATAACATTGTTTATGCTGTAATATTCGTGATTTGGCTCATTTGCTTGGGCGAATTTGGGAAGAGATCGCGACTTTGATGTCTGAGATGCTACGTAAACACTTGCTGAGAAACCGAATACCGCTTACAATATCTGCATTTTTTTCTTCAATTTAACGTTGAAATTGTTTATCTATCGTGAATAGGTTTTAAGTAATGGCCGTTCAAAATACCGGCATTTTTTTAGAGACCCTGTATTTCTCAGTGCATTCGATAACAAACACCTGAACAGTTACTTAACAGTTACTTGAAAAATTATGAAATTATGGTAAATGTGGTTTGTTGCGATTAGCTACGTTTAGTGGTAGAGCATTGCGTGTCAACGAAGCATATGGTATTCCGATAGATATCAGAAAACAAGAAACACTGACATAAAATGATGACTACGTACGTAGTGGCTTGTCATGATAAAGTAAATAAGTATCTTTTATCAGTTTACACTCTCAATGTGCTCCTCACCCGTGTAAACGGAACCGCTTAGATGTTCATTGGCACGATACAAAGAGTTCAGAATGGTATAATGATTCCAAAAGATTTCAGTTCTACGTACAACATATTCAAACGATTTTTTTTTTTAATATTTTAAAAATATCACAGCGAACATTAAGCCCTTGAAGATCACCCTACAGCACAAATATTGAACCAGGAACACCACAATATATTTATAAGATTTTCAAAAGGCAGAGATTGTTACTGGAGTATTTTTGAAGCTCTTGTCCTCTTTCATTTATGTCATAAATGGGCTTCTAGAATATATGTATTTTACAGGGAACATATATAGAATTACATTTGTATTAATTATGTACTGTACATTTAAAAAGTTAAGGAAAAAGGCAAAGTACCCCTACCAATGGTAAAAGTATTGTTATCTAAAATGTACACATACTCTTATAACAGATATAAGGGTAAGAGTAGACCACACATCTCGTCATTTAACAAGCGTTACAAATTTTTTCCTGCAACCTGAGGTTGAGATGTCCAGCGGGAAAATAAGCAAATATGAATTCTTACAGCCCCATTCAGATATTAGGTTTCACTTAAGTTCGTTAATAATTATATGTGCATCGTTTTAACTGCTAGAATTAATATTACTGTAATTAATTTGATAAGAAAAGTTTAATTATCATAGATGACAAGTTTTTCTTGCTTATTCTTTTCTGAAATAGTCGAAATACATTTTACAAACAAAAACATATGGAACACTCTAATAAATAGTAAAATTCTATTTCAATACACTAATTATCTAATTCAGCGGACGCATTTTCGTCAAAACAAATCTATAAAAAAATTAAACGGAAACAAAACTCTTTAAATCGCTTCATTTAACTCGCAAAAGTACTCGAATCAGTTAAGAAAAAATATTACTAGAAATGGACAGAGTATAAAAGATATTTGTGTTGCATAGTATCCGAATTATGCACGAGAGAAAAAATTTTTTTCTTAATTCTTGTCAGAGGAAGTCAGAGAACAAATCCTATATCAGAGTTTTTAAGGAGGAACATTGACCTATGAATCATATTAGATGTCGGACTGGATTAAATTTTAGAAAAAAATATTTACTTTGCAAAATTTCGAGCATACCGTATTTTTACAATTTCCATTAATTAATTATTCAACTAATTTTTACATATATTGAATATATTCATTGCTTGGACGTTATCGAAACCTATCACTCGAGGGGCTGGAAAATTGCATTTATGTCTCTGTCTGTCTGCACGATATCTCGAGAACATAACCTAAACATTTTTCATGAGGCTTCATTTATGTATTTGCAATACAGAGTTTCATAGTACATAGTTTTTTTCATGTTATAAGCATTAGTAAATACCTTTACATTGGAGTTATGGATAACCATAATGTAATAAAAAAAAATACAAAAAACTTTTAATGAACAGAGTACAATGATATAGATATGAACATTTGAAACAGTAGCCATACACATAAAATTGTACGTACGGCCTCAGCGAAGCCTGTTACGTGACACGTGGTGTGGCGTACACCTACCTTGTTATCATTTAGACAAGGAAGCATTTTCTGCTATAAAGAATAAAAGTATGCAATTAACGTCCAAATAGTAAAAATTAAGTACCACAAAAATTGACATTTGAAGACAAAGAAACTTCGCATAAAAGACTGACTATGAAACGCTTAGATACTACAGCTTGCTGTTAACTGTAATGACATTCGGTATTTGCATACTTAATGCACATTTCTCCCCGACAACACGAGATAAGTGTCACCAGCTCCTTTGTTGTCTCTGAAAGTACAATTCATAAAGAATATAATTCTTTACTTTCTTTTATCAAAGAAAGCATTTTTTAACTATCTGCGTAGCCAAATTAAATTATTGTTTCTTTTATTTTTCTATGCCTTTGACTCTAATTGTTGTTTGGTATAGAGAAACTGCAGTCGGCACAAGACAGGAGCTTCGACATTAGTAGGTGAAAAAGTATGACCACCAGAGAGAGTGTTGTACCAGAACTAGAGGGGCTGCACGGTGTCAATATTGTAAGGGAACAGTATGCATTAAAAATAACCGAGTGTTCCCAATCACTCACTTGTCGTGTTAGCCAGGTGTCATGTAATATATTACATCATGAAGAAATAATTCCCTTCTACATTTATGAATACTTGTTATTAAGCTTTCATGAATAGGCTAATCAACAATAGATTAACCACCCTTGCTAATAATCATTTTCTAATATATTCTATTTAATTTGTATAAGAATTGTTTTGTGGTTAGTGTGATCAAGTGCAAAGTTTAAGAAGATAAGCGTGTTTTGTGTTATTACTTTTATCTTAATTTATTAAAGATCCGTATATTTTTACACTGGCAAGTAAACTCAACTAAGTTATTCGTGAAGTATTTTATGATTTATATATATATATATATGTGTGTGTGTGTGTGGTGTGTGTGTGTGTGTGTGTGTGTGTGTGTGTGTGTGTGTGTGTGTGTGTGTGTGTGGTGTGTGTGTGTGTGTGTGTGTGTGTGTTTCAAAACATGTTTAACTGTGTATTAGGTTGCAAATAAAATAAATAAATAAAAATAAATATATAAAATATATTCTAATTTTTTATTTTTAAATCCCTATACTAAGTTTTATTTCTTGTTTTCTCTACGTTCTTTGACACTCACATTTAGTTCCCTCTTTTACTGACCTAATCATTCCTTATAAAAGAAAGTACTGCACTGTAGACACAGTTAATTGAGTCCGTCTTTTTGTTAAATTTTTACGAAACTTTAAATATGTTCAAAAATGTAATGATTAAACGAATAATAATCTTTTTATAGTGTTGATATTTTTATTTTAATGTAAATTGTCACGTCTTCAAATTACAAATATTTTACAAAGACCTTTACCTATCAGATGTGAATTCACATATAAGAAACATAACCTAAGGAAAGTTGTCCCCGTGCTGAATCCTCAAAATAATCCCAAACTGAGTTCTGATCCCTGAAGGCAAGCCACTCTTTGGACACTAACAAGCATCTTTGTCTCTATAACCGCCCATTATTTTCTGACATTGCAATATATGGACAATGTTTGCTTTCCTGTCAAAGATATTTTACAGAACTATTACACCATTTATAGCATCCGATAAGTGTCCCAGCACCCTATTTGAAATTAAATTAAAACTATTTGTTTAGAACGAATATACAATTCGGAAATACAACTAAATCTGAGGTTAACCTTCAACTAATTTTATAGGAAAACTGTCTATAAGAAGTATAAAGAAGAATATCTTATTTTATGGAAATTATTGCCGACGGATGATTTTATATGATCATAATATTTTGATATACCACCCAGAACATAGGTCCAATACTCATATAGAAAGAGTTGTATGTGTTAGAATCATAAAATGAATTTTAAACTCACTACTTAACCTATCGAGTCCATGTTAATATTATATTTAACTGTTTAAATTCACTGGGGATAATACTAAAATAGAGAGTCATGGAGTCAAATCACAAAAAATTTAAATGTTAATATATATGAAATAATACATTTTAAAACTTCTTTTAAGACAATCATTTAATGTTTTATAAAATATTTATCCATTTAAAAATATTACCAAACGGTAAAAAGTTAGGACGTTTTTATCAAAAAATGGGTTAACTGAAATTTTTCAAATGCATAGTGTTACGGTGTTATATTTTACATTTAATATATTTGCTAATATTTTCAATGTGCATACTTCCCAAATTTAAGTACACATTAAAAGAAGAGACAATGGAACTGAGTAATTGTTACCAAATAATATAAAAACTCAATAGTAACATTTATTGTAAATTATGTAATAAATTAGCCAGCAGCAAATTAGTTAACATTAGTAATAAATTAGTTAACATTTGAATTAATGCAGAAATATTGCTAAGGATATCTTTATGCTAGCATTATATTAAACACATTCTTCAATGTGCCAAAGCACACGGGTCTCTAAAAATGGTGGCTGTCTTTAACTCTTCCCAAACATCAGCACCCTTTCCACATTTTTGTTTCAAATTACATGCAGCGTCCCCACGGGAAGTACCCACATCATTTTGCCTTTCTTTCATAATCTCTTCTGGGTACGGACGTGTTGCTCGATGCGTTTTACGTTACTGTGGTAAGTAGTGTCTCTAAATACCCTTTATCATCAGGTATATACTTGAGATATTTTATATACTCGTACTACAGGTTCCATTTTAGATTATTTTTTTGTTCATCACCACAAATTGGTTAGTTTATAACATTTGCTCATGTTAGACATCATACCTTGAGCCTTCGTCAAGAAAAGGGCGGATTCAAATTTTCAAAATGTAGTGTTCTATTTTTGTTACATTAACGCTGGCCATTGTCCGAAATCCTTTAACCTCTCAAATCATCAGTTGTATGGTATTCGTTGAACAAATGAAAGAAGGAACAAAGTTAGTAAATATTGTTAACAAAAACTGTCTTAAATTATACGACTTACTGTATACTGTATTTCTTAACTGTACAAGAATAATAATCATTAACATTCTATGTTCAGTATTTATGTTACAATATTTACAACTAAACTTATAAATTTTCTTCTTATAAAATACGGCTGGTTTCGGAGGAGCAAAGAACAATTGATCATTTATAGGGCAAAATAGTCATATGGCTAAGGAGAGGTCTAAAATAATAGTAAAAACAGTAGAGCAATGGTGGGAAGGGTTGATTCAACAAGAATGTTAAGTTAATCTCCAGTTCACTTTTCACTTAATGCAGCGTCTGATATCTAACGCTGTGACAGATTTGACTCCTGGAATCTGGAATAACATCCATCTGAAGAGATCAACATCATAGACACCTGGACTACGAACAAATATAATCAAGATGAAGTGGTGTTCTCATTGTCTCATCAGGAACACAATTGAATGCACTACCATGTAGAGAGTTCGTTTTGAGCTTCTTCATCGCCAACAGTTTTGGATCTCTTCAGATGGATGTTTATTCCAGATTCCAGGAATCAAATCTGTCCCAGCGTTTGACATCAGACGCTGCACTAAGTGGAAGGTGAACTGGAGCTGAACTTAACACTCTTATAGTAAGAACACTGTTCGCTCTTCACGCCAGGCAAACGGGGCGCAATGTCTAGTTTGGATCTTTGGGGTAGACAACTCTCAAACTTATTGAACAGTCACTGGCGTCGGGGGTGGGATACGGGGTTCAAGGGATACCATCTGCCTAATGGGTTACAAGATCGGTTCACTACTAACGCTCGCACTTTTTGAACAACCGATCACACATACCGACAGGATTTCCAAAGCGACTTTGCTGGAGTCTGCGTCCAGTCCAGACATTCCCAGACGGACAAACATCACGCCATGTCCACCGACCACTAGGAAACTCTCTCCTCTCTGACGTCAGGGATGTAAACATCAGATCAGTTCATTGATTACTTTAGAGACATGCACCTAACTATTGAAACATAAACGTATCCTAACGAAACATAATTGTAGATCTACTATTAATATTAATTTAATAAACTTATATAAAGTTTCCTCGACAATTTAAAATCATTAAAACGATGAAGGAACACATTTCAAGTACAAGTATTTTTCTATTAGCAATGTTGTATTTGACGCTACTTCTTTAAAACTTTCATATAACATTCCTCCCAGTTGTAGATGGTTAACTAATTTCAGACGAAATGTTTTGTTGTAATCGTTATTCTGAACTTTAGAATCTTACATATTTCCATACGTTTGTCATTTCATAAAGTGTGATTAAATTGAATTTACTGTATCATATTTGTTTTTTCTTAAATGTTCATTAAATTTATATAGTATTAATCCAACTTACCAATTTGAACTTTGTTTTTATTTTTGGTTATTTAGATTGCTTTCTTCTACCATAGTCGTTTTTGAATTTTTAAGGAGAGACCGATCTCCTTTTAAGACTTATGTCCGTAGTCTTGGACCACTGGCTTGTGTGACGATCTTATCAGGCAAATAACTATTATTTGGTCAATCGGAGATATAAAACCAGTTTTGTGGGGATATGGTTCAAACCCGTTAACAAATTGTTATTGGTACCGTATCCTTATAATACGAACTAGGACTCGAACTTATGACCTCTTCATTAAAGAACTGTAACTTACCCCCAGCTTACGGTGAAGGTCAAAGTCAAATGGCTCTTGGTATCCATATGTCGTATATCAAACTAAAACTATATATTAATACTAAATTTGAATATCCTAGCAAAATTGTATCTCAAAGTATCGTGCCTACTGATGAACATTATTTATTATTAAGTCAGCTGTGTACCCAGCATAGCTATACGTTTATTCTATTGTATCTATGTGTGTAATCTGAGTTTTGGTATTATAAAACATAGATATTCAAGGAAGATCAAACAACCTGTCAGGACTAATATGTTTCAGGAAGTAAATTGCAAACTCGACTTGACCTCTTCTCGTAAATATTCCAGTATTTTACTGCTTGCTTAATAAAGTTAACATATAAACTGAGGCTACCAAATATAAACTATTTTAAACTTTATTTAATGCCTTTTACGACTCAGCGCTTTGACAATGCTTCATTTCATACAAATTCTTTTATGAATGATGGAGTAAATTATTAACCACAGATATTTAAACAATTGTTGTGGGGAAATAATAAATTAATGTATGGGGCATTCACCAACATACATTATTTATCATACAAACAATTCAATAACATTTAATGAGTTGACTTTTTGAAAAAATTAATGTCAATAACTTTTTATTTAGCAAAACTGTTTGCCAGGACATAAACGGGTGTTTTATATGTAAATATATTTTCTTCTGTATTCAGTACAGGGTATTCAGTCGTAATGGCGTTTATTATTAATGTATAAAAGTTACTCAGAGGCAAATGAGTAAAATATGAATATTTATTTCGAATTCGTGAGACTGTTATTATGGAAAAGTATCCACTTTCTATGTGACAAGAACCAAATTAATTTTCAGGTCAGATTATGACATAATTGTGTCGTCTTCATAATATTAGCTAAGGGATTTAAATGGTTCTTGAAAAGAAGATATATAAAAAATAAACTGTTTCCCAGATTTGTATGTAAAATTAAAATAAAATTATTTGATTTAATTTTCTTCTCTGGACGTGTAAGAGCATAGAATTTTTAGATGAATCCCTCAGTACCTGCCAGATGCTATAACCTTAAAGTGATTCATACCACTCTAAAGTCTAAAGAAAGGCGAGAAAAGCTTAGATCGTAGGAAAGAATGGGGCTAGAGTGTTCCAGATTTCAGAAGAGAGAACTTCCAATGACTGATATCTTACATAGACTCGGATTTCCACAGGCTAAGAAGAACTCATAAAGGCCGGAAGGTCTCTGAGATCATTTATTATGTCTCCATCACCGACCTTCTTTGAATCTCTTCAGACTGACGTGGACTTTAAATTTCAGAAGCTTCATGGACAGTGAAATGGAGACGAATTCAACATTCGCATGCACAAATTGTTCACATTGCTTACCGAATTCTGAGACTGAAGTTCTTACATATTTCGAGTTCCGATGAGCCAAATATTACCAGAGATCAAAGTCGCCAAAAGTCACAGATTCAATAGTTTCAAAAGAGCAGAATTTTCTAGTAATTTAGAGGTTTAGATGGTAGACATACAGCTTAAAGAGACAGATTTCAAAGTTCTCTTGTTTTCTAAAAGCTAAAAGGTTCGTGTGACTTGGGGATTTAAGGTAGGATATCAAGGCCAGTTCCCATAGTATCAAAGCTACTGGACAGAAAAATATAAGCAGCTGCGAGGTAATATTTTAGAGAGTAAAAATAGCAGGCTTCAAGAAATCTGAAGTTCCTCTAACACTGTGTCCCAAAAAAGGGATCTCAGAGATAAAGGCATATTAGATTTCGGCAGCTCTCCAGGGCCAGAATTTGCCGTGTTCCCAAAGATAGAAAAACACCCAAAGATCTACTTGTCTATGATGTCGAAATGATGCAGTTCAGTTTTGAACGTCTCTATTTGTTGACTTTCTTTGGATCTCTTCAGATGGACTTGGAGTTCAGCTCCCAGGAGTCAAGGCTGTGATAGTGTTAGTCTTCAGACAGTGTACTGAATTGAAGTGAAGACAAACTCAACTTCCACCAATTGTTCACATTGTGTACCATTTATCCTCTAAACACAAGTACTTTGCTACAGAATTCTGATTTTAAATATGCTGCTGATTTATTTTTCGCTGCCAACTAGTTTTGAGTTCAAAGTATATTCCACACTGCAGGAAGAGTAAACATATATTAAATAAAGCTCAAACAATTCCACTTGTAAGATGTGGCTTAAAACTTTTATATAAAAACGCGTAAAATTAAATTTGCTTACAAGTTGCTATTTTTTTAATTATATTTGCTTGAAATTCCAAAACAAATACTTAGACGATGTTAAAATAATGATAATGATACTTTTTTAGGTAATAACAAATGTTTTTTTTAACGAGTAATCGTATTAAAATACTATCGTTGTAAATAATTGCATATTAAAATAAATAATATAGGCATTTACCTTCAACGATACAACTATTTTTATTTCTTTATTTCTGGAGATCTGTTTTAGATCATTGTCAAAAACGCAAAAATTACTCCTAATTTCAATGATGCCTACACACATGTTAAGTTGCACGCAACAGCTACAATGCATTGTATGGGATCAATTAAAAACGTGTTGATTTCTAAAAATTGATTACAACATGCACTATCCTCATCACAATTCAATATGACGTAGGGTTCAGGGTTGTTATGCGTTTGAAGAGCATGTCCAACTCACAAGTACACTAATTCAGATTGGAGATTTTAGCTATAGTAAGGGGTTATTGTAAATTACAAAATTTCCATATAATTTAAAAATTCATGGTGGTAAACCTTCAAATTGTATAAAATTGTCTTAGATATAGTCTGTCAAACTAAAATAAAATAAAGTTTCGCCTGATTTTTGTATAATTTAAATGAACAATTGTTTGTTTTTAGGTCTTTTACATCTCCTTCAATTTTGAGACGACGTGTTGGTGTGGTGCTTCAATTTGTCACAGTCTGTAATATTGTCACTCTGTAATATAGTAGTAATTGAAGCGCACTCATAGCAACTAATTAAACCTTCCAACAAACTCAAAGTTGATACGAGATTAAATCTTGAACGCCAAGCTATATATTGACAGTTCGTACTTGCGCATAATAGCAGTAATGATCTGACTGTTTGTAGCTGCTATCATCACTAAGCCACGTGACTTTGTAATTAGATAAACACAAACACAGTAATAATTAGTCTTGAAACCAAACGTATTTAATTTTGGTAAGTATTTGAATATGGTACTTGAAAGGAAAGAATACTTCATTGCTTTTAGTGTTATTTAACAAGACACATTTTTTAAGATGTGAATTAATTTTAAATTAATCATGTATCAAATAATAATTTACAACAAAATAGGCTTAGTAGGATTTTTAGTTTTATTGATATAAAATTGTATTTCAAAAGTTTTAATATTCTTAAATCAAGATCACAGAGCATTAGATAGTAATGAGTTATAGTCAATTCAGTAATAAAATAAAATAAATAAATTACTAAGCAACCACCATAGACAGTTTCATGCGCTTAAAAGAAATGCAGCGTCGTCCGTTAGTTATAAGAACAATAACATCGAGAAGCGTTGACGGTCGTTTTTTGAAATTACTTTAAATTAGAAGTGTATAGTTTCAAAGTTACTTCATAGCTAACAGTACAAACAGTGGTTGTAATACGGCTATGTCATGTTACAACACATACCAAGTTACAGTTGGCAGTGCATACAGTGTTGTATTCAGCTATTCTGTATGTTATTACTGTGTACCGTTATTTAGTTTTACTTCATATAGTGCATATTTTCGCAACCCAGTTACTTGTTACTGGTTAGTATAAGTTACATCTGATGTTCTTGGAACTAAATTCTTGGCGGATTGATAACCTAATTGGCACGCGTATTAATTATTTCTCTCGGGTACTTTGTAGTTGCCGAACATTGCTGCCGAAGCTACATCTCGCGCGCCTAGTTCGTAAGTAAAAATTTATATTTTCGTATCATAAGTTAGCCCTTTCATGCAAGACATCTAATTTGAATGTAATGTAAATTAAAATTATAACTTGTAAAGTAACTTACCTTAAATGTGTTTTATTTGCCATATCAACTTGGATAATATTTGTGGCGATGTCCTTTTAAAGAGACCACGTGGTCTTGATTATAAGTTGTCTCGATAAATGGCTAATAACGTCGCGATTTTGTTTTAGGCGAGTTTTAGTTTTGCTCTTCGAGCTCACTTCTTAAGTTCAAGCCCAATTACTTCATGTTTTAGAATTCCAGTTTACTAATCTTCCCTTGTTCCGACAACAGCTGCATTTTCGAGCCAAGAATGCTGACGCCCGCATTTGTGAGACAAATTCATCGTAAAGGGGAGTTATTTTTAAAGTTTTAATAATAATAAATATTTCGAAGGTACAATCCATAGAACATTGGAATATTTAGGCCCATCCCATTGTATCCTATTTAGTTCATTCATACTCTATTTGGCAGCAACGTGGCAATACTTTATTTTATTTTACCAACTAGAAGTGGTGATTTGATGTTTATTTGCCAATATTAAACATATTCGTAAAAGAATTTCGAGTATTCATTATTACGACCTAATTATAATGTTACCCCGCCACCCCTCCTGCCTATCACCACACACTCAAGGTCACGCGCGCAGCGTCCTCGGACTATATATGTATAGAGCGCCGTCTCCAGTTATATATTACTAATGTCGTGTTATTGTTTTCCAAGCTTATTATAGTATTTTTGTAGCTATATGATTTGAAAACATTATTAAATTTTAAAATGTAATAAATTTTATAATCAAAACATATATAGTATATTTAAGGTAGTAAGTAAGAATGGCTGTAATCGTTGGGGTATTGAGAACAAAGATAACCAGTGAAGAGCAGTTACGCAGAGAACATGGTGTTCTGCACCTACGAGGACTCGATTATTTATTCTATCTAGTACCATAGATTTCTATATATAACCAAGGCTACTACTCTTTTGTAAAAGATTTACTATTACTGCTTTTAATATAACGAAACATTAATTTTTAATATACAATAAATATACTTTATGGTCTTTAAATTTTATCTCCTTGTATTTGTAATGACATGTGTTTTTATTTGAGTACTTAATTGTTTGTATTATAGTAATAATATTACTATGGTATTATAGTAATAATAATACTATAGTATTATTATTATTGTTATATGATGTAGTAATTATATAATTTATTAAAGTATTAACCATTTTTTTCAGTTATGTGGGTCATATGATGTGTTCCATAAACACAAAAGGCCTCACAGAAATGAAATTCAATGATTACTGGAGTGTTTGTTTTTAAAATTAATAAATCTTTCACCTTTATTGGTACATTCACCTTCATCGGTCCACTTCATCCGAACAGTTAGTTTAGGGTCCGAAAAATTGTTTTTAATAGAATGTTTTAGTGAACCAGTAGCAGGCTTTATAATTGGGCCTTCCAATTATAACAAATTACCTGTTTGAATTCACTAGAAATCAGCTTTAAACGGTACTGTGCAGTCGTTTTAATGATGTCTCTACAATGGGACAATCAAATATTCTCAGTACAATAACTTCCTGCCTACAATGACGTCACAGCCGCCTAGGCAGATACAATCATGATCAAAAACTTTATGTTAGTGTCAAATATTATGTAATTATGAAAATGTATGTGTAGCTAAAACTATATACAATCGCCTATACTGCATAAACGTAAACACCCGTTTATAGGAAGCTTAGCAAGACGTAACTTAAACACAGGAAGCTAAGATCTAAGTTACGTCCTCTTAGTTCAAGGTACAACTTGAGTTGCCCGTAAAGTTTTAGCCACCGGGAGACAACAAACAGCTGATAGGAAAGTTTTATTGAGCTGAACTTCATTTCTATACCGAAATTTATTCATCCAACATTGTTCACATGTTCAATACAATAATTTTATACAGCAATCATTTAAATACAATTAATAATTAGTAACCATCCTTTTATGTACTCTTTTCTACTAACTAGAGATTTTTTGGGAGTTCTGTATGTGTGAATTTGACAAGAGGTAACCAATATAACCATCTATCTGAAATATCTGCAATGAGATTAAGTATAGATTTTAAGAAATATTTAGTCTTAGGACAGATGCTTGTACTGGCATTACTCACAGAGTTTAATTCACCTACTATCCATGATCTATCCACATGGTAGGAGACATGGATAGATCAGCTGACCACTTGTTGATCTCATATTGTTTTCATATTATTAGGTCCACACCCCCACCTATGCTGCGTTCGTTGTTGTTGACGTTGAAAATATATTATATGCCCCTAAATTGTACCTAAAACACCTTACAATCGTAAATATGTTGCATCAGTTACCCCCATTGCCAGCATCGACATTGAGAGTAATCAGCAGCAACCAATCATTTATTCTTTAATAATCTAAACCGTTTATGATAATTTAACGAAATTGGTACTTAAAAAGAATGAAATGCGTTTGTTAATATTATATATTTAATGGTTTACACTGAGATAATAGCATGTTTTTTTCTCAGTAAACGTATTGTTAATAAGCAATATTTATTAATCGCATCTCTTACGTGTTATTGATTATTCATACTATGAATGGAAATGGAATTATCTATAAATAGTTGAGAGTGTAAAGTTTGGCAACAAACTACAAAACATTAACAATGTAATCCTTCATAATATTTTCACTATAAGTGGGTAATTGAAGGAAATCAAAATTAAAACATTGTTCAAATTCAGATACATCCTTGGATTACATAACAAAATAAGTTTTGAATTAGTTCTTATGAGACTAAATTATTTGTGATAATAAAAGGTAAGGAAATATAATCGATAGAAAAAGCCAACTTGATTATGTATACGCTGTTAGGCGTTTTGATTTTAAAATTCTACACTTTGGCTTAAAGTGAACTTTCACATTACAGCTAAAGTAAGTGTAAATAGATGTTATCCAACGCTATCATCTTCAGATAGTTACTTGAAACTATTATGAAGCACTTTGTATCTAAACAACGCTACGAAAATAAATAGAAAAGTTAGCAATTCTAATGTAAAAGTGCATAAACATGAATTTGGAGAAAAGCCAGCCATTTGTGGACTTTACTATTACGTAAAGGGAACTCTCCAATTATTATTTGGTTAGGCTAACTCTGGCAGTTCTAAAAATATTTTAATAAGGGCATCGAGTCGGGCTTACAATTAGCTCTGGAATAGTAATCAAGTATTCACTTTGACTATTTACCAACCAGTTAAATTTTAACTATTTGTGATTGACTAAGTAGTAATGGTATAGTCCACTGAATATTTATTGATGCGTAGAAGCAAATAACTGATGTTTATTTGCATTTTTCAATTTATAGATAAATATTTTCTACACATATGTATGATTTAGGTTGAGGGCCATATGTGACTTTGTGAACAAAAAGTTTTATATTATACGAAAAGACTCTGGGAATTGTTAAAACTCAAAATATTTTCACAAAATTTTCATCATCTCATCAATGAAATGAAAGAAAACATGGTTAAAATCCATGCTTCCTTCAAGCATGGATTAATGCTGTTGGTTAATGTGGAGTCCTTATTACGTACTGTTACATAGCTTTCCTTTGTTACGTTGTTACAAATAGTTTATTTCATGTTACTTTGTTAGGTATTTAAATTATGTTCAGGTTTTTTTTTTATTTATTTTTATTTTCTGCGTAAGGAAGACGTTTGAAATTATTATAAATTTGATCATGTATGCTTAGTGTGAGAGTTATTATTCTATTTGTGTTGCAACTTGCTTTATTATGGTGTGTTTCACTTGGTAATATTATTATTTATATTTATAGTTTAGTAAGTGTATTATTGCAGTCTTTCTGGTCAGTTGTTTCTATGCCCTATATTGTAAGCTATGCCATCTTACTGTGTGAAATATTATGTCAAATATTTTGTAAGAATTATAATGGTTTACCGTTGGAAATAAATAAATAAATAAAATGACGACTAAACTTAAAGGATTAGATTTGGATGGTTAGTGTATATGAGGGGACATAAAACGATGAAATTTTATAACTTACAAGGTGTGAATAGAAGTTAGTTCACTGGGCAAATAGAACGGCAAACTTTTAATTGTTATTATGGAGGATAATGGACGTAAAATATGGTTTGAGGATACTAGTAAATAACTGGATTATTATTTGACAGTGGTAAAAAGTATACATTATCATATAAACACAGTTGAGGACAAAAATTTTGCATGGTACCTTCGGGAATCTAAAATTAAAGTAGAAGATGTTCACAATTGTATAATAAACAGGATTTTCCGGACATTTTCCATCGTTCAATGATACGAAAATCAGTAACAATGCGTTTCAAGATCTGCGATCTAACCTCTTCCTCAGGTCAATAACTAACGTAATATATAATTACAATCTAGGTTAAAATAAACAAATCATATCGGTGCGTTGTGACACGCATAAGTCAGGAATCACAACTACCATGTTTTATATCAACTTAAAAAACGCAACATTAATATTAAAACTGAACTATAGAATACAGGTTACATTAAGTCTGTATTCGCCAACCAACCACTTATAACCAGAAGCCACTCGTATATGGCAACAAGATAGCGGCAAAAAAGGAGGGAACGGGAGTGGACCATTTTATTATTGGTTCATACTAGATTACCTTCTTAAAACCATACTGTGAATCCGCATTGGTTTATTAAAAATGTCTAATCTGTTTGATATTTTGGTTTTATTTTTATTTTATTTCTCATAACTGGTAATCAAGGCGGCTTAATTTCAACTATTTATGTGTTATTTCGACATTATTTATTATATTATTTGTTAGATGAAGTATTTACCTGAAGAAGACATCAGATCACAGATCAAGTGTTACTGAATTTTTGTATTAGTAAATGTCCGGAAAAATTTTGATTCCTTCACAATTCACCAAATCACCAAAAAATTCATCAAACGAAGATTTATGATTTACAACCAGCATTCACAGTGAGTATGCAGCAGATAATAGCATGATTATACACAAAATAGAGCTCTTTGTCGAATAAGCTGTGTAATTTTATTGAAGAATACTGTAAACATTTTAGAACAAGTTCAATTTCAGAAAGTTATTCGTTTTTTCATCAAATTAAAAATTTGAAGATCAACCAAACATAGAAATCAGTGTATGTAGTCTATGTCCTGCTGAAGTCATTAAATATAAATTAAGAATGCGTATATTGTACTTTTAAAGTTTTGTACACTTATCGAGACAGTTTAAATTTTGGGCACATCTTTTAACACCAAATAAATGCGTAATTTTGTTTGTAGTATGAGATAAAGGAAAGTTTAGAATTACTGAAGTCAGACTCCATAGTATCTAACAGGAGAACAGATTTCAGCAGTTCTACATAATCGCAAAAGTTTGTGTGTCGAGGTAGGTATTTTCCTGATTGAAACTATGATTCTCGGTCAGAAATATAAAAAACCACCATCTTGTTTCTTCATGCAGGTCATAATACTATGCAGTCCTGTCCGTAACCTGATAAAATGCAGACTCATGCCAGTCGTGGAAAATTTGTACTCACCGCATACACATATAGCCAAAAATTCGGTTTCTTTTAAATTGTGAACGGTTCCTCGCTTCCAAGCGAAATTCGACTCTTATTAATTATCAACTTATTACCACCTAAGTGGATTTATGTATTTCAAAACCTGTTAGGATAAGCTTTAAGCACGTGTACGTTAAATTTAATAGCAGTAAATTTTTATTAACGGTAGCACATTCGTTCGAAATTGATGTTATGTGCATTTTACTACTGTATCAAGGCTACTGTATCCAGTATGCAGTGAAGCGAAGAGTGGTCATTTATAAGAAGCGGCATGAACAACGATCTTCTCACTAAGCGTGGAATAAGATTCTGTTCATTAAAGTTTTAAGATTGTTGTTGGACTGATCTTCACAGTTTGTTCGGCAAATGAATTATTTATTTATCAATTCCAGTAAACTTAAAAGTGCATTTATACAGCTAAAAAATGGTAGGTTTAAAAAATGAACCTTTTGCGGAATGTTAGACTTAACATCTAGTTTGAAGTATTATTCAGAGAGTTTTTGTCTAACTGATAAAATTTGTAACCAATTCTGAAATAATTCTTACATCATTGTTTCTTGTCAGTAATATTTACCCAAACTCTTCCTTTCCACTTCCTAAGTACCGTTCCAGGGAGATTAACCCTAACAGCCTAGTATATCCGAATTGACACAGTTGTACACGCAGTAGTTACACAGAACACAGTCGCTCTCGATATTAATCTAGGTTGTGACTGGTTAATGAGCAAAGTAATATGGTGACGAATGCTCAGAACACACTTAATTATACTAAGCAGAATTTTTAAATGCTACTGATTCAATTTCCAGCTCTTGTGTTCACATGGAATAGGAAGTAGTGCATCCAGTGCGGAAAGTATGTAATGTAAGTGTCCAATGTTCTCCGATGCCAGGAATCACGAAATAAATTTTTGTTCTAATATCGATGTGTGTTTCGTAAAGATTATCGTTATCAAATCAGTTATATATCCATCCATAAAATTTTAAAATCAGTTATCCGTTTTTAAGTTAGTTTTTAATTTTTCGCGCCACCAAATTAAGCTTTAACAGCCTGTTTAGTGGTTCAAAACTCAATTGTACTAAAAATTGACAATTTTTTCGGTGGTGGAGAATGAATGGAGCATGGTGCATTGAATAGGCATACATCGTGTTTGCTGTGATTTCTGACTATCCTTGTCCCAGAGCTCTGGTATGTTTTGTTTATTTTGACCTAGATTTCAGTTATGTGCTAGGATTTCCACCCAAGGATGATATCAGATTGCAGATCTGCAAACGTAGTATAACTAATTATTTTGTGTCACTAATGGATGTAAAATGTTCAGAAAAGCCCTGTTACCTTCAAATTTCTTTATCGCATCATATAAAAAAAAACTTATCACAGAAATTCACAACAACAGAGAATTTATAAAAATATAATTAGTAAGTTCTTTTCGGAATGAATCTTTACTTTTAAAACATTGACTAATGTTATATTATTTGACAAATTAACGGGAATTATGACCCTGGCAGTTAATGGATACACTTAACGTGGCAGCAATGTAATAGCTCCCAGATTGACAGCGACCGCGCCGAGCCGTTCTGACGTCACTGAGGCTCGCGTTACCAGCCAAACACGTCCAGTGTTTTAAGTGAGCTTGGATCTGTGTGTTATATTTAATAGAAAACATGGTTTTTAATACTCCGAAATGATATCACTATGCCTCTTTTAACCAAATAATGTTGTCAAAGTGTATATTTAGCTGAATATCTAAAACTGTATAACAGCACTCAACTTCTGAAACCTCAAATAAAATATTTTATTTTTTCGTGCTTCTAACGATTTAAGAGTATGCTGTTATCACAAATAAACAGCCAACAGTACAATAAATCAAACTTTCGAGTACTGCACGAGGCAATGTTTTCAACCACAAATAAAATTATATTTCAATTAGGTAAATAGACTATGTAGGTAGTTTAATTAATTTAGGCTGATAAATTCCTTTGCAACTAGGCTAAAAGATCTCTAAGTTTAAAGATATGTAATCCCAGGCACCACCAAAGGAAAGTATGGGCTTTAGAGCTGAACTTGCGTAATTACAATCACAATCATTGCTGCTCCCCTATTAAGCAATAAATATCGCTATACGTAAGTTTTTCAAAACTGCTTCTTGCGCTGTTTAACACCAAAATAGTTCTATAATAAACCAGCTTCGCACGCAATTTCCTACAAAAAACAGGAATGTCGTGAGCACATGCATTTAAAAATGTATCTAACACTCCAAAAATATTCCATTCTTCTGATTCGTTTTAGATCTAGGTTTAAATATCTTTGGGGCCCTCAAGTCGGAGAGTGAAACAGGTTTTTTAATTAGCGTTAAATAGCTCGAATTTTGTACTTAATAATTAATAATCATGGATTTAAGAAACAATTAAACTACTTTATGTCAGCGTGCAGGAATGATAAACTCAAAATTCTTAGCTTTTCAGTTAACACACTCCTGATTTAATGAATAATGGGGCTCTATGTCATTTTGAAAGAAAATTTATTTGGCACTGATGGGCAGATTATGTGTGTGTGTGTGTGTGTGTGTGTGTGTGTGTGTGTGTTTGTGTGTGTGTAAAGCCTATTTTGGTCAAAGGGTGTATTCATGGTGCCATAATTGAGTTTTTCTAAAAGGCCTAACTTTATATTTGATATCTGCATTGCACTAATAATAAAGCACTGTATACTTACTGTAATATCAGCTAAAATTTACTGCTACAAATATATTTTTACTAAACCTTAGTATTTTATTATCTGGATAACCTCTGTGCTAGTCGATGATTACAGACAGTGTTAAAATAATAAGTATTTTTACTTTAAAGCTTTCACAATGCTTTCAATACCATAGACGTAAAAGAGTACTATCGCAAATTTCATGTTTCATATCGTACCAAGATTTATTGTACAAATATTATGTAGATGTTAGGTGTGAGGAATTTTTCGTCGGATCCAATGTCACTTATGAAGTCACGGATGTCTGGATCAAAAGTTTTTAAAATATCCTAAAACCTTTTATCAGATTTGTTAATAAAACATTGATTGTGTTTGATTGTGTACATTAAAAACAAGTAAGTACCTTAAATAGACCGGTTGATAATGTAATGCAGTAACTAGACTTTTATGGATGTTTTATTCTCCTGAAGGAGTAGCTTATTTATTTTTAGGAATAGATTTCAGTGAGGTTTGTAGAATTTAAATTATAAAACTAAACTAAATGACGTCATTACTAAAATGTAGACTAGAAACATCAGTACTATTTCATTTTTAATTTTCCAAGGCGATACTGCATTTTCTTCGACTCACGATGGTAACTCATCCATCTACTGTATGAAAAGGGGATGTACTATGAATCCTTTTCGCCACCGTTACGTCGTAGGTTATTGGATGTGTCATAACTGTTATGACTGTCAATCTCAAGGCGAATTTTCCTAACATATTTTATATGCAGATTAGGTTACAAAAACATTTTTGGAGAGGTAACCATAATACCGATCATTTCATATTCGAGTCAAAAACAAGATATTCGATGAAATACCTGTTTGTACAAATAATCATTTCTTATTTCTCATTAATTAGTAAAAAACGTAAATGTTTCTTTCGGCGACCAGCCCTCGAGGTCCATAAAATAATTATTTATACCACAGCAAAGGTGACAACTGTCCAACTATCAGGGTAACAGAGCCAGCTTTAATTTAACCTAATTATTATTTCTACAAATACAGAATTAAGTTATTTATACAGGGTGTATATAAAGTCCTGCACGGGTATAATATTTTCTGAACGATAACAGATAAATAAACAAGATTTGGTACATCAATACTACACCTAAAAATCTACTTTTTGAAGGAACTATCAGTTTTCTGTAATATCATGGGGACGTCCCGCAAGGAGTCAGAAGGAAATCTTAAATAGGAGCATAGGTCAATATCAGGTTTTCCCCGTTATCAATATATTAGGACCAAATTTGTAACCCTTGAGGATAACTAATGTCATAATTCACTTCTGTACAACTGACAAGCATAATGTAGTAGTTAGCTGCAGTATTCGTTTGGTTGCAGTTTTGCTTTACTGGGGTTATGGCTACTAATAAAATGTAACCAAGTAAAATCTTTGAACAGCCGCCATTTTTTACTGGATCAATCTTTTTGAGTGCGGTTTGCGGCATTACACTCTGCTAGATAAGCCCTTTAAAATGATGTCCATATTGACCTATGCTCCTATTTAAGATTTCCTTCTGACTCCTTGCGGGACGTCCCCATGATATTACAGAAAACTGATAGTTCCTTCAAAAAGTAGATTTTTAGGTGTAGTATTGATGTACCAAATCTTGTTTATTTATCTGTTATCGTTTAGAAAATATTATACCCGTGCAGGACTTTATGTACACCCTGTATAAAATAAAACTCATAATTTGAACGCGAACACAGCTATTATAAACGAATAACATTACCAACTGTTCGACTGAATTAGTTTGTACTTTAGAATTTGCCACTTGACTTTTTCACTCCTGACATTTTAAGAAACCATTAAACTACTGTCTAACCGTACAAAAGTCCATTCCCAGATTGATATTTGTTAATCATGTCGGCCAGCCCTACAGCTTGTCTTCTCCCCACCGTCCTAGTATTAATTTATTGCGTATTCATACTGATTGGTTTCACTGAATAATCTACAATCTAATCTAATACTACTACTGAAGCGATACAAGTTCTGTCAAATCACTGACTACACCGGAGCTCATGCCGCGTGTGTATTATTCACCGCAACGTACAGTCCCACTCTTGGTAGTAGGAGAACGTAAAATGTAACCTTGAAAGAACAGTGATTCGGGAAAGCAAGCAATGATTTCCATAAGCAGCTAACATGAAATATCCATACCTACTAATAAAATTCATAAAAGTGCTATATATTCATAGAACTACTTGGTAAACTTTTTCCATAATACCCTGAGTTATTAAACTTGCATTAAACGAAACTTAACTTGTTATAAAGTTAGATTGCAATGTGCGTCCTCTTTTTTTATAAGGCCAACCACTCTTTAGTAGGTGATTTTCATTAACTATTTTCTTTGTCATATATGTCTGGCTGTGAAAGACTCGTTGCCATGGCAACAGAACAACTCTTCCTCTGTGCAAATCCATTCGATGATGCAGAAGAATTTAATCTTGTCACTTATTTTTATGTTACAAGGAAACACGGATAATTATTGAGAAGCAAACAAATTTTAATTACATTTCTTAAAAATACTATGCAGTTATTAGACTATATGTAGATGTTACCCCATTATGTTTTTCATATGAACTATGCCTTGGGAGTTGCTCTAGGATTTGTATCCAAGGCAATGTCGATGGTCTAACCAAAATTAGGACTCAGAATCTTTTTAGCTAGGTCACCTGTTTTTTTGTTCTTTTATAAATATTATAAGAGTTATGAGTAGTTTGTCAAACAATTCTTAACCAGAATTTTAATAAAATACAAATCGTTGCGTTTTTCTATATCACTCAGTTTAGGAGCAAATATAGTAGCTAATTATCAATTTTTACAGACATTTTCATATTTCAGAACATCACATGATACCTTGTTTAAATTAATAATATATCAAATAGAATGTAGGTCCATAAAAGATAAACACAGCCAAACGCGTACAAAATATGACTGTTTTCAAAGTCTCACAATGCTTTGTGTGTAAAACCAACAGGGAAACATCAACTATTAATCTAAGGACTCCTTAATTTTCCAGAATATCACATGAATACCTTCTTGCTACCAAACTGATTACAGCCATCAAATAGAATTTAGTAAGTCCGTTAAATACAAACACAGCCAAACGCGTATAAAATGAGACCATCGGCACTAGTCAGACGTAAGTGCTCTGTACTTCAGTGTTGGGCGGCGCACACTTGGCTAGTAGCTTGGGCTTGAACATCTTGCCGAAGGTCTCGCGGAACTGCCGACTCATGGAGCAGTAGAGGATGAAATTGATGGCACAATTGATGAGGGACAAGATGTCCATCATCTCCCCCAGTTGATGGTAACAGTTCTTGAAGAAGCACCGACCCAAGATACCACTCAGTAGACCCAAGACACCCTGTCAGCAACATTCTTATTTAATCCTCTTACATCTCTTAGCAATCTTTTATAATGTACATGCCACAGTAAATTTCCGTACCTGATAAATGTTATTTACACAGTGCCTGAAACACAGTGTAGGCCTATTGATGATGATGATAATTGATTTTTCAGCAAGTAATCGAGCACGGTAAAACATGATGTTATTATACAAATGTTTGTAATTTGCATTATAATTTTGTTTTATTTTTAGAAAAATGTATTAATTCTTATAAATATATGTCATGTCTAAAGCTAGACTAACTCTAGAGAGGCAACACCTCCATGACTGCAGAAACTAAGGATATGTCCAGTAGTTGTAGAATATTTTTGATATATTCTAGTGTGTGGATAAAATAATATAAGCAGAAGTAAAAACGATAGTATCTGTACTGAATTCATCTTATGTATTGTATAAGAATTATTTACCATTCTATCTATTATAAAAGTCAAAATATGGACTATCAAATTATAGGATCCCCACTAAACTTTATTGTTTGCAGCAATTATAACTGGTGCATTTTATGAGATGTCTTTGTCGGATTTATAATTTTATTTACAAATCAGAATGTTTTACTCACCATGTTATTATTAAACTTTCTAATCACATCAAAGTTTTCACAGTACCTGACAGTTTAGTCAAATATTAGATGGTTTATTTCTCTCAAAACCTTAATATTTTCCTCATTACTTTAAATCCAATTTTGTATAGATTTTATAATTTTTACTTAAAATCCTCTTTTCAAACATCCAAGAAGTTAGTTTTAAAGCATTTACGTTATACAATCTTCATTAAGGAGATAAACCTAAACCGTTATAACTAAACCTTACACTATATATTTCATAACATTGTACAATAGAACTATTTATAATATTTGTAAGCCCCATGTGCCCTTAAGCAAAGTAGAAAAAGGAATAGTTACAATATTGAGTAAACTTAAATATAATAGCAATTGTGAGATATGAATTTTAAACCTGTGATTTTCTTTGTAACCTGGTAACGCACATACTTCACAGCAAGAAATGATTAGGAATAGAAATACATGAATATATAACAGTGGTAGACATTAATGAGGTATGTACTGAATTTGGAAATGGTGAACACGACATAAGCGTTTTAACGATTTTATTACAATTGACTACGTAATCTATAAAGTAATCTATAAGGATTATGATCGTTAGTACATTATATTTTGTACCTTAGGGATCTCTGTGATAAGGAACAGCAGGAGCACTACCACCAGCATCTTAGTGGTGCGGTCAACACGTTTCTCGGGCTTGTAAGTCCGCGGTGCGTCAGGCGTGGGGAACACGTCGCAACGCAACCGCTGTTTACGTTCGTTCACCTGGAAATAAGAACTTTGAACATCAGCTTAGGTTTTTACATGGTAATAACAGTTACCAGCGTTATTAGTGTATTCTCCTTAACTTTTTATGTGAGATACGAGAATTTGACACAGTAAAAAAAGTTGTTAGCTATGTGGTAATACAGAGTTAAACAAAAAATTCGGATCCTTTATTCCTTTAAATATTTTTAAATAACTCAGTATATTCATAAGGTTTTCTGTTTTCAACGTTAAGTGACCCTATTTTCATGTTTAAAATAGGAATAGAGTTGAATCGAAAGTGAACTACCTGAATTTGACCTCACACTTGATTCTAATAGAACCAGAATCCATGCAAGCTGCTCTGTTGAGGCAGTGATATTTAGATGTTCACTTCGAATGTTGAAGCTTTCCCTTATCATCTCCTCGCTTTCCTACTTGCTCTTAAAGGTGCCTGCCGCTACGACTTTATGATTTACAAATGTTTTACGATGGCACAAAACCACAGATAGCGAAAGAAAGTAGGCACTTATAATCGCTTACTATTGCGATAAACAATCCCATAAGTTCAAGGTGATCGCGATTAATTTACAGATAAATCTGTTGATTTCAAATTCTCCAAAAGTTACTTTATTACAAAGCTTTGTCAATGACGGGTTTAGAGTAAATAAACACTGTATTTTCAAACGTAAAACCTTAATCAGTGATGATGATCAGTGACCTTAACAAGTCCATCACATCCCAGATAATGGTTCTTGGAGAAGCACTAACCCAAGATCCCACTTACATTCTAACAGATAACCGCTTGATTCAAAAAGGTATAAAGTACTCTTAGCGATCTATAATGTACATGCCATTATACATATCGCACTTTACATGCTAATAGAAGTTACCTCATAATTTCACTTCTTTCAACTTGTACTTATAAAAATATAAATAAAAAAGTAATACAGCATATTAGTGAGTTTAATTTTTGTACACTATAATTTCTGTAATTATACCGTAACTGGATTAGTTGAGTCTAAATCTACTGCTAGTGTAAAGTTGGTTAATGATTTTACTCTTGATATAAATAAATGTTAACTAACATTTTTAGTTGCTGTTGTGTCTTATGTTCCAACAGCAGTACGAATTATATGAGATCCTTTACAAACTCAGTAACGATTAATTTACCATTTTAATATTGTACTTGATTGATTATTCCAAAGTTAATCAAGTCGTCGAGGGTGATGAGTAAATGAACTTCGTGTTATAAGGACCCCATGGGGCTGTTTCGTTGTCCTTTCGTCCCTCTGTGTGAGAAAAATGTTCAAAAACATGAAACTCGTACATGGATTACTCTTGGAAGAACCCTATTTCCTTTTTTTTCAAAAGGCCAAAATCAGCCTGGTCATTTGTGCGCTGCCTCTTTTTTTACATTCTATTTGGTTCATCGATACTCCATTATGTCAGATTATTAAACTGTGCAATAACTGTGAGCTTTAATTATTTTTTTAAGTGCTTTAAGTCAAAAGTATTCAGTACACATTCATTTAGTATTACACATAAATATACTAAAGATAATTACTTTTAGAGTGATACAGCAATGCATTACCACATTAATGTAGATAGAATTATTAAATTAAGGACAATTTAATCAATTATTAAAATACCTCTTGACAAAGCATATGGTTTATTTAATGTACTTGTTAGGAAGTTACTTAAAAGTAAATACAACTTTAATAACAGATATAACTTAAATAATAGCTTTGTCTGTTACGCACGCACACATGTTATGCAAATGTGAACGTAATCAATGAATACGTAAATAATACAACACTGCTCTGTGTTTTACCACCATTATTACATTATATCGAGAATACAATTTAGGGCATGAAAGAGAAAGTATTTGGAAGGAGAGAGTTACGTATAGTTAATTGGATTTAATATTCTTAGCGTATATGCCATTGGATTATAGTTGTGCCATACTTCACTTCTAGTATCAATAACTTATTAAAATAAACAATTATAGGTTAAGAAGTTTATTATTTATTAGAGTGTGTCATAAACTAAGGCTGGTCATTTCCATACCATCCGAATTTCAAAAGTTATTTCTAATGAAAAGTTTTATTTAAACAGCATAAATATAAACCGGTACCGATATTATAAAACTTATCGTAACATCTAAATTATAATAGGACATATAAATAAAAATTTATGACAGCTACTTCAGACAGAAAATTAACTACAGATTCCAAAAAGAATTTCCTTTTTTTATTAACAATAAATAAAGAAGAATAGGCGTAATCATCAAACCACCCAATATATCAATCGATAATATATAAAGTTAAAAATAATTCTGATTGCTTTCTGCAATGATTGCCAATTCTAAAGCATCGGCGTTAAACAACTTGATTCGAGAGGAGAGAGGTAAAATGTTTATATATCTTCCTCACTTATTCTGTCCTTCCCGTGTAGGACAATGTTTACCTGCCAAAGGAGAGCCACCAGGCAATAAGAGACGACGGTGAGGACGGCACACGGCAGCAGCTTCACCACGACGGCGTACAGCCAGAAGCTGGCGATGTAAAGGAATTCGTCGTCCCGCTTGGCGAGGTCGCTGAGGTCGAGGTGGTAGAGGGTGACCACTTGGTTGTTCTCGGTGACCTGGGTGGCGCGCACGCTGAACACCAGGTAGGATGGGATGCAGATCAGCACGGGGAGTGTGAAGGCCCCCATGATGGCCAGAGTACATCTCTTGTCCGAGCACATAGTGTGGCTTCTGTGGGGGAATCTGGAACAATAATATCAGACAAGAATACTCCTTTATCACTAAGAGATATTTTCATTATATATATACTAAGTCTGTAGTAATATGTAATATTCGATGAAGCAATTATGATGTAATTCTACGATAACCCTTACAATAATTGTGAATCTGAAATGGATATGTTTATAATACATATTATTTCAATGTTCATTGCTAAGATTTTCAATAGGTAAACAAACTTTAAACAAAAAATGTAAACAAAAGAAGCATTTCTGGTTCGGTTAAACTATATTACTTACACATACGCATTAAGAGATTTCCTTAATTCCACGATCAATACATGTATGTATAGAAATATATACATAGTCGGGGTGAGAAGCCTACTTTAGTCACAAAATCTCAACTTCCGACCCCTGTAATTGGTCAAAGCTTGTAAACTCAACAAAGTCATAAGCATTGATTTAGGAGTGATAAATGTGCTTTAGTTACATGCAGCCAACTATTGACAAAACCCACATCGAGTGAGCTGCACGGCGCGGCGTGCTGGAGTGGGGCGGGTGGGGTCAAACGCCGGTAGAACATTCAGTATATTGTGTACTATCTAGTCAGTAGACGTTTTAAATAGTAATTTGGTTAAACGTCACTTAGATCGAAACAAATCCAAGTACTGCACGGACATTACTTTATATAAACATACAACAATTGTCAATTGCGGTAAATTTATGTATGCCCCACTAGCCAATTAATAGAAAAACTTCGTTACTTTGTGTAATAAATGAGAGTTCAATTCTTAATCTAAATATGTGTGTGCGCGCGCGCGTACGTGCGGAATCATTCATAGTTGTCAGTTACAGAATCTCTCCTTTCCTATACAAAGTTGTCGTTATTTACCTTCTGGTGATAATTGCTGTACTCTTAATGCAATTCCATATGTTTTAATTGCTTAGCTAAATTGCTGGGATATGGCAAGTAAAAGTTATTTTTCTTTTAAGTCAATAGCTTACACTTGAAGCCCCCTTTTAATTAACACAAAACTAACATTCAGCTTCCCCTCGTGTAAGTATTTATAGCTCACGCGAGGAACGACCATCTGGAGAAAAATTCATTAATAACGTGATTTATGAAATATAAACGTAATTTCAAATCAACTGCAGTTTCACCATTCATAACTAATTAAGTAGAATATGGAGATTTCAGCTTCAAACTGATAAACAAACTGACAAAGAGGTGTAGCAAGTTTCAAGTCTCAAAGATATTTATATCAAGAGTTACCGCACAGACGGTCTGACGGACAGACAACTATCCCATTTCAATGCGTGCCTGTCGGGCAATGAATAATTAGTGAAGCTTAATGCAGATCGTTACACTAGGTAATAACTATATCGTGATGACGTTTCCAGTATGCTAAATACCTTCGGAGAGATGTGGCACATAAGGTCTATGACTGAAAACTGTTGAAGGATGTATTCGAAAAAATATGTAATATGTATTGTATTGAATTTTGAGTTTAGCTCCAGTTCACCATCCTTTTTATTGCACTGTCTCAGACTTGACTCCTGGAATCTGGAGGCATGTTCGTGTGAACAGATCCAAAGAAAGTAGACGACGAAGAAGCTCAAAACAAAACATTTACATCGTTTCGACAACAGAAACATCTATAAATAGGTGAAGTGGTAGACCCATTGTCTCATCAGGTACACAATTTTTTTTGCTGGCGATAATCAGTGGTTAAGATCTCAGACGGCAGATTTCTACAAAGCTGGAATCGAAAGACTTGTGTCACCAAGTTATGTGTAACGTTATGGTAAATATCTAAATATCTCAATTTGAACGGGTATTACGTAAAAAATAGCCTAAGAATGTAGCTTTTCAATGTATAATAATACAATGTTCCTATTTCAGTTGGTTTTTTTGTTTCAAAATGTCTGTTACTTTTTGGATGGTCCTGGTATAACACGATCTATTCCGATCTATTCTTCCCTTAAAAAGATAAGGTATTTCCCTTAGTAAAGAATCGATCCTCAGTTTAACTAGTTGTGATGGAGGTTAAAAGTTAGGGAATTCAACGAGTTGCGAACATCAAATTATAAATTATTCGTTTGTCATATTTTTTAGACTATCACTATTTTCAAACTAATATTCGATCATTGTGTCGTAATTTTAGATATATGTGTAACGACTTAGTGCACAGCTAAGTACAGAAATATAACCTGTGAAAAATAACGTATTTATGGTGGGAAGGGTTGATTCCTGAACCACCCTTCTGTTTGAAGATACCGATAAAAAAGGAAGTGAAATGAAGCTAAACTCAACATTCGAACCCTTCCCAAGGCTACGTTACATACAGAAAACTCGGTTGCTCCACCGTGTTTTAGGGTCGTGTTTAAAACATCTTAGAGCACTCAATTGTGGACGAGAGACAATAAGATTACCACTTGAAACTACACTAGATAGCTGCTGTGTAACCAAACTGGGTTTCTTTGAAGCCTAGATTTCTCTGATGTAGAAACAATGCATGTTTGTATTGAGTCGTTCGTTCGAGTCTATATATTTAAAGAAAGATTAAGCTTTTTACATAAAATGTAAATACTTGTAGATTTTTGGCTCCTGGACTAGCCTTATTAGTGGACCAACAGCTTGGTTGAGGGGCTTGCTGATACATATTTCAGAAGCATCCACCATCGTTTTCACTATAGACAAAGTAGTATTAAATTGTATTAGAGCACTTAATCCATTACTGTGGTTAGATATCCATTCTACATCTTGGTAAATCATGGGATTTTATCTGAGTTATATAATAGTTATGTAATAAAGTGTGCGATAGATAAATATGTAACCCGTAAAGGCTAATTGTAAAGAGAGACTAAATCCTCCTTGTGACTAAATCGCAGCAACTAAATCGTCTCCAAACTTATAGATACTGACTTGGGCATATCAAATTTCCGATACAAGTGAAGCTTCGTTTGTTATTCCTTCCCATAGTGATATTTATTTAAAATGACCAGCTCGTTGTCTTATAGTTGAAGAAAAACATTTCTTTCATCACCAATCTACACTTATCTAAATGGTTTTTACGTATCTAATATTTTACAAAACGTACTGCATAATCAAGAATCGCTTATTATAGAATTTTCCTTGGTGTAACTAAAAGATAAACAACCAAAACTTTATACAAATTGTTGATTCTATAATACATTATTGTATTTCCTTAGTGATATTATATCAATAAAAACCGCATTATAGAAGTTTTGGAAAGTTATAGGTACAAACCTGAATAAAACAATTGAATTTCCTTATTTGTGGAATATAAACATTTAGTTTAATTATGTTCTCGTCAGTATCGACAGATATATTACAACGTGTCCATGAAAATTAATTGGAATCGAAATGTCCTTAATTAGGCAAATCGATAACGTTTAATACTTACTGAATTGCGAGGTATCTCCACAGAGCCAACGTGAGGACGAGACATGTGGTTACCGTGTGCATGAGCTGGGAGAAGAGCATATGAACCAGGATAAAAACTGCCTCAGCATGTGTCAACTGCCTCACCCCTGGTGGCATCAGCACGTACATGTAGGTGGAGAAGGGGATGTACTCCAGCATGACGAGCATGTCGGCCACAGCGATTCCCGTCAGAATGCGGTTTATGGGTGTTCCCAACAGCTCCTTGCGCGTCAGCACGATAATGTTCAGCAGGTTAGCGATGGTACCGAACACGCAGACTAGAAGACTCACATATCCGTGGATTTGGCGGTAGCTTGTAGCCACCTTTAACAGGCACAATATCATGGCTCAACCAAAGTTTTCCTACAATTAGAGGAATTGTATGAACTACAACTATTGAACATTTCCAGAAATGTGTGGCAGAGCCCAGCAACTACTTTAGTATGTTTTAACACACGGTTAAACTGTTTAGTAACATTTTCTGGTCACCCAGCTGGATCACTTCTCTCTGGTTTATACCTTCCAGTTAAACTTACACTTGGCACAGCAAAAACCGATATGACACTTAAATCTGGGCAACCTTATGGCACATCACTAACCACAAATGTCGAGATTCTGGCGTGCAAGTCGATAGCTCTAGTCTACTGCTGGAGATGACTGTTGGAGTTAGTGGGGTTAATTTTCTATCATAGGTTCTTGCTAGCCTGAAATATATATATATATATATATATATATATATATATATTTCATATATACATATATACATTCATATATTCATTTCATATATTCATATATATTCATATATTTCATATATTCATATATACATATATATATATATATATATATATATATATATATATGCATGCCAACTGGTATAACGTAACTATTGAAACGTGTATATATATATATATATATATATATATATATATATATATATATATATATATATATATATATATGAAACATGATACAGTAAAGTACCGTACATATTTTTTCCCAAATCCATGTTCGTTATATCATGCCATTTCCTTGATCCAAGCTATCAGTGAGAAATGGATGCGATATTTTCTCCTTTACCTGTCATAAAAATTGAATTTATTGTCTAGTGGATTTCTTTGTGATTCCACTTTGCTATAATCATGGAGCGAATGGTTTGTTAAATCATGCTAATGCTGCGTTTTTGTTTCTTCAGCTACTGTAAATATGCCGTCCTACAATGGAACGGCATATTACAAGTACATGTAGGAACCAAATTCAATATCCTACTTATACACGTTCACAATTTTATGCATGAAGTAAAATCCAGAACGTATTATTATCTTAACGTATTCGTTATCTTGTTTACATTTTGTTGAAAAAAGAAGTGTTGTTACTATTAGGCTTACTCAATCACTTCACTTTTTAAATGTAAAACAATTAAAAATAGTGATTAAATTAATTAAACATGTGATTGTGCTATCATAAAACAATCTTCTCGCAGAAAATTTGGTTACATTTAACAGGTTCTTTCAGTTAACCTTTCGCGACTTTAGAGACCAAGATGGGATTTTATCTGCTGTAGCAACGATTTTATCTGCTGGGGATAGTGCGAAGGGATTTTGAAATAACAGTAGGCTTATATTTATCTCAGGAACCGTAAGAATATCCATGTAACATTTCGGTACAATCTGGTCAGTAATTTAAGCGTGAAAACAAAACAAACAAAGGCACTTACACATTTATAATGTTATTAGGATATATTTGTTTCATTACTTTAAGCGTATTTATTTCGTTATTTTAGGGACCACTTAACCACAAATAGTTTATCGTGAAATGGATAAAAACAATCTATTTCACCACCAAACACAAACAAAACCAGCAAACCAAATCTAATAAATTATATAATTTCCAATAATAATAAATCCAATAATAATTTCCTGGTATTAGGCTTCACGACAAAAATATTATTAGTACTGCCAAAAATAACAATAAGGCCAACACTATAATATGAGAAATATTAGATAAACTAAAATAATATTTGATATGTAAATCTAATATAATATTTATATCGTTTTTAAGTTAACTATAATGAAGATTTAGAAGGCCTTGAATTATCAGCGGTGACAATCTATACCCCCCTGCTGATCTCGGACAACTCACAGAGGAAAATGGAATGAGACAATAAGAGAGACTCAGAGACGATACGATTTTAGATTTCCAGCTTTAAATATGATGTCTAGGGTTGCAGTTTACTTAGTCAACATAAGTCGTAGCTAGATTTAGTCAACTGCGACACATTACTTTACACATAATTCTCCGAATAAGTCAAGAAATTAAAAAGTTCAACAAAGTAAACAAGTGTAAAACTACCCGTATCAAAACTGTAAGTGAGCGTATACAATGTTTCTTGCAGGTAGGTAGCCATCTTGAAACTCTGTGTAAACAGCCTCAATGTGCAATATGTTTTAAGACATCCTCATTTTCTTTGTATTATATGCTATTAATCTACTTGATAATTTATATTTATCCTGCTCCAAATCATCTATGTATTATATATGGTCTCATGACGTGTTTTTCCTTGTTTCCAAAAATTAAAATCTAAGATTTAGCGTTCTATTTATGGGACTCCCTATCTTCGGTTTTGCTTATGACTTTCAGAATAACTCTAAAATAGGAGAAATATACGTCATCTTTATTTTTTATGGCCCTTTGAGGCCATGAAGAGTGAGGACAGTTCTATTCAGTTTTATATTTTTCCAAATATAGACGTATATATTTTAAACTTCAGATAAAACATCACAAATTAAAAGTTTGTGAAAAATGAAAAATTCTTTATTTATACAGATAAAGTTAGGGCCGCATAACCCTTTCTTACCCTTAACTTGCGACAACGTAAAATTTAAAACATTAATTAAATATTACCTTAAGAATAAAAAAAATTAAAATGAAATGTTATAGATTTGATTCTGTTTTACTAAGACATTTAATAATTCACTTTGTAAACACGGTCTAGTTACAAAGCAACAGCTGCAGGGAAATACTAAACTCATTCTGTGTCCTTACAACACAGTATTACATGATGCTTGTGGGCGTCAGGGGCTGTCAATTAAATTGAAACTGCTGGTAACACTAATCATCTATGTTCAAAGCACCTCGGTTACAGTACGCTTACAGCTAATGAGCGTTCGGTGTTTGGTAATACAGTGCAGGAAATAAATATAGCCCCTGAAAGGAAGATTCTTGGAAAGGGATTGTTTCGTGGCACATGTTAATTAAAATTTGTTACTTGTGTACGATTCAGGCGTAGTAAATGAGAGTTTCTAATGTACAGGATCATACACATTGACAACTTTACGTAGACATGTAGAGTAATATTTTTTTTTAATTCCCATTATCCTTTTCAAAAACTTTTGCCAACCAAAACGTGCACCAAAGCTGGAAAAACTTGAAAAAAAAATAGTTTGAAACGCTCTAAACACCGATTGCCACATTATGAGAAGCGCCAAAATGCCCAGCTATGAACGAAAGAGAGATCTTAATCACAGTAACTCACTGTAGTCACGTGATTCAGAAGAAACTACGCTTCCATCAACCAGTAAACATGCCAAACAAGCTTTAACGGCAGGCGAAGTAGCGGATCTGGATCCCCCACTACAGTTACTGCAGGAAGTCTCCTTTGTTGTTCAATTCCCCCACCAACAGTTTTCTTACAATTCAGCTCACATAATTCCTGTACATCATTTGGGTTCATGTGTATTTCCCATTGTTTCGAAACTATACTGGGAGAATAAGCAAGAAAAGAGCAGCATTTTCCAACGTGACAAAATTTTAACAGAAGAATTGTTCCCAGAACTCTATACGCCTTCATCAAAAAGATAAATTTAACTAAAGTACTGAATGACTTATAATAGCTATAAACAACAACCATGAACATCTTTGCACACGGTATTTCTCTCAGGTGACCCTGGTTAATATAATGTGTGTGCAGAATAATTAAAAAGACAAAGTAGGAATTTGGAGGCTATCGAACATCCAAGAAAAGTTAGTATTTAAAGTTCCTCCATGGCCTAAGCTTCTCTAAACAGGGATTTGCACACATTAACATTTTCAGATTGCATCAAAAGAACGTCTAAAACTATCTAAATCCGAAACAAGGATCCAACAGAAGAAATAAAATGTAACACGGCATTTCTTTATGAAGGTTTCTTACAACTTCACTACCCTTTGTCCTTTTGACCTCACAAATAAAAGAAGTTCTTCCTTAGAACAATAGAAATCTATGTGTAAGTTTTGAGTCTCTTAGAGTTTTCAATCAAGCGTTAAAGCACAGACGGATTGTCAATGACACAATTTTAAAAGGACCTGTCTGGCCATTAACAAGATGTTGAATAAGAAACCACATACTTTGCTCTGTAGTAATTATATCTTGCTATTGATTACCTCTTCCGTCCATAGTAACTTCGTACTTTCTTGGATAGCAAAATTCTACTTGACCTCATTAAAGACGAGTATTTCGTCCTAATACTGGTGCGGAAGTTGAAAAATTTCTTAAACATTCTTATTTACCTAAGAGCTTTTACAGCTAAACAGTTGCTCTACCCACTTAAAATATTTTAACGAATTGAATCAATTAAGGGTACGTTTGGCAATGAACCAATCGGAATGTGGATCAAAATCGTATGACAATGAGAGTGGGTCTAAAGAACAGTATTTTCTAATGCTCTAATGTGCCTACCTCTCTAAGAGTGCCCTCGCAGTAGGCCGGTACCACCGGTTCAGGGTCTCGGCTCGTGTTAAACAGAAACTCAAGGTCGGCCTCGGTAAAGTTGAAGAGTGCCTGTAGCCCCTCGTGGCTCAGCCCAAACTGCCTCAGCGCCTCTGTCCGATTTCTCAGCTCACTCAGCAACTGGTGGTAGTAATCTACCATGTATGCTGCTGACGTATGTTTCTGAAGCTGACTCGTCCCAGGCTTGGGGAACATAATTTTTATCAAGCCGTCAGCTAACTAATTTCATGATATCAACTTTGAAAACGAACTTATTGGTCTCTAATTTTACAATCAAACAGTTCCTCACGCCGTAAAACGAATAATCTTCAGTTTGCTACTATTAAAGTAGGTTCCAACTAGGTTCAAACGAATATTGAACAATTATCATCATTAGCGTTTATCACTCAAAGATCAATGATTGAAGTAAGGAGTTCGATAGAAAGCTTTTACACGATTGGTTTCACTCCATTTCCTGCAAACAAAACAGAAATGTTACTATAGGACACCTGCTAGTGTTTTGTAGTAATATCAAATAACGGAAGGTATCCTAAATCGTTTGTACTTGTACGGATGTTTCAGCATTATTATTTTAACCTTTAGTTTGTTATTTTTAATATTGAAATATTGATCTTAAATTTTATTTATCATTTGACACCGAACCAACTATATTTGGTCAATCATTCTTATATCTCATTTGTTTTAAAAAGGAAGATTAAAAACTGAAATAAATTTTTAATAAATTTATATTAAGGCTTTGGAAAATATTAATTACATAACACCATATGCAAATCTTGTTTTTTATCAAGTAGACTCTGTCATAAAATTAAAATACAAAAAATAATGATATAAAGCCGCGTTTACACCGGAGTTAATAACACGTGTTACCAACAAAAAGTTAATAACATTTCAAAAGAGTTCAAAAATTCACTGTAACATTTGTTAATAACACGCCAAAACCCATGTTAATAACACGATTTTTGTTATCCACCGAGTGTCGGTAAAGATCAAAGGAAGGGTGTAACTTTTGTTAATAACACATGTTACAGTCGCCACGGGCGTTGTAACTTTTGTTGGTAACATGACCGCGCGCACACTACCGGACTAGTTGTGAGTTTCTCAGTTGCAAGACAGGAGTGATTGTGCGCACACCGACTTGTTGAAGTGTTTTTGGTGTACCAGGCGTTATAACTGTTTTTTTATTTGTTTTTACTGTTGCACTGTTTTGTTCTCAAAATGGAAAACTTGTTAAGTGAAGCGGAATGGCCGAGGGAACAAGTTTTCAAACTTATAGAACTGTACCGCGAACAAACTGTTTTGTGGGACCCTACTTGCCGAGAATTTAAAGAACAGTGCTTGGACTGAAATAGCCCTTGCAATGAAACTGTCAAGATCGGAGGTTTCAAAGAGAGTCTAAAAAAGGGAAAAGTGGTTCCGGGGCTATCGGGAGCAAGTGGTACGCTTTTGACGCTTTGCTATTTATCCAAGACACGTAAGGTCACTGCTAGATTTTCTTGTACTGGGATTGCTTTTCTATAATTTGTGTCTTGCTTGCCAATTACATGTCCTAACATAACTATTAAATGTTCAAAGTCACTACTGGCCATGCACAAAGAGTTCTTGATGCTTCCATCACACCGCAATTCACCTGATAGGGGGGTCAATGTCATCCTCTTGCAGGTCATTCAACATATCACTGCCACTGTACACTGATCTTGCCCTTAATGATGGTTTTATCCAATATCGTTTTGGTTTCCTCTGTTTTGACAGAATGACGCATGCAGGCATGCAGCTGCAGCAAGAACCACGTCCTCTACACTCGACATCTCCAAGACTGAGGCTGTGGCGGGGCGGGGCGTTCATAAAGTTAATAACAAATGTTACACTCAAACCGGTGACACTGTAACTTTTAGTTATTAACTTTAGTTACTGTAACCTTGTTAATAACTAAAAGTTACCAACTTTTGTTATTAACTCCGGTGTAAACGCGGCTTAAGTGCAATATTTTTTGGGAATTGTTGATTATCTGAGAAGCGTAGTAAAAAAGATTGAAAAGTACGGATACGCTGGAAATATCCCTGTGTAAGACTTGCTTTATAGACAGGGTTGATAAATGACCTAGGCTGATAGCCGATATGTAAGGCATCCTTTTCAACCCGAAGTCTGTGAATCAATGATCATTTCTTTTCCCAAACATGTCGTAAGCATAACATGTAAACTAGTGACGTATTATTCCTTTTTAATTTTCATTAATTACGATACGTTTAGAAGTATGAAATTAGTACATGTGTTTTTCCATTTCTGTTTTAAAAAATTAATGAAACGTGTCATATCGAGAACTGTTATATATTCTTACTGTGTTAAATCTAAATCAAAAGATTAAGGCATGCAAGAAAGTTAACAAAAAACATGTGAAAACACCGATGCTATCGTAAAAATTAACAAGAATATTGAAATTTATATACCTTAAAACTACATGCAATTTTAATACTAAGATAAATAAATATACTTGTAGCTTGTTTTCTTTTTAAATCATGAAATTGTATTAGTATAAATTTTTTCAGGATGAAAGAATGCATCCTTACTGGGTATCCATAGAGTATTGAAGACAAAATGTAATATTAAATACTAACTATTGAACATTAACTGAAATAAATCAATTTGGTATTTGGGATATTCCAGCCATTGCTTTAGTCTCCTCCTCTAGGGTTTCTGGCGTCAGGAATCCCTCTGCCCTAGTCCCCTGTCCGGGATTTCCCGGCCTTTGCTTACTTCTAGCACTACTGGCTCCGCTCCCGGCATATGTGAACTTCCAGCACATTGAAGCTCCTGAATTCTCTTAGATCCCAGTCTTAGATACTCAATAACACAAAATCTACGACAGATTGAGACCAAATTTAGCATAGTTATTGCTGAGATACAAGAATAACACAATCAAAAATACTACTGTTTACAAAATAACCACTCAAGAAATATTTATTTACATGAAAACAATACCATCTGTTCTAGTGTAATATAGTTATGGCATTAATATTATCCAAATTTTACTATATGTGGCAGCAGTGACGAATTCAAACCACTTATTTCATTTTGGATACTTGAAATTATTTTCCTTTACTACTATGGAACGGCATATTTACAGTAGATGATAGAGATTAATTAATTTAAAATTTTAACGGTATTATAACTGAGGAAATGGATTAATTCCGAGTTATTTATCGTTACAGCTTTCCCCAGTCATACACTATTATAGAGGTAAACAAAAATTATTCATTTAAAGTTAACGGCAGCTAAAATAATATAAGAAATAATATTTTTGGCGATTTGGTTTGTTATTATCAGTCTGTAAATCCCGTATCAGACATAAGAACCGTTTTTAATACGTTCTTGTTTGCTTCACTTCCCATTGTTTATGTAAGTATATTACTAATCACAAGATTCAGATTTAAAATGGAGTTTGTAAAGGGATTTGAGCCTGGGATCGGTGTTTTCAGACATTAATAGATGTAAACTCAGAATATTGGATAAAAATTTAATAAACTCTCTATTCCGAGGAACTTAAGTAGAATGGGAAGCTTAAAAAACTAAGGTAGGGAGCAACGAAAACAGATAAGATATTTAATTAGCTATGACGTAAAATCACCACTGCTATGGGTTGGATAAAATGCTTAAGTAGTCCAATAAGACATAAGACATATTGTTAGCTCTATTGGCTCATCAGTTATGTAGCGCAGTTTGTCCAAGGTATCTAATGTCTCACAGCTTGTGATAAAGAAGTTATATTGATCGTTTTTTGGTCAACTGCAATCAATCACGATGTAGCTCCGCATCTCCACTCCATTGTATAAGCGGATATACATATACTACTGGATGTGCCATTTTTAGTTGATCATTTTTTTATTTAAGAAAACTCTTTAAATTGAAGCCTAAGTATCCCAATACTATTATCCACGTTTCTATGTGTGAACCAGAATACAGACAATAATATTCTTCTAATACAGCTTGTAAGTATTTATTATAATATTTAGCCATATAAATAGTTAATTATTAACATAAGTTGAAAGAAAGGCTTCAGGTAAGAAATAGTCGAGGAACATAGACGGATGAGGACGACAACCAAAAGTAGGGATCGGCAAAGGCAATAATATTACGTATGAGGAAGTCACAAGTGCGTAAAAATGCACTTGTATGTATGAAATTTTAAAACTGAGTTAATATCTAAGTGGTTTTCAACAGCATTTGATATTATTCTCAGTAAATGAGATCACCATAATATACGTTCACAAGAATATTGATTGAATTACATTTAATTAGGCTGCAATTCAAAGTTAAGCGTGGGCTATGGCTCCATCAGAGAAAATATTTCAACAACGCAACTTCCTAATTAAACTTCAAAGGATTGTAGTGACTCTTGGTTTTACTTCAAAAAACACCAGTTGTTACTGTACAGCTCCAAAATCAGTTAATGACTTTCCGTTGATTACTTTGATATCGTTGCTTGAGTAGCAACCCTATTAAACTGCCTCAATCTGTAATTCGTTTATTATTTGATACTGATGTTACTGTGTACATCTTTCACTCTTGTACACAGAGCATTCCATCGCTATAAATACACTTGTAAAAATTAAATCTTCTTCAGCTAAAAAATAGTGGCCAACACCAGTATTAAGATCAAGATCGGATAAATAGTATGTTTATTTTCCCATAATTTAAAATATCTGTTATTTTTCCTCTCAGTTTACGTGTATATTTTATCCTTAAGTTTTCATTTTAGCTGCATACTCATAATCAAAGAAGCTATTTTAATATTATCGTTTTGCATGTAATCCTACCACGTATAAATTTTGAATTTTGACCAAGTATTTTTCGAATAAAGAACGTGGAAAAGTGTTTTATCAGATTATATAGTGTTTCAGTTTTACTCTGTACTAGTAATCATAAAAGCTATTTTAATGTGATTACTTGGTATATAATCCTACTATATATAATTTTGTTATTAGTAAAAAGGATTTATGGAAAATCTTGAATACAGGATATTACAATAATTGCTTCCTTAGATGTAGGAGAATTGTCTGTACCAACTTGAATATATAGGCCTATTGTTTTGAATATTATATGATGATTGTAGCCATTTTGTCAGTTTAGCAAAGTGTACATTATTTTTTTGTTATATTTTTGCATGGGAGATTTAAAAACAACGATGAGAATTTAATTTTAGCAGTATTAATAATAGTTAATATTCTATCCTAATTTCATAATAAATATTTTGTCGTTCATTAGATAGTTTGGTGGCTATATGTGGAATTTCAGTGTGCAAACGCAATGTAGTATATTTAACACGACTTTAATTATCTAACGCTGTTATGATTAATGACATAACAGTTCCTTGTATAACAAAATTTGTTTTTTCGCAGCTATCCAAAACTCCTTGGGTAGCGAATAGAGAGAGGAAATGTTTGGTTTTTTTTACTTTCATACATCACTATTCTTCCTTAGTATTCATCTTTTTTGGCTGTTTTCAGCGTTATACATCACACTTTGGTTACCGTATAAAATTCAGTTCGCACACCATAAGAAATACTGGGGTTTTCCAGTGAAATAGCCGCCGTGTTTGCACGAATAATAGCTGTGTGTATAAGGTTTGGATTCAAACAAAACCCAAGTTGGTTTTTAATTATAAATTTGAGTATGGTTTCGAAATATTCATGGATAGATGGTGATACACGTAAACAAGCGCTTGTTTTCACATGCAGGACTAATTTATTCGTGAACAACAATGTTGCGGACTGGTATATGGACAATTTAGCATATATTTATACGCAAATGTATACAGAGTTAGTCAGAAGTATGGTAAAATATTTTAAGACGTGATTGCAGAGCTAAAAATAAGAAAAAAATGTTATATGAAGGTAGGTCCGGAAACGCTCCATTAATGAGTAATGGCTGGCGAAAGATTTTGCTTTGTTTTCAGTTCACCTGGTGAAATTAAGTGATTCTGAAATGTTTTGTTCTTACTTTTTAACTCATATAAGGTGGATTTATAAGGAAAATCACCTGAAAAATCAAATAAAACCACTCTAGAGGTTTTAGTGTGAACAGGTTTTGAGAAAAAGTATATAATTTTCCAAAAATCTAATAACAAAAATACTGTCTTAAATGTTTGATGTCCAATGACATTGTTAAATGACCAATAAACAAATGGTTTTTTCAAATACAGATTGTAGAGAATTTAATTCTTAAAACAACCATGATAAGCAAAGTTAACTATATGTGTAAAAAATATGAAATTGACTCCTCACGTATTACACTACACAGGAAACTTTTGCTGTCTTATAATAATGAGTATCTGGTTGGTAACAGCTGGTGATAAACAAACATATTTTTAGTTCAAAATTTTATTTTTAAATACAATAAAATATCTACAATCGCTTTAAGTCTCACCGGAAGATTAAAAATGATACTCAAAATGACCTCCGTTGTTCAAAATGCACGCGTTCAGGCGTCTTCTCATCGAGTTTCGGACCGGTTCAAAAACTCCAGGTGTCTGCTTAATGGTTTATATTCCATTAGAAATGTTTAATCGGAGTTCTTCAATGGTATCTATTGTATTTAAGAATGATGCTCAAAACGACCTCCGTTGTTCAAATATATTTTATCATTAACTTATCACTTATCATAACTTATGTTTATTTTATAAGGAAATTTTGTGAAATTGGATCTGAACCATACGTGTACCATTTCTAAATATTTACCTCATGATGTTTCATGTAGATAAGAAACAGTCTGGGCGTTTCTGCATTCAGCTGTGTCTCTATTCAAAGACAAATTAATATGGTCGGTTTATTAATTAGTCTATGTATATAAATTTACAGCAGAACATAATCACTGTGAAATGTACATTCTGCAACAAACATTGTATAAGGTATAAACCGTTTTAAAATTTGTTCCAGTTGCTCAAAGCATGATCAATAATATAATTAATATTATCACAACAAAAGCCTCAGGTATTATATTGGTTTCTCTATCGAAATAGTGAAAGCAATGAGTGTACATATATTGCATTGGGGATTTAACTCAATCGGCCAACCTATAGATGATGTCTGGCTACTTTTATACAGCTATAAATCTTAGTATTATTATTCCCATACCCAAAATAAAACATACTTTCTTTTTCCCTCTTTAGGCTTATATCAATTTTACTGTCCTTATCTAAATTTCTCGTGAAGGTGATAGTTGATCAATTGTCAGTCTTTATTGAAGCCGAAAACCTTCTCTTACAAAATCAATCTGGTTTTAGAACACTTTTCTGTACTAATATTCAATTGTTGCTAGATAAAATAGAATTCTTAATTAGTTCACTGATATTGCCATTAATTGTTTTAGTTCTTATTTAGAATAATGAAAACAGGAAATTAAAATTAAAGAAAGTTAATATAATGTGCTTTCTAATGGTACGGGTGTCCCCAAGGTTCGTGTCTGAGTCCAACTATATTCATGTTATACACCGCTGACCTTGAAAGCGAACTTTTATTGTGTTTCCTTTACTCGTATGCAGATGATATTTAATTTCTTTTAACGTACCCTCTCTCAAGCGTCAATAAAACTATGTTAATGACAAATTCCTTAAGATAAAAAGCTAATTTTGTAGACATGGGCTTAGATTGAACTCCGATAAATGTTCTGTTTTGCATTTTTGCTCATTATCTATTGAGGATGTAATTACTGCATGTGGTTTCTATGTTGCTTTGAGTGAAAACTATTTGAAGAATAGGAAATTTGTAAATATCTTATACATAACAGTTGACATTGAGCAAGTTTTGTTTGCACTTTGAAAATATTTCTCAAGAATTTTGAACAGGTTTATAACTTTAAATTTCTGTGTCATCGAAGCTGCACATGATTAATTTCATAGTATTTTCAACCATAAGCTCTTTCTGTGTTTGGAAATTATTCGACTCAGGAAAGTTCGTACAATACCGGAGACTGGTGAAACTTTTTACCAGCTGTCGACACGAGGGATGTTAGACAACGGAACACCCTAACCGTTGTCATATACGACATGATAGAACCGCTGCTTGTAAAGCAACAGAGAAAGCTTTCTCGTACTTTGGAACCCAGGAGTTTAATTTTCTTCAACCAGCCATTAAAATCACGCTTTAAATCTCTGCAAGTTTTCTGTAGCAGAATATTTTGTTGAACCAGATACTTTTATAATATTTTGAATATCATGAAGTTGAATCTATTATTTCCATTTGTAAAAAATTGTAAGTCCTTATGCCAGGCTCAAAGCGGCTGCGCTGACACACACGCCACTAAAAATAGTAAATATATTTATGAAGAATCCATGCCTGCAATAACATTTACTTAAGGAATTTAAAGTACGCTATAATTGTAATTATCTGTCAAAATACACAATTAAACGCTACCAAACTGTTTTATGAAATGTGACATTTGGCTGCATCATAAGGATCTATACGAAAAAGTGAAGAAACTTAATATCTTAGATTATTTGGTTAAGATGAAACATTTTATAGAAATTGATTTCAATGATCGTTTCCCTAGCATCAAAATAAAGACTTGCTTGTCAGGAGAGAACATTGGCTGGAACTTTGTACTTTTGTTCGTCAAATATTCCTTATTGCTATAAAAAATAAATTAATGCATTGACTAGCGTAAAAATAACCATTCAAACATAATATTTAATTTATTAATAACTAACATAGACCATAATAATCATGACGTGGTACAGAATAAAAACGTTTTTCTAGTAAAAATACTTTAAGCTTACTTTTAACTTCTCAGATCCTACTCTGTTCTTAGAAAATCATGAAGAGCTATAAATAATACTATGGCATTATAATGAATGTGACTAAAAAAGATATACTGTAGGAAGGGATATTTAGCTTATTTTTGTTTCTAAGATAGTATTGAGATTTTAGAATAAGTGACTAAAAATGATATGGTTCTGTTTTAAAAATGTACATAATATATAAATTCAAGATAAATTATAAGTTTACGTTTCTTAGCAATGTTTTTGCAAGACTTGACAAACCCCTACTTTTCCACAATGCCTTCTTTTTTAATATAGAAATACATTTTGAATCAGTTCTTTCTGATCCCCAGATTGCCACAACGTTATTTAATTCAAGAAAAATCAAAGCATAGTTTGCTGTAAGAATCATAGAAGTTTTTTAAAAGTCTAGGCAATACAAATATTGAGAAACCATACCAAATGCCTGCCGAAGATAAAAAAAAACACCTGAAGTAGATTTGCGTTATCCAGAGAATTAATTATTTTATAAAAAAAAAGTGAAAATCGCACTGACAATTATTGATCTTTGACAAATCCATACTGATTGCGGAAAAAACATTGCTTCAAGTAATAACAAAACACAATCTATTAAGAGTTTTTTTAACTTTAAAAAACTTCGATGTAATAGAAATTGTAAGGTTTTTAAGGTCACCCACTTTTTCTTTTTTGCTCAAGGGCTATATGATAGACAGTATCATTTGGAAAAACTCCACTTAAAAAATTAATTAAGTGAACAAATGGATCGACTATGAATTCTCAGCATGATTTCAGCAGTTTAGATTATATTTTATTATAACCTCAAAATGTATTTTGTTTAAGAGACCTGATTATACATTGTATCTTTCTCTTGGAAACAAGCAATAAAAATAACGAAGAAATGTTACGACTTCCTTATAAATACGAACTAACGGTGCCTGAGTAAATCACTTTGAGCAACAGCTATAAAGAAATCATAGAAGTTCGATACTTTCTTTGGATTGACAATAACAAGGCTTCTTTAAATTTTAAAGGTCTGAGGAGGGAAATAAATCCTTTCTTGCCTTTATTTTCATATATTATTCTCCACATAGTCTTGACTTTATACAAAATGTTTTATATTTCAACTAGCACTATAGATTGTTTAGCAATATTAATACTGGCCCTGTAAACTGAAATTCATTGTTAAAAATTGGTGGCAATATTTCATTTAACGCACTCTTGCGTTGCAGTACTTTCCTAATTTTAATTTTTTAAATTCTGCTATGAACTCAATATTCGGAAAATAAAAAAAATATCTCAAAACTTTTTCGTCTATAGACTTTGAACAAAACTTCATTTCTACACACACAAAAACGGGTTCTATGATGGTGTACTTACGACCATTGAATTTGGCTGAGTGTTATTGAAGCCATCATTCAGTAGGCAAACAAGTACTCTTTTGTTTATTGGAAAAAATGTATATTTCTTTTTTTATTGTTTCTGTCTGCCTATATGTTCGTAGGAAATAAAATGATATATAGACTTAAATATTTGCATGAAACCTCAGCGAAGGCGGCCGGCTACGAGACACGAGGTGTGATACACTCCTATATTGTGTTAGGCGGTAGAACAATCTTATGGATTTGTAAAATTAAAACGTTGAAATGTAAAATCGTATTATACAACGACTTTATACTTTTTTTATATAATATATACATTATACTACAGTTTAAAAATAATAAAATATATTTCAAAAATGTATGGATCCAGTTTTAAAATTAGAAAATACATTAGCTAAACACTGATATTTTAAAGTTAATGTTGATTACCAGACTGTTATTACATTCGTAACTATTCACTTACATAACGACAGTTATTTTCACGTTTTGCCACTAAACGCCATAAAAACTGATTGCCACGAAGTGTAGAGAATCTAAATAAATAGTACGATAGATATCGACGAGTTACAATAGCACAGGGCGGCGATGGAGAGCGGTGCCACGTAATGTCGGAGTCACGATGCTGAACGACAGAATAAGCGACTGGGGTTTAGGGCGACGCCTATCTCAATACCTCGGCTTCGGCGTTAATCTGGGGGCTGTAACGTGTCAAAATGAAACGTGACCGACACATGATCGAACTCATATTGCCTGAGAATTTGACACCATAATGGTGTAGTTTGGCAAATTACAATCGAAAAACCTAATCTTATTAATCCCTAGTTATGAACATAATAAAGGTTTGACGTTTCCCAATATATAATCCGGACAAACACAGTAAATAATGAATGTTCTGCACCTTGGATCCAGAAGTCTCAGGTGTTACAGATTTGTAATGTAATTACTCTATATATAAACAGGCGACAATTTAATTACATAGCTTAAACTTATTGCCACAACATATTGTCGCGTTATTAAGATAGCAACTGTAGTTATTTTGTATTGTATCTGCCATCATAACTTGTAAGATGGCTAGTATTTCCTTATAAGTTTTATGTTTATGATTTGTATATATTTTTTGAAATAAACCATTCTTATTCTTACTTGCATTATAAGAAGATGTACTTCGCGACTGATACGTTTTATTCATCAAATTGACCAACCTAAGATATTTTGTATTATAGATATTAATTTGTTAGAGAAAATCTGAGTATATTTTATGGCTAGCAGTTTTATATTAGGATTTCAATGCAGTGAAAGTATCGTAGATTACTCTGTATGAAAATGGACTTGATCATCATTATATAAACCGAATTGTTTTTAGTGTTGAGGCCACCTTTCATTTGTCTGCAAATGTACCTTTTCATAACTTTCCTACATTGAACTTTTAAAGCAACGAATCAGAGCTGCGATTGAATCAGTTGACACAGCAGTCCTCATCAAAATATGGATGGTGAAATTTTGCTTAAAGTCTACAATGCGATATATGGTTGTCGAGTTGAGCTCAGATAAACTGGCGTAACACTTTTTGAAGTACTCTTTAATCCTATGTAAATATCTTTCTTGAGCTGTATATAGTTTTTTAGATACATTTGATTAAAAGTGTGACATGGCTTTGTGGAAACTCTGTATTTAGGCCTTTATTATCGATTTAAGCCTAATAATCAAAGATTTAGTTACTATCTAGCTAATGTATTGAATAATTGCTGTACTTACAAAGATTATGGACGAATAACATTTAATTTAACTGTACATGAACACTGAGTATTTCTGAGTAAGTTAATCAGTATTTAAGTTGACTTTAATGTTAAATTTAAGGCATTTTTATACTATCAGTGATGAGTAGCCTGGACTGTGGAATCTTCATAAGATTTGAAGTATTTAGTAACTAATATATGGTTACACCGTGGTGGAAAAACTAACAGTAGAGTTACTCTTTCCAGCATGGTTAACATTTGACCATTAATAAGTAGCTAGATCAGACATGTATAGAATAATAAATAACCAATTAATCAACAATGAACTCACGATATTTGATAACAATCGAGTTCACGTTTAATGTGTAAAGTTTTCAGTTATATACTCAAACTAGATTTGTTTTTATTATTGAAACGCTAAAGAAATTCTACGTAGCCTCTCACATTTGTCTTTTTCAAGTAAACTCATTTATCTTGATTACTCTTTGAAAGTAAATACAATTTCAACCCCTCTTGAAATCAAATTATATAAATTCATCATTTTCCTGATAAAAACATCCTTATTAAAGTCGTGGGTGATTTGACTCTCTGTGTACGTTTCACATAGGCGGCTTCTGTATTATTGAACACGTTTCTTAGAATTTGTAAGTTGATAATTTTCAGTAACAAGCAAACAGCAGTTGGATCAGATTACTTTCATATTTCCTTTAAGACGGTTCCTTGAAGGGTATCACTGTTACCAATCAGGCAATCTGTCATTGAGTATAATATTTGCTTTCATAAAGTCATATCAACATCATTAATGACGCTTTTGGAGCTTGTACCTAAAATAAAACCAGTTTTAAGTTGTCAGAAGCAGAATTTTGTGGATTCCGGTAAAGTTTTTTTTAATACGCATTTAATTTCAAAAAATGTATGGAAACTTTTGGTTATAAAATTAAAGGGACTGTTCTATTTTCGAGTTTTTTTTATTTTCAATACCAACTTCAATTTTTTATTTATTGAAAATGCAGGAGGAAAACTTCCCAAGCCAGGTTTCAAATTTTCGTTGGTCCCCCTGTAGTAGGGCCCATCATCTCCCGGGTGGAGAGCCACTGCTACGCCGTTATCTGTTCAGTTAGACGTAGTTTTTATTGTGCATTTTTGTAAAATTGGCCTAATTGATAAGCTGTGTTAATTTTAAAAACTCTTGATAAGTTTGTTTAGAGTATAAGTGTTTTTGTAAATACATTTGTTTTCACGTGTATATTATGAGGTAAATTATATTCATATTACTATGTATTCTTGCAAAAATACCATAGAATACAACTATAGAATACTTTAAAAATGTGTCGCTATCTTTAGCCTGAAGTATTTTTTTTATAATTATTTATTCTCTACAAAATATGAATAAACAAATAAATCGTATTTGTAATGTGACATATCAAATGATATGTAATATTGATTTCATGAACTGCTTCTCATGTACACCAGTCTGTGTACTTGTATGTCAGACTCGGAAGACACTCCTAGAAGCCACTGAACACTCGAGGCCGTGACAGCATAACGGGATCAATTGTTGTGTACAGACGCTTGATTGGTCAAGAGAATTCTAACGTCATAGCTTTGTTACAACTGTTTGTGCTGACTTTTGTGAAATCAAAGCCTTCCTGACACACTGCCAAATACTACCTTAGAAAAAATGTCAAACCCTTTCAAACCCCCTTTGCAATTTTAATGTTTCTTTCAAATGCTTTTCAAAACTATGCGTTGTTATCGGCAATGATTTTGTCAATCCCCAGTCTTTTATTTAGTTTCTACTTGACAGGTGCAAATAATAATATATTAAATTAATAGAATGTTTGCTTTGCAATCAGCTGTTAGCTATGAGACACTACAGTTGTAAATAATTATTATAAATGAACAGAAAATTAGTTTTACTTTTTTTTATTCTGCTACTTCCAGTTGCTCATTCACCTTGAATATTCTGGCAAATATTTTACTGTTGCTTTATAGACTGAGATTCTACGAAAGTTTTGGTTTTCGTCATTAGGCCATTGAATAACGCAACGGAAAATCAAAAATTAATATTAATTCTGCACGTATAGTTTTTACTCACAAGATACAAAATATACATTTAACGAGACTTTAAATTAAGTACTTAAAATCTATTTTAGAACATTAAAACAAATTAAATATTACAATAGCAGTTTGTAAAACTATAATTTATTGCAAGCAGGGATAGATTCATAAATAGGCTTCTCCTACAAAGTGAAATGTTTTTAAACAGACTTCTATTCCAAAAATTAAAAATCCATTATAAGACACAGTGAATAAATCTGAGCACTGGAACATTTCCATCGACACGCCTATAATATACTGCTGAGTGCTACTTCTAAAAACAACTCTAGTTTAACGTAGTTCACGGTTACCATTGCTCTGTGTGAACAGTCTTCTTTATTACGTATATAAAAATTATAATTTATTCCCATCGATGGAACTTACCTTTTTCTATGTAAAATTGAAATTTCATACAAAACTTAAAGTCATCAATACTGAAGACATCAACTATCTGAATATATCTTGCGTATAGTTAGGCTGCATATTTAAATTCCATATTATAGTACTGTACTCAGGTTGATTACAAATTTATTATCCTACGACAATTTCGTTCCTATTATGGTGTACCATAAGACTATTGCTCGCAAACGCTCAACCATATACCATAGAGTGACACGCACCATCATTTAATTCGTCGTATACAGAAATTAAAGCACCATGAAAGAATTCAAGTCTATAGATCAGTTCTTGATATATGTGTGTGTGTGTGTGTGTGTGTGTGTGTGTGTGTGTGTGTGTGTGTGTGTGTGTGTGTGTGTGTGTGTGTGTGTGTGTCGCTAACGCTCAGCAAATTATCTATGATATTATTCTCTCTTTTATGACAAGAAGAAGTGAAATTGCAATTAGTCATAAAAGAACCTTTACGTTGCTTCCGGAGTGATAGGACATTCTGGATGGGTAAAGTTGGGATAAGGGGCCGCCACCTGTCAAGATCCATGACGAAGGATTTGGGCATTGATCTTTTATGTCTCCTTGGAAGAAGGGGAATCCAGTTGTGTACCAGCATCTCCATTCAAAGCAAGGAGGAGGTGGCATGCTCTTTATGTCTAGGCTAGCAACAGCCATGAATCGACACTTAAGGAGCACGACCAACTCCAAACGTTATCTTCTGTAGTTGACTAGACCTATCGATCCAACTAGACCTTGCACCCCAATATCTCAACATTTGCGGTTAGTGATGTGCCGGTTGTGGGCATATTGAAGGATGCCAATATTAGTGACACATCGGTGACACTGGAAGATATAAACCAAGCAGAAGTTTTCCCTCGTGGATAAAACATTTTAGTATATACTGCTAAGTAATCATTACATAACTATATGGAAACGTTTGATTAAACTGCGATTACAAAAATTAGTAAAAAATATTTATTTATTTACAAAATGTGTAAATAAGAAAAAAAATTAAGTTACCGAACATTATCAGTTAGTATCTCCCGATATAGATGAAATATCGCTCAGTTGCCGTAATCCACATCTGATAGCCTTCTGCAGGCTTATACTGATCCTGACAAGTTGGTTCTATAACCGCTACACAACTGCCTCTTGCAACTGTTGTGTAAAATGTCTGGAAACAACAAAATATCCTTTTTAATAACAAAAATTCATCATGCAAAGCTTAATAATTTTACGGAATTAAATACTTTTAATATTCAGAATGTTCTATTTTCTGATAGAGTTATTCAACAGCCGCTATCTTATAATGAATAAAGATGATTAAATGTGGTTTGCGGCAATAGTTTCAAATAATAAACACATTTAAAACTATATCCACATAGATCTAAGGTTGCATTTAAGATTTATGACATCTCCTAAATATAGACCATAAAGGACCCTAGTGACAATAGTTATGGCATAAAAATTGGTTAGATAGAACTATAACATTGTTCAAATTTTATAGGTTTTATCGGTTGTAATGTTGTAGATGAAGCTTATATTGGTAGGCCTACTGATAAATTACTTACATTAAAACATTAAACCAATATTTAACACTTTTATTATTTTGTGAGGCCTTTCGATATCAAAGATATCTTCTTCAGACAAATCACAAAAGTAAATACAGTGATGTATTTGTATTTATACAAATACATATAATAACTCCCCTCCCCGTACCATCTACGGGGGGAGGGGAGAGGATTGTTTTTTTTTAGTGGGTAGGTCTGCCAGTCTGGCAGGAATCCCACACTACCCCCACGTATATCTGCCGGAAGATGGACGGTGGAGTTTAGCGATGGTGGTGTCTTTGGAAGATCTTTTTTCAAACCTCTAAAAAGAAAAACAAAAACAAAAAAAAACTACTTATTTATGTTTATAAGGAGAGGGGGTCATCCTTATACATAATATTTATTAATGCATGACTGATAATGCAGATATTGAATTTATCTTGATACAAAATCAATTCGATAGCAGTATTGAGTACATAATCTGTGTGATCAGTTATATAATACGATTGTGTATCCTCAAGTTGTACCTGGTGTATTTTTAAATTTTAATTCTGTAACTTTTAGTTGATATTTGGCGTAAAATCTTTGCAAAATCAATAGTATCGTCCATTTAATAGCTGCAAAATTGAAAAAAAATTGCAGTCCTTATCCTGATAAATACAAAGCAGAGACAATTTTGCTTAGAGAAATCCCGATCTCTGCATCAAAATCGTTTAGAAGCTTCGGACAGAATCACGGGGAAAACAGATACAACAACTGACATAATTCTATTCTTCAATACGAATTTAATGGGGCACGGAAGTCGAATTCAGGCAGCAAAAATTATCTTGGTAACCACCAAAAAAGTAATATAAACTGCTATGTGAATTGGAATTTAGTAAAGTAGTTGACTAGATTTTAAAAGTGGCATTTTCAAGTACTCGCCCTTTTTTATTAAATTTTTTAAACTTTTATTTGTTGGGAATATTTCAAATAGAACATTTAAATAAAGTTTAAAATGTTAATAGTTATGTTTCATGGGGAATTAAAAAAACATTTTCTACATCACGAAACAGTTGTTCCATGAAAATTTCATTTTAGTTCAATCTCTAAACCTCACTTTTTAATTCAGACACCGAATCATATTTTTTTAACCTTCGAATCGTCCTTAAATAATAAAAAAAGATCGTTTTGGTTGTATTAAAAACCGATAAAATATGCAGGCTGCAGAGTGTTCACACGTATAAAACAAACACAAAACAACTTGTTTTGTATTATTGAAATTGTGGTCCACAGGCTGGGATTTATGTATAAATCAATCATGTACAGTTACACTCTCACATATGAATGTTTCAACAAAAGAGACTTTAATAAAGCAAATATCCCTATGACAGACTGCTTATAATATTATATTATAAATCATACATATAGATTTAAATACATGTCAATACCACTTATTTTACTTAGAGCTGGAGGTAACTTCGACTACAGCATTCAATAATATAACTGAGCTCCACAAAGGGATCCAGGTTAACGTTAAATAAGTAGCCGATGGCAGTAATTCAGAATAGAACTACAGTGGTATATATTATACGAGTGACCTTTTTCTAATATTCTCCTCTGATATGATGACTAGTTTAACACCTTCACTGTGACTAGTTGTGTACCGACCTTAGGACAGCTGAGATAACAGTAACATGCAAATGTGTTAAACTATGATACCTCTCTGGCTACAGAATAGGTTGTTTACACTTTCAATGGGACTATAGTCATGTTACGATTTTAGGATAACCGGGATCATAATAACCTGCACTCACCGCAGTCAATATGTTAATAAGTAAAAGGATGAAGATAATTTACCAAAAAACGACCGCAGTTTTAAAAATCTGTTATTGGTGCTCAGTGCACGGGAGCCTTTTTATGATTAAGAATGAATAAATTTAAATACAAGTTTCTCTATACTTGCTTTAAGCGTCCAATTAGAGATCCATTACTTGAGAAGGCTTTTTTGCTTTTTGTAAGCGATGTTCTTACTATAGCTTTTAAGTTATAGTGTTGGAAATAGTATAACTTTCTTAACGCTATATTGGTTTCATGTCTCTCATATACATATGAGTCGACTGACATTATCAGTATATTTGATATCAACACATTATATCGATTTATGCCTCTGTCTGTAGTAAACCGACTTTAAAACCAATTAGCGCTGAAAACGTGGAAACATAAAATAAATAGCCATTCATAAATCAGAAATATTTACGATCAACGATTATTTGGTTATTTCAAATCGAATACAAATCTATTTGTATGGCATTAAAAACTAGCTGTTACCCGTGGATACACACACTATATTCAACATCGTAGTTTACTTAGTAAAAGCACTTACTATGTAATACGTTTGAACCGTACGACACAAAAGGTTCATATTAGTTCAGTGGTTATTTTTTGAGATTTGAAGGGAAGTCTGACTTACTTATATCAGGTTTTGGGTGTTTAAGAGAATTTCTAAATCGAATGAATTATATTTCCGCTGCCAAAGCTGAGTTTGCCTTGGTGCTGTATCAAAAAAATATATATTATTCATAGGTCTCAGAACCCTACTAGTCACAAAAGAGATTACTCAAGTACTTGTAACCTACTACGGGTTTAAGATATTTCCACCGTTATAGTTTAGTATCCTTGTTGTCCTGATTAAGAAACTATGTGTATATGTATATATATATATATATATATATATATATATATATATATATATATATAATGCCACAGTATAGAGTTTGCCTTCCTGGACACAATAGGAAAAATATTTGTAAACACACGTAGGAGAGAAACCTACTTTGGTCAAAACGTTTCTACTTCCGGCCGTTTACATTCACTTCCGGTCTAATTTATTTACCGTGTATATTTATTTTTCATAAATTATAACTTATGATACAATTTTAATGTAACATGATATTTTGCTAATCAATTACAAAAAGTAATATTTTGACTTACCTGGTCTGTATATTTGTATGTTTTACTAAACAGCTGATTTCAACACTGTACTGTAAAATATCAGTCAGGTTTGCCAACTATCCGAATAGTAGAATAACAATTCCTTTCACAAAACCATACAAAAACGTGTTTTTTTTATTATTTGATGAAAATAGCGAGGTTATTACAATATTTTTGAAATTTGTTAAAATTTTAATTTCTTTTGATTTAGTAATAAAATTGGTCGTTGCATTACAAAAGTTGATTCGAATCTTATATAACCTGGTCTTAATAATCTCTTATTATAATATTTAAAAACTAAACGAAATTCCATACAGATTTCATTTTAAAAACGTTTCAATAAATGTACCAATAAAAGAGTTGTGACAGTTGTGAACATTTTTACAAAAAACAGTTTTGGGCTCAACGACTGACTACGTAACCACTTATTCAACTTGACCACATTAATCTGTTGGTTTCGTTATTACGCACAGCGTAGTCAATTTAATATTTACTATATCAGTTATAGTTTCCGAGATCTCTTCAGTGTGCATAAACTTTGGAATACACTGTACATACGGAACATTTTGAGCACATTTTTGCATGTAAAACAAAATAAAGAAGGATATTCCGGAGCTTCAGACACAACGGAGTAGCTGATGACACTTATCTCGTGTTCTTGTAGAAGAATGCTCACTATCTATGCAAATACCGGATGTCGCCACTATTAACAGCAAGAAAGAGTCCCTGAATGTTGTGTAATTAGTCTTTTACGGGACCATATTTCTCTTTAAATAACATACTTGTGGTATTTGAAACACTACTGATTCTTTTACAATTTGTATAATAATTGCCATTATTATATTATTAAAGCTGTTTTCTGCTCTAAGGAGAATTAAATTATAAAATGTGTAGAATTTAATTTACTTTTTTGTATGAACTTTGAAGTTGAATATATTTCAAATAAATAAATAATCCAAAGCATAGTTTTATTGAAATACTGAGCAAGAAACGTTTTCTTAGATAGCCATTTTAGTTGTGAAATTAATTTAAAGTTACGCTATTCACTTTTAAAGAACATTAGAAACATTACTGTTTCACCTATAGTTTATTATAGAGTTTTGCTTTATGAATACTCATAAACGGAACTACTAAATATAAACTGCCTACGTATGTATTCTTTTTAATCGCATTTTAAAAACCAATCATATTTTTTTGAAGATTAGTCATGTTTTGCTTAGCTAATAAATTATACTTTATGTGTATTTTGTGTAAACAAAAAATATTTGATACAACTGTAAACACCCTTTAGGATATGCGAGACAAAACAAGACGGCCCAGGATGCCGCGTGTCGTTCAAACGCTAATGTAGAGGGAAGATGTCTCTCGTGACTTTGAATTGGTACTTTGCTTAATAAGGGTACAATCCACGTGATGGGATTCCTGCTAAGGACTAAGCCCTTATTGGATTGATCAAGGACCATCATTACAGCTATTCCGTGCTTAATGATTGGGAGTATTAGATGGTTTGTTGTTGACCAACCTTAAAGGCATCTTATAGTATATTTTATTATTAGCAATGGATATCAACTTTTCCACTTAATGGATTTCGTTTTTTCTGAAGTAATTTATAATCCCAATCAAAAAACTATTGCGACACCATTGATGAAGCGTAATGTTTCATTATACTAAAAAAATAACACTTCATACAAAACGTGCATTGTTTGCTTAATGATATCACGCTAGGTTCAATACATAAGCGGATTGGATAGAAATGACCTGGACAAAAGGTGGAAAGTCGTTGAACTAAAAAGTAGAAAGTGAAACCCAAATTATCCTTTTTACCTTGTTGATATATAATCTAAGAATATTTAAATATTAAGATAAAGCATAAAAAATATGGGAAATAAAGAAAACAAAAATTGCTCGTACAAACGTTATACCTATAGATATCGTATAGAACTATCATATGCATAATTATGAAATAAAAAAAGTTCTAACGAATCGCAAACACTCCTGGAAAATACCTAAATATAAAGGTGGATTTTATAGGACATCCAATTTTAAAGAACAAACAAGTGAAATATGTAAAACTGTATAAAGGCTAAAAACCTTATTTTTCCTTTTTCACATTCACATGTCTTCCTCTTATACATACTAATATGTATTTGGTGTTTAATTCTTTCTATTAAATATAAAAACATTAGTGATTTTTTTTATTGTGAATGTTTCAAAGTTAAAGTATATGAAAGGTTATGAATATTTAGTTAATGTGTCAGTTTCTCCTAATACTTTATGGATTTAATAAAGTGATGCTCCATTCCTCTAAAGTTATTACATTGTTTGTCTCGCCCTTTGGCGCAATGTTGGCTGGTTAATTCCTCCTCCTGTCTGTGCCACTTCTCCTTTGACAAGGCGTGGTAGTAATAACTTCATTTATAAGCCCAATCTGTGTCACGGAGCAGATTTTCATGCACCTCCTATACTTTAAACTCATACCTTGTTTACTCACACTATAATATTTGTTATAGGTTTAAAATTGTTTTTGTAAAACCGTTTTACCTACTTTATTATAGAACAAAGACTATGACTATAGAAATGCTTAACTCATTAGTAAGCAGAAGAATCTTGAGGAGTAATTGGGTGTGCATCAAACGAAACGAAAAATAAGAAAAGAAGTAAATGAAAATGAAACAAGTGATTGATTCAACTGTCAATGCCAAGGTATTCGGAAAGTTTTTGTAAAATTCGTCTCACTCGAAATCGTTACGCCACGCCGCTGCAAAAAGCTGTACAAAATAGAATGCCAAACTCTCTATAGAACTTTAAAGTTTAAAAATAGATCAGTGCAGAAATATTAGAGATACAGAGAACTAGGGAGGATTGCATTTATTAGTATATTTATAAGCATATTCAGAGACTGAGTAAGGTATTCTGAGAGCACTCTGCATGTTTAACACATGTCATCACTTTAGGCAACTGAGTTGTAATTTTTAAGTAACAAAACAAATAATGAATATATCTCTCGAAACGTGTTTGGCCTGAAATGATATAATGTGTCATGGGGACATAATCGTATTGAAATGTATACAGTTTAATTTAGAGTTCCTGGATTCCTCACTGTCTAAGAAAAATCGTCACCAATTTAGATCAATTATTCAGTAAAAAAATATTCTTTTTAATATAAGTATATTCTATTATATAATTCTCATAATTCTTCTAACTGTTTCATGAACATGCATATTAACTATTACTCACACGAAAACCAAATGCACAGATAAATGTACTGAAAGTTAAAAGATTGTCTGTAAAATTGTTAATATATAGATCAGTCTTTGGATTAGTTAAACAAGATATAAATATGCCACACCGCGCGTTGCGCCACAGGCTTTTCTAAGGTTTGTAGATCACCATTCAAGTTTTAGCTAATTTAGTTCTGAAATGCTACTTATATTATTATGTCACGTGTTATAATATCATATTAAAGTACTCAGTTTGTTTACAAATTTACTTATTCCTCAATTTTCTCTTTGCTCATGGTAACCGAAAACGCCAATGAAACTATTCGCTGATGCTCAAATAAATCTCAAGTAATAATAATACACCATCATCGAACTCGATGTTCATTTTATAGAAATGAAGCTTCATCGAACTTTTTGATCTGTCATTTCGTTCTCGCGATATCTACGTGAACAGACAGAGGAACATGAAATTTGTCCTGCCCTTCGAGATATGAGCTTCGCTGACACTAAGTCAATACTTCAATACTTTACTCTCTTGCCGAACCTTGTTTTACGATATCTTTATCTGTTTACATTGAGTTTAAATATGTGGAACTCTATTTCAACATCATTAACCACTCCAAATTGATTATATCTTTGTACAATCTGACTGAGAATGATTTTCGTAATTGAAAAGCGGTCTCGGGTATAAACAAATAGAATAACAAAGAACAAGAATTTTCAAGGTAAAATAGCTTTTATTATATTTATAATTATCCTAGTAATTATATTTTATTGAGTATTACATATGATGTAAATAACCTGATCTTCTGTAAGGTTTAAGATTTAAATATTTATATTAATTGTAATATGCCTAGGAAGGATACCAGATAGTCACAGACATCAGTCATTGTCATCTGATAATGAAAACTGAGACGTCCTAAACCTAGTAATATGCCGGACATTTAATCAACATTGTTAGTGTATGAAGTGTTTTACACACTTACTTTATATATACAGAGTGAGTTTTATGTCCTGGTACACCTGGATATAATTTAAAAATCCCGAGATATCTATGTGAAACCTTGACCCTACCTATTATAACATTTTTTTTTTAATTTTTCAAGTTGTTGAAAATTTTGCCCCCCTTTTCTAAAGGGGGGTAAAGGGGGAAACTAAACATTTTTAAATACAAACCCCTATCATGTACCCTTCATTTTAAAGGGAATAAAAAAAGAAATCCAATAATGCAACTAGAGGTCTCTACGTTTATTTTAACAGATTTTATGACAAATTTACAATAATAAAATCAGTAACTGTCTTGTCCTGTTTGTCGCAACATGAGTCAACACTAACGCAAATCATAAAAACAGTTACCTGTTTTAATGTAGCAGGTGCTCAAACTGTTCACCTTCGGCTGTTTGACAGTGTGCTATACGTGTGTAAAAACTTGAGACAGCATTCAAGAAATGATCTCTAGGAATTGTTTGAGATAAGTTCAAAATTCTTTGCGTTAAGTCATGGACGTCAATTGACTTTGTTTTGTAAACCAGATATTTCATGTAGCCCCAAAAAAAGTAATCAAGTGGGTTAAGGTCAGGAAACCTTGCTGGCCATTCCACAGCGCCCCTTCGGCCTATCCAATTTCTTGGGAAGACATTATTTAGATATTGTCGTACTTCAAGGTAAGGGCAAGGTTTCATATCTCGGGCCGTTTAAATTATATCCAGGTGTGCCAGGACATAAAACTCACTCTGTATAGGTACACAATGAAAGTAATGCACATCTTAAAAATAAAAATATTTTTTCATCCAATTTTTGATTCTTCTAAATAGTTTCCTCCTGCATCATTACAACTGCGGAGACGATTCTGCCATGCCTGGAAATCATCCTGGAACTCCTCGACTGGAATTCCTCACAGGAATCGGCATTTCAATCTCTTGAGCAACTCCAGGTAAAATGCTGCATTGACAGTTTGTCCTTGCGGTACAAACTCAAAATTGACGATTTCTCGGGCGGCAAATCTATACAATCAGCATTTCTTTGATGCGACATTTGCCCTTTCACGCCTTTTTGGGTTTAGGGGAAGTTTTTGTGTGGCACCTTCCGAATTGAGATCTCGAAATTCATTCATCCCCAAAGGCCTTTTGAATCATTTGATGTTTCCATTGCATTTATCCCAAACCGTAAATAGAAGGTTCGCGATCAAGTACCGCAGTTCCAGCGAGCGTTTCTTCACGTCATGACACAATAAAAAACGAAGTTTTGACTTCATGCAAAGACCCATCCCACCACTTTTACTGCTTGAAGCGAACTGAGACGGGGAGCGTTTGGAAGGGCAAAACCCCCACCACATTATACGACCAGTCCGAGCGCACTGCTCCAAGCGCGTGGAGAATATCCATGAATACAAATGGATAAAACTAAACAATCTTTTATAAATAAGTTATAATATACTCGGATCTAAGTGAACTTTATTTAAGAAAAAAACTTCTTGAAGCTAAAACTTTCACTTTAAGTACCCAAACCGCTTACAACGTCGATGGATTTAGACAGCTAAAGGAGATGTGGACTGGGACAGCTCGATGTAGCATGTTCTAAAATAATCAAATTATATTATGACCCTCAACTTCCATACAACATAAAACTTTCCCTAGAGATTTTCTTAGATAAATCGTCAACATGGTCTGATCAGGTCAACTTAGAATCAGTCCAGATTCCTAAAGGTTTTACTAACTGCACATCATTCATGGACAAGCTCAATAGGATGCTCTTTATTTCATCCGAATTACAGCGCAGGTTGTTAGCAATAACCAATTCATTGCTTACAGTTATGCAGATTCAACTGCTGCATGTAGCTCTCATGTCTTCCTCTTACTATAAAAATCGTAGTATCATCTACATAGATGACTGAATTCATAGTTAAGTTCATAAGCAGATCATTTATTATTAAAGAAAATAAAAATAGAGTGCGGACTCAAGCAGGACACCAATTGTAACCCATTTTTCAAATGAACTAGAAACATATTGCCGCCTAATTCCAAGATAATAAATAACTATATACAATATACATATAACTGTATATTACAAGCATTTTCAGAGAAACAATAAAATCAGATTTTAAATTTTTGTGGAACTGTAGGGAACATTATCAAATTCTTTCGTTTTATATAAAATTGAAGAGGCAACTGATTCCCTATTATCAAAAGCTTTCAGGTTATGATCAACAGTTTACATGACAGCGTCATTTGTAAACCTTCCAACTCTAAAACTAAATTGAAAACCTGAGATTAGAACATTGTGAATACAGAATAGAGAATACAGTTAGTTGTATATGCATTATGTCATTATAACTTTTAGACAAAATCGGGTCTGTAGAAATCGGTTGATGATTCTGTGGTAATTGCTTGTTGTCTTTGTTGTAGAAGAAAATGTTGAGAGTCAGTGACACCATGTTGTAAACACTTACTTAAATTTAACACTTGAGGAATCGTTATATAATTGATAGTGCTTTTGACAGTGTTATTTAATAGGTTAATAAAATCCTTGCTCTAGAAATTTCTCAACGTTTTCTCTACTCCAACAATCAGTCTACTTCACTTTTGACCTTTCACCAATTAAAACATGACCCGTTGATATAGGACTGTTTCCTAAAAACTCATAACAAATTGTTTTGCTAGGAGAAAGCTTTCAATAAAAGTTGGATTGTAACTTTGTCTTTGAATTTTCATTACAGTACTGACCAAGCACTGCATAATCATATGTTTGCTAAAAGTAAAGTTACGTAACTATGGTGAAAAGGATTGATTCAATGTGAATGTTGAGTTTAGCTCCTGTTCTGTTTTAGCTTCATCGTTGGCGAATTTTTTTGGATCTCTTTAGTCGAACATGAACCCAGATTCCGAGAGTCAAGTCTGTGACAGCGTCTGATTCCACACTCTTCTTTAAGAGGAAGGTGAAGTAAAGGTAAATTCAACATTCACATTGAATAAACCCTTCCCATTTTCCCTACGTTATGTCTATTATTTCATATTAACAATGCATTTTATTTTAACAAAAAGGTGTTGTAAGTCAACTAATGTAATGAGTAATATTACAAATTAGTAATTCTAAAGAATACAATGAAATAATGCCATTTCTGTTTACTACGAGAGAGGGATGACATTGTTAGTGGACACCAATGAACAGCTCCGCTAATGTGTAGGTTAACAGTCAACGATAAACCAATCATTGTTGTTTGTAACCTGATTTCCTTTGTACTATAACATTAATTAATTGCTTATAAACCCACCAGCACAGTTAACACAAAACAAATTAATCTTAATGGAACACAGCTCACACCACCACCCTAAGGCAAGATCTGAAAACTACTACATACTGAATATAGTGCAGTTACTGACTTGTTTACTAGATGTAATAAGTTTGAATACATTTTCATTGTCCTTAAATACTATTTTTAGGTTTATGGAAAACATTAAAGTTATTGTAAGATATGAAAATAGTGTCTATCTTTTCTTATAGAAATGGTGCTAACTCTTTATTTAATGTAGAATATACATATTATTAAATTACAAACGTCGAAAAAATTTGTTAAAAACCTCAGTATCTAAAATCGTGCTCTTATTCTTCCACAGGGTAGAAAGTATTAAATACTACCGGATGCTTTAAACGAGCATTTCACTCCAATGGAGGCACACTAAACCACAGTCCTACACCATCCCCCAAACGAGGCTGAACCAACCCATAATATGCCGTTATTAAGACTTTCTGAGGAGCAATGTGTAGCAAGGCTCCTGTTAAGCAAAACACCTCTAGCAACTCTTAAACAGACACTTTCAACTTTTACTCAGGTTAAACCTCGATCAATATGCACGCCTAAGATTTTAATTGAATTTAATTTCTCTACGACTTCATAGTCAACAATTATAGTAGCTATATTAAATTTCCTTGTTCTGTAAGAATTCTAAATTCTGTGTCAAAAACATGTCTCTAGTCTTTAAATTTTCTCTGAAAATATTTGAATATAATAAGAAATAAAAAATGTATTGAAAATATTTTCAAGTCGTAATAAGTTGTTGCTGTAAAGCAGAGAGTCGTATCATCCTCCCACCACTGGGAGGGAGCGGTTAACTTAATGTAATTGACTTGCCCATGTGTATAATCCTAGAAACAATCGAAGCGAGCACAAAGAGGTATATTTGCTTTCAAAAGACTCAATACTACTTTTAGAACAATGATTTTAATTTACTTGGTTACAGTTGAGGATATATATCGAAATTAAATCTTTCATATATAAGCTTAAATGCCACTCCGATGCTCGTCACTGGATGTCCTGATCGAATCAAATCAATTTGTTAAGATTTTTCTTATATTAATGAATGCTTCAATATAATTATATCATAAACCTTACTTTATAATGTTTAACATGCAACTGCAACTTATTACAATCAAATATTTCTGAAATACAAACTAATATTAGGTCCATCTAAAATAAATATTATAAAATTATCTGAATCCTTATATTTTCTATCCAAAAGGTTTTTATAACGTAGTAAAGCATTTTTTTTTCGATGAAATAATTGTCAGAGAAATATTTTATTGGCTGAACGTTATCAAATCATATCATCAGAGACTGGAAAATGTTCATTTTCGTTTGTCTATTTGTCTCTGCACTATATCTCGAAATTGACCTATAGACTTGAAATTTGTCATGTAACTTCATTTCTATATAGCCAATAATGAGTTCGATGATATTGCATGTCACTCCATAGAACTTGGTTGAGCATTATCGAATATTATTTACGTTGTTTTAATGGTTAACCACCACAATAGCAAGGAGAAACTAGCAGAATAAATAAATGTTAAAACAAGCTGAGTACAACCCTATGTGTGACATGTTAAACACATGTTGTTTATTCATACAGAAATAATGGAGTGGAAATTCAATGTGTTAAAAGTTGGTGAAAAGTTTTGATTTCATCGCACACTGTCATTCTAGTACTCTCTCTAACTGAACCTTTATTGTCTACACTGTGCTATGCAACCTCACTCAATATACACATAACTACGTAAAAGTTGGTGAAAAGTTTTGATTTCATCGCACACTGTCATTCTAGTACTCTCTCTAACTGAACCTTTATTGTCTACACTGTGCTATGCAACCTCACTCAATATACACATAACTACGTAAAAGTTGGTGAAAAGTTTTGATTTCATCGCACACTGTCATTCTAGTACTCTCTCTAACTGAACCTTTATTGTCTACACTGTGCTATGCAACCTCACTCAATATACACATAACTACGTAAAAGTTGGTGAAAAGTTTTGATTTCATCGCACACTGTCATTATAGTACTCTCTCTAACTGAACCTTTATTGTCTACACTGTGCTATGCAACCTCACTCAATATACACATAACTACGTACAACAAATAGTATAAAATGGTGCAGTTAAAAGGTCAAATTATAAAGTAGTATTATACAACGACTGTATATAAATTTAAAGTTTAAAAAAAGGGTTCTAACAAATATTCAAACTTATGTATAGAAATTTAAAATTAGAAAAGACATTGGATAAACAATTATATTTTTAATGTAATGTTAAACACCAGACTGTTATTACCTTTGTAACTATTCACTTACATAGCGACAGTTTTTTTTTCATGTTTTGCCACTAAACGCCATAACAACTGATTGCCACGAAGTGTAGAGAATCTAAAGAAATAGTACGATAGATATCGACGAGTTACAATAGCACAGAGCGGCGATGAAGAGCGGTGTCACGTAATGTCGGAGTCGCGATACTGAACGTCATAATAAGCGACTGGAGTTTAGGGCGACGCCTATCTCAATACCTCGGCTTCGGCGTTAATCTGCGGCTGTAACGCGTCAAAATGAAACGTGACCAGCACATGATCGAACTCATATTACCTGAGGGTTTGACACCATAATGTTGTTGGTTGACAAACTAGAACCGAAAATCCTTAACATAGTAATCCCTAATTATGAACTTAATAAAAGTTCGATGTTTCCCAATATATAACCCGGACAAGCAAAGTAAATAATGAATGTTCTGCACCTGGGATCCAGAAGTCTCAGGTGTTACAGATTTGTAATGTAATTACCCAATCTATAAACAAATCTGGAATACATTTTGTTGGCGACTATTACACAAATTAAACTTGCAGTATAAAACGAGATTATACTTCTCACCTGACACGTTTTATTTTAACGTTAAGTTTTGTTTTATAAAAATGTACAATTTACACAAAACGTACGTGAATGTTATGGTTTCCTTTAATTTTCTTGGTGGATTAACTTGAATATCATTTTTAGAAAGTTTATAATGTAACTAGAACAATTGAATAAATAGATAACTTTTCTATAAATATCATGAAATATCAAACATTTTAAAATTCATCATTAAAATGTTTCCACAAAGCCATTTCACACTTTTAACTGGTTATAGCTACCGTATCATTTAAACAGATCTATAAAGCATATATAAATTCAAACAGTTTTTTATAATGTATTGTGTCAATTACCTGAATTACTCTGAGCTCTCATATGTGGGTAACGTTTTACAAAAACAGCCATAACGGCAATTTTTAGATAAAAGTTGATTATATGTCATGGCTAGTAATTGTAATTTCAGTGCAACGAGAGTATCGTCGAGTGTTTCTCTTAAGTCCCTCTGAAAGACGCAGCATTTCTTGATAAAATAAGATGTGTAAGGGAACAGACTGGTTATTGTACAAAACAGACTGGTATTGTATTGTAGCGGACTGGAAACCTTTAACCAAGAGAACAAACCGTCTACAACATTCAAACCCCATTTTGAATACAGTTCTTAAATTTATTGGTCTTAACCAATAAATTTAAGAACTGTATTCAAAATGTGTCCACAAAGCCATTTCACACTTTTAATTGGTTATAGCTACTGTATCATTTAAACAGAACTAACAATAGTCGAGGTTCTTAAACCTCAACTATTGCATGTTTTAAAGCCGGATGAACAATTACAGGTTATTACAGACTGTTGCTTTTCTGTATGAAAATGGACTCGATCAACATTTTATAAACCGAATTGTTTTAGAGTTGAGGTTACCGTTCACTTGCCTGGAAATGTGCATCTTCATCACTTTCGTATATTGAACACTTAAACCAACGAATCAGAGCGTCGATTGAATCAGTTACTCCAAAAGTCCTGATGAAAATATGGGTGATCAAAGTTCGCTTGGAAGTCTAAATGGTGATTTATGATGGTCATGTTAAGCTCAAATAAACCGACGTCAATTTTGATAAAGTTATCTTTATTTCTATGTAAATCGTAAATACTTTTGTAAATAAATTTGTTTAAAAGTTTAACGTGACTTGTAGAAACACTATATTTAGGCTTTTATTGTCTTTTTAGGGCTAATAATCGAACATTGACTAACCATCTAGCTAATTTACTGAATAAATGCTGTACCTAGAATATAGATAAACAACAGTTAATTCACACTAAGCCTTTCCGACTAAGTTAATTACTATTTAGATTAATTTTATTGCTAAAGTTAAAGCAATGTTTATACTATCAGTGAGTACTAACCTGGATCATGGACTCATAAGATTTAACTAGTATGTAGTACCTAGTACCTGGTTACACCGTTGTGGAAAAACTAATAGTAGAGTTACTATATCCAGCGTGGTTAACATTTTGCTATTAATACTTAGCTATATCAGACATATATAAATAAAATAAATAATTAGTGAATCAACAGTTAATTCACGATATTTTACAACAATAGAGTTTAATTCACGCTTAATGAGTAGAGTTTTCAGTTATACAATCAAATTAGATTTATTATTTTCATTATTAAAACGCTAAGGAATCCTACGGAGCTCGCTTTTTGTCTTTTCCATGTAAACTAATTTATCTTGATTACTACTTGATAGTAAACACAATTTCAATCCTTCTTGAAATCTAATTTTACAAATTCATCATTGTCTTTAACCAAAAGAAAACATCCTTATTATAGACGTTGATGATTTAAATCTCTGTATAGGTTTCATTTAGCCGGCTTCTGTATTATTACAACACGTTTCTTAGAATTTTGTAAGTTAATATTTCAGTAACAAGCAAACAAGGATCAGATTACTTTCATATTTACTTTAAGATGGTACCTTCAAGTGTATCAGTGTTTTCAATCAGGAATCTATCATTAAGAATAATGTTTGGTTTCATAAAGTCGTATCCACACCATTAATAACCCTTTTTCCTCTGTAACTAAAAATAAAACTAGTCTTAAAATGTCGGAAGCAGAATCTTGTTGATTCTGGTAAAAAATTGTTTTAATAGGCATTTAATTTTTTTGTAAATACATTTGTTTTTACATGTACAAATATCTACATCATGTACATTACGAGGTGGATTAATATTCATATTACTATGTATTCTTGCAAAAATACAGTTCTCAAGCAACTACTTAAAGTTTTTTTAATGTGTCCTTGTATCTTACCTGAAGTAGTGTTTTTATAAACTTTTATTCTCTATAAAATATATTAATAACTATTCAAGTCGTATGTATAGTGCAACTTAGCAAATACTGGTCCATGCACTGGTTCTCAAGCACACCAGCCAATATACTTGTATGTCAGACTCGGAAGACACTCTTAGAAGCCACTGAACCTCGAGGCTGTGACAGCATTCCGGGATCAATTGATGTGTACAGACGCTTGATTGGTCAAGGGAATTCAGTTGTACACCACCGTCATAGCTTTGTGACAGTGAAAATGGCTTCTATGAAATTAAAGCCTTCCTGACAAACTGCTATATATTAGTTCATAAAACATTTGAAAACTAAGCCACTTTTTATAGTTAGTTTCTACTTGACAGGCACAAATAATAAATTAAATTAATAAAATATGTGTTTGGCAATCAGTTGTTTGCTGTGAGACACCACAGTTATAAATCATGATAAATTAGCAGAAATTAGTTTTTTTTAACAATTCTGCTATTTCAAATTATTCTTTTATCCTTGTTTTGTTCCGGTAAGTATTATACCGACGCTTTATAAACTATGGGAGTTTTAGTTTTTGAAACTTTTACTTCAACAATAAAATTGGCTCATTAAATAACATGACGGGACATCAAAAATTAATTTTAGCTTTGCATGAATCGTTATTACTCATACGATGTAGTTAGCCTTTTAAAATACATATTTAACTAGACTATAAATTAATTATTAAAAATATATTTTGAACGTAAAAAATAAAGTATTATAATAACAGTTTTTAAGACTATAAATTTTTTTAGGCAAGGATGGATTAGTAAATAGGATTCTTCTACCAAATCAAATGTTTTCATAATTTTATTCCAAAAATAAATAATTTATTATAAGACACAGTAAGTGAATAAATCTGAGCGCTGGGACACTGTCATCGACACGCCTATAAAATACTGCTGAGTGCTACTTCTGAAAACACCTATAGAGTAACGTTCTTCTCCATTACTATCCCTTCTTGTGAACAGTCTTCTTTATTACGTATATCAAATTGATAATAATTTAAGTGATTTATCTATAAATATTGTGTTTTTGAAAATTGTGTTACATAGTTTGTAAGTTTGAACATGAATATTTAAATTTGTTACAATCGAAATCGATTAACCTTCTATCAAACTATTACGAGGACATGATAGCAATATTAAATCTCATTGCAAGACAGGTGTAAGCCATGATACATCAAATGTCGCAAAACATCCATCATTGAAATTGCATGCAAAATCTGTATTCTCTTATTTTATTCAGGAGATATTTGTGAGCAGATTGTAGCAGAGAATCGTAGAGAAAAGGCAATTTTACATGCCCCCAACAGGCAAAATATATTGTGCTACCCTACTGATTGACTGCCTTCAGTGACGCTGAACATTTATAATGGTACATTTCCATACATGAGTTTCCTTGAATCCATCATGGAACCATTTCTATGTAGAAATGAAATTTCATACAAAATTTAAAGTCTTATGTTAATGCTTTTTTTAATATATCTTGGGAATATTTAAGCTGCGTGCATAAATATCACATTATTGTACTGTACTCAGATTATTTGCAAGTTTATTTATTCTGCGACTATTCTTGTTGCTGTTGTGGTTTTCCATAAGACTAATGTCCACTCCATGTTCCATGGTTTAATGTAGGACTAATGTTCGCTAACGCTCAACCAAATACAATGGAGTGACATGCACCATCACTGAATTCGTCGTTGTCTATACAGAGATGAAGCATTATGCAAAACTTCAAGTAAACAGATCAGCTCATTCTCTATTCATCGTACGCACAAGACACACAATCATAAATGAAACTTTTCTAGTCCCTCAACTGACAGTGTTCACAAGCGCTTAACAAATTATCTCTAATATTATTTAATATGTATATTCTCGGTTTTAAGACAAGAAGCAGTGAAAAGACTTAGACATAAAAAGGCCTTTGCATTACTTGTTATATGATATTCTGGATGGGTAAGGTTGGGTGTAGGAGCCACTTCCTGTCAAGATCCGTGGCGAAGGATTTGGACACTAATCTCAGTTTTATGTCCTTGCAAAAAGGGGAATCCAGTTTTGTACTAGCCTCTCCATTCAAAGCAGGCAGGAGGTGGTATGTCCTTTATGGCTGTGCTAGCAAAAGGCCTTAACATTTAAGGAGCACAACCAACTCCAAAAGTCATCTCTTGCAATAGGCTAAATTTATCGACCTACCCTTACAGAAATATCCCGACATCTGCTGTTATTGATGTGGTATTTGTGGACATATTGAATGATACCATATTTAAGTGACGCGTGTGTTTTTCTGTACCCAGTGTAGGTTCAACTGGAAGGTATAAGCCAGCCAGAAGTGACCTCTCGTGTAAAAAATGGTTTAACTATATAATGTTAAGTAATCATTACAGAACTATATGTTAAAGCATGCTTCTTTAGCAGTTTTAAATGAAAATGATTACTATATTTTTATTTCTTTGCGAGATGTTTACATAAAGGAAAACATTTAAAATTGCCGAAAATTCTCAGTTAGTATCTCCCGATAGAGATGAAATATCGCTCAGTTGCCGTAATCCACCTCTGATAGCCTTCTGCAGGCTTATACTGATCCTGAGAAGTTGGTTCTATAATCGCTACACAACTGCTTCTTGCAACTGTTGGGTGTTCTGGGAACACTCCAATATTCTTTTTAATTACAAAAATTTACAGTTCAAAGTTTCTATAAATTTACGAAAATTATAACTTTTAATATTAATATGTTCTTAAGAATGTTCTAAATTCTGATAGAGTTATTCAACAGCTGCCTTCTTGTAATGAATAAAGCTTATGACATGTGGTTTACGTCAATAGCTTCTAATAATTAAGACCTTTAAAACGATATCCCAATTGACCTAAGCTGGCCTTTAAGATATCCGTTACATTCCCACGGAGCTTATCCCGAAATGTAGCTTACTTCAACGTTTATTTCATAAAAAACTAAGATAGGACTATTATTTTGTGCAAAATGTATAGATTTTATCCGCTATGTTGAGAAACGTTGCGGTACTTCTAGATATTACACACGTCTTGTATAGTATATGTATACGGTATCGTAATGTACACATTATATTAATTTTTTATGTCTTGAGAGGTGGTACTTCTTTATATATATATATATATATATATATATATATATATATATATATATATATATATATATATATATATATTATATATATATATATATATATATAGAAAATATTCATGAAAGTACGACTCATAAAAACAGATATTTACAGATTACATATATCTGCCTGGCCACAAAATCAATTCAATAGCAGTATTACTAGTGCCAGATATACCATTTGGCAGACGAGGCCTCGGCCTAGGGCCAAGGATTGAGGGCACGGAGTGTCACATTAATATCTGGAACTCGAATATCATTTAGTACTACGTGGCTATAGAGTGGTTCTCCCACTCATTAATTTTAACTTCAATGCTAAGATCCGAAATTATCGAACAACGCCTTTCCACGTGAAAGAAGACAATATTGTTAAAATCAAACGATTGCAAAACAGCCGAATAATTCTAATAACAATGCCTACAGCGAGGCAATAAAGTAGCTCTTTCACCACTCTCTTCATGTCGTATTGTAATTTGGCTTTAAAATTTTTAACAATACATATTTACGGTGAAAATAAATACGATAAAGTGGTTCTCCCACGGAAACGCCACACTGGCGGTTTTCGTGTTAAAACGAGCAGGCGCCGGCCTCGATAAATTAACAAAACATGTTCAATTAAATCTTTTTTGATTATTAAACAATGGTTTCCAAAATTACACGGCCAAGACAATAACCTTAAGAACTTCACAATGTTACCAATACCGAATATCTTGAAACACCCGTTAATAATCAAAGTTAAAATGGTAGTTCAATAACAACTTTTTCATATAATTCTAAAATTTTAAACTTCCCACTCAAAAATAATACATTTGTACCTTTTATCTTGTGTAAATAAATGTCTTTTGGTCTTAATCGAATCACAAGTTTCCGAGCTATGAATTTTGAAAGTTGCAGTTTGGTTGAAAAGCATACCAAATCCATTTCGTTATTGACATAATCATCTGACGTTATAGTTTTTAAACTATTTTCGCATATTTTTAAACGCAGATATAAAAAATATAAATTTTAATATAACTTCAATTTCCAAGAAAGATCTAATGGTTAGTTTAAATCATAATATGTAATAGGATTATATATTATGTTTTTGGTGGATTTGATTCAGAAATTATATGGAGAAGTAAACAAATCGTATCATCATACATCTAATCAAAAATACGTTAGTTCTATGTGTCTAACATATTTGAATGAGACTGTAACACATAATCAAATCGAGGAATCGAATCAACCCTAAAACTCTTATAAAATTAATTTAATGCATTGTGTTTTTTAACTCAAAAGGTTCTATTTAGTATACGATTATATTCATTCTTATAGAATGATTAATGTTGAATTCGGATTGCCAAATTCCTAATGTTCAATAAATAAACATAAAATTATAAACTATATGTTACGCATAAGTCTTTTGTATATATCGTAATAAAAAAGGTCAAATACAACCTTTTTACTCTTAGTTATCGATATACTGTATCTATAAATATAAATAGAAAGAAATTTATAGGTATGGTTTAGGTTAAAATTAGTTTTAGGTAAAAGACCTTTAAAAATTGTGCTAATAAACTGTCGGCACAATAGAATTATATACTTAAGTAGTTATACATTTTAAATAATATAAGGGGAGAGTGGGCCGCGTATACAACTTAGCCAAAATATCTAATCCGAGTGTACATAACCCGTGTACTCATAATACATATTGTCTTAAATTTGTTTTATAATATAACTGGGTACCTTAAAGTTGTATCAGATTTTTTAAATGTTAATACTGTAAAGTTTGGTTAATATTTGGTGTAAACTCTATGCAAACTATATTTGGTATCCTTCATGTAGTATTTGAAAATTGACAAAAATTGCATACTTTTTGATAGGACCAAGGCCGAGACATCATTGTTTAAAGAAATTCCTATCTCTGCATCAAAATCATTTAAACTTTTTGAGAAAGAATCACGAGGAAAACAGATACAGAAACGGTCATAGTTCTACAGTCTTCTCCATTATAAAATCAGTGGGGCGCGGATGTTATTCAGGCAGCAACAATCTCTTTGGTAACCATCAAAGCAGTAATATGATCAGCTATGTGAACTGGCTTTTAATGAAATATTACTCAATATTTGAAAAGAGCAATTTTCAAATATTCATCCTTTTCTTATTTCAAATTTTTAATCAGTAAGAAATTTAAGAAGCATAAGAGTTATGTTTCATGTGGAAATTATAAATAAATTTACTATAGCAGAACAAACTTGTAACTTGAATATTGTGTATTAGTAAGAACTCAAAATATGAACTTTTAATTTAATTTTTCATTTCATTAATAAAATGTAATTGATGATTATTGTAGCTGAATTTTAAGGAAACAGATAAAATTTGTAGGTTGCAGAGTAGAACAAATATAAAACAAACACAAAACAACGCTTTTAAAAATTACTTAAATTGTTGTCTAGAGGCTGCGATTAATGAATAGTGCTACCTAAATCATTTTACTTAAATAAAAAAATATCTCTGTGACAGTTGGCTTATATTATTTCATAAATATACCATATATACAGTTTTAAAACACACAGAAGAACCACTTCTTTAACTTAGACCTGGAGGTAACTTCGGCTATAGGATTTAATAATATAACTGAACTCCACAAAGAGATCCAGGCGTTAAATAAGTAGCGTATGGCAGTAATCCAGGATAGAACTACAGTAGTAGATATTACACGAGTGACCTCTCTCTGATATTCTCATAAACATTGTCCTCTGATATGATAACTAGTTTAACACCTTCACTGCGACTCTAGTCGTGTACGTTAGGACAACCGAGATAATAGTAACCAGTTAATATGTTAATAAGTAAAGGAATAATGATAATTGCTCACGAAACGACACGAAAAAAACGACGGTTTTAAAAATCTTTTATAGATGTTCAGTGCATGATAGTCTTTTTGTTTTAAGAATGAATACGAGGTTCTCTATAAAGCTTTAAGCTTATAATTACAGATCCAAAACTTTCGAAGACTTTGTTAAATATTTACCTACTTTAAATTAGAGTGATAAAATAGTAGAGCTTTCTTAAGTCTACATCGGTTTTATGTCTTTCACATACTTTATACATATAAAGTCGTCTGACATTGTCTTTATATTTGGTATCAGCACATTGTATCTTTTTAATTATCTGTAAACTTACTCTGAAAAATTAAACAGTAAAAGAAATAACCATTCATGAATCTGAAAGATTTAGGATTTTTTTCAGAACCGAACACAAACCTATATGTAATGTATTAAAAAGTAGCTGTTACCCGCGGCTTCGCACTCAGTATTCAAAATCGTAGCCTACTTAGTAAAGAACTTATAATGTAATATGATTGAGCCCTAAGACATTATTAAAATTTAAAACTGATGTACGCGTACAGGAGGTTCTTATTATTGCTTTCAGTGCTATTTGTTGAGGATTTGAAGGGACATTTGGACTGACCCATATCAGCTTTTGGGAGTGTAAGAGAATTTCTAGTTAACATTAACCGATGCTAAAACTGAGTTTGCCCTTTTGCTGATAATAAACATATACATCGGTCTCGGAATCCTCCTAATGTCAAAAAGAGTTTACCTACAGTACTTGTAATCGAATTCCGATCTAAGGCAGTTCCACCGCCATAGTTTAGTTTCCGTGTTGCCCCGATGAAGAAACTACCTAGAAATAAATAAAGATAATACTGAGAAGCCTACTTCGGTCAAAACATGTCTACTTCCGTTCGTTGAAATTCACTTGCAGTGTAGTGTATTTCCACAGTCCAGTTTGTCATGTTATCACAACCAAGAAAAAACATATATACATTATATTTCACTGTACTGTACTGAGTACTTGATAATTCAATAGAGGCAATATGTGTAAACACGTAGAATTGAGAAACCTAAGTTGGTCAATAAGTGACTAATTCTGCTGTTTAAATTCACTTCCGGTATAATATATTTACGGTGTCACATTTTATCCTAATTGCCCTTAATAAGAAAATATATCCGTATGCCGGTTTCGGAAACCCATTTCGGTCAAAAAGTGTCTGAATGTTTGTAATATATTTTCGATCTAAGATATAGTTGGCCTTGTCATGGTGAAACATTATACTGCATACGTAACACTAAGAAGCCTACTACGGTCGAAAAGCATTTATTCCCAGTATATGGTGAAACTCTTACTAAGTTGCAACATTAAAAAAATAATCTTTTATACTAGGTTTTGTTTTATATAAATCTTGTTGTTTTTAAAGACTGTTGTCTGAGAAAAGTGGCTTGTTGTGGCATGTTAGCCTTTATTTCTCTGTTTTTTCTTTAAGCCACTGTATATTCAGTATCGCAATGTCAAGAAAGATTCAATAAACTAGATTCGAGCACCTGGTGTGCAAAGATTCCATAACTTTGTTCATTTAGATGTTGTTCTAACTGTGCTGTAAAATTTAAATAGTAACTTTATCTTAATTATGATGTACAATAGTTATCAAGCACTATATACTTTACAGAGTCAACATCTGTTTAGGGTAAGTTAAATTTCTATTTTGAAAGATAAATATTATCATTACTTTTCTGGTTTCTGAACATTATTTAGTTACCTTTTTCTCTCTTTTCTCACATAAACCTTTCTCAGACTTCAACTAATATTAAGAAACAAATATCCAAAACTGTCCATATTAGCGTTTAGCAGCACATGTAATATTCATTTTTATTTATAAGTTAAAATATACAGTGTGAACCAAATTGTTGGGATCTTGGAAACTATAAAAGGTACAGCAAATACTAAATGGTCAAAGATGTGTGTAATAACAAGACCAACACATTAATGTTGTTAAGTGGTTTATTGGTTGAGTCGTTTACTCGCTGGGCTCAAAAAATTGTTTTTGTCAAAAGTTTCAAACTGTCACAGCTCTTTAAATTAGTATCTATAATCTTTTTTAAATGAAACCTAGACGATCTTTTAAGTTTTTAAATTTATATTTAATTTAATTTTAAATATTTATTTATTTATATTTTAATAAAACAAAATTTAAAATGACTATCAAGCAGAGGTGTAGAAACGTTGGTCCGCACGTTCTTAAGATTTGGCATCATTAGATGTTTTTATTTAAGAATAAATCACCATAAAAGTTTATACGCACAGAGTAACTCGCAATGTTGAAATTGTGAAGGATTTGCGTGTTGCATGTTGGTTTTTGAACACATTTTGTAAATTTAAAGCTACTCAAAAAACTGATTCTTTACATTTACATTCCTATTACATAAAGCAATTCAATTATTTATTAGATTAATTTTAGGGTGAATAAATGGAGTTGCCTTTAAATTAAATTAGGTTGTTTCATTATTTTTACATGATTATGTGTAATTTTAATAAAAATTATAAATTATGATACATTTTGAAACTAACATGCTATTTTGCTTAAAAAATTACAAAAAATTCAAAAACGTTCATTTTTAAACTGATCTTGTCTGGCAATTTCTATCTTTTATCAAACAATTCCACTTTCAACGTAACCACTATTCAACTTGACCACATTAATCTGTTGGTTTCGTTATTACGCACAGCGTAGTCAATTTAATCTTTACTATATCAGTTATAGTTTCCGAGATCTCTTCAGTGTGCATAAACTTTGGAATACACTGTACATACGGAACATTTTGAGCAAATTTTTGCATGTAAAACAAAATAAAGAAGGATATTCCGGAGCTTCAGACACAACGAAGTAGCTGATGACACTTATCTCGTGTTCTTGTAGAAGAATGCTCACTATCTATGCAAATACCGGATGTCACCACTATTAACAGCAAGAAAGAGTCGCTGAATGTTGTGTAATTAGTCTTTTACGGGACACTATTTCTCTGCAAACGACATACTTTTAAAAACATTAACAAACATGACTGGTGTTTAAAACATTGCTAATTGTTTTACAATTTAGATAATTCTTACCATATTTTAATTATATGATCAAAGCTGATTTCTACTCTGAAGAGAATTTTAATCTTAAAATGTATCAAATATTAATTTACTTACTTATACGTATGTTAAGGTTACACATTTAGTACATACTTTATTGTAAAATAAATCAATTATCCAAAGGATTGTCTTATCGAAATACTGTGCAAAAAACGTTTTTCTTAAATGACCATTTCAGTTGTGAAATTGCATTTAAAGCTAGGCTATTCACCTTTAAATAAAATTATAAAAAATATGTTTTACGTATTGAGGTGTTTAGCATAAAATATCTGCTTTAAGAAAACTCATAAACGGAACTTCCAAATATAAACTACTCACGTAAGTATTTCATTTAATCACATTTTTTAAAGATTGGCCACGTTTTTTTAAATTAAATTAACTAAATTTCATGTATATTTTATGTAAATAAATAATATTTGATAACACTGTGAACACCCTTGAGGATATGCGAGACAAAACAAGACGGCCCAGGATGCCGCGTGTCGTTCAAACGCTAATGTAGAGGGAAGATGTCTCTCGTGACTTGGAATTGGTACTTTGCTTAATAAGGTTACAATCCACGTGATGGGGGTTCGTGTCAAGGACTATACTTAGCTTTTAGTGAATTGAACAAGGACCATCATTACAGCCGTCAGGTGCTTGATAATTGGCAGTATTAAATAGTTTGTTAATTGTGGATTTCGTGTTTTCTGAAGTACGAGTAATCCCCGTTAGCTAACTAATGCGACGCCACAGATGAAGCTTTATGTTTCATTATACTTAAAAACAACACATTATACAAAACGTGCATAGTTTTCTTAATGAAATGACACTATATGCAATACATAAGAGGATTGGATAGAACGACAGAGGCAAAGGGTAGAGAGTCATTAAAATACGAGTAAAAATAGGAAGTAAAACCCAAATTATTGTTATTACTTTGTTGTTAATCCAAGAATATTTAAATATTAAGATAAATTATCAGAAATATGGCATATAAAGAATACAACACATTTGTGTTTTACAACTATTATACCTATAGATACATAGAACAATCCTTTTCATTATTATGAAACAAAAGTTCTATCGAATTGCAATAACTCCTGTTAAATTCTTTAATATAAAGGTGGATTTTAAAAGACATCAAATTCCAAGTATCAAACAGATAAAGTATGTAAAAGGCTACAACACTTTTTCATTCCCACATTGACATGTGAATTGTCAATCTTGTACATATAAAATAAAATGTATTTTGAGTTTTATTCTTTCTATTAAATATTAAAACTTTAGTGATTTTCTATTGAGGATTTTTTTAAAGTTAAAATGTATGATCGGATTTGATTGTTTTATTTACGTATCAGTTTCTTATAATATTTTCATCATCAAAAAGTATATTTTCTCAATGAGGCAGTTTGTTTCAAATACAGTTACTGTTTTTTTTGTAAAATTATTCAGTAAATCTGTAATTTAATATTAGATCAAAATTTGAAGTTAACTTGTGATCAAATATATCTTACATATTCAACATTATAACTTATATCCGAGACTGCCAAGTTCATGCAAAATGTGGAAACTTTGAACTGTTTTTTCTGTAAGTTTTGGTAGCAAATCCCGTAATTACATTTCCACAAATCAAATCCTAAATCAAAATTAAAACAAGGGAAAATATAATATTTTAAATTCAAATGTTAAAGCAAAAATATGCAATAGAATCAATTAACATTATATTGTAATGTGTATACATGGTGTAAGGTTAGTATATTATTATTTTGGTCAACTTGAATAGCGTTTGTTTTTTTTAGTTTCTAAATAAACTAAAGCAAAGTATAGTACTTCTTTAATAATATTTTAGCTATTTTATATTGTTCATACATATACACATACTTCTACATTGTTAATGAGAATAATTGCTAAGATCAACTACAAAAACTGAATACAAAAAATTATTTTATTTTTATTTTAGTTATTATTTTAGGTGTTCTGTCTGTATTGTGTTAAACGTAGAAATTAATATTATGGTTTGCTCAAAAACCACACATAAAATTTTTATATCTGTAAAATACATGACATTCACAAATACAATGGCATCGGAAATCTTTGTTGAGCTGAGCAATGCTATTTTGTGAGGACAAATATGGTTTTAAATAATACCGACTTGTTTATTTTTACACTCAGGAATTAATATGTTTTAGTGTTGTTTTTGTGTGTTATCAGTAGTAAAATTATATGTTTTAATTAATGTTAAGGCAGTATTTTACCAAAAAGCTTTTGGTGGTGAATGATGATACAGAAAGATTCTCCCAGTATTTTAAAGGTCTTATAATCCAAATTAACACTATAAACAAGAAATATATAATGACGAATGGCTCTGACCAAATCATCAATAATCAATACCAAGTCTTTTATAGAGACGATTATAGTACAGTTATAGTAGTTACATAGTATTTGGTTTACTAATACTCCAATTCACTCTCCAACTAATAACTGACACTGCCTAGAGTCTACGTCTGCCTAAATGTATCCAGTAAGATCGAAACAGTAATACAACGTCAAGAGCACTTTCTCCTTGTCTAGATATCCTAATACCACTGAATGCATTATGAGCTCGAAACTCATCGAGACAGAATCTAATCATACACTAAGGTATTTGGACTAGGTAGTCTGCCTACTCGTAATTACACACTCAGTGTGTTGATAGCCAGTCGATGGCAACTGAAACCATTTACAGTCCAACAACCATTATTACCAATGCTCACACTATTGGTGCACCACACTATACTGTATGAATCATGATTGACAGAAGGTATATTTAAGTGGAACAATTTGTTCAGAATAATTCATTAGGTATATGAACTCAGCGATGTAGTAAGCAGAGACATCAATCAATTAAATTTACTTACGGAAAGGGTCATTAGCGAACTGTATGGACTGACATGTTGCATCATTTCACATCAAAGACACCTAGTTTACAATGAATCTCTTCTGGTGTACCTCGAAGCCAATCAATGAAAATCAGAAGATATGTGCACTCCTTTGTCTCATTAGGTGCACAATTGAAGCACCTACGACGGAGCAACTGATTTTTGTTTATTTTGATTTACTGAATGCCTGTCACCTTTGGTATATAGTATTACAACAATATATTATAATGCAATATAATTTGTATTGTGAGCACATTTTGTTAAAGAATACTTGTTAATTATAAGGAATACATTTAAGTCAATAATAACGCACCAGTGAATGTACTAATTGATAAAGCATTTCTTTTATAAATCTAAAGCAGCATTTTAATGCTTGTTCATTGTGCTGTAAAGAGATTCTTTGTTAAAATTTTAATAACGAGTCGTGTTTATCGTTTTGAAAGGTTTTATTTCGGAAATTACGCCAACGAACATTATGGATTTAATACAGTAATGTTCCATGGCTCTAAAGATATTACATTGTCTCGCTCTTTGGTGCCAAGTCTGGCCGGTTAATTTTTCTGCGCCACTTCTCCCTTTGACAAGGCGTGGTAGTAATAACTTCATTTATAAGCACAACCTGTGCCACGGAGCAAAGTTGCGTACGTTTCCTACATTTAGACTCATGGCTTCTTTAGCCACATGATAACAGTTATATAGGATTAAAATTGTTTTTTGTAAAACGGATTCGTCTTCTTTATGATGGAACGAAATCTATGGTTATAGAAAAGATAAGCAGAAGTATCTTCAAGAATAATTGGGCGTGCATTAGATGACACGTAAAAGTGAAAATTTTCAAACTCAAATTAAACAAATGATCATTGATTCAACTGACAATGCCAAGGTATAGGGAAAGTGTTTATAAGAGTCGTATCAATTGAATCGATATGCTGCGTCACTGCAAGATTATAACTCTGCAAAAACAATACCGATCGATTTCTCATAATTGTTCTAATAATTTCTTTAACGTGCACGCAAACTATTGCTTTGTCAAAACCAAATGCACTCATAAATTATAATGAAAGTTACAAGATGACCAGTAAAACTGATTAATCATATCAAGCTTTGGATTGTTTAAAAAAAGTTAGAAATACGCCACACCACGTGCTGCACAACAGACTACGCTAAGGTTTGCATAATGTAATTTAAGTTTTAGGTCTTTTCGTTCTGAAAGGCTACAACTTTAATATGTCACGTGTTATAACGTTATCATGGTTGCCCGTAACGACAATGTAAATATTCGCTGACGCTAAAACAAATCTCATGTATCATTCACCATCATCGAACTCGATAGATAATCCCTGAAAATAATAAAATTTCATATATTTTTTAATCTGTAGGTCATTTCGTTCTCTAGACATCTTGTATACAGACAAACGTACATGCAGTTTTTCCCTGTCCTCTAGTTATGGGCTTTGCTGACGCTCAGTGAATACTTTTATAAAATGGTAACTTCCTTACAAATCCTTGTTTTTCTATATCTTATCAGTTTACACCGATTTTAAATGTGTGTCCTTTATTTAAACTCTATTTCGACTTCATTAACCACTCTGCAGGGGTATTGAGTTATTTATATCTTTCTACAATCTTACTGGCGATGAGTTAGAAATTGAAAGTGGTTTCGGTTGAAGAATGAGAATTTTCAAGGTAAATTAGCTTTTTACTATGTTTATCCTAGTACTATATATATATATATATATATATATATATATATATATATATATATATATATATATATATATTATTAAATATTATAATATAATATTTAATTATAATATATTCCCATAATATTATATATATTATTATATTAATATTATGGGAATAACTGAATATGTTGTAAGGTTTAACATTTAATGTGTTTATATTGCTTTTAATATACTTAAGTAGGATAGCAAGATAATCACAGACATCAGTCATTGTCGTCTGGTAATGAAAACTGAGACGGCTTAACCTACTAAGCTGCTGGACATTCAATCAACATTGTTCGTGTATGAAGTGTTTTCACACCCTCGTACTTAATATATTGGCCGTTGTGCAAGAAGATAAATATTATCAACAAAAAAATACAAATTCCATAGTCAATATTGTAGTTTACGAACAGAATATCCACGGAGACGAATAAATAAAAAAAATAACCAATCTTTTCTAAATGAATTATAATATGCTCGCATCTAAGCGAACTTTATTTTGGAACAAAGATTTTTGAAGCTAAAAGGTTTACTTTGTGTAACGAAACCGATTACAAACCTCGATAAATTTACACGATTATATTTCACGTCATATTACTTTGCAAAACGAGAACACTATCATTACAGATCTCAATAATATTATTAAGCAGCTTTTTATGTCGCACTAGTAGTACTACCCGCGACTGTGAACACAATTGTGTAGGCGCTACACGTTTATATTCACTTCTGGTTACAGAAAATTATATTTCTGACGCCAATTTTGAGTTTGCCTTGTTGTTACGGTTATACACATGTGTCCATTTTTATATATTTATGGCTATTTCAATGTATTCTAGTCTTATTTTTTTTTTTTTTTTTTTTTTAATAGTTCATTTTGCCTTGTTTCCCGATGAATAAAATATAAATACGTACACAGGTCTGAGAAGCCTACTTCTGTCAAAATACAAATTAAATAGTTTTTATTTTCTTCGATAATGAAAAAATTAAATAAGAAACGTCAATACTTACATTTAATTTTACTGAATCTTATATGTATTCATATGTATGCTATAGCTTACCATACGTTAAAACAATCGCCACCCCCACATTCTAAATATTCGTTTAATTGATTATTTTGTAGCCAATTGAGTAATTTCTTTTTCTTTAACTCTTTTTCTTTTACTGAAGTGCTTCTGCTGGTGTCATGAATGTTACTGAAAAATTGTATTGATTTTACCATATATATGATGATCATATCTTTGTCTGTTATGTTGTGGAAGATCAAGTTTAATTCTGTTCCTAGTAAGATTTGGGGACGTGAAAGGCCCATATGACGTGGCAAATGCAGGCGAAGAAATCTCATAGTTGAAGGGTGAGGTCGGAGTGGTTTTTGTTAAAAGAAATAATAACCCCTATTTTCAATATATTATGCGTATCTTCACAAGATCTACCAAGACACCTCCAAATAATTTCTCCAGTTTTTAAACTGTAACTTTCTTTGTATTTGTAATTGTTGTATAAAAATGATATATTTAATACTTTATTCATTTTGATTAAAAACATGGATAGTAAATAATAACATAATTAAAGTTGTGTTGAAGAGAATAAATTTTTTATAATGTTACGTACTGTCCCTTCAAGATGGCAGGAACTGTTACTCACCTTTCGCGGGCTTCCAAGGGTCTGCTGGGAGGATCACGGGCAAGTTGTAATAGATGTCTGATTCTCCGGTCATAATAAGATCAAAGGAAACAGTTGATTACCATAATAGGTATCTTATCTTTCATTTACATTTCAAACCTGACTGACACCAGATAGTTGCGACAATTCTATTCTCATTTTTGGTAAGTTGAGTTACGGCCTATAAGGCAAGCAATAATGTTTGCGGAAAGGCCCCATTAGTTGGCTTTACAAGATCAGAGTGTTCTCTAAACGTACCAGGTGAAAAACACAACTTTGAACTTTTATAACTTACTTAAATGTTAATAAAACACTGGATTCTTAGTACTTGAATTGAATTTGGATAGATGCTTACACACTAAAAGCATAGTACTAATATATCTTGAATAAATACGAAGCTAAACGTACGAATTGCTTATAAGCAAACATATTTCATAACATCGATAAGATTATATACCTTAAGAAATGATTCGGTCGTCAGCCATCTTGCGTATTAATGTCATATAGCAGGATGCTGACAAACCAGGTTCATTTTGTATTAGTCATACAACTATTACGCACTTATAACTTATTTTCAGACACCTAAATAATACTTATATCAGCTTCCGCCTCAGAAAAAGTCGCAATGTTCAGCCAAATATATTTACATAGGCTAACGCATACTTGTCTGACAGCTGTTTTTAAGTGTGTCAGACATAACAATATAACCTATTTAAATTGTATCTTCTCATATTTTTATCTTTTTCAATACTCTCCAACTGAGAATCGACTCCTGTTAAAACCATCACTGCTGACGAACTTCTGTATTTTTCACAAACATTTAGGTTGTTAACGTAGACAATTTAACTTGGATTTCGGTTTTCTGACTTGTGTGTTACAATTATTCATTTTGATACACCGGAAACTCAAAAACATTTTTAATTAAGTATTAAACGCTTTCCTGAGTTACTTTGAAACTAGCGATTTCCATAAGATGTTTCTTAACTAACAAGCGCGAGTCTTACAACAATGTAAGTATTGTACCTATCTCTTGCTGACTCACAAAGGCATTCTTTAGTGTAGTAGATGAAAGGCCAGCGTATTGTGCTTCATAACAAAACTGTGAGGAACACACTTGCAACGTTGGTTTCTTTTCTTCTTTAACGCAATTTTTTGCTATCGTGACCTATATATTTATAAGCGGTAGGTACATTGTATTTAAGTATGTTTGGAACTGTTCAAGAAGCTGCCGTAATAAATTGAAGCAAAATTCACACAAGGTTTTAAGGCGATTTTTTGTATAGTTAAACTTAAATCGATATTCCATATCGATCGACAGAGAAGGATGAGAACCGAAACAAAAAAAAGTAAATTAACTTCTTAATGAAAAGCACGCAGAATCTAATTGCATACCACTATCCAAAGTCAATACTTATTGCACTTCTATCATCTGGAAAAGCTTTAATTTTATTATTACTACTATTATGAACAAGACTGTATTTTAATAATTTAATATTAAGTACTAATTTAAGGAGTGAATTGTACTGTAGAACTAATTTTAGTTTATCACAATCGTGAGTAGGAACACTATATCAATATTTTTATGTACGATTGATATAATTTATATTTATATTTGATATATGTAAAGCTTCTTCGTACGAATAGATTGCTTATCAGAATAGTTAAGATATGAACGTAAGAGTTCAACCTGTTCACATAATTTAAAAACAAAAATATACAAGTATAATAGAACGACATATTTTACTGCTTAAAATTTTTTATTAATTTCAATAATTGAAATACATCTATTACGTTATTTCCCAAAATTAACCTAGGGTTAAAGTAGAGGGGTTGACATGTGTGACTGAGGCCATAGCCATCCATAGGTAGTTATATAGCATTCAATTATGGTGCTATTTACGCATAAATAAAACTATTAAATAATCTATCAACTGTGTCAAAAGTACAATGATGACTGTCGCAGAATTACAATTCACACAATATACAATTTACTAACGAAGCCCTATAGGGATAGTAAGGCAATACGTTCACAATCACAATGACATCGAAGCTTTTATAATATACAGATTGCCCATCTTGCCACTCTGCCGCTATTGTTATCTCAAAAACGATAAAATACATAAAAAACATTCAATTGGGGACATAACCTACTTTCAGTGTCAATTATAAATTAGACTTTAGAATTTGAAAATTATAAAAGCCTCGTACAACATATAAACAAGCAGCGTGTTTCTTTGTTAATGTGTTTTTGGGTTGCGTAAATATGTGAGTTTTTGTTTAAAAAGCATGTATATATTTATATATTATACATTATATATATAAATTCAATAAGGTGTGGTACGTAAAATGTTACATTTGACACTTTTCAGCCGTGATTCCTCTCAAGCATTGGTTGAGCGTTAGCGAAGCCTATCATTCGTGGATTCTAAAATTTCATTTCTGTCTGCCAGTCTGTCTTTCTGTCTGTATGTCCGCACTACATCTAAAAAAACTAACCTATAGACTTCAGATTTTGTAGTACCTTTCATAGCTCAGCGGAACTTTTATTATTTTTAACAGAGACTTATCTTAATGAACAAAAGTCTGAAAGTAGTGCCATGATAATTAGTGAAAGTTTTTCACCTTCAGATTTTAAATTTTGCTTGAAACTGAATTTATACACAAAAAAGAATGAGTTCTATGATGGCAATGTCCAACTATGGGATTTCATCATTGAATCCTTTTACTCAGTAGGCCTATGCAAGCATTTTTATTCCGAAATACCATTTTTTAAATACTCTTAAAATTTCTTTCAAGATTTGTTATTGTGAAGATAGGTGGTATTTTTGACAGATGGTGGTGTCACAGTACGCAGTGACGTAGAATTTTATGTTAGTATTAACACATATATGCTGACGTAATGTGATACAAATATTAATGACAAGTTATACTATCCAACTTTATTACAGATGACAGTAGTGACGCATTCAAAGCATTGGTTTATTGAATGCACCTGTTACTAAATACAGTTTTTAATAGCAAAATAATCGTCGGGAGAGCAGCGCGTGATACTGATTAAGTTCGTTGTTTAAAGTTTGTCGTTGACGATGGAAGGACAACAGGATTCCAATCCTCGAAACTTTGTGTTATACCTTTTGTAACATATAACCGATTAAGTTTTGTTTACTCAGGAGAAGGAGTAATCAAAAACTTATTTAAATTAAAAAAATCGATATAGACTATTAATTAACTAACTCATCCTTAATTTTTTCATTTATTTTCATTATTAAAACTCTAAGAACGTGGCTATATTATATTCCATTTAATATAAATGTAAATTTATATTGTTTTAACAGTATGTTTGTACAATTTCAAAACAAATCCGTGTAAAATATATTTTATATTTGCATCCGAACTTATAAAATACGTCAACACAAAGAGTACGTCACTATGTTATTGACTTCACCCAGTCCACTTCCAACCCTCCTGCAGGAAATTAACCCATACACTGTAAATATACTGTACGCCAACTACATACGCGCGACGCAACATACTCGCGTATCGCAGTTAAAACAAACAATGCAGCCTCTGGACTTGTTATCCTACATGGCAAATAGTTTACCTCAATTTGTATGATTGGATAACAGAGCGCTTGCAGCATCACAGGCCGGGATCGTGTTATTCTCTTGATTTTCGTATATTTCTGGTTTTGTTTGATTTTTATATAATCACAATTTTGACTCACAGAAAAGTTTGTTTTTATTAGTTTATCTGAAAATGTACTGTTTTTATATTCCTCTTTAAAGTTTCAATATTTATTTCATTTACTTATATTACTAATGTTTAAACACATTCAGTTTTAAATCATCTCATTTTTAGTTAAATTGCACGCGACAAAAAAAATATGTCTTTTAAACGGAATTAATTTTACTAAAATAGAAGATCATTCCTCAAGGCACGAGTGAAACCTAAAATATACTGACCTAAATTTGCCAGATGCGAGTAAGTAAAAATTATTTAAATCACTGTAAAGATTACCGTCAGCTTTAGAGTTGCTACTAGGGGGAGGTCGTAGGTGACGGAACGAAATCCATCACATGTTACGTAAACTATAAATGGTATCCTTGACTTATTCTGTGTGCCTATTCTGTTGACTTAGCCAATCGACTATCTGTTTCTACCGTATGAACACCTAACGCGGGCTAGCACAATTGGTAGCAGCTTACTCTGTGTGGCTGATAGCCAATATACTGTTTTCCTCTTGTGGATGAACTTCTGACGAGCGCTAGCACAATTGGTAGCATCTTACTCTGTGTGGCTGATAGCCAATATACTGTTTTCCTCTTATGAATGAACATCTGACGAGTGCTAGCACAATTGGTAGCATCTTACTCTGTATGACTGGTAGCCAATATACTGTTTTCCTCTTGTGAATGATCACCTGACGAGTGCTAGCACAATTGGTAGCAGCCTACTCTGTGTGACCGGTAGCCAATGTACTGTTTTTTCTCTTGTGGATGAACACCTGACGAGTGCTAGCACAATTGGTAGCATCTTACTCTGTGTGACTGGTAGCCAATATACTGTTTTCCTCTTGTGGATGAACACCTGACGAGTGCTAGCACAATTGGTAGCAGCCTACTCTGTGTGGCTGATAGCCAAAAAAACCGTTTCCCTCTAGAGTATGAACATCCGATGCAGGAGGCAAACATGTTTGGTAGCAGTTTACGATGTGGCTGATCGCCAACTACCTGACCCTCTTGTAAACTACTTCGGTGTTGAAAATGTTGGCCAGAATAACTGAAATATCTGGATACACAATGTCGAAGTATTTAAAGTGTATTTCGTTTTAACTTTTTAAATGCCTTTTATATACACTTATTTTGAAACATTCTTAGTAAAATGAGTACAAATATCAAATTTACCTAATTACCTATACTTAGCTATACCTCGTATCACGAGTATATTCTTGAAATTTAAAAAATCTGAAAATATCGTTATATTGACTGACATTTTGAATTAAATACTTCCTCAAAGAAAAGAAATAGTGCCAAATTTCTAGTTCTTAGTTGAAGTATAAACTAGAACTTAATAGTTTTTAAGAACCAAAATTGATTGGACGTTATTAAATTTTCTTTTGCAAGTACTTATTTGTATGGTTCTATGTACACGGGGGCATGTTAAAAGCACTATTAGAAACTATAAATGTAGTCGATTGAAAAAGCGGAGATAATTGTAAAAATAACTCACAGTACAATTCGTATACTTTTGTGACTGTATGATTCACCACTTCTAATATGCCTCCAAACTCAAAAATCACTTTCTAGTGACGAAACCATTCTCTAGAACATATAAATAATTTATCTAGTTAGGTAACAAAATATTTCTACTCCTCCTGAACCGAGGATAAGTACTATTATTGCCTAGGCTATCAAGACCTAACAGTAGCATTTCCATGGATAATTTAAAAATTTCTATATTATAAACTACTAACTCTAATAATTTTGATTCTAATAAGTATCCACACAAATGGTTGGTTGAATGAAAAACCAACCGAGCTTTTTCTCAGTTTACTCTACTTCAAAAATTGTGTAAAGTTAAAATGTCTCAATTATGCATACAAAACATTTCCTTGTTTCATCCTCTAAATTTAAATAATTTCTTATTGTAGCATTACATATAACTCTTTAAATGGGAATTATATCAATAAATTATCTTCTCAAGTTCAAGTTCACCGGCAGTTCACCTTACTCCACACAAACACGTTGGAGTCAAGTCTTGGATGGCAAGTTGAAGTTGCTGGTTAAATAGTTTTAAGCTGTCCTATTATATTTTGGAGCATATGTCAAAATAAAGTGATCCCTGCCCGACATACCAATTTTTTTTTTTTTTTTTTAAGGAATATATTTCAAATGCGTTTGTTTTATCCTATTCATTTAGAAGTTAAAACATAAAATTCCATTGAAAAATGACTTATAGAATGTACAAAACTTTGATTTCTCAGCCTGTTACCATCTTATAAACAGTAAGCTAAAATTGTTTGTTAACGACGCCGTTGGATTTAGTTTTTAATTTTATTTAGTGTTACTCTTAATAAAAATAAAACCAGCATATAAAAGTTTTGAGTTCCTCTTATTTTACTTTTGGATAAAATACCTATATCTTAAAAACTTAAAAACAAATATCAAATATATTAACTTCTTTAAGCTAAATTATTGCTTAACTATTTTAAAGATTGTAATTTTTTCTGTACCTGATAAATAATACGCCTACAGGTTTAAAAAGCATTTTTAAAAGCCTACATGCAAAGCGAAATACAACAGGTTGAATATTCATATGCATGACTTGCAAATGTTCCTGTATATTTTATAGCTAAGAAAACACACATTTAATGCATGTACTGTTTATCTGTACTCATTCACATGAAAACTATTTACTTACATCGACGGTGAGGTTCTTAAAGCATCTCTAGAGTGTGAGAACTATCGCACGTCACATTCATTTCATGTTTACTATATTTTGATTAAAGCATCTCTAGAGTGTGAGAACTATCGCACGTCACATTCATTCCATGTTTACTATATTTTGATTAAAGCATCTCTGGAGTGTGAGAACTATCGCACGTCACATTCATTTCATGTTTACTATATTTTGATTAAAGCATCTCTAGAGTGTGAGAACTATCGCACGTCACATTCATTCCATGTTTACTATATTTTGATTAAAGCATCTCTAGAGTGTGAGAACTATCGCACGTCACATTCATTTCATGTTTACTATATTTTGATTAAAGCATCTCTAGATTGTGAGAACTATCGCACGTCATATTCATTCCATGTTTACTATATTTTGATTAAAGCATCTCTAGAGTGTGCGAACTATCGCACGTCACATTCATTTCATGTTTACTATATTTTGAAGCTCATGGCCACGAATAAAAGCGTAATCGGTGAAACCACGGATACTAGAACTGGAACTTTGGGGTGAATCGTGGCGTAATAGGCTAATCACCGTAAACACAACAGTCGTTTACAATAGATCCGTTTCGTTTTTTTATACTTTTTTTATAAACACAGGGAGAGCAATACCAAATATGCAGAGTCAGAGGACTTGTGTTTGTTGTGTGGTCATCAGAAAACTCACAATGTTCTTACTGTTTGCCAGTTTTGGCTTTTTACTTCTGATTGCTACATCCTACCCATAAAATACAGCTTTAACCTTTGAAATTAAACAACATTTGCTAAATTTTGCGATCAATTATATTTCAGTTCAGCAGATGTCAAGATACAGTGATTCCAAATTTGTTTTGCATCTTGTATAATTATAATTTATTGCCAAATTTTCAGCAAAATATCACTGAATGTTTTAGCTTACGAGAAACGTCATGAAAAAATGAAGTCGTAGTGCAGTTAAGTGGCATTAATACAAGCACAATATGAAGCTTTTCAATCCAAACAGGATAATGTTTTTTTTTAATAAAGCGTTTGGGATATAAAGTGGAATTTATTGCATTAAAAGTATTGTTTATTATCTACTAAATCAAGCATTTAAGAGTGCCCTATATATTGATTTATGTTAAAAAAAGTTTAAATCCAGTATATAACATTTTTTACTGGTATAACACTTAAAAATTGAAGTCACTAGTTATGAGTTATGAATTAAAGAAAACTACCAATTATATCATGGAAGCAGAGCTGTTATTATTTGTTCCCGAAAGAATTTTCATCAGTATTTTGCAATATGTGTTGTAATCTAATTTGAATGAAAATAATATTCTACAAACCATTGCTATCTTTTTTTTGTTAAAGAGGTTTTGTTTTTCATGAGGTTTCTCCTAACATTCTTGGGTAATAGTATAAAGGATTTGCAAGTACTTTTGTTTTGTCACATCATCCTGTAGGTTTTTTTTTTTTTTTTTTTTTTTTTTTTTTTTTTTTTTTTTACTATGGCTAACTTTTCATATTCCAAAATTTTGGACCAATAACGAGGGACAAAATAAATTACATTTTAAAGTTAAATAAATCGTTTTATCCAGATTTTTTGTTTCCCAAATGTGTAGGAACAACTTTTGGACATATTAAACGTTTTGATTCACTAATGTGTGAATGAAACGATAGTACGTAGACGTAACAGCGTGTGTTAAGACTACAATAGCATGTTATTGGCTCCAGAGCTACAAGTGGAATTGTGTCAATGTTTTCTACATTTTTGATCCTGATTGAATTGATTTATTTTGTAACTAAGTTTTACAATTTTAATTAGATGTCATTTGAAGATTGAGTCTTTAGAGTTAGATTTTATTTGTTTTCTAATCTTTAAATGTTATTTTACTAACTTTCATAAATTGTACATATACAAACATGTTCGATTAAATTGTAATATAACTTATTTAATAACATATATTTAAACAAAATTTTGTGATAGTATTATTTGAAGTATTTTTGTACATTTTTAATAATATAAAGCCGGTAAATATGGCTTACTATGTATTAAAACTTCCCTGGCTAGGAAAAACGATTATTTCAATAATTTTTAAAGTAATTTCCCATTTCAAGAACGATGACCTAATGTGGTTATGAAGCTCAGGAACGAGGTACTATGCAGTATGCATAGAATGGAAAAAGGGAAGATGGTTTTCATGTACGAGTAAAAAGTATCAGACTGGTTAAGGTTTAAAGTTTAAATTTCGAACACACTATAAATACAATAGATTATCCAATACAATGTAATATCGTATACGACGGACTGCCCAAGACGACAGACAATTACCAAAGTCGCCGGACAGAGAATCGTATGTTGTAATAACTACCCAATCTTTACAGCGATCTGAAATGAAGTAGAGTTTGAGTTAGAGTCCACTTTAACTTCTTAAGTACCAATAAAAAGCGCTTGGACTGTGGGAACTAGAATTATATTACAATACTACAATGATACTGCAATACCAATATTTTTATATTTTACAGTGGGCATTCTGTTGAAAATAAATAAATGAAAATAAATCATAAAAGCTACTATAATGTAATATGCCTTACGTGTTATAGAAAGTGCATATTTGTGCAACAGTTCGTTTATAAAGAGTATCGCATAACTCATACATAATAAAATATATGTTTATTGTCTTTTTGTAGAAAGTCACGAAATATGTAACAGAGAATTCGTTATCAGCTATGAGAAACATATATGGTTTAAAACTTTACTTGTAGCATTCTACACTTCATGGAGGAGCACACACACGTGTTAGCATTACGTAATTTATACACTGTACGAGCCAAGCTCTAACAATCTTCTACCTACTTGAGGGGTTACTGAATCTTAAAAAATAGACAGATACCTAGATTTTCTGCTCTGATATCTATCCAATCTGTGAAAACCTGAAGTAGGACAAATCTGTTTTATTAAAAAAAGTTTCATCCAAATCGGTTTAGTAGTTTCGGGGGGGAAATCGGTGGATAAACATAAAAAGTAACATAAAAAGAGGTAGATCCTACTCCTTATTGAATGCGGTTAAAAACAGTTGTTGAGCAACAAAATAGTATTAAAATCATTTAGGTGGCCTGTTGGTGAATTCTCCACTGGATCCGATAATCTTCAAATGTATAGGAGCTAAACACGAGGGAAAAACCGCCAATGTATACGTGCCAAATACGTTCATAACACATAAACTTTAGCTAATTATACAGCTCTATGAATGCTGATATATTACAGAAGCTCACGCTGATATATTCTATCAGAGTTGTGTATAGGTAATAAAATCGGAAATGGTCTTAATTAAAGCAGTTATGTACAGTCTTCAAAAAAGTTGTATGAAGTTAATTTTCATTTTCACACTTTTAAGTTGGTTTTGCTGTTGACTATTCCTTTCTTTCGTTAATGAGTTCGGTCCGTTAACACGATCTTAGAATGAAATATGAAGAAATAAATATTTAAAAATAATTTAACTAGGTTTTACCTAGTACAACATTGTAAAACCTTGTTAAATGGGTCAGATAAGGTAATTGCATATTTTATTTCTAACAACAGAATTAGCAAATTTGTATTATATAAAAGATAAATAATATAGTTTGACTAAATTTGTAACAAGGAAGAGGAGTGAATTCTGTGAGTGTAAAACATAATGTAACACACTCTACTGGTAATTTTTCTCACAGTTCGCTCTGGCTCTAATCTTAATAAACGCATAATAAAGATTGTTTGTACGTATGAACATGGAAATTAAGTGTTATGTATTTACAAGATGCAAAAGTAAGCTATTTGGTGATACTGTTTAGGAGATAGCGTGATATTCCTAGGACAGATTAACCTGTAAGGAGTTAATATTTCGACGAAATAATACATTAATTTGTATTATAGCTTACGATTTTCAATCATAAAATAAATAGCTCACAATAATAAACCATCGTAACAACAATGCGATACAGACAAATTTAAAAAATGCACTTTCCTTTCAAACTGGAGTTGAAAATTAATGCTGCCTTCCGGTTTTACCGCTAAACTTTATTTTACTTTTTAAAACTAAAACATACCTACATCTTAACTTAAACGAGATGACATACACGAATTCCATTAAAATGTAATTAACGGAACCAGATAACTGGCCTTTTGAACTACATTTTTAACTACAATGCGAGTCAGCCAACTCGCATTGTAGTTAAAAGTTCTCGAGACATCTTAGCCAACTCTTAGTCAAGTCCCATGGACAGAAATGGGCGTTAAACGTCGTATAGAGATAAAACTTCAATTTAACTTTTAGAAATATAATTAACTCGATCCAGAAGTGCTCATATAATTGCAAAACCTATAATAGGAGCTACTCGGAATTTCGCTTGACATCTGACCTCAATTAAACTTAAAATTTTTACCAGATTGAATATTTTCGTTTCAAAAATATTATAGAACTCGATCATATTATATCATAAATGATTACTCTAAGAAAGCTGCAGACTTCAACTTTAGTATTCTTCCCTACTGGTTTAAAATAGTTCAAGTGGAACTTAAATACTTGGAGCTATTCATATGAATCAAATTAATTAAGAGAAATTCGATTTAGTATTTCATTGGTAATTATAAAATTTCTTTTACTCTCTGAATTCGGGGTCCTAAAACACTGCTCTCTAAACTATTCTGGTATGGATCAGGAGGTTGGAACATTTTAAGACGCCATTACTTCATCTCTAGAGCGTACTGTATACCATTTAAAAAGTATTTTCCTACGACGTTCCTATTATTTGGCAGCAAAGGGCAAATGCTAGTTGATCATAAATCAATAGTATTCTATAAATGGCTAGTCTCAATAGCATGGTATGTATTTGATATTACAAGTGTTCTCTATAGATTTCATATTATCTATTGTCTTTATTTCTTCCAACTAAAATACAAGACATGATAAAGATAAATCATTTCAACTTCAAAAAAAAATTCAAAGATGAATATTTTAGCAAATTCTGAAATATTGTGTATCTTATTAAATGTGACAAAATCATCATCTACATAACACCCACATGCTAGATAAATAGGTTATTTTTTTACCATTTAGTAAAACCATTTTCAAGAAATTGCTTGCTATAAAATATGATGGAGGTATTCCTATTCCCGCTCTTACGATTTTCTGATAAAAAATTGTTAATAATTTTAAATTTGGCTTAAGTTAAGTGTAATTCAGCATTAATTTTCTCCTAATTCCATATTATGTTTTCAGTTTCAATTGCCCATTCCTTGATAAACTTCGAAGCATTATATCATGCCAAATGAATAAATGCCGAATAAATTCTAAACACTCTTCACTTTCAATTATAACAGTTTCCCTAATAGCCATTGAAGAGAGGATATATTGTCTCACTACACTATACATATCGAACGCGTCATTTCCTTTCGGTACACAGTGGAACGCCGGGCAGCTTACCGCAGGTTTGTTGTTCTCGACACAGAAAACATTCACTGCTCACTGTTTACACAATACACATCCCACTTAACAGAGGGGATATATATATATGTCTCCCTACACTATACATATCGATCGCGGTCATTTCCTTTCGGTACACAGTGGAACGCCGGGCAGCTTACCGCAGGTTTGTTGTTCTCGACACAGAAAACATTCACTGCTCACTGTTTACACAATACACATCCCACTTAACAGAGAGGATATATATGTCTCACTACACTATACATATCGAACGCGTCATTTCCTTTCGGTACACAGTGGAACCCCGGGCAGCTTACCGCAGGTTTGTTGTTCTCGACACAGAAAACATTCACTGCTCACTGTTTACACAATACACATCCCACTTAACAGAGAGGATATATTGTCTCACTACACTATACATATCGAACGCGTCATTTCCTTTCGGTACACAGTGGAACGCCGGGCAGCTTACCGCAGGTTTGTTGTTCTCGACACAGAAAACATTCACTGCTCACTGTTTACACAATACACATCCCACTTAACAGAGAGGATATATATATATGTCTCCCTACACTATACATATCGATCGCGGTCATTTCCATTGAGTACACAATGGAATCCGGGGCAGCTTACCGCAGGTTTGTTGTTCTCGACACAGAAAACATTCACTGCTCACTGTTTACACAATACACATCCCACTTAACAGAGAGGATATATATGTCTCACTACACTATACATATCGAACGCGTCATTTCCTTTCGGTACACAGTGGAACCCCGGGCAGCTTACCGCAGGTTTGTTGTTCTCGACACAGAAAACATTCACTGCTCACTGTTTACACAATACACATCCCACTTAACAGAGAGGATATATATGTCTCACTACACTATACATATCGATCGCGGTCATTTCCATTGAGTACACAATGGAATCCGGGGCAGCTTACCGCAGGTTTGTTGTTCTCGACACAGAAAACATTCCCTGCTCACTGTTTACACAATACACATCCCACTTAACAGAGAGGATATATATGTCTCACTACACTATACATATCGAACGCGTCATTTCCTTTCGGTACACAGTGGAACCCCGGGCAGCTTACCGCAGGTTTGTTGTTCTCGACACAGAAAACATTCACTGCTCACTGTTTACACAATACACATCCCACTTAACAGAGAGGATATATATGTCTCACTACACTATACATATCGATCGCGGTCATTTCCATTGAGTACACAATGGAATCCGGGGCAGCTTACCGCAGGTTTGTTGTTCTCGACACAGAAAACATTCCCTGCTCACTGTTTACACAATACACATCCCACTTAACAGAGAGGATATATATGTCTCACTACACTATACATATCGATCGCGGTCATTTCCATTGAGTACACAATGGAATCCGGGGCAGCTTACCGCAGGTTTGTTGTTCTCGACACAGAAAACATTCCCTGCTCACTGTTTACACAATACACATCCCACTTAACAGAGGGGATATATCTGTCTCACTACACTAAACATACCGAACGCGGTCATCCCTTGAGTACACAATGGAACCCCGGGCAGCTTACCGCAGGTTTGTTATTCTTGACACAGAACACATTCACTGCTCACTGTTTACACGATGCACATCCCACTTCACAGAGGGGATATATCTGTCTCACTACACTAAACATACCGAACGCGGTCATCCCTTGAGTACACAATGGAACCCCGGGCAGCTTACCGCAGGTTTGTTATTCTTGACACAGAACACATTCACTGCTCACTGTTTACACGATGCACATCCCACTTCACAGAGGGGATATATCTGTCTCACTACACTAAACATACCGAACGCGGTCATCCCTTGAGTACACAATGGAACCCCGGGCAGCTTACCGTAGGTTTGTTATTCTTGACACAGAACACATTCACTGCTCACTGTTTACACGATGCACATCCCACTTCACAGAGGGGGAAATATCTGTCTCACTGTCTCACTACACTATACATATCGAACGCGTCATTTCATTTGAACACACAATGGAACCCGAGGCGGCTTACCGCAGGTTTGTTGTTTTAAAAACAGAACACATTCACTGCTCACTGTTATACATCTCGCCTGCGTGGATTAGCAGAGCTTGTTTACTATGAAAGTACTCTAAATCTGTTGAATTCCGTTATTTTCTGCCATACATAGTATAAAATATATAACGTCGAAAGCTTATTTTGAAAATTTTGGGGCTATGTCTATTTCAACTTTCCTAACATAAACGTCTTAGTCTCGCTCAGCAGTGTGTGTTTGAGAGAAGAGATAGGTCACTGCTATATACATAGTGCCCCATAACCCTTTCAAGCATTATTTCTCGTAACCATTGCCAAACCAAAATATTATATTCAAACTATGAAAAAGTCAGTAATTACCTTATTAACCAACATTTTGGTTTTTTTTACTTTACAATTTTTAGTTTTAAAACGCCTTGCTTAACCCAAAGTCCTAATTGCAGAAAACAATTTTATGGACTTTGGTTTCTAAATAATGTCAAAACGTTAAGGGGGTTAAGTCCGTCAAAATATAAAAAAATGCAATTTGATTTTTTTACATTTTAGTATTTTAGGTTATTTTCTGAAAAGTGTTTTGGAAATATTATTAAAATCTGATGTCGGAAACTATTTTAATTCAATTTTGAAACATATACCCCACATCGAACATTTTAGGTGACGAGGGAAACTCGGGTATTTATTATAGTACTACTATTTTATCTTGCCATGCAATGATTTCGTTTTAGGAGTCGGTAGACCTGATTTGTTTGCAAGATAGAAGAACATTTTGCAGCTGTTGTTGGTTAACAGAAATAAGTGTAAAAGCCAAACAAACTGACAGAAAAACTATGGGTGGTCTGAATAGACTGACTCAAGTTGCAATATTATCTATTCAAAAATACTATCGTCTAGCAGTACGTAGAAATCTAATGTAAATGAGTCTGTGAATCAAATAATTTGGACTCCCAAAAACCATTTTCGTAAGTATACATACTCTATACCTAGGAGTGTATGATGCCATAAATTCCTTCAAAAAAGGAAATATTGCAAAATTAATTGTTTTTAAACACCTAGGAATGATAGTTGGATATAACTTTAGTGAAGCAAAGAAAAATCTGTATATTACTCGCTTACAAAAAGCCTAGCGCATGATTTTCCGATGTAGCCAAAAAGGCTAGGCAAGCTCGATCAGGTGCTAAAAGAAAGCTGGAAGACCAGTGGGAAGAGTTAGAGGATCCTGATAACCCCAGTTATGGAGCACGACGTAATTTTTAACTTATGTTACAGGTTACTGAAATCACTTATAAATATGTTTTTGGTCTATGCAGGGTTTTTATAAGCGATTTCCCGAAATTCAACTTTTTTCCCACATATGCACCTTTTTTTCTGGAACTACTCATCAGATTAGGATGAAAAAACTTACAGTTGTAATTTAAACTAGTGCAAATATTAAGCGTAAACCATTTTAAAAATGATAACAACTTTTTGTAAAAAAAATATATATATATACTGTAGTCAAAAATATAGGTTCCTGAGAAAAAGGTACACAAGTTTCATAAATTACCATTACAAGGAAAGACCGTACCGAACCCCCTTAAATGTAAATACCAAAACAGCATATGATAAAAATTACAATTATTACGTTTCATTTTTATAACTTAATTATAATAATCGTATAGAAACCAAGTTTAAGGAACCCGGTTGATAAATACGAGAGATTTTTTTTATATCTGAATACTAAACAATATTAACTTTCCTGATGTAACAGCACTGCTTGTGAGCTATTACAATCAGTTGTTTAAATTTACCTACTTATCAGCTGATTAACATTACATTTGTTGGCTTGTGACAATAACATCCGTACCAATCGTAGTACTAATGTTTCTTTTAATCATAAATATTGTTTTTAATCTTTACAATTCTTCATGGAACAACTATAAAACATTTTTAATATATTTTTTCACCGGAGGTACCATAAACAGACGTACCTATTGTTTTTAACTACCCAATCAAATGTTAATTGCACCAACTTAAGTAGCGTAAGTCCAATTTCAACTACAATTTTATATCATTGTTTCATGCAATTTACGAGATTGTATATAAATACTAGCATTTACCTGCGACTTCGCACGCAATTTCTTGTTGAAAAACCGGACAATATATTAATTATTCTTTTTCTATGACATAATAAACAGTCTTGAGATAATCGACAGTCACTCAAAGCTATTCCAATCTCCTGATCCATTTTTTATTTAAGTTTAAAGAACAAAGGTTTCATTAAAATTGGTCCAGCCGTTTAAGAGGAGCCGTCAGTGACATACACAAGCACACAAGATATATATATAAAGCGTTCTATACCTCGAAAGTAAATAAACAAACAATTAATTCTCAAAAACTCTTCCCCACATAAAATCCACGCTAAATCATACGTGCAATGAGGGAGCAAGAAGCCTTCAGAAAGTATACGAGTATTACATTCATTAAGGGAGACTAGTTGTAAGTCTATCAAACCGTCTTAGCCAGGAAAGTTTATTAGTCGAGTTTAGTCTCCTACACTGGCTGGGATGGTACTCTAAGAAAGTGCGAAGTGCACAATCTTCAACTGAGTACGCTGTAACACAGTGACACCTGACATCTGCTGTCTATCTGTGTCTGAAGATACAAAACAACAACTTCACTAGGCGGAATATTTGTTACTTTGCTCAAACTTAGTCTCCCGAGCAAGCCAGGTGTATACCGCAGGGGTGGTGTCCCTAAACCTTAGCAGCCATAGATAAGTGGCTGGGACACTCAGACATAGACAGCAGATTTCAGCTGGAACTTTGTTACTGCGTACTCTGTTGAAGATTGTGCAGCACAATGTTGCATTTCGCACTCTCTTCGAGTACCAGCCCAGCCACCGTAGGAGACTGAACTCGACTACTATATTACATTATTTCTTTCCTGCAGTTATGTTAAAACACAAAATTTAAAATAACAATTATGTTCATAGATTTTAAGTTATTTTATATCCTAGCTTTAACAAGTTGAACGTGATTGAGTATGAACATAATAACATAAACAACCCTACATTGAAATTAATAGCAATACTATAATCTCTCTCGTACCTTCTATTCTTCTTACGAGATAACAAAGTTGTGTGTTGTGTGTGGTGTATGCTAGAGATAGTATATCTGTCAGCGTCAGATGCACGTTTAGTGGTCAGTTGAATAGAACATTGTTCTCTTTGTACCTAGCTTCATTTCTAACACAATGCACATAAAAAAACATTTTACTGGACATCATGGTTAATTATCAATTTATAAATACTAAACCTGGCATACGCTGAGGAGTATGGTTTTACAGAATACTTAATTAACGTGAAAACACCCTTTGGGCCATTTATTTATCTACAATATCTATGTAACTCTATTAAGTACGAATGAATGATCAGTTTCATTCTCAGGCTTACGCGGCTGAATTATTATAATCACCTACATCATCACAACACGTCTAAACTTTTATTTCATTATTTAACAGATTTAACGAACTAGTGAAAAGTAATCTTTTCAATAACATTCCTCCTTGTACCAAATAAAAATTAATTACGTAGCTTTTAGAGGACATCTAAAAGTAATAGAGATACTGCACAGGAATGGCGATCAGGAGTCATGGAAGGCTGCAACACATTGTACTTAAACAACACTGCATCACTCATAAAGTACGGTAGTCCATTCTCGCTGATTCGTCATTCCCCACTCTTTCAAAACGCACCAGTAAGATATTATTACAACAATTAGTTTAATTAAATACTTTGACGTTACTATCGAGAGCTATCTTAAGTCAACAAATGTTAAACCGAGCTGCCAACAAAGCTATCCGCTTATACAGATGTAGAAGGGGGCGGAGCTTTAATGGAATGTTCTATAGTTTAACCCAAACATGTATAGTTTAGCCGCCTTCATTAGTACTTGAATAATTTCATACTATTATTCATGAATAATAAGAGGAAAAATTTAAATGTATAATAACAAAATAATTTCAACAAAAAAGGTAGCGCAAACTTATGAAAAAGCTGTCATCCTATGATAAAGAAAACATATTGAGTACAGTTTTTCTATTATATTACTATGTATTTGTTGAATTGTAGCTAATCACGTTACAGTACCCGTCTTTCAATTCTCTTGTACAAACGCCGAATAAACTAAATGTTTAGTTGAAGAGCGTTTAGATACGTCGCATATTACCTTTGATCATGTATCAGTCTATGTAAAGATATTGCATTCAATGCTAAAATCTGCTGTTACTTGCAACATTGCGCTAGCTAGCGGCAAACTAAGGAAACAGCAATATAAATATATTACATAAACGTGTTATATTGAATTATTTCATTTTATAACTCTGACAGTAATAAAAAAATCAATATTTTAAATGTGGTTCATTTAAAGAGGCAATTACTATAAGATTTAAATAAATTATAACTCTAAACAAAGGATTTAGTAGAGCAGCACTTTTGTATGCCTTAACAAACAAAACTAGCTTTACCGAACAAAATGTCTGCCACACAATTTCTACATGGATGCAAGTTCAATTCTCTGAAAGTTATAGATGTTACCAATTACCCATCAAAACCGGGATGTATTCTTGTTCTCCAGATACTTCTAGATAAAATTTGAGAAAGGCTGTGTGTTTTGGGTGCATTAGAATCTGTTCTCCTGACTCACCTGAAGCCAGCATTAACCTCTTGTTGGACACAATGCAATGCAACGCTATCCTTTCAGCTAAACGTCATCTACTAGCCACCATTACAGCGAAAAAGCACAAATCCCGCGGCTCGGTCATAATAAACAAGAATACTATCATTGACGAATATTTCTTCGTAACTATGTCAAATTTAATATTAAACATCGCAGTAAATATATAAGAAGAAAAAACAAACAACTATACACATTATATTATTTCGTATTTCACTCCTATTTATAGATGAAACGTATGTATTACGGAATGTAGTCTAATAATTTATTAGATGATTTTTATCCTTTTATTTTTATCTTTTATTTGCATTCCCAGAAGCACCCCATAATAACGCATTAGTGACAATCAATATATCAGATAGCCTACTAGTTCCAGCCAACTAGATGCATTCCTATAAAAAAAGATTCAAAATTATGGTAAAATATTTTTTTTATAATTTGTTCAAAAGGGAATGGACTGTTCCGCAGGTAGAATAAAGCAGATAAATATCAACAAGTGAGTTCTAGTTTTTTGTTAGTTTAATGCTGATGATCAGGCAAGATTTTTCTGGTCATTCGCATACCAAACATACTTTCCGGCCAAGTATTCTACCATTATACTACTGGAGGCGTTACAAAATTCTTTTTACATAATTACTATCATGGTTATGTAGCATTTAGGATAACTGTTTTAAAATTAGTTTGTATACACGGAATTTTAAGAATACTAACTTTGAATGTGGTTGCTAACTTACTTGCTGCACATCTCATGGATTTCTTTGGGCCGTTCATAAATGACTGTTGAACTCATTCACATCACCATCACTGACACGGGGGCGACCGTTTCTTGTGGTGTAGACTGGCCGTGCTTATGAATGTCTATATCAAACCCTGATTGACGGTCTTGGAGGAGTATTTCTATTATACCACGTTATAAATACCCCCATAACATCATACATTGTTTCAATAAGCCTCTCCACACACTGTACTAAACATGACCATTCATTACAATTCTAATCAGACTTCAATTATTTGTTTAGACATCATGAAAAGTGTTTAGACATAAATTATAATATAATTTGCCATTAACAGTGCTTTTCTGAACATATGTTCCTATCGATAGCTAATTAAAAGGGTTAATATAATGTGTCGTTTATTTAAAAACACATTTTTCAGACTCAAAAATAAATAAAGTAGTAGGAATAGAAAGTATAAGCAGAAACTATGTAGGACTCTTTATTGCTATCTTGTATAATAATATTGATATGAGAATCACTGGTCTTGTTAAGGTAATCATTGGTCTGGAATCACTGGTCTGAGTAATCATTGCTTTCATAGCAAAGAATACTCAGTGTGTTTTTCTATCTAAAAGTGTTACATTATGTTTGCATTGACAATGACAATAATCATTCAGTAAGTTACAGAACATTTCATCATGGATATCGATGTATGAGCTGGACGCATTAGTAAACATATTTATCACAACAATGTGCCATCCAAGTATGGGTATTCCAGTTGCTCAAACAAACGATCGATTAAACTGTTTGATGTGCGTTTAGCGTTGATGTAAGAAATTTGTTTGAAATAGTTACAAGAGATCAAAACTGGAATTGCGTTTGAATGCAATAAACTGACAACCAGTCTTGTATAATGTACAAAAGAATCGTTCGTAAGAGACAAGCAGAAGTCTGGAGACAGTGCAATTCAGTTAAATTGAATGTAAGGGTTGTCTCTGCACTATTAGGGTTAACAAGGGAATATGCGGTTGTTGTGGCACACCTCCCTGCAAGATTGCTTCCCTTATGGTAGTATGTAGAATTTTCTGCCTTGTTACATAGTATGGTACCAAATTTTATTTTCATGAATGGCAAATAATAGATTCAGGTAAGATATGATATAAAACCTTGTTTTTATTTAATTAAATACATATCTCAACATAACACACACACACATCTCTGTTACATATCTGTTGGTTTAAGTTTGTATGAAGTTAAGTGGTAGACTTTATTGTCCTAACTTTGCCTGTAATAAAGACATTTTTCATTTAATTTAATCTCAGGGGTCAATACGTAGTCAATATACGTACTATTAAAGATAATAAGCAACGATCTATCTCATCAATCTTAATTCTATTCAGGTGGACTGGAATTCTGAACACTGTAAATTTTTTTCAACCATGAAAGTCATAAGTTTTTCCTTAACGCTCCAATGATATTATTTCAGTTCTTCGTCAGGAGAATAATAAGAAAAAAAGGGTTCTGTGAAAGATATTTCACGTTCAAGGAAAGTGTTAAACTATGCCTGGTAGTGCATATGTCAACAGGTTTTGTTGGATATCTGTCACAATAACCAACAGGTGGAAGATCTATCGAGTAATAATAGTCGATATTATTACCATGAAGACGACAAATGAGGGAAAATTAAGTTATTGAGAGAGTGGAAACCCGCTCAATATATGTTTACAGTTGTTTACAACAATATTATGTTAGTTAAGGAACTATGAGTAGATTTTCGTGTTGTTACTGTCTGAGAGTTTATCAAAGCCACTCACGCCTTTTTTGATGAACTCCAATTATACTCATGATAACTGAATGATTTGACCTACAGGGTTGAAATTTGCTGTGAACCTACTTCTACATTCCTACCGAAAATAATGATCACCGATCCATTAGGAGTCTTAATTTCTGTTTAGCAATACTGAATAATATTTGTCTAACAGGTACCCATGTTGAAAACGAGAAAAACTAAATAAACGAATTAGTAACCAGTACATATTAAGGGTTAACATATGGCATTTATCAACACACATGATGACGTTACTTGGTTGGGTAACAATGCGCGATAATATGCAATTTACTGTTTTACATTGTAAACACTCTATATATATATATATATATATAGATATATATATTATGTATATGAGTGTTTCCATACTCCTAGGATAGTGCCTTATAACAGAGAGAGAATATCTTATGCCACCGGAGAATCCTTTGTTACTGGGTAATGTAGTTTTTATTTATTTGCATGGTTTTGCAGACACAGGAGAACTTTGTGCTTCATTGTGTACAGAAAACGTACAATTAAATGTTAATGTAAAATTATTCGTTGCATAACAATACTTTTCGTCCCGAAAACGTACTCGTATATTCAAAATTAGCTACTAGAAAGTTTAATTTGCTGAGCGTTATTGCAGTCTTTTTCACCAGTTTACGACGAAAGCGGATTTATATAGTTGACCTACATTCTATATACATGATACCTTCAAATTAGTTAATTTTAAGGGTTAAACTTTTGTTTGAAACTCCACCTGTATTGCTCTATGTCGGAATTGAAAATTGTAAACATCGGTCCATTGGGAGTTGTCCAAGATGTTGTCCGCTGTGGGCCGAAATCGATATTTACCCGAAGTCTGGTACGTTTAGTATTGTTCCAGATTGCTGAGCCAGAGGTCGAGAGCATCAAGAGGTTGAGACCTTGCAGAGACCAAGATTTGTAAGAGGTACCAGAATCAGTAGATCTTAGAGGTTGAGAGCTCGGAGACAAAAGGAACTACCTATGGTGGGGAGCTACCAGAGACCTGGGGCTTCCGAAAGCCAAGATTTGTTTATCTGGGAAGATCTAGAGACTAAGGTATAAAGCTGCATAAGATGGGAAACTACTAAAGATGGGGATCTGCCAGTTCCGGGGTTGTCCAAAGGCTACCACCGAAGCCTGTCCCACCAGGAGTCGGGAGGTCCTAGAAGTTGAGAGCATCCAAAGGCTGCGAGATGCCGGAGGCCAGGACTTGCCAGAAGCTGTGAGATTCTGGAAACGGAGACCTCCCAGAGTTTAATTAGTGGCAGAGACCGGATTTTATTAGAGGCCGGGAGCTGCCGCAGGTCAGGGGCTCTTAGAAGATCAGACCTTCCGAAGTCTTAGAAATCTTCGTATCAGGAAACTGACAGTGGTTGGGCCCTCTTAGAAGACGAGACTTAATTAAGAGTGTTTCAGAGTTAGTTTCATGTTCATTCTTGTGCCTTTTTACGGAACCAGGTGGTAGTGTAACGTAAGTTTCAATGCCCCAATCTTGTGCGGAAATATAACTCAATGTTACCAACAAAAGTACCTACAGCATATAATATAGTACATATAAAATATGTGTGTGTGTGTGTGTGTGTGTGTGTGTGTGTGTGTGTGTGTGTGTGTGTGTGTGTGTGTGTGTGTGTGTTAAATTGTACTCTTCCATATATGTACCTATGAACACATATAAATAAATATGTGTGTGTATATATGTATATGTATATACATATATATATATATATATAAATATATATATATATATATATGTGTGTGTGAGTGTGTGTGTGTGTGTGTGTGTGTGTGTGTGTGTGTGTGTGTGTGTGTGTGTGTGTGTGTATATATATATATATATATATATATATATATATATATAAGTAACTGCAAACAAATATCATTACTAAATTATTATTTTACGTTAGTAATTCTTCTGTGTTACATTCACTCAGTACAAAGTAAAATTATCTCAGACAAACCCTCATGTTAAAGCTATTGTATTGCAGGACAAGCCATTTAGTGAGAGTGAGAGAGAATATCCCGTTGGCATGGCAACCGAACTTTCATACCCTGACATCTGCGTCATGGAAGTAAGTTGGCACAATTCGTGTCATGAGATAAATGTGTTGATAATCGTTTTAAAGTAATTTATCTAATAATCTGATCTAGCCTATGTAAACTATTTAGAGTCACTTTCATTAAACAATTTTCAGAAAGAAATGTAGAACATTTGCCATGAACCCCAAACCATATTTTGTTGGTCTAGGAGTACGGTACCAAACTGGTTTAGAGACGTCCTATGAGTTGAAATTGTCATGTGCGAAGTTGCAAGCAAGAGATTGAACTTTTTATTGTTAAGGCAGCGTATTTATCTTGTTGTAGAGGTCAATGACCATCTCTCAAAATGTAAACTTTAAGATTGAGTGTTAGTGGATGAATTATTTGACTTTCGTCTGCCAAAGATGAAACTCGGTAAGTCTTTCAGACAACTTTAAATCGGATGGACAGGTGGCGTTAATACTATATGGGCTTGTACAACCGGCCCATGTGTTTTGTCTCTTGTTCCGATGTACAGCGTTAAGAAGGCGATTATAGTTTATCTTGAGAAGTATGTTAACTCCCTAGATTAATCTGCTCAATGGTGTAGACTTCATATCAAATTGCAGCAAAGAAAGTGGACGGCCATGTTCATTACAATGCTGATGGGATATCGATGAAAACTCATATATTCGTGAAAGTGTTGCCCAAACTTTAGAGCACGGTCAAATAAAATATGTTGACTCTGTCAAGTATATACATATTGGAAACAATATTATTCTGTATCTCAAAATGTGTCCTGACCAGAAGTCGAGACATTCATGGGTATGAAACATGAAGCATAGACAACTACCGGTCTAAGAGACACAGAACGGTAGTTTATGAGCACATGCCCCCACACGCTGGTGTCCACTTTATCAACAGATTGCCAGACTCCACAAAAGATTCTCCAACGTACGAGGCGTTTAACATTCGTCTAAACCGTTGTTTAACGTTAAAGGCTTTTTATAATGTCGACAAACTTTCGGCTGATATTTGGGAGACCACTCTTATTGAAAACTGACCCTGGTTTGGAAGTAGAAACAATTGGCGAATTAATGGTTAGTACGAATGCAAAATTGTATGTTTGAATGTGTCATAGTGGTATAAGAATCAAACATTTTAGCTTACATGATGACTTTTGCTATATAATGTTAATTATTATCGGCAATAAGAAGTTTAAGTTTGAGGTTTGTGACACCTTTCTCGCTCTCCCACTTCATCACAATGTGCCCCCTCCCACGTTCAGCGATGTCGCAGATATGTAATGATGTGTAAACGGCTTTTCCGACCGCCGCGGGCGAATGCGCTACTGTCTTGTAAGAATTAATTTGTATACTCTAATTGCCTTCCACCATCTCTGGTTAGATCCTTGGAAAGATAATTCACTGTAATACTGTGACAAGATATTATCAATTAAATTACTTTGTTATCATCCAAAGTAATATTTTGTTTTTACTCGATACATTTTTTAGTAGTTTATCTGCTCTTATGTTTCCAGGTTTAAAATTATTGTTGACTGTAAATTGGTAAAGATAGACAGGAGAATACTTACTCAAATTATTTTAAAATTGTTTATCTGAGTTATAAAAACTAAAAATTGGTAATCTTGATCCAATATTCAAATTATCTAGTATATTTAATCACCAATTGACTGTAGGACCACCTTTCTTCCAAAAGCTTTCCCAAGAAAGGACTTTTAACAAAATAAATTGTAATACTTCTTGACTAAAAAAATCAAAAATTGAATTAAAATTAACTTTATTAAAACACTGGAATAAAATAAACCTTTCAAAATATAATTTAAAACAAATTGATCTCTCTTATAAGCGTAACTAAAATCAAGTTTAAATTAAAACTTCCTTGAAATCTTCTTCGTGCCACGTGAAAACTTGCTGTTGCAGTTGGCTCACATTCAAAGTTAAATTTTATTTGTATTATATTACTTCCAAAAATATTTACTTCAAACCTCTAAATCTTGATGTATTAATTTATTATTGCTGTTAAATATTAAATTTCTATTAAAAACTACCTTCAAATAATATTTAAATTAAACCCTTTTCAAACAAAATATTGCTTGAACTGGGTTATACCTCGCAATCTTTCGTTAATAATTTAGTTTATATTCAAAATTCAGCAATCCAAATTTATTATAATAATACAATATTCCATGTAAAAACAAAAAACCTAATTAGATGTCAATAATTTCAAAACGACAATCGTAATTCGAATATGAAATTTCTATTTACGCAACATCCCACGCAGAACAGTTTTAGGGTACTAAACAATTTGAAACACAACTAAATAACAAGAGAAAGACAGAAAATGCAACAAGATTTACTAATCAGGGCCCTAAGTACCGCCCCTTCCCTAATTTACATTACCTCATAACTGAAGCCTATGATTGGTCTCCGACCATCCAATCATTTACCTCCGTATTGACAATTCAACTTATAATATAGAGAATGTTTGGACATTCTTTCTTTCATAAATATTTATTAAATTTATAAAATAAAATTTAGCATATGCTACAGATATCATAGATTAAAAAAGAAAAATTAATTTCCTGATTGTCGCTCATGTGATACAAAGTTAGTGGTCATATCATTTTTATGTTCGCTGTAGTTGTTGTTTTAACGCTGAAAATTATCGCATAATACAAATAATAGATTGATAAGGCGTTGATTGTGTACTATGACAGATGTGTAATCCAGTGCTGTAAGTGTTAATTTGAAACAGTCGACCTGCGCTCTATCTAACGACAAACAAAATAAACAAAAATCAACACAAATTCACACTCAAAGCATTAATTATTTATATTCACAAAGGTTTGGCTATAATAACAGATATGTTTGAATTACATTTAAATTTAATTCATCATAATATACGCACATAACTTGAATAATCAAAAAGTATATACAGCTCGAAGAGAAATAATCAGCAATAGCGTGTCGCGTCGTCACGAAAAAGTAAAAGCTTTCCAATAAAACCCTCACAATTTCTTAATAAATTTCAAACTAAACACTATTTTTTATTTTTACCCTAATTATGTTATTCGTGATTAGTAATCTATTTAATTTATATTAAATACCTATAAAAGCGAATGCAAACAAACATATATATATTAAAAGGCTGGCTAAAATCTATGAAAATAAAAGTGCAAGTCTTGAAACAAACTGTGAGCCACTTAAGAATATTACTAAACTTACACTGACGCCTATGTTTACTTTTGGTGTAAACTCAAATTGTCCTAAACAATCTATGAAAACTGTAATGTCTAATGTTTTGTAAAATTTTCCAAACATACGTATCATATAAGACGTAAAAATTATACGGCATTTAACTATAAAGTACGCCGAACTTTGGTAGTGGCGAAATACAGTGAGAGAGAATTGGCACGCAAAAGCCGACAGGAGTGTCCCCTAGCGTTAATTATTAATGTAAGAGGAAAACACGAACGATATTTGCTTATTCACAGGCGACACCTGCACGGCTGTGTGCAAGACAAAGGATAAACACGGGTAAGACCAATTAACGTCCTTCCACTTTCTTTCTTATTTTTAATGCAGTGTGAGCCGCGTGTTCAAGTGCGACATTGAGATGAGTGCTTCATGTCTGCGACTCCTTCATTCATAGTAAACACCCTTGTCAACTTTCAACAAACGGTAGCATTAGTGATGTAGCCTCATTTATGTTTGTATTTTGTCATATTTCCTACCGTCTAAAACTCTCCTTGTCAGGAAATTTTATTTTTTATACGAGGCCGATCCTCTTTTAAGCCATATTCTGCTCGTTTTCATAGGCCATTGGCTTGTGCGAGGGTCTTATGAAACAGAATAAGGGAGAAATGCAACACAGTACCAGGTTGATGGTTCTGATAAAAATTGTTAGTCACAGGCAGGATTTGACCTCTAACTCTGATCCAAAATCCGACGACTTATAGACCGCCGGCCATCGGTACTCCCGAAGTTCTTATCTCCTTCGAGAATCTGGTTAACTGATTGATTAGTCTCGTTGTGTCTAAATGTTGCAAAGGGTAAGTGAAATTATGACAGATCGCCCTATGTTACGCTTATAATCAACTCCCGACTTTGATCATTGTAAATAATACAAGATAGGTGTGCGCACTAGTTCTCTCACCAATGGTACACAAATTTGTCTATCAGTACTACATTCATAGTAGATACAACATTTTAAACTTATTTCTGAAGATGGCTCCCCACAATGAGGCTGAAACATCTCTAGCCGTTTGGTATGTTAGCAATGTTTCGACAAATGTGAACGGAACACTTGACCAAAGATAGCTAATAGATTTATCATTTCATTGCGCTTAAAATACACCATCTGCTAGAGGTCTTTTCCGTCGTTTTCTTGATTACTAAGAAATTCTTTAATACACAGAAGGAATTAAAATAACACAGTTTGAACAAATAGTTCGGCTGTACTAATTTAAAGGTTTTAAATGAAAATTTATCGCGGGATTCATCTGTTTGGAAATCTACAATGACGTTTAAATTACAAAGGAGGTTAGTTCCACATGGCTTACATACTTGATCGTGGTAAAGTACCGTTATCTTCTAACAATGTGCACTCAAGCTATTATGTAAAATAATATATAATAAAAATTGAAATAATTATAACAAAAATACTTTTCTTATACCCAAAATAGTAAATAAATATGTTTCCTTATTTAGTTATTAGCAGGTATTGTCTAAAACTTATAATTGGTATATTTAATTATTAAAAATCTAAAAAATCTCAAAGTACATCGTTCAATAAGTCGAATACATGTCCAGGGGTATAAATTGGAAATATTTTTCAGGAAATCTAATGCCGTATAGTTACAAATTTCTGTTCAATTAGTGCCTGGACATCGTTAACTGTAGGTACATATATTGGGCTACAATTACGTTTATTGCTATAGCTTTACGTAATATAACGTAAACAGAACGATCAAGTATTATAACGGGTGATTACCGGGAAACGCATGTTTTTGACTTGCGTAGTATACAAGGAATATCGGTGGGCGACGTCCGGAAGTTATTGCGTTGTAAAGGGGGGAGTGTGCAGTTTCAGTTGTAGCCGAGATGTGGAAACTTGAGCATCGCACGTTTGTCATGCGACGGTTTTACGCAAATGGTGAATTAGTCACTCAGACTCAGCGAGACTTTCGTGCACATTTTAACATTGCACGGCATGGTGTTATCCCTGATCGTAACATGATATTGATTGCGTTGGATACATAATGTTAACACAACTGGATCTTTGCTTAAGAAGAAACCTCCTGAACCGGCAACGACAGTTAGTACCCCTGAGACAGTTGAAATAGTGGGCCTTGCAACATTTCAGAGTCCTAGCCGCTCAATTCGGAAGCGGGCATCTGCTCTCGGACTTCGCCCATCCACAGTGAGGAAGATTTTGGTCACACATCTTAAATTTCATCCTTTCAAGCTGGCAGTATGTCATCAATTGAGTCAAGCAGATAAGAGACAACGTGTAAATTTTTATAACACAATGAGTGAAATTTTGGAAGAATATGACGAAGCAATTATCCTTATGAGTGATGAAGCGCATTTTCACTTGAACGGAGCAGTCAATAAACAGAAATTACGATTTTGGTGTGCAGAAAATGTTTTAAACGTAGCTGAGAGACCTCTTCATAGCTTACGTGTGACTGTGTAGTGTGCGGTTAGTGAAAAGGGGATCATTGGTTCTTATTTTTTTGAAGACAACGATGGCAGAGCAGTGACAGTGAATGCACAACGGTACCTGGAAATGTTAGAAGAATATTTTTTGCCAGAACTGCGCCGTCAACCAGGTGTTTGCGTATAAAGATACGTAATGTTTGGTTCCAACAAGATAGGGCAACAGCCGATACGGCTCGCATTAGTATGGAATTCCTTCGGCGAAAATTCCCTACAAGAGTGATCTCACGTTTTGGTGATGTCACTTGGCCTTCTCTCTCACCGATCTTACAATTCCAGATTTCTTTCTGTGGGGATTTTTGAAATCTAGAGTTTATATAAACAAGCCACGAACAATAGAGGAACTTAAAGAAGCTATTCGCCAGGAAATCAACGCCATTCCTAGAGATATGTTAGCAAAATCCGTAGCTAGTTTTAAAGAACGCCTTCAACACTGTATCCAATCAGAAGGCAGCCACCTTAGAGATATAATTTTTAAACGCTAAATTGTAAGTAATTTTATTCTGAAATTGCATATTGTGTACACTGTTTTTCAACTCATAAATACATGTTTTGCTTTGAATTGCCTGAGTACTCATTATTTGAAAAACATGCGTTTCTCGGTAATCACCCCGTATAATCTTAAGAAATAGGATCAAATGTTCTGATGGGCCTCCCAAGACTATGAAACAAATTTTATTTCTGAAAGTTGTTATTAACACGAATATATTTTAAAATTATATCCGTTAGTAGTGTATTTTTCCCCAAAACGCTTAAGTTTTCAGATAACGCCCTTGGCGTTGAAATAATTCATTAAAAGTTTCAAAGAAGTTAGCGGTTTAAATTATTGAATGTTAAGAATAGTTGTAAGTTAACCACATGTGGTGGAGAAATGTGTGACAGTATACCGTATACCGTTATAAGTTCAACAATACAAAAAAAATAATATGGCAGATTTAAAATAGCCATTGGTTGAATGATGTATCTTCAACAAATAAAGTTCGATCTCTTGTCTAGAAAGTTTTAGAGAAACAACCCTGGACGAGAATTATAAGTTTAATTTAAAACCTTGCCTTATTTATTATTAATTGTAGGACAATCCAAAAGGTGAAATTAGGGTACAAGTCGATATTAAGATAATAGTACATAATTTCAATATTCAAACAAAATAAAAACGCAATATTTGTAATAATCAAATAAATTAATCAATAATTCTGTTTTTGTGTTGTAAGGAAGGTGCTGTACACTGAAAGCTCGCGATCGGAATACTCAAAGTTACTATATTTTAAAAAATAGGACATACTTTTCATATTTTTCTTCCTTATTTTATTTAATTTTAAAGTTGGCCGGAATTCTCGATTTTAAATCAACGGAAAAGTATAAATAATTTAATTCATTATACAACTCTGAATTAAGGAATTAGCGATTCCTATTAAAATTTAACTTGAGAGTGCAAAAGAATTGTACGATTGTACGATGTATCAGAAATAATCGTAATAAAAAAAACGTCACACTGATGTTTATGTAACATTATGTTAAAAGATTTTTTAAGTGTTAGTACTATTGCAAATTATATTAAACTTTCCACAAACTGAAACTGGTCCTCCAAAGTCAAAATAACTCTGATGAAAGTGTGACGTCACTTTAAAAAGGGTCGTAGCATACACTCCATGAATGCTACAACAATATCAGATGGTTAAAATCGCCATTAGGAAGTACAGTATACAATAAACTGATCAGAAAAACAGCTAATAAATGCGTACATGCTATGTCGGGGAAACATTTTTACTATAATCAAATTGGTGGTGGACTTGCGAACTTCAGAAAAATTCTGCAAAGGGAATCAAGGAGCTAGAAAAGCCAAAACAAGACATTAATTCCGTTGTGTACTGTAATTGACGAATGTAACGATAAACTGGGGATGGTGAGACGACGTTCAAGTTAGTAAATAGTGGTGGGTACTTAAAGTTGCTCATGCATAAACCAAACCTAAGCTGTGAATAGGGCGGAAAAATGTCTTCTAGCTATGAGTGACCTGAGATGATCTAATTAGATAATTAGGTCACACACTCGAACTTTATTAGGATTTCTTCCCCAAAGGGTTGGGGAAATTATTTTAAAACTCATCTTAACGATATTTTATCATTGGTTGGTATGACCCTTTCTATGGTTTTTACAGACAAGGTAATACAATACAGTAACAGGATCCATTATTTTGTGTCAAAGAAACCGTCTTTGCGATCACATCTCGATTCTCGATACTGTATTTACAATGCGTATGCATCTAATCTTACAGGCAGATAACTCGTAAAGCAAAATAAAAAGCAAACAAGTAATAACTTAAAACCTATTTCAGTCTGTATAGGGACACACCGAAAGAGATTATTAAAAAGTTTCAGACACTAACAGGAGCCGTGGAAACAAAGAGGCTTGTTAGAGTCTGAAAAGTTGGTGATCTTCAGAGACTAGAGAATTAGAACTCGCTAACTTTAGAGTCAGCCTGACATCTACGAGTAGACAATAGAGTTCTCCACCAATCGCTAAGTTTTGTTTAATGTTTTATTCTATTTATAATAAAATTTATTTCTGTACTTGGATATTATTCTGTGTAATTGATAGTTCTTCACTTTCTCAAAGGAATATCTGACATAAATAAACCATTAAAATACCTGTATATTACAAATATAGGCGTATCCAGGTGAGAGGGTTTGGAGAGGTTGTGAACCTCTCCTCCACTGGCACAAATGTGCAAGGTATATTTTAACTTACGTTAAACAGAAAGTATACTCGTAGTTGAATCATGTCTCATAGTTCATTTTAGTTTTTATAACTTATCTATAACAGATTACAGACAGTACAACACAAGACTCGCGCTCAGTAATACTTTGAAATGACGAGTCCATTTGCAACACAGTCACTGACATAGTTTCACGTTCGCGCTTTGAGCAAGAGGGATAGCGAGTATTCCAGTAATGGCAATGAACACCTACCGATCGTTTCTTTGAACTGCTAATTGATAATAGTCTTTAAATCGTTCTGATCGCTTTCATTATTGACGCTAGTCGTGTAATAGCGGCTTTTGTTAATAATGAGAGCAGACAGTGGTAGTAGTAACTAGAAAATCAAAGTACAACAATTTTAGTTTCCTGGTTGTAGGCCTACTATTAATGAATCTGTGATATTGTCACTCGCTGTTACTGTTACACCACCATCAACTGGTATTGTTTACATTACCTAAGATATGTATAAACTAGATATTTATCAAAATGTCTTTTTATACCTATTTATAAAGATAAAATAATTAACTTTAAACACTTTGGCCACGAACTTCTGATATAAGTCATGCAATAATCCGTTTGATTTCATGACATAATTTAATCAAATCTTCGCAATAAGTAGTAAATAAATATCATGTTTTTAAACAGTATTTGACTTTTTTTGAAGTTTCAATTTTTCAAACTTAATCTAGCAATTTAAAAGTTTTCAAATTAAAAACAGATTAATATAACACCAGAATATAATTTTCTTAAACCAACTAAAAGTTTTTATTTTATTATCATCAACAAATATTTATTAATTCAAATAAAATAGACACTTATTGACAAATAATTCAAATTAGTTTGTCATTAGAATTTTGTCAAATAAATTTTACTTGGTTTTGCAAGTATGTTCAAATAATGTTAATCAAATTTGTTTTAATCTCAAAAAGGAAAACCTCCTTCAGAAATTTGAATAGCCAAAAATTCCTACAAGCAATTTGAATACAGGGTGTCCCATGAAGAAACGGAGAAACTGTCAGGACTTGTTCTTACGGTGAAAATAATGAAAAAAGTTCATATACACATAGGTCCAGAAACGCTTAGTTATCGAGCTATACACATGTGTATATGTGATAGATTTCGCCCAGATTTCAGTGCCACCGTTAAAAGGGAGCCCTATTAAATTATTTTGGGCGTTACCCAGGACGTAAAATTTAATGTATATTATGCAAATTGAACTGAAAAATTGAATAAAATTGGTACCAGACCTCTAGCTGCAGTAATTTTTAAGATATCTGAAGAAATACGCAAAATTCGGTGTCTAAAAACAAGTTTTATTTAGGTTTCAAGTAGATTAACTTTATTAAATGTGTAACAAACACGTAAAATTCTTTAACAAAATTTGTAAAGAATTAATTTCTTAAGATAATGATGTAAAATAAGCCAATAAAAATTATACGTAAACTTTAAGAAAATCAATTTTTAATTAAATAAATAACGTACGAAGAATAGACAAAATCGGTTATACTTTTTTCTTGCTGAACGTTTTTATAAACTTTTATTTTCACTTACTATTGCAAAAAAAAATAAATGCTAACAAAATAACTAACCTTAGTTTAGTAACTGTTCGAAATTCCCTCCTTCACAATACACACAGCACTCTGCTCGACGTAAAATATTTGTGGTGGCTCTGCTAATTATGTCTGGATTGTTTCTTATACTGTCAAATGCGTTGCGAATTCTAACGAGTAATTCTTCCTTGGTATCAACTTTACGTTTATACACCATAGCTTTGATATGTCCCAATAAGAAGTAGTCAAGAGGCGATAAGTCAGGCGATCGTGGTGGCCAGTTGATTGGTCCACCACGCCCAATCCAGTTCAATAAATTAGCATTCAAATAATTTCTAGCTACTAAGGAAAATTGAGGAGTTGCACCATCGTGTTGGAAAATTATTTTTAATCTTTTTTGTAAAGGGATATCTTCCAAAAGAGCCGGTAAATCATTTTTCAGAAATTTTTCGTACATATTTCCTGTAAGGTTTCCTTCAAAAACGAATGGTCCTAGAATTTTGTCATCAATAACGGCACACCTAACATTAATGTGAAATCTGTGTTGGAAAAAGGTTTCTACGGTACCATTTGGATTTTCTTCGCTCCATAAATGACTATTTCTACAATTGAAGAACCCGTTTCTCGTGAAAGTTGCTTCATCAGTAAATAAAATTGAATTCACCCTATCAGCATTGTCTAGAAGCCAATGAGAAATGTTTAACCGTAAAGGGTAATCTGTCGGCAGCAAATGTTGTACCTTTTGCAGGTGAAAAGGATGAAGTCTCTCTTTACGCAAGATGCGCCACACTTTGTTTCTCGATAAACCAGTGCGATACGCAATTCGCCTCGTACTAGTACCCGGGCTACGATGAAAATGTTGAATCACTTGAAGTTCATCGTTAACGCGATGATGTGCCTGCCGTTCAACCGAAAACGAAATTGTTGGAAATGATCCATTCGTTCTTAAAAACTGAAACACTGAAGAAAAGGTTTTCGCATTCGGAATCCGCCTTGCAGGAAATCTTTCCTGATATTCACGTCGAGCAGCTTCCGCATTTCCATTAGCATATCCGTAACAGAACATTATGTCGGCATATTCTTCATTAGAAAATTGAAACGGCATATTAAAATTTATACTGTATCAATATTTACATTTAACTTATCTGTATGACACTTCAATATAAAATATTCAAAAAAAGTTCGTAATTGTGATTGTTGAACAGCTGTTGTACTGCCAACCTATGAGAATAATATTTTTGTTATAAAAGTTGTAGAATTACGTAAATTAATTTGCAATTATTGTTAAGTTTCAGATTTTATGACACTAAAGTTTTTTTACTAGTATGTAATTCATTAAAAAAAATAGAAGAATGTTTCTATAAATAAAATGTATACATAATTATTTTCAATAATTGACATGTTTTCTCCAAATGTTAGGATGTACATTCAGTAAGAAAAAAAGTGTAATCGATTTTGTCTATTCTTCATACGTTATTTATTTAATTAAAAATTGATTTTTTTAAAGTTTACGTATAATTTTTATTGGCTTATTTTACATCATTATCTTAAGAAATTAATACTTTACAAGTTTTGTTAAAGAATTTTACGTGTTTGTTACACATTTAACAAAGTTAATCTACTTGAAACCTAAATGAAACTTGTTTTTGGACACCGAATTTTGCGTATTTCTTCAGATATCTTAAAAATTACTGCAGCTAGAGGTCTGGTACCAATTTTATTCAATTTTTCAGTTCAATTTGCATAATATACATTAAATTTTACGTCCTGGGTAACGCCCAAAATAATTTAATAGGGCTCCCTTTTAACGGTGGCACTGAAATCTGGGCGAAATCTTTCACCCTGTATAGCTCGCTAACTAAGCGTTTCTGGACCTATGTGTATATGAACTTTTTTCATTATTTTCACCGTAAGAACAAGTCCTGACAGTTTCTCCGTTTCTTCATGGGACACCCTGTATAAAATGGTTTTCGATACAATATAGATATTTTAACACCTTCATTTGTTAAATCATTGTTAATCTCATTTGGAATTATTTCTTGAAACACTTGTTAAGAACTCAGAACTACTGATATATTTGTATTTACTCGTTTTTTATAATGTTAACCTCTGATCACCTCCAGATATTTTTCTTTCAACTAGTGGTTACATAGTTTTTTAAAGTTTATTAGACTGGGAGCATAATATCATGGAATAGTTTCTGAGAATCTCTCGCTCATTCTTCTTAACACGGTGTCAATTATGATATAAAATTAATAAAATTTATACAACTGATCTGCTGGAACGTCATCCAATCATTCAAATAGCGTTGTTGCAGTCATGTTCAACAAAATATTTTTCTGAAACGCGTTTTTGAAACATAGAATTTACTTCAAGAGTTTGCTGTATATTTTGATTCAATTCTTGAGCTATGAAAGCCTTCCTTACAATATTTTTTTGAAATGTATTTTCCTCAAGAGTGACTGTAATGCCACTTGCAGATTTATATCCCCAACTTTAGGAATCTCGTTAACTGTATTATAAACAAAAAACATCATACCAAACTGCTACACTCAAAATAAACTAGCCTATGGACAGTAAGTCTTACTGACCATCTGTGATATATTAGTATTTAGATGAACTTCTAACAGTACCATATTATCCTTTTGCTTTAGTACTACATGAATTAAAAAAAAAAAACTTTTTACAATGTAGGTTAAATAAAATTGTCTACTTTTATTATTGATTTAATTTAAATTATAGATACACTTTTTATTTTAAAAAATAGATTTTAACATTTGTTGAATTTATAATTTTATAACATTTTAATCCTATTATGTGGTTTCTGCTCATAACTGTAACAAAATATTGGTAACAATTAAAATTTTGAGATATTCGGACTTCACTGAGGAGAGCTACCTGTATTTATAGGATGTTATTAAACTGAAACAGGCAAAGTTATAAATGTGATGAAAGAGGAACAAAACATTGTTATGAACCCATCAGCAATCAATATGACTTATTTACCAGAGACTTTCACCTTTACGTAATCTGATAATTACTTCTATGCCAATCAGAAATTTCTAAGTCTTACTATTCTTAAATAATGGTATGGAGTTATTATGCAATTATTTTTTGTCTATTTTTGCTTTTGCAAGTTCTGCAACTAACTAGCATTTTTATAACCTGATGTTTACTGTGTCTAATGTGTTAAAAACCGTAAAGTGTATGTTTTAATCGTTTAGTATTTTCCCGATATAGACTGAGGCACAACTGCATGGAAATTTGTAGACTCCTAACATATTCAATAAAATTAATTGTGTTTTTTACTAATTTCAAAGAGTTCTTCAAATTATTAGTCAATTGAAATGCTATCTTTTTAAAATACACAAATTTTATCTGCTGTTCCTTTGTTATAGGGAAGATTCCAGTTTTTGCTTTCATTTAGAGACATAAACAGTATTGAAAACTCACTGCATTAGGAACTATAAACATTAAAAGTAGTATTGTAGGAAATTGTGTAACCAGATTCAAAGGAAAACCGATAAGATAGGATTAAAATGTGTATAGTATGTATATTAATCATGACTGACTCAAGGGATTATTTTTTTAATTAAATGCAAAACTGATAAAACCACACTAGCCTTAGGGATTGTGTTTTTATTCGTGGTATGATATTTTAACTACAAATTACATTTTTAATTAAATATAATATTTTTAATGTAGTGTTTTTAAATAAATGTGATTAATAAAATTATATGTGTTCTTAAATGAAACAACCTTCAGTTATAATTTAGATACTTACTGCAAAGTTAACTATTGATTTATTAATTGTCCTAACTAGTTAAAAAAATAAATAATCATTGAAATAAATTTATGTATAATTAAACAAAATATTGAAATTTTAACATAAAAAGTAAAATAAGTAAATATCATAGTTATGTAGGTGGAAATCATGTTACAATCATAAACTATATAGTTAGTACCATGACAAACACCATCAAAAGCTGTCATCGTTATTGTTATTGCGTCTGACGATGTTCTTGATTTTCACTTACAGACGATTGTGTTTTAATACCAATGTCTAACTTTTTATACTTTATAACTTAATTCCTTATTTTAAAATGCTTCTTGGATTATAAATCTGTTGATATGAATGATTATATATTCTTAACAATAAGTTAACAACATAATTATCAACAGTTATCCGCTAATCGGTTTTATCTATTACTATACAGTAGTTAATCTAATTATATTGAATATAATTGTAATGGTGGTTGTCCCGCCCGCTCATCCTAACATTGGATCTGCTTCAAAATCAAAACCTGTTGGGCTATGCCACTGAAGCTATAACCCTTTATTTCGTCACAAATGTATTTTTAGGTATAATATCAATGAGCGAGGCTAAAACCTACATACTGTATCTAGTCCGACTGATCGTATATATATGAAAGACCTAATTTTAGTATGAGTGCGCTTATACCAATGGATTTATTCTTTTTTCGTACAAATCAATGTAGATACAAAGCTTTGTACATAAGCATAATAAGGCTTTATTTGTCCTTAATTCTTATTATAGGCGTTAATTAAGGTTTTAATTCCGTGTTTTAATAAAGAATATTTCATTTCATATCTTTATTACAACTGCAACTGAAGAGTTAAATATCAACTAACACTCTATTTCTCATATTAAAGTATGTATTAATACCAAACAAAATGTTATGCACATGGAAAGTTAAAAGGGTCACTGGTGGCATGGACTTATATTAGAGTTCATATATTACACCAAATTACTTCTCCTACTACTATATACTATACTACACCTACTATACTATATACTTCTGACCTACTACCTACTACTACCTACTATACTGGATATTATTCTATATCTTCTCCTACTGCTTTACCTAGTAGAGATATACGTTATATTATATTTACACTGTACTATTACAATTAAATAACTGATGAAATGTTACATTAAATGGAAATAAAATATATTAATGATGATTTAATATCCATACAAATTGGCTGATTAAAACCGTATATGATGTTACCAGTGTGGCCTTAAAATGTGAGGAGGCAATTTTAAAAACCTCACATGTCCATTTTTTTTAATTGAGTTAGCACTGAATTATTTTTCTACTTTCTGAACCCTACAAACACATATGAGCTTAACTGTCCTAAACCTCAGATGTTAAATTTAAATTAAATGAAAGAAATGTATATTTAACGCAAAAGCTCACATGTCCCATGCATGGTTAGACCAGAATCCCATATGTCCAATCAACCGACAGAGAACCATTTGAGTCACATGATCCAGCTATTTACTATTTCACTTGTGGCATTTTATTGTTTGAGGTTACTGTGGTAAAGGCATGTGTTTATAGTGGAATACGTTTGCAAGTAAACTATTTAAACTATTACTGATAGAGGATGGTGATCCTTTAGTTTGATTTCTGAAGCAAACGAAGATGCAAGAAAGAAGAGGAGGAACATTTCTAAACGTGAAATGGAAAAGAAAACAAAATATGAGCACCCATTAGGTACCAATGTTTTACATGTTATAGTCATAATAATAAATCATTGAAATGCTACAACGTTCGCCCAAAAGATGTAATGGATTTTATAGAATAAAAGTGTGTACTTTGGAGAGAAAAGAGCAGCAGTATGAATTTGTAAGTAGAATGATTTGTCAATTTAAAGTCAAGCATAACCGGCCTCGTCAGAGTTTCAGAGGCCTATGCCTAGGCTTAAATTGCCTTTAAAAAAGCAAACCTCATAGCTCTACAGCTGCATATGAACTTCCTATATCTATATCGTCTGTTTTCCTAAACGTTTTTCTTGCATTTGACTAAGTTTGAATATATCAGAGTAAAACAAATTTCAAAGAAACTAAATAATGTTAAGCATTTTAAAGAGTGTAGAGGTGGTGATCCAGTTAGTACTAAGTCTGAGATTAAAGAAGAATGAGTAAGAGAATGTATTGGACATTTAGAAGGTAGAGAACCAACCACTCCAACCAGAAAAAGTCCAACCGGATTTACTTCAATGTAATCTTTCAATCAGAAACTTGTGGAACATTTACAATAATTCCACAGCCCTTAATCGTCAAATTAAGGTTTTTATGTTTAGAAAAATCTTCTGTACAGAGTAAAAAAATGGATTTTGATCACCATTGTCAGATGTACAGTATGTAGTTAGTGCACTATGTTAAACAATAAAATAAAACAATTTTGAACAAAAAACCGAGTTCTAATGAAAACATGAATTTCTACTATGTTAAAAAGCAATATTGTGTAAGTCAGTTCCGGTTTCTCACTCTCTTTTCAAGTGGTTAACATAAAAAGTTCAACTAATTACACACAGTCTTCATGTATAGAATTACATCATGAAATAAACACATTACTGGCTGAAAAACAAAGCCATAACCAACAATTCAACATTGATTTTATAACAAAAATATGATCAGTTGTCATTAACATAAAAAGGATGAGCAAAGTAAAAGAACTAACCAGTGCATCGAATTTAAGAAAGAATATATAACTATTACAATTCAAACTACGATCAACATCTCAGACAACGCTTTATACTCAGGCCCATACTCAGACAGGATTTCGGACAATATTACCGGGATCCCACCACATGTCTATTTGAAGGTGGCGGGACATTACGGGGCCAGGCCGAATATCTTTTCCTGGGCCCGCCAAACCTAGAACAACCCTTTGTACACTAGGGTAACTAGGATTTTGAAGGGTTTTAATTTTAATTCTGGAAATTATTAGTTTATGAAATATCACGTCTTGCATGGTCTAATTAAACTCAAAATAATTATAAAGTTGTAGTCTCTTCATTGTAAATTTTTAATGCTATTTCCCCATTTTTAGTTAAGCCTCGTGGGGCTTCACTCAGGCCAGTTTCCTTAGTCTACTACGTTGGATTATAGAGAAGTTATCCTTAGTTAGCTCACTTGTACGTTGACTAGGACACAAAACTATAAGAGACATACTGCCAACAACTAAAATATCATAAACGGACTAAATTAACAAAACCTTTTGTACTAAAGGAAGTAAAATATCTGGGTTTCCTACTACCATTGTCATTAGAAACACTTTTTGAAAATCCCTCTTGCTCCTCCACTTAAAATACCAGTGACTTAGAACTATAAGTGAAGTCTGTGACACTAAGGCACAGTAGAGTCAGACTTATTACTCTCTTCTTGTTAAAGGAGACTGCAATACTGCTGCGTGATTCTTTTCTTTTGGCTAATGTTTCACAAATTTCCCTTGTAAGCAGATGTTTTATTTTGTAATTCAAATGCGTCCCAGATCGGGTGTGTAAGTACCTACTTCACTGATGCATTATGACATTTTTCTTAAATACTTTAGTTTTTTTTATTATTTTTCATTTACTCAGGACGAGTGTTTTAAATCATACCTATTGAACAAAACTACTATATTATGTGGATGTTTTTTTATTGTTGTAAACTTTAGATCGCTCCTTCAACTCATCATGAACATCGTCGCTAAATTCACATACTAAAGCAAAGAATCTCCAGTACCCAGTTTCTCTCTGTTATTAAAATTTAGATTCTGCTTAGATAAACCCTCAGGGCTAGAAAAGCCTGCAGCTCAAAAGAGGTTGAATGTTCATTCAGGTGAAAAGTCAAATCACGCATATAGCTATCAGCACATACAAGCTCGTTTGCCTTCTTGCATTGCTTTAGACTTGACCTCTGACAAACATTTGAGAGATTTACACCAGTAAGTTTATTGACAAGTCTTTGTGATCAAACTTTCCAGCTACAGATTCATTTTGTAACACTTCAAAGGACTTTTTGAAATAAATTCAGGCTCTTCTTATCTGTATTGCATAGCTTAATCTTATGATTATGAGTTATAGGTAAATACTATACATTTATTAGTAACAGAGAGCGATTCTTATTTGGAACTGCTATCAAAAGAAGAGAAACAATGTAATCAGTAGGACTTTCCCATAGTTTATTTTCACAAACTACTTCTTTTATGTAGCAACTTTCTTTTTTAAATGTTAATCCTAGTTTCTAATATTCAAATAGTATTTAACTTTTTTAAGTCTCTTGTTTATAGATTGTTCAGTTATCACCTTGTGTGACTAAGCCCTGTGTTTTTGCTGGCATCATGAACTCGACCTAAAGCTCTCCTTTTTTTAGCAAACTAAAACACTACCTAACTTATCATCCTCAGACATTTTGAACTGTTTAAAAACACCATCAACAGATATTTTGAATTTCAAACACTAAAATTATCCAAAGTGCGCGCGTAGTAACTAGCGAGGAGCAAGGTTAGGTCAAGCCTTATTGAAAGACACGCTGCAACTGACGTTAAGCTAATGCAATAACAACAAATAGAGATTTGCCTCTTCCATCCCTATGGCTCAGCCATATTTATCTTCTCATATTTATTATCTCTTCTTTTTTCCTCTGAGCACCATATTTTCAAATGCATATTACAGCCAGACTAACTAACCTCTTTCTTCCCATTTCAACCTTATCATGTGGAAACTTGGATACTACAAATCGTATTTCACCGTGACCTGAAAAATGCTTATACTTGGACTTACCTCCATGTCTCTTGGTCTTCACGAGTTTTCTATGGTTTCTTTTTCATTTTGATGTTTTTGATCTACATATTTTATTGTGCTTAATAGTTTACTTTCTTATTTATAAGATATGTGTTTCTGTGATTCAAGACTTCTTTGTTTTGTTTCAACATATCGTTAAACTTCAATACATAAAAAGCGCTCTTGTATTTTGCTTCATGTATTTCTTATCTCAATTCTTCATTATGAGGCATGACAGATTTATTGATATCGTCAGTAAAAGTCAAACAATTTAAGTGATAAAAATTATCTTCGTTGTCTTCATTTATTTAATAACCATTTCAATTTAATTAGTGCCCATGTCTCCACTATTTAACCATTTCCACTCCCACAAAAAATCTTTCTTTTCCATATTGTTCACATATGGAACAATATGGAAACAATATTTCCTCAGATTAGCATATAAAAAATAAAACCATTTATTGCACTAACCGGTGCATAATATTGGTGATGATATCACATTTTTTCACAAACGCCTCCAGGATATTTTGAAATAATTAACATCAATTTTGTTGCTTGTACAGCAAGTAACATATATGGAACTAGTATATTATTGGAGTTCGGCAAAATTCACCAAAATTTAAGTTGAGTGGTTCCGCAACATTTATAAGCAACTGAAAACTGTAAAACTTTCCTGGGATATTAATTTAAAAGAAACCCTATATTAATGAACTATGTTAAATAAATACAGTTTTTAATCAATTTCTAAACAAATATGCCATTAATATGCTACTCTTAAAAAAGGTTTATTAATAAAATAAAAGAATAAAATGTATTACAAACATTAAAATACTATAAACATTTTATTTATAGGTATGTTAGTTTGGATGCCAATGTGAACAGTGATCCAGTGAGACTTCTGTATTCATGTATATTATTGTGCTTGAATAATAAAATCATGTCAAATGTTCACAATATGCTGACATCGGCGCACTGGATTTAATAACATGGGGGACCACTAAAAAGCATAGCTTGAGGTGTGAGCCGTTTTACTTGAAGAATGGATTTGACTTTACCACTTTACCAATTGTAGTTCTTGAAAGTATGCTTGTAAAACTATTAATGCCTTTTATATAGTTGTCTGTCTTGTTACTGAACCTTCGGAATGAATTCAAAGCCTCTATCCACACAAAGTTTGTGTACCCAGCACACCAATAATGGATGTTTAAGCTCTTAATGAAAACTTATCTTAGCTGTGAAAGTTGAAAGCTGATTATACTTAACTGAAGCTTTAATGCTCCTTTAGCAGTTTTATATTCAAGGATGGCATTTGTACAAGAAAGTTCACTGAATGCAGAACAATTACTGAAATACCTGGTCCTTAAAATCTGACTTTTTTTCAAAATTGGAAAACAAATTTTGTATTGAAATCAAAATGTATTTTTTGATAAACTTTATAATATTTAAAATAAATCTTTAAATAGTTTACAAAATCATATTAGTTTACATGTATATAACAAAATGATTTTTATGCACTTTTATATTGTAATTCATTGTCAGTATATTCTATTCAGATTCTGTATAAATTACAGAGACTAGTATCACAAACCAGCATCCTATTCTAAAGTATATCTAGACCATCATCTGCTCAAACCTGCACACTTTATACCAATTTTCTCCTTTCAAAGTTTGTCTCATAGTATACCAACTATCCCTCTATCATAGTTTGTCTCTTAGTATAACAACTCTTCCCCTTTCACAGTTTGTTAAGTTGAGAGAATATGCAAACATAACATGGTCTGGTATACAGATGGCTGGCTCTCTAATGAAAGACAAATCAGGAATAACTCTTAGCAGAAGTTTAGGAGATAATGACAATATTTTCCAAGATGAAAACTTCACTATCTTTCGCTAATTTGGGATTGACTTGTCGATTAATACATAGCACTTCTATCTAATAGCCAGTCTGCTCTTATAGCCCTTAACTCACCATGCTTTGTGACTCTAGGTAATCGTAATTTAGTACACCTTGGTTTGTTTATTTGAGCAATTAACACACTGATAAACTGGCAAGATATTGCTCAAAAAAGTACTTTCTTGAGTCTGAACTATTTTCTTGAGTAGTATTTTCCGATTTATAAGGCATTATAGCTTTACTAACTCGTCAGATCTTGATATATTTTCATTGCGTTAGCTATCTTTCCATGCAGTGTGAACCGGAAAATTATATGATAGTTGGCAATGGCCATGTAAGCCTGAGATCTTGGCTGCCACACTAGAGTTTAGTGAAGGTTGATTGACAATTTTTTAAGTTACAGTTTCATAATTATTAACCTTTTATCACAAAATTAAGCTATTTTGTTAATACAATTCTTGGAGACCTAATCAGAAATGTCTGAGAGAACTTTCAAATATTATAATTTCATTTATAAAGATGAACGAACTGGAGTTCGAAGCCGGCTGACCAATTCCAAGTTTGTTATCTTCATAGCCTAACTTAGGCTAAGTAAGCCTAACTTAGGCTAAGTAAGCCTAACTTAGGATATAGCCTAAGTAGGTATATCAACATACCAACACGGCTGCCTGTCAACAACCAAAGTGAAATAGTCTCAAGAAACAGTGAAATTGTGATTGTTTAGTTAGACGTAACAAATTGCTTCTTACTAGCACCTTACCTGTAGTACTCAAGTCCATTCAATCATAAATTTACAATTTCTTACTAAAGATTCAAGAAAAAATCAACATTCACTGAAATCTACATTGCTGAGGAAGACTGTGACATTACTTTTGACAACTAGCTGGATGGTATATATCAGCCACGTCACATTTTTGACACCTCAGCTCGTAATAAGCTTATTCACAAATATCAATTAGATAATAATATCTAAAGTAAAATTTTTAACATAAAACTCAACATAGAATAGAAGTAATTTTTAACATTTGTGGAACTGACACCATTTGACCTCATTACATCCAGCTCAGCACACGTGACTCAACCAGCTGACAACTGCAGCTGAGTACCGACCCTGCCCAACAACCAGGTATCTGTTTCTGACCGTCTTGTACCGATTAAATTAATATTCCTCTCCCTACAACCTTAAAATATTTATCAGACTTACTTGTATATAAATTTCAATATTTATGTAATTGTTTTTAGCCAACATAGCAGTTGGTAATCTCTAAAAATATATTTTAATTTATTATTACAGCTATCAAGTGAGATAATTTCTTTTTTTATTAATTGACTTTAAAGTCAAACATTGATTTAAACCAATATCATAGCCAGAATGCCCAACTGCTCAATTGGAGTAAAATACTCAGGACTAAAATTCACTAGTCCTTTTGAAATGTAGTACCACGCCGGTTGCCAAAACATTAATGATAAATTTTAAAAAAATAACTTCCATAAAAACAAGTAACTGGAAATGTAAGAACTGTAGATACTCCAGAGCAGATACAAATCCATCTTAGTTACAACAACTACATCTCATTTAACTTGTCTGCTAAAGATCTGGAAATCAGCATACTCAAAAATAATCTCCTGGAGGAGAAAGGAAATGAACAATGGCTGTCAAAATTGGAGCAGCTTTACTGAAAAAAATGAATTACTGAAGAAACAGAAACAAGGACTAGAAATGAAACTGGCAAGTGCGGAGGCATTGCAGGAGGAGCTTGAAGAAGAAAAACTACAAATATTAATAAAATAGAGGAGTTACTGCATCAAATACCTGACAAGGAAAGTCAACTGGAGAAAGAAAAACACTGCGAGTAGAGATGTAACATATTTTTGAGGAACATGACAGAAATCAAAGTGAAATAGTCAATCAATATGTCAGCAAAATTAGTGATTTACTAAAAACTATTAAAAGTTTAGAAAGTAATCACAAAAACAGAACCGTATTGAATAGAAACTCTGTAACATATGTGAGCACTGATACCCAAACTGATACGTCAGCATTTGTCCACCAAACTGAAATAGTTATGCCTGAAACTTGGTTTTCCTGGAGATTGCCCAATTAAAATCAAAGCAAAATAATTTAGAATTAGCTGTAGACAGTTTGAAATCAAATATTCAATTGTAATCACAAAGTAATCAAAATGCTCCAAAACACCCTACTATACCAGATCTGCAGAACAGATTCAATTGTAAACACAATACCTCTCTGAGACTGAATAAAACTGCAACCATGATAAGAAATCTTGGGAAAAATCATTTTAGTGTATCACTACAGATGAATAAATACAAATCTGAAGTAAGGTAATTTTCTTCATTGGTTGATACAACTCAGAGAAACAACCAAACCACAAATCAGAAACTGATCAAGCACACGACTGAGGGAAACAGAGAAATCCCTATACAAAAACTGATGGAGAACTTGACTGGGGAAAACAGCTAAATCCCTACTCAAAAACTGACTGAAAATGAACTCTGAAGAGGTTGTTAGCCTATCAAGAAGGTGCCAAAAACAGCCCAACCTCCAAGGGGTGCCAAAAAACTTGTAGACAGAGAGACCTATGATCAATTGTTTTGAAAGAAACCGATTTCTACCAGGGTGTAATAAAAACAAGAATTTGCATCTGAGACGCAGAGGTCATTCCCCAGCAACAGTAGATTTCATCTTATCAATAATGGTTTATCTAATGGACAACCACCCACTTATTCTGACACAAAAAGTTGACAATGGACCTAGGTTTAATTTTTTATTCAACCTCAAAAGAGCAAAGAAACGCAAATGTTACCATTCTGCATGAGAATGTTTACCGCCTGTCCAATAAAACTTAAATTATTAATCACTTTTTAGAACAAATAAACTCCCATATATTACAGAACATAAATATAACAGAGCATGGATTGAAAGACAGATCAACTTCACAATACGAATTTGACCTTAGACTTCAGACGGAAATGCAATAGAAAAGGAGTCTAGTGGAGTTTATAACTGATCAACTGAAAGCTGGCAACACTACTACTTCTATTCTACTAGATTATTCAGCAAGGCATTTGATTGTCTGGCCCATGCTCTACTTTTAGTGAAATTGGAGGCAGTTTATATCACAGGAATTACAGCTAGATGGTTTGGTTCAATACATGTCAGACAGACAACAGGTGGTTGAACTGGCACACACAGAACAAGGATTAACTTGATATATGAGGTCCAAAGCTTTTCCAAATTTAAGGGGTGTGCCACAGGGATATATGCTGGGCTCTATACTTTTTATCTTATTTACAGATGACATTCCGACTTATTTGGATGAATACGCAATGACCATTATATTGCAGACGATACACCTCTAATTCTCAGTGACAGCACACCCAATACCCTTGAAGTTTCAAGTCATTTTGCCACAGAGATGGTTGTTTAGTACTGCCAAAGCAACAATCTCGTAAATGAAGCCTAATCTAAGCAGTTTGTTATGGGACGCAAAAAAGAAGAGGTGGGATTGCTACCATATCATGAAACTGTGGATGAAGCTCAGTGTTACAATTGACAAAGACCTCAAATAGACCACATATGTTGACAATCTCTGTAACAAGCTTGCCATAGGACTCGTATGTTGTCAAAAGAAAAACGGTGATAATTGATAAAAAAAAAAAACAGCAACAACTGCTCACTACACTATTTTTGATTCTCATCTTAACTTACTATTGCCATTTAGTATGAGGCAGTTCAAGCGTGGAAAATATACTGAGACAACTTGTACTTCAGAAAAAGTGTATCCGGGTTCTGGCAGGTTTACAGCCCAAAGATACTTGTCGAAAACCCGTTAATAATAATATTTATTGTCATATTAAGTTTTTGCACTCATGGACAAAGTCACTTTACAGCCAGTAGCCAAGTCAATAAATAAATACATGTTTAAATACTAAAATATAAGACATATGTAAACACATCCATGAAATATAAACAATTATCCTTAGTCAGCTTTAAATATAATTATAAATTAATATAGGATACACCACAAATTCATCTACAGAATAAAAAGGATTGTTCAGAAGAGCCAATTATAAAATGTATTGCAAAACACTTTTTTAGAGTATATATTTATTAAACTACATAATTTGTTGTAAATGTTTAGTGAAACAACCTGGTGACTATTAATGGTTATATTTTGTCTGCAGAAATTGATTGTAGTAAGCCTACTTGCCTTACTCCTAGTATTGTAGCTACAATCAGCATACTTAATATTGTTAGGATATTAAAAAGTATACAAAACTAAGTCATATATGTATAAGTTGAAAATAGTTTGAATTTTTAAGTTTATAAATAAAGGTTTACAATGTTCCAAAAAGCTAACACCACATATGATCCTGATTGCTTTTTTTGTAAAATTAATATTTTATCTATCCTGCTGCAGTTTCCATAAAATATTAAACTATATCTAAAAATTAATTGGAAATAAGAAAAATAAGCGGATCTAATATAATTTGTTTCAACATAATTAGTAAGTTTTTTAATTAGAAAAATAACCCTAGATAATTTTGAGCTAATGTAATCAATATGAGAACCCCATGTTAAATTGTTATCAAAATGAACTCCTAGAAACTTTAATTGATTTGAATATTTATCTAAATTATTATCAATATCAATAGCTCTTAAAGTAAAAAATTATGTTTTGACATGGTTCTCTTTCTTTTTACATTGTCATAATTAGAACCAACTTCACATAAGCACTCTTTGCGGCCAGGTAAATGTACAAGAGCATGTGCTACATCACCTTGTGGCTCTGGCTGGTGTATATTTTCTAAGGTTTCCTCTTCAACTAAAGACTACAATGTTTTCAAGGTAGTTAGCTCTGCCCATTGGTTTTTCTGTGTTATTTTTGTATAAAATATGAGAATTATGCAAAGCCATGTCAGTGAGGTTTGCAAATATCTGCTTCCACTACGTGTGCGTAGTTCTGCTACATGTGACATGATACATACACTTGTCACTAACATCCACTCCACCCATTTTATAATTGTAACGATTTATGAGATTAGGTTTTACAGCTTGTAGTCCACTCCTACTTTGGATAAGCTTATCTTCAGCATGCAACCCCGTTGAAATTAAAATAAATTTTTTGCTTATAACCTACTACTAGAAGTATGTCCCATTGCCTATAGTAAATGCTTTTTTCAACTCCAAGATAAACCCTAAATAATTCAGTACTGTTTTACATAAACCTTTGAATTTTTATTTATTGTTTCAGTAATGAAAGTTTTTTTGTCAGGAACAACTCACGGGCAAGTGGTAGTTTAGTATAGTAAAAATATGATAACCTTTCTCCAATAGTTGACATTGAGTTAGTTGGTCCATAACTACTTTGTGTGTAAAGGGTTCTTCACCTTTCTCTAAAAAGTCCTTGCCACTGTAGAGAGCAACATGAATTATGTAGCTAGTTTAACTATCGCATGTTTCAAATTTTTTTATACCAAATGTTTTGTGTTTTTTGTTGGCAAATACTGTATAAATGTACAGCGATTTTTCATTCCAATTAGACTTTCCTCTATTGATATGTTCTGTTCTGGAATAAAATGTCTCTTGAATTATTCACTCATGCTGCCTAAAAACTGTTGTATTTTGCACCAAGGACCATACCCAGCCATACCATGATTGAGACTTGGTATTGAGCTTAGATGGAACATGGAACTTATGGATGAAACCGTCTTAGACATCACAGATGGAAAGAATGAAGTGGCTTGAGAATTAGTAGTTTTCCAATTACAAAGTACATTACTTTTACTACTTAGGCCCAAATTTATTACTAGAGTAATAAGTTATTTCACTTCTTTGACTGTTACATTAGCCCAATTTTTCAAACGAGAGCAAACTTTCATTTGACCTGAGACACGTTTCCTGTGGATTTCTCTATGTGCATGCAAATTGGTTTGAGTAACCAAGATTGCATTAGTAAAAAAAGTTTTTTTTTATATCTGATAGGTGAACTATTTTTTGGAGGGCAATTTCTTATTCCAGGGTTCCTTACTACAAAATCTGTGCTTACATCAATTTCAGGCTCAGGAGGGAAAACAAGAATCCAAATGGGTTGTTGGCCTAGGCCTACTTCAGCTCTTGCTGTAGCACTTTCTTGGGCACGAACTGGTCTGTTGTTAGGTATATCATCTTCACTGTCACTTGATGATAATTCCTGATTGTCACATACGTAATTATCATCACTGCCACTAGAAAAATCTTCTAATGACAGGTCTCACCAGGAAAGTTTTTCACCAAAACATCACTTTCATTGTCAGAAATGACACTGCCATTTAGTATTAAATCACGTATGTCACTTGAAGGTTGATCACGATCCATTTTTTATGAATACAGAACGTAAGCCACGTATAAACAAACAGAACAGAATGCAAAAATAAACCGAACATAATACAGCTGACTCGAGGGACAACAGCTGTCAAGGTTACATTGGGCATCTGTAGTTTTTAGCGGTCAGTACAATATAAAATAAACAGCATTAATGCATAGTGAATGCATAAAAGAAAGCGTGGAATCTTCCTATTATAACAATATAACTTTTATTACAACTGGAACAAAGACATTTCGAAAGATGACGTAATTGGCAGATGATGTTTAATGAGTCGTAAATTACAACTCTTCCAGTTCCCAACAGGAAAAAATGCGTTGTAAATTATGACTTTCCCAGTTCCAGGATTAAAATAGGTAATTATTACAGAGTAAATTTGTCTAACTGGTATGTTCAATTCAAGATATGAATACATTTATTTCCATAGATATGTATCATACTAATTATGAGAAAACAAAAATTCACAACTGTAGTACGGAACTGGAGTTATTACATCCTTACCATAGGTAGGCATATTTTACCATTACAGTCTTATCTTTACTTATTATGTGTACAACATAATATTTATATTTAATCTTACTAAAAAGTACTTTCTAGCAAACCCAGGCTTACTTTTCACTCAATGAATGCACACTCTAAGCATTTTACTGTATTTAGACCTACAAAAGAAACAAACACTTTTTTAAATTGTACAATTTTAATATTTTATACACTGTAGCATATTTGACCTTTGTTCCATGCTAAGATATAACTGCTCAATAGTCATCCATCGTCATAGACACAGGAATATCAGCAATCACTGTGTTATATTCTAAGTTCCAAGATTTGTATGGATAAATAAAATATAACACTAAAAATAAAAAGTTTAACTATATTATGTATAAAACTTTAAAATATACATAAAACAGAGGCATTATGTTCTTAATTAAAAATAATGTGAGTTATGTTAATTTACAATTATATAAACTTCTTATTTGCTCCACTTTTGTAACAAGCAAACTCATTTTTAAATTTATTTCAAACGTTGCAACAAAAACATCAGATTGTTCAGTCTAAAAGTCCATCTGGTGATCTGAGTAACACTCACTAAGACACAACAACTGTTCAAGTGATTCTACCAGTTCCAGAGATTCCAGACCGGCGGAGGCGAACTGGTGTAGGGAGCGGATATTGATTCGCTTGGCTTCACTGTGTAACGACTCTAGCGAATTACCCAGGCTCTGGCAACTGTGCAGGCCAGCGAGTACAGGCACCTTCTCCACACCTCAACATGCACAGATATAATGTTATTCTAGTGTTTTATAATATAATATCAAATTGTTTCCGGACTAAATAAACATGGTAAACGTGGATTTTAAACTGTTTTCTGCATAATACTTTTTATGAGAAATTTATTGGTATTGATATTATTTGAAAATAGTAACAATTAATTCAACAAATTTATTAGGAGGAATTGAAAGTGCTTTTAACATAAGGCCCTTTAATAATGTATAGATAACTTCAAGAGTATATATATGTGTAATGGCTCTGTGGTGTAATGGTAGCACATTCACCCGGCAAGTGAGAGATCCGGGTTTGAGTCCCGGCGGAGCAAGTACTTTTAGTGATTCAATGTTATTGAAATTATATATATATATATGTTCAATTTTTCAATATACTCTTTTTCCTCCATGGGGGTATTTAATCTGTATATCATGCTGTTTAAGGCTGCAAGTTTATGGGCTATTGAGTGGTTTGAGGTTGCATGGATGTTGTTTGATCTGTTGTCGGGTTTCAATATATATTTTTTTATTTGTGTTGATTATTTACATCTGATATTTTAAGATACAAATTTATTTTTATCTTCGATTTTGGTTGTAAATTTTATGTTAGGATGCAGCTTATTTAGAAAATTGCTTAATGCATCAATTTGTCTTCTAATTTTGTCAACCATATTTTATGTGGTTTAAAAATATTTCAGCCATGATACTAGGAGAGAGTCTTTTGTCTTGGAAGAAGAAATTGTCGTTATACTCAAAATAATTTAGTTTAGGACTTTTTTTGTCGGACTCTACAGAAATAATATAGTAGTTTTGAGTTGAAGAATTAAAAGTTTACTTGCTAACGGCTCTCAATTTCCTCATGATATTTTTGAGTGGGATCTTTTTTCTAGTTCTGTAATCTTATTCGTCTAGTATGAAATTATGAATTTTGTTGGCATATTTAAAATTATCAGCTACACTAACTGTTTTGCTTTTATCAGCTTAGGTATATAACATTACTTTTTTTTAACTTATTCTTTATTAAATGTATAGTTTTTATATGTTTATGTTTAAATTGATTTGGTTTAGTTTGTTTAACCCTTTGAGTGCCGCAGCGTCTACATAGTAGATGTTGTGAAATGTGCATAAATTGCCGGCATCTACCCAGTAGACGATTTGTATTTAATTAATATCACATATAATTCATTTTTGTTTCGACAAATAACTTATTTCACGGCAATCTACAAGTTTCGAACAATCGATTGTGATTGATTTTTATTGTTCACCGCCCCCTTGTAGTTATTTGCCATCAGAAAAAAAAACGCAATAGTTGGTCAGCTGCTACTTGTTGCCATTAACTACACAGTTTCGTTTATGTGTGTTTACATTGTGCTAGTTTCGTGTGTTTATGCTGAAAACTGTTGTTATTACTATTCTGTAATTGTGTTCAGTAAAACTTAAAATGCATTTATAAACTTCTTTTTTCGTGTTTAGTGACGTATATTTTATTGTTGGATTGGTGATGAAGTAAAACGCAAGTTCCAATCAAACTATTGATTTTAGGTGAAGTAAGGTTATAGAAGTAACGTTATATTGTAGGCCTGTGTATATTTTTATATACTTTTTATATAATTAGTATTTTATAGCCGTCTTACTTCATTGAGTGAAATAGGATAGTTATAATATTGTTTCTAAACTTTTGACAAACTTGAACAAAAATTGCTTTTTGTATATATTGCAGTATCTGGTTAAATATTACTGTAACACACCATATTATGCATGATTTTTGTTCAGTTTTTCATGCTCTTTCATATGGTATAGCTAAAAAAATTAAAAAAATATTGTATAAATAAAATTTTAGTTCAAACTTGAAATTTATTTTTTTTCATTTTTTAGTTTTTTGTTATAACCCTATATTCTTTTTGTGTAAATAAAAATAAAATTATAATATTATATGGAAAAGATACCTTGTTTTATAACACACAAACTAAAAAAAAATTATTCAAATCGGTTGAATAGTTTTTTTAATATAGTTTTTTCCCCACACGCTTGCAAAACAGAAGGAAATGCTCCGGCAATTTATGCGTATGACTTGGGAAAATATGCTGTGGCACTCAAAGGGTTAACTATCTTGTTATAGACTATGATTCTTGTTTGATTTTGTTGTTGTGGAAGAAGGATTTGTATTGTAGATATAACACTGATTTAATGTAAACATTACACTTCATTGAGACAGTGTCATAAGCCACTTAATATTGTACATGGAGGTAAGAGATGTCTTGGAAATGATCGGACCAAAGGAATTTGGATTCCAACTGAAATCATAAAAGGGAGTGCAGAAAGACACCAACATCCTTTTCAATGTACAATATTTGGTTTGTTAACTGTTTGCTATTGTTATTTGAGAAAGTCTAATATCAGTATAAAGATATCTTAAACAAGGCTTTTATGGATTAACACATGCCAATGTCCTGTTCAACATATATTGCTATCATAAATTCTATGTCCAATAGGTTCCACAAGCAAGTATCCAGGAATATTTTCTCTTGTACTTCCCTTGCCACATACATGATCTTCTTGGAGAGCAAGTATATCAACCTCAAGATATTTCTGAAAGTATTTTATTGTCATTATGTACATTCTACATACTAGTCATTTAGAGTTGGAACTTCTCAAAACTTCCAAGTTGAATATATCTCCAAGAATACAAGTTTTACCTATTTCAAATCAGTCAATGTGGGCCTTATAAAAGCTGATTGCTTTGGCTGATGGGATCAACTGTTTTAGCTAAGGAATCATCAGTGTTAACAGTCTAGTTACCACTTGGTGAAGGATTAGTCACTAAATGAGGCCAATGTTGCCCAAAATCTGAACTCATAATGTTATTTTAATTTCTCTTTCTTACTTTTAGTTCAGTAGTGTTTAAGGAAGCTCCTTTGTGCCATACACAGGGCAAGTCAACATTCCATCGGATAAAAGAACTGACACAGTTATTATAATTGATGGTCTCAAGAACTGGGTACTACAATAAAATTTTTTACAATCTAACACTTCAGTAAAGGGAGGAAGATTTAATAGTCATTTGCTTTCCAATTAAAGTACATTTTATTCATGCAACTTTCTCTACAACAGATAATAAATTAAATGTGTAGTAAGAATTGACTTAACAATACCATATAACGATGTCATGCAATATAATTTTAGAATCAAAGGTGGAAGTAAAACTTTTTAGATTCAAAACATCACAGTTTCTCACTGATTCATCTTTATTATGTGCTCAATTAAAATTTCTTATGAGCTTGTTTTTTTTAACCAATTAGAGATGGACTCTTCTGGTGTCATAAATATATTACCAAGTTATACAAGGTATACTGACCAGTATGCGAGGGCCTGGAGGTGTCTTGCAGGAGGCCGTCCTGGGAGATGTGCGGCGAGAAGAGGTGAGGGAAGGGAGCACTGGTGGGCAGTTTATTGTCAGCAGTGAAGACTTGAGTGCGGACTGTAGTTTGACTGTCGAACTGTAAGAATGTGTGCAGCAGGTGTGCAAGAGACCGACAAGAGTAGGCAGGGTTGGAGGAACTCAGATTGCGCTGATCAGCTCTGCAGACCAATAGATACCAAAGATGACACAAAGATTTCCATTGATACAATTTTAGAACAAAAATAAGCATTTAGCAAAGGTTCCTAGTCCTCAAGGGAAATTATCTGGGAGGGCCAACGAAGGAACTTTAGTTAGGTTAGTTAATGCTACTCCCAAGACAAGATCAGGAATTTGACAGCAACTGTGAATGATCCACAGAAGATGTAATCAGATGCGTCTTTGAGGGTGTTTAGTTATTGATAACTTCTTTAGAAGCCTCATCAAGGGGGAATTTAATGTTCAAATGTGTGTGCATAATTTTGGTACTGTCAAATATTTTTCCAATGGTTGAACCATTTTTTTAAAATCAATAACATATTCATAAAACTAAAAAATCTATACAAAATAAAATTCACTCAAGAAGAAGGCTCAGAAGAGCAGTAATTAGGCAGTCTACAGTTATTATTGATCTAGTGTCTAACCAAGGTTCTCAAACCTGCTAAATAACATAAGGTGAGCAAGGCTCTTAGCTCTTGAACAGCATATCTTATTGAGTGTGCCACATCCATATTTTGAATGTTATATTACGTGCACATGAATTTGTTTGAACTTCTAATGCAAAAGTGTTTCTGTACATCTATCTAGCTAGCTTAATTAATGTATTGGGAATATAGCAATTAAATTAACTATGCATTAAGTTATGAATACACAGACACTCCAAAATAAAAACAACAACCATCATAATTTTGTTAAATTATTCTCTTTTTCTAAGGACCCAAATAAAGCTTCAGATATAAATGATAGTTATGTATAGGAATGATTATTAAATTACAAAAATCTTATTATGACTTCAGATTTGGGTCGAGAAACACGACTTATGAAGTGCAGAGGGCTATTAAGCCCAGCAAGACCTTTTTACACTTTCAGAAACTATTCATCAATAATTGTGCACATATCTACTTCATTTCACAGATACCAGTATGATGTAAAAACTCTTACTAACTATGGATGTCCTGTTCTTCTTTCTCTCTTTTACTAATATGGATTATTTATAGGATTGCATGTTTCACATTAATAAAGTGTACATGATATGGTCAAATGATAAAAAGTGTTTGCCATCCTCACTGTCAAAAACACTACCAATGCGCTCACCTCATGAGACGGGATTCTGGCACTCCCCGTAGCACCAAGGTCTGCTGCCACACTCCGGTCTGCAAGTCTGTGAGTGGAGTAAGTGGATGAGTAAGTGGACCCTCCCACCGTTCTAGGGCGTCCAGCAATGTGCCATCTACACTAAGTGGGAAGGGTAGCATGACGCTCAATGCTGCCGCTCGCCGTCCGTACATTCCCAACCGAACCGTGAGGTCTGCCAAACGCTCATGCTCTCCACGCAATCTATACACTAAGCTCATGCTGTCCACTGCCGCTGCCACCGCTGCTGACGTGTGGTAGTACAAGTTTGACTGACAAACAAATACTTCATCAAATTTTAATGTGATTTTGAATAAATTTCAAAAATTTTAAACTATTATAATAATCCATTTTTCTTATTCTAGTCTGTGTTGAAAAAATACTGTTTTTGTCTCCCTCTAGTCTTATAATTATGTGTTAAAAATGTGCAGGTAATATCAACCAGTGAATTATTTTTAATAAGTAAATAGGCATCATAGATATATTGCCCATAGACTGTCAAAATTCTTAATTCTTTAAAATAATTTCAAGCAGAATTATCTGCCTTCAAATTAAAAATATACCTAATTACTTTTTTCTGAGCTTTTAAAATCTGATCCAAGTTTCATTTTTTAGTTGCTCCATAAACTGATATACCATATGCAATATGGGAGTGTATATGAGCGAAATAGATTTGTTTTAACACACGAATATTACAGAGTTTTGACATTTTATTTAGTGCATATAACCCAGAACTTATTTTATTTAAAACAAAAATGACGTGTCTGTCCTAACTTAATGAACTGTCAAATAATCCAAGAAACCTAAATCTATCTTTTTTATGTCTACTTCATTTATTGTTATAAATGGACTAGAACTTGTGGCTACTGCAGTGGCTAGTAAGGTGTAAATAGGACTAGACCAGCTAAAATTTAACTGGTATACATAAAACACTTTGGATAGCCCACTATCAATAATAATGAATTATTGAGTGAGTATACATGTATGAGTGTGTGTTTATACATGGTTACTAGATTAAACTGTAAAAACATAGTGTTAATCCACAAAACAAGGTAGCAATATAATTCCAATTGAATAGTTGGTTATGAAGAAACTAGAATATTATCCAGGCACATGTGATTACGTTTTCAAATTGAGACAAACAAAGATTTAAAAATTAGTATCCTGTTAAATATAAACAAAACATTTTACTATAAAAAGCAAGAAACTGTCTGATTACTTTTAGTGTAGGAATATTAACCCTTTGCGCTCGAAGGTAGTATTTGTTATTTGTCCTTGGAGCTCGTATGGCCAGCTCTACTGGCCGCCGCCATTTTGTCGGGAGCGCGGATTAATTTTTGCTGTAATGTTATCTCAGCTCGTATGTCCAGCTGTACTGGCCAATATATAATACGTCCATAGCTCGTAAGGCCACTAAACATAGCAGTTATTTTCTAATATTCTATTTGTTTTATAATGAATGGTGAGTGCTGAAACCTATCGAGCAGCTTTTGAATTAAACAACCAAGCCTTCATTTCAATCGTTTTAGCGCCAAAGCTCAGTGCAGGCAGTAAGGTTATGTACGAAAGACTGCGCAGTATGCAGTGACAGAAGGGCTGGCAAAGAAAGAAAACGTAGTAAATTTTACTGCAAGACTTGTGCTAGCTAACCCGGACTACACATCGGTGGATGTTTTAAAAAATTTAATTCCGTAAAAAAATTTAAAGACTAAGAAAATTGTAAAATAGTTGTGACTGTGTATATAGTAATAAAACATAGAACTGTAATGACATTTATTTTCTTACATTTGTTAACAATATTAATGTAAGATTTATATTTCCTAAATTCATGCTTATCTTAGTATTAGAAAGTTTATATAAAAGTCAATTTTAAATTAGCTTATAATTCTTCTCTAAACATTGACTGTGCAAATGAGACAAATGGCGTGTAGTGGGCCTATACACTGAAATGATAGAAGAGATGGAAAATAGAGAAAATCTAGAAAATTTTACTAGAAGACGTGTGCTAACTATTCTTGACTACACGTAGGTAAGTATTTTTAAAAGTTTAATTCTGTAAAAAAATTTATAGACTAAGAAAAATGTAAAATAGTTTATGTTTGAATGTAACATAAATGTAAAGGCATACTTTATAACATTTTATTTACATATCTTTGTTAAAAATATACGTTTAAGAGTTAAATTTTCCAAATGTAAGTTTATCTTTGTAATAGAAATATTCATTAAAAATAAATTTTAAACTATTTTTCAATTCTTCTTTAAACATTTTAAATTACTATGCAAATAACGCGGAGGAAATTGAAAAAAATTCCGATCTGGTGAGGCAAACAACAAATATGGCCGCCGAGCTGTCAATAAAAGAAGCGCGGCCAGCAGTACTGGCCATACGAGCTGCGAGGACAAACTACGGCAAAACTAACACAAGGTGTCTGCAACCTTGGTGTGGCCAGCACTGCTGGCCTTTCGAGCACAAAGGGTTAAGCAGTGGAGATGTAGTTTTCTTTGGCATTAGACACAAAGAAATGTGCAACAAAGAACTTGATTGTAAGTTTTACGGTAATTTCAATACATGCATGACAAATAAAAAAAATACAGTTTTAAATAGCTTATCTTTTGTTATCGTGCAGTATAAAGAGGTTATCATACAACTGGTTAATTATACTACTTACTACAATTCTAATTATGGTAATCAATTTACAAATAACGATTACTCAATTTGAACTGTGAGAAACTAATACCATTTGATTTTAACCCTTTCCATGCCAGACATTTTTTTTAATTTTTTCCAAAAATCCCAAGTATTTTTACTAATGACATACCCAAAAATCCCAAGCTCTTTTAGTTAATTTTGTCGCGTTTTACTAGAAAACCCATAAAAAATTTATTTATGAAGCAAATTTATTAGTTTAAGTGTTATTAGCTTCCTAAATATGTTATATATACTATAAAATAAAATATAAAAGGACATGCAAATATTTACAATAACTTTTTTTTAATAATATGTACTTACAAAAAAAATATTTTGAGGATTTTTTTACTTTGTTGCGTTGTGGATGGGCATAAAAAAATTATTTAACCAACATTGATAACACTTGACAAAACCACATTTAACAGTCTTCAAAAAAATCCATACTTCACACTGATATGTTAAGAAGTAAAAAAATTCTGGCTTTCTTAAAAATCACTGTAGTTCGGAGTTTTCCCCAGTTATAACAACAATATGGCATATCATGTTCCACTTCTACATAACATATAGTTCTAACCAAATATATTGAATGTCAATAGGCAAACAATGAACTATTTCATATTTTTAACTAAAAAAACTACTAATCCTAACAAAATAAAAACTAAAAATTACCATCCGAGTCAATAAAATTTTGTTTTCGTTTACAAACATCTATTTGATGGTTTTCCTTTCATTGAAATAATGATATAGCATCTGATCATTTCCATCAATCCCTGCCATAAAGTCATTGTACTCCCTTATCATTTTTGGTTTACTTGTAATACTTATGTTATTACCCCTCTCAACAACAAGCTGGAATGAAACCCGAACAAATACAGCTGACAAAAGTCAACACAGTTGATGACGCAATACAAAGAGAAAGAAGTAAATAAGTTGTTGTGCAATAATAAAACATTATAGCGTAATAAATCGATGTTTTTATAACAGTATATGTTATTCCGAACATTCATATATAATTTATATAAATATTCCGAGTTAATAAACATAAAAAAACATTTTTTTCTTAACGTCCGGTAAACAGGACGCTGGGACAGAAAGGGTTAATACAAATACTCCTGTCACTACACTTCATAACCATCTTTATTAAATTATAAAAAATGGAGACAAATTATTTGATAACTCACCTTGTATTGGAGGAATGGTAACTGTACAGACTTGCCCAGGTCTCGCCAGCCTGAGGTAGTACTACTGATAGGACAGAACAGGCTGGAGAGCTCGGCCAGGGAGGAGAGAGCCAGGGCGAGATTAAGCACCCTGTGCGAGGCTAGGGGCGAGGCTTGAGGTGGTTGGCTGGGCAGACACAGACACACCTTACTGGGGTACTCATCTCGTAAGTATTGTAGAGCTGAACACCCCAGCCCAGAGAAGCCGTCATGACTGTCCATCAGCACCTGGAAACCCTATACAACATATCTGTTGTAACCATTTTGATGCTAAGTGAAACTTCCTTTTTATCTGAAGAAATGAATCCTAAGAGCCAGCAGGTGGCAATCTTATTGTCTCATAAGAAAAACGTGATACCTGTTGCTTATTTATGATGTTATGAGGCGTGTTCAGAAAGTAAGTACCGTTTCATTCTACTGCTGCTTTAGCGCTGCAATTGCTGTTCCTCGCATGTGCATTGGTCATCCTTGTTCACTGGCTATTGACTCATGCCATTTTAGTTGTTCTACATTGTGTTTTCAGTTTTCTCTGAACATATACATTTTTCAGACAATGATTCTCCCGATTGTGAGATTCATTCTGTAATAAGATTGTTGAATGCAATGAATGTGAAACCAGCTGAAATTTATCGTCAACTTCGAGATGTTTATGGGGAAGACGTGATGAGTGAAGGAATGGTGAGAAAGTGGGTTAGAATGTTCAATCGCGGCCGGCCGAACAAATGTGCATGATGAAAATCGGAGCGGTTGGCCTTCTCTCGTCATCGATGATCTGGTAAGGGCAGCTGACGAAAAAATACAAGAGAACAGACGGTTCACTATGACAGTATCTAACGATTTCCAACAAATTTCACGCACTCTTTTGTACAAAATTGTTAAGGACCGCTTAGGTTATCGCAAGCTGTGTTCCTGATGGGTTCCAAAAATGTTCACTGACGTGCACAAAACCAAGAGACTCGGAAGTGCTTTGACTGACTTTTCTCACACAGTACTGTGATGGTAAGGATTTTTTAAACAAAATTGTGGCAGATGATGAAACTTCGGAATGAAACGTAATGTCACACCGGAATCAGCAGTCAACAGAGCAGCGACACGCGCAATCCCCAAAGAAATAAAAATTCAAGACCACGATGTCGGCACAAAGAATCATGCACTTTCTTTTGGGATCACAAAGGTGTTTTGCTGATTGATTTTCTCCCAAGATTGTAAACCATTAACGCAGGAGGTATTGCGAAACCTTAAGAAAACTAATGAGGGCAATTCAAAACAAACAGACAGAAATGCGTGGTAACGGAATTGTGTTGCTCCATGACAATTGTCGGCCCCATACCGCTGGTGATACTCAAATATTGGTTCGACAATTTTGTTAGGAGCAGTTCTATCATCCCCTCTAAAGCCCGGACTTGGCACCGTCTCACTACCACCTGTTCCTGCACATGAAGCGTGAGCTAGGCGGCCAACACTTTGAAACCGATGATGAAGTGAAAACTCCCGTGGAGTCATGGCTACATTCGTTAACAGGAACCTTCTACGAATGACAAGTGTTTGAACATCGGTGAAAACTATGTCTAAAATAGTTTAAGGTTTGGGCTTTCATGTAGAAATAAAAATGTGTTGAAAAGATATTCTTTCTGAACACATCTTGTACTTTCAGTCGTAAAATTATGGAAGATATCTCATTTTAAACACATAATAAATATGCATTCAAATGTTTTTAATTTTGTTTGATATTTTTGAAGGTTATTCAATAAAATTATATTATGTAGGTACTTCATTGTTTAAATATTAAAAACTTATATAATTAATTTACAAAACAAAACTAAAAAGTGTTTTGATGCAACTTAATTATATCTTTAAAATGAAAATCAAAATTAAAGGTGTAAGAGGTTTGACATAGTTTTTTGATATAAAACTTAATCATTTCACTACAACTGGCTCCTAAAATAAATTGATTTTAAATGGTCACTCAAACAATATAAACAAACATATAAATAACAAATGGAATGTCAGAGAACAACAAGAGATCAAAACATTGTTACAGTATATATTAGTAAATTATTAATAACCACAGGGTGCAGCAGAAAGAACTCCCCTATCTTAGAAGACAATAAAAACTAAACCTCATAAGATACAAAAATGTACATTATAATAAAATGAAGCATACAAAATGCCATTTACTTTAAAGTACAGCCATCGAGTACGGGTTTTAAACAATACATTACTTAGATGCCGACCTTCATTGTTGATGCATTCATTAAGTCTCTCTCGGAAGGTGTTAATTACTCTGCGAGTCATCTCAGGCAGAATGTTAGCAACTTCATTTGTTATTGCTTCCTGCGGTTCTGGGGCGATTCTGAAACTCTGGATTTGAAGTATCCCCATAGGAATAAATCGCAAGATGTCAAGTTGGCTAAGTGTGGATGCCACCCGATATCACCTCGTAAGGATAAGATGTGTCCAAGAAACATGTCTCTGAGGATGTCAAGAGATCAATGAGATGTGTTAGAAGTTGCACCATTTTGCTAAAATCAAACATTATCGGCTCCATCTTCATTAAAAATATCGTCTACCTTTGGCCAAAAAAAGTTTATCAACATCGTGCAGTAACAATCACTGTTAATCGTAACTGTTACACTGTCTTCTTCAAAAAAATATAGACCCAGCACATCACCCTGATAAAACTAAACATCAAACAGTTACTTTCGGGCTATGAAGAGGATGTTAGAGAAGTTCTCAGGGAAGGTGTCCAACCAAATATCTAAATTTGTTTATTAACTGCACCTTATATAATAAAAATGAACTTCGTCCAAAAAAAGGATGGCATCTGTACAGCAACCTTTGTAAGAATGTCTTTACACAATCTTGTTCACGTTTCGAAGCCTGTCACTCAATTCTTGAGTCATCAGAAAAGTCATGTGAGGACAGCCAGGAGATTTTCTTTTTAACACAGAACTTGTTTCTCTAAATTCCGAGTCCATATGTAAATTGTTTTTTTTATCAGAAATGGGTCATTCCGACTAAGTGCAAAGTGGATGTGGAACGATCTACCTGCGTAGCTATCAGCGAACCACAATTTTTAATAAACTCCGCGACCACAAATGCACGATGCACATCCGACCAAGCCATGGCTGGCACTGACAATGACACATACACAGCAGTCGAATAACACTATCTCCACCATTCTACACAATTCCCGTTCGTAGCAGCGCAGCTTTAAAATTGGGGAGTTCTTTCTATCGCACCTTGTATAAAATGTAAGCAATGTTATAAAATAGCTTCTATGTATTAATAAATTAAAAAATTATGTACTGCTTACATACACAAAATGATCACATACAAGGTGTGATCAAAACAACGGTGAATATTTTATTTCAAAAAGTAACATTAAACAGAAACGTTTAATCCATGATAGGAAACATTTCTGAAAAGCCTCTTTAGGAAGGACTTTTAGCTTCTCGGTTGTGGAATGTCAGGAATGGTGTCAAAACATTTTCCTTCAAGCACAGTTTTAATTTTTGAGAAGAGCCTGAAGTCGCATGGTGCTAAATCAGGTGAGTATGGCAGATGTCGACAGACGGGAATATTTCTTCAACCAAAAACTAGTGAAAGAGAAGGGTGTGACACAGTACTTTGTCATGATAAAGAAGAAAGCCTTCCCCCATTTTTCTGGTCTCTTTCTTCATATGTCGTTTCTCAAATATTACAGTATAAAATTCAGAGTTCACAGCTGCTTGATGCGAACGTTTATTGCACTATGCCCTCACTATCGAAAACAATGAGCATGACCCTAACGTTCAGTTTTGATTGATGTGCCTTTTTCAGGGCAAGGAGTTGCACTGGTTTTCCATTGGGAACTTTGTATTTTGGTCTCAGTCATATCCATAGACCCAATTTCATCTCCAGGTACAATTTTGGCCATGAAGTCGGAATATACTTGAAGACGATCCTTCAACTCTGTGCAGACTGACACAAGATTTTCCTTCTGTTCATCACTTAAAAGTCTAGGAACAAATTTTGCACTCACCCATTTTATTTGTAAATTATTAAAAAAAATTAAACAGAACCGTGCGAGATGTTAAGATCTTCTGATAGTTCTTCAATAGTCATTCGCTTGTTTGAATAAACCATTGTTTCCACTTTTTACACATTGTCTTCTGTTTTTGAGGTTAATGGACGTCATGAACTCTACTCATCTTCAACTAACTCATTTCCGCTTTTAAATCGGTTATACCACTTGTATACAGTCTACAGAGTTACCACATTATCGCCATACACATATTTTAACTTTTTGTGAGCTTCTTTGACATTCTTTTGCTACTAAATGTTAATGTGTTGTTCAAAATTCATTATGCGCAATAGACATGATAAACACTACCTCACTCTAGCAGCTCTGACAGTCGCCTGGCAACCTCCAACGCATTAAAAATTGTCACTGCCTGTCTCAACAGATCACGCTACTAGGCAAATACAAGAATTAGCAGTTACCAATATAAAATTCATCCACCGTATTTTTTATCACACCTTGTATTCCTTGTGTTTTTATATAAAACTGGCATCATAATTTAAATCCATCCATACTATGTTATCAATCTAAATATTTTGCTCCACATGCTCAATATGACCCATCTCCATATTGCCTGGCACTGGAGGAAAGTGTGCGAAACAGTGCTCACCAACCTGCAGATTATCGGTCTCCTCCAAGTATAGTCGCACACGGTCAGTTAACTCCTCGCAGAATCTTGGCCTTTTCCAGATGTCTTGGCCCTGAGGGAATGTGTCAAAGGGAAGTGACGGGTCATCATGTTGGTACTCCTGAACTAGATTGATACTACGAGGATGCAGATGGGGACGTAAGAAATCTGACCATGACTTCACATCATTATCCAAGTAATACAGTTTTGGCACTGCCTTTCCACTCTCTTTCAATTCTGGAAGGAAAATTACGTTAATAAACTGTAGTTATATTTACTTTTAATTTTTTCATAACAATTAGGTTTACTTTATGCTTTATTTTTTAATTCTAATTTTCAAGTTTCCCTAATTCATACACTTATTTAACTAAAACATTGGGAACCCTGTGTATAAAAGAAATCACCATGCAAAATTGTGTAAGTAAAACAATTAAACAGTGAAATTCCAACAGAAAAAAATTACAATAAGAGTACAATCTGAACATTGTACAGTAAGAGAAACTTTTTAAAGTATATTTGTTTTACTTGGTGTTTTTAAAAACACAAGTTTATTAACAGAGCTGATTTTGTATCTCTTTACATGTACTTTAATCAAAATTTCAACAACGTTTCTTACTTCTGAGTGTAATTTTATGCATCTTACTCCTGTGCATAATGCTGCTGATCATGTATCACTACATCATGACTCATGGCGATAGATCTGTCATGCATGCAGGCTAATGGAGATTGCCGAAACGTGAAATCACATGATCAGGAAATTCTAACAACTTCCATAGATGCTTATTCATATGAGCTGTAGCTCCATCCTGTTAAAAATCAAATCATATTTATGCCGTATTGATCCTCAAAAAGCTTTTCTGCTGAAAAAATGTGCACAGCATTTCTACAAAATGTTGAGAATTAACTGTGACATTTGCAATACCGTCTTAAAAAAATAAGGTCCAACGACAATTTTTTAAACCCCACACTATATTGTAACTTTAAGGCTACTTGGATTTTTTATGTACTTATCATGGGTTTTTAAGTGCTCAATAGCGAAAATTCCGCTTGTTTACAAATTAAAATGTACTGAGCTTCATCACTCATCATTAAAACAACACTGTCATTTGAAATGATATCATGTATTCTCTTACCGAAAATTCTTTATTGATCAAAATCAACGTTGCAAAGTCCACTGTGCCATTGCTACTAAATCTGGATGATCTAACCTACAAAATAGCATCACTCAGAGGTCACTGACAGCTCCTCCACTGATATGACACTACTCAAATCCATGCGTTCCTTTTTATACCACAGTGTACCATAAACTAATCTGGGCCATTTATTCTGCACAGGGTAGCTGTAACCTATAACTTCCATGAGAGACACAGTGTGTCTCTGAGATGTCTCTGTGTTGATCTGCAATCTTATCCTCACACCCATCTTCCCTGTGAAACCTGTGACTTCTACAAAATCAGGAGTGATATTAGGATGACTGTGATATCCTCCTTCGTGGCTGCTATGCAGAGCCATTGAACACTTTCGAGGGGCCCTAATACAATACAGATGATCAAAATTTCAAGAAAATCGAAAAGATGATCCCTTGACCTCCCAGCTAGCGTGGTTACAGACTGCTACCCAAGCAATGCCTTCTAATCAAGGTCCTTGATAGATAATTCTTATTAAAGTTATTAATTTTTTTGCTGAACCCTTTTTAACTGTGCACATGAAACTTTGAAAATAAAATGTGTCCTACAAGTCTGAGTCTTTGTTATTTTTCATGAACCTTGGGTGGAATCACCTATAAAACCTACTGCTAAATGAAAACTTCCTCATAACTTAAAAATTACCCACAATATTTTAATAAGCCTTAGATATTATCTTAAGTTACCATTAGGCAGAGGAGAAGCCAATGTCTCTGCCTGTTCCAAATCCTGAAGAAACTCATTCTTGGATTCACTGGCTTGGGTTTGTACCGTCACTTTGTCCGGAGGCCAGAGAGGCAGGGTCGCATCAACACCTGGTGAGGTTCCATAAAGCCGCCCTTCCTCTGTCAGACAACCCAGGCTACCCTTGAGATCAACCAGCAGCAGTCGAGGAGTGAATGTCACCTCTCCCTGAACATAAAAATCCCATGTAGACAATTCGGAAATTGGTAAACTAACCAAGAAATCATTGCTTATTTATTGTTGATTAACAATAATCAACTTATCAATGTTGATTGTTTGTTTATTTATTATTTCTTTGATATACAACCAATAATCCAGCATATTTGATAATTCTGCATGCCTCAATTTCTACGTCAATGTTCACTTATTGTTCACACACAGACACAGAAGACTAACATGTTTACTAAAGTCATTGCATCAAAGGCCAGTTAGGTTGTTAATTTGTAAAAAAAATGCATAAGAAGCTGTTATGCAAAACTACCTACAAACACTGTGTAAATGTTAAGTGTAAAGAGACCCAAAACAGTAAACAGTTACATTTAATTAATTACGTACATATTCTTTAAATGAATTTATGATCCGTGTCAAAGTTTGATATTAAAGCACACATCATAGTGTGATAAATGTGAGTAGGTAAGTCACGTGTGTTATTTTTGCTGTAAACTAGGACAATTCTTTAACAAATTACACAAATTAGAGAAACTGTAAAAACTGCATTGCTCTTATTAGTTCTTTTATTCACATTACCTTTGTTCCTCAACTATTCAAAATTCCTTTTTATTTAGTTCACAGAATAAAATACTGAGATCTACTTCTATTATTAAATGCTTTCAAACTGGTGGCATGCCAAGACTAGAAACAATGCAATGGAATATAAAAACTGTTTCATGTCATGACAAAGCTATAACAATTGACATCACAAGACCATGTCATGTCAAAATTGAATTTCCTGACATAGTATATCCGTGGTGACTTGAGGAGGGAGAGAGACCATTAGCTATACTACTTCTCAGGCAATATCTCAGGAGGATGCAAAAGTCCAGGAGAGGAAGGGTGAAGACAATCATTGGCAGGAATCTTCCACAGGACAGAACAAGAGTTGAAAGTTCCTTTAACTGAAAAATTATTACGATTCAGGAGCCTTGGGTTTGCAGAGGAAACATTAAAGGCCTGTAAACATACTTTTTAGATATGAGGTGTACCTAAAAAATAAATTTCTCTTAAGGGAGGTCGGGAGGGAAAAAATAAAAAAATACTTTTTTAAATTTTGATTGCATATTAATATAAATTTCATTACCTTTAATTTAAGACCAAATTTATGCAATTCTGAAGAGTAGTTTTTTTTATTAATTATTTTGTGAAGTACTGCAATCACAATCCAGACCATTTTTTAAATTGCAAATTTCAAGTGGCACAGGAGAAATGGAAAGGTACTGTCATAATGACCACTTTCATCTACCTCAGGTTATTATGGAAGTATTTTCAAGGACCTCTCTAACCCTGATCTGTTGAGGCGATGCTTACATGGGGGTACTCAAAACCCAAGCGAGTCTCTCAACAATATGATATGGGCTCAGGTACCAAAACGTACATATGTCATGCTCTCTACTTTGGAACTTGGAGTTCATGAAGCAGTAGCATGCTTCAATGAGGGTAATATTGTAAGGTGTGAAGTGTTTGACAAACTAGGGATTGTTCCTGGAGATAATTGTGTAAAAACCCTTCAAGATTTAGACAATATGCGGATCAAGAAAGGTAATTAAGCTGTTGATGAAATAGAGAAAAAGTGCAGGAAGAAGCTAGCTCTGGCTAAAAGGAGATTAGAAGACCAATATGAGGCTGCAGAAGACCTTGACAATCCATCTTATGGGGCTGGAATGCACTAAAAGGTAGGATGATTGTAAGTGTAACCTTTATCTGTTATTTCCCGAAAGTTAGTTTTTTTCTCACTAAAGGAACATTTTTTCAGTACCTATAAAAGATAAATTGATGATATTTTTTTTTGTAGGTGGTGATGATGTTCAAGACTTAACACAGGCTTTTGAAGATATTTTAATTTTAAGATTTTTATTTTTTTATTACTGTTAAAAAAATGGTTTTTAAGGTATTTGTTTTAATTGTAAAAATGTTATTTTTTTTAATAATTTAAAAATCCCTGTGTCAAAAGTTGTAAAATGGTATACAAAATAATATAAAAAAGAATTATCATGTTATCTGTAATATTATAAAAATAAATGTTCCATAAAAATCAGCAAATTAACATTGCTAAGATACGGCTTCCCGACCCCCCACCACCAAGCTTAAGTATGTGTGGGATATTTAGTAAGCATACAGTGGTAATAAGCACAGCCAGTCTTGTGACTGCAATTCATTCTACCACTTCTTTTAGTATGTAGTATCATTCATTTTAACATTACTAAAATGAATCTGCTACTGAAAATTCCTCTCCATTGGTTGAAGATTCTGGTAGCTGAATGGTATGCAACTGGCAAAATATTACTACCTACAAAATAATAATGCGTGGTAAGGGTTGAAAATTGTATATAAACATAAGTTATGAAAATATATAGCTCAAGAAATATACTTTTTTAGGCTCAAACTAATTATCATTTTTTTCTATTTTAGGAATAATTACTTTTTGATCTGCCTTATAATTTTAACCATGACTATTAGAGAAAACATATTATGACTGTTTAAATTTAACAAAATGTAATACAAAGAACTTATTCTATGTAACTGCATTGTAATAGGCTATCCACACAAACCATTTTCTTGAATGATCCTTAGAAAAAAACATGATGAAATGAAATAGCAACATTAATATTTAGTCTGAAGTACTTACTCTAGATGTTTGGCCTTCTCGAAACAAAACATCATGGTTAATTTCAGAGGGTGTATCTGGAATATACTCAAATCCAGCTTCCTGTAACAAGTGTTCAATGTATGAGACATTCAATATTGTAATAGAACAAATATAAAACATTAAACAAGCTGTAAAACATATCAAATAAATCCAAAGTCTACTAACAAAGTATTTATCTTAATTATATATGAGGGGGGGGGGGGGTTATCCCAAGTTATGAACAAAATGTGCATGCTGCAATCTGACTTGTAATCAAACGTATCTGTCAGAGAGACAGTTAGTAATCAACTGTAGTACATAAAAATTCAACATTTTACTTGTTTCAGCTGTGCATGATGTTTAAAGGCATTAACTCATGGATTTATCCAGACAGCATTTTTGGGCTAAGATTTTCTGTAACAATATATTTTAATGTAAGGTTATCTCAAAAATAACGTGTAGATCATTTCAATCTTTTTTGGCATTGAAGCACCATTGCATGCAAATTTTTATGTGGCATTCAGAATTCCAGTAAGTTTGACTTCAAGGTGATAAATGTTCCACTGCTACTTAGGAAAATGTAGATTATGTACGTGTCATGATTGAAGGAGATAGCAATTGCACTTGCATTATGATTGATGTTTCACTAGAGATTGTATCTGCAACTGGGAAAACCATTTTTATGAATTTTACTAAGAGTTAGGAAAAAAACTGTTTTCAATGGTGCTACACAATTTAAAAGAATAACAAAAAGCTGAGCTTGCAAGAATCAGCTTGCAAATGTTACATAAGTTTAATGCTAGTGATTATTTCAGATTTACAGGTGTACTAAACCTTATTGGTTTTTTTTATTATATTTTATCCTGGCGACCTACAGGTGGTAGTGAAAAAAGGAAAGTGTCCTTGAGCAACTCATAATACAGCGGTTCCTCTTGCCTTGTATATATTTTACAAGTAAGTATTTTATAAAACGTTTAATATTTTGTTCATATTTCTTTTCTAAGTAAAATGCTATATTTTTAATATTGTATACAAGTAATAATTGATTTTTTTTCTACTAGCTACATTTGTGAATTTACAAAAATTTAACATAAAATGTAAGCAGGTTTTAGACAAAAGTGCCATAAACTATACATTTTTGAAAGTAAAATTAAATTTGGAATGTTAGGCAAAGTTGATGTGACTTTGTTCTAAACCCATTAATAGGTTACAGAAAATTTATAGATGTAAAAACTTTGTAATTGTATTTTTTAGGGAAGAGTATTATAAGCAGACCCAATATTACCCAATATTGTTTGCTGTATTAAGAAACAATATTACTCAACTGATTATGATTAATTTATTTGCATAATATGAAAAATCATTTGTATCAACTGTAAATACATTTTCAAATAATAAACAATTTGTTTTAAAAGTGACTTCATCCAAATGAAAATAATAGATAATTAGATTTAGATAACTAAATGAAATAGCACTGAACGATAATTAACTGTGTTTTTCTTCAGTTCAAGATGTTATTTTGTTGTTAATGTTTCCATATTTAAATGAGTGTTTTCTAATAACTGTTATAACAGCTTGTTTAATGCTATTGGTTCCTTTGCTATTTGCAATGTTATGTAAGTTTGCATAATAAGTTGATTCTTTTAATTTCAAACATATGCCTTTTTTATTATTTTAGCATTTTATATATTAATATTGACTGATAGTGTTCTGTTATTCTTCTAGTTATTATTATAATAACTAAAAGAATTGTACTGTGTATTGTGAAGAAGAGCCTTGTAATGGTGGCACTGGTTGTTAGCGGTGGTTGAGAGTATCTTTCCTTATCTAGTTTACATGGTTATAACTGTTATTTCCATTTTTTATAACCAAAGTTTTGTAATTCTAAGTTAGAAAATTGTGTATTAAAAATGTAAAAATCTCAAGGTAACTTAAAGTGTGGCAAATGTAAAGACAACCTATCAACAGACGGAGACTAAGCTACGACTTGTAGCTACTTGTCATGAAGGTTATCACTTTGATGAATGTTGCATGGAAGCTAATCATGGAGTTGCCTTGGAAAATCTTTGTCAGGATATTTCTGGTAAGTTGGATAGTCTTGTAAACATGATCCCTTCAGTCGAGCAAAGGCATCACTAGAATTTCTTTCTGGGAAATTATAATGATATCATTGAAGAAATTAAATTGATCAGGAAAGACAACAGGGACCTGAAGGATAGTATGGATGTAACAAAATAGAAAATTTCTAATAGAAATACATTTCTTTTGCATATAAAAGTATAGCTTCACTATAATATGATTTTAAAAGCCTAAAACGTAATTCAGTTGGACATTATTGCTCCATATTAATTCAAAGTAAAATAGTGTAAGGTATTTGACTAATGGTGACATGTAGAATGACAATATACATGTGCTTTGTTTCACAGGGAGTCACACACATTTATCCAGAAAAATAGAAATACTTAAAATAGTAAAAGGTAAGTAAAAGTTATTCTTTTATTTTAACATTTTATAGATTTTTTTATTTATCATTAATATTAATATAGATTTAAAACCAGCAGAACTGTATTGTTATTTGAAATGTAATCATCGATACCTAATATTTGCATCTAAAATCCTAGACTATCAATCCATATCTATAATCCTCAATAACAATCAATTATATTTTAAATTAAAATATGAATTTAATATTTACAGTGATCAAACAAATTATTATAACCAAAATTAGGAAAACTGAAGACGACCATATTTGCTCCACTCACAGTTAAAGTTGTTTCTTTCCCACAAATTTCACATAATGGGTTTTTAGGTACGAGTCCAACATGTTGAAGCCACGAAAAACACGTCTTGTCATCTTTCAAAGCAATGTCGTGTAATTTTCTAAAATTTACTGCCATTTTAAAAAATCAAATGTTACTTATGTAAAATTGAAATATTACCTTACGTGTATTATTTGAAAGTTTTTACAGCTATTGATATAGATTATTTAAGTTAATTGTTCAAAATAATAATTAATTCTTAGCATCGATTTATTTATCGATGGTTATGATTAATTAATTTCGTTTGCCAATTTCAATATAAAAGACCGGGTCCACTTATCATACTCTACCCATTGGTCCCAACATTTTGTTTTTAGTATTTTTAGGTAGCCTAGTTATGGATATCGATGATTCTATAATCATGTTCGATTGTAATTTCATTGTGTAGGTGGCTACTTATTATACTGCAGCCTAGTCACTTCCAAAGAATGTACCAGACATGATTATAACAATTGTTGTCATCCTAAAAAGGAATTCCCTACATTGAGGGATTCCCTCATTATGGAATCACTCTTACTAGAATTTACCTCACTTTGTTTTTATCAATATTGCTTAACACTTTTAAAATAATTTCCACTAAAAAGGACAAAACTATCATGCGAAGTGGGGCTAGTAAACATTAATGAAACAATGTAAGAACATTATTTATAAAAACTGAAGTAAATCATTATGCCGAGTTTTTTAGGTTATGTTTATGTTTTACCTGACAATTCCACCAGTGAGTTCCGATAAAATTAGAATAATGTCCAAATTGAAGTGTAATTATTTCATTTCCTGTGAACACCATTTCGCCAATAAATAACTAATGTACGCCTGTTAGTTAAAATAAAACAACTATCTCAAATTACAACCGTAATCCCAAATCCCATGCTGTGTTTACATTTTCGTAAATTGCAAATTTCACGTTTTTTTTATCAGTATCAGTACCGTGGAAAGCTCGGGAGATATAAGGAGAAAATGCATGACGTAAGATCTTTCATATTATTTTTTTTATTTAAATTTAATAGGTTGATACGTGTATATGTATTAATATTACTTAAAATGTTTTATTTATTTAATTTTAATTGGGTTGATTATAAACCTTCGCTCTCTAAATATCAACTGAACTATATATACTGAAATAAACAATATATTATTTAACTATCAACTCAAAAATTATCTTTCTAATTTGTAAGTTATTCACACAGGACATAAAAATGCTTTAAAGACAAAGTTACTTCTATAGTCAAATCTTGATATAATGAGTTAAAGAAATCTTAAAAATTAAAATTCAATAACTGAAATAAGAACGTGAAGAGATTTGTCTTATATTCTAGATTTTATCAAAATCAGCCCATTGCAATGGTGTCTCTTTTTAACTGTATGATTCAGCTAAATGGCTTAACTGTACTTTAATAAAAGTTATATGCATGAATTATATTTGGTAATGTATGTACAATTTCCCTATTTTAATACAAATAATTACAGAAACTTTCCTGTGTTCTTATTATTATATTAGAGTCTGCATTTGAAAAGTAATTATGGTCCAAGTTATTGTACATAAAGATATAAGGCAACAGTTTACGTAAAAATGACATATTGAAGCATTAATATTTTTCGATTGATGAATATTTTAAGTCTTTATGAGAAGGCGCAACTTGTGCTATAACATGTTCATGTAGGCACCCCAGTTACACAAAATGTAATGTAATCAAAGCTTGAAGGAAGTATGCATCATAGAATGGAAGGTAAGAGGATAAGTGTTGACAGAATTTTGTCTCTCAGCTAGGAAATGGGGCCTTAAGCGTTTTAAAGCTGAAGGTCACTAATTAGATCTTTAAGATATAGGCCTAGATTTAAACTTAGTGTCCATACAAACCTGAAAAACAAAAATCCAATATTTACAAATGTATGAATTTCATTAATGAATTACACGTTTTTGTGGCCAGGTTGAATTAGCTATAGTACTAATTCTTTAATTACAAAGTCTACAGTAAAAATAATTTCCTTTTATTTTTAATGTGTTTTAGTTTCAGATTGCTTATATTTGTGGTACGACATTTTTAATTGTATGTGCAGAGTATTCCTCAACGTAGAATACTTTATTAACTCCATATTAGGTTGAAGAAACGAGTCAACATTTTACAAAATACTTGAGATGTATTGAAATTACAGCCGTTAAAAACGGGTGTAATTATAGTAAGTAAGTAGTAAAATATATTTAATTGCTGCTGCAAATCGTCCAAAGCTAATTAATTTGACAATGTTATTGTTTTGCCTATGTTTAATACGGATGCATAATTTTTGTCCATTAAATAAATTCGTCTTGGAGTTATTAATAATAATTGCATTATAAAATATTCCTATATATCTAATATGGGTCACAAGTGATTGTTTTGTCCGATACAATAAAATGCGAGATAATGGGTATGGGTTTCATAAACACACCATGTCAATGACAGAATTGTTCCATCTGGATAATCATCAAGGAACAAAAAGACAACCCAGTTCTCATAAGGTCTTTCACTCATTAGTTGTTGTAACTAATTGCATTGACAAATATATGTAATAAAAGATAGATTTTGTCAAAATGCACTGCAAAAAAGTATCGATGAATAGTTTTAACTCTGATCAAAATTGATAGTTCATAGTTCACAATTTGGCAGCCTGAGTTTTATCGATGAGGCTTCGAAGTTCTCTTGTTCTATGGCTGTCCTACATTTGTATTCTCAAAATATATGACACTGATAAATATCAGTAATGGGTGTGATAACTGGCAAGTTCCGATGTCTGAAAATAAATTGTTACAAGAACATAGTGATGTTAGTTACAAACATTCATGTTTTTTTTTTGTCCCATTTAGTGTCAAGTTAGTAAAAGAAATCAATATTGTGAAAAGCATTGCCTTGAGAGCTGTTGAAATTGTGTCTTTATTCTTGTTGAGTGACAGTGATTTCATGTTTTAACGTTTTCTTTCAATAAGTATAGTAAGAGTGCTTTCATTTGCAATTACTTAACTTCAAATTAATACGCTAATATTAAAGTAAATAGCTAATTATTTTAATGGTTGGAGTTAAGCCTTTTGCTTGTTTAACCAAATAGAGCCGAGGTAACCTGGATTATAACATAGCAAAAGTCTTAACTACATTAATTTTAGATGGCCTATTTATAGTTTTTAAATTATTTTCAATAATTTTCAGGTACGGCATTGCCTATGTATGTCTACCTATTATAAATAACAGCTAATATCATTTTGAATGGCATCATATTAATTTGAGGTTAGGCCTATTTTTATTACTCCCTGTTACAGAAATGACGAACAGGGCTGACAGAATTATGGCTCTAGTGAAACAACAAGCTGATACAGAGGTGGTTAGTAATGAACATAGTGAAACCATAGGCCTAGACAGTGTAAATAGTAATGAGTTTGTACAAAACGTTAATAGTGATGTGTTAGTGGAACGTCAAGATGAAATGGTAGTAGGCTATTAGACTTTTCGAACATTGAAGAAATCAATAGCGAGAGCGTGAACATTGAGAATGATGTAAATTGTGAGTTTATGCAGTTTCTTATAAGCCAAGATCATGTTTTAGTTGAAACAGTCAACGAAGAAGAATTCAGTTCGGACGTGAACTTAATAAATGAAAATGAACTAAACATATTATTTGAAAATGAACAGAATAAAGAAAATGACAATGACCTGGATAGATTGGACAGTGAACAGACTAAATCATATGAAGAAGATGATAATGACCCGGATTACAACCCTTCCATGGATGCAGCTTATGTTTTCGATTCGGATGCTTCCGAACCTTCAAGTGAACTCCAGGCAGAATCTTTTTAGGGTTTAGCTGCAGAAAATAATTCCTCAGAAGGAAGAGGAACTCAGAACAAGAAGCGTAAGAGAAGTAAACTCAACGAAGTAGATGAAAGACATTGGGCGGTTAATAAAAATAAGAAATTAAGGGAAACAGGGAAAGCTTATTATGGCAAGAAGCGTATCAACGGCTAATGGAATTACAACATAGAAAAGAAAGGTAGGAAGATGAAGGAACAGCTGTGGCTGTAAGAGGAAAGATTTCTCTAAAGTTAAGTGTACTTCCCTAAACGAAGAGGAAAGAAAGGCAATTTTTGAGAGGTATTGGAAGTTGAATAGGGGAGAAAGAAAGTCTATGTTGATTTACTTGCCTCGAAACAACCTACTGCTCGGGCCAGGGATAGAAAGTCTGACGAGGTAAGCAGAAGAGAGTTTTCATACATTTATGTTTTAGAAAATAATCACAAAGAAAAAATCAGGGTCTGTAAGAAAATGTTTCAAAATACTTTGGATATAGGAGAAAAAACAATTAGACTCTGGAAAAACTCTTATAGTGATGATTCCGAAGAGTCAAATGATGACTCCAATGAAAATGCACACAACAGGGTTGATAGTGGTATAAAGTATCAGAAGGTGTCAGAAGCAAGAAGGAAAAGTACACACGAATCAAATGTAGCTTTAAATAATTTTTTCATAGCCTCCCAAAAATGGAGAGCCATTATTGTAGGGCTTCAACCAAGAAACTGTACTTAGAACCGAATTGGACCAGAAAACAATCACTTTATAAAGAGTACCGCAAGTGGTCTGCGGAGAAAAATGTTAAGCCCTTGTCGAACACAGTAATTGCCAATGCATTCAACAAAAAGAATTTAAGTCTTTTTCGGCCTGAAAAGGATGAGTGCGACATTTGTGTGGGGTACCGCACAGTAAATATTACCGAAGACGTATACAACCTATACCAACAAAAAAAGGAAGAAGCTAGGGCAGAAAAGGAAGCGGATAAAGAAAATGAAGAACTTGTATTCACAGTGGACCTGCAAAGCGTGCTTTTGTGTCCCAAGTCTCAGGTATCTAGCCTCTATTACAAAACTAAACTAGCTGTTCACAATCTGACCTTTTTTAATCTAAAACCCAAAGACGTGACATGCTATGTATGGCACGAGGCTGAAGGAGGACTCTCATCAAATCAGTTTACTTCAATAATTTGTGATCTAATAACTAATCTGTGTCCTTTTCCTCCACAAAGCAAAGTAATTTTATACAGTGATGGGCGTTGTTATCAAAATCAAAACGCAGTGCTATCAAATGCCCTTTTCAATTTGGCAAAATTGAAGAACATCATAATTATCCAAAAATATTTGGAAAAGGGCCATACGCAAATGGAGGCAGACTCAGTGCACAGTACGATAGAACGTCAAGTCCGAGGAAGAGTTTTCAATGTCCCGGCAGACTATGTAGTGGCCATGAAAAAAGCGCGAACCAATCCAATGCCTTACAATATTAAATATCTAGACCACCATTTCTTTCGTAATTATTATGAAAGCCTCGATTTTTTTCAAATCAATACGTCCTGGGGAAAATCTGGTGATCCTTGTGTTGTAGATATACGCTCATTGAAGTACACTGCAAAGGAAATATTTTTCAAGCTTCGCTTTACAGAAGATTGGGAGAAACTTCCCCTTAGGATTCCATCAACTGTGCAACCTTCACTTGACATTCCTATAATTTATAAAGAAAGACTACCAATAAAACTGTCAAAATACCAAGATCTTCAAGCCCTTAAACAGACAATGCCTGCTGATTATCATTCATTCTATGATAATCTTCCTCATCACCCATGAACATTTAAAATACTGTAATGTGATGAACACTGTATTTCATTAGTTAATTTTTTAATTTGTTTAAAGTTAATAGGTGAGTTTAATTTATTATAATTAATTACTACATAATAAATACATTTTTTTGTACCAGTCATGTTATTTGTTTTTCCCCTGTTTATACTATATTATATTTTATAAGAAAAGCTAATATTACTTGTTACAATAAACCTATGTTTTGCTCTTCTAAAAGGTTATTTTACACAAATATTAAACTAAAGCATAGGGATCCTTGTATGAATAGAATGTTCTTCAACGATCGCAATTGGCGTTACTCCACTTTGAAAATGATAATTTGCATGGAAAACTCCAAAAAACTCAATTTATATTTATTTATAAAACAGAGGCATGTTATGGTAAAAGGACTTATAACAATGCATAATAAATCCCAATAACTAAATACTTATAATATCGTTACCTTGGAAACAGTTTTATGTCTGTCCTGTAAAATTTGACGTTTTGGAGTTACGACCTTTGCTCATTAGGCCGACGATATGCAATGATTTTATAGCAGCAAATAATCAGATCGACTTTTCACACAAATTTCAATGTTTTTGTACCATTCATTAGAGATTTTTTATTTATAGTACATTTTTGTATTACTGTAGGCGTTGTTTACATAGAACGGGAAGTATCAGAAGAGGAAACCATACCAGAAACAAACCCTGGTAGGGACTTTCCAATCATTAGTGTAAAAGAACAAAAAGACGAATAAATGGTGTTTTAACTGACACTCACTATGTTAAAATAACATTTGATTCTGACAGTTTACCCGAAACAATATTGCTAACTTATGTCAGAATGAGGGTAGGATCACACATGATTACTGCAAAGCAATGCTGTCTGTGTTTTATTTACGGTCATGTTGCTAATTCGCCCTGCAATAACACTTAGAATATACAGAGATTGCAGTGAATTGAAATTGAGATTGCTCATCATGTAGATGATTGTGTACTCCCAAAGAGGTACGTCCATTATAGAGGTCCTCATAGCAGCAACTCTAAACAATGCCCAAGAATGCATTAGGCAAAAAAACGTCAAGGGAAGAATAAGTATAATCAGGGAGGATTACCACACCTCCAGTCAATTATTCCCCATTACTCAAGAAGTCAAGAAGAGCTAGATAGTTCTCTAAACTCTAGCTACTCCAATGTCTATAGTGTAGGTATTACACCCAGGATAACAAGCCCTAGAGTACAGAATCCTAGAAGTTTACATATAGCACTTCCTAAAGAAAACTTTACTATCCCAAGAAATCGCTCAAGTAATCCTAGGGTACCAAAAGAGAGTACCATTAGCGAGAAAGACAAAACAAACTAAAAAGTTTGGTTCATTTTTTAACTTGAGTAAATTAGGAACAACCAAAGCTGTACTTTAAAAAGATAATACCTAGTCTTGATTTAATAATGTAGAAAATTTTCAAAATAATAAATCGATTATAACTAGTGTCAAACAACCTCCTATATGGAGCAACATTAATAGAGGTGCCATGTATTATCTTACATTAAGATTTAGCAATAGTATTATCTATTAGTTAAGATTTAGTAACCTTTCTCCTCTTCGATTGGGCTTAAATGTGGTAACTCCCAAGGACGTTCTAAGCGCATAACCGATTTCTTCTCGGATCTCAGCTCTATTAGCACAAACATCAAAATCAAGGATCTTAATGAGACTTGGAATAAGGTGCCGGATTTTCTTAATGTCACCACTGACGTTGAATGGCCACGTTTGGAAAATTCCAAAAGAACTCTGCTGTTTCGAGTTCGGTTTTTTGTGACTTTTGTCCCAGAGATCTGAGGTAGTATTTCCGAATAATTAGCTTCAATAAAACATTCACAAAAAGTTACCCTCGCTAGACTTGATGACTACAGCGTTTCCCTTAGGTCACTGCTGCCACATCCCTCTTACTTGCCGTCGAAGTAGCCTACCCTCACATCTCTTAGGTGTCTACCTTTTTCTTCTTTACAGAAATTCTGTACGGACTTCTTGCTAGGCTCCCTGGTCCTGCTATTTATTTTTTCTGAACTAGAGCGGTGGGCTGCGATGGATTGTTCAACCTCACCGCCACTTTTTCCACCGGAACCTCTGGGGTTGAGTCTGTATTGACTTAGAATCTTACATTTCTTCCAAGCCAGGGCTTGATATTACGCTTGTGTTCTTCTGTCTACCTTGAAGAAGTGACTGAGAATGAACAAATCAATCTTTCATATTCCTCTCAAGAGTTGCAGTTTAAAGCCTTTTTTATGGTCATTACTGAAAACTCGAGCGTTTCCTATGTCTCTACCAACCAATCAAGTCCTCACCCGTGTTGCAGTATCCCTTCGCTGCGTTAAACCAGTTGCTATGATCTGAATTCGCTGGCGTATAATGTCGAGCAGTATCTTTTCTTCTTGTTTTGCAATAGACGGGCTGCATTACTATCTTAGGAAAGAGAAGATAGCCATTAAAGGGATATGTCTGTTACAGTTCGGTCTACCCAAGTTTTATATAATGGAACATTGTTATCCCTGATGATTAGTGTCGTGGGTATTCTGAACACCAAGAGGAATTATTTTAAACTAGCAGGACACTGTGACCGTTAGAAATTCAAATAATACGAATGTTGATCACTGCACTATAATTTATCCACTCAAATGTACTTACAAAATACACCTGTACACATATAAGTTATAACTAACTGAATTTTGTGAATATTGAGTTTAGCTTCAGCTCGCCTCCCTCCCAGTGCAGCGTCTGAAGTCTGAGGCTATCTCAAATTTGACTCCCGGAATCTGGAGTCATATTCGTCTGAAGAAATATGAAGCTAGTTATGTAGTTGAATCTATAAGAATTTTCAAAACATAATGACAGATTTAGAATACCCATAACAACGCATTATTCCTTTTGAGGAATAAAGATAAGTCGTGAGCTTAAAGTAATGTTGAAAAAGCTAATTCTTTTTCTAATCACTTTCTCATAGCTTTTAAACCTAATATTTTCAATACACCAATAAATTATGGTGAGATATTTGACGTTCTCGATTCGTTTTTACAGTCTAGAATTCCATAGGGAAGTGTTTTCGAGTTGATTTTGTACATGTTAGATTGCAGGTATTACAAGAAATCCTAAAGCCATGCCACTACCTTTCCACATGATACCGGTAAGTGTTAGTTATAACGCGCAATCGCTATACTGCCCAGGGTGGTGTTGTCTCGTAGTGACAACGAATGACAACAAACTAAAACAATACAGAACTGCTCAAAGCTCGGCAACTCATTAACTACTGTGACAACTGATCACGTCGGGACTACTGCAAAAGATACTTTTTGTTCCGGTTACTCGCTGCACAGAGAGTACAAGTTACCGTAAACTTAAAGTACCCGGTAAAGTTTAGTGTTACAGATAGTTTTACAATACAGATACTGTACACGTTTACCGTCGATCCTAGTACAAAGTACTCAGACTATTTTAGCTGTAACCGTAACTGGAACCTGTACCATTTTAGTAGCACTCTGTAACGTATGAGTCTAAATCAGGACTAGTATATTTTGAACTCGGTTATTGAAGTACCGGGTATAGGTAGAAGCCAGTAAAAATAGCAAGAGCTAACCTCACTCCGTGGTTGCAGCGTGACAATGAAATTAAAATATTTAGGGTTTTGACAAAAACTGATTTATTATGCAAGCAGTGCTATAGTTATAAGGTTTGAATTTATATATTTGATTGTGATTACTTCAAAGGTCCAACATAAATATTATTTTTGTTCGAAAATAGAGAGAGAGAGAGAGAGAGAGAGAGAGAGAGAGAGAGAGAGAGAGAGAGAGAGAGAGAGAGAGAGAGAGAGAGAGAGAGAGAGAGAGAGAGAGAGAGAGAGAGAGAGAGAGAGAGAGAGAGAGAGAGAGAGAGAGAGAGAGAGAGAGAGAGAGAGAGAGAGAGAGAGAGAGAGAGAGAGAGAGAGAGAGAGAGAGAGAGAGAGAGAGAGAGAGAAGAGAGAGAGAGAGAGAGAGAGAGAGAGAGAGAGAGAGAGAGAGAGAGAGAGAGAGAGAGAGAGAGAGAGAGAGAGAGAGAGAGAGAGAGAGAGAGGAGAGAGAGAGAGAGAGAGAGAGAGAGAGAGAGAGAGAGAGAGAGAGAGAGAGAGAGAGAGAGAGAGAGAGAGAGAGAGAGAGAGAGAGAGAGAGAGAGAGAGAGAGAGAGAGAGAGAGAGAGAGAGAGAGAGAGAGAGAGAGAGAGAGAGAGAGGAGAGAGAGAGAGAGAGAGAGAGAGAGAGAGAGAGAGAGAGAGAGAGAGAGAGAGAGAGAGAGAGAGAGAGAGAGAGAGAGAGAGAGAGAGAGAGAGAGAGAGAGAGAGAGAGAGAGAGAGAGAGAGAGAGAGAGAGAGAGAGAGAGAGAGAGAGAGAGAGAGAGAGAGAGAGAGAGAGAGAGAGAGAGAGAGAGAGAGAGAGAGAGAGAGAGAGAGTATAAAACAAACTAGCCACTTTCGTGTCACTACTCACTTAGATATTAAATCTATCAACTGTTGGCCAAACAACATGCACTAAATGAAAGCAAAACGCAAGCCATGATAGTAGATAACTCGAGAATGATGAACCGAATTAATCTTTAGACCACACCGAAACAAACTTAACAATTGTGATTTAAATTGGCAAAACAAATTGAAAAAAATCGAACTTACAATTAATACAAATCTCAAATGGACAGACTAAGTTACGATAACCTGTAGAACAGTCTTCGCTGACATTCACGGCGTGAAGCGGTTTGTCTCTGTCTGCCTTCATCGCTATGGTGATGCAGATTAAGACATTATACTATCATACTTTGATTACTGAGACGTCATGATGAGTGACATGACTGTTGAACAATTTAAATCTCAGACGTCATAAGCACACTACACAATATTTTCAGCAGAGTTGTAACTCATGAAAACAATTTTACAATTCTTTTAACCGTCAAAACAAAATATCCTGTTTACCTGTGCTATAATTTCAACTTTACCTCTAATATTAGCAAACGACGTACAGGTAGGGAGAGCAACATTACTATAAATTCCAATTAATCGATCAACCGTTTTAATAGCTCATTTACTATTCAGACTGGCCGCCTTTGGAAAGCTTTTCCCGATGCTCGCTTGGAGCAGTTGAATGTATCTTTGTTTTTAGTTTTGCATCTTCAAATTTTAGTAGGGTCAGAGTCTTGCCACTTGGAGGGCTGTGAGATTGACGGGGATGGTGCTCGTTGCATGCATGTGGTAATCCGGTGTGGTAGAGCGGTTGAATGTATCTTTGTTTTTCGCTTTGCATCTTCAAATTTTAGTAGGGTCAGAGTCTGTCAGAGAGCGCTACTTGTACCCCTTGGCTTCCAACTGACTGTCACCAAAGTAGTTTGTTGTTGAATGTTGTACAAACTTGTCGACATAGTTATTGTTATATCTTTTAATTCAAAGTTTACCGATATTATTATAGAATAGTAGATAACTTTGAGAATACAGTACCCTAAGTTTTGCTAGTCTAATCGAAATGGACATCACAAGTAATTCAGATGAAGAAGAACAGAAGTCTCAACATAACCACTTTAGCGGTAAGTGAAAATTCTGTAAAGGCCATAGTTTGTGTTTATAAAGGCTACACATCAGATCATTATCAGATAAAAATAGTTTTGACACTGTAACATTGTTTTGTTTTTGTTTTCAGACAACTCAGATACAGATTCTACATACCAGCCTCAATCTAGTATTAACAGCGAATCCTCAGACACAGAAGTTGGTCCTGATTTAGCACCAGGGGTGAACCCAGAAGTAGAACCTGAACCACGAACTTGGAAAGAACGCAACAGACACCCAGGTAAGAAGAGGCTGAAAAGGTCAGACAATTGGGCACGAGTGCGTGCAAAGAAGGCAAGAAATGAAGGGCAGCTTTATACTGACCGAAAAGGAACAGTGCATCGAGCAAAGCGTATGGAAGACTTCAACCATAACTGTAGATATGGTTGTAATACGAATATTCCTGATGACAAACGTCAATGTATTTTTGAGAGTTATTGGGGACTTGGAAGCTGGGACCTTCAAACTTCTTTTTTGTGTTATTGCATCAGCCTCCAAGATCCTGCAAGAAAGAAAACTGATGCGACCTATGTGAAGAAAATAAGCTGTACCTATACATTAGAAAGGTATAGAGTATGTAAGGTTTTTTTCTAAAAACACTTAATGTTAGCAATAAAAGAATTACTAATGTTATAAACAAAAAATTTACTAGCACACACTCGATTGCTCACAGGGACAAACGAGGTCGTAAAGTTCCATCGAATAAAACAACAGATGAAGCCATTCACTTGATAAAAGAGCACTTAAAGTCGCTTCCTAAGTGCAGTAGCCACTACTCTAGGATTAGAAGTCCAAATGTGAAGTATTTGAGCACGGAACTGTCAATAAAAGTTCTACAACACTTTGTATGTAGAAATATATACGGAAAGAAACGTAAACCCTGTGAAGGAGAGTTACTACAGATATATTTTCCGTACTAATTTTAACCTCTCATTCAAGATACCTCACACCGATGCGTGTGACAAGTGTGACACACTTCAGAATATCATCAACAACGGTGTTGATCCAGAAAGAGTTTCTACAGCAAAAATTGAAAAAGAAGTAGGCCTACACTTGCGCAAAGCAGAAGCTGCAAAAACTGCAAAGGATGAGGATGCATCGAATTTTAAAGATGACCCAACTACAGTAGTTGTATGCTTTGATTTGCAAAAGACGCTTGCAACTCCTAGTTTAACCTGCAAAAAAGCGTACTGTAGTCGTCAACTTTAGACTTATAATTTTTGTGCGCACAATGTTTCCACTGGCCAGGCACAGATGTTTTTGTGGCACGAAGGCCAAGGAAATCGTGGTTGTAAAGAAATTGCTTCTTGCCTTTGGAAATATATCAAGACGCTGCCACCAACCGTAAAGCGCCTAATTCTGTACAGTGACAACTGTGGTGGCCAAAACAAAAGTCATTATATTGTAAAGTTTTGGAATTATGTAATCCAAAAGACACAAATTGATACGGTTGACCACAGATTTCTGGTAGTGGGACATTCATTCATGGAATGTGACCAGGATTTCGGGATTATCGAAAAAGCAAAGAACAGAAACCATCAGCAGATCTACGTACCAAGTATGTGGGCCGATATTAGAGTGAAATCTAGTAGGAAGTTCATGGTGACGCAAATGGAGAATGATGACATTGTGTCTTTAGATTCACTAGAACCTTACTTCAGGATAAATGTACCAGGTATAAGTAAAATGCAGTCTATGCATTTTGAGAAGCACGTCCATACAGATTGATTTACAAAGAAAGCATCAACATACCTAATTTTCACATGCTGAACATGAAGTCTTCAAGAGCTGGTCGACCTCTCAACGAACTCCCGTTATTGGCAGCGACAGGAGACATGACAAAAATCAAGAAACTCAAATTTGACAACTTACAATCACTTCTACCATACGTTCCCCCTATCTACCATGATTTCTTCAATACCTTACAATACATTAATGGGCCTAACAATGTTCCTGTAGAAGGTAACCAGGATTCTACTGTTCCCCTAGGTGATGAAGAGCTAGAAAATATTTTTGATAGTGAAACAGAAGATTAGTCTGTGCTTCAGGAACGGTAGTATCAAACTGATTTGCACAATTCTTTTGCTAATGATTTTTCTATTAAAATACATCATTTTCAACACAGTTGTTCTTTTACTCAATCCAAATGTTCATAGACAAACCATAACCAAAGGGCTCAGCCAATATCTGGTACTTTTTTTGGAAGCCAAGAGGTATAAGTGATCACTCTTATCACTTAATCAAGGATTGTAAAATAAGAGCAAAAAAACAAGATGTAAAACTTATTCTACAGCTTATGTAACACTTTTATGTCATTTTCAAAAAGTGTTTCATGTGTATGAAACAATTACTTATAATTTTAAGAGAGAGTAAACTTCAAACTTCTTTTTCTCCATATCAACATCCAGTTACTTGTACCCCTTGGCTTCTAGGCTCCTCAATTTAGATCTCCGTTTTTTAAATTCTTGTAGATTTCATATTTTTTACAGAATGTCAACTTTTCGTCTCTTATTAAAATACTTGTAAAACGAATTAATATTGTGAATATTTTCAAAAATATGAAGGGTAAACGAAAATTGTGGTTTATTTATGCTTTATTTGCTTGTTAGTTGGGGCCATTTCTTTCGAAATGCCAACCAGTTTGCCCGATTTGTGTTGTTTGACATTCCCCACAATTTAACTTTTATACACCAGTTCTGTAAATTTTATTTTCCTTTACATTATCTTTGTGAAGTCTTTAAGAGTAATGGACTGTATAAAAGAAATGTAAAAATAATTTTAAAACGAATATTTTTACGTATCACTAACCTTTGTTGAGACTGAAAGTGGCGGATAGTGCACCCTTTCTATGTAGAGCAGGTTGATGAGGTGATGACTAAAAACACTCAATTAATTGTTTAAAAAGTTTAATATAGAAAAAAATGAAATATTTCTGGGACTTTGGTAAATATGCGAGTGGTAATTAAGCGTGCGTATGTACCTGGATGGCGGAACGGGAATCGCAGATTTGACTTGATAAACCTTTAAAGGCACTTCTGGTGGGTTTTAAAAAACTATAGTTGTTTAATCATGGCAATAGATAATAATAATTATTTTTGTTGTTAGTTTTTGGGTTGTTAGCCAATTGGAAGGCATTAGTTAGGCCGGAGTTGTGAAGATTAATTTGAAATGTATGGTATGGTGTAAGTAGATTTGTAAAGAAAATTTTAAGATTAAAAATAAGAAATACATACAAACAATACCGGTAAACGGCACAATCTTTACTGTTAAAAATATCACGGGTTGGATATTTTAATGGCTAATTTTATACTGGAGTCATGCAGTCTTTTACTGAGGGAATTTTGCACAGTTTGGCTTAATTCAACATAAATATACGACTTATTTTCGTTCTTAACCATAACCGTTTGTTTTTTTACAATTTTCTTTTCTTAACTTCCGGTGACTTTCACGTTTTTACATACCTGACGATGGGACTCTTGTCCCGAAATGTGTTAAATTTACACTAAACAATGTTTTGAACTGTTGACTACGTTAGATACCGTATATTTGACTACAGTTACAGTTTCGTCGCAATGTTTATGGCTTATGAGTTTGATTTTGTCAGCATTTCCAACGGCGTTTAGGCCTAGGCCTATTACTATTCTTATCATTTGAATTTAGCCAACTACTTTCTTTTTCATATTTCTCAGTTTAAGTTTGTTGCGGTAATTGTATGTTGTATCACTATGCTTCAAGCCCCACTACTTGCCGTCCCATTTGCAAGCTTCCAGGTGAGTAATTTTTTAAACATTTTATTTGTTTACAATCTGTCCAACTTATCTAAATACTTGTGTATTTAATTTCCTCTTCGTTGTTTACAAAGGGGCCATTTGGTTTGAAAACATTGGTGAAATATTCTGAAAATGCCTCAGGTTTTTCAATTTTACTTTTTGCCCAGTTTTTAAAATAGGGGAAATGGATATCTTGGGTTTCTTAATTAGTTAATTTCCATAACGAATAGTCTACAGACTTGGTTGCTAAGGAACTGGTTATACTCTTCCAACCGCTGGTTTTAAAAATTAAACAATAATATTTTCGGATGTTGAGCTGCTCTGTTAAAGTTGGCCTTGTTATTTGGATTTCTATATTTTTGCCATAATAGACATCCATGTAGAATTCATATAGAAATCCTTTTTTTCTCAGCGATTTTTTTCTTGGTGTAGTTTTGGTAATATAACCTTATCTTGTCAACTTTTGAAGAATGGTGTAAGGGTGTAGCTTCTTTGGCAGAACATTGTAAACAATCAATAAAGTAGTCTGTTGTATATTTTCTAAATACTCAACACTTTTGAACAAAACGTTTAAATTCAAATTTTCATTTAATAATCATGAAATCAAACCCAGTTAATACATTTTTTATACATGTAACATTTCACTTTACTTTTTTTTAAATATACTTCTATGCTTAGATTAAATATAATTGGCGAATGATCAGAAGATAAATCAAAGCAGGATTTAACATCTGTGTAGTTACAGTTTGTTTTAAAAGGGTAATTGCCACATTAACGGCCGGAGCGGCAAAATACGAGTTTCGCGTTATTACTTATTGGAATCGTCCTACAGAACAAAACAATATAAGGTTTCACGGGGTGTAAATGAGAAATAACGAAGTTCTAGAACATAAAAAATGGAACAACTGTTCAAGCGCGGAGCAATATTTCCATGTTCTACATCTACATCGGGCATCACGTGATCTTTTGTGATCATGATTCAATCTCGTGATGACGTCATCGGATGCGGCGCCATCTTTGCAAACTTAAATGAAAAATAATACTGAAATGAGCAGAATTTTGATCCAAATGAACAATGTTTTTCTTAAATTTTGAGCTATAAATTAATTACATGTTATAGAGTTGAGACGAGTGCCTCCGGCCATCAGCGCGGGCTTCGGCAGCACCCGCGCTGATATCAACGAAAGAAAAACGTCCCTCGAGATAGTACCTATCAGTAAAATATCAAATTCTAGAGGGGCTGATCATAAATATAAATTGAATTGTAATGGAAAGGCAATTATGTACCGAGTAAAAAACTTAATAAATCATGAATACCCCTAATTATGAATACGTATATAAATGGACATTAATAGAGAAAACTTGCCATTAGTGTGTTCCACTTCCACAGAATGTACAGAAACTAAATAATCTCGTTTCGGTCGAAACGTAACCTCTTAACATGCCCGACAAAACACTCCGACACACCAATTCACTACGATTGGTTGAATTAGTGGATGGTTGATCCATGATCGTCACGCACTCACTCGATCCAAACTACAGTACACGTTATCTCTGACTTCTGCCACTGACCAGGTGAAATATCCTTATTTCTTCTTTTAACAGTATTTATTAATTTTTGAAAAGCAAAGTTTTGTTCTAAGAAGTTATTTATAGGTTCATATTTTAGATTAATACATTGTACATTATTAGCCTCAGTTTACATAATCTGGTAATATATGTTTCATGAAATTAATTGTAATTTATAAACGATTCTTTACCTCTAGTATATTTATTGCCTTACAATATTTTCTTATTATTTCTAAGCATATGGTACAATAAACATTAGTAATAAAACCATAAAATACTTCAGGGCAGATGACACGTAACAATACGCAGTAAATGTCTGCACTGAGTGGCTGGAGCAAACTCACCATGGAGCAAATACTAATGATAGAGGACCATGGAAGTGCTGACACCTGGTAAAAAACATTAGAACTACTAATTTTGTTGCACAATATTACGATATACAACAGAATAAAACACAAACAATATAATAATCAGTAGTACACTTATATGCAATCGCTATAAATGTAATATAACATAAAAAACCGTGAAGGGGTTAGAGGAAGTACATAATTGAAAACTTGAAAAAAGTAAAGACTATATTTTCTTTATATTCATTTAATTTCAGGTAACAATTTTTATTTTATTTCACAACAATAAACTGTTTCTAAAACGAAACATACAAATGAAATGTAATAAAGGTTTTATTTTGTACAAGTAGTTTACATAAAATTATGTTTCATTGTAACAATTAATAAATCACTGACCATGGTGGTAATACTGTGCAAGTTAAACAACTTTCTGACACTGCTAACAGTATTACATAGTCACAAAACTAGTAGAATTGTAATATTATATGTACAAATTAGTGTATAGCTTAATGTTGTAAAAGAAAATAAATTAACTATGCAAGTTAAACAATCATTGCATTAACATACATATATAAATACAGTAGGTAGCAGGAGAGAACATATAATTAATTTTTTATAAAATACAAAATTTTTATGAAAAACAATACTAACACTGTTTATGTATTAATTTTACGTATTATATTTAATTCATAATAAGGCATGACATATAGTATTAATTTACAAGTAGTTCTGTCCATTTTGCATAAGGCTACTAAAATATTAATTTCTGAAAAAACACACACACACCCAGGTAATATTGGATACTACTGCTGGTTATATTATTAAAATATATAGTAAATACAGGTATTACTTACTTAACAGCATAAATAGTCTGCAAGTATCCCAAAATACAACTTTTATCTAGAACTATTTTCATCCATGCTACAACACATTGACAACTACTACTTAAGAAATTAACTATTCCATTTTTGAAGATCAACCAGAAAAGAAAACATGTAATATCAAAATGTTATTTTGCCCACAGATTCTTTGTACGAAAAGAGAGTCCAGCAAAGGCTTATTCAACCCAATACAGGCAATGTTCATATTTATATTTACTTGGTCAATGAATAGTGCCTGTGTTATACCAACTTTTGATCGGCTTGCGTGTGTTCTAACAGTCTGTGAATAACATTAAATGTTGGTTGTTATTTTATGTAAATGAAGTGAATGTTTTTATGAGAATAACAGCTACAAGAATTGGGTATGTCTTGAAATGGGGGCTGATATTGTATTACAGTACACATAAAATCAATCCAGCATATATTGTGTTTTGGAACATCAACCAGTTGCAGATGCAGAGGTTAAGCTTCAAAAATATTCTTGGGTTTTGAAGAGCCCCCATCCGGAGATTCTTCTTCAGAAATAAAAATAAAATCAGCTTTAAAACTAGTGTTTCAGGTCAGATCTTCATCAAAATCTTACTTTTTATAGTGAACTTTGAGCCTTTTGAAAATGAATGCTTCATCTAGAATCTGCTGGTCAGAAAAGTCTGCGACACCAGCCCTACTTTTGCTGTTTTGCAAGCTTTACCTGAAAAACTCATGAACATCAATTTTACCTTCAATATGGTTGTGTTAAATATAATTTTAAATTTACTTTTCAAAGCCCTTCTCAAATTTGATATTTTTACAAAACAGCAAACTGTATGATAGACCATTTTGCACATTAGACATACTAAAAATTATATACTTTGCGCATGCACATGTATATATATATATATATACAGGATATTTCGCGAGAGGTTGGCACAACCTCAGGATGCGATAGTAGACACAAAAACGTTCATATGAACATATGTCCTATCTCCCTTCATTTAATGTCTGCCTGTCTATGTTTGTTTTTTATTTAAAGAATCATATCTCAGAATCCGTTGGAACAAATAACATGAAACTTTTCATTTATGTCAAATTAATTAAAAAGAAAATAAAATAAATGAAATACCTATTATCACTTTCTATTTCAAAATGGCGGCATTTAAAAGTTTTAAAATTTTAATATAACACTGTTAATCGTACTTGGAAATCGAAAGAATAATTATTTATTGCAAATTGAATTACAAAACTGATAATACAATACCAATTTTTTTTAATCGGGTTAGAAATAAAATAAAACATTCATTTTAGTTAGTGACTCTTAATGCTTTCTTACTGAAATTTACGAAACTAAGTCCAATTTTTTATTTATTGATCTTTTTATTACAACAGCTGTTTTAAAATAAAATGGAACATGTATATGCATAAAAAATTTTATTTAGGTTAAAATTAATACATATTTGTTCAAAGTACTTAAAAACGGAAAACCCCTTTAATGCAGAAGAAATTTGTTCATGTTAATTTTGCAGAAGTAATGTTAATTTTCAATACAAAATATTATTTCATTCAAAACAATGTTTATTTTTAAAGTTGTGAACTAAGAAATTCAAATAATAAATTTCCAACTATATTATTTAAAAAATTATTTTCTGTTAAATACTTAGTTTTATTGAGAGCATATTTTGTTATTTTTCAATTGTATGAATTTTTCAATATATTAGTAAATGTATCTACTTCAATACAATGCTTTAGTACAATAATTTTATTATTATTGTTTTCTATTTCTTCAAAATGGTTAATTTTTCAAAGATTTTGTTATATTTGTGTTGGATTTTATTTCCTGTTATTTAACATTTATTGTGTACCGTCTTGGTATGGTAATTGGTAACAATGACTTTGTCAATGATTTGTAAAAATCTTTAGGGCAATAAATTATTATTATTAATTGATTGTTAAAAATATTATTATTACTAAGTGTTTATAGTTTATATTCAATACTTTAATATATTTATAATAGATCCAAGATCTAAGCAAGGAGGATATGCGGCTAGTACGTGGAATGCTGAGGAGATGGTCCTCTTTGAAAACGTCTAATGAAGGAGGGTTTAAGCATAGCCAGATGAATAAAGGATAATGGGTTTCATTTTGTATCAAATAATACATATATACATACACGCACACATGCATGCGCACGCACGCACACACACACTATTTTACTTTGCAAAAGACTTATGTGTGTTAAAATTGTATTGTTTGAAAGCCATATATATTGTTTATACTAGTTATTGCCACTTAGATTATTTATATTTAGAATATTTATTTATTTGGTTTTAGACTTTAAAGACTGTATTATTTACCACTGCAATATTTATTACTTATTATTGTTATTACTGCATTATTTATTTGTTATCTATGTATTTATTGTTTGTAGTCACTTGGAATGTTAATGTATTAGTTATTAAATTTCAAATTATATTGATTGCTTGTTACCACCTAGAATATATATTTATTTATTACTGCTTGTAAATTTGTACTGCTTGTCATTACAATGTTTTTGTACATATTGCTGTTATTGCTGCTTTAGTCTAAGTTATATTATATTAATTCTCTCTGGTATATTATTTATTAGATTTAAACTGCTTGTTGCTGGTTTGTAAATTTGGTTTAAGTGAAGAAAATGTTATAACAATATACATTGGACAATTAACACAAAAAATAATTGTGTAATATGATTCAACTGAACTCCCGCATGCGCCGCTTGAGGTGCACTGGGAGGTAAATTGTATGTATTTTTAGTAAATAAAGAAGATTGAACTTGAACACACACACACACATACACACACACACACACACGCACACATGCGCGCGCGCACACACACAAAGAGGTACCCAAAAGTTCCTGGAATAGTTCTGCTGTGAGTGGGGCTTGTGCAGAATAAACTTCTGTCGCTAGGTGTCGGTATTGAAACTTATTGCCATTTCAATGCCTCATGGATTGTCCATCTGGCTTGTTCTATTCTTCTGTACTGACAGGCTTTGTTTTGTGCTATTTCTTGATTTCCTATAAATGGTCATTACCGGCAATGAGACATGGTTCTAGAGTTATGACCCAGAAATAAAGCAACAATCAAGCCAATGAAAAACAACATTGTTATTTCAGCAAAAAAATTCGTCAAACCAAATCAAACACCAAGACAATGCTCATTAGATTTTTTTAATGTTTGTGAGAGGGTTAGTTCATTTAGAGGTTGTTCCTCCAGGTCAGACCATAAATCCGGCTTTAAAGTTTTAAGAAGATTGTGCTGCAGTGTTTGTCAAAAAAGATCCAACAGACTGGGAAGAAAAAATCAATCAGAGATTTGTAGCAAACTGGAGACCGGTTTTTTTTATCATAATACACCGGCACACACAGCCATCTCTGTTAACCAAATGCATTGTTCCGCTGCCCCACACACCTTACTCACCAGACTTAGCTCCATGTGATATATTTTAATTTCCATGCAAGAAAAGAAACAGAAAGGACTCGGATTCAACAAAACAAGACGACATCAAGAAAAAAGTAAAAAAGGAGCTGTCCACAATTACTTTACCGATTGGACTAATGTATAAAGAGTAATAGAGAGTACTTTGAAGAGGATAGGGTTGTTTGTCATAAAAAATAAATATATAGCTTTAAAATAATAATTCCAGTTCTTTTTGAGTAATCTCTCTTGGGTACATATTATATATATATATATATATATATATATATATATATATATATATATATATATATATATATATAGATATGGTTTATATTTATTTAAGAAAGTCCTATATTAAGTATAAACTATTATCTGAGGATTTGAGATATAGATTTAAACTTTATCACTTTATGCTCTCTTAGTCTTGTTTTAACAATTTTCACCTGAAGAAAAGGGGTAAATACCAGTTGATGGAAACTTGTGTTTCTTTCTCATTAATTTGTACTAATGTAAAAATAAGCAAACATTTTTAAGAATAAGATGAATGAGTTACAGACAAAATAATAATAGTTATTTATAATAAGCACCAATAATTTTATAATTTCAATACTAAATCATTCATAATTTATTATTTAAATTTGCATGTAAGTATGTAGTACAAAACTTGAAAACTATTTCAAAAAAATATGATAATTTTTAGTCATGTGAATAATATTTTTCACTCTAGGGCGGATGTTTTTAACTATTACTCCAGCTGTTCTCAAGTTAGAACACGTCTCATGCCACAGTGAAGGTATAAAGTAATGAAATACTATACAGTAACTATAGGGAGTTTTGTAAAGTCCTTGATTCAAATGTTAAGGTCTGTATGAATGGCTCATATAAAAACTAACAACTGGTAAAATTACCTGCCTGATTTAAAACGGTGTGCAAAACATATTCCTACATAGCTGACTGAAAACACCACTTTAAGTGCTTTTAATCTTAGAATCTATTCCTGGAAATTCTTCTTATTCATTGTAAATATTTGTTGTAATACTGATTGGCCTTTCAGAATATTATGGCTGAAGTTTTACTGTCAATTCAGTTTTCTAACAACTAACTACTATAAAAATATAAATTTAATTAAAATGGGTCAAAAAATCCACCACAATTCCTCTAATGACCATCCTTGAATCTACAACTGACATCTACAAGCTATTATATTGAAAGTATAAATCTCGCAGCAAACAATATTTTATGATATGGCTTGGCTGCTATTAAAATATACTGAAATATTGAATTAAGATATTTTTACAGGAACTTAAAAGTTATTGGTAAATAGTTTTTCCTATTTTACACCTGATCAAATTTCTTCATCAAAATGGTATATTTACAACCACTGTAATAACTACAAAACAAAAATAATTTAGTGTAAATTATTATGTATAAATTAACATATCATGTGTATAAATAAAGTTTATTAATATTCATTGGTTTTCTAGTTCTCTTACTTGTTCTTTTAGTTGAGTCCAATACTTCTTCCTGTTTTTCTTTTACATTATCTTGGCTTCTTCTACTTCTTATATTAGATGGAATAGATTTTGAATCTGGTAGTGTTTTGCTCATTTTGGCTTGTTTTGTTCTTTGGTTGGATTTTTCATCATCATTTTTCTTGCCTAAAGAATCTGGTGCATTACTTTTCCTTAAAGATTTCCTTCTATCTGTACTCAAACTGTCATCAAGTTGTTCTTCTGAAATTTTCCTTTTACTCTTCCTTTGTGGTTTATTTTTTACTTCTAAATTGGTTTTCCTTGATTCCACATGTTCTTCTATTTCCTCATTTACATTCAGTTCAGCACTTTTACTTCCTTGTTTGTTATGATCAATTCGAGCCAAATGCAAACCATCTCTGTTAGAAGTGAGTTTCTCTAGATCTAGTCTTTCTGTACTATTGTTTGATTTGGTTCTTTTATTGCAATGTTCTGCAACTTCAGCTGTTGGTTTGGCAGTTGTATAGTCTGATGGGGAAGTATCCTCATCGCTATCATCATCATCCGATAACACAAATTCAGCATCATTAGAATGATCCTGAAAGGTGAAACAAGAATTTCCATGAGATTCCATATTTTCGCCAGGTTGGTTACAGGAGGATTGTTTAATTTCTTCACATTTAGAAGTACTTGACGGAACTAATTTTTGAGTTTCTGCATCTGATAATAAAGACCTGGAATTATTTAATTCTTTATTCAAATTGAGATTAGAATTTTGATGAGATTTCATGATTTGACTAGATTGAATAATGGGGGTTTGTTTAGTTCCTGCACATTCAGAAACATTAAGTTGAATTATTTTTTGAGTATTTTCATTTGATGATACAGACTTAGCACCATTGTACTGGGGGTCGGAACTGTGAGAAATATTTCCAAGAGTTTTCTTAATTTGATGAGGTTGAGTTGGCTGAATTATGTCTTGAGGTTTTAAATTGCTAGAAGAGTTGTTTATGGCATTTTCACAACTATTAAAAGATTTATCAATGTCCAATGTTTGTGAAAAAATCCTAGATAATGGATGGTTACGAGTTTTTTTTATTTCATTACTTTTACTCTTCTTATCTCCTTTTGAGGGAATATTGAGAGAATTTTTCAATATTTCTGTAATATCTTTTTGTTTTTCCTTTGTTACTCCTACATGATTAGAGTCATTCATTTCCAATGCAGCTCTTAACGATGAATTATTATGACATTGATGTTGCTCTTGTGGATCATAATTTAGAGGTAGAATTGGACTGTCTGATGTACTCAAAGGACAGAGAGATGGGTTATGTGACATCTGATTCTCTATGGAGATGGTATCTGGTGAAGGTTGAATATTTGTAATTTCTGAAGGACAGATGTGTTCATAGTTTGGTCCTGAAGCAGTACGTTCGGATAAATCTAGTGATTTTCGACACAATGCAGTTTCGACTTCATTTATCCTATTTAGATTAGAAATGTCACAATTCTGTTCCTTAGATTTAGCTACTGGAGCTCCGAGATCCGTGAAAGAACTTCCTGATATTCCATCCTCTTCTACCACCATAGGATCTTCAATCATCTCCTCTTCAATTTCAATTGAAGTAGTTTCTGCAATGTTAAAAGGTGCTTTCGAGCTAGCTGAGTTTTTTAAAGATTTGTTATCTACTTTACAATCATCTCCTTGGTTGACTTTCAAAGTTTTAGTTGGTGGATACTGGCCTGCAAAATTTGGCTCATTCACTTTTGCTTTGAACTTGACAAAAATTTTGGCAGAACTTGTGTTTTCTTTCTCTAGAGCAAAGAAATATGGTGTCCGCCCACTCTTCATATCCTGGAACATTTTCAACAAAAAATTAAATTCAAACATTACATAAAAACAGCTTTCATGTCATTATACACATAGACAAGAATCTACATAAACGTTTATCTGGTCCAACAACAAAAACACCATTAGAATGCAGTGTAATGACAGTATCTATCTCAAGTTATGACTCATAAACTAAGCTGAGTTGTTTCTAACTCAAAAATTTAATAGGCCATCAGGAAAATTAAATAACATTTGATGTTAAAGATTCCTTAAAATTAAAAAAATATATGTTTTATGTGATAGTGAGTTCCAAGATTGATGGAGGGGAGGGGGTGTCATACTATGAACAGCAAGTGGCCAAGTGCAATGTGCCCCAGAGGAACAGAACACTCAATATTTTGAGGTAAAAATATAAGAAAGCTCTTTAACCCTTTGAAGGCAACACTAAAAACATATAGTAAAACTTTTTGTACTACAGTATTTCTATAATAGCATTGAAATACTGTAAACAAAAAATGTTGAGTTTTAGAAAAAGTTATATTTTACCTACTAGATAATGTGGAATCAACATTTTCAAGTTTAAAGGTAACACCTGTTTTTGATCACAACGAATTATACAATCAACTTTGAAGAATACAAAAATGTATTTTATTAATTCTTATATGTTTGATTTATTTCATGTTTTAGAAATATACAAAACTTTTGACTAATAATTAGTGATAAGGCAAATCTCTGATAGGTTTGATTGTCGAATCTTTAAAATCGATCCTCAAATACTAATAATTTTTTTTTAATTCAGTAGAATCGGAATTCGTCTTATTAACAAAATATATTTCACTCTACCTTACAGTTGAAATCAGCCTTTGCATCTATGAGCATTTCAATAATGTCATCATGACCACCGATGGCTGCCAAGTGGAGAGGAGCCAGACCTGCAAACATTAAATACTTCTTAGTATGTCACAAAGCAGAAAAGAATATTACTCCACTTTAAACAAATTACTTCAGAGTAAGAGAATCATATTCACTTTAAATCAATCTGCTAATGAAAATATACTAATTTATAAATATAAAATAATATTAATTACATCCGTATAACTTGTAACAGACTGGAAATTAGGGCAAATATGTGAATCCACTCAACAAGATATGAATCCAACCAACAGGTGTGTCTGGGTGAGTAGTGTTGAATTTGATAAGCGGCTACATAGTAAAATAAACAGGTACCATGCCGTTCGACACCCCATAAACACCGCCTACTTACGACCCAGTGTAGCAAAGTGACAACTTTTTACATCTTAGATAGCATGTATAAATATGATTAAATATTCCAACTTGTAACACTAGGATTTGACCTAAATGTTAAATTTCTAATATAAATTTTATTCATATGATTTTATTCCATATTTCTTCTTAGGTTAAAAAAATCTGACGATTTTATTATTAGAGCTTGTCATAATGTTCTTTCATGTAAACAAAAATATTTCATTTAAATCTCTAGTCATTATTATTTCATAAGCTTTTAATATTATTTTTCTACACTTATAACTCTTATACATAAAAATGAATCTAAATAGATAGAAATCTAAATGAATGAAATAAATAGTGTTGCTAAGTGTTAATCTCAAGTAAGACTAAACCAATTCGGCTAGTTATTTTTGTAAAATATTCGTTAAAATCCGAGTAAGGTTTATGTGAAAAGAATGGTTTGAAAAGTTAGTTACCTGGAATATTTTTCAATTTAATAAATTGTAATATTTACATTTCACGATCAAAATTTAACTGACACTAAATAGCTGTTGATATTTTCAGTTGAAGTTCGTCAAAGAGGCAGAAACATTTGTTTACAATGTAAATTTTAGAACAGTGTTTGATCAATAGTGATGCTGATAGCATAGACAAAGTTAATATCTAACTTTTAATACACATTGCACCAGCAATTAATTTAAAATGTTTAATGCATTATAAACACTATTTTAACACTTTCACAAACCAACCTTAACGAACAAAGCTGTGATCTTTTAGTTAAGGTACTTGAAACTGGTGGGCTTCCTTGGCATTGTAATAATGCATTTTTACAGTGGCTTAAGAAAAACAGAGAAATGAAAACTAACATGCCTCAAGAATACATTCTTTCACAATCTACAAAATAACAGTACTTTATGGCATAAAACCTTATAAACGATTATTTTTTTAATGTTGCATGAACGAAATAAGGATTCCTCCTTATACCAGAAGTAGATAGGGTCTCCCCCTAGACCGTAATAGGTTTCTCGGTCCTACTTATGTATGTATATTCTTTTCATAAGGACAAGAAAAAACTATGACACTGGAAATATCTTAGACCAAAGTAAATTACAAGAGCAGGATGTAAACACTTTTTAACTGAAGTATATTTTAGAGAGCTACACACTTATATAGTTTTTTGATTGAAGCAATAAGGCGAACTCAGTTATACCAATGTTAGTGAATTTTATCACTGGAAGTAGACACTATTTGACCTAAATAGCTTTTTCAGTTCTACATATGTATATTATATATTCTTTATTGGGACTACAAGACAAACTCAACTATGGCACCGGAAATCTCTTAGATCGTATATGACAAGTACTAGAAAAAATTGAAGTAGATTTTCGAGATCTATTTATTTGTAATTTCTGTAACAAGGAAACCCAGCTATGGCGTCAGAAATAATGTATAGTTAGTTTGAACCAGAAATGCTCCTACATGTGCAAAACTTGATATACAGAAATAAGAACCGTTTTTAAACTAAATAAGAAACGATTTTTTTCAATACTATTTTATTTCTACATGAAAGCCTAAACCTTAAACTATTTTTCAACACAGTTTCCACCGAAGTTCAAGTTCAACTTGTAGTGAATGATCGATTTGTCTATACCCTCTTCATAGAAGTTTCCCACCAACAAATGTAGCCACGATTCAACAGCAGTTTTACTTCATTGTCAGTTTTAAAGACGCCTCTCGCGCTTCATATGCAGGAACAAGAGTTAGTCATATGGTGCCAAGTCCAGGCTGTAGGGCGGGTGACTGAACTGTTCCCAACGAAATTGAGGAACCAATGTTTGAGTGTCACCAGCAGTATGATGGCCAGTTCTTACCATTCTACTCAACACGTCTTCCCCGTAAATATCTTAAAGTTGACGATAAATGTAAACCGGTTTCACATTCTTTGTGTTCAAAAATGTTATTATAGAACAACTCTCACAATCGGCAGGATCACTAATTGCCTTAAAACATTTTAAACGGTCAGAGAAAACTGAAAACACAGCGTAGAACAACTAAAATGGTGTGAGTCAATAGCCAGTGAACAAGGACGACTAGTGCACATGCGCGGATCACCTTGATATTACATCAAAGAGCTTTTACTAAGAAGTATAAGGACTTTGATTTTGAATATTGCATGAGAAGACACGTGTACCAGCTAATCTTATAAATAAAAAAGAATCGTTGGATATTCTTTACAATTGGATAATTGTTTGACAAACCAAGTTTTGTATACAATTGCTGTAATGGACACTGTCAGACTATTAATTTAAAATAAAGTAGAGACTGAGGCCACTCCTCTTTTCAACATTATTTAACCCATTGCGGATCACTGACGAGCTGGGCTCGTCAAGCAGCGGCCGGGCCTAACGGCACGATGATGAGCTCAGCTCGCAAAAGCGGTCTGCTTTTAAATTTCCCTCCAAATAGTTCTAATAATGTCTGATAGATCGAGCGATCGTCTTCACTTGTCAACTAAGAGTGTTTAACAACGGTCTACGTTTAGAGTTTTCAAAAGTTTTATAAATATCTTACAGATCGCAGTTGTATGTCGAAGTTGAAAAATCATTCATATGAGTTTACTATCTGCTTTTTAGTGCTTCTGCTTAGTTTTCCACAGTTGTTATTATAATACTTTTGAGGTTAGTGACAAAGAACTAAACGACGCAGATGTACATGTTGGCGGGTTTAGTCTAGACAATGGCTCGGATGTTGTAATCGCTTCGCCCGAGCCACTTTATTTAGACTATGATTCAGACATCATCCCTGCCACCCCAGAACCTTGCTCGCGTGTTATCGTTCCTACATCACGGATACCCCAGCAGGCCCATGTTCCATCTGAACGAATACCTTCACAGCTGAATTTTCTAGTATACAATAGCGAGCGATACAATGTGGCGCACCATTGCTGTTCGTTCGGCCACTGACCGTAAATTAATTCGTGCCCGCGCGCCAAAACAATACGATCCGCAATGGGTTAAGCCTGTTCCCAAAAGATACTGAATAGAATGAAGGTGATCGACAGTACAACACAAGTGCTGAAAAAGTCATGCTACATTCCTTCTACTTATAGGAAGAGAGTGAAATATGTTTGACAAACTTACCATTACGACAAAACTTGTCTATAACTTTATGAGAACCATCGTCACCAAGCAGAGTGCGGACTAGATTGGTGGAGCCGTATTGGACAGCATAGTGGAGGGGTGTGTACTCCTCACGGTCTGCCACAGTCTGATCCGCCCCCTCCTTCAACAACATTTGGACCACTTTCCACCTCTCCGCCCCACCGAGGTCCACAGCTAGCTTCACTGCTAGCATCAATGGTGTCTGGCAACAATACAACAAAATAGATGTTTAAATACACAAAATTGTGAATCTTTACATTAAGCTCTGTAATATAACAATAAATAAATGTGAAGAGTAAGAGTTGATTTTGCAAAACTCTGTTGAACCAATTATCTGATGGAGGGAGGGAGCATGAAACTATGATGCTCATGGAGACCAGGATGATGGTAGCTAGTCTGGCTAGCATCCAAAGAATGGTTTGCCTTGCTATCACTAGGTCCTTTCCCAGTCCGCCAGGTGAAGCTCTAAACTGCTGTCTCAACCTTGCACCACTGAATATTGTCATTCATGCTATGGCCAGGAGTGCCCTGGCTTGTCTTCCACAGGGTGGGCTTTTGCTAGCCTTGTGCTTTCACAGGGGAGACTGCAAAATTACCATCCTGATTTAGGGGATTCGCTGTGTCAAATGTGTGATGGGTAGGAGGAAACTGCTGAAAACCTGCTCTTTGACTGTCTTGCAATAGCATGGAAGACTGCATCATCTTGGGTAGTCTGGACAAGGGTGGTGAACCCCAGGAGAACCTGATCACTTGTTTTCACCTTCTAAAATTGTAACTGAAGTATCATGTACCATGGTTGGTCTCATGGTATACTTCTAGAGTGCGTAAAAGGCCCTTGAGGCTTAAGTGCAAGGCAATAGGCCGCTCCTTAGAAGAATCCTTATTCTACCCATCCTCATGGGCCATTGGCATGTGAGAGGATCTTATCAAACAGGATAAGGAGGAAAGTCAATACAGTAGGTACAAGGTCCAATGGTACTGATAAAAAGTGCTCAGAAAGAACTCAGATCTAAAGTCCAACATCTTAGATTGTTCGGCCATCAACGATCCCAACCAATAGTTTATGTTTAATTGTTCTCAAATTGTTAAAAATAATTAGCTGAACAAAATTATGTAACTCTCTAGGCCTACATTTTGTTCACTGTGGGTGAATTCAAAATCTCCCACCCTAAGTCTAAGGTCCAAGAGGTGTGCATTTAACATTGTTAACTTTTATAAGTTTGAAAAACATAAATTTCTTGAAAAATGAAGCTTTTTAAAAAGAATATTATTCATTGGATGTGCTACCATACTCTTACAAGAGGGAATTAATTCAAATTCAATAAATTCATTCATTTCAAAAGACTTTAGAATATCTGAAACAACATCAAATAGCACTGCTACAGATATATGTATTGCAAGCCAAATTAATTTTTACAAATAGACCAATTTAAGATAAGAGAAATGAAATTGTAATCAAAGTCACAACACATTTTTTTAAATTTAATAATAATAAAGGCAAAACACACAAACTGACAATTTTACATAGATTAACATGTCTACTTACATCGCCGTGCACATTGCGGTGGTTGAGGTTAGACTTCATCCCCTTCAGCAGAATACACTGACTCTTCACCCTTTTTAAGTCACAGTCTATAACTGCATCATGCAGAGGTCTAGAAATAAATATTTATTTTCAAAATCAAATATATTTGTAAACCAGATACTCCTAAAGATAACAGAATTTTTAATGACAAAAATAATATTCTATTTTGAGACGTGCAAACAGACCTTTTTCTTAATAATCTCTTTCTCATCATTATTGAGTTTTAGTTTTCTTGTAACTCTAAATTATGTCAAATGTATTGTTACAATCCTTTCTTGCAATTGTATGAAAGCCTCAAGTGTAGAAAATAATGTAAACAAAGAAACATACGGGGTGATAACGATAAAAGTGCACATTTTTTTAGGGTTGAGAGACGATGTGAATAAAACATATTTGTCCAATACACATTGGATCGCAAATGCTTTGTTGCCAAGAAAATTGAGAATTTGTGAAAAGCCTCCTTGAAGACAATACGTAGTGTTCACTTTGCGATTCGGCCAGAAAAACACAAAGCTACTGAAACTAAAATGTGTTTTCGTTCTTAATTTTATAAGTACAAGAACCACTTCATGTAAAAAACAATTCAGTTTAAAAAAATATTATTAAGTAATAGAAGTGGGAGAAAACCCAAACTCCTTCAAAATGTAAGACAGTCGATATTACAAAACTCAGCTTTGAAATTGAAAACTAACGGGAAAAATTTTGAACACTTGCTGTAATAATAATTTTTTTTACATTCTTGTTATGTTGTTCTTTTATGTGTTATTACGAAGGAAATACAATTTTTTTCCAGCAGCTTTGCCTTCATTTTTTGCCAAACCTCAAAGGGAACACTACATATTGCCTACAAGGAGGCACAGTCTCAATTTTTTTCAGAAACTATCCATTTTCAACCCCATGTATATTGAACAAAAACTGTTTATATTCTCATCCTTTATCAACTCTGAAAAAATACACATTTTTATTGGAATTACCCTGTATTTATGTTTTGAAGTAGCAATCCTAACTTAAGAACTTCATATTCAATCAATAACAACTGATTTGCTAAACCAACTTAAAGTATAAATTCGATTATGTGAATTAATTTGGGGATCAGGCCTATTCTGAAAATCAAAATTTGGATATGTGAATTATGTATAGCCTAGGGTTCTATGTATAGGAAAACCGCACTCAGTCTGACGATGTGCATATTGGAGGGAGTAATAGTGACTCCTTTCTTTGCTATTATAAATAGCACTAGGAACTGTGGATTCACCGGATCGCTATCTCAACCAACATCACATTATACATTACCATAGTAACAGCACATGATAGTAACATGCACTGACTATCTCTATTTCCCCGTCCATTCGCACTCTCGCGATAATTTATTAGTTTTATAGTTTTGATCTTTTTGCCGAGAATCAATCAGATACTTCAGGATTTGGATAATTGTGATTCAAATAATTGGTGTTTTACTGCAGTTCTATTTTTAAGGTTAACATCAAATAAAGTTTAATGCACATCAGATTAAACCATTAGTTTTTATCGAAATCCAAAGGAATAATCTTCAAGATGAGCGGGAGTCCAAGCCTCTATAAAGCAATTTAAGGATAAAAGCTCGCACCATATTTTGACACCAAATTTATAAAATATACATTGGTTTAACTCCTAAGAGAGTATTTTTAAGAACATTTTGAATAAGATAGGAACCACCCAAAAAACTTACATGGTATAGATTGGTAAAGGTATACTAGAGTACCTTACAAAAATAAAGGAACACTACTCACATGTTGCAGTCCTTGTCAAACTTGAGAGCGTTTCTGATGTCTTCGCAAATTTTGTTGAAAAGGTTGATATAGGGGGCTGGGAGATTGGCCACAGTTGCAGTTGCAGCAGATCTAGGGAACATATTAGGAGGATCCGTTTGATCTCCAGGAGGTGCAGTAAATGAAGGACCATTTGTCTCACTCATCATTGACCTAGCTGTTTCAGTGTTTTGTGGGACAATATGATCCACCTCATAGCGCACACCTCTCTGCTGGGTAGGCACTGGCAGTCCTAGGGTCAAGTACGTGTTCTCTGTGAAGGCACTTCCACTCTCAAACACACCATGTGCTGGGTCGTCTTCAACTCTAGGCTGGTCCACTTCAGCAAGAGGTGGTGAGGTATGATCAACTTCAGTAACTCTAGGCTGGTCCACTTCAGCAAGAGGTGGTGAGGTATGATCAATTTCAGTAACTGTAGGCGGGTCCACTTCAACAAGAGGTGGTGAGTTGTGATGAATTTCAGTATTTTTTTCACTTTGAGAAACTGAATGATCTACTTCACAGGTAGGCATTGTTGGTAAATCAGATGTATTGGGTTCACAACTGCCAGCCACTGAACTGTCAGGAACTTCCTTGTTTAATGCTCCTTTACTTTTTGATTGATTTTTATTTTTTCCAGGATTTTTATCCATCCTTAACTTCCCAACAGGTTCAAGTCTTATGTTACACTCACTACCCACATCTGAAATGAATAAAATATGATTAGTTTCAGAGAACTGTTGTCATAAACAGTTTTGGTTTAACATCTGTTCACTGGATAATACTCTCCACAGTGAGGCCCAAATATCTCAAGATTTAAACTGTCAGCAATTCAACACAATGTAAACCAGAATACTTAGATGACAACAATGACATACACTGCATAAGCCTAAAACCAAGATTATAACGTTAACTGCAACTACTATTTAGGAATTTTGAGTTCTCCAAACTGCAAAATATCTTTCTGCTATTTTTGATAGTGATTTTAGGTGTTGAATAATGTTGATTAATAAAAATTATATTTACCACTTATAACAGCATGGGAAATTGAAATTTGGGTCTAATCAGATCAACAGACAAACTTGCAATGAAAAATGCCTAAACACTTCTCTGTGCTGACATGTAAAAGTGAAATGCATGCTGGCTGTTTATTAATGCAATTTTTAATTGAAAAATTAATTTTCAGATTATCATAAACAGTTCCTCTTTGGGAACACATTATCAAAATTAAGCTTTATGTACGTTAATTAACCAAATTCCCTTATGTGTGATGATTTTAAAGTAAATGAAAAAGTTAACACAAATCTTAAGAATAACTATGTAAATTCTAAATATTAAAACTGGGACTGTGAGAAATAAAAACCCACAGTTACCATATTTCTTTAATATTACCACGCTTTTACACCACCACGCATGTGTGGTGCACTAATAATCTAGGCCACAAAAATTCTGGTAATCCTGCTATTGTCAATCTCCTACGCAGTGCTGCATACTTTTTAAACTCTGGTTGCAATTACATATTTTAAGATAAGTTATGTTAAATAATACCTCTGAAGCAATGTTGCCTGTATTTGTTAAAAGCTGATAATATACTTCCTTAGTTATAGATAATTTGACATTACTACAGTGATGCTAAAACAATACTGTTTATTTTTCTTTATTTAGAATTAAATTAATGTTATTATAATAATGTTGAAGCAAAAATGTGTGCATATATTGAAAACTGATAATATTGTTTCCATATTTAAAGGTAAGTTAATGTTACACGAAGCAACATTGTTTGTGTTTTGCAATTATGTGTTTTTGTAATAGTTTTCCTTATTTAGAGATCAGTTATGGTCCAGGAGCTAGAAGCCAATTTGTATTGTACAAATAAAAAACCGATTATTCTTGTAATCAATCCATACAGAAATTTCCACCAAGAAAGAAATCATATTTTTCTTAGTTTGACACTCTTAAAACCAACTGTTAAACATGTAAATAAATGTTTTATCAGCATAAGCCATAGCATACAGACCATTAAAGTGCCAACTTGTCTTTTTATCTAGTTGTCTGACGATTATATAACTATTATTTATGTGTCATTGATCTCACTTAGTTTTACGTTAGTCAAGCAAAAATTACATATAATCTGAGAAAAAGTTATAGTTTCATATTTCCAAAATGGCTCTCAATTCCTATACTATAATAATACTGAAGTGATTAATAATTGCAGCACTACAGTATAGGGTATATATAGCAACACTATACATTGTTTGTAATGTAGACTAAAAATATAGAACAGTTATGCATTGCTATAATATTCTAATTAAAGTTATCTATTGTGATAGTTACACAAAATACAAGTGAAATACTGTCTATAAATTTATATATTTGGATTAAATTTATACATTGATATATATTTAAGTTTGATTACTATTAAAAAATATCAATTGATGATATTAAAATTGCAAATTTAAACCATTTAAATTTCCTTGTCTTAAAAAAAAGATTTAATATTGGAGGTTATAATTTTAATATCAACTTAAAAAAAACGGCATATTAAAATTTAAGAGAAAAAAGTACTGTGGTGCTATTGTCTAACTACCCTGTATACAAGCTAATATGTCTCAGTACTCTGTATAGGCTGATAGGCACAAGCAGTGAGCATCAGGTAGGGGGTAGGCACATTAAAATTTAAGAGAAAAAAGTACTGTGGTGCTATTGTCTAACTACCCTGTATACAAGCTAATATGTCTCAGTACTCTGTATAGGCTGATATGCACAAGCAGTGAGCATCAGGTAGGGGGTAGGCACATTAAAATTTAAGAGAAAAAAGTACTGTGGTGCTATTGTCTAACTACCCTGTATACAAGCTAATATGTCTCAGTACTCTGTATAGGCTGATATGCACAAGCAGTGAGCATCAGGTAGGGGGTAGGCACATTAAAATTTAAGAGAAAAAAGTACTGTGGTGCTATTGTCTAACTACCCTGTATACAAGCTAATATGTCGAGCATCAGGTAGGGGGTAGGCACATTAAAATTTAAGAGAAAAAAGTACTGTGGTGCTATTGTCTAACTACCCTGTATACAAGCTAATATGTCTCAGTACTCTGTATAGGCTGATATGCTCAAGCAGTGAGCATCAGGTAGAGGGTAGGCACATTAAAATTTAAGAGAAAAAAGTACTGTGGTGCTATTGTCTAACTACCCTGTATACAAGCTAATATGTCTCAGTACTCTGTATAGGCTGATATGCACAAGCAGTGAGCATCAGGTAGAGGGTAGGCACATTAAAATTTAAGAGAAAAAAGTACTGTGGTGCTATTGTCTAACTACCCTGTATACAAGCTAATATGTCTTAGTACTGTGTATAGGCTGATATGCACAAGCAGTGAGCATCAGGTAGGGGGTAATTTTTTTTGGAACAAGAGTAGTATAGCATTCCGAAATCACATATTGGCTGACACTGCCTCTGAGGCAGCATGACATAAGCTACATCACTTGTTATAACGCATTAAGAATGTTAGCATAACTGGTTCTTATTCATCCTATCATTTTATTTTATGTGATACTGATGTTTATTATTTTTTTAATATATAGAATAACCATACAGTTCTTCCTTGCTTTTAAATAATTTTAAATTAATTATTAAACATCTGAACAGCTGTTGAATAACCATTACTTAATAAAACGTACGTAATACATGTACATTGTTTAAGGCTAATTTTTGTATTTTTGTCAATACAACAGCGAATCCAAACGGAAGTATTATTGAATTTTTGTGATCTTCTTTCTTTTGTCCTATATAAAGTAGGAAAAAATTACAAGGAGAAGTATAGGGTGAGAATGTAAATCTATTATTTTCTTGTAAAAATCGTTTTTAATGCGTGTTATATAAACATAGTTTAAATGGTCTAATATTAAAAATTGTGTTTTTCAACAAAAATAAATGTATGTGTATGTAAGTAGATCTACAAGATTCACCACTACAAGATTTTAATGAAATTTAAACACTAAACTTATTATTAAAAAATTTACTCACTATCATCCAAACTGTAAAGATTGTCGTTCTTGAAGAGCCAGCAATGAATCGATGTTTGGGTTCCTCGATTAAAAGTTTTTTGTAAATCACATGGCATGATTTCATCACTAATTTCTTGTGGTACAGCATTTGGCATACTTTTGAGATTTTCGAACTCTTCCAAGTCTTTTATGCTGAACTGACCAGGTTTTTCTACAACTTGTTTCTCATTTCTGTTCTCAATTTGTTTTGAATGAACATTTCTGTCATCATCAACAACTTTCTTTGGAACATTTTTCTTCTTTCTTTTATTTGGTTTGATTTTAATTTCATGAAGAATGGTATCTGTGTCTGTGATTACTTGTATGTATTTATAATCATTTTTATGCTTAGAATGAGCTCTTTTATTTGCTGGTCGTTCTTTTATTTGTTCTATAACTTCATCTGTCGTTGAATTCATTGTGGCTGCTAACATTTGACCTTCATTGTTTTCAGTAGATCCAAAAGCAATTCCCTTATTGACTGGAATGTCAACACGCCTTAATTCATGTTTTAAATTGGGTCTGAAGGTGAGGAGTGCTTGTTGCTCTTCAACATATGAGGGAACATTATTTATTCTTGCCACAGATTCTGCTCTTCTGGCAGGTACTCGTGCATTCGAGTTGTTAGATAATACAGTTCCATTTTGCAACACTCCATTTGGCAATGTCATACACTCGGGTGTCAGTGCAGGAGCTTGAGTAATTACTATATCTGAAGAATTTAGCATAGGAAAGTCTTGAATCTGTATGAATGTGGGAACATTTGGGTCTTGTGGCAAAGATGCTACTGGAAAATTATGAGGTGGTCCAGATACTATAACATTTGACCTGTCTGTTAAAGATAGAGTAGCAAATCCTTGACTCTGTGGAGCAATAAGACCACTTGATGGTGGTGTAGGAATGCCAGAATTAAAAGGTTGCGCCAAAGTACAGACATTGGGATCAGAGACAGTGAAATCATGAAGTGGTATGTAGGTATTCATGTTTGGATTAGCTGATTCAATAGGGTTTGAATGCTTTTCAGTTGAATTGGCGATACCAACAGGTTTACAAACATCCAGTTTAGTTTTTAATCTATTAGGTTCTCCATTTAAAATAATAACATCATCATCTTTAACACTATGTCGAAATTTTTTGGAAATTTCTGGTGAAGTTTTATAAGAACCTAAACACTGAATATCATTATCATCATCATCATCATCTATAATGATACAATCATTTTTGCCTGAATATAGAACTCTTTTCTTTGGCAATAATGGACGAAGCTTAAGTGATGCAGCACGCTCTACAGTCAATTTTCTCTGTGCAACAGGCTTAGAATATTTTGTAACTTTTTCACTCATATTTAGTATGCTACCCAAGTAGACTCCTACTCATCACTGTCTCTGAAACAATAAAAAATGTATTATTTACAAGATGTTAAAATTTCAAAATGAAGCCTTATAAAATGTAGGAATTCTATACAAAAATTACTAAATAAACAAGTTTGTGAAATTAATCTTAAAGAAACAACACCCAAAATATTTCTCATTATTATCAAAAGTACAATTTTAAAAAAATTACATTGTAATTGCACCTACAAAATATTTAATATTAATATTTGACAAATATTTTGAGTTACTATTTTTTAGTTTTATTTTAATCCATTTTTGTTATTAATAAAACTGTGAAGAGTAATAAAACCTTGTTTCGGGAATAAAATTATATCACAAGCTTTATCAATATTCAAATAAATCATAGAAAACTTTATGTTTTAAATATGCAACTTCTTGGTATAATTAATAATACTGATTAAGTTACATTAGCCAAGACTAACATTTTGACTCAGAAAATTAATTTAAACTGTATATTAGTTATTACATCAATTATTTATATACAATTTAACTATAGCCTACATGTGCTATATTGTTTGATCATTCCATATCCTTCAGTTGGTATTGTAAAAGAATTAAGCACTAACAAAGATGAAAAATATAGTGGTAGCCCAACAAGATTATGTTTCCAAATAAAGAAATAATCTACCTATCGATGAAGCTTAAAACAAAGCTTTAAGAAACTAAAACAATACACATATTTATTGTAAACGCCCAAAATACATAAATTTAATTTTTTATGCATGGTTATAGATTTGTCAAAGTGAAATAAGATGTCAGAACAAAACTTAAGAGATAAAGAAATTTTGGATTTGGATTAACTGGGATTAATAAGTTTTTATGTTGTTAGTCATTACAAGGTTTGTTATTATTTAAGAAAAGCCAATACTAAAAGAAAATAATGGATGACCAAACAATGATAATATTTGAGAGCACTTGGCTATACAATATAACTTGAAGCGAGTGTATAGGTTTTTACAGATCATGCTTGTGCTCAAATCAGGTACCGGTACCACAACTGTGTGTAATACCAATAATAATGCACTCTTCTTGGGCAATAGAGGCACACACTATTATTGCCATGCATTAAAGCTTAAAAAGCCTTTAGCACAGTCCGGAAGTATACCATGAGACTAGCCAGTTTACAATTGTAGCAGTTCTACAAACTGTAAACGGACGAAAACAACTGATCAGGTACTACTGGGGAAATTCATCACCCTTGTCCAGACTATCAAAGATAGCACAATGCTCACTGCTATTGCAGGGCAAGAAGACTTTTGATCACGGCCACTCTAAAATCTAATTTCACAAAGATAATAGCTCATAAGTTGGTCTTTCCTATCAAAACCACTCATATACATGTTGAGTTCAATCATAGGTAGGGGATTCACCATTTCAATTCCTCTTTTATTAGTCACTACTTCCATAACATTTTCAAACTGGCTACTGATGTACAAAACATCCCTTTTGTCTTTCCATTTCCCGAACATTATTCCATTGTGATGCTTTGCTGCTGTCTAACCGCTCTTCAGTTTTTATAATTTTTTTATTTTACTACTTCTTTTAGAACATCAACTCTGACTACTCAAACAGTTCCTGTTCTGTATGTTCCCTTTTCAATAAGAGCTTTTGTCACTTAGATGCTATTGTAAAAGTTATCTGCATATATTGAGTGCTTTTTGTTAAGCCATTCATTCATCAAATAAAGTATTACTTTCTAAAGAACAAATAGCTTTATGCCATATTTAAGTCAAGTCTTTTGTTTTTTATGTACTGTTTGAATACTAACCGACCCATCCATAAAACCATAGATTCGTCTAAGGAAAACTCTTTGCAAGGGGAATAAATACAAAAATTTTATAATTGAAATAATCCATAGCCTGTTTAATTTTTAGTAATTGGTCATCTTTGTCATGACCAAGATGACCAAAGGGTTCTGCATCAACAATGAAAACTGAATTCAAAAAATTGAAAAAGAAGAAATTAAATTCAAATAATCCTGACCAGAACCTTTATTTTTTAATAAGCATAAATTAATATCCCCGATAACCAATACTGGGTCAGAATTAAGCTTTAATATATTTTCTAAATCATTTTTAAATTGATTAAAAGTGTATTTACAGTTCCGATAGATTCCAAAAATAGAAAACCCAATAACCTATTTTTAACTCTTAACTCTAATCTAACATTAACAATCTCGGAGGTAGGATGTAGTATCAGCTGATAAGAGTAGGGAAGTTGACAGTCAATGTACACAATGACTCCACCAGCTGCGTTATCTAATCTGAGCTGGAATAGCATGTCATAACCAGATATCTGTCCTCCTCATCGATCTTTATCCATACTTTGGTCAGAATTACAATGTCATATTTTGAAGTTAATTAGATTAAATAAATAACAAGTTGTAGTGATTCCTGATGCATCTTATATTCACACAAAATATAGTAAGATTACGGTACAAACTTGTTGGTTCCAGAGTAGTTGGAACATTTTTAACACCTTTAAACCAGCCTATTTAGTTTTCCTCGTCCACTTTTAAACCCCACTTCTGAGAATCAGATACATTTTTTTTTTACAAATGTTTCCGTCCGTCTCAGATTTCCTTGCAAAAATCTTCCCTTCCGCAGTCCATACATATTTAAAACTCATTTCTCTAAGTCTTTTAGCATGAAAAAGAACGTTTTTTTTTGCAGTTAGGTGTTTATTTATATAAACATTACTACTTGGAACACCTGCAGCAAAGTTCGTTGATTTAAGGCCAGCTTTCTTCACTTTGCTCAACACGGCATCTCGCTTTTGCCGGTTTGTAAACTGTATTACAATCGGTTTTGGACAGCAAGCCCGCCTGGTTGGAATTCTATGCATTGCCTGGATATCCTTATTAAAAATTATTTCTTCGTCCAATTTATCCGACAGTTTTATAATAATATCGATCATTGGTTCGTTGGCGACCTCTGGAACTCCATCTACCTGCATGTTTCTGTTCCAATTCATCCATTTGGTGTTGTACATTAGTTAACTGTCTCGTGCTAAGTTTTCAACTTTCAATTCTTCATTGGATTTATTAACTGAATTTATTTGAGTTAGAACACCATTTAATTTGACTTCGTAATCATCCGATTTTTGAAGAAACAAAATCTAGATTTTTTAAATTCAGCCATTTTGACAGAAAGGTTTTTGTCATAAATGGCAAATTGTTGTTTGATGGTCTCTTCCATTTTTACCAAAAATTCCTCATGCAATTTAGAAATTAGATCCTTTGACAATGAAGATTCTTTATTTTGGTTACAATCTTTACCTTGCTTGCAGCCACCTTACATTTCCAGGCTTCCCTTCTCTTCACTCCCATTCGGCTCCATGTCGATTCGGCAATGTCATTCATTACTTGCAGTAATTTCTCTTAAAATATAACTTATTTCCTATATGGCACCTCTGTTTTTCTTTATTTTCTTTGTTGACAAAAACCTATATTACTTTATTGGCATAAACTTCTGTACATTGTTCAATTAATAACATGCCTATTATTCGTGGGGCTGGAAAAGTGTAATATCTCTCTGTCTGCTCACACACTATTTGACCACTAACGTAAGATTTCAAATTTTGCATGAAGCTTCATTTCTAAATAGGCAAAACTGAGATCAATGAAGATGCTGTCAGTCCATCAGATTGGGCTATGTGTTAGCAGACATTTTTACATTGGTCTTATGAGTAAACATGAGGACAACGAGAAAATACCAAAATAAATTTGTAAACAAACTAGTTTTATATATGCATTTGATATATTAACACATATGTCTTACACGTGTAGGATAGTTATCATTACACATACATCAATTTTTTGGTGAATGTGTAGCATACAGTAAAAAAACAAGTGTGTACATTTACTAATTAAAAACTGCTATGAAACCCAACTTAATTAAAAAAAAATGTGAATGTATCATGTGGAAATGTCTCTCAAGAATGATTTCATCCATAAAGGTTAAATTTTACAAGAATCTTTATTTCTACATAGACAATTATGTGTTCTAAAGTGATGCATTTGAAATCATGAAATTTAGATGAGCGTCATTGATACTTATCACTTAGTAGGTTGACAATAATTTCCTATAACCCGTTTTAGACAATCTTTTGACAAGTACCCAGCTGTAATGTAAATAGAAATTTTATTTTTCTGGGTGCCTACGTAGTGTTATTTCATAATTTTGCCTATTACATATAGGAAAATTTATCTTTATATTTTGATTAAGTTCACTAAATTCTTGTGATTTTTTTGTGTACTTTTTATCACATTATATTTAAATTATAAATAATAGGTCTTCTGCATAATTTGTTGCAGGTAAAATGTGATAATACCCAGTTTATGAAAAAATATACACATACAAACGTGCTGTGTGTTCAAATATTGGATTTTAAAATTTACTTACATTATGTTTAACATATTGATTAACTTCTTCTATAATTTAAATAAATGTGTAATTCTTCTTCAGAGTATAATTTTTCTCCTTTTCTGTGAAACTCAATAATTGTTGTGTTCTATAACTAACGTTAAATGTAAATTTATGAAATGTTTTTTTTTTTGTTGATTTATTGAGAGTGGTGCTAAAAGGTAAAAAAATGTATTCTTTTTCTTGTTGTTTTCATAACTATCAAAATGTTGTTTGGTTTTGGCCATAGCTTGTTTAATCTTGTTTTCAATAGTTTAGGGACTGTAAACTGTACCCATTTTCGAAATCAGATAGATATATTTATTGGAATTCTTTTAGCAATCTTTTTCAGAAAACTAGGAAATTGTGTGAGATAAAAAATTGAAAGTTCTTTGCGAGAAGTCAAAAGAAGTTTGAGTGAAATGCTGGCAGACTGTCTAGCACATCATCTTTGTAATTTTTGTGCTGCTGAGAATTGCGCCTGTCTGAAGAGAATCTTGTCCTCCATTTAAAAAAAGGAGGTTACTTACTCTGCTATTCGGGCAAGCTAAAAATACTGGAACGTTTTTTCTGATAAGTTATAGGTCTAGGCACAAATGTTGGTTTTGTTATTTTTTAATGTTAGCCTATTGTTAAATTTATTTGAATAACAATTTTAATGTAGGCCTATTATTTTTGTTGGTAATGTATTATAATTCTCGAGTGTGATTATTATATAACATCGAGGTAATTGTCACATTAACGGCCGGAGCGGCAAAATACGAGTTTCGCGTTATTAACTTATTGGAATACTCCTAGAGAACAAAACAATATAGGGTTTGATGGGGTGGAAATGAGAAATAACGAAGTTCTAGAACATCAAAAATGGAACAACTGTTCAAGTGCGGAGCAATATTTCCATGTTCTACATCCACATCGGGCATCACATGACCTTTTGTGACCAGATTCAACCTTGTGATGACGTCATCAGATGTGGCACCATCTTTGAAAACTTACGTAAATGAAAAATAATACTGAAATGAGCAGAATTTTGATCCAAATGAACGTTTTTCTTAAATTTCAAGCTACAAATTAATTAGTTGTTATCGAGTTGAGATGAGTGCCTCCGGCCATCAGCGCGGGCTTTGGCAGCTCGGTGCTGCCCCCCGCTGACGTCAACGAAAGAAAAACATCCCTCGAGATAGTACCTATCAGTAAAATATCAAATTCTAGAGGGGCTGATCAGAAATATAAATTGAATTGTAATGGAAAGGCAATTATTTACTGTGTAAAATCTTAATAAATCATGAATACCCCTAATTATGAATACGTATATAAATGGACATTAATAGAGAACACTTATCATTAGTGTGTTCCACAGAATGTACAGAAACTAAATAATCTCGTTTCGGTCGAAACGTGCCCGACAAAACACTCCGACACACCAATTCGATTGGTCGAACCAGTGGATGGTTGATCCATGATCATCACGCACTCACTCGATCCAAACTACAGTACACAATATCTAGTCAAGCACTGACTTCTGCCCCAAAGCGTTCAGATAACAGATACACTATCAGTCCCAGCTGCAGATAATATTTACGACACACCAGTTCACTACGATTGGTCGAACTAGTGGATGGTTGATCCATGATTGTCACGCACTCACTCGATCCAACCTACAGTACATGTTTTCTATGACTTCTGCCTCAGAGCACTCAGATAACAGCTATACGCTATGAGTCCCACCCGATGGACTATGGATAATATTTACAGATATCCAGACACAGCACACAAACAGAACATTAAAACATTAAGAACTTAACTATTTATGTATATACCCTCTAAAATCATGTTATTTGTCAATTGCACCCCCTAAAACCATATATATTTTTTGTTCAGGAGGATGAGCAGAATATGTTGATAGTGTAAAATTCGTGATTTGCCACCTCCACCTTTAATCTTATAATTTCAAACATCGAAGTTGGATAATATATCAGATCATTAGACACAAACAACTGATTAACGAGTGTAGGTCGCTTATAAAAAGTTCCTTGAGTTTTAATTTTAATATGGGTGAAGTAGCATATCCTTTTTCTTTTTAATATTGATATCCTTAACACATTATAGGTACTTTCCACTAAAACATCAACAATTATGTGAAGTGGCACTTACCCAAGGCTACTTTTATATACACAGAATCTACATTTAACTTAGTAGCCTAGGCTACATCTTATTTTTCAGAAAGATTCGTAGGCTACATTTTAGAGTATCAAAGAAATTAGGCCTAGCCTATTAGAGTTTCAGTCCATTACTTTAATAGTCTTAGCTTGTTTCCTCCTGCAAACTGTATTTCGTTTTATGGGGTGATCAAGAACAGCATAATCACACTATTTCACTGTCATTGAAAAATATTTTAAGACAATTGATTATTTGTGTGAGTAATTTATTAACATTGGAAACCATTGTAGTATACTAAATAAACAGAATACTTCTGCATCATAAAAGCAAATGCAATAAACTTATTTCTAGAATAAAAATACCACACAATTGGTGAATAGAAATTTCATTATTTACAAAATTGATCAATAAACACTAAACAATAATAACCTAAAACAATTATAACAGTAGGATGCTTTAAAAAAATACATACTGTAATATATATTTATACTACGTTTTTATAGTGGATGCATTCAACTTACTGTTGCCTTACATAAAAGACGAGTGACGACTGTGCTGGCTATATTGTGATATATTGGTACACTCTTGTTCAGATCGAAATTGGCTTTTTGTTTTTTTACACATATTTTTACGTTTGCGTACACCTTTGACCTTATACTATTTACCACCGATACGGTTTAGATACCGAATGAATGAATGAACGTATATAAGAACGTTAACAGAATCAGAATAAACAGCGGATACTGCACTGTATATAACTATACTAACAGGACTGGAGAAAAGTGAAAAGATAACTACAGGAACGCACAAACATAGAGTAAAGAAAATGCCCGGTTGCTCTCATGTAATGGGTTGTAAGGCATTGTTGTTATAATGCTGTAGATGGAGCTTATATTGGTCACTGTTAAATTACATGGAAAACATAAAACCAATATTTAAAACTTTTATTGTTTTGTGAGGCCTTTCAATAGCGAGGCTATCATCTTCAGACACATCACATGTTTTTGTAATGTCTGAAGATGATAGCCTCGCTATTGAAAGACCTCACAAAACAATAAAAGTTTTAAATATTGGTTTTATGTTTTCCATGTAATTTAATTGTTGTTATAGGCCTACAGTTATATGCACTATTTTAGGAACACACAAAAAGGAGCTCCATATAGTCCAGTCATTTAAGGTTTTATCTGCGGAAAAATGCCTAGTGAGATGAATTATGGTGTATACACACACCTTCATTATGGCGTTCTGATGAAGATATGAAAAATCGACATTGATTTCGTTCCGGCTAAAAAAGTTATAAGGGTCAAAAGGTCACGAAAATCAGTTTTTTTAGAATGTCTTGCGACCTATGGCTCGAAGGTCAATAAAGAAAATAATAAAAATTATTCCTCATACGATTATCTACAAAAAATATCTCTTGCATTTTTCTGTAAAGTCAACCGTTTTCGGGCTAGAGCGCTGGGAAAGCGACTACATTATGATGATTCACTCGTTTCCGCACAACCTTTGAGGTAGAATGCAAGGCGCATTTTTTTACATGGTTTCCCCCGTAGGCATAATCCATGATCTGTAATAAGTTTTTTTTTTCATTTCATGCTTAGTAATTATTTGTATGTACATTGAAAAATAGGGAAAAAAATTTTGGAATATAATTTTCTTTTATATTCATCGTTGTCGATGTCCTCAATTTCAACTGGGGACGGCTCGATTACTCCACTGATCGTTGGCCCAACGACCCTCCTGCAAGAAATGTAATTTTTACGGAGGGTCGATGGCCCAACGACCCATTTTACAGACATTTAGAGGTTCGATTACTCCACTGGTTCGTTGGCCCAACGACCTTATTTGCTTCATTTCTGTAAATTGTAAATATAGGGTCGTTGGCCCAACGAACCTTATATTTTTTATTTACTGGTAAAGGTTCGTTGGTCCAACGATCAGTGGTGTAATTGGACCATGAATTAATATTAAGCAATAATATTTGAAGGGGGTCGTTGGGCCAACGAACCTAAGTGAAATGAATCGTACGATGTTCAAAAGAGGGCTGATTACACCACCAGGCGTTGGCCCAACGACCCACGCCGCTACATTAGATCATTTCAGCGGCCAGAGGGTCGATTAGTCCACTACTTCATTCTCCTTCTCCTTATAAGTCCCCTTGCAAGGCAATATTTTACTTTTTTAGCACTCCAGTTAATTCGTTGTTTTAGTGTTGTTCTCGAGATACTAATGTATGTTGAAATTGAAAATATGTTTATAACTGATAACGTAACCACATTATATTAAATACTAAAAATCAAATATATAAATATTAGTAGAAGTATGTACTAATATATTAGTATTAGTATCCACAAATGATAACCTACTATGAGACGACATTTTGTTTTTATAATTACCTGTTTAATATTTATATAACAAGGTTGATATAAAGTATAAGTGGTTTCATATGTAACTAAATATTAGATTATTAAATTTCGTTGACAGTTATATTTTGCATGGTTAATAAGAAGTCGGTAAAATGTATTGAAATTCCGTAAACGTTGTTAGACGCATATGTTTTACAAGTTTAGGAATAAAATTATAATAGTAATATCATATAACATCTTAACGCCATTTCAAACCAGATTTTTTCCATAGTAAAATGTATCGAGAATTATTTTCCATCTTAAAAACCTATTATTGTAAGATTTCTCAGGGTCCATAATCCTTAATATCATGTGAAAATTGATAATTGTTAAACAGTTATAACTACAGTTAGAAGCGTTATTTACATATTTTATGGTGTTTGACATTTGACACAGGTTATTAAAATATTATTACACAAGAATGGAATTTTAAACGACTGTTGTGTATAGTTCGATAGATGAACCACTTTCACTGAAAGATATTTTGTAATCATTTTAATTTTCAATCTTAAATCTTTGGACTCAAACAAATTATAAAATACAAATAGCATAACAAGACACACAATGGAAAAATATAACACAAGATTTATACATAAAGAAGAACATATAGTATTTGTCGATTACTACATTGCCAGTGACATAAAATAATTAAGGTTGACTGAGGTTTTGAGCAGGACGTTATGGTGTTAAATAATTTCGATAAGATGGATATTCTTATGAAGTAATAAATAACTTTTATAAACTATATCAGGACTCCTCCTTAAGGGGAGCACGAGGGTAAAAAACTAAAAATTTTGACTTTTATTTTTTAATTTTTTTTATGAAATACGGACTTATTGCGGACATTTTTGATATATAACACATGATGAATAAGACGTTTGGAAATGCACATAAATAATTTTTAAAGATATGATGTGACGCGCAAAACGACAAGCAACATTGTTATTGTGCGTTACTATAGTACTGCAACTCATTTACAAACTCTAATGATTTCAGTTTCTGCTGTTGGGCTAACCTGTACTAGTGTCATCTGTAATAGTGAGAACTGTGTAGTGGGCTTTAATTGCTGTATTGTTTGTTTACATTTCAGTCAAAAACATTGTTATTGTGGTTTCTTTTTTTCAGTGGTTGTTTTGTGTTTTATGGTTCAATTATGGCAAGGAGACCAAGAAGACCTAATACTGTGTTCAAAAAAAGAAGAAATGTAGGTATTCCTAAAGCTAACTTACCTTTACCTCCTCAACCAAGTGACAACCTAATTCAAAGTAGGCCTAACACATTGGATAGTCCTAGGCCTAGCACATCTCAGTTACAGGTTGTTGATGAACTCGAACCAAAACAAAGTACTTCTGAAAAAGAAGATTGGTGATCTGGATGATGTATATAGCATGTACAGTGATTCTAATGTAAATAGTGTAAATATAGTTTTAGATTTATCTTTATTGTGTGACGCTTTAGCTCAGTCTGTGGATTGTTCGCTTTGTGGCGAATCGGGGATCGAAGTACGATTAGTTAGTAGCATTGGTTTGGCCTCAAACCTTGAAATATTTTGTAAAAAATTGTTCAAACAAGCATGATTTCAAATCATCCAAAAAGCTGAACAAATTCCAAGCTGTATGAGAGTAATGTTCGGATTGGTGTATGGCCTTCGCTCCATTGGCAAAGGTCATAAATCTGCGCAAACTCTACTTGGAATAATGAATTTGCCCCCTCCGCCCACACATTTTGAGTCTTATAACGATGTTTTGGGGCTCAGTAGCAGAAGATATTTGTTTTCAGAGCATGAAAGATGCAGTGGAGGAAGCTGTAGTTGTAAATAATGGGATTCGAGACTTGGCAGTGGCTCTCGACGGGACATGGCAAAAAGAAAGGCCACACATCTCTCAATGGAGTTGTTACTGCCACCAGCTTTGACACTGGCAAGGTAATTGACTGTTCAATACTGTCCAAATATTGTAAATGCCCCAACAAAGAACAGCATAGCCATCAATGCACTGCAAACTATAAAGGCTCCAGTGGAGGGATGGAGGTGCAGGGGGCAGTAGAAATTTTTAATCGGTCCAAAAGTGCGTATAACGTACGTTATACTGAGTACCTTGGAGATGGGGATTCTAAGGGGTTTGCTGCCGTGAAAGAAATGAATCCCTATGGCCCAGACTGTGAAATCAGCAAAATTAGAATGTCTGGGACATGTACAGAAAAGGATGGGTACTAGATTAAAGAAAATTGAAAAAATGAAAACAAACATTTAAAACTTAGTGACCGTAAAGGTTTGGGTGGCAAAAAATAGGCTATATAATGCTGTCATTGACAGATTTCAGACCTATTATGGCCTAGCCATAAGGAGAAACACTGACAATGTACAGAATATGGTTAAAAGACATTTGGGCCATGTTACTATCACAAGCTGCCTACTGATGATGACCCACACCATGGACTATGCCCTAAGAGTGAAACTAGTTGGTGCGGCTACCAAAAGTCTATTATAGGAAATAAAACTTATTCCCATAAGAATAGTGTACCAACCTGCATTATGGAGGTTTATCAAACCTGTGTTTAAAAAGCCTAACAGATAAAGAGTTGTTGAAGAAATGTCTGCACGGGAAGACCCAGAACCCGAATGAAAGCGTGAACGCTGTGATTTGGTCGAGGTTGCCGAAAAACCGGGTTTGTCGGACTGAAAACTCTACATTTTGGAGTTTATGATGCTGTGTCATCTTTCAACGATGGAAACATCACTAAGTGCAAAGTCATAAGTAAGCTAGGCATGGACATAGGGAAACACACCATCAACAGCGCATGAAGAAAATGGATGAACTCCGAATACAAGCTTCTAAACGGAACTCGTCTGAAATGAAAAAAAAAAACAAGCAAGGCAGAAGAAAAGACAGATCAAGAGAAGGTTGGAGGACACTGAAGAAGATCCTGATGATCCAAGCTATGGAGCTGGCCTGTTTTAGGATGCCAAAGGTACTGTAAATAAATAATTTTGTGTTTTCTTCTCTTTTATCTCAGTTTTCCGAAAACTATGTTTTTACAACTTGGTGCACAGTTTTTTCTCAGGAACTACTGCATATAATTGAACCAAATTTTTTACCACTTATTCCTAACATACTAAAGCACTACTTTAACACACAGGAAAATAGCATTATCTCTTTTTTTGTTCCAAATTTATAAAAATAAAAACAACACGTTATATTTAAGAAAAATATAAGTAAATTTTAAAATTTAATTAAATTTTTATTTAGTGGCTTTATTTTTAAATCCTTTGTGTTAAAGTGTACTTTTCATATGTAAAGAGAATATATGGTAAAATTTGGCTCAAATATCTCCAGTAGTTACTGAAAAAAAAAAAACTGTGCACAAAATATTCACAGTTACCATGGAAAATAATACAACATTAGTGCTCCCCTTAATATAAAACACTTATTCATTGATATCGAAAAGAATTATGCAATAAATCTACACTATTTAACAATGTGTTATTGTTTGACAACAATAAATCGATACTGGAAGTATATGAGATATAATCTAAATTAGAATGTATTTTAAATTATCAAGAATTAGTGCAGTTTATTTATACCAGTTTATCCATAAAAATATTTCTATGAAATATAAATATTTTATACTTTGCTTACCTTACTTTGATAAATTTTCTTTCATGCATACAAAACAATCAGGTAATACAGTGTTATTTGTTAAGCCAGACCGTTATTTGGAAGCAACGTAATATATAATTTTATTTTAAACATTAGGTCTGTGGTAAAAGAGAATTGGATACAAGCAAAATATAAACAGCAACATATCACAATATGTATAAACTGTTGATGGTTTTTGAAATATCAAACAAAGAGAATAACATTATAATAACAGGGTATAAGCAATTTGAAAAATATTACAGAATTTAAAAGAAAACTTAATTTTAATTTTAAGAATTATATCAGGTTTGGTTTTAATATCATACACATTGTACATTTCTGACTTCTACATTTTAAACTCGATTTAGGCTAATATTAAATCTGTTCAAATCAACAGTTAGGCCAGTGTAGTAGTTTAAATTAATGAAATCGCTGATTTTGTTTTTATGTACAAAAATTAAGTAAAATACAGTTCTTTTAAAAGCAATATAACTGGTTTTGCGGGTTGATTCATAAATTGGCATAAACAGGTAAAAAGATTGCAAGGGATATTTAAAATTGTAATACTAATTTTATAAATGAAATGTTACGCGTTCATTTTTTTGGAGAGGCTGGTCTCTTTCGAATTCTTATTCTGCTCTTCCTAAGGTGCCATTGGCATTTGCGAGGATCTTAACAAAGATCATAAGGGAAGAGTCGGTACAGTACAAGATCCACTGACTGTGGTTTCTTGCCATTTGAAAACAGGTGTCGGATTTGATTTGAATTTTTTTGGAAACTAAGGATATTAGGGGCTGACGAAGCGAAACGTATTTTTTGTAATTTACGACATCTATCAACGGTAATCACTGATGTTAATTGTTGTTTAAGACAATTATATGTTTAAAAATATAGCAATGGAATGCTTTTGTTTTTCAAACAGTTGAAGTGGTTGTGAAGTTCCAGGCTTTGTGCTTGAGATTAGAGGAATGAAATGAAAGACTTTTCAAAGCAGCCATAATTTAGGTTATTGATCTAAAATTATTATTATGCCCTCGTTCCCGGAAGCCAGCTTATCCGTGTGGCCTTGCACTTACTTTCTGGTCTCTGTGCTATTTTCTGCTCTTCTTCGTTTGATTGACAGAACATGTCGTCATCATAATTTATTGGTGACTAAGGAAATACTTCAGTTTCCACGATAAACGGCTCCGTGAACTTGTGCACAAACGGGATGGAAATATTAAAAAACATTGAAATTTGTGTATTAATTTTGTGCCTTAAAAATAATTCTGTGTTTTAATTTATAATCAAGTCTATTTACGAATTTTGCTTATAAAAATATTTTTTCCGTTTTCATAGTGGTTACTTATAAGATAAATATATAAACATTTCCTAACGCTCAGGCAAATCCCATGGCATGCATCATCGAACCAATGTCCCTTATGCAGAAATGAGGATTCAAACAACATTTCATGTCAATAGGTAAGTTAATCCTCCCAAACATTTATGCACCCACTCCCACTGCCATGAAGAGGAAGCTGTCCGAAAAACATTTATGATCTTGAACTATGCCCTTTGTCTCCAAGGGAAAGGAGATTAAATAATTATCGTCATTTATCCCAAGAATCTCTATGTCAATTTTGGTTAAAATCCATTTGTCCCTAAATCCTCTAGGATTGTCGTAAAGAAATGTGGAGCTGGCCCTAGAATTTCGTATCTGTAGTTCAACATTTGGACCATGTCAGTGTTGGTTAAAATCTAAGGATCAGAACACCGTCCAGCAGTATTGTTCGAATATGGATTTAGTCACAGGGATTTACTATACTTGAAATAAGAAATAGGCTTATGATGTTATATGTGTATGTTGCAATATTTCCTCATGGTTCGGCGCCTCGTAACGAGGGTTGTTGTTATTATAAAGACAGTTTACTTTGTAATATTTTGAACAGTCTATCAGTTATACTCAATAATTACACATCTCGTTAACATATATACAAGGTTTATTATTTAATAGGAATCAACCTAACCTTTTCCAGATCAGAAGGTTAAGTATTCAGATCAAGTCGAGGTCATAAATATAGGAAAAGGTCGGGTTGATTCCTATTAAATAACAAAACTTTTATATACATGGTAACGAGATGTGAATTGATAGACTGTTCAAAATCTTACAATTTAGACAAACAAACAGTCTTAATAATATCAACCCTCGTTGCTAGGCACTGAACTATGTGAAAATAAGGCTACATCCCCCCCCACCCCCCCCCCCCCCCACCCCCCCCCCCCCCCACCCCCCCCCCCCCCCACCCCCCCCCCCCCCCACCCCCCCCCCCCCCCACCCCCCCCCCAGAAGTCAATATTTGTAAAAACAATTCATGTTATGGGCTATCAGTCTGGATTAGTTGCTTTAAATTGTCAACACCACTAACAACAGAAGTGTTTGATTATATGTAAATTGTAAAATGTTACAGCCTAAAAGACTATAGCTTGCCCACCACTTTGTTTCGATTCTGGATATACGCATGCTTGAAGATAAGTTTGGAATTTTTACACGGTCCACAACAGAGGAAACATAAAAAGAGGTTAGAAAAACAGAAAACATTGGTGCGAGGAAAAAAAACAAATACTTCCGCTATCTTTATTTGTAACGATGGCGATGTCAAATGACATGGAATGAAATATTTCACAGAATGGCTAGACCTCTAAATTTGGAAATCAAACTTCAGTTAAAATGTTTCTAAATACTTCAGAAGCGTGGTACACAAAATCAAGGTTATACAAGATTACAAGATTGTACAAGATTATGATTATACATGATTATATGATTGAACATGATTATACAAGATTAGACAAGTACAAGATTTCTTACTTATCAACTAAAACAAAAAAGGGAATACCGTGTAATTTTATAAACATACAAAATTCACTTGACTCAGCCGATGATAAGTTCAGACTCGAATAGATCGGGCAAACAGTAAAACTATAATAAATATTAAGCATTTCATAACAAAGCAGCCCTTGTGTTTTTGTAAATCTGGGACCAAGTATAAATATAAATGTGTTTGATACTCAATACGTGTTACGTACTACAGTAAAATAACTGTTGAACCACCTGACAAAAAAAAGTAAATTGTAAAGTGTAAGCGATCCCAGGAATACGGGCACAAAAATGTACCGTAGGTGCCCATTTCCTGGTGTAAAAGGAGATAAGAATCATACGACTACTGCATGTATAAAAAATGTAACATGTGCATTGTGCGAAGGTAATAATTTTGCAAATTACAAGGGTTGCATCGATTAAAAGAGTGTTCTTCCTCGCAGGGGAATAACCATGGACGATACAATAAGTAATGCAATTCACGTTTCATCTACAAACAATCCGGTAATTATTCAGTAAAACAATGGCATCACTAAAAACTATATAAAAGAAGTTAATCTTGCTAGAGGTAAGCAACAACACAGTACCTATGCTTAAACGGTTAAAGTAAACCAATTAAATACTGACGAAATGATCCCTAACTATGCAATAAATAGTTTTTACACTAGTTTACGCAGCAGTCTCAACACAATTTGTTCACTTTATTAAATTTTCTAACGGCACTTATTTTTAAAAAAATTAAGGCAATGGTTCTTTTAATATCACTTGCTGGAATGCTAATGGATTGTAAAAATATTAAAAACAAATTAAGTTATTTATCAAATAGCAGAAGTTAGAAGTCCTCTTAATTAAATCCCGTTTCTACGAACAAGTTTATGTTAAAATTCTTAATTATGACTTCTATGCCATGAACCATCCAAATAATAGAACCCGGGAGGCGCAGCTGTATTAATTAAAAGTAATGTCAAGCATTATGGCCTCCCAAAAGCTCAAAATAACTACTTTTAGATTTAAAGTGCACTTACCAAGGCAAACATGACCTATAACTATGTCAATGGTTTACTGCCAAAGATCAGTTTGATTTTTTTCATTTTCTGTGTGGGAAATTTGTAGCAAAGAGTGAAAACCCCCCATAAAACCCCAAAATACCCTAATTGGCGTTCACGGTTGGCCTCAGTAAGGGGGGCTAGAATAAACATCTGTTTCTGAATGTCAGATTTCCTTTTCGATGAGAAATGTGGCCATTTTTGTTCGATGAGTTGTGGAAATATTTATAATTAGCTGTAGATATAATATCAAAAATTGGCAATAGAACACTGTATTGTGAGACTGCTGATTTGATTGGAAATAGATCTGTTTGAACATATTTGAGCATAATTTGGAAATATACGATAAGTATCATTTTATGATGTTAAAGTAAAGCCCCCCACAGACTGACGAGCATGTTCGCGAGCATGCTGGCGTACATGCTCGCGAACATGCTCGGCGTTGCCCACACATGACCGGACATGCTCGCGAACATGCTCGCCGTCGCCGCTCAGTACTGTTGCTTCTCTACGGTGTGATAGTCAAGTTTTGCAGTGCGGGTGCGAAATGGATGCAAACGCTGTGGTGGCCCTTTGTGGGGGTTTCGTTTGTTTGGAGGAGAAAAAACGCAAGGTACGTAAAAATATGGTGCAAGAATTGGCTTAAAAATAGGAACCAGTTTAGCCACATGTCACTGTTGCAGAGAATTAGCATCAAATGAACCAAATGATTATAAAAATTACCTGAGGATGACTGAAGATTGTTTCGAAAGACATTCTTAGACGTATTTCTCCAGATATTGTGAAACAGAATAGTATTTTTGAGGGAGCCGATCAGCTGTAAAGAGCGCCTTGCAGCGACACTTCAGTTTTTAGCAAGTGGCAGAACCTATGAAAACCTAAAGTTTAGCTGCGCCATTTCGCCTCAGTCGCTGGGAAAAATCATACCAGAAACCTGCACTGCAATTTATAATGCTCTACGTGAGGAATACCTGCACGTAAGTTTAACATTTGTTTTTAAAATCTTATACCGTATACGAATTGAAATGCAGCTAATAATACAAGGCCTAATAACTATCGAAGTGATCAGTTGAGTAAAACGGTGAAAACGGGTGCAAGTAAAATGACTTAAAACAAAGTTTAATAAGCAAATTTATTGAAACAACTTAAAAAAAGAAATAATATTACTCAATATGAACTATAACATTAAAATTAACGTTCAATAAGTAATTGGTTGTGAACTTTAGTTGAATTTTAAGAACTGTCCTAAATTTTCTTCATCTACTTCAGTGGTAGTAGACCCCTTGGCGGCAGTAGATTCATTGACAAACATTGCATTGTTTGCGGCCTGTTGTTGTTGTTGTGGTTGTGGGTGGTAAGTATCGCTGGGGGGGGAAAAGGGTAGTTCTGTTGCCCGTAATTGTATTCCTGGAATTGATAAGTGGTAGGTTGTACATTAGCGAATCCACGTGAACAATTTGGTCCGTAATTGTCAGGGTTCTGTATATTGTTTAAGTGAATGACTGAGTTTTCATTTTAAATGTTCCTAATTTACCATGAAAAATTGCATCTGAAATAAGTTTTTGTGCAAATATCTTTTGGCGTCTATCCATGTCTTCCAGCTGGAAGGCGATACTGTTTCCCAAATGCTTGATTTTCAATTAACATGTTGATTCAAAGCGTTGGTTGCTACGTCCAAAAATGATTCTTTCTTTCGATCATACTCCGAGACATTTTTTCTTTTACGCTGGCGCCGTTGTACATTGCTCGCGGAGTCTGATGTTTGTGATCTGATGTTCTGAGCAGGTGTTTGTGAGAGCGAACTAGTAGGCGTAGCAGGGGTGGATGAACCTCCGTCTGGACTGGCCAGGATACTGGGCGAGTTCTCGGCCTCCTGTGAAAGAACAATGGAATAGTACACTTATAACGACACATCTTCAAAACATAGTATTATATATTTTTTTCTTTTTCAGTTGCCTGAGAATGAAAGCGACTGGATGAATATTGCTACAGATTTTAAAAAATACTGGCAAGTAGAAAACTGCGTGGGGGCTCTTGATGGAAAGCATATTGCCATCCTTCAACCTCCTGGAAGTGGTTTCGTATTTCTTCAATTACAAAGGTTTCTTCAGCGTTGTATTAATTGGCTGTGGTAAACGCAAACTATGAATTTATGTACGTAAATTGTGGAGTGAATGGACGGGTGTCTGACGGGGGAGTTCTCTTTGAAACCGATTTTGGGCAACAGTTGGAAAACGGCCAGTTGAATTTGCCATCACCAACGACCTTTCCAAACAACAGAGAAGTATGTTTACCTTTTGTTTTTTTGGGAGATGAAAGCTTTCCCCTTAAAAGAAAACCTAATGAAGCCATACCCTAATAAGGGAATCACCCACGATGAAAGGATTTTCAACTATCGTATTTGCCGTGGAAGAAGAGTTGTTGAAAATGCCTTCGGCATTTTTAGCAAATAGGTTCCAAGTATTGCAAACAACAATCAGGACGAGCTTGGAAAACCACTGAAGTTATTATTTTAGCTTGCTGCGCACTCCACAATTATTTACGAAGGAAAAGCTCAACTTATTTGACGCCTAGTTCGGTAGACTGGGAAAACACGGAAACTGCAGTTCTCACTGAAGGCGAATGGAGGAAGAATGTTCGCCAACTTTTTAGGCATGAAGCAACGCAATCGGTCCGGGAAAGAAACATCACTGGCTGAACCAATCCGAAAATACTACAGGGACTTCTACAACAACGAGGGACAAGTAGAGTTTTCAAAGAGCGCATGATAAATCGCCGCTAATGTTATACATTCTAAAATAAACAACAGATGGGCGTAATGTATATGTTGTAGCCAAGGGTAACCCAATTGCATTACCTCTTTAATGGTCCACTGTAAATAATTGAAATGGAAAATAATGACGATGTGCTTTGCTTTTAATATGTGTTTAACTATAAATATATGCACATTTTACTACAGTTGGTTGTACTTTCTTGGTAAGTATATGTTTCAGTTTTTGTTTGTAAAATTATTTGAGTCAAATCTGACATTGTCAATAAAATAATAAAGTAGTTCAAATGTTACTTTATGAATTTAATTGCCCTACACTACAACTTAAACTAAACTAAACTACAACTTACGTTTTCGTCCGTCATCTCAGTGTTATCTTCTGAATCTTCGGGCGGGGCAAACTATCTTTTGCAGCGAAGATAAACCTTTCCTCGCCGTTTCCACATCTGTTGTAAACATAAGTAACTCGAAATACCACAATGATGGTTCATACACTTCGTCAAGTCCCTTCCCTGTGCTTTTTTCGAGGCATTTAAATTTTTTTAGTTCTCGTCGAAACGACGCACGCAAAGAGTCAATTTTCGCTTTGACGAACTTCTCATCAGCTTTCACAAATACTTCCTTACATTTATCTATTAACACGTCCAAAACTTTCCTTTCGTAAATGTTTGTTACAATAATTTGGACTTTTCACGTCCCACAAACACGCTGTTCCCTATACAGTTCTATATAAATTCAGTCCAAAATGGTTTTGTTATCGCTGAACGACATATTGTTCAACTAGACAAATAAAAAATCACCAATACTTGCACTATAAACCGCACAAGCTACACTTCGCCACCACTTCCTCAACAAGAACAATAGCCTACAGCACACTGACCTCTTTCTCCCGCCCTCCGACGCTCCGACTGACAAACATCAGTGTTGCCAACCGAAATAACAACAATTCACACTGACCACATGACACCGAGACTTCCAGCTGAGGGTGACCGGCGAGCATGCTCGCGAACATGTTGGTCGTCACCACAGACGGCCGAGCATGTTGGGCTCGGCGCTCGGCTCGCCTGTTCCGACGAGCCGAGCGCCGAGCCCAACATGCTCGCCGGTTGGAAAATGCTCGTCGACACCCACACACGGGCGAGCATGTTTCGCCGCCAACACCGTCACGAGCATGCTCGCGAACATGCTCGTCAGTCTGTGGGGGGCTTAAGAAAAGGAAGTGAACTTTTCAGTTTCAAAAGCAATACAAAATGCTACGCCTTGTCTCATGTTTAGAAAAGCAGTATCGTACTTTTGTATTCAAACTTTTGTCGAAATATTGTAGAAACTTCTTCTTGATGGCATAATCAATATTATTGGCGAGTGATCAGATGAAAGATTTAGCTGGGAAGTTTTGGACAAACACCAAAATTGCATACTAATTGTAGAGAAAATACTTCACTAAAAAAATCCAGTAATGGCTATGGATATGACTAAAATAGATAGATATACTAATAGGTAGAGTGAATTCACTTAAATTAGATTTAACATGACATAGTCAGGTTTAAAAGTAAATATTTATAGCAGTTAGTAAATTTTCTTTCTTAAATAATAGCCTAATAGTTTATATAATTTCACATTCTGACAATCTCTTTTTGCAATAACAGAATTTTATTTATAACCACGCCATTGCCCGAGAAAAAGTGCCATTAACAGTGTACTATGAAAAAACGCACTGTAGCATGGTTTCAGACAAAAATTTCGAATAACATATTTTAAACGTCTAAGCAAATATATGATCTTTGACAACTTGTTAATAACTACCTCAAAACGGGTCTTCCATGATAGCTTAAATCGAAATGTATACCAAGAAGCTTTACACTGTTAACTTCATTAATGATACTGTTCAGTGAAAAAGTCATACAATGAGTGTTTCCTCTGTGAAGTAAAACCTTATTGGTGGCATACTAGTTATTTGCTTCATCAACTAAGTTACCTATGTCATTACTTAGCCTAACACAGCATTCGTCTTATTTAAAGAAGGTAACATTGTCTGCAAACAGTAGTTCTAGCTGATATATTATCAGGCAAATTATCTTTACCCGTAACGACGAAAAGAATGGGCCAAGAACCGATCTCTGCGTAACGCCGTACTCAACTCTGACAGTGTTTGACATTAATTTATTTAATAAGATTCAAAGAGCTTTATTTTTGCTGCCAATAGTATTGACTGAGGAAGTGACAAATATCAGTTAAGGGGATATGGCACTGAAAATTGTAACTCATTTATTTTTAAAGATAGGCTTTCCAAATGTTCTTCATTTGTTTTGTAGGTCTATTTAATGGCTAAGACCAAAACAAAAAATTGTATTACCTTTATATATTCAGTCAGAATATTTTTATTTAAAATTTTGTTAATACATATAAATCGATATAACTAAAGTTTTAATAATTGGATTTTGATAAACAACATCTATTTCATTGGTAAAAATGTCCTCTAAAATTTTAGGTAGAATGAATCTCTACACAATTGTATAATTTTTTTACAAGCATTTATATTTTTTCTTATAATAAGATGTTTTATTATATATATATATATATTATATATATAAAATTATATATCAATTTGTATTTAACCTATAATTACAATTCTACATAAATATCTACCTAATACTATTTAGAACACTTTGTAAAAATTTATATAAATTTTATAGTTTTTTAGTAATATCAAATTATATGTGGAAAAACGTGAAAGAATTTGATCTGCGGAAGACGATCTTTGAAAGTTAGGTCTACTACTACATTGTTCATAGAAAACTTATTGATATAAAACGCCAAATAGAAGTCACTTATTTACAAGACTGAACTCATATGTAATATAGAATATTTACTTAGAATTCTACAATACAATAACATGTCAGGCACTTTATTTATTCTACAATACATGATTAAAATAATATTATTGTCACAAAAATCTAAAAAACAAAAAATTGAGAATTTTTTACCACTAAACCAAATTTAAAATTCTCCAGCATCATATGTTAGGACTTCTATGTCTTTTTTCTTTGTTCATCTTGTAGTTGCCTCTTACCTACCTATTATTTCAAAACTGTTTGAAAAGCTTCTTCTGAGAAGACTACAATCAGTAATCGATGAAGATTCTGTAGTACCTGCTCATCAATTTGGGTTTAGGTGAAAACATGGCACGATACAACAAGTCCATAAAATAGTTTAAATGATACGGGAGTGCTTAGAAAATAAAAGTTATTGTTCGGCCACCTTTTTAGATGTCAGTCAAGCGTTTGATAAGGTGTGGCATACTGGTCTATTATACAAAATTAAGAAGTTTTTGCCTCACTCTGTTTTTTTAATACTAAAATCGTATCTTTCAAACCGATCTTTTCAAATAAAATACCATGATGTTCTTACTCAGCTGCATTCAATAGAATCCGCAGTTCCTCAAGGAAGTGTATTTGGTCCATTTTTATACTTACTACTCGTATATACCGCTAACCCCTCAGAAAATGAACATACTCAAATTGCAACTTTCGCAAATGATACTGCATTTTTTTCAGTCCATAAAGATTGTGTTCGAGCATCTCATTACTTACCACAGAGCTTAGATGCAATTGCTAATTGGTTTCAGACATGGAGAATTAAAATTAACGAAAATAAATCAGCTCACATAACGTTTACGTTAAATCAAAATTTGTGTCCTCCAGTGACATTGAATACCGTTCATTTACCCCACGTAACTGAAGTAATTTATCTGGGCATGCGAGACAACAGCTAAATTTAAAAACAAATAAAATGAATTGGCTAGTCGGATCTAAATCAAAACTTAGTTTGAAGAACAAGATACTATTATATAAAACTATCCTAGAACCTGTATGGACATATGGTGTGCAGTTATGGGACACAGCAAGCAACTCAAATTTGGAGATACTACAACGGCATCAATCAAAATTGTTAAGAAAAATTGCAAAAGCGCCATGGTATGTAGCTATCCAATAAAACGCTACATCAAGATTTGAACATTCCAACAGTCAAAGAAGAAATAACCAAATTCAGTCGCATTTATCTTTCAAGATCAGAAGATCATCCAAACCACTTTGCGGTAAATCTACTTGATAATTCTAAAAATGTGTACATACTCCACCGAACTGCCATTCTGGATCTACCTTTTAGGTTCTTGAATTAATTATGTTAGTTGCATGTGTGTTAGTGGTTAACATGTAACTGAATTTTAATTGTCAATGTTGTTTCTGTATATAATATTTACTTATTGTTCTTCTCAAATTGAACAGATTGTAAATAAATAAAATGTTGTTAAAAAAACCTTGTAGTTGCGCATGTTTCATTTTCTTTCTATAATTTAAATGTTTAGTATTTTTTCAATAGTTGGCAATTTGAAGTCTTTTCCTGTAAAAACCTGTCATTATGTTATTACTTTATAATCAACTGATTAGTCAGTATTTTTTTTACAACATAGTATACTGTTTATACATCTGCATATAAAGATGTAGTATAAAATACACAAAAAACATAAATTAGTTGCACTATAGCATAATGTTGTAGAGTCTTGAACTGAACACATATTTCGCTAAATGTGGAATTCTGATTTTAGCACAGTCATAATAAAAGCCTTTTAAAAATATGTTTTTCACTCAGAAACAATGTTTTAACGCATTTTCATAGTTTTAAACTTTATAAAGAATAAAATAAAAAATATATACATTTTTTTTTAATTTTCTTGATATTTAGTGTCGTATCCCCTTAATGAAACTAAAGCAAGCCACATCATACTTTTGCTGATGGTACAGTTACCCTCATGTATCTCTTAATAATATTATATAACCGGAAGTTGAAGTTCATCCGGCTTCATCTGAGTCGCAGATTGACCTGGCAAACTAATATTTAGACCAAGAGACAACCATTTCATTTGAAATTGCCACCTTAGATAGCTCATAGGACTTCGTTCACACCTTCTTTCTTGACAATACATTGTTAGTGTACACAAAGATTATATAAAGCATATGGAATAGAACTTTAAGGGATAACCAGCAATTAATATGTTGAAATCATTCAAAGGTTCTTTCAAAACTATTTCAGAAAATAGATCGAGCTTCTTGGTTTATTTTGAATCTGCACCAAGATCTGCGGATCACCTATTTTGAAGACGTAATTACTTTACTTAGCAGGAAATATTTCAGTAAACTTAAAAGTCATCTAAACCAATACACTCAAATGTTTTCACTCCTGGATCTATACATTTAAAATTTGAATACTATTTAAACTCTGTTGATACTTCCATTGTATAACTAATAACGTTACTTATGCACATTATTAGTTTCACTCATTGCTATAATCTAACAGATTGCAAAATAAGATTAATGTAAAAAAAACTCTATAACCTAAATCATACGGCTTCAATTACGCTGTCCAATTATTCATTTTTACGAGAATTTCTTTAGAAAGTATGAATATACATGTTTCGTTTACTTCCCTCAACTTTTAGGAAGTAAAATGTGTAACGCGCATTCAAAACAGTTCCAATTGTCTTCAAAATTATTAACATTACCTTTTATTAACTCAGTAAGTTTCTCGTTCAATTGATCATGAATATATAACAAAAATTGATTCACCAAGTGTTTTGTTATACGTTTAATGGTCTTTGACAAATTATCATGATTTCCGTTTAGCTACATTACGATACGATTACTAATCTGGAATTAGATTGGATTGGCTAGACTGTAACTTTTTTTTATTCATTCATTTATTTGTTTTCTTTTTCATTACACTACAAGCGGCTGATGAATGAATGAGAATGAGTAATTCCTAGTTATAATGTTGTAACTTTATCTTCAGCGTATTATTCTCAGCAAAATATTACGGAAGTGCTAGAAAATTGCCAAAAATATTGTAAGCTTTAACTCTTAATATCCTCTTCGCTTTTGACCAGATTAACATTCAATGTTAACCTCTTATTTCAATTCGTCCTAGTGAGTGTTCATGGTTGCTACATTGAATTTTAAAGGATTTGTGTTTAATAAATAGGCCTAATTTATGACATTAAGGCCGGTGGATTTTATTGTTAGAGAGGTACTCCCTGTCTACTTTGCCCCGTCAGGTAAGTCATATATAACGTTTTTGACTTCGTGTAGCCTATTTTATTGAAATAAATTTCCACTAGCCTTGCAACTTTGAGGATTGCTATGTGCTAGGTTTTTAAAGTGGTGATGTGTGATCCTTGTGCGTAATAAGTTTCAAACACTAAAACAAAGAAGACTGCTGTCACTTGGGGTAGACTAATAAGTGGCCTACACTCTACACTCGTTATTCAATTGTTATTATCGAATGGTTCGATTGTTTTTATCCGAAGAAATAATTTGATATTACAATTTAACTTAGCATATGACTTTACCTTATTAGTTATAGTAATTGTAATGTAAACAACAAACAGCAAGAAGTAACTAATATTTTAAAACTTTGAAAATAGCGATGAATATGAGGAAAATACGTGAGATACTTCTCAAAAGTGACTGTTTAAGTGGCTTCAACATGTGGATATGGCTCCTGGTAACCAATGGGGAGAATTTTTCCTCCATTTCGCAAAAGTGGTTAAACTTACTCTTTGATATCAAGCTCGGCAAGTTATAAATATTGTAAGATTTCTTTGATAGGCCATAGTTGGTTTTGTAATGTTTTTGTTACATTTATGTTTTTAAAATTGTAATGTATGAGATTCTTCTTGTTACAGTAATTTCTTATAACTCTCATTGTGTATGATTGTTATAAATCGAACTTGGATAATATATTGAATTCTTCAATACTAAAAATTGAGTAACGAGTGTAGGCCGCTTATTAAAGTCTCCCCATCATCTGCTCATACTCTATTAACCTTTTGGGTATTAGACCAAAATTTTAACTCTGGTCTATCAGAAATTCCAAAATTTACACAGATTCTTGGTAGTTTTTATTGGGTTTCTTTATAAATTTTATAAAAATTCTTGGTAGTTGTGAACTTAACAGCCGAAGTCGCAAAATACGAATCGCATTATTAACCTATTGCTTTTGTATTCATGAACAAAACAATATAAGGTCTCAATGACTTGTACAAACATAAGTTAATGACGAATATATTCATGTGAAATAATTCAGCCACATGTCTCTGATCATCTAGGATTAAAACTTAATATTAAATTGAAAATCAATATATCGGAAATTATATAAATTGCAAGAACCAAAGGGTTGTAAGTAATTTTAGACCTTTAAATAATTTGTCTGTAAATAGTTTTATAAGTAGGTTAAGCAGATTAGATTGGCTTGGTGAACTGTCAAGGTTTTATTCTGTTGAACAGGCTTTTCAATTTTTCTTGGAGGCTCTCTCTGATCCTTAAAACAATTCTGTCCTATAAAAAATATTTAAAAAAAATCAAAACCTAGAGATTTTTGGTCTCTTAAAACTGGTACTCTCAAAAATTAAAGAATATAACAAATTTACTTAAAGACAAATATAAAACCAACACTGTGTACAAAGGAGCTTATGTCAGGTTACAAAAGATCTATAGATATGAAATTAGAATATCAAAGTTGAGAGCCAATTATAATTTTATAACGATTTCTGACAACAAGTGTAAGGTAGCTTGGAAGGTCGTAAATTCAGAAGTGGGGATAGAGAGCAGCAAAAACATCATAGTTTTTGATGTTTTGGCCTATTTGATAAACTGGATGTTTTTTGAGGGTATCTATCCTAAGTGTCTGAAACTTATCATTACAATACCTGTTTAAAAAAAAATGAAATATTTACTCTCAAATTAATTATTGTCCAATATCACTAGTCCCAGTTATGTTAAAAGTTGTACAAGCTATAATTTAAATAGATTTCTGTCATGAAGTCAATATGGTTTTAGGAAAGGTCTTTCTACCATCAATGCTATGGAAAATATAGTGTCCTATTTGTTTCAAGGGTTTAAAGATATTTTACTCGTGCAATCTTGTTAGACCTAAGTAAAGCATTTGACATTGTGTCTCATGATACTCTTGTCACAAAACTGTAATTTTATGGTATTGTGCAAAATGAACTAGCCTAATAATCTATTAAGGTCATACTTGATGGATAGATATCAAATGGTTAAAACTGGTGAACAACAATCAAGTCTGCATAAAGTATTAAACGGGGTTCCCTAGGGCTCAGTACTTGGGCCATTTCTTTTTATCTAATGACCTCCCAAGTTTCTTATCCAGTAATTGTGTTTTGTATGCTGAATACACAAAATTGTTAAATATAGGAAAAGATCTTTTAAATCTATTGCTTGAAGACAGTGAAACCACATTTAAAAAAATCTTGCATATTGCGTGAAAATAATAAATTATTACTTAATAAAAATAAGACAGAAAGAATTCTTTTTGGGCTTAAAAACACTGAGAATAGAACTGTTAAACTCCTAGGAATAAATCTAAACTGCAAACTTAGTTGGAATGAACATTCAAATCAATTGTGTAAAAAATTGGCTAAAGTTATTTTCTTTTTAAGGAAACTAAAAACATGTACCAGTAAGGAACTTATTTTAAATGCTTATTACTCTTTTTTTCACTATCACTTATTATACGGTACAACTCTGGGGGAAACTCCTCTGGAGCTCAACAGGTTTTTATATGTCAAAAAAAGGCGATTAGATGTATTGTGGGAATTAGGGACATTGAATCATGTAGACTTCACTTTATTGATCTAAGTATTCTAACGTTACCCTGTGTGTACATGTTTCAGTCAATTATGTATGTTAAAGACCATTATGTAGAATTTAATTTAAGAAGTAATAAACATATATACAACACCTGAAATAAAATCCTTATTTATGAACAATTTGTGCGTCTAAGTAAGACAAAAAGAAGTTACATACATATCGGCATAAAGCTTTTTAACAAATTACCTCTAAATGTAAAGTATTTATCTGTAAATAGTTTTATATTAGTTCTAAGAAATGGATTAAAAAAAAAGCTTTTTATAGTTTTGGCGAATTCTACAATGTTTTATTAGATGAAATAATATTTTAGATGTAATATTTATATATCATCAATTATTCTTATATTTTACAATTTTTTATTATTTGTTATATTTTGTTAATTTTTATATTTAGATCAAAACACATTTGATAAACAACAAATTGTCTTACAACATCAAATTTACACTGAAGATAAATGTCTACTATTTTATTGATGTCATTGTGCTACCATTTAATTGACTTATGTGACAGAGCCTTTTGTAACTATATGTTATTTAACGGCAATAAACAAATTGAATCGAATTGAATGGTTGGAAATGACAAATAACGCAGTTATAGAACATCAAAAGTGGAACTTTTCTCACAATGAGTAGTAATATTTAATTGTTCTATGGGCATCACATGGAAGCATCGAAGGCAAAACGAAAAACACCCTTCAAGGTAGTACCAATCAGTAAAATTCAAATTCTGATTACGAATGCCTCTGGCCATTACTGCTTTATAGGAAATGCCACTTGGAAAAACAAACAAATATTGTAAATTCACCTATCTATAATTTCCTACTATCTTGCAAGACTTTTGCTACTGTCTACATTGACTTTTCAAAGGCATTTGACAGGGTGAACCATAGAGTTCTCCTAAACAAATTAAGAAACAGTGGAGTGGAAGGAAATCTTTTGGAGTAGTTCTCATACCTAAACAACAGGAAGCTCTTTGTTGGCTACGATTTGGCTCTTTAGGACGAATTCATTCTTTCTTCTGGAGTACCCCAGCATTCCCACTTGGGGCCTTATCCATTTTAACGTCTACACATCTGATTTGGTTGAGTACTTGTCCTCCAATGTCCTACTTTTTTGTGGATGACGAAGATATCTTGAGAGATTGAAAATGAGTATGACTGTGTTGCTGTGCAGAAGGACATATACAACTTAGTTGGTGTCGGGATAACTCCATCATTGTAAATGCCAGTAAGAGCTTCGTTATATCTTTCAACAGAAGGAGGTCTACTCGGGAGTTCCATTACAAGTTACTGGGAAACAACATCGAAATAGTGGATACCATTAGGGGTCTGGGGGTGCTTCTATCAGCTGATCTGTTGCAAGAAGATCAAATAAACTCTGTTTTGAGCCATGCTAATCGTCTTCTGAGTTTTGTGAGCAGATCTACAAAAGGTATACAGTAACCAACCTCCGAGCCCTCAAGTTCATATACTGCTCCCTTGTCAGGCAAGTTTTGGAGTTTTTGACCGTTGTGTGGTCACTCTTCTTGTGGGCCACAACAGGGCTCTTCAACAAATTCAAGACAAGTTTGTGAGAATTGTGGGAGTGAGGCATGGCCCTCATTACTGAGATGTGCTGGTCGAAGAAATAGCATCAGACATGGGCTTGATGTCACTTGAAGCTAGAAGAACGATCCAGGCTGCCATGTTCCTATAAAGTTATTAAATGCTCTCATCGACTGCCCTCAACTGTTCAAAAAGGATCAACCTACCTTCAAGAACTAAGTCTCAGAAGCTTTTCTTGAGGATGCAACTGCATAAATTCTTCGGACAAAAAATCGCAATACCTAGGATGCAGAAAATCAGTTGCGAAATGCTCCAGATGTAAACGTCTTTAACATAAGGCTCCCTACTTTCAAAGTGGTTGTTGCGGAGTCGATCTTGGCATGATATAGAAGCACCTAGTGATATAACTTGCACAAACTGTTGTTTCTACTTCAAAGTATATTATTGTTATCGCATTACACAGTCTATTCTTTTGTATGATTTATAACTTGTTACCGTACTTTTCAGAATTTACTTTAATAACATTATTGTTTTTTGTTAATTCTGCTTCAAAACTGTGATACTTACATGGGAGCTGTGTGCTTGTTTATTACTTTTTTTTTGTTTATACACTTAGGTATTATATTTATATTTTTTCTGTTTATGTCTTGTATAAATTATGGTGTTTTTGTTTTATAGTTTGTAAGGCATTCACACTGCTAATGTAAAGACTGCATGAAGTTTAAAAAATGTGGTTAGTTTACAAGAGTACTGTAAGCTTTTTTTACTTACATTGTAAAATGATATATCACTACTTTTGAAAGTTTTTCTTATCGGGGACCTACATTATTAGAGAGAGAACATGCTTTATTTGACTTACTGTGAAAATTACATGGTATTATATGGTGATCGATTCTTATTTTCTGCCTTCCAAAAGTGAGCAATGTTTGCAAGAAGGAAGCCACTCTGTTTCTATCTACTGTTTGTTATTTGGCTATATAAGTAAGTAAATACCTACATACATATGTATCATAAGTATGAAAAGTTAATGAGGGCTCACATGATTTAAGCTTGAATTTAGGTACTGTCTCGAGGGATGTTTTTCTTTTGTGCACCACTGAAGCCCGCACTGATAAACGGGCATTTCTGATCGACATTTTTCTGACTTGAGACTACGTTAGAGTCATGTTTCGAAATATATCAATGTACCAAAATTAAATTGAATTAATGAAGTCCACATGGAATAATGGTTTTATAATCTTGTAGTAAACAATTTACTAGTTATTTCATCTTAGATGGATTATGAATCTTTTTTCTTACGATCATGAGATATTTATATGTAAATATTTACAACTTATTTTGTTTTGTTACAGTAACATGGCCACTCGTAAACTCAAATTCAAACCAAAGCCAGTAATTGGTGGTGGATCAGTTCGTAAGACAAAAGAGAAGGATGATGTACCAGAACTTGCAGCCAAGGCATCAATCATATCCGACAAAGAAGACTTAAGTGATAAAAACATTGAAAACAGTTCTATCACAGAAAACATCCATATAGAATCAAATAGTGAAGAAAAAGTTTTGAAAAAACTTAAAACAGATGATGGTTCCTGTGTAAGTCGTTTAGAAGATGTCCAACATGAGTCTAATACAAGTCAACATCAAGATTCTCAAAGTGGTGCACCCACATCTAGTCAGTGTATACCAAATAATATCACATTTGAACAACAAAGGCTTGTACCAACAGATCTGATTGTAGAGAGTGACCAGGTAACTACAGTCAGTTCCGATTGTAATGATAGTCACAAAACCAAACCACCACAGGCCGCAGAAGTTGAGACTGTAATAGTTATAAACGATTCTCTGCCTGCCAAAGATACTGGAAACTGCACTAAATCATCTAAACCTGATTCTGTTAAAGGCTTGCCACGTTTTGGACGATCTCGTTGTAAACCTATTTTGACCAATCCTGGACTCAGAAAGAAAAATGATGTTAAGACATCTACTGAAAATGTTTCAGTCTCTCTAAATAATGGTTTTATCAAATCAATGGATGGTAATCCAATTGTGTCCAAAAATGAACAATCATCAAGTGGAAATGTTTCAGTTATAGCTGAAGATAATGTTGATGTATCTGGTGTAAATAGTTTAAAACCTTGTGAAAGTGTTTCAGTTATACCACAAGTAAGAACAGAATCTGTTATTAAAAATCTAAGAACAGAACTAACTAAAAATGGTTCTGTAGTGAATGAAATAAAAGATAATATTTCTTCAATAGAGTCTAATGTTGTAGTTGATGTGAAAGAAAGTAATAAAATAGTTCCTCCTCAGATATCTTTGAGTAAAGATTGTGAAACTGTGAGTGTTGAAAGTGAAAGTGGGTGTAAGTCATCATTTCATATTCTACCAAATATTTCTAGCAAAGGTGGAAATTCAGTTGTAAAAAAACAGATTGTATCAGCGCAAACTGAGTTAAACAGTATTAGTGAAAACAGTGTAATAGTAATAAACTTAAGTAATACAGCACTGAGCTCTGACTGTTCATTAAATAAGTCAGAACAAGAGAGTGAAATGAAAGTAGATCTGCCAAACACAAATAATATATCTCATAAACTTCCATTGTCTCCTCTTAAACCGATATCTAAAGTTCTTGTACCCAAACCAAGTCCTAGAATTTCTGACATCGCTCAAAGAAGAATTAGTTTTCAGGGAAGTGATTCTGAGGACGAATCAAAGAGGAAACCCTCTCAGTCATCTTGTGATATTACTAAAACTTATACCAAAGAAAAAAAAGAAAAGGTTTTAAAAAAAGAGAGGTAAGTTTTAAACAATTTTCAAAGGATATATTTTGGTGACAATGAAAGATGTAATTTTCCTAAATAAGAAATAGTTAATGTTGAGTTGTCAGTATTGCCCTTCTGAGACATTTTACATAATACTGTGTGTTTTCTAAAATTGTCTGGAAGATAATTATTTTTATTAAGAGTGATTATGTAAATATAACCTCAAAAAACTTTTCATACTTTAACAAGTTAGAGCTATACATACAAGATGATAAAATTCTCAGTCTATTTATTGGTATATAAGTTAACACGTTCGCTGCTAAAAATTAAGTAATGTATGTTGCTAGAGGCTAATTTTTTTTTATTAGTATTCACTTACCAATTTAGTTGTTGTGACACGGGTTGGTACAGAAAGGTCATCAAACACCAAAAGAGCCGAATTTCGCCATTTTGAAAACGTGCAGTAGATCTACCGCACACGCTCCTGGGGCCAGTCTCTCTTCGAAGCGCGCACCGTTTTCCTTATTGTTTTTGAAAAACAGACCACTAACGATTGTTTATAATAATACTGGGAACAAATCACTTAGTATAACTAAAAATATATTGATAAAAAACACTAAAAAACTACTATTAACAACCCAACCATCCTCCCCAAGGTACGCTTCATTAGTCATGGAATTGGTCAAAACAATGTGGGACACACAACCCAGGCTGTCCATCACATTCTAAACACTGCCACATCACGTATTTCTTTCTGCCATTTGCATAGCAAACTCTGCACCTCTTTTGTTTACTTCTCTTTCCACAAGCCACTTTTTCTGTAATCCGTGAGGGTACATGGGGGGACGCGGCGGCGCTTCAGAGGTCGAGGAGGCTCGGGAACGTCCGGGAGTAGCTTGTCAATAACCCTCCAGACGGAAGTCGTACAATGGCATTTTGTTTTCTCCACTTGATGTGCGAACTTCGTTATAGAGATAGTGTGCATTCACTAACATCATCTGAATTACGTGGACAAAAATCTTTTTATACCACCGCAGTGTTTTCCTTTTCGCAAGGATAATATGACAATCATTTGGTCACACTGCGGTCCACGCCTTTCATAAAATGGTTGTATTGAACAATTGGTAGTGGTTTTAGTCTCTCCAAAACCACCTCGATTAATTGAATTCACCAATGTCATTTTCAAATTCAGTGGATATGTAAGAGACAACGCGTTTGTCTTTCCATTTGGCGACAACAACACTTTCGGCGTAGCGGGCGATGGTTTCACCCTTTTCAGGGTTGCCCGATTTGACTTCAGGAGATACGTATTTTCTGTCCAGCCGAAGAGTTTTTCCAGTGCAATATGTATTCCTACGGAGCAGGCTTGAGGCAAGAGTAAAACTATTATAATAATTATCCATAAATAAACTGTGGCCACAATTGAGTTTCCCTTGCATCAGCTTCAATACAACATTGGCTGCATGCCCCCTTACCACCGTTAATCATCTAAAACTCCGCAATACATAAAAAAACGAAGTATTAGGCCATGGGGGTCACACAAACTGTACAGTTTGATGCCGTACTTATGGCGTTTCCCTTTTATATTTTGCCTAAAGTACAACCGTACCCCTCCATAAAACCATTCCCTCGTCAATGCACAACTTTTTTTTGAGGATAATAAATTGAGTCCATTTTATTGTTGAAGTAGTCAATTAGAAACTGTACTTTAGAAAGCTCTGTTGTTTGGGTTAGGGTACCTTTCAAAATTAATGCATCGCAAAATAAGCATGAATTTGTCCCTGGCCATGAATTTGGGGAAGCACGTTGAAAACAGCTTACAAAGTTTTCCAATAGTCTTGTATTCGGGGTAATTGTAATATTCCCATGTGCAGCAATAGGCCAATAAAACATTTGAGATCCTCCACGGTAATGTCTTTCCATTTATGGATTCGTGAGCCTGGGGTTGTAGTAGGTCCACAGAATAACTCCAACGCGTATCTATTCGTAGTAGCCACAATGCCCTCCAAAAAAATCACATCCACCAGCAACAAGAAAAAAATTGATTGGGGGTAATCTCATTAGGCAAAGGGACTAAAAACTTTTCCTCTTTTGTAAACGGTACATCTTTCATACCTATAGTTTGAGGACTCCATTGTGGTGGTCTTACGTCATAGTCTGGGTCTTCGACCTCTGACTCATCAGTCTCGTATTGTTCATCGTCGAGGTCCGGAGCATAACCAGGGACACCAGGGTCGTCTTCATAATCAGAATCACTATTAGCCACAAACTGACGTCTATTCTGGATTCCACTAGTTTCCAGGAGGCAAATCCATGTCTATTGTATTATAAGAATAACACTAAACACACAACAAAAACGGTAAAATTTGAAGTAGTCTAAAAACTAACCACAAAACGCTAACTGAGAACGGCGACCACAAAAACGCGGGAAAAGTATATCCCCACGAGCGGCAAAACGGACAACCATACACGACGAGTGCTGAGAGCACACTGACTGGGTTTCTAAACAATGGCGCTGTGCAGTAGATCTACGTCATGCGCGCCTGGCGCGAGGCAGCCGTGCAGTAGATCTACCGCAACCGCATTGAACGTGTTAAAGATGTGTTAGTTATAAAGAAGGAATTACATAATTTTCATCCTGGTTGATTCAGATTGGGTAACATTTATTTACAGCTATCCAATTGCTATAGAGTGTATTTTAAGATATACCCTAGTGAAATATCAGAAAGTAATTGTGCTGCTTTTGTACTTAATGCGTTATGATATTTTAGACACAATCTCTTAGCACAGTGGAGCCATGTAGATTTCAGTTGATGCCATGTAGAAAACTCGGTTACTCCACTGTGCTTAGAGATCGTGTCTAAAACTTCATAGTGCACTCAGTTGTGCATCTGATGAAACAATAAGAATACCTCTTTACCTAGATGACACTATATTTTGTAGTCTAGGTGTCTCTGATGTCGAAACATTGTAAACAGTTCATTTGAGCTTCTTTCTTGCCTACTTTTTTGAATCTTCATAAGAACATGACTTCAGATTCCAGAAGTCAAGTCTGTGACAGTATCAGATTTCATATGCTGCACTCAAGGGAAGTGAATTGGAGCTAAACTCAACATTCACAGTGTGTTAGTTCATCAGTAAAGATTTATTTGAACTAAATTTGAACGCTTCCAAATTTTGTATGTAAAATTTGCCATTTGGAGTGAAACATAATTTTTGCTATGTAATTTTATTTTGAACTTGATATTGCTAAATTGTTATATAAACTATTATTCCATTGCTACACATTAACAGTGTTATAAACATTTTCAGGTGTTTTCAATTAAAATAATTAATGTTCAAACTTAAAATTATAAAATAAACTAAACCTAATATGTTGTACATTTTCTGATACTAGGTAAAATGTTGAGCAATTTTAAATTTTTGAATTTTTTAAATACAATTTGTACCAATCCTGTTAGGCAAAGTTTCCCCCCAAAATATATAAAAAAAGTATTTTAACAACTTAAAAAAATAACTAAATATTTAAATAACATATATTTTAGTCATAAATTAAATGTGCATGCTAAATTTCACTCAAATTATACAATTTGTATGATCTTTATTACAATTTAAAATGCATTTGGTCAAAATGTAATAACTTAAATATGAAAATGTCTAGAGATATGTATTTTATATTTTATCAAGCACCTAAAGTGAAAAATATTAACATTTGAAGAGTCCACAGAAAGAATGGGATAAGTCACATTTTATAAAATTTTCAGGAGAAGAAACACAAACTTCCAAGACTAAAGTGAAAGGTTCCAATACCCAAAGATAGATGGAAAGTATGTTTTTCTGTTTAAAAAACACTTGTACTTATTTAAAAAATATTATTTTAACTTGGAGCTTAAAGTGCATTAAATGTAACAGATTGACACTTAGAACGATGTAAGTATTGTTTTGCAATGAAAGAACGGGGTTAGTCCATTACGGGTAGTAATACAAAAAACTAGCCAAAAAGCTGCTAAATTTTTTATTGACACAATTATTTATTTACATTTTAGTGGTTTTAGTAATGTTTTTATTACGTAATTTCTTGTGATCAATTCTGACACGTTTTTTTTTTTTTATGGGATCTTTTGCTTTCTTCTTGTCTTCAAAGGGCAAGTTAGAAAAATATGCCTTTGCATCTGGACCACAAAATTCTTTCAATACTTGCAAATCTTTATATTTCTCTGTCAATATGGAAATTCAATCTGCAAATAAAGTTAAAAATTAAAAATTGGAAAATATAACTTTGAATTGCCCCAAAAAGTTTTGTGGAAATATAACTTTATATGCTGGATCAGGCCAAAAGAATTAGTTTTCGCCCTGGGGTTGGAACTGATGATCGATGTCGTGGATTTCATTTGGATAACGATTCAAATTTACAGTAGTCCACACTCCATTGAAACTGTTCCTGTACTGGAACATGTTATCTTCTTTGTCAACCGAAGCTTCTCTAATTGGGCAGTTTTTGAATGGACATTTTGGTTTGTATCTGTCTTTAAGAAACTTTGTCCAGTCCCTTATAATGTTTTGTTCAACGGGGATCACCTTAAAAGGACATGGATTTTGTCTTGCTGTCATCAACGCATTTACCCAGTCTTCTGGCACTTCCGTAGTGGTTTTTTTTATTTATCAGACCTATGTTTTTGTCGCATTTCATATAAGAATAACCTCTGATTGGGAAGACATTTTGATACTGTCCAGTCTTTTGACTGTATGGACAACATGATGAAGATAGAGAAATAGTTTGTGGTTCTTATTTTGTCGTCTGCATGAGTCACGAAATATTGTGAGAGACCTCACCTCTTTTCCAAGAAATTCTTGTATATAGTTATCTAAAACACTAATCACTTTGTTAGCACCCTTATTAGCTATGTCTTCTGTGTACGTGTAAAAAATTGAATCACGATTAAACAGTTGATGTACATTGAAACTGAAGAATTATTATTAATTATAGTATTTCTTTCATCAGGGTTAATACGTTTAACCCTCCAGCTGGTATGAAACGAATTTTCCTCGCCGATTTGGCCACGAAATATTCGTCGCCAAAGTAGACATGTACAGTTATTGAAATTTTAGGCAATTAAGGTCATATAAATGATTTTTATTTGATATATTCTGGAACAGCATTAGCTATAGTACCGATTTACTGTTCTTACTTCGATTATTGTCTTCTTTGTTTACCGTAAAACATCATTCTCTATGGGCAGCTGACGTGAACGTAGTACGGGTCAACCACATTGTTGTGAAACTGTAAACAAGTGCCGGGTTTTGTGTTTTAGGTTACGAATCCAATAGTATTGTGGAAATTGTATTTTATAGTGTTTTAGTGTTGTTATTATTGTTTTTTTAGCTTTCTTAGGTTATAGATTTAGTATGGGTGAAAACTTTAGAGACCGATAAATTTAGTGACGCTGGGTGAAAAATGAAACTTTGTATATATTGTACATATGTAAATAAGGTAAGATTAAAATTTATTATTTTATTTTATTTTTGTTTTATTTGTCTTACTTATATAAGTAAAAATGCAGTCATGAGATTATGTTTACCCACGAAAAATAGTATTTATTTAGAAATCTACGCATTTTTGAAAATAAGTAAATACGCGTGATTTTTCATACAAAGCCCTGTAACACGTTTTGAGGTAAAAGTTACAATAATTATATATTTTTGGAATCAGGACAAAATTTTGAATAAGTTATACATTTACAGTTTTGATGTAAAGCTTATTGCTAAGCAGTTACACAACGGAATATGTACAAAAATAATGTCCAAAAATATGTTTTCTTACATTTTGTAAAGAAAACAAAAATATTTTTCCATGGAAGCAATAAGATATTGTTATTATAATGCTCTCCATATAGTTGTGAATACATTGACATATAATAGTTTATATTTGGACTAACAGGTTATGAAATGTGATACATTATAAGAAACGTCTGCAAGGCTGTTAAAATAGAGCCACCAGTACAGAGTGACACCATTGCCAGTTCTAGGGTTAAAACATTGACACATTGAGAATTTGCAATCATTGCCTAGTTCTAAGGACATTGCCCTAATTTGTTTGCTTACACTACTCATTCTGCCATGAGCTTTCCTCTTCTTTGATGACTTCTTGGTTGATGCCTTTTCGTTCTCATCGGACGAACTACTCATGACAAAATACACACCCAACCAGTGTACAATACACACACAATTCACAAATATTTTATCTTCACCAAACACTGATAATACAAGGACATAAAGGCCACTGACATAACCTCTCCTAACTAGCTGAAGTTTGCGCCAATACTGACAGACAATGAAGCTGACTGAGCTCACGATGCTCAAGTCTGGACTTGCTCCGTTTTTTTCCAAGTAGCTGCGTACTAGTCTCGTTCTTTCCGTGCATGGCAAAATTTATAACCTCTATATCTATGGGACTAGCCCCGTTTCTTGCAAGTAAATATTCAATCAGCGTGTAGTATTTTCACGTGGCTACCGGAATGCAGTATAATCTCATTTTTCGAAAAAATGGACTTACTCCGTTCTTTCCGTGGACTCTTCATTTGTAAGAAATAGGCATTTTCATGCTGTAGTTGGTTTTTTCATGTCTACAAAATGATATGATATTTTAAAGTTTTTATCAGCTGTTGTTTGTAAAAAAATACTTGATATCATTACATCAGTAATGCATTTTTGATTATGATAATTAATAGTTGATATTTCAAGAAAAAATTTTGAATTACCAGACACTTTAGTGAAAGTTACAGTGACAAAACAACTTTACTTCATTATAAGAGAGTTGTATATAATTGGAAAACTATAAGTTATTAGTAAAGAACCTGTTAGGATATGTGTTAATACTGATTAATCAACGGGACTGAAAAGGAATTTTGACGTAAATCTTATTGGGTAAAATATTAAAATGGTTAAACACGAAAAAAGTTATACATCCATTTAACCTACACTTTAAATTTATTTCACCATTGTTCTGCATTTTTGTTCTGAGATAGTGCCAATATTTACTTAAGGGAATTTTTACATGAACGGTTTTGTATTTTTGGGGTTCCAGTATTATATTTCCTCTGAATTAATTTTAGTACAGATGTGGGATAAAGTAAAATAAATAATAATAAATTCTACATAAATGTAACAGGAAATATTATTTGTTAACTTGACTTGTAAAATATTAGTATAGTGAAAGGTTTTACTGTAAATAATTTATAAACTTTTTATCCCTGAAAATAATATTTATTACTAGTGTTAAAAAGTAACCTAATTATTTTCAGTCACCAAATGATTTAAATGTAGGATTTATTCACTTTTCCTCTGTTTATAGCAAGCGAAGACGTTCACAAGGTTCGACTTATTCAAAAATGGGTCAAGAAACAATGGAGAAGCTCAATAAAAGATTTGGAAAACACCAATCTCCCGATAAGACAAAATTGACTATGTTAGATTTTATATTCTACAATCCAAAGAACAATCCAATGACCGAGTAAGTAAACTCATGGTTCGTTGTTATAACTTATTTAGTCTAGTATATATTTAAAAAATAACTTACTAATAAATATACTTTTTTATTAACTTACTAAGGTAGTATATATTAAGGCCTCTGCAGGCTTGGTAGCAGCAATTAATTTTGGTGAAAGAGTTTAGTTATACCATAATAACTTTTTTAAATAAACAATTTCTAAGTATATATGTAGTATTTTTTATAATTAATCATGTTTTTTACACATAAGCCTGTCATATTTTTGTTCTGTGTCAAGATTCATAGTTCACAACACTGAATTTTGTAAGAATCATCATACTGTTCAAATTGTACTTAGTGGTATTTACATGGTCCACTGTTCTTTCTTTAGTAATTTACTAAAGTATAAAAAACCTTGAAACAATTTTTTAAAGCATAAAAAGATTAAACAAAACATTGTTCACATGTACATCACCATTTTTTGAATTATATTTAGAATCACTCAACAAAACCTTAAACCTTAAGAATTATGCATTCATAATCACCTTATCAAGTTTTCACAAACAATCATCATACAGGGTATAAAAAATTCCCGCATGGGCCTGATAATTCCCGAACAATTACAGGTAAAGCAATAAAACTTGGTACTTCATTACTGCACCTATAAATGTACTTCTTGAAGTAACTACCGTATTTTTGTCATCTCAGGGGGAGGTCCGCAAGGAGACTTAAATGAGAGCATAAGTCGAGTAGTTCGTCAAATTAAAGGCCTTTATTAGTAAAAATGCCACAAATTCAACCTCAAAGGGTTCACTCTTTAAAAAATTATGCTGCTTTAAAGTTTGAGACATTACAATGTAGGTCCTGTTCTAGGTGGTTTAATATTCTTATCTGGACTAAGTTGTGAAAGTTAAATTTAGCAAATGAATACTGGACTTATGAAATAGTTTTTAAGGTAGTTAGTGACTTCACATCCAATGGAGGATGGTCTACAAGGAGTTTAAAAAATTTAATGAAAGCATAGCTCAAGATGTACATTGTTTTAAAGTGTAATGTAAGATTAGTACATCAAATGAAGTCCAAATCCCAACCTAAAAATAAGAATTTTCTATTATACTAACTGATTCCAAGTTTTTCCCTTTAGCATTCATCTATGCTAAAACCCCCTTTATAATGATGTATACCTTGAGCTAAGCTAAAAACCCCTTGTAGACCATTCTCATTGGATGTCTACTACCTTAAAAACTATTTCTTAAGTCCAGTATTCATTTACCAAATTTAACTTTCGCAACACGAGCCAAGACAAGAATATCAAACTATCTAGAACAGGAACTATATGATAAATGTTTCAAACTTCAAAACAGCGTAATATTTTAAAGAGTGAACCCTTTGAGGTTGGATTTGCAGCATTTTACTCTACTAATAAAGACCTTTAATTTTATGTACTACTCGACCTATGCTCTCATTTAAGATTTTCTTCTGACTTCTTGCTGGCCATACCCTTGACATGACAAAAAAATGTTAGTTACTTCAAAAAGTACATTTATAGATGCAGTATGATGTACCAAGTTTTATTGCTTTACCTTTAATCGTTCATGAGTTACCAAGCCAGTGCAGGAATTTCTTTACACCTTGTATGTATTGTAAACAAACTATTAGATAATACAGTGTACTGCTAAGATGCTTACTATTGACAAGTGAAACAAAAATAAGATTAGTCACATTCATAAAAATAAAATAATTTTGTTAGTTGTTGCATTTAAAAACTTGTCAGTAATATCGCAATGACATTTAGTGGAAATACAACAAACTAATTGAACAGTTGAATATTAAATGCAGACAATGTAGCCAGCACATGTGTCCCCTTTCACACTGAAAGCCTTACTCACTAGATAAGTCAATGTTGTTCTAAGGATCAGACTGGTACTTGGTACCTTTATACCTCTGTTTGTATCGAAGATATTCATAAGATGTGATCATTAATCTCCTGATAAGACCAATATTACTTATACTTTACAATCTAAAGTTTACTCTTTTAATTTGTGGCAGAATAATGTTGAATAAGTCAGTTTCTAAGTGCTATTGATATTACACTCTGTTAATAATCAGAATTATGTTACCTGTCATTTAAGGCTACTTAAAACTAATACAGCACTTTAAAATGTAAATAGTTTTTATTTCACAAGTGTACTTCATAGCTCAGGTATTTTTAGTTGATAGGAAGGTGATTTATGACACATTTTGGTGTAGTAATATAAATGTGAGCATGTGCTGTTAGGTGCCTTATGTGTGTATAGGTTTAATTTTAAGTTATGTACAACATTTTAGTAGTTGTATTTCTTAATTTTACTCTTTCCAATTGCAACAAATAAAATAACATTTATATAATAAGGACAAAATATGTATAAACTAGGACTTCATATGTTATTAGCAACATGAGAGTTTATAATATTAGTGACTGTAGGGTGTAACATTTTGACAATTTCATTTTTCTGTTCATTATTTTACTCTATTTTTTAACATTTTGAAGACCCATTTCCAATGTATCAGAAGTATGGTATAAATGATTTACATTTATTCCATAGTAAATTTGATCATAATGTTCACATAATGTAATATATAGGTAAGTAACCAAAATAAGGATATATCATGGTTTTATCAGTAATATTTAACTTGAAGTTTGTGTACTGTATGTCTATGTTTATGCCCGACCTGTGTCTGTAAACTGACAAAAACTAGGTTGGATTTATTTATTTATATTTTACCTTTGAAGACTAAGCAAAGGTTAGTAACTGTTTCTTCCAGTAGAACCTACCTATCAAAAACCGATGTGTCACTAAAATCTGGGCAACCTTACGAATGTCCAGGAGGAGTACATCACTAACCGCAAATGTCGAGATTCTGGAGTACAAGGGCAAGGGTGGTTGATAGGTCTATTCTACTGTGGGAGATGGCTGTTTGAGTTTGGTGGGGTTTGTTCCCTAACTATCAGAGGTTCTTGCTAGCCTCAACAAGGGTGTGCCACATGTATGCACACCCTGCTTTGACTGGACAGGCTTCTTCAGAGCTGGCCTTCCCTTCTTCCGGGAGGACATGACTTTGAGATTAGTGCACTAATTCTTCATCATGGATCTCGATAGGAGGTGGCCCTTACCCCCTAACCCTATTCCTATAGCAGTGGATCGGGTTTTCTCCTGTTTAATAACCAGTTTAATAAATGTTTAATAAACAGTAGATAGTGCTATTGGAGTTAATGGTTCGATCTTCAGCGACACTGAATGTTACCAAGATGAAGAATGGCATTGAGTCAGAATATGCAAGTCAGCATCTTCCCAAAGGCGATCTTGTCGCATGTACAACAGTATTTATGTGTGGTGTATTCAATATTCCCATGTAGATAGTAGCTGTTAAATGAATCTTTGCCAGTCAGAGCGTAAAAAAGCAATTTTGTACACGACAATCGTTTATTTCTTCTTCGTATAGCTGAACCATGAAATTGGTGATACCTTTCCTGCATATTTTTTTAGCTAACCGTGCAAGGTGTGGATTCGAGATGATAACAAAACATTGGAGTAGAGGGTCCTGGTTGATAGATGATAAGAACATCACATTGGCTTGTTTTTTTCACTCATTCTTTTTTGGAAGTTGACTTAGGTCAGCTTAATCTCCTGGGGGCACAAAGATTCAAAACTAACTCTGCTTGTTGTAAATATGATAATTGTGTATCCATGCAAAAGGTTTTCAGCTGGTTGTTTAACAACTTGAAAAACTAATTAATTTATATCATGCACTTGAATATATATATATATATATATATATATATATATATATATATATATATATATATATATATATATTATCCGAACAGCCATTATATACTAGCCTATTTGGCAAAAATATAATTGTATTAATTCCAGTGTTCATTGCATACTATTGTATCTATACTGTTACAGAAAAACAGATAATGCATCAAGTGGGAAAAAGAAGAAAGATAAGGAAGAAGTAATTGGGTAAGGATTTCAATTTAGTTTGCTCACTCTTACATTAAAGTTTAAAAGATATTTTTATATAAGTTCTAATTTGGTTATCACAAGTAACTTATAAAATTGTAGTATTTTCGGGTCCTGCATGATAGTTTTTGTCTACAAGACTCTCTAAGAATATTTCCTACTATAAATGTTGTTCTATTGACATTGAATTTTCTATCTCCTCTTATTTTTCTGTGTTCTAATTTTCTGAATAAAATGTTTTCATACTTGTTTACAATACAATTTGCACTTGTTTACAACAGACATAGGGTATAAATTTTGACTACAATATCATTCCAATTTTTGAAGGTCAGATATTGGTACGGTATATAAATCTATAATATGAGCACAAGAATTTTGTCTGTTCGGATAGAGTAAAAGAATAAAAAAGTAGATACAGTAGGATTTTTTTTTCAGTTTTTATGTCAAATAAAAATGCCAAATATCTTCATCCTTTTATATTTTTAAATTATTAAAATAACTAAATGTATGTTATAGTATTTTTGACTATTAACTAAAAATACATTTTAACACTCAAATTGGTTGGTATTTACATAAATAATATAAACTTTATTCAAAGTCCATACCTAATACTTTATGAAATGAAATTTCCTTAATTTTAATATACATTTCAGGCATTTTATCACATTTTTAACCTGTTAAAATAGTCTTTACTCCATTGGCTTAGATATTTGAAGTCTATTAGGGGCCCCTGCAATATCAATTAAAAATTTAAACATTCTATTTAAATCATTCTAGTTTTAGTTAGAAGCATTGTAACTAATTTTGATTTTCATCTTCTTCTCAAGAATGAAATGATCTAGATAATACTTTTTTAATACCTATTTTAAGTATTTGTCTCTATATATACTAATTATATTTATTTGTGTTATATTGATGTTTTATTCGATTTTTTGTGTGAAAACTACACTCTTACTATGTGATTTCTAAACTCTGACAAATGAACTACAATTTATAAAATGTTGGTACTGGGCAGCATTTTGTTTGTACATATAATGCCATGTTTTTTTTTTTAATTTTAGAATAATATATTATACTTGGCTTTTATTTAGAATTATATGGCCTTTATCATGGTATATAGAAAAGCAATCTGAAAAATACTGTATACACTCAAATTTGGTTAAAACTTAACTTTTTATAAAAAGTTAAAAAAAACTTTTTTATAAATACTGACATTTTAATATTTCTATAAAGCAAATTTATTTTGTAACAATATGTATCATATTCTGGATTTAATAAAAAAATTACAACAGCTTTTCTCCCAAAAGCTTACAAATATGCAAAAAAACAGCTTGGAACTTAATGCATATGCCTTGGGAAAATACCTGTGGCACTCAAAGGGTTAAGCACTTATAGCTTTTGATTAACTTAGTAATGCCTTTTTCAAAAAATTCTGCTGCCTGCACCCTAACCAGCTAGTGTCAGCTTCTTTCATCGTCTTCATCAAATCGCTGAGAGTCAAGCCAGCGATTCAGAAATTTATCTGAAAGCTCAGAGATTTTGAAACATTGATCTTATCAACAAATTCATCACTCACCACTAAATGGGCTGCCAGTCCTTTCTTGTTGTGGATGTTTGTTTGTCCACTTTTAAACAAATGAACCCATTCACGTATATTTCCTTCACTCATAACGTTTGGCTCATAAACAGCACGAATTTTTCTATGAATAGCTGCCGCTGAATTTTGTTTTGATGTAGAAATCCTAATTACAGCACACACTTTGCATTTGGTGGAAAACCCAATTGTGGTACAAATTTTGCAAAGTTTTAAAATATGAAAGCGTGCTTCTACGGTCTTGTAACTGTCACAACTAGAGTCTGACTTGCTCTGCATGCCAGTGTGTGGGAAAGTGCTACCCCTATTACTAGCAGTGCTGTAAGAAAATGTTATACTCTAATAGCTACAAGAGGAATCAGAAAAAGAAGATATTTCAATCTTAGATGAAAATTCTTCTGGCGACTCTAAGGTTGACGAGATCATAAACAGTGACCATAATAGTGAGAGTGAACAATCATAAGTAGAAGATACAGTGGAAGAAAATGGTGACATCATTCTTACTATATTCATTGTGACAATATAACCAGTTTGAATATTCATAAGCCCAGACAGAGAAGATGCAGAGCTTGTAGAAGCATTGTCCTTCATCCACCTGGAGTGATTGGGGGAGCTAGGAACGCTTTTCAAACGGATTTGGAAGTATGAAACCTTATTTCCCTATTCAGGTTTTAGAGGAAAACACAGTCAATGAGTTTGAAACTGAAAATGAAAGAACTATAATAGAGACTAATAAAAAATAATTAAGAACTATCATCAGAGATAGTGAACAGAATTCAAAGGTCTGTACACAGCAGTCTTTTTGCACTTAAAGAGAACTATGTGGTTGTCTTCTAGATACCAAAGAGATATTGGAATGCCAACCTGATTAAAAAAAAAATACATAGAAGCAAGTAACAAACAAAATATAAGAAACTAATATTAAAAGTAAAACATTTACAGCGGGTGAGCATCGCGCTCACCTTTCGATCATCAGCGTCATCCATATAACCTCAACCAACCCCGAATTAACATTTTTGGATAAAAAAATTTGTGTATAAATTAGGTTTGTGCTTTTGTAATATTGCAGTTTTAAGAATAGGCTGTTACAGGGAAGCTCTGGATGAGACACTGGCAGAGCAACAAGTAGATGATGTAGAAGCCCCCTCAGCACCATCTGCAATACCAGTACCTCAGCTGAAAGTCGGTCCTGATGGTCAAATCATCCTGGACCCCAAGAGTTTGGTGAGTCATTTCACACTCTTAGAGTTAGTTATTTATCGCATGATGAATTTTGTATACTGGGAGGAAGTAATACTGATTCTTGATTCATCCGTAGCTCAAGTCATATCAAAATCAAGGATTTTGATCACCCAGCTCTCAAGAATCTCAGTGTAAATAACATAAAAATATAAACATATAAAAAAACGTATAAATATTGATGTATAGGGTTTGGTCTCCTCTCTTTAGTGACTTCTGGAAATGTAATATAATCTGAGATGACACAATAATTTTAGTCATCTTTCTTTTAGATCGCTCAAATGCAAAGTGGACACAGACCTCTCTGCTCTTGGAACCTTGTGATTTAGAGACCTTATGTTCTCCTTTGTTCTGTTTTTACAATAAATTCTTTCTCACTTGTATCTGCCTCAAACTTCTAACCTACACTCCGAGAAATAGGCTTACAATAGTAGGTGAAAATTTTAATTTCTGTTTGTACATCTGGGTCAGTATGTTCCATAGTGGGATTTTTATACTTACGTCTGGATCTGAAGAATTATAAGAATCTGGTTCATCCCACCACTCATGAGCAAGTAACAGTTAATGATCAGCTGAGTCGACCCGTAACATCCTGACAGTGTTCATACCAACATGTTATGGATAACAAACTGATCCCCAAATAATTTTAAATATTACCCCTACTATCCCAACCTTACTCTAGTTTCCAATTTTTATTGAGGAACTATTAAATATCTAACACTTACATTTAATACAGTGTTTGGAATATTCCATTGACTAATCAACACACAATACTATTACCTATATGTTGTTAACTTGATAAATACACAAGAAACAATTAACCACTTTTCTCTTCTAATCTTAAAGAACCAGATAACATCTAGCCATCACTTAAAATAATGCCCCCCAAAAAATTAAACTACGTAATAGAAACAAGGTCATCCATAAGAAGGAAAACATCCTGGATTCTCCAGACAAGGTCATCTACACTCCTCAATCCCGGTCTAATTTCCTACCCAACTCCTCTTACCCTGTACTGTGTGCGCTCATGATTAGCTTTGTAACAATTTTTCTATAATATAATAAAAAAATTGTATTGTGGACAATACACAAAACTCAAACTGACACAGCAGGAATAATCTTTTAAACTTATAGATACATTGATTGCAGTTCTAACAAAGATGCAAATATATCAGTTGAAGATTAGATAGGCCTAATCAGGTTAGCAGTTTAATACACTGTTTATTGAATTAGTCTTTGATGCTGAATGATGGCGGCATAAGCACAAGATCAATTCAATTCAACTTGCCTTGGAAAACAATGGACTGGTGTCTAAAAAACATTTTTTGTTTATTCTGATTGTCACAAATTGGTGGAATTTTACAAAACTTGTGATTAATAGATAACACTTTCAATGTTACCTAAATTTATTTAGATTTTCTCCTTGTGCTGCACCCTTCATTAGCATTGTTAGCATAATATTTTAAACTCATACAGAGTTTTTTACCTTGGCAAGTAATAACACATGGGTCTGCAACACACGGGAGGATATGACAAGAATTTTTAATTTAGTATCTAACTAAATTTAAAATTGTCTTGGGTTGGGCCAAATCCTTATTCTGAAATATATATAGGCAACAATTAAAATAGCAAATGAAAATTTAGTTGGTTTAAAAATTTTTTAGGTATAAGTTCATTTCCAGTTTAACACATTTACTGCGGATAACAAAATTACTGGCGACAGAAAATGCGGGAATGTTTTTGTTTTTTTACTTACCCAAAATGGAGTCAGGATAGCCGAAAGGGTTGTCCAAGGTATCCCGGAAGCTTCGTTGGCTGGAACGGGTGACATCATGTCCGTGCCGAGTCTGCTCGTCTTCCGCACCGGGTGCCGGTCCCCGTGGTGTATGTGCTCGCAGCGTACTAGGTTTCGGCACACACACTCGTGAATTACACGTAATACATGAATGACACGTAGATAGTACATCAATTACACGTAGATAGTACATCAATTACTCTTATATATTACATATTAGTTTCAAAAATATATAACATCAAAAACAGTTAACACTCCCCCCTCCCCGAGTAAAATTTAGAAAAAAAACTATATACATCCCCACCCACTGCCAAAGACTAAAAACTACTTATTTGTCCTCGTGATACTTATCAAAGCAACTTAGTTTACACAGACCTGGTTCGTCAGGGCACACTGCACAATAGTACACTGTTTCCTTACGTTTGACTTCTTGGTAGCAAACACGGCACCTCCGGGTAACTGACTTGCCGTTTCCCTTGCGCTTCGTTAGTTTGGAGAGACGATGCATGCTGTTGCACGTCGGTGTGATAAGCAGTGGGGCTTCCTTTGGAGGGAGCAGGTCTTCAAGAACACGAACTCGGAAGTCATACAGGCACAGTCTATCTGAGTTGTACATGTTGTACAGGTAAAAAGAATTTACTACAACAACCTGGCGAAAGTGCAAAAAAAATTTCTTGTGCCATCGCAGGGTCTTGTGCTCACAGGGGTAATAAGATACCATTTGGTCCAAGCGGTCAGTCCCCTTCATGTGAAAGTTGTAGTACATGATTGGTTTTGGCAGCGTTCATTTTTGGTTTCTCCTGTTGGTGGTTTGGACCATCTCGTTCGTCATATTATGTGGAGATGTAGGTCACCATCCGCTTATCCCTCCATTTTCCAATCATGACACTTTGGGCATAGTTCGCTATTGTTTCACCTTTGCCCAATGCCTTTGCCTTTTACTGCTGGAGGTGTATGGAGTCTGTCGATGCGTAGGGTACTGGTAGTGTAGGTTGAGTGACGTAGAAGTTTGGATGATAAGACAAAACTATTATCCATGAACAGGGAATGGCCTTTCCCCAGGAAGTCACTCATCAGCTTCATGACGACTTTGACGGTATGACCTTTGCCACTACAAAAGTCATGGCTCCCAGTGTAAACATGGAAGCGCAGTATGAGTCCCTCGGGATTTTTTTTTTTGTTCTCTTAGGACAAGAAGCTTAAAAATTGCACTTAGTCCTGTAAGAACCTTTGCGCTGCTTCCGGAGTGATAGGATATTCAGGATGGGTAAGGTTATGGAGTAGGGGCCGCCTCCTATCGAGATCCATGAGGAAGAATTAGGGCACTACATCTCAAAGTCATCCTGGAAGAAGAAGGGGAGGCCAGCTCTGAACGAGCCTCTACAGTCAAAGTAGGCAGGGGGTGGCACACCCTTGTTGAGGTTAACAAGAACCTCTGCTCGAGGTAAGGGGAACAAACCCCACCAACCAACAGTCATCTTCCACAGTAGATTAGACCTATCGAATTGCCCATGAACCCCAGAATCTCAACATTTGCAGTTAGTGATGTGCCGCTACTGGACATCCATAAGGTGGCCCAGATTGAAGTGGCACATCGGTTTTTGCTGTGCCCAGTGGTGGGTTCAACTGGTAGGTATAAACCAGCCAGAAGTGATCCCTACTGGGTAGGAAAAAACTGCGTAGGGTGCTGGTAGTGTAGGTTGAGTGACGTAGAAGTTGGGATGATAAGACAAAACTATTATCCATGAACAGGGAATGGCCTTTCCCCAGGAAGTCACTCATCAGCTTCATGACGACTTTGATGGTATGACCTTTGCCACTACATAAGTCATGGCTCCCAGTGTAAACATGGAAGTGCAGCATGAGTCCCTCGGGTTCATTCAGGGAATAAATTTTGATTCCATATTTATGGCGCTTGCCCTTTACGTACTGGCGGAAGACCAGTCTGCCATGCCACAGTACCATCTCTTCGTCGATTGTCAGTTCACGGTCGGGATAATAGATCTGTTGCATCTTATTGTTGAAATAATGAAACAATATTTTGAATTTTAAAAGACCAGTCGTTAGCAGGTTCGGGGTCATCAGGGGTATCAACTCTTGAATAATACAGACATCTCAAAATAAATGCCAAGAAATCGATCTCGAGACATGTACTCCTTGAACATAGGAAAGTTCAACAACCGATAAGTTTTCCAATAGTCGTTCAAGCGATTCAGTCTTGACGTTGCTAGTCAACAGTAGAAGGCCTAAGATTGTTCTTAGTTCGGCCATCACTAAGTCCTTCCATTTGGTTATTCGAGACATGGGAGTAGTGGTGGGCCGCCACAAAATAGTACCAGGGCATACAGGTTGGTTTGTCTAATGATATTCTCTAAAAACACAGTGTCAAAAAGGAGATTGAACCAGTCAGTTGGTTTATTGTCAACTGGAATAGGAACGAGCAAGCCAGGTTAACCAGGGAACGGCAAGTCACGTAAACCAGCCATGTCGCTGGCCGTGCTGGCCCACTGGGGGTGGGGGATTGTCTTCATCAGATGAAAAATTATTGTCAATAACATTATCGTCTTCTTCCATTATGAGTACATACACTTACACAGACAGACACTATAATCCACTCACACAATATCGCAAAGCATACACAACAAACAAAAATTGCTAACCGGCGACGAACCGCACCAACTGACTCACCGAAACAGGCACACCTCGCTATGAGTGTTACAGCCTTCCCAGGTAACTGCTCAGCTCACACTGAGGCAATATGAAAGCAGCTGCCATATGCCGAGCTCGCCCGTCCACCGCCCGGCGCACCACGTTCGCATGACGAGCATGCTTGTGAATGTGTTAACCCCATATATCACACAGCATCAGCTAAACAACACCCAGTTTGGTAGGACTACTAGGGGTCGTGATGTTCAGAGCAACTTTTTCTAATTGTTCATTTTAATCTTACGGTCAAGCATATCTGTGTGATCTCTTTAACATTTTTATACCATAATATAAGTAATTAATCTCTGTAATATGTGTAAAGTATTTGAAGAATATTTTTTTAAAGAAATATATATGTAAAGGCTTCAATATTCATGCACTATGATTGGCAACACACAGTTGTAAGAGAACTTTTTTCAGAATAAGCACAATATTATTGTATTCTTGAGGTATTTTGTTATTCTGTAGTATGGTTATAATTTTTTGCAGGTTATTGAGACAACAGGCATGGAGAAGAGTAGAGCTGAGCTGGAAAACTCACAGGTTGTCCAGGAGACTGGAGCCACCCGTTACAACACCTACAGCAAGCGCAAAGCTAAAAGACATGAATGGACAGCTCGAGGTCACTATACAATGTATAAAAGATTTTTAGCAAATTTATTGATTACTATACCTCAAACCCGACTAAATACCTTGTGGAACCAATTCAATAAATGTAAAGTATTTGGAGCTAAAATAGAAAGGTTCCTGCCAAGAGTAAGTGCTCTCCCACTGAGATCAGTTGCTGTAGATGTAACAATTGTTCGTGCTAAGAGTAAGTGATCTTCCACTGAGGTCAGTTGCTGTAGATGTAACAATTGTTGATGCTAAGAGTAAGTGCTCTCCCACTGAGGTCAGTTGCTGTAGATGTAACAATTGTTCCTGCTAAGAGTAAGCGATCTCTCACTGAGGTCAGTTGCTGTAGATGTAATAATTGTTCCTGCTAAGAGTAAGCAAGCTCTCACTGAGGTCAGTTGCTGTAGATGTAGCAATTGTTCCTGCTAAGAGTAAGTGCTCTCCCGCTGAGGTCAGTTACTGTAGATGTAACAATGTCAATTAATTGTTCCTGCTAAGAGTAAGCGATCTCCCACTGAGGTCAGTTGCTGTAGATGTAGCAATTGTTCCTGCTAAGAGTAAGTGCTCTCCCGCTGAGATCAGTTACTGTAGATGTAACAATTGTTCCTGCTAAGAGTAAGTGCTCTCCCGCTGAGGTCAGTTGCTGTTGATGTAACAATTTTAACAAGGCAGTACTGCAGCTTGCCGATTCAACAACAGCTGTAACATATTGGAAATTTCTGCATGATATAGAACAAGGTAAGTAAGAGCAAACTGTTAGAAAGCTCAGACAATAATGATGAAATATCAACAATTGCTGCACAAATAGTACTAATGGATAAAAATGAGTCTTTGAAGAAATAACCACTTGAATTAGACTTGACACTGGCCAATGCAGAGAAATGAATTGAGAAGAATTAAAGAACAATACAGGAAAATTTGTTTCAAAAGTAGAACCTCTGTATTTTTTTTTTTTTTTTTTTCTTTGGGATATTGGGGTGGATTCCTAGATCCTCACACGTCAACCTGAGCTTATTGTGTGCCCCTTTGATGTTAGAGGGGTAAGCCTATCTTCGTGCCCTTAATTAGGCTAAGAAGCTTTTCCCCGATACTAGCATCTGGTTCGTTCGCCTGGTTGTTTATCACCGAAAAGAGCCCTTCTCCTTGCTCCCAGTCTCTCACAGTCCAGTATTATGTGTTTTTTGCAGTCTCTTCAGACTTATTGCAGAGTCTACACTCCGAGTCCTCATTTCGTAAACCTAGAGTGTTTAGGTGTTTCCTGAAAGTGGCCGTGTCCAGTGATCAAGGCAATCACTTGCTTAACCCGATCCCTCCCCAGCCCCATCAGCCATCTGGTGAATCCGGAGCTAGAATCGGCAAGCAGTCTTTTGCCGAGTGCTTGTCCTTGGTGACTCTGCCACCGCAAGCGGTGTGTCTTCCTGGACCATTTGTTTATACTTTGATAAGCGGCTGACTTGCTTATACCAAACTCGGTTCTGGACCGGTGTATGGCATGCTTGCTCCGCTTTTTTGGCAAGCCTGTCGGCGCATTCGTTGCCACCTATGCCTGTGTGGCCCGGTACCCAACCAAGACGCACACAGTTGCGTGATCCAAGCTTGCAGAGAGTGTTTAAAGCACTCCCACACAAGCTTGGATGAAATGCTGTTGGAGTCAAGAGCTTTAAGAGCTGCCTGACTGTCTGACATTATACAGATGTTCATTTCCTGGTACCTGCTGGTGAGGCCTAGGTTGGCACAGGCTAGGATACCATAGATTTCGGCTTGAAATATGGAGCAGTTCCGACCCAAACTGCCGCTAAGGGCAGTTCTAGGGGATTGACTAAACACTCCATATCCAGTTCTACCCTTAATAAGCGAGCCATCCGTGTACCAGACAAAGCTCTTTCTTATTGTTGGGATGTTATCTTGCGATTTTCCCACTCATCTCTGGAGTAGAAGTCAACAGAGAATGGCTTATTGAATACGAACTCCGTTCTCATTGTGTCGGAGACCATTTCGAGAATAGCGCTTGGGTTTACAGCTTCAGTGATGGCGCCATGGCTCGCGTTAGACGCGCCATTTCCTCCACAAGCCAGCAACCATCAGCCGATAAGCTGACTTACGCGCTTCAGCTTTTATATGAACATCAAGAGGTAGAAGTTCCTAAAGCCACCTCGAGGGTCGCTGAGGGACTGCTCCTGAATGCTCCGGTTACAAAGATTGTGCCAAGCCTTTGTAAGCTTTCAAGCTTGGCTTTGGCAGTTACCTGATTCACCTTTGTCCACCAGACTAATGAACCATAAGTGATTTGAGGCCTTACAACTGCTTTTTGTAAAGCCATAGTGCTATATGGGGTTTTACGCCCCATGAGATTCCTTGCAAGTCTCCTGGACGTCATGACGCGCCCACTTTGCTTTGTGCAGGATATTATTAAGATGATCATTCCACGTAAGCTTATGGTCTAGAGTCAGTCCTAAATATTTGACTGTCTTTGACCACTCCAGCTGAGTGGATGCGAGTTTCAGCCTAGAAAGAGACTCTAGGTTCTTTTTTCTAGTGAATGGTACAACTACTGTCTTAGAGGGATTTACTTTCAGTCCCTCTCCCTGACACCAGTTGTGTACATGTTGAAGGTTGGTATTCATGATATCAACAACAACATTTGTGTATTTTCCCTGTACCCATAAGGACTATGTCGTCTGCATATCCTTGGACATAGATTCCGTTGTTAGTAAGGTCCCTCAAGTAGACCATTCTACTACTAGATTCCACAATAGAGGTGACAGGATGCCTCCTTGAGGACATTCCCCTTGTGGGTGCGATCACAAGCGATACTTCATTGAGATCGGCCCTGATCCGTCTGGAGCACAGCATGGCCCTAAGCCACCGGCACAGAGCTGGCTCGAGGCCACGTCGCTGTGCTCCACTTACCATTGCAGTGAATTTGGGCATTGTCGAAAGCTCCTTCAATGTCTATGAAGGTGCACAATGCCCAATTCCTTGGCGGACAGGCTATCCTCAATCCTACTGACTAATTGGTGCAGTGCTGATTCACCAGGATTTGCCTTGCTGGTATGCATGTTGGTTGCGATGAAGGGGAGTGTCTGAGAGAACTCCCTTTCTCAGGTGCCTCTCCACCAGTCTTTCTAATGTTTTCAGTAGAAACGAAGATAAACTGATGGGACGAAAAAAGATTTAGGGACAGAGTAGTCCGCTCTCCCTTTTTTAGGGATGAAGACCACCCTGTTGAGACGCCAGACTTGTGGTATGTACCCATAGGCTAGGCTCGCCCTGAATAGTTCACATAGAAGGGTAAGGAGATTCTCCGGCCCTTGTTGAAGCAGGGCCGGAAAGATTCCATCCCCTCCTGCAGATTTGAAAGGGGCAAAATTTAGAAATTGCCCATTTGGCTTTTAGAGAGAGTGACAATCCTTCTGGCAATGGCCCAGCTACCACGACAAGCTCTTGGCCATGAGCCTGCCTCGTGATTACCAGACGTTCCAGTGTCGTCATTCTCAAAGATACAATCAGGGAAGTGAGTCTCAAGGAGAAGTTTGAGGCTATCCACTAGACCCGGAAGTGTGTTGACCTCCCTGGGACCTTAAAGATCCCAAGTGACCCGGTTGTGGACTTGAGGGCTAGCAAGCGTTGCAGTCTAGCTGCCGCGCTTAACTCATTTACCTTCTGTGTAAACTGCCTCCAGGAACTTTTGTTTTGCTTTTTTAATTGCTAGGCTGTATTCTGTTAGAGCTCTATGATAGGACTCCCAGATACGGCTCCTTTTGCATTGATTGTACAGCTTCCTGACATTAGCCCTTTTGCGAGCGAGGTCTGCAGTCCACCACTTACTATTGGTTCGACTCTTCCCCCGTCGCAATGGGCAATTGTCATGGAAGCTATTGATTTTAGCATTCTTCAGGTCAGAAGCTATCTTGATCTATGTCTGTGAAGCATCGCACCTTCCGCCTACCGATCCCAACTGTGACTGAAGGTCAGACTTATATCCCAACCAGTCAGTCCTCCTGGGATTACGATAGAGGACCTCTGCAGCCTCATCTTGCAAGTTAAAGAGGATATACCTGTGATCCGATAATGAGGCCTCTTCGCTTTACGTGCCACTTATCAACCATTCCAAGTATTCCTTGTGTGCAGATTGTTATGTCAATAACTTCTTGTCTAATTCGTGTTGCGAACGTAGGGCGGTTACCTTTATTACATATAAATAGGTCCCTACTTAGAAGAAATTGTAAAAGTGCCTCACCTCTAGGGTTAGTGTTGGTGCTGCCCCATCCAGCAGAGTGATGGGCAGAACCTCTGTATTGTACATGTATATATGAAACCCAGACAGATGGATAAGAAAATACATTTATATCAAGGAATGTAAAACACTATTTTAGAAAATTTTGGTAAATAGTCAAATCATTGCAATAAAAAAACTAAATCTAGACAATGCTGTGAATGAACTGCAATCTTTGGAAGCACTGAAATGCAAACTGACTTTTCATTTCTATGTCAAATATGTACTAAATGTAGAGATATCTCAGATAAAATCCTAACAAGATATTTCAGGGTTTAATAAGACGAGTAGCCCAAGGCAAATTTATTATTAATACCATACTGTAACTTTTCAACAAATCACTATAAAGACAATGCTAAGAAAGATAATACTTACTCACCTCAGAATAAAAGTAAATCCTTAATCAGGAATACAGAAAATCATTTCAGAACATCATTACAAATGTTATGTTTTATTTTAGACACATCTTTTTTGCTATAAAGTATGACTTTGGCATGTCTTTTCACCATGCATTTTTAGAATTTTTGTGCATACTCAACACGCGGAGAAGGGACAGAATTAGTTTTTAAAATGTTTTGTTTTAAATTTTGTATACTTCAATGTGAATTTATTCAAAATGAGTGATCTTGATTATAAGTAGCAATTCATTGCCTCTTATCACTCCAAACATAAGTTGAAGTCCAAGTGTTCTGAGCATGAGCTGTAGAGATCCTGCATTCTACAAAGCTCAGCACATAATGAGATCAGACTTCACCGTCATGATCGAACTCTTCCCCAAGCACTTCAGACATGAGTTAAAGCTTAAGTTTTGTATATTGTGTTGTAGAAACCGTGCAATTCTACAAAGCTCTGCACACAGTGGGATCAGATTTTGCCATCATGACCAAACTCTTCCCCAAGCGCTCCAGACACGAGTTGAAGCTCAAATTCAAACGTGAAGAAAGGATAAACCTCAACTTGGTGGACAAGGCAATGACCGCTCCAGCTGATTTTGATTTTACAAATTTAGAAGAGGAGTTGAGTGAGTATAGTTTGTCAAACTTTTCTATCCAGTAAGTTGAAATATAATAGGAGGCTATTTATGAAATGTTTTTATAACGTTCTCCAAGTTCTGTAACCTTTATAAATGAATAAAACTCAAATTATTTTGAAAAATAATATTATATTCAAAAATAAAAGGGAAACTGACAATGTGATAAAGTCAAATAAAGAAATAAGGAGGTGGCATAATGTCTGATGGCAACTTTGATGTTAGGAGGCAATAAACAAGTCCCAAATAATGGCATATTGGTTAAGAGTTAAATTCTACACCTGCTTCATAATGTGATAGAAGTGTGGACAAAGAAGTGAACAACCTTTCTCTCTCTCATTCTGCTCAATGATTTTTTAATTTCAAACAGAGCGAGAGAAACCTCTTTAAATATCTGCCAGAACTTACTGTACCTGCATGCAGATAGTTGGTGATTGGACGTTAACACCAGGCTTCCCGCAATGGCGATTTTTGGTGACTACCTGGGAGAAAACTAACCTACCTTGTATTGTTTATTTATTTAATCTTCCAACAGAATTACACCAGTAGTACAATTAAATAAGTTAAAAAAGAGTATGAACAATTAATAACACAAATAATATTTACTTATATAATTAAATAATAAACTGTTTAAAAATAAATAATCAACAAAACAATGAATAAGTAAAAAATATAAGTTAGTTAACAAACAATCAACAAAAGGGTAAAAAACAGGCAAAGACAATAATAGATAGTTAAATATTAAACAAGCAACAGTAATAAATTTGTGATGTGTATAAGAAACAAATAAATTTAACAAATAACCATTTGCAAAAATAACTAATGACTTAAAATTAGTAAAATAACTAAATAATTGTTAACTGTCTACTATCTCACCTGTTTGTAATTTAGTACTACCATTAATTTGTCAGTGTATATTGTGATTTATGTGTAAATTTGTTTCTAGTGTTTTATTTGTCAGTAACTCAATTACTACATTTACTAAACCACCTAATCTTCTAAAAAAGAAAATGTTCAGACATTGATAAAGGGACATGTAGAAGGCTTATCATGATTTGGTTTGTCTCATGATCTTTTATAAAATTTACAAAGAACTTTGTGCTGTATTGAGGTTTTTATTTCCAATTTTCAACAGTCATTATCATTGTTATTTACTAAACCTTTAGAGTCAGCTGGGATGGCATCTGTCCTGGCATACTAAAGTAGTCAATTAATGCTAATACCACTACATTAGGTGCTGCATGCGCAGGACACCTGCTCTCCCATTCGTTAATGCTGTTTGTTTTTTTTTTAGTTTTTTTTATTTATGTACTAGATAGTCAATTAACCTTATCAAAATATTTAGTTGGTCTAAAAGTATGTTTGATTGGTTTAAAATATTGGTATTTAATTTTCTAAAAAACACAACTTCAAACCAATCAATTAAGTGGGCTTGAAAAATTAACTGGAACAATGCCCAGAACGTAAGATTTATGCAAAATCTACTGGCCAGCCGGGTCTGTACAAGGGTCGCTACTCATAGGCAGCCTGAGTCAAATTCATTTGATGTCCAATAGTTAATTAACCAAAATGTTACTAGAATTTTTCATTAAAAAGTAACAGTCTTTTACTCACTATTTGTCATTGTATAAATATTTTGCTTTTGAAAAAAGAAGTAATTTGATCTATTTATTACACTACAATAAACGAAAATTTATACAAAACAAAATATGTCATAAATGCATTATTTGCAGCATAGGGCACTTTCTTAGTCAATGACCAATGATGATTTTATGCAAGGATCATAAAAGTGATATTTTATTTAAAACAAGTATTTTGTTTTAGGAGAAGAAAATGATCAAATAGAAAAAAAGAAGATTGCAAAGAAGATGGCGGCAGAAGCTGCAAAGAGAGAACGAGCATTAAAGAAGGAAGAAAAAGAAAAATCTAAAAACAAACAAAACAAGAACAACAATAAAAATAATAAAAATGTTATAAAAGGACAAGGTAAGAGAATTTTTTTACCAACTTTTTTTGTCTTTGTACAGAATTAAAAAAATAAGTCCCATGAGGATTGGGTTAACTAAAGAAGTTATAAGTATTGTTCTTGTCTTTTAGGTATATTTATGATTTTTTTATGATAGGTTCCTAGTTCATGGTTGCGGCTGTGTATGCAGTAAGTCCAACATGGTTGTGTGTGACTATATTTTTGATTATTCAGCAATGCATCACAATTCAATGATTTTCATGTAGGCTACAAGCCAGTGTTTAAAGATAAAAATATTTTGAAACATTTATTAGAAAACCATTTTAGAACTATTAGTGAAGGAAAATCTATGTTTTGTTTGATTCTGTATTCAATGAACAAAGGCTAAGAAACTATACATAAATTGTGACTCCTTTAGGGTTAAGCACTCCTCAGGATTAAAAAAAAATGTAAGTTTTATATGGAATCGTCTCCTTAGATTGAAGCCTCATGCTTTGTGAGATTACTTTAAGCTAAATAACCGACTAGTTCAGAATAGATTTCAACCAATATAAATGTTCATGCTCCTCTGGTCATATGTATAAACATCTAGTAGGAGATCAATTGTTCAAAACAGATGTGATTGCTTGTTTACTTAATTACTAACTTTAACCTTTAACTTTATTTATGTATACAACTACACATACTATTGTTTTGAAGACAAATATTTATTTTGAATAGGTTTATTTCAACCAGTTTGTAATAGAGATAAGGATATTTAAAACAACCAGACCTGGTTATTAATATTCAGTTGTAGAATCTACATTTATTGTGTTAAAAGCTTTATGAAATATTGCTAAAGTTGCAATACAAATTTTAATATAGATATAAGATTTCAGATTTGATTCAATTCAATGCAATGTACTCATATACTATCTTCATTATCTACAAGGTCTTTGTCGTATACACACAAGAACATTTAAATTCACCATATTAAAACCTTAACCGTGATAAGATAATAAGAATATAAAATACTGTATAATTCTGCATTAACCCTTTGACCGCCGTGAGCCACCATAGTGGCTCGCCGTATGCGGTACCTTGAGCGCCGCGGGCCACTATAGTGGCTCTGTGAACTTTACGCCTTTGTCCTTATAGTTTAAACATAATATATTTTAAATATACAGGGTGTAACTGAAATAACACCGACAAACTTCAGGAGGTTGTTCCTGAGGTCAAAACGAACCAAAAAGTTCCTATAAATGTATGTCCTAAAATGCAATCGTCTTCCGTCTGTCCGTCTGTTTGTGTTTATTTACATTAATTTTTTTTTCTAAACAACCATTAAAGGTACAAAGTTTAAACTTTTCTACATATGCTAATCTAGTAAAGATTGTCAATTTTAAAAAAAAATTGAAAATCTTTACTCAACAAAATTTAAAATGGCGGCTAGTTAAAATCTTTGATGGTGAATTTCTCAAAAACTACTTCCTGTATAAAACATTTACTAGAATATAAAAAAATATAAATTTATTTATAAAACGAACGGTACCTCATTTTTTGAAATCGCTCAAGAAATAAAAAAAGTTATGGCATTTTTCTCAACCTAGTAACATATTACATTTACAAGTTTTTTTCTTGTTTCAAAAAACTACAGTAGCCTACAATTGTTTAGAACATTTCACCAAAAATATCTCACATTAAACAAAAGAGTTTTAAGCTGTCATTATTAAGAAATACGGAATAACTTAACAGAGCAACATTTATTTCAAATATTAGGGATCACTTTACAACAAATGTTCAATATGCCTTCCATTTGATGCGATGCATGCATTAACACGTCTGGTCATTGATTGCCGAGTTCTTTCAAGTATTCCTGGTGTATTCCTTGCAGTGTTACAGGCGCTGCAGCGATACGCTGTAAAAGGTCATCCCTGGTATTAACTGGTCTTTCATAAACTAGAGTTTTCAAATGGCCCCCAAAGGAAGAAATCGATTGGATATAGATCTGGCGACCGAGGCGGCCATGATACAGGTCCCCCTCTGCCTATCCATCTTTCCCCATAAGTTTGGTCCAGAAATTGCTTGACATCTAGTCTGAAATGCGCGGGAGCTCCATCATGCATGAAACCAACAGTGCTCTCTCACACCCATGGGAACATCATCTAAAATTTCAGGCAATTCGTGTTGTAAGAAATGTCTGTAGTTTTCACCATTTAGTATGTCAGGTAATACAAAAGGACCTAATAAACAGTCTCCAATGATGCCTGCCCAAACATTTATTTTAAACTGCTGTTGATGTCTCCCTTCATGAATGGCTTGTGGGTTTTCATCAGCCCCATTAATGCATATTGTGGTAGTTGGTTATTCCATCTCGATTAAAACAAGCTTCTTCATCTGTATACACAACTAATGATGTAAAACCAGGGTTGTTAGCTTGCTGATAAAACCATTGGCAAAACTGTAAACGTAATGGAAAGTCAGCTGGACCAAGGGATTGTACACGCTATTATTGGTACGGATATAACATCTGCTCATGTAGAACTCGCCATACTGTCATGTGGTCTACGTTGAGTATTGCTCCTAACTGCCTAGTACTTACGCCTGGATCTTCCTCTACTCGCTGTAAGATGTTTCTTCCAAATCAGGAGTTCTACGCTGTCCTCTGTACACCTCGGTCTGCAGTAGAAGGTAAACAAAGTGCCAATCTCATGTAGTCGGTTGAAAACAGCAGCAAATGTTGAATGAGTAGGTTGTTGTCGATTTGGAAATGATTCGTAATACAGGCGGGATGCTAGGCGACTATTACCGTTAGCTTTTCCATACATAAATATCATGTCAGCTTGATGGCTAAATGGGTAACCTGCCATATTCAATAGAATAAGAGCACTATCGACTAATAATGTTTCTACAAGTGAAAGTAACAGATCATATCTTGTCAAAAATAAACAAGGAAATGACTTAATTATCTGAATTCATTGTTGTTCTAATCAGCTGTGTCTCAACATGAAAAACATATTCAGCTGTTTATAAACCATGAAAGGTGAGTCATGTTAGTTTGCTTTGTTACAATGTCGTTTTTAAAATTTAATACTAATTATCATGTTTTAAAGTTTTTTAACCCAAAATATCGTTTTATTTTTATACTGCCTAAATACTTACATTAACTTTTGAAACAAGAAAAAAAAAACTTGTAAATGTGATATGTTACTAGGTTAAGAAAAATGCCATATCTTTTTTATTTCTTGAGCGATTTCAAAAATGAGGTACCATTCGTTTTATAAATAAATTTATATATTTTTTTATATTCTAGTAAATTTTTTTATACAGGAAGTAGTTTTTGAGAGAAATTCATTATCAAAGATTTTAACTAGCCGCCCATTTTGAATTTTGTTGAGTAAAAATATTCAATTTTTTTTTAAAATTGACCATCTTTACTAGATTAGCATATGTAGAAAAGTTTAACTTTGTACCTTTAATGGTTGTTTAGAAAAAAAATTTAATGTAAATAAACACAAACAGACGGACAGACGGAAAACGATGCATTTTAGGACATACATTTATAGGAAATTTTTGGTTCGTTTTGACCTCAGGAAACAACCTCCTGAAAGTTTGTCGGTGTATTTCAGTTACACCCTGTATTTATATCAACTTTGAATTGTATTGCTCTGCTTCATTTCAACTATAAAATATTGATATTTACTTGTTTCTATAGTAACAAGTGTATCTTCATCCTACTGCGGAATTTTTGAAATTTTTTGAATTTTACTTAAATTACATTATTTTATGCAATTTCTGTGGAATATATTTGTAACTTTTAGTATATGCTCAAAACAATACGTACTTTTAGGTTAAAAAACGTTATTTGAGCCCAAGTTACTTATTCAGTGTGTTTTTGGACCTCAAACTTAAGATTTTTTTTTGATTTTTTTTAATTTCGACAGGCATACATACTACTAAACAAATGTAAAATAAAAATAATAAAACTGTAATTTATTACATCAACTGAAAGTACATCTCTTCCCCTCAAAAACAAAACCAAAACTAAAAGGCTAGCTCAAAATTTACGAAAGTTATGTAATTTAATATGTGACCATGCAAAAACGGGTGATTTTGCCGTGGCGGTATTGGATCCGTAGCGGTGCTAAACGTCTGGCGGTCTAGCGAACGACGGCGCGCGGGAGCGGCGGCGCACAAGGGGTTAAAATATTTTGTTTTTGTGATTCTTGTAATTACAGTAAAATTTCTGATATCCAGGTTATCCATTTCTGATGTGTCGGGCGATGCAGATAAGGAATAACCTCTCTATCAAAGAGCGAGTAAAGTGACAGGGTCCTCATCCAACCGTGAATTTCGTTCACCATGAAAAAAACCTTAAATGAGCCTTGAATTTAATGTACATACCGAGAAAATCTCTAAAACTTGCGATTAAATGAATCAACATGTGTCATCACTGTGACTATGTCTTAACATGTTAGACCGGTTCATATATGAGCGAGAATTAAGTTCTTAAATTAAATGGAGCGGTTTACTAGAACGAGAGCGAGCTGGCCGACAGCTGCTTACAGAAGTGATGATTGCAACAACTGCTACCACTATTACATCGCAGACAGCGCTGTGTCGCATTCCTGGCGATGTATTGTTTGGGGAGCATTGAACGGTTCACACTGGCTATCAATTGTCGCAGTCAATTGCCAAACCTTGAGAGCGTGCCATACCAATCTTTCTCAAAATATGGATTCGGTTGGAGAGGAGTTCATAGATGCTCAATAACTCCTAAAATTAGCCTACTTTTTGTACTCTATTATGTAAATATTTTATTGTTTTTTTTATATATATATATATATATCATACAAAATGTATGATATCTGTTGACTAACTTGTTTTAATGTCACTAATAATCATATAGATTATTGTACCTTAGAAAAATATACCCATATTTATGAATAATTGTTTACTTGGCAAATTATTATCATTATTTATTTTACAATTTATAGTACTTTAAAATTATATTTTCTCACCAATGCCAGTGGTTTTGTAAGACAAGAAAAGTGCATTTAATAATGTTTTGGTTATTTTACTAAGGGAAGCATGTCAAAATTACACCGAAATGTCTGTACCAATTTCACATGTTAAAATGTTATTTTGTTTTCTGTGAGAAAATATAATTGAAATATAAACTTTTTACTTTACTCTAGCTTAACATGTAAATAAGTAAAATAATAAAAAATTTAACTACTTTTTTTAATTGGCTAAAAAGAGTAAATTAATTTCTCTTAAATTCTATCCAATTCATAATCTGATTTTAACCCTTTAAAGTGCCGGAGCATTTTTAACCAGACCCTTACAGAATCAGGCATTTTCGCTCGGCATTTTATGCATACCATATAGCAAAACGCTGCGGCACTCAAAGGGTTAATAGTATCTACTAAAACTTTTAATATAATAAATGTTATCGATATTAAAATACTTAATTGGGACTTAAGAAAGAAAATAATGTAGTCTACACAAATAATCAATCTTCAACTATAAGTCCCACTTTTTTTATAAATATTTGTTTTTTTAACATTTACCCTTATACATTTTTAGTAATGGGATTACGATTGTAATTGACTGCAGGATTATTTTCAGTTTTCAAAAACATGTCAATTTTTTATTTAGTAATTTTCTACATTATAGTGTTGCATAGTCAGTTTTGATATGTAGCATTTTATGCTTATATAAAAATAATATAAGACGAATATATATTGCTACAAAACATTATAAATTGTGATGTACAAGATGGTTGGATTGTTTATAATTTCTTCTACGAACAATTCTACGTTGAACACACCAACACTTATATTTCAAAAAGAGTGGAGCGTCCGCCACTACCGGCGATAGGCTGGCAACTCCTTTGGATCCTTCCATTCCTCCTATCTACCACATCACCACTGTCGACTGCGATCCTGTAGTAGTATAGTCGGTTGTTTGCGATTGTCGCACCTGCAAGATGCTGTCGGCTGCAATCGGCCAGCTTGCGCTCACTCATGTGAACCATTCCATATTGAGATTCAATACACTACTTAGGCAGGATGCAATTTTTCGATTTCTTTTTTTTAGAAATGAATGGTAATTTCATATATCAAGAATATTGTGTAACTTTCAATATAGATTTTTAGTTCTGTTGGTGGAAGTTGATCCTTGGAAGTTTGTGACACCCTTTTCTAAATTGTATAAACCCTTTTCTGTGTGTCTATATATTTTTTTGAGATGTGTCAGTTCAGTTTAGTTTGTATGTTCAGAGACATATTCTTCATATGTTACAATAATTATTTTCTATGTTTTAGCTTTCAGAGAGATCAATGAAGCTGACCAGGGAATCAATCCTAACATTAGTGTCAGCATTAAAAAAATGTAAAAATAAAAAAAAGCGGAAGTCAGAATTTTATGATTCTGATCTGGAAGATGACATCCATTCTATTTCATCACAAGAAGATGAGAGTCTTAAATTCCTTATGATGGTGAAAGAGACACAATCAGGCCGTAAGCCCAAATTGACAACTAAACTTGAAGAATACGAGGAAATCAATGAAACTCTGAGGCAGAAACTGCAACGCCAGTCGGACTCGGAAGAGGAGTACGTACCAAATGGTCCGGACGCTGACATGTTGTTTGGAGACCCCATAGAGGCTCCAGAAGAAGGGCAATGGAACGTTGAGATAACAGACTTGCCCAATATCGAAGAAACAGTCTTGCTCAACAACAATACAGAGGATGTCAGCGAACTATCTGGACTTGGTTCGTTCGGACAAAACGAGTCTGCCCTAGATCTGTCCATGCCTGTCAGAGCGAGTCTTCAGAGAGAAATACTATGTGAGGGACCTATAAACTGTTCGTTATTGAATAGAAGTATAATATCAGAAAGTATTCAAATTATGGATGAGTTAACATCAGATATACATGATAATGTACGTGAGGAAACATTGTCTGACAGCAAAGTACCGTTGCCTGGTTTTGAATCTGTAAGTCGTTCTCGGCCCCCCATGGTGTATCCTTTACATGCTTCGGACATATCCGTTAGTTGTGAGGATGAGGTGAGAGAAAGTAGTAATGTAGATAATATAGGTTTTAGGTATTACAATTCAGAAGAATGTATACTAGGGGATTAGTTAGTCCTTTTAGAGTTTTATTGTATATAACTACTGCTGTGATAGTAGATTTGTATTGTTTATTGGTTCTCATATAAGACTTTTTTATTTACTTAAGTAACAGTTATGAATTATTTACCTTGGTTATCTTTATTTATTGTACTTTTCATGTAGAACTAAAGAAATAACAATCTCAACATAATATTCAAAGTGTTTGAATAGAGAATAAATAGTGCATTTCTTTATAATCATGCCTACAGTACCCTCTCATAATGTATAATCTTGGTGTATACTTGTTACCAAATTGAAATGCCATAAGCATAATAAAATCATCTAATTCTGACATTGAGTTATATGGTTAACTTAAGATTTCTAACAAACAATTTTAAAACCTCCATATATTTAACCATGTAAAAATTCGTTTTTTGCATTTACACATTGTAATTAGTTATATCAGCTTATGTAACACAGTCAGTTAAAGAGGTGCACAGAACTGGATTGGATCCAGAGATTTTTTATCTGAATGGATGTACATTCAGATGATTCTACATTGGATGTACATTCAGATGATTGTACATTCCAAGTTTAAATGAGTCCTTTATTGCACATTACTCTTTGGATCACAGCATTTGAGTACATCCGTAACAAAATCTACTCTATATACATAACTTGGATTTATGTAATCCCATTTTAATTGGAATAATAATATGAAATTGATGAAATGGCCCCAAGATGCAATAGCAGGTTTTTCTATTCCAAAACATCTGTGCATAACATTAGTATGCAGAATATTAATAAATTGTTAGCTTGGTAATAGTATACAAATTTAATGTTGCCATTTTGGCCAATGATGTGTCCTTATTCGATAACATTTTTTCCTAATATGAACGCATTAATTTAGTAATAGTAATCTCTGCAATATCTTCTAGTGATACAAACGGATATCTCTGTGACTATGTGGTTATAAAGGAGGAAATTTAACTACATGTTTTTTTTTTTACTATTAACAACAGTTTTTATTGATATAATTGCAGTTTGTAATCAATATTTATAGCATCAAATGATTATTTTAACTTATTTAATTTTACATTTTTCTGAGTTTATATTCGCAGACTAATAAAAGAAACAATTTTAGTAATTTAATAACAATTTTAAAGTAAAACTGTTCAAATAATCATAATAATCAATTTTTCCCAATGAATACCAACATTTTAAGAGTTAAAACGCCAAAAACGTGCTGTAGTAGTTGTGAGAAATATAACATAGTAATATTTGTGTGTAGTTAATTTTTTACCATCTTGTTACCAGTTTGTTATTTATAAAAAATCCACTTATGCAATAAGTACACAGATACAGATTACATTAGTGTCGTAAACTTGCATTTATTCTGGTATTTTATCATCATTATCAAATACTTGCCTTTTTGCAAGCTATATTTTGTTTGTCTTGAGAAGTTTTTCTCTTCTCTAGTCAGTTTTCATTACAATAAAATGTTTATACCGGATGTCTTAAAAATCCTCCCTTCCCCCCGCCCCTATTAACTTTTTTATGAATAGAGATGGAGTGATTTACTTTAGGGCTTGTTTATATGACAAACTGAGGAATTTTTGACCCCCACTTTAACCCTTTGACTGATGGGATTTTTTCTTAGTAAATGAGATTTTTAAATTTAGTTTTTTTAGGTGATTTGGGTTTACTGCAGTAGATGAGTTATGAAAAACAATTAAAGGTTTTTTATTATGAACTTGATTAATTTAATTATGACAAAAGTTATATTTACAAAATATAAGAATAAGATAAATATTCAGTATTTTCTCATAAACATACTAAGGTACATGATAGGTACAACTTCATAACATTACACAGATCTCCTCAGAAATCTTTGATGGTATGAAAGGTGGGAAAACAGTCGGATACACAAAGCGGAACGTTGCAATCCTGGCACATTGTGTCCCGGCACCACTGCTCATCGATGCTGGCCTATCTGCACGCATGCTCTCGCTCTCTTCAGTTTGTCCTTCTTATCTGTAGCAGGGATGGTGGCGGGAAAATGCCAAGCAGTAAGTCTCAGGGAAGCGTCTTAGCAAAAAATTTGTCTAAGTCTTTCTCACGCAATTTTACATAATTAGTATTTACACAAATAGCCATGTTTATTTACCCACGGTAAACACAACGTTTACAATCAAGGCAACCAGTAACCAGTTAAAGTGAGGTTACAACCTGTTTTCATTGCAAACAGAAATATAATCAGCTGATTACTTGGAGAACTGATTGAATACCATCATATGGCCTGAATACCGTCGACTGGGTCTGAAAGAAATAAATAAAAGAACAACTGCAATCTAGTGGAAACTACAAAAACTACTTGAAACGTTTCTTATTTACTCCGCTAGATCACAATTCATATTCAAGTGAGACATTATTCATCACGAAAAATTATTGTGAAATAATAATAATAGCGCCATAGTGCTCCCCACATGGCTATCAGGATTACTGCGGGCTGGCATGTAAGGCGCTCCCGAATTTGTTGTGGGATTACTAGTCAAAGGGGTATTTTGGGGTTATGTCAAAATTTCCAAATAGGAACTGCTAGCAAGTGACACCTCATTTTAAAGGTATTATAAAAAGAAGAATAATGGCGCAAACTAGAGGCCTCTATTTTACTCTATCAAATTTGGTGGCCAATTAAAGTTTGAATTTTTTAATAAAATCCCCACAGTTTAAATTACATTTAAAGTTATTGTAATGCAGATAAAACATTCACTCATTAGTTATTGCGAACTTACAACATCAAATCATAAAACAAGTATTAAAAGAATCAACAACCATGAAATAGGTTTGGTTTTGTCTGACGGAAGCCCATTTTAGGAAGTCCTGGGAATACCAATCGCTGGTTTTACCATGTCATCTCTTATTGTTTACCATTTAGTATGTGAGACACATTAAGACCACTTTGCACAGTAGCTGGACTGAATGACAAGTCACTAAATAACCTAAAAATATTATGAGAGCCTACAAAACCTTCAAAAACAGGTGTGCATGTCACAAAATATGATGGATGTCTGAGGCACAACCATTGAAAACTGTGTACAATTTTTTGGCTATTCTTTGTGCACTTGTCAACATGATTAATCAAATATAATGGTTAATTACACAGCCTTTAGAAACCAGGATATCTTTACATATACATATATTTGCTATTACTACAGGTCCTTAAAATCATGTTATTGTTTGTCTTTCTGACCATCCCTGCGGTAACTCTTGATAGCAAGGTCCTATAGACTTGAGCTTCAGTAATAAAAGTAAAGTAAATAGGTTCCTCGAAGTCCAAGGGAAGACATTGATTTTGGTGTCAAAAGGCCAAAGGGCAGCAAAGTCACAGACGTTTTAACAGCATGTAGGTACCATATTTTGGTATAGCCATGTTGATTACTGTATAATCAAATATAACTTAATTGGTTTATATTCTGTTAGGCCTTTTGATACTCCATTGTATTGGTTTTTTGCTTTATTATCTGGTTCAGATACATAATGGTTGAATAAACATCATTAATAAACTATAAATCCAGATATCGTTTGAAGTTATTTAAATTAAAAGCCTTAACTTCCCAAAGACAATTCCTACAGTTAGGTAATAGAAAGAAATCTTGTGTTATCAATAAAAATTTAAGTTGTCTGCATGCATGCAGTTTTGTAGAATAAGAGTAAATGTTTTAGTTCAAGTTGTTATGTATAAATTGTATTACTTTTTGATTATGAGTTGAATTCATCTTCGTTTAGTGTTAGTTTTTGTTACCACAAGTTGTCAATACTGAGTTATAATAATTAGTACCTGCATAATTGTTTAAAATTAACTAGTAACTACATAATTATTTAAAATTAACTAGTAACTACATAATTATTTAAAATGTTACTGAGTAAGGAAGTGTTAACTTGTGTGATAATAGAATATATTGCATACATAATATTTTTATGAAAATAAATTGTATTTCAAAGCTGCTTGCAGGTGTTGTTAATTTATTATGTAAATTTCATGACATTACATATTTGTACATAATTGTAATGAGTTTTATTTAACATACCTACATGATATCCCAGACTTTAACTATAAAATGTTGCTGGGAATATGCATTTATGAAGAAACTCTATTTGCTATTTAAATAAAAAAAACTTATGATTTGTTGTTGCCTGTAAAATATTTTAGTACTATTTGTGTTATTTTTGTTTGATTTTATTCTGTTTACTGTCACAATAATATTTATTGTTCATAATAAAGAATTGTTTCACTTTGTATCGAGATTTGTTTAGAAATAAAGAATTTTTATCACATTCGAGAAGGGTATTAATATTGTAACAATAGTATTGTACAATTATTTGTAAATTAAAATAAATTGTAATATTATTGTAGTATTTTAAACCCTTCAAATCAAAACACGGGTCAAGTTCTCATAATTTTAACTCAGTTCTCTAACAATGTTAAACTTAATGATTGCGTTGTGTTTGTTTTTCACATGACGCAAGTCAAAATAACATGTAAAGAAAAATATTAAAATTAATAGTGGATATACTGATGCATTTACTTTTCCTTCCTTTACTGAATATATTTGTAGAAATAGTTATAGCTAATACATTTGTATTTAAGGGGAGATGGACGTCAAAAATAAAAAAATATAATCTTTTTTAATTGCATATTATTATTTGGAGTTTTCTGAACAATTTGGTATGCTAATTGTGTATGTATGTATTTATTTTGAATCCAAAATCGTGCATAACATAACTCACTACAAGACAATTTTATTGGATCTTTGGTCCTTGCAAACCAAAGTTGATTCACTGGTTATATAGTACACAATTCTGTTGTAACAGCATTTATATTTTGTAGGTCTGTGACTTTTTTCTGTAGTTGTTATTGACAGCTGTTATTAGCAGACCAAATAAACTTTGTTTTGGTGATTCATTTACATTGTTTGTTTGTTTTGGTTATTTTTGAAAGTTAGTAAGTTATAGCTCATTCAAGATGACCAAAAGTAAGAAACTGTGGAGAAAACGAAGTTTCCGTGGCAACCAGTTTTCAAAATCAAACCGTGTTGTAGGCTTAGATTGTGTAGCACACACAAGTGATAATCCTAGGCCTAGTACTAGTGACAGTGACAGAGTTTCTGCAGATGCTAATTGCTCTAAATTAGACAGTGAAGTAGACCTAGTTAGCAATCCTATTTCAGTATCTAAACGGAAACTTGCAGAGACTGTTTTAGATGATAGTGAGGGTGATAGTAATGTTATAGTAAGTACTATAAACCTTTTGTCTTCTGCTATAATGCAATGTTGTGTCTGCAAAAATTGTAAAAATTCAGAAACACTTTACGTGGAAGAAAATGTTTCTCTTAGGAAGGGTCTGGCATGCAATTTAGTTATCTCTTGTAATTTTTGTGGCTCTAAGTTTCCTTTTTACACTTCAGACAGTACAAATAAAGGTACTTTGGGATTATACCGACCACACCAGTATGAAGAACACAAAAATAGAAATTTATAGAAACAAACATGATAGAACGAAAAAACAACTCTTCAATTACAAAATTACAAACTTACAAGCATTTCCAGGTATTGTGATCGGTATTGTTGTCGCTGTTATCTTATCTTTCTCGAGAATCCTGATTACGGCAGGCCGCGCGGCATCACGTGATTTGCACGGTACATCATTGCCTTTCCATTACAATTCAATTTATATTTCTGATTAGCCCCTCTAGAATTTGATATTTTACTGATAGGTACTATCTCGAGGGATGTTTTTCTTTCGTCGACATCAGCGCGGGGCAGCACCGAAGGTGCTGTCGAAGCCCGCGCTGATGGCCGGAGGCACTCGCATTTTGGGTGGCGGAATGTGATCAAGAATAAAAAACAAGTTTTGAGTGTTTTTTTTAATAAAAAGTTTAGTTTGGTAAATGTTTGTTTTTGTTGAATTTTTGTGTTTGGAGAAATGTAGAGGTAAAACACGGAAGTACAACAAAGCGATGCACCAGCTGAACGGGCGGCGAGACTCTGCAATCACGTTATCTACTAGACGCTCGACTTTGACCTCTGTCTGAGGATGGGGAGGTGTTTGCGATAAGACAATTCCTGTTTTATATTGACGAAATATTGTTCTACGCTAATCTAGTAGAATCAGTAGAAACGAAATGTGAAATAACGATTCATGTCTGGGTGTGGTCGGTATAATCCCAAAGTACCCAAATAAATTCTTTGACATAAACATTAGATGTGTATACGGCCTCAGAGCCATAGGCAAAGGGAGTGTTAGTAGTGAACCGTTGTTCGGGCTGCTAAATCTACCTAACCCACCAGAAAAATTTTCATGATACAATGATGTACTACTGAAACCTCTAAAAGAAGTAGCCACTGAAACAATGATTTCAGCAACTGAGGAGTCTGTAAGCCTAAATCTTTGCACAGAAAATGAAGATGAAGTAGGCCTACCTAGTCGTGATCTCAACGTAGGGATTGACGGAACGTGGCAAAAAAGGGGGCATACGTCACTCAATGGAGTTATTTCTGTTTCAAGTAATGATACCAGTAAGATAATAGATGTAGAAGAACTTACAAAATACTGTCATTCATGTGCTACAAAAAGTAAATCTCCCCATAAATGTAAGAATTTTACTGGAGCGAGTGGAAGCATGGAAGTAGCAGGTGCCCTCAAAGTTTTCGCCCAATCTGAGGCCTCGAGGAATGTCCGATATAAATATTACTTGGGGGACGGTGATTCGAAGGGGTTTTATAAAGTCTTAGAATCAAAGCCTTATGGTGATGATTTTATAATTGGAAAATTGGAATGCGTTGGCCATGTCCAAAAGAGGATGGGGTCTTGGCTGAGAAAATTGCGACGTGATTATCGGGGAAAAAAACTTGAAGATGGCAAAGCTTTGGGTGGAAGGAAAGGTAGGTTGAATGATTCTGCAATTGAATCTTTACAAAATTACTATGGACAAGCAATAAGAAGGAATAAAAACAATTTAGATAGCATGAAAAGAGATGTGTGGGCGACATTCTTCCATAAAGCTTCTACAAATGCAAAACCGCAACACAACCTCTGTGATAAATTGTGGTGTAAGTATTTGCAAGCACTTGATGTACCTAACCTAACCTATGACCACAACAATTCCTTGGACCCAGCAGTGATTGATGTAATCAAGCCAACTTATCAGCATCTAGCTAACTTCTGAAGAAATGTCTTCATGGGAAGACTCAAAATGTCAACGAGAGTTTCAATTTAGTTTTATGGACGAGAATTCCGAAGGCAAATTTTGTAGGGTTGAAAACTAGAGTGTGGCACATATGATGCTGTGATGACTTACAATGAAGGAAATAAGGCTAGGGTTAAGGTGTTAGAGAAAATGGGTATAAATCCTGGGAAAAACTGCACTGACATCCTTAGTAAGCTAGATTTCCAGCGTGTTTTAAAAGCAGAGAAAGCAAACGAGCCCGTCAAGAAAATGGCAAGAAAACATGCTAGGATGTTAAAGAAGAAAAAGCAAGATGAAGAATGACCAGGATGACACAGACTACAACCCTGGGATGTTTTAAGGTAAATTAAACTCATTTTTCATAATCAGCTTGTTTTTTTGTTGAATTTTTACAGTTTCCATGAGTTTCCAGAAAAACACAATTTTTGTTATAAATGACCCATTATCTCAGAAACTAGTAGAGCTACAGTAATGAAATTTTTACAGCATGTAGTTTATGATGTAATACACAACCCCTACCACTTTTATTGAAATATAATAATAAACTTTGAAAATATAAAATGATTTCTTTAAAAAAATTTTTTACAGTAAGTTTTTTAGTGATTTAGATAAAATTGGTAGGGTGTATGTATAATTAGGCCTACAATACTAGGTTAAAATCTTAGCTGTCTACCTTATATACTTCCTGAGATAATGGGGCATTTATATTACCAATTTAACATAGGCGAGATAGGGACGTCCATCTCCCCTAAAGTACAAAAATCATATATGTAGAAAATACAAATTATTGATAAAAATATCTAACGTTGAACCGATAAAATAGGTAGCACAAAATCATATTTAAGTCTCAGGATGAAAAAGAATAAAACATTTTAGGACATTATTTTTGTGTGTGTTAAGATTGAGTAATTTGGGTAATCCTTATTAAAAATTGTTTCATGTTTTGCAATGCTAAAGATTTTGTTTACAAATACAAAAATATGAGAAAATACCAGATTTTAAAATTTGATTATATACAGGGTGTTCAGTAAAAGTGTTCCAATATTTTGGGATTTAGTTCTACACATAAAAATGAGCAAAAAAAGTTCATATGAAGGTATGTTCTAAAACTTTCAGTTTTCCGTCTATGTGTTTTTTATAAAAAAATTATACCTTTTGAACCAATTAAGATGAAGTTATGAAACTTGAGAACTGTATTGGTAGACCTTTTTGAAAATAAAATATTCCCTCCCACCCGTTTTAAAAATGGCGTCTGTTTAAAATTTTTAAAGTTAAATAAAAAAAAAAATAAAAACCGGTATGGTTCCATCAACAAATTTCTAAGGACCAAAATTTGTGGCATTTCTTGCAAATACAGCTTGCGAGAAACCCTCACTCAAGGGATAATAGAATATTACAGTTGTTCATATTTTGGCTTAAAAATTTTTTGACAAAAGTTTTGAGTGGCCACCCTGAATGATCTACATAATGAGTGACTCCCATGAGCAAAGATGGCATTAATATAAATTAATGGTGCTTTTTCTAGTTTATTGCAATATAAAATACATTTCAAAACATTATCATTTATAGATGTTATGTCATTTACCTTGTTGACGTAACCTCAAGTGGCGCAGTGTTACCATTACTAAGCAGTTCGCTGACATTACTTGGGTATGAATTTCGTAATTGTTGATAAGTCACCAATGGACTTCCTTCTCTGCATTGCGTTACGATTATCATATCACACACATTGATGTCAATTACACATGCTTATGCAAGAGTTATTTTACACATTTAATTCCTCCCAACATTCATATTTTTGTACAGTTTACAGATTATCGTGGTATGTTTCAAAGAGTTTGTTCATGTTGGTACCTGTTTTATCAGGACAACTCTCGCAAATAACAAATAGTTTTGACTTCTCCTTAACCAAGTAATTTGAGGTCCCTTAACCTGGCATGGGCACAGTATCAGTCCTTGCAAACACAACTGGTCACATTTTGGAAGTTATGGTCCATTCAGGGGCAGTACGATTTGTCTCTGGAACTTCCTCTTCTCCCATTTCATAATCTACATCTTCATTAGAATCACCTTCCATAATTTGTATAATCAGCTACATTAATGTCATGTTCAATATGTTTTTGGTGATACACCCTTCACTGAACTAAAGTTTAGTTGCAAGAGTTCCTGCACGCATTCCTGAAAGGATCTTAGTACCTCCCTTACTTGTTTAGGCGCTCATAATCAGACTTTTACGGAAAGAAGCCTATCAGATTCGAGGGCTCCTGTTCTCTGATATCTTTAGGGCTAAAGAAGATATGCCTCTAGAAATGTTTCACTTATGGCAGGACAGTTTAGCCATATACAATCAAAGTGATCAAAAAGTTCTGGGACTGAATTTTTATACATCTATTCATACAACATACAAGTTATTCAAATTTGTCTCCTTCTTGGTAGACTCCTTCCCAAGTACTCCCCTTGGGAAGCTACACACTTTTCCCATCAGTGTTTCCACTGATCAAAGGTCCCGAAAATAATGAATAAAGAAATAATTCCTTTGAATGGTGTTTAGCTCCATAGTTTTCAAGGGTCTCTTGAGCTTCGGGAAAAGAAAAAAATCGGCCGGAGCCAGTTCAGGTGAGTAGAGGGGCTGAGGAATGACAGTCATTATGTTTTTTGCACAAAACTCACAGATGACTAATGCAGAGTGTACAGGATGAAGAACCCAATCACCACTTTGCCACAGCTCAGGTATCTTTCTTCTCATAGCATTACAAAACTGTCTTAGGGTTACAAGATAAACAAAACTATTAATTGTCTGATCTTGTGGAAGGAATTCATAGTTAAAAACACCTTTACAGTCAAAGAAAACTGTAAGCATGACCTTCACATTTAATTTGACTTTACAATCTTTCTAGAGAGCCTTTTGATGTCCATTGTGATGATTGGGCTATAGTTTCCACGTCATAACCAAAAACCCATGTCTCATCTCCCGTAATGATGTTTCAAGAAGCCCTCGTCATCATTTGCCATTTCACAAAGTTCCTATGAATCCTGAATTCAGCAATTTTTGTGGTATTGAATTGACAGTGTTGGAACAAAAGTCGTTTCAGTGACATTATGAATGATCTGAAACAACAGCTGTGTCACTGTTTCGCGAAAAAATATACTGCTACAACATTTCATTCTCATACTATATAAAAAGTTCACTGATTCTTCTGTTTCTCCGCAGAGTCTGCATTCATCAGTTTGGCTTAGACCCAGTTGTTTCATAAAAGGGCCATGTACTGTTAAACATCCCTGATACCAGTCATATACCCTTCTTACTTTATTCAAGGAGAGCTGACCACCCTTTTGCATAAGGAGATATAAACATTTAAATTCTCCAAGTCCAGAGGCCTTTCTCCAGATTAAGGATCTAATTCTCTTTTCCCAGTCTTTTACTAGAGCTTTGCTATAGAAGAAAGCTACTCCACAGCTTGGATCTGGTCATACCAGAAGGGTTTCTGTACCTATTTGGTGAGGGTATCTGCTTTCTCATTTCCCTGAATGCCCTCTAGGTCAGCACCCAACCGAGTGTAACTTTGTTCCTCTTTGCCAGTTCCGATAGTACAGAGAGCATGCGTCAAGTGCCTTTAATGCAGCCTGACTATCTGAAAGTAGTGAGTATTCTGCTCCTTTTGGCCTCATTTGTATGAGCCTTCTGGCACATGATTCTATTGCCATGACTTCCGCTTGGAAGACCGTGGCGTATATTCCCAGGGACCAAATTTGATTCTGACCCATATACACCAAACCCTGCTCATGAGCAGGCATGATCCATCTGTATACAGTAGAGTCCCGATAGTTCGAGTCTCGATAGTCCGAGGTTCCGTTAAATCCGAGCCAACACATGTAAAAAAATCAAATGTGATATTGACTATTTGTACAACACACACCCGAGCGCATGTCTGTAAACTGAGTGCTAGGCTACTTGGAGAAGAGCCGGCAGCCTGACTCATCAGTACCACTTCATTTGCAACGCCCCACCCCCACCCTATTGTCAAGGCCACGGAACATCGCGCCCCGTATTGTCTAAAAATAAATCAGTCCGTTGCTCATCTCGTTCGACTGCGGTACGGTTGTTCTAAATTACGATCGCAGTGTGCTTACCCGTCTGTTATTTACAACGTACAGTACTTGTCTAAAAATATTAAGTTTTAGTAAAAAAAGTATTTTCTGAAGTGTTTATGTGTTCATTGTACAGTGAACTATGAGTTCAAAAAGTAAAAGAAAGTTTTGTACCGATAAAAACAAAACTAGAAGCTCTTAAAAGACTTGATAAAGGTGAAACGTTAAAAAAAATTAGCTGCCGAGTACGGAGTTGGTGAAGTGACAGTTGGTGACTGGCGAAGGATTCGCGATAAAATTGAAAAGTTTGCATCAGAAAAGTGCTCGTAAAAGTGTAATAATGAGCGGAAGTCTATGAAGAAAGCAGAGTATGAAAAATCTAGCGAGGCCCTATTTTTTATGGTTTTGTCAACAAAGAAACAAAGGTTGTCCTATTTCCGGACCTATTTTACAGGAAAAGGCGTTGTACTTTCGCAATGAAATCAATGAAGGTGAGGAAGATTTTACGGTAAGTGTAGGATGGCTTGACCGTTGGAAAAAACGTTATGGCGTGAGGCAGTTAGACATTTGTGGGGAGAAAACTCTCGGCAGATTCCGAGGCAGTTGTTCAGTTCTGTGAAAAGTTAAAAAATATTATTAAAAGTGAAAATTTAACACCTGATCAGATTTACAACTGTGATGAAACTGGTTTGAATTTTAAAAACTTTGCCATCAAAATCTCTAGCTACACGCGGAGGAAAAAGCTTGCTCCGGGTCACAAAAAAAGCAAAGAGAGACTGACTGTGCTAGCCGCTTCAAACGCGTCGGGAAGCCATAAATTAAAACTAACTGTCATTGGCAAGTCTGCTAAGCCTCGTGCGTTTTAAAAACATGTCAATTTCAAACGTTTCCACAGCAACTTATACAAACCAAAAAACGCATGGATGGACAAATTAAATTGTTAAAAAAACTGGTTTTTCTGTGAATTTGTTCCTGAAACCATAAAGTTGTAGAAGAAAAGCAACCTACCCTGTAAAGCCATCTTAAACACTTGATAACGCAGGATCACACCCAGATGAAGGGGAACTGCAATGCGATGGCATACGCACGATGTTTTTGCCACCAAACGTGACCAGCCTCATTCAGCCTATGGACCAAGGCGTACTTGAAAACTTTGAAAAAAAAGTACAGACGCCGTTTGTTGCAATCAATGTTTCAAACAATTGAAGGAGAGGCAACCATAAAAAGATTTCCTGAAAAGAGTCACAATTAAGGATGTAATTTATTGGATCGCTGAAGCTTTGAGGGAAATTAAACCAGAAACCAATCCAGAAATCATGGAAGAAAATCGGAGTGTGTAAAATTGAAAATGTGATGATGAAAATGACGATCTACCGTTAATAAATTTAATAAACAGACTTCCTGGTTGCAATGGGACAAATCAAACTGATATTGGAGAGTGGGAGTGAGTAGGGACGAACAGTTAGAGACAACAGACGACACCATAGTTGAGATGGTCACAGACATGACAGCTGACGGGAGTGAGGAAGAAGAAAGTGTGCAGGAGACAGACCCGGCAATGACCTCACAGCGACGGCTACGCGGCACTGGATGCGGCCCTGCGCTAAGTAGAGCACCAAGCTGATGCGACAGCAGCAGACACGTTATTGCTTCGGCGGTGGAGAGGACATGGCTGCCCGCAAACGCTGCAGTGTGGTGAAACAAAAAAACTCTAGACAGTTTTTTTAAGTAAAGATTGCATCTTTGGACCTCTGTAAGTAATTTCTTAATGCTGGTGTTTGTAATAAAAGCATATTTCTTTTGTTTTGCCTTCAGTTCTAATTATAACCCAATTTTTCTTAAAGTGTTCCGTATAATTCGAGTTCTTCACAATTCGAGGTACATTCGGTCCCATTCACCTCGGATTACCGGGACTCTACTGTAATACTTCAAGACACCTTTAGTAGGGTAGACCTCCTTATTACTCCATTTATCTCTATCTTCAATAGAGACGAGATATGGTTTTTCAAAGGTGTGAAGGAGCCATTAATAACCCTGATCTAGATGGTCTTAATGTAGAAATACCATTACAAAGAATACATTTATAACAAACACTAAACAGTACTATTATACATTTAAAGTATTAAAAAATTAAAGTGGTACAATTGATTTTGGGTTGAGTAAATAAAAAAAAATGTTATTGTCATAATCTTTCAAGGTATCCTTCTTGAATGCAGAGAAAGAACAATAAGTTTTTTTGGACCACTTCATGAGGAATTATAGACATCTGAAGTAGTCATTTTGGACTATATTATAAACAGGCACAATTGAGAATTGCTGATGATAAATACTTCACACAATCATTGATGGAAGTGAAGGAAAGGTGTAAAATAAATACCGGTCCCTTCAACCACAATCATATTGAGCAAATATCTGCACATTAGTCTACAGATATTGCTTCATTACTTATTTATTTACACAATTTCTAGCCGTTTACATGGTCAGTGTGTAACAAATTGAACATTATAAATACTATATTAGACAAAACATACAACGTGTCAAGAAGGTAACATTTATAAACTCAGTACCTGCCATGGCAGTTCAGTGGTTCTCCGACGGCAACATGACAACACTGTATACATTTATCCATACTTAACTCAACATTGGTTATAGGAAAGAACCATACATTATAAAAAGAGTATTAAAGCTTATCAATGTTGAACATAAGTAATTAACAGTAATTGTTAAAGCACAATGTTACATGATTCAGACTTTAATAAAGAAAAAATGTCTAAATTTCAAAGCAAATTTTTAGGATAAAAGAATACTGTCCATCGTAACTTATAAAGATTCAAACAAACCAAAAGAAAAATCTTTAAATTGTACCAATTAGTTTTTTCAAACCTTTTAAGTAAATGCAAATCACAGAAAGATTGTAACCTCACAATATTTGTTTCAATCATGTAAAACAACCGATCATTATTATTAAGAATAGGTACAATTACAAAAATTATGTTTGATAAAGATCATTGACTAAATATTATTATACTAACACTATTAAAAAAATATAACTTTGAAGAAACACAAAAATGTTTTACGAAATAGTTTCATGTAGTTTTCTTTAAGACATATTTATTTTAAAATCACTTACAAAATAAGTGCTAGAGCAAAAAATAAAACATAGTAAGTGAAAGTAAAATAATATGCATAACATTATTTTAACATGACTTCAAGTTAGAGCTATAACCAATTCATTGAAACACATACATTATTTCAATACATAATGTTGTTTTTAGTTATTTATCTCATTGTTCATTAGTTCATATGGGAACAAAATTAAAAATTACAATTTGAGATATATTCCAAATTTCCATTTTTATTTGTGGAACGTATTGCTTTTATTTGTGCTTCTAAATTATTTGCTAAACCTATGCAACACGTTCAAGTTATTACATAGCAAATAATATTGTATTGAACACCTATACAAAAAATAAATAAACATATGTAAATTAGAAAATAAAATCAATACATCTAGAAATGTTGGTGTCACCTCTGCTGCTGACACAAGTATACTATGGTATCTTCTTAAAAGCCCTACGCCTAGTTTTACAATAAATAACACATTTGTTACACTTAAACTGGAATGTAATATCAGAATATATTTTTATTTTTGGAAACAAAATACACAAATAAAAAAGCAAACTTATCTCTAGTAATAATATATATTTCCATAATTTACAATTATGCACAATATAACTATTTGCATTATATATAATGTACTGTATTATGTACAAGAGTCGAGTACAGTATTGCACTACAAACATTGTGCTGCGATCCCAGGCGCCAAACTCAGTGAAGCAGATTCTCTTAACTTTCACTACTCCTTCACACTATTAAATATCTTGTCAAAAGCTTTTATTTAAGAATAAGAAAACTCTGACAAAAATGTTTCCTAGTGTAATACTGGCTTAAGGTGCTCATAATGTTGTAATAATATAACTTATTAAAATACTGTTCGTTTTTACAATTTTCAAGGTAGTCATCAAACTGTTTAAAGCCCAAAAAACATTAAATTTCAATTATCCTTATGTTCATATTTGAATAAAACCTCATTTTATTTTTAAATAAATAAAAAATTATAGATTTCCCAAAATGACAGTCTCTACTAAAGCATAATTATCTGAAGCAGCTTCGTAAGAAATAAATACAAAGATTTTTTTAAATAAAAAAATATATCTTGATATTCATATAAACAAATTTCTAATTCTACATTGAGCTAGTTATGGAACTGTATAATCATAATTTCAGAATATACAAACAATTAGTTTAAACTAACCGCATTAACAGCATAACGATGTCGTTTAATATACAACATTGTACAAAACAAATATATACAAACATATTTTGTACACTAACAAAGATCTTTGGATTACAAAACGCTTCAGAGGTATGGAAAATTTAAATAAACACCTAGTGTTGTGATATTTTATCATAACAACTGGCAATGCCGACAACTTCTACATAAAAACACAAGCAGAATATAACATAGGATCAAGCTACTGTTTATTACTCTTCCTCTCTGATATATTGGTAACACTAGTTAGTACCATAATTTTTTAAACACATTAACTGATAGCCTCATTTACCGAACAAAAATTATACTGTTAAGATTATTCATCATTCAGTCAACAAATTCACTGCTAATTAAGACATATTTGCACTGGTACTGTACGATTCTACTGTAAAAATCTTTGTTAGAAAATGTAGTCATTATGTAGTTTTCAGCATATATAAGAGAGTTTTGACATAGCTACATATGACAATTTTTTAGTCATAAAGAAATTCGATATTCCAAAACAACTAAAAAGTTCATTCTGAAAAAAAAATAACACAACTCTTTACAGTATAGGGGTGTGCTTGGGCCTAAAAATTGTAATTACTCAAAGCCCTGCAAACTTGGACTTTGCAATTGCTAAGTGCTGTTGCTTCACACTTCACAATAAGTAAGTCAGCCTGTGTCTATCGTTTCATATAGCATTTCTTAAATTTGTTGTTTAGTGGTCTTTGGAACCTCTGCTTTCATGCTAAACGTCTATGAGTTACTAAATCTACTTTCACATTTGTGTTTTTGTGGTTCATTGGTATTATTCAGTGGCCACTATTTTTTGAAGAGCTTTTCATACCTAGGAACTAAAAGCACTGTATTATTAGAAAGAACAGACTTTATTTGACTTACTTTGAAAATTACACGACTACCAGTTCTTGCTTTCTGCCTCCCGAATGGAAGCAATATAAGCTAGAAGGAGGCCACTATGTCCCTATCTACTACTTGTTACGTCCAAACGAAATGCGTATGCCTATAGATGTTACCATCACAACAAAAACATAATAATGAGAACACGCAAAACTTTGTAATCCCCAATTATATGAACTATGAAAGTAATTACCTTACTGCAACCTAATATAATCCAAATCAAGAAACAATACGCTAAATCTCTTGCCAAACTTCAGTTGTGACTATCTGCAAATTAGTTTTTTCTATGTGTTTAGACACATAACTGGATATCCTAGGAAAACTGTAAGAGCTAAGATGATGAAACCTTTTGAGGATTATCATATATATAATTTGGTTCATTAGATTTGTTTATATAAATTATTATATAAATAGAAGTTGAGGATTTTCAACTATTTTGTAAGCAATTTTTTTTCGCTATACATCTAATATATATAAAAATATACTATTTTTTAAAGGATTTCAGTATCTTCATTTGAGACATAGAACAAAAGAATTGGCCGAGTAGATTAAAAAAAAAATCAATTTAAAAAAATACATAATTAATAAAAAAAACATTTATATAATAAAACAATTTTGAAAAATTTAAAATCATCTTTTCTGTTTGGTTAAGTACCTAGAGTCAGTAAAAAAATATTTAAAACGTTTTAATGTTATAAACAAAAAGCTTTTTTTCTTGGAGTATCGAATTCCCTTAAAATTAATTTTAAATCGTGTGATTTTTGTTTTTATAAAAATCAATGGCTAGAAAACCCAGGGTTCTATCATAAATACATTTATTTTTGTTCCATGTACAATTTACAAAAGTAGGCTTTAATATTTTTAATTTCGCATAATTTCTTTGACCATTATAGCATTTCAGTTGAATTTCTCTCAGTATTTATATATCACAAGATAGTATATACATGTATATTGCCACAAAATATTAATCTATTAATTTTCTGTAACAACAAAATAATTTTTAAAAGTAGTATATTTACTTGTCAATTACCAAAAACCATAGCACCTTGATTTAACAATGACCAAGCTGCTCGTCAGTGAATGAGTTTTATGAATAATTTATTGATTGTAGTTTAATAAATTTGTATACAACTTTAACCATCAAGTAAAACACATTACACCCAATAATAATGAATTGAGGATGGGGATCTGGTTTTGAATTATACACTCCAGTGTGGATTAGTCAAAATTCATGTTCAAAATTGCTTAATTAGAACACTTTCACATTAAAATAGTTATCAAAACCTAACCTTTAAAAAATATTTTACATTTCAAGTAACTATTCAGAAATATTTAATTTATAGTAAAACAAATATATTCAGTTCCACAAACAAAATTGAGAAATGTTACTAAAAGCTACGAGTAAGAAATGTCATGAACTACTTTATGACAAATGGAACTTCAAGAGCAAATCTAGGAAGTCAAAACGTCCCAAAAAACTCTTCATATTGACTACATAGTATAAGTAACTGTGGTAGGCCTTTATTATAAGGACTATGTAAACAACTGTCAGCCAGGAAATGAAAATATATAAATAATATATAATGTGTATGATAATTCAAATATAAAGAGAATATTTGTTTCTGTAACTGAGTGAAACACGCCATGAAAATGGAGAAGGAGGGTGGAATTTTTTGTTCTCTCCCACCAAACTGTTAGTTCTAAACAGTTCCCTTCTACACTAAGTAAATTGGATAGGAAAACAAAAACGGGATTAGGTTTTAGTACCGTTATAAATGTGCTTCATGTGCTTCGTTAATTCATTTAAAACTTATTTATTTTCTTTCTTTAAAATATGGCAATTACAAATATTATACAGATACTATAATTTTATGATTTAATTTTTACATGACAAAATAAAGTTGAATGTCTATCACAAATGATAAAATGGTTATTTTTGTACAAACTTGTATGGTCAAATTGTATTATTAGCCCACAAATCTGTAAGTTGTTTCTTATAATAAAACAGTTGTTTTAACATACATTTCAAACCATAAGCTTTATTGTTTAGTGTATTGCTTTGCTGATTTTAGTGGAATACAAGTTTCATGACAGGGAAATGACATATACCCTCAACCTTAGCTCCAAACCACAGGCTAACAAACAAAATGGTGCTAGACCTCTCTACAATGCGAGCTGTATTGCTCCTGATGGCTTAAAATATCCCTCTACATTTTACCAATCATAAATTTATATATTAAAACATGTTTGTTTATTCTTTATTGGTAATATTTAAAAGGATTTTCTTATTCATTGACAGTGGAAGGGTGGCCCAGCACCACTGATAATTGTTTTAAAAGTAGCGTAAGACATAGAAACTAATATTTGTAGTCACTTATGTAGCTTTGTAAAATATAATTCATTTCAGGTATAAAATACACCATACAACATTGTTTATGACATGTGGGTACATAAAATTTGACCATAATTTTAATCAAATGCAGGTAGTAAATCTCAACTATCTTCAACCTTGTGATATTAATGTTTTGGTTGAAAATATATGTTTATCTCGTAAACAAATCTATGTTAATTACTTAAAACACTGTTTAAAAATTCAACTGGAAACTGTCTACTGACTGGGATAAAGAATAAAGTAACTTATATACAACTTCAACCTTTTTTTCTTGAAGAATATTCTAGATATAATGGGAAATTTATAAAAAAAGAAAACAAATTTATCGTTGTAAGTCTTAAGTGAAATCTGCCTTATCGTTCCCTCAAGAAACAACACAAAACTGTAACACTGTCCAAGCGACCCGGGTTCTCACCGAAACATCTGTTCCACACTTCAACACTGCAAGTCTATTATATCGTGGCTAGGGCAAAGTGTCAAAAAAACTTCAAACTACAAACATCACATCGCAAGCAAACGAGGCAAACATAGAAAAACATCTGAAACATTATTTTTATATACATGTCTAACTAACGTTCCTAGTAACAATATTTACATAACATGATATGAACATTAGAGAAGAGGAAAGCAGTATTGTCGTGAAGGCAGACGTGAATGTGCAAACAAATAAATATTCACTTGTCAAGCCTAACGGTTACAAAACTCATTGTCGTAATGAACACAAGGAGAATAATATTATTTGACTCTCAATATAAGCAGTGACACACAAGCGAAGAAAGAAATATTACACTCAAAATTGGCATGACTGTATTTCAGCCTCCAAATGCTAAGATGGACTTTAATAACTTTCACAATTAAATTTAGGTTTTCTATAAAAAATTCTTCCATTTATAAGTTTGTTGATGTAAGTCAATTCTATTTGAGCCACACATCTCAGATAATCTTCACGGATTGGCTAAAGTACAAATTTGTCATTAGTCTTTTGTTTAGTGGTAACAAAACCTTTGTTCAAGCACATAAAATGTACAAACTAGTAAGTCAAGCAGATTTGCTAGCCACTTACTTGGCATATTTTCAAAAGAGTTGGACTTTTGTCAACATTAAGACATTCAAGACTGATCATAGATACTGCGTCTGACTTGAAGCAATGATCAAATCATGAGATCAAATTTGAAATTCTATAAATGCAAAAAACATAACTGTTAAAATTCTAGTTAAGGGAGTAATCAACTCTGATTTGTTCAGAAATTCCGATTCCAAATCCACAGAAAATCAGAAAAATGTGGTGGGCCAGATAATGAAGCAGCTTTGTTTGGAAATTATGTGAAAATAGTTCATTTCCAACGTAAGTTTCTAGAAATTATTTTAGTTACCATTTCGAAAGAAAACCCCTTAGCTCATTACGGTCAAGCTTCGTTTATATCTTAGCAGTTACTTAATTGTAAAAAGGAAAAAAATATTTGTGTGCCAACTACACTAAGAGAGCCAATTATTTAATAGTTTCTTTAAAATATCTTATACTCTCAATGATCTATTTTATTATTATCTTACTTCCATAACTTACTTCATTCGTAAGTGCATTTTCCAAAGTTTAAAAAATTGGATTTTCTTATAAAAAACCACTTGTAGCTACTTGAAACATTTTCGTAACAATTGAAAAGTTGCATTCTTTAAAAGTTTAACACTGATACTCCATCTACTTGGCCTAAATTCAAAAAAAAAAAAAAAAAATTTAAATAAGAATTAATCTAAATTATTCATTGCATACACAGTAGATTACTACTGATCTCCATTTACTAGAGGAAGACTAAAAGAGTATGTAAAGCTAAACAAGACAACGAGCCAAATGAACAAGCTAAACAGGTCACCAAGGGATATATAATAGCAATAAATAACGTTTGATTACACCTGTCAATACTAAACACAGCTAGGACTTGGAGAGGATCTTTGAGAATGGCTTACTGCGCTTCTTCTCTTTTTTGCTAAGAGCCAGGGCTAGTTCCAGGTCAGCCTTCTCTCTCTCCGCTTGCCTGCGCCTTTCTTCCTCGAGCCTCAGACTTTCCGCGGCAGCCCATGCCAATTGTTGGTCCTCAGAGGGGAGTGGTGAGGGGGTGTTTTTTACCATTTATTGCACCCTTACCGACAATCGGAGTTATCTTTCCATTTACAGGTACCTTGTCACCTCCGGGCGAGGGCACCTCCATGCCGAAGGGGTCCAGTTGAGTAGGACGGACAGGAGTCTTGTTCCCGCTGACCGGAGGTATCTCCATACCAAATGGGTCCAACTGGGTGGAAGAATGAGTAGGGACAGGAGAACTGTTGTCTACATCATCAAACGGATCCACGATGTTGAATGGGTCCTCGTAACGATAGTCTCGAAATGGATCCTCTGTGAAGTCCAGCCGGGGCACAGGCGGGGGCACTGCAGCGCTTCCTGTAGTGTCAGAAAACTAAACCGGGAAGGGAAGAACAGGGTTAGGAAGAGAGGAGGGGTTAAAATGTTAGAAAATAACTTTTAAAAAATTAAGGCTAAATTATATGAAACATAATGTACATAAATTAAGCATGTAAACAATGAAACAACAAAAATGAATGAGGAGGGTACAAGGGAGAGAGCAGAACACTTTGATTAGTGTTTATTGTAACCAAGCAAGATGAACACAGCTAAAGCATCATGAATTGGTTAGTGAAAGCAATTTTCAAATGGTTCATAGATATATTCATTAGGAAATAAAGAGTTCATGAAACTAATTGTGACATCCCATTTCACACTTCTCATCTCCCATTAAAATTCATTTAGACATGGTATTATTTTATTAGACATGCTATTATATGTTATAATAAACAAACACATTTACTTAATGTATATGAGAGGATAAATGATGATTTATCAGTATTTAAAACTGATTAACACATTAACTGAGGCAGATACCTTACAGGGTAAAGGTTGAGTGTGTGTTTAGTCTCACTAAGTATTGAAGAGCAGTCAAGGTGTTGAATGTATATGTACTGGTGTTTTATTTTATCTAATTAAATCAAACTTATTACCTAAAAAATGAAAATGGGTGCATCATTAAGTAAAAAAGTTTTATTAAATACACAAACATTATTTTATTAGGACATCAATCATAAAGTTTAAATATTAGTAACAAATTGAAACTTGTATGTTAAGCATGAGTTAAATTAAAAAGTGAAATCAAGGAAAAACTGGTACTAATCTTATTGTTGAATACAATATTAATTGTTACAAGACATGAATTCAGTAATTGCCTTTTGTAGGCTGTTTGTTTTGCCCATGAAGAGGGTCTAGTGGATGACGCATAGTTTTGCCATCGTGTTATAAAAACTGTCTAGGTATCCTAGTGCAAGGTTTAGTGCTGCTGTACCGCTTCGTGTGGCATCAACTCTCCTTTATCACTCAGCTTCTCGTCGTTACTTCCTTTCTCCTCACACTCCATTGATTCTTGAGTGACTACGCGAAGAATATCTAGCTTGTCTTTAAATGTAACGGTGGTATGCTTTTGCTTAATTGTGATAACAATTAGCTCTCACACGTTTATTAAGCAAGCAAATAATCACAACAGTGGAATCAGTGTTTGCACTGAGACAACAGATGATATACTGCCGACTAGAGATGGGCGTTATATAACGTATTAGTGTCGGTAACATTGTTATTCAGTGGTAATCTATTATCAGGATAACGTGTTACCAGTAACACCCTGTTAATTCAGTAACAGGTGGACTGAATGATTTGACGTTCTCATAACGTCTTTCTGGTATTAGATTACGCCGTAGCCTGGTTACTGAGTAACAGCCGAGGCTATTATCGTGCAAGCAATGAGGCTAGGAACGGACCTGTTCTGGTAACGCTTTTCTGGTATTATGTTACTAAGAAACCAATAACGAACTGGAGTGAGCTGGATGGTGCGGGAGGGACAGGGAATAAAATATCAGATTAAAATCAATAGTAATTGATAAATAAAATATATTTATCAAAATAGAAACAGACTTCTTTCTGTAAACATGTAAACAAACTCAAGTTATTCATTATTCAATTGTTCGTTCTCAGTTATCATTAATTATAAGTTGTCTACTCAAAAGACGACTGCAAAAAACGCTAGTGAATAGTCATTTCACATTACATAAACATTTTTAAGCGAATAGTCACTATTCATTTGGCAGATTCCAGTTTAAAAAATTGAACTTTTTTTATATATTATGATATTTGCTGGAACTTGGTTTATTCTTCAACTAATAGAACTTCCTTTTTCAAAGAAAATAATGCTCAAGTGTATCAAAAGGTATAATATTTTAAATGAGTTTATATTTATTTATAATATTGTTTTAGTTTGTGCTAACAAAATATATTATTTGATATATTTATTCATTATATTGCTACTTAAATATCTACAAAGTAAATAATTTTGAAAAATATTGAAAATTTCAAGTAATTTGGAGTCACTCCACTGCCTGACAGTGTGCCACATCCATCCAAATCATAAATATTTTTTATATCTTATATATATAAAAAATCTTGAGTCACGATGTATGTTGCCAATAAACTCCAAAACGACTGAACCAATTTCAATCAAATTTCACATGTATCCGTAATTTAGTCTAACTTAGAAGATAGGATAGTTATTATCTGAATTATTCGCTTATGTCGTGAATATAAACGAATAAAATGAAGAAAAGTTTTCAAAGCGCCTGCACATTATAACCTGCAATTACGAGATAGATACGTATATTAAACAGTGAAACACTATTTGAAGGCGCTAAGTTATGATGTATAATTGTCTAAACTAAATTTTTGGTTGAACTTAAAGGTTGAGTGGTAGACCACTTTGTAATAAAATACATTATGCATGTACAATACATTTTTGACATATTTTCTTGATCGTGACATCAAGGTAAAATCTACATCGGGGTTGGAAATATAATTTACTTCAACCAGAAATGCTCATACGCGGGCAAAACTTACGAAAAGCGTGCGAAGCCGCGGGAAACAGCTAGTTACTATATAAAAACGTAAAGGATAGTACAAAAATGTTTTTTATTGTGAAGGGAATGTAACTTTTTTAACCATAGGTATTTAGGTACACTAGTTTAATATAAAACAACTTTACAGAAAAATAATTAAGCGAGAATGAAATATTGTTGAAAAGGACCATTTCATATCAACTCTACTCACTCAATTTACATAAAGATTTTATATTTTAGTACAATTTGGTATAATCGTAGCAAAAAATTACCCTTATCATCCCTTACTTGTATTAGTCTGTAAATTTACAAGAGTAATTACGATTTATTTACATATTTTTAATAGCCTACTTATGTACTTTTTGGAAAACCTTCAAATTAAAAATATCAATATTTTAAAGATAAGAATTATTATTAAATCAAAATAGGCTACTTGTGAAAAACAAGTGTTAGAAATTATAATTTTAAAAAATCATAAACCCACCCTCATCCTATAATTATGTATATTTTAATGTGTTATTTACAACAGTATTAAGTACTCATGGAAAAATAATTGGAAATTTTAATTTATATATATTTGTTGTTAATTTAATCAAATGGCTCATATGTATTTTGACCAAATCTCTTTTATTATATGCTACCTGGACTGCGGAAAGATCATATATATTTTGCTGTAAAATGTAACCTCTCTCAGCTCTCTAGGTCAATTAGGGGAAAGCCCAAAAAAAGGGAATATCAAAACTACATGTTTCATGTTATTTTTTGGTTAAATTTTGTTGAAACTTTACATAACCGTTTTTCGGGAAACAGTTTTTGTAAATACAAATTTAATACATTTTGGTATTTTTTATAGTCTCAGCCACTCACCTATGAGCATAGCAATATTTTAACAAAATTGTAGCTGGCAAAAATAAGCTGGTGATTCTCAATGGTGGGGTGAAATGTTAATCTTAAACTGATGTGATTTAATATGGAATGACTCCCTGCAAAGCAATAGTATCTCACGGATTGGTTCTAGACCTGTGTTCCACTTGTTTTATTGAGTAATGTTCAGGTCCACATCATATTTGACACAAAATTTGGTGTACTTATTGCTAATTTATGCCAATAACATAAATTTTTAGAGTGCTGTCGATTTGAAAATAGAAACATGCTAAGACTTATATATAAAGCACCAAAGTATAGCATACAACGCGGGTAATTCCAACTTGAATTAATGCTGTTGGTCAATACATGCCAAAATCATGTGCCCCAGGAAACGTTGAGTTTACATCAAGATATAAAAACTCTTGAAATAGATAATTGATAAGTTTCCTCTCAAACTTACAACAAACATTGAGAAACCTATATAAAAAAGTTCTCCCACAACACCAGCATCATTTCATGCTCAACAAACGAAAAAATTTACTAAAGTTATATTTGAATTTCCATTCATGAAACATTGGTTATTTCTGTATAATGAAGGCACTTCAGTACAAAACTCTTAATTTCTGAAGAATTATCAATAACAACACTCCAAATCTCCAATGTATTATGACTCATGCCATGGAGTATTGAAGAGGCTACTTTAGTCCATCTAATTAAAACAGGGTAATGGAATCGCTTGAGTACAGAGTAAGCATATAATTACAAAAATTGACATGCTGAATACTTTACACACTGCTAACACATTTTCTCTCACTGTATGAAAGGAAATAGCGGGCCATTAATGGAAACAAAAGTTTTTATAACATTTACTGAAGTCAAGAATCAAAGTGGAAGAAAAACTTCAAGATAGCCTCTCAAAACACCATAGCCGGTGATCAAACCATTCTATATGTGCTGAAAATAATTTCTGCAACAGGAACGATATTGCAATAAAACTAAGGACATGTTTAAAAACTGCCATACCATCACTTTATAGGTTTTTCTTTTGAGATTGTAAAATCCTGAAGCCAAACTTATTTTCTTCATAAAAAATATAGGGTTAATAATGAGTATTTTTTACTTTAACATGACTTTTAGAGTCCTTTTATGTCCTTTAAGTCCTTTAATAGTCTATGCAAAAGGGCACAAAAAAGGTACTAAAATCAGAGGCCCCAAAACTATTAGGCCAATCTCACTGATATCGACTTTCTCAAAAGTTATCAGAGAAAACTTGCGTGTGCTGAAACAGGACTGATGGTCTACCTTTGAAATCACCATAATTTACTAGCAGATAAACCCAGCCATGGATTTCAAGAATGGGCCCTAATCTACATTTCTGCACATCATAAGCTGGTTGAATCAATTATTGTCTGTATTGATGAAGGAAAAAGTAAGTAAACAGCTCTTTTCATTGACTACAGCAAGGCCTTCGAGCTGCCTGGGACACGATCTTATTTCCGAAAAGCTCAAAACTTCTTGGTATAAGAAGTTAAAGAGAACATGTGGTTCATAAGCCTACTTACAAGGAAATGATCTTCAAGTTGTGGAGGTTCCCAGGATACCAAAATTCTGGACCATACTAGCTTCATATATCATTCAATCTCAAAAACCACTAACAAGAGGAAGTTCCCTCAAGGATCCGTGGCTCGGCCCCCTTACTTTTTATACTATTCACCAATTGACTTCCCAGCTTTTTATTGAAAACTATACTGTAATGACTGTCTAATGTATGCAGATGACACTACACTCCTTGTTATAAAATGACTCTTTACGGAAGAACTATCTACTAAACTCACTAACAAGCTTTACAAGGAGGCTGTTAAGTATAGTGTATCAAATGACCTGGCATTAAATACTGAAAAGACAACACAAGTGCACTTTAGCATGAAAAAAGGTAATTACCTGCAGATGTCCCAGCTTATAACTGTTCCTCAACCAAGTCAAAAATTTCCTGGTGCTAACACTTGACAAGTGGATCTTTCGTGGAGGACTGAACATGTAAACCAATATCTCAAACAAGATATGCCACTGGAATTTGATCGTTATGAAAACGGTAATAAAACAGTTTGTTACTCAAGCAGCAGCTTAAGGCTGGCTTACTATGCGCTTTGTTGGATGTCTTCATATAAGATATGGCTTAATCATCTGGGTGGTCGGGGGGGGGCGAGGTGGGGGTACTTCTAATGGAAATCTGTATAAGATTATGATACTGCAAAAAAGGAGCAATTAGATCCCTTGCCAATCTTGTGCCTCAAAAAAGCTGCAGGAGAAGCATTCCAAACTCTGCGAGGATACTCACTGTTCCAGCTCTCTTTATATTTATGGAATTATCTACATGTTTCCCTGACTCCAATCTGCTATAACCCTTGCAGATGGTTCACAAATTACCCTACCCGCCACGCCTTAGATATATTCTGCCTCAGCATTGAACAGCACTTTTTGAGAAAAAACACCATCCTATGCAGAAAGAAAATTTAGAAATCATACTTACCGGAGTAACTTTTACAAAAGTCTAACTGGAAAATGGCACTAAAGGAACCACTTAAAAATTTCCCTTCTTAAGAAGACAATCTACAAACATAGAAGAGTTCAAAAGACAGCGTGTATAAACTCTCTCTCTATATGTAAATATGTATATTTAATTATATTTCTATTGTAAACTATAGACATAAATTACTGTACTTAATGTTTCATGTAATAAAGAATATTATGAATTTGGAAATTTGAAACACAGTTGTCAACAATAATCAAAATAATTCATTATGTACCATTCCACTTGATATTTGCTTTAAAATATATCTGAAAAACTTAAAAACTGTAATGCTGTAAAAGCCAAGGGAGGTCAATATAAAACTGTCGGTTATAAAGTTGGGTTAGTTATACAAAGAGGAGAAGCCTTTCAAATTATTCAATTTTGTAATAGTTATTATGAGTGAAATTATCTTAAGATTTTAATGCCAGTAATAACTACAAAATTAAATTTCCATTATTCCATAAAAAAGGTAAGGTTTCCATCACCAATCCTTTTAGGGACTTGTGTAAAATATGTATATTAATTCGAACAATATAATACGAATAGTTAAATATGACTTAAAAGAATTATTTAATATGACAGCTTTAAATGTGATTTAAAGCTTTATTATTTCCTTAAATTTATAAGGCTTACACAGCTGGTATGTAAGAAGATGTTTGTCTGTTGGTAAAACTATACATGGAAACAGATAGGCTCTGTTCGATATTGTAGTGTATCTGGTTGTAACATGAAAAAAAAAATCATTATGACAGCTAAATTTAAACTTTATATTATGACTTAAGAAATAACTATTATATAACCTAAAGAACTAGTGAAAAAAAAAAAAAACCAAAATAAAAAAAAACCCCATTCTGTGATTTTAACACTAGATCTGGCAATTTACACAACACTATAGTTGTTAAACGAAATGTATGTCGAATCCTTCCAGATATATTAATTAAATTCGACTTAATGCTGGGGAAGTTCTCATTTTTTTTAACATTAAAAGAAAAAAACTTGACATTCAACAATTCCTTTAATAAAAAAATGGTGAGGGACTCGCAAATGTAACAGAAAGTCTCTTTCATTAAAAATATGATACATCGTTTATTTATTTATAAATATTATACGAAGGTGTGTTCAAGAAGTATCGCGAATTTTGAAATTTTCGCAGGTTACGTACATTTGAATTTCGATTTTTTTTTTATGGCGTTTATGTTTAGGTACATAGGTCTCTCACTTATGGTTGGGACCAATTTCGGCATATTTTGAATGATTCAGTTAAATTATTGACAACTGCTTTGCTTGCACGTGGTTTTGGTTTGTCTTCGATTTTTACCTATTCGAAAAAATGGAACAAAGAACCTGTATCAAATTTTGTGTGAAAAACGAAATTAAGTGCGCGGATGCATTCCGAATGTTGAGTGTGGCATACGGAGAAGCTACTTTGGACAAAAGCAACGTTTATCGATGGTACAAAATGTTTTCAGAAGGCCGAGAAGATGTGAACGATGAAGAGCGTGCCGGACGCCTGAGCACTTCAACAACAGACGAAAAAATTTATGAAGTGAAGAAAATGGTATTGGCCAATCGTCGAATCACCGTTAGAGAAATTTCCAAGGACCTAGGCATATCGATTGGCTCGTGCCATTCGATTTTAATCGATAATTTGGGCATTCGCCGCAAAATTCGTACCAAAATTGCTCAATTTTGATCAAAAACAGCATCGCATGAACATTGCTAATGAGATGTTGGAATCTGTTCGCGACGACCCGAATTTGCTCCAGAGGGTCATAACTGGTGACGAATCGTGGGTTTATGGTTATGACGTGGAAACCAAAGCTCAATCATCTCAATGGAAGCTGCCGCACGAACCAAGACCGAGAAAAGCACGCCAAGTTCGGTCGAACGTGAAAGTTTCGCTTACAGTTTTCTTCGATTGCAGGGGAGTGGTGCATCATGAGTTCTTGCCATAAGGTAGAACGGTGAATAAGGAATATTCCCTGCAAGTTATGCGCAATTTGCGCGAAGCAATCCGCCAGAAACGCCCGAATTTGTGGAAAAACAAAAATTGTGGAAAAACCAAAGATAGAAGCTCTGGAGGAAAATGAACAAAAGCATTTAACCAAGATAGAAGCCCTCAGTGTGGAACTAACACATTCACTGTCCCAATTGTGCAAAGAAAAACAGTTTCATAAAGAAATGCAAAAAATGTTTGAGGAGCAAGACATAAAATCACAACAAACTATAGAATCATACTATACTAAGATAAAAAAATCTGGAGAAATCTCTTTTGACCCTGCAGAGGAGTAAATCAGATGACAAGAATGACCAAGAACCAAAGATAGACACCTCCACCCAAACCTCCATAGAAGTCACCCCTCCACCTGCACCACAATCATTGTCAGTGAACTCAGAGATGCTAATCCTTAAGAGGAGGCAAGACCAACTGGAGCAACAAATGTCAGCACTTCTAGACAACACTCACCTTCATCTAAATGAGTCTGGAAGAATCCTACCTACTAACTTTATAGCATCTAAATCTACTCAACAATGCAAACATAAAGATGATCCTCTAGATTCTACCCTGAATAAGTCTACCTCAGGGACCAAAAGGAAATCAGGAGTTAGACGGGTCGCAAATGGAAAGAACCTCTTTAGTGTGTCTCTCCAAGCTCAAAAATATAAAAACCACAACATGTGTAATTTAGAAGGATTTGAGATGTGTAACAATAATGCTAAAGCATCCACGGGACTGAACCGCAATATTCCAAACATTGGTAACACCTTACAGATGACATCCGTTTTAGACACACACGGAGTCGCTAAAGCTTCAGTAATAAAGCCTCCGATGAATGCAAGATCACGAACTAAAGATGAGAGTATAGAAGAGTTCTACATCACAAACATTGATTACTACATTTCGATCATGACAAACAATCAATTGCCGAATGCTGATTGCATTGAGTCTAATTCATTCACGCTCAATTCCCGGCCTCCTATAAGCCAACAATCTCCATCTGAATCAGGCCAGCGGAGCCCACCACGAGCAGAAGATGAACAGGACAAATATTTTTTAGACAAGACCGGCCTCAGCAATTTCAAAATGAAAACAGCTTTACCATACCCCAATTGAACAAGGAACACTTCAAAATTCTACACCAAAACGTTGACAGGCTCAGCAACAAAATTGATATAATAACTCATCTTCTTCAACGACTTGAGCCTGATATTCTAATCCTCACTGAGCATGGTCTGAGCAATGACCAGCTGCACAATACTAACCTGACTGATTATACTTTGATTGCTGATTTCTGTCGGCAGTTTCATAAAAAAGGAGGTGTGGGTATTTTCTGCAAAAACTCACTAATAACTCTAATTGATCCAATCTCTATTGAAGTGAAGAGTGTAGAGATGGTTTGTGAAATGGCCCTTATAAGGATAAAACTTCAGGATCGGTGTCTGTACATTGCAGGTATTTATAGAAACCAAGGCAACCTAGAGGAATCCCTTGAGATTATATCCCAATGCATACAAGTGGTACCGATATGGAGGTGTCCGATAATTGTTATGGGGGACATCAACATAGACTGCCTAAACGTTAACAGAGACAACATGCTGTTGGACGATATATTGAGAAGCTGTGGTATGTTCAGAATTTCTCTTCCATCCACTCGCATAACACCTTTTTCACAATCATCAATAGATTGTGTGTGTACTAATGTAGAAGATGAAACAATAACAGTGGAAGTTTTGGATGAGGGGATCTCTGACCATACGGCACAGCTCTGTACGCTACACCACCAGCAGGTAAAACCAACAGCCCAGATGACTGAAAAACGACAATTTTCTGAAAGGAACATGAGGGACATTAAAATAAAACTACAACAAGAATCATGGGAAGATCTGATTACTGCTATAGATGCAGACACAGCCTACAATTTGTTTAGTAACACCTTGGGAATGATAATAAATTCTGCTTGCCCACTAAAAAAAAATCTAGAGTAAAAGGAAAAAGGAGAAATAAAATAACAGATGCTGAGGCTGAAAGACTACGTAAAGTTTTTTTACAAGCACAGCTTGTATACAACACTACTGGTCAATTGATTCATAAGCAAGACACTGCCTCTAAAAAGAAAGCCTATGATTTAAGACTTAAAGAGTTAAGGCGTAAAGAAGTAACAGACAAAATTAAAATTCTTCATGCAGAAAATAAGTCAAAGGTCTTATGGGCAGTAGTAAATAATGAAAGGAAAACAAAAATATCACATAGTCCGAAGGAATTAATGGATCCGGTATTGGGGAAAATTACTGACTCTACCCAGATCGCTGATTACCTAAATTCTAGGTTTGTTACAGCGGCAGACAAGGCTCTAGAGGCTAATCCAAAACCACCCCTACTTGTACCTGCTCAGAATAATGTTCCACCCTTAACACTCTTTCCTACCACTTCAGACGAAGTAATAAAGATCATATCTTCTTTAAAAACAAAATGTTCTTATGGAATTGACTTGGTATCTTCGAAGCTGCTGAAATTTTGTGTAATGGAACTGACGGACCCAATAACTCTACTGATAAACCGATCATTCGCAGAAGGGAGGTTTCCAACAAGGCTTAAATTGGCGAAGGTTATTCCCCTTTTCAAGCAGGGTAGCACCTCTGATGCTAGTAATTATCGACCAATATCGCTGATATCAACAATATCTAAAGTTTTTGAAAAGGTGGCCCTGACTCGTCTTGTTACTCACCTCCTGGAAAATAATTTACTAACTAGTCAGCAACATGGTTTTATCAAAGGACGTTCTGCGTCAACCGCTATAGTTAGTCTAATAGAACACATTATTGATCAACTTGAAAATGGCAATACCTGTGCATCTGTTTTATTAGACTTTAGTAAAGCATTTGATAGCCTTGATCATAAACAACTCTTAACAAAACTGAAAGCTCTTGGAATTTCTGGAATTTCAGCGAGTTGGTTTGACAGCTATTTGACTGATAGACAACAACTGGTTCAGCTGGTTCATTCGGACAATGGTATGACTCGTTCGGTGAGATCTAGCCTGCTAACAAACTCGAGAGGCGTACCTCAAGGCTCTGTACTGGGGCCTGTTTTATTTTGTACTTTTTACAAATGACCTGCCTAAGTATCTGCAAGAATTTGCTACCACTATTATGTATGCGGATGATACTGTGCTTTTATTAAGTAACAAGGAAACAGAGCCACTTGAAGTGTCAACTTACATAGTACTGAATGTAGCCACTCAGTACTGCCATCAGAACAGCCTGGTACTAAATGAAACAAAATCGCAACATTTAATAATGGGAAGACGAAAGCTTGAAGCGGGAACTCTACCTAACGTAGATAGAGTAGAAGCTGCCAAGTATCTAGGTGTTATAATTGACACAAGTCTTAATTGGACCTCTCATGTTGACAGTCTCTGCAGGAAGCTAAGTTCTGGACTTTATGTAATCCGAAGAATAAAGACAATTAGTGATGTGCAGACGGCAAAAACTGCTTATTATGCACTTTTTGAAACACATCTTCGGTATGGTATTTTAGTTTGGGGTATATCTAGTTCATTAAATAAACAAAGAACCCTAATCTTACAAAAGAAGTGCATATGAACACTAGCTGGGTTGCAGTCTAGAGTTGTTGTTGTAGAGCGGCTTTTGTTGATCACTCAATTCTAACTGTAGTATCACTCTATATACTCAGTGTAATAACTTATGCCCATGAGAATAACTTCACCCGTGGCCGTGACGTACACCAACACAACACTCGCTATGCTGCAAACTTCACTCTTCCCCAACACCATTCTGCTCAATTTGAAGAAAATCCATCCTATATGGGAGCGAAGTTGTTCAACTGCCTGCCTGCTGACATCAAGTCCCAAGAAAACATAAAGAAAACATTGAAGACCTGGCAGTTGAAACACCCATTCTATTCCATAAATGAATTTTTATCATGGAGAACTTTTGACATGTAAACATGTAATAATATTGACACAACTAATATTTGTTCTTATAATGTGATGTTATATTTCTGACGCTAATGCCATTCTCTATGATTGTTGCAAATAAAGTACATTGTCTATTGTCTATTGCACCACGATAACGCCCCCTGCTCACACGTCGCTGCTTATACGTGACTTCTTCGCCAAAAACAACACACTAATGATACCGCAGCCACTGTATTACCCAAATCTGGCCCCCTGTGACTTTTTCTTCTTCCCGAAACTGAAGAGGCCCATGAAAGGACGACACTACGCCACGATTGACGAGATAGAGACGGCATCGAAGGAGGAGCTGAACAAGATAAAAAAAAAATGATTTTTTGAAGTGCTTCGAAGATTGGAAAAACGTTGGCACAAGTGTATAATATCCCAGAGGGATTACTTTGAAGGGGACAAAATAGATATTCACGAATAAATAAATAATTTTTGAAAAGACATAAAATTCGTGATACTTTTTGAACACACCTCGTAGTTATGCGAATTTCAATAGTGTAAAACACAATATGATCAACATTTCACTAGCAAAGCACAACTCGTTTTAGATTTTTTTTAATAGCGTCACACTTACAATGACACTGAGGCATATTTTTCAATTAGATCCTGATTAAAATTAATCATATCTAGCCTTACTTAACTATATATGACTACTCCATCTTATCATGAGATAAGGGCTGACACCGATGATCTATTTTGTTTGAATATTTTTTATTTGTAATGGATTTGGGTCATTTAATACTTGGCAGTGATTTCAATATGTTGTTTACAAATCAGGAATATGCAGAAATGCATTTTGTGTATTGTTTCTGTGTTGACAATGCTAGTGCTCAAAGGACTGTCCTATTTCCTGGTCGGTGAGTTCCCAGCACACAAGTATTTAAAGGGTCAGTATTTGGTAAAACGTGGATCTGTGCACAAGGAGGGGAGCGAGATGGAGGCAGCAGCGTTGAACAGAGAAGAAAAAATATTGGACAGAGTTCGATAGGATGCGGAGATTAGTAGCAGTGGTCTTGCTGGTGACATTGTAAGTAAAATATGGTGTGAGTAAAAATACAATTTTGAAAGTTTTATATAATACTACATTCTACCCTTATCATTTTACAAAAGTGCATGGCCTTGAACCTAATGATTATGCTGTTATATGAGACTTTAGTTGCTATTTATTAAATTCTGACACTGAACAATATATTGTTTTCAAAAAAATCTTATGGATACATTCTCTAAAAGCTTTTTTAGACAAATTTCAGCATTTAATAGAACTGATAAAACAGTAAACTGGATATTTTTTTCTGCCCAGGACTAAAAGTAATGGAACAACATCACTGCAAAAATAGTTTTGAAATAACTATTCCATACATTAAATAAACCAAATCTCACATTGAGATGTCTGGAACCAAATTTAAAAAGTCACATTCTTATCTCATGTTTGGTGATCAAAACACTGTTGTGGAATTGTCCAGTAATTTGTCAGATCTAAGGCTAAAGTGCAAGAAATCTAAATATTATGCATAGCAAACACGTGTACTTCTAAATTGAAAAATGCTATGTGCTATTTCTTGCAAAGAGAGGACATTCCAACATTTGACTAATAGTGTCTATAATATACAGATGTTTTGAAAACTTAGTTATTTTTCAGCCGTGCAGTATTTTGTATATATTATTTAGATAAATTTCAGCATTTAATAGAACTGATAAAACAGTAAACTGGATATTTTATTCTGCCCAGGACTAAAAGTAATGGAACACCATCATTGCAAAAATAGTTTTGAAATAACTATTCCATACATTAAATAAACCAAATCTCACATTGAGATGTCTGGAACAAAATTTAAAAAGTCACATTCTAATCTCATGTTTGGTGATCAAAACACTGTTGTGGAATTGTCCAGTAATTTGCCAGAGCTAAGGCTAAAGTGCAAGAAATCTAAATTATGCATCGCAAACACTGGTAATTCTAAATTGAAAAATGCTATGTGCTATTTCTTGCAAAGAGAAGACATTCTAAAACATACATTCCAACATTTGACTAATAGTGTCTATAATATACAGATATTTAGAAAACTTACAGTTATTTTTCAGCCGTGCAGTATTTTGTATATATTACAGCAAGAGAAGAAGGTAGAAATATAATTTGGGTAACCAACTGTTTATCATTATTTAATTTTCTTTTCAGAGGTTTACAACATGCCCAATTAAGTCGATTTTATTAGGCTATTGTACTATGGTTTAACATTAAAATGATCAAAATGAAAAATTTGTTCCCTAGTCTGCTGCCAGGATTTGGATGAAATCACAGCACTAGTTTTCTGCTAAGATTAGATGATTCTATTTTATTAGCATATGTAGGTAGTGTTTTAAGAAAGGATGTAGACCATATACAGAAATTACAAAATACTACCATCCATTTTGTGTATCATGTAAGAACAAATGTGCAAAGCTGTACGGATCAAATATTCATCCTGGGAGAGCCAGTATTTTCCTCTATTTATAAGGCATGTCAGCTGATTAAAAAACATATATCAAACAAAACATAGGATAACTGCCACCAACAAAAATTGTCCTGGATTGTAAAGGTTATGCTGGAAACCTGAGGCCAAATATCAATATTGAGCTTTGAATTACCATGGAGAACTTTATGGAAAAATACAAATCCACTAGAAGATGAAGATTCTCTATGGTTAAGAGTCCAAATTCTAGCCTTACAACTTTTTTCAAAGGTTTTTCAAATAGGCCCCAGGAAATTGAAAGGCCATCAAAAAAAAGAAACCTCTGAACTCCCTCCAGAATCATGGGTGAGCTCTCATCTGTATTCCTAATAACAGCCATATTCAAGATGACATCTCACAAATGAATTAAAACACCATCAGACAGGTTTCTTTTCTGTGAAAATGTGTACCAATCGACTTAATAAGCCCAAAAATGTTTTTTTGTTTAAATACTTCAAAATTAACATACTGAGACATTAACAGCTAGGAATGAAGCAATATCATATTTACTATGTTTATGTTTATGAAATAGTCTCCAGAGCAGATGTGCTTAAATAAAACCTGATAATGATAATTATTTACTTATTTAAACCTTATATTGCCAAAAACTGTACAAAAATTATGTTTTCATAATACAATACTATACATGAGTATCATCACTTCCTTTATTATTTGGAATTTTTATTGCTTCAAGTCTTGAATTAATTTTTTAGTAACAACAAATGAGTTTACAATAACACGAAATTATTATCACCATTAATTGACTTTAGTAACGTAAAGAATGAAGGTTGAATACCATACCTGGGCGAGTAAGCAAGCCCATGAGTGTCTAGGGAAGGCAAGCACAAGCTGTGTGCTGTCGCCTGACTGAGTAATGCTGACAACACAACCTGGGACGGGCACAGGGGAGGAGTGGCAGCACTGCAGAAAGGAGAGGGAACATGCAACCACATGCACTACACAACTGGCACTCTCAAGTTTCAGTTCTACCAACTATGCCCAGAACTGTACAGTTTATTACTAAAGTGAATTAAGAACAAAATCTTCAAAAAATTATAGAAAATCCTATATTATATAAATAATGCAAATTCAAAGGTAAAGTTAAAATTCAAGTTATTATGATTATTATTATTTTATTAAGATCTTTAGTAAGTTATTATAATTACTTGAGCCACATAGAGTGAGGTTTAAAGGTTTGAGGTTTACTTCAATAATTTTATTTTTCATAAAATGTGATTCAATAAAAAAATACTTTTTTTGTATTACTCAAAATATAGGAGAAAAACTTCTTTGTATCCCATTGTAACAATTAACTGCTTTTTCACTTGTATTTATCACACTTTATATTTGTTATAACAGCATACACAGAATTGTTTTAAGCTACAAGGATGAAATTTTCCTCATTTCCTTAAGAAAACTGAGCTATGTACCAAACACTATGAACCTATCTTTAACGACAATTTTATTCTCAAACCGAGTTCTAGAACAAAATTTCTGCAAACCAGGTATAATCTGAGATGGGATTTAAGTTACTCTTTGTAACACCTTGCATTATAACCCTTGCGGTTAATTGAGTAATTAAACAACAGTGTCTCAACAGCAGTTCCTCCACCTAATCATGCACTGAAGCAATGTTGGTGTGCAACATCCTCACCCTGTATTTCACATGACTTCCACTGATGTTGTTTATCATCATTCTTTCCTAAGGCTGAGCTCCTGTCAAAGACACACAGATTTGAGTCTAACGACTGTGTGTATTTTGCACACTTTACAGTTGCACAAAATTACTGTGAAATGAAGCACTAAAAGGAAGGAACATTAGTTATAAAAATGCCAAGTTTTAGATAAAAATTAAAATTAGACATTTTAAGTTTATTATTAATCAAAATGTCTCAATATTCTCTTTATCCTTGTAAGAAATATCTAAGATTGCAAAGTCAATAACAAAATACCTAATATTCTAATGACAGAACTGTAATTCCATTATTATTTCACTGCTATTATTAGCAGGTATTTTTGAAGTGTTAGTCACTTAGCTCTCTTTTCTACAGAATACTATTCAAATTTGACAAACAAATAAATGGATTTGAAAGGATTAGTAACTACTACTAATTCTATTTTGTTTGTTATATGGGGGGGGGATTTATTAAAATTTATAAAAACACAGCTTTTATTTAGCTGTTTTTAACTTTTCTGTACCGGTAATGCATTTATAGAAATGGAGTCACCATAATTACATAAACTAAATGTATTAACATTATCTAATGAAAACAATTGTTTATTCCAAATGTTATTCAAAGCGTTTATATACAGTATGTATAGCGTAAGCAATAAGAACAACTATGATTGTGGTATGCTAATACCACAATTATGACAATACTTTTTTGATGAACCAAAATAGTAAAAAAATGTACATTTATAAGAAAATATCTGTTGCATGTAAGAACGTAACTTTTATTATTTACCATGCTTAATGAGAACAATTTACTACATGTTACATAAGAAATAAATATAATGTTTTTTGCCAAACAACTCAAAAAATGTATCAACATTCTATTGATAAATAAGTTTATAAATATTTCAGAAAATCTTGCACTAAAATAGGTCATGATAAGCTTTTAAGAATTTAATGAAATAACAACAAAACTTATTTAAAATAATTTTAATTTCTTTTCATCGTTTTAAACACATTTTTTTATTTTTACAAAAATTAAATTTGTCAGTATACAGATTTTTAAAAACTTACTTAAATATTTTATTTTAATACGACGGAAACACTAAATCCTACTTTCTAAAAATGTTTACATAATAATGTGACCATAACCTCTGCATTAAGGATACACTTTGACTTGGTTAAGTGATGCTCCCCACCTAATTAGTCGTTGTTAGTTGTAATTAGAATAACATATTTGTTAGCTTAAAATCTAAAACTTAGCCTTTGTAGTAGACAACTTTACACCCATTATAGAAAATAAACTGATAGTTCAAGCTCAAGAATAGTTCAAAAATAAAATCTATACTGCAATGGGTGTCTCTGAATTGAACATAAATGTAGTGAACACATTCCTTATATCACGATATAGAAAAACATCTTAATTATTGATATATTCTATTTTCTACACATGGCTATCTTCTACAGGCTGTGTTCATATTCATAGCTGAGAATGAATGGAAACAAGATGGAATAAATTCAGCTTTTATAAAATGTTATCATAGAGTTCAAAATAGCGGGTAAAAAGTGAACAAAATACCCAATCAAGTACCAGCTATTCAAATGTTTGTGTAAATACAGAAAAATATGTGTATAAAGAAAATAACTGACAGAGAATAATTTGCTTTAATTGCAGTTTCATGAATATTAAAACTTACAAGAAAATATATAAACATGATATCATATATTGTGTGAAATTAATTTAGTCAGTAAATGATTTGGCAAATTATTCGTATGTAAACTAGAATATTTTTCATGAGGTATAAAATCAGTATTTTGATGTAATTTTTTGTTTAAAGATAAAGAATGTGCTACACAGTTGTTCAATTATAAGACTCCCTGCACTGTAGACAACAATATAGGTACATATACACACTCAAAACAGAACTAGAATACAATAGTCAACTCAACATCACAATACCTACGAGCAGATGCCAGATAGTCAGCAGAGCTACAAGACAACTGACCTTGCTGTTGAAGTTAGAGAAGTCAGCAAACCCACTGTTGGCAGCAAAAGGGTCAGAGGTGTCAGCCGGGGTGGGGCTAGGGGTAGGGGGCTGCAAGGGACGTGGTGGAGCTGGCCGAGGTGGAGGCTGCTTGCTCTTCTTGGGTGGGAGGGCAGGACTGGGAGACTCTGGCCGTGGAGGAGGTCCAGACGCAGCTGTGGGGGCATGTAAGATGGCAAAGGGATCGCAACCAAATGGATCTTTATCTGTGTTCTGAAAAATTATGAATATACATTTAGAACCAAACTTTTGTAAATATAAGTAAGTACGGATTGGTTTTCTTTGAACTAAAAAATTAAAATCCTTACAAGGGTAGATTAACATACCGACTGCAGCAAACATCTTGTTATGGCACAGTCACAGTATGAAACCACACGCTATAGATAGGTTTCACTCAGTATAGAACAACAATAAAGGGGTTAATGTTGATAGGAGATTATAACTTGAAAAGTGAAAACTTTCCTTTAAAACTAAATACGAGGCACATCCAGAAAGTAAGTGTACTGGTACTCTTACAGCTGTAGGGAACACTTTTTCGACATGTTGACAACACTGAGGCGTAGCCTGAATCCTCCCCTTCAAAACGAGATTAATCCGAGGTTAGTGTGTTGAAAACTCTTGACACAGTAGCATCTCTCGCGAAAAATGTCGATCATATCTCCCGCCATGTGTGAAATTCGTGCCGTCATTCGCTACCTCGTTGTGAGGGGAAAAGCTCCGGTTGAAATTTGAGGTGAAAACTGTTTAGACTGCTTCTTAGTTTCAGGCGTGTAGTGGGCAACCCAAGTTTCGTCTCTAGTGACAATAGAGCTCTGCACTCGATTCAACTTGTGCTGTTCTGTCAGCTGTGTATCAGGGATCTGTAGATTTATGGAAACATTGCAGAAAGTTCATCTAACATCAATCTGCGATCGTCACGGACCGCATTCTCGATTTTGTCCACAAGTTCGTCAGTCACAGTTGAAGGTCTTCCGCTCCTCTGATCGTCATGCACGGAAGTACGGCCATTTTGACACTCATGACACCACTTGTACGCTCATACGATTCATAGCTCCATTACCGTAAACAGTTTTCACCTCATTATAAATTTCAACCCGAGCTTTTCCCCTCACAATGAGGTAGCGAATGACGGCGCGAATTTCGCACTTGGCAGGGGATACGATTGACATTTTTCGCGAGAGATGCTACTGTGTCAAGAGTTCTCAACACACTTTGGTCTCATTTTGAAGGGGAGGATTCAGACTACGCGGCAGTATTGCTAACATGTCAAAAATGTATTCCCTGCAACTGTGAGAATACCAGTACACTTACTTTCTGGACGTGCCTCGTAGTAACTTTCTTAACAATCTTGTTTTAATTCGTAAAATAGATATTATGTTATTGTTATCATTAAAATAGTTTTATTTTATCCCATTTAATGATATTCTATAGTTTGTCACTTTAATGATTTAGCCAATACTATAATGACAATTTTAAGTGCCAGACTCAAAATACCAAATGACAATTGAAATAGTTAAACTTTTGTCAACAAACAGAGGAATTTGTATAGAACTGATCAATCAATTATTATATTAAACAACAATTTTCGGGGATGGATCATAAATTATCACTAAATGTGAATATAATTTTAATAATTCTATATATCGATTAGATGATGAATTTAATTTGATTAAAATATGAAATTAAAATACACTTAATAGTCAATAAAAAAAAAAAAATAATATAAATTTTTGCTGAAGTAAAATTGTATATTAAATAATATAGTTGGTGATCTGAATTAATAGTAAGGAAAATAAGAATGGTTCTAAACTAGGAGGACGGTTCAACCACTAGCATAAGTTACAGCAGTTGAAGGTGTGGTTAGATCTCACAATAGCAGAATAAAAAGGGAAACCCATGTTACTGACTGACAGTGTTAAACACTGCTCAGTAGCGTGGAGATTTTACGCAAAGTGCAAGAATATTTTCAAAAATTCGTAAAAAAGATATTTGTGACATAAACTTACTTATTAAAAATCTCAGTGCAACATTAAAAAAACCAGTAAAACGATAAAAAAATCTGATCTATTGCCGCTCTTAGGGATTCATGTTGGACATCAGGACTTAACAAATTATTTTGTGCTACCACCAAGAAGATGAGGTTCTGGTGTCTTCCCTACTTATTGGTCAGTATCTCTTCCTCATCAGGAAAACAACTTTACTAGGATCAGTAAACTACTGTACAATATAAATAAAATGTTGGGGGAAACAATCACCAATTGTTTTTTCCTTAAATATCTGCAACATTTGTCAAAAAATAGTCAACTTTCAAAATAATATTAATATAAATTTTGTGTGTTTAAATTTATGACAAAAATTGTTTGGTCATCTCATTTTGACATTGCTAAATGTAAATTGTATTTTGTGTGTGTGTGTGTGTGTGTGTGTGCGCGCGCGTGTGCGTGTGTTGTAGTAAAACTTTTAATTATCTGTAGCATTTTTTATATTATTGGTCTACCACTTTACCCATAAAACCCATTAAAATACTCATCATGTAATTTAAAGAATTTAAGTCTACAATTAAATAAACAAAAACTCAATTAAAATAAAATATTACTAGTATATTTAAATTAACAGTTAGGAGATAATTAATGAGAATAAAGTTGTTATACTAACTTCTTCCGGGGGTGTTTTAGGCCTGTTCCGGCTTCCATCACCAAAAGGATCAAAAGGATCTGCTTTACTGCCTGCAAGCATTAACACATAAGTAAAACTGAGCATGTCATGACTGGGAACTGAAAACAGCATTCAATTGTTTGAACCATTTTGGTACTGACATCCAATACATCACACAATTGTAAACCATTTTTTTAACATATGTTATATACCTCCAATTACCAAAAAACTACATCAAATGATGCAGAAGAATACTTGCTTTATGAAGAAATAGTTTTAAACATATCTGGAATTGAAAAATCAACTTTAAACATTTATTATATTTTAAGCAAAATCACAAAAAGACTTGATATACATAACAACAATCTTTTTTATAATAAGTTATATGTGTCCAATTGCCATGAAATTATACAAAAATTAAAAAATATACTGGTTTCACAACAAAATAGTTTTAAACGTCTCTGGAATTATAAAATAAGCTTTTTCACATCTTTAGAAATTATGTAAAATCATAAACTGCAAAAAGCCATATAAATTTTGTAGAACATTTTCCATAACTTAGAATTTTTTAAAGAGAAGACCATAACATGTTTTATATATAATATCATAAAGTTTACCTTTGTAACATGTATTTTGAAAATATACTAATAAATTTGTTAGCACCACTTTAAAGTTAGGCAAGTTAAAACTAATTTAAAACATTTTATATAAGTTATTTTTATTTCAATTATTTAAAATTATTAAATTACATCCAATGGTTTATTTAGATAATTTTATTTATGAAAACTAAAAATAATGTATATTTACTTTTCTGAAACTAAGCATTTTTAGGAAAAAGACCATTGGCATTTTTTGCATGTAATACAAAGACTTTTGTGAGAGTCTGACAAAAATAGCCTTGCTATTGATATAAAAATAAAAATGTTAAGTATTTGTTTGTATGTTTTAAATGTAACTAAGATAAATTAAATATTGATTTATTTTTTTATATAACAAAATTTAATACATAATTATTTTACTTGTAGATTAACCCTTTGAGTGCCACAGCGTCACTAATTTTGACGGTACGAAAAGTGCCAGTGTCGCCAATTTTGACGTTTCGTATTTTGATAATATAATATTTTATACAGTACAAGATTATTTTGGCCAAATAACCAGACAGCTGGTTATTTATTGATAGGTTCCAAACTATCAATAAATACGAGTTTTATGTTGTTTCTCTACTATTTTATCTGTGAAATTTATGTTGTTTGGGTACTTATCATGAAGTCACTTTTTTTGGACGAGTTTTCCTTATTGGGGAAAAAATAAATTACAGTTTAAAAAACAACTGACTTTATTTTACCTATTTTGGAATTTACAAGTTATTACGACAATCGATGAAATCAAAAACAATAAGAACTACGTTTCATTATTTGAAAATGTCAGGTCATTCGTGTGTCTATTTGGAGATAGGAAGTATGACTCATTGAGTATTTTTCGATTCATTATGGAAGAAACGTTGAAGTTTATTTTGATCCCTGATAAGGAAAACTCGTCCAAAAATAGTGGGCTGTGATAATACCAAAGTACCTGTGCGATGATTCTGTCTTCCCCGTCACGCGACGTAGTGGACAAGTACCGTGTTTCATAACGGCCTTTCTTTTTGTTTATGTGCCGATAACCAAGCATTTGAGTATATACAAAATAAAATAGTAACTTATACAGTATTTTACTGTATTTCTTTACAAAATTAATGTAGTGATTTGACTTGTATCCAAGCGAAAAACGTGAATTTTCAGTGTAAATATTATTAGGGTTATTATTTAGTAAATGTAAACTTTTATGTAAATATGTTAGCAAGTATTTGTTTCTACATTTACTAATCATATTTATTTGTGTTATATTGATGTTTTATTAGATTTATTGGGAAAACTACATCATTACTAAGTAATTTCTAAACTCTGACAAATGAAGTACAGTTTATAAAATGTTCTTACCGGGCAGCATTTTGTTAATACATATAATGCCATGTTTTTAAAATTCTATAATAAGATACGAGGGTCTTCCAGAAAGTAAAGAACGTTTTGTTATAAGTCAATAAAAACAAAAGATAAGAGCATGAAAATTTATTTATAAATACTTATAAACTTACTCTATTTTTCTACAAAATCGCCGGAACTGTCAAGGCACTTGTTGTAGCGTGGCACCAGTTTTTCTATACCGACGTTATACTGTTCTGCCGCCAAGGAATGAAGCCACGTTTTTACTCCTTCTTTGAGGTCTTCGTCACCCAAAAAGTTTTTTTCCGCCTAAAAAACACTTTCAACTTTGGAAACAAGTGATAGTCACTCGGAGCCAGATCTGGACTATACGGAGGGTGTCCGAAGATTTGCCATTTGAAAGAATTGAGTTCTGCTTTGGTTCGTGCACTGCAATGAGGCCGAGCATTGTCGTGGATCAGCACCACTTTCGACGACAGCATTCCGCGTCGTTTGTTCTGAATAGCGCGGCGAAGCCGATGCAAGGTCTCGATGTAGGCCTCTGAGTTGATTGTTTCGCCTCTCGGCATGAACTCCACATGGATTAGGCCTTTTCGGTCCCAAAAAAACTGTTGCCATCAATTTCCTGGTGTTCAAATTTGGTTTTTCTTTCCTGTTTTTTGTTGGTGAATTCGAGTGATGCCATTCCATTGACTGGAGCTTTGTTTCCGGGGTTCGATAGGAAACCCAAGCTTCGTCACCCGTTACGATGCGGTCTAGAAACGCATCACCTTCTTCGTCATACTGAGTCAAAAACTCAAGAGCTGCTCCCATCCGTTTAGTCTTGTGGACATCAGTAAGAATCTTAGGCACCCAACGAGCACACATTTTCTGATAACCAAGACGTTCAGTCACTATTTCGTGCAAAAGCGACCTTGAAATTTGTGGAAAAAATTCCACTAGACCACTCAAAGTGAAACGACGGTTTTGTTGAATTTTTTCCATCAACTTTCGCTGCCAACTCGTCAGTAACGAGTGACGGCCTTCCACTTCGTTCCTCGTCGTGCACATTAGTTCGACCTTCCTTAAATTGAATGCACCATTTTCTCACTGATGACTCGTTCATCGCATTGTCACCGTAAAACTGCCTTAATTTGCCTATAAATTTCAATAGGTCGAACATTCTGTGCATTCAGAAACCGTATCACACTACGCAGTTCTAACTTGGCGGGATTTTCAATTAACGCCGCCATTTTAAACTTTCACAGGAGACGCAAACGTGACCTCACGGTACCGCTACTCAGCTCACACTGAGGGAGAAGGTGTGGTTAACGAACAAGCTATCTACCGCGGTGGTGGGGGAACTGCGCCGCCCGTGATGCGCAATCGTTCTTTACTTTCTGGAAGACCCTCGTATTACACATGGGTTTTATTTACAATTATATGGCCTTTATCATGGTATAAAGAAAAAAATCTTAAAAATACTGTATACACTCAAATTAGGTCGAAACATAACTTTTTATAGAAAAGTATAAAACTTTTTTTATAAATACTGAAATTTTTATATTTTTATAAATCAAATTTTATTTGTAACGATATGTATCATATTTTGCGTTTAATAAGAAAGAAAAAAACAACAACAAAATGATGGAAATCTGTTTAGTAGTTATTTTACAACAGCTTTTTTCCCAAAAGCTAACAAATATGTGAAAAACAGCTTGGCACTTTATGCATGACTTCGGAAAATACCCGTGGCACTCAAAGGGTTAATTTATTATAACTGGTGTCAACAGATACTGTCACATACACTTTATACTTACCACTGCCTGATATACTTGAGCCAAACGCGTTAGCAAAAGGATCTGATGTAAAAGAATCCTGAAAATAAATTATGTATAAGTTAAAAATTAAATTATATGTATTAGCCTTTTGAACACCAGAAGTAAACATATTTCTTTATCTGGTACTGTAACAACAATGTTTAGCGTAGGACAGTGAGAAACCCCATGCATTTTAAAGCAATTTTGCAAGGTTTGGTTTTAAAATATTACGCTGACAGTATGATGGCAATGGAATAATTGTCCTTTGTGGGCTTCTTGTAGATTTGTGTAACAGCGATAAAATCGTCCCCTAGAGTATCTTTTGAATAAAATAAATAAATAAACAATTTATCTACTAGTGATATAGATGTAGAAGCACAGGTACCAACAGTTAAATATAAACACAGAAAGTAATATACTATACTATGTGAAAAGAGAAATTTTGGAACAGAACAAATATTTGTATATGGAACAAATATATGTGCCATTGACTTGCACATTGTTGATTATTTTTAATGATAAATCAATCATTTACTTCCATTACAAAACAAATTCGGGATTATTGTGACCTTGAATTTTGCATCATGCAGACCTATATTTATCAGTGACCAAGAGTTTTCTCTTCATCTTAAAAGTAATTTTTAATATTGGGATTTTAAGTTTACAGCTTGTTTGCGGTTTTTATGGTGTATTTTGTTTCATGAGTTTTTGATATTTTTTTAAATTTAAAAGTTGTTTAAAATCGCTACCTAGAACAAATATTTACTGACAATTATCAATGTACAAATAATGTATACAATAAACGGAAGCAATGGAATACCGAAGGACCCGGCAGAATATAAAGTAAGAGTTATCGCACAGATGAGATGGATAGACTACCCTTTGACCTTTTGACCTCAAAATTAATAGTGTTCTTTCTTAGACCAGGAGGAAGTTATGTACCTAGTTTCAAGTGTCTAGGGCCTTTCAATCAAGACACACAGACGGACGGGCAATGACACAATTTAAAGAACAATCTGACTGTTCCTTAATAAGGAGAATAAACACATCTTTAATGTCCTATACTTATCAATCAGGTTTGTGAAACAGTCTGAAAGTTCCTTGAAATATTTACTCATTAAACTGCTATGTAAATGATGACTGTAATCTTTAAATGCTGGAACTTTCAAGCATACTAAGGTTGCTCAGAAAGAATGTTTATTAGAAGGTTAATAGCACCTGGTTTTTCCAAAAATTCATCAAGTGCAACAGTCAATCCACACAGTTTATTATACTTGTGTACATCATTTGGCTAAGAACATTTAAGTCCAAAAACAAAATAATGTCAGATATTTTAAAAATTCTGTGTAATACTCATAATATGTGTATTACCATTAGACTATTCTTATTATCATATTAGGTAATTAAAATGTTATCCAAAGTTATACATACAAATGCTAAATTAGTTTATTACTTTGATCTCCAATGATAACTGATCTGTATTACACATCCACTACAGTGAAACAGAGCTGTCTAGAGCATCAAAATTTGGTTCAATAGCAATAGCTTTTCCAACTGGAAAGGTTAAATCTAGGAACTGATTTGTTACACAAATGTTTGGCAAGAATAGATAGGATTTAAAATATATTTATTCGACTACCAAAAGTCTTTAAAATCAACAGCACTTTCATGTAGATTAAAAAAATAATTCTGGTGTTAAATTTGTTGTCAAATAATGAAGTATGAAAATTCACAATATTAAATTAAAATTTCATATCATACAAATAGTGCAAAAATATTCAATAATAGTTTTATTAATATCTTCCAAAAATGTCATTTTTCTCAACACAGAGCATAATGAGAACATCAAAACACTCAATTCTCAGTAGATTAAAATATCTCCAAATGTTAACGAATACAGTTCCATTTTAATAATCTGAAAAAGAGTAATATAAAAGTCAATATAACCCGTGAAACATTAAATCTATAAACAGTAAAAAGAGAAAACGCTTTCTTACCACAGGCTTTGAACCGAAATCCGCTACAAAACTGTCGTTGGCTGCAAAAGGATCTTGTGGTTTAGAGGTAGGATTTGAAAACGGATCTAAAACCAACCATGAAAAATTTATTAGTTTCATCTGACTGCTAAACTAAAATCATGATTTATCACATTTTTGAATACTCATCTATAAATTTATTTGGTTGCAAATATGCAGTGCTGTAAGAAAAAGTACTAAAGACTAAATCTTTGGAATGGTGGTGTTCTCTAATCTGACCGCTTGATGGCTAGGTTATACTATAGTCTGCAATAATCACTTTAATAAAATGTTTGGATTTGATATTCGGAATTTGGTTCTTTGTGTACAACTGATTAACTGTCATCCATGAATAGAAATAGCATACATGCAGTGATGCATGAATATGAATATAAAAATAGCAGTACACAGTGATGCACAAATATAAATATAGAACATACTAACTGCAATTAAATCATTAGTTACAAAACATTAGTTTATCTATCTACAGGTTTTTATACACAAAAATATGACACAAACATGTTTTAGTGACGTGAAATTTGATTATTGACAATCAGCTGTCACCCCCAAATAGAAGTCTAGTGATCCAATGATTGAATAGACATAGAATACCATATGCAAATTTCAAGTCAGATACTGTTTATAGCATAATATTTTTTACTTTGGTTGACTACCTCCAATTTTTACATCACTTCAAATCAAATCATCTTTATTCATTTGTTGCTACAAAATGACAACATGAATAGTGTCAAGGCTTAATGTAGATCTAGTGCCATGATCAATATTCAGAGCAAAATTATTTTCTAACTTAGTAGTGTTTTTCTTTACCTCTTTATAATAGTGATAGAGTGCTAGTGATGTAATTTTCTCTATAATAGTGTTTATCTAAATAATATTTTACAGCTATCATCTACCACAAGTTTTTGGGTCTAAATCTGGACTATAAATTTACATGGCTTGAGCATATTTCAAATCGAAATAAAACCTTAAGTAAAGCCTATTTTATTACAGTCACTCTGTCTCAATCAGTTAACCTTAACACTCTTAGAGTGGTATATTAAGCTTATGCTTGTTCTACAGTAATTTATGACATAATATTCTGAAGTAATTTAGTGGAATGTAAGTCAGTGTTTGTATTGCAAAATAATAATCCAAACCATAGATGAAAAAACACACCTACACAACACCATGTAAGCCTTTTTTTAAAGACTTAAACATATTAACAGTTCCATCCATTTATATTTTCCATTGACTTTATTCGTGAGGAAAAATCCATCATTTTATAGACAGTAAAATCATTTTGATAGATATAATATAGGTACTAACTTTTTACAATACCCACTTTACAGGACTGGACAATTTGAGAAATTCCCCAATATGCTGCTATAAGGCTAAATAACAAACTGCCTGAGCATTTTAAGTTATTGCAGAAATCTGAAAATTTCAGAAGAGAAATTTTAAGATATTTCACAAATAAATGTTACTAGCGGACCCGGCGCGCTTCGCTGCGCATTTCAATAAGTTTCCCGCGGCTTCGCACGCAATTTCCCGTTGAAAACAGTACACTATATTCACTTATTCATTTTCTATCACATTCTAAACATTGCTGAGATAATTGATAGTCGTTCCTTCGTGAGCTTCTTGGGCGCATTATGAAGGTATGTACCACATTCCTGATACTTCTGTCAAAAAAAAACAACTAAGGTTGATTTTATAACATTCTTTATATTTGTAGCCAACGTAAGATAGTAATTATGATATCTGCATTGCTCTTCTGATCAAGCATGAGCATGGTTTATATTAAATAAATATTGCAGTTAAAGGTGAATTTTTACGTCAAATTTGAATTGTATTATCTGGATAGTAAAGTCTATGTTTAACAGTGATTGCAGAAACAGTTTAAACAAAATTTGTCGTTTCTCTTAAGCTTACTCTATGCTTTAAAACTATAAGTGTAGTAATTAAATTATATATAAATATATTTTTTGTCGCATTATATATATGTTTACAAAGAACAGCTGATTAAAAATTTGAAAAGACTCTTTCACTTAATAACATATGTTTGCTGCAATGCATTTCTTACGGGTATTTCTGTAACCAGTGGGGCGGAATCCTGAATCGGGAAAGGGATAAAAAGTATCCTATAACCTTCTACAGATCAAGACGAACAAATTAAAAAAAAAATTAGGCGAATCCGTCCAGCCGTTTGTGAGTGATGCTGTTACACACGAACAGTTTCATTTTTATATAATAGATTACTCTGTTTATAAATATCTCCAAACTTATTTAGAATTTTAATAATCTAATGTTTATGTAGATTACTTGGCGATTCATTGTATTAACTGATTTTATATGATAATATGTATATTATTTTTGTTTAATTATTATTTTAAGTTACTTAAAATGCACCTATTTGCCTATTGTAAAAATAGTATTATTTTGTCAAATGTGTTGTGCAATAAAGAATCGATTGGTTGACAATACTCCAGCAACAGCAATTAAATTCAGTCCGGAATTAGATATGTTTAGAAATAATAAGTATTTCAAGAATTGGTACAATATAAAATTAGTCTAATCTCTTAAGCTGTTTTAAATTACATGTATAAAACTACACTATACTTACCATTACCGAATGCGTTATTGTTCATGAAATTGTCCCCACCACTATCTGTAGGACCATTTGTGTATGGCTCTTTGTCTGATTCTTGTAACTGAAACAGTAACAATACATTTAATGGAACAATGAACCTATTTTAAGATCTGATTATTTAGAATTTTGATATGAGTCGATCAATAATTATTTAAAAATTACTAAATAATAGGTAGTTCCAAAAGTCAAAGGACTAAATTTTTCAAAATTTCTTGCAAACCAATTTCTTATTAAAACTTAATTATTCCTTCCAATGCAGTCGGGAAAATGGTAGATCTTATGTATGGCTGTTGTCTTGAAATTTAATGGTTTGTCAAGAATTTTAATGGTTTCTAAAATGAGAACTGCATTTGGTTGCTATAAGCTGGAAATTGTTATATACAGTACTTCATTTTTGTCACTGTATTGCTGTACAATATAAGTAATCTGTAACTACATAAATGATTACTGGTTGTAAACATATTTTCACTCGTACTATTTTGATATTATCTTAAACAACTCAAATATCTGTAAGGCGATAATACGAAAATCTTATAAGATAACAAAATATTTTAAGAACAAATCTTGTAAATGACTTGAGAATTACTGTATAGCTAATTTCCATGTTGCTATAAGCTGTCTAATAAATGAGATAAGACCATTCTTAAATGTCTGCCATCTTAAAACTCAAATTTAAAGAACAAATCTTCTAAATGGCTTGAGAATTACTGTATAGCTAATTTCCATGTTGCTATAAGCTGTCTAATAAATGAGATCATTCTTAATAATGTCTGCCATCTTAAAACTTCATGAAATAATGAAAAATGTACATGTATGTCAATGTATATCTATATTTGTAGAACAGTCTTGATGACATTTTGCATACACGGAAACAGCCACATCTTTAAACTTTTCATTAGTAGAGACTGGTTAACAAACTGTTCCAAGATATTGTAAGTACTATTTTGTTCTAAGTTTTACTTAAAGCACTTAGAAACTATGGTAGTTATAGTATATTCACAGGAATGCTTTATTTTACATTAGCCCAAAAAATAAAAATATATACATTTGAATTATAGTTGTTTTAGACCTTCAAGGCCATGATCAGTGAGCTCAAAACATATGAAAAACCTTCTGGAAATCTTCAGTGCTGTTGGCAAATCACACAATGATGTCTTCCTGATCATTGGTTCTTTGACAAGTGAGAGTCAAAAGTGGTGGCAAAACAGTGAATTCTAAGTGTATTAATACTGTTAAAATTAACAAAATCGGTATTCTGGGTTAGTTTGTACGATATGTGTACAATACTTAGTACATAGTGTGTACAGTTTTTTTCTTTATATTTTGTAGGACATGGTAAACCTAACCATTATTAATATGCTATTAAAAACATAAAAACTAAATAGGGTAATTTTTTCAATTCACTCAAACTTATTTTTTCCATTTGTACTCAGAGTCAATTCTGAAGTTTATAATATCTTTGTGTAAATCTTGAATTTTCTCAGTATATACTACGCTACACAGATAAGGTAGAATATCTAATACAGAGAGCAGCACATATGTAAAATTGCTGCTGCAAACTTCTGCACATCTTCCAATACTATTCTAATTCACTTAACAACCAGTTGTCCAGTGTTGCACCAATATTGTCAGTTGTGTAACTTGTGGTTCAGTTGACTTCGATATCTACAAATATTGTTCTAAATGCATTTTATCAGTCATTTGTCAAGTAACATGTCACACCTATGAGTTAATTTTTGTGGTTGCCTTTGTTTATTCTGTCTACAGGTATTTGGTGGCATTTGACCTTATGTTGAGTTTTGGTATTTTAAAGATTTGCAAGTTTCCTTCAGCTTGGATTAGAATGTCGGACATAATTGTGTATAAACTATAATCTACCTCAGGAAGCCATGGTGTATGATTTAATTAACAGTTCCTTCTCCCACTGAGCCGAGGATACATTGATTTTAATGTCCTCGTCTTGGAAGTCTTTCACCCAAGATAGAATCATAATCTTACCTATCTAAAAAGGCAAGGAAATTACGTGATATTTATTAGCGAAGCAAATACAGCTTTTGTAATATTTTATTTTATTTTTTGACCTCTTAATTGCTTAATATATTATAAAAAGACAATGGAAACTACCACGTGGTACCAAAAATACAGTTTATTTGCCACAGTTTTGTAGTGGTAAGATAAAAAAGAACTTTATTGTGAAAGTTATTCAGTTTTTTACAAGTTTTGATGAGGTGGAAACTCCCCTTACCATATTTAGGTTATGTGCAATTATATATTTACAAAAAAGGAAACTATACAGTAATAGAAATGTTTTTTTAACCCTTGAACTGGCGGTCATATTTCTCTCAGTGGCAGAGTGTTTTAGTACTTCATACATTGCCTTATATTTATTTTATTATTACATGTTTACTATAAAGTACCTATAACTTATTATATATTTCTTTATTCAGCATTGTTCAAGGAACATTTTTCACATAATATAATTAAATAAAAAAAAATACCCTTACTCTACCTCTTCAGGAAAAAAAATGTTTTTTATAAAAAAGAAAAGTTAGTTCAAAGTTTTTGATTTGTAAAATTGTTGTTGTTAGTGATACGCAAAATCCAAAATATGCAAAAGGAAGAGCATTTAATTCTGAGTAAAAATAAAACAACACATAGTTTATAAGGTATTTATTTTTACATGTGGTAAACGATACAAAAATCATACACTGACATTCGAAAGTGCTACTTACCAACAAAAGTAAGAACTTCAAAGCTCACTTGGACTTCTTACAATCTTGTAACTATTAGTTTATATTAATTTTCTATTTTTTAATTTTTTATTATATATTTTTTAAATTATGTTCTGATTGAATGTCTAAATTGGAATCCTCATCGTTGCTTATTTCATGTACAACTAGTTCTCGAATGTCACTTGAACGATCGCGGAAATTAGGATCCATTACGTAAACACGCACAAAAAACTTACTATTATTGTGTCTTATACACAATCATCATTACAACGACCTCAAAAAAAAACAGTAAACCAGACAGGACACCATGTAGCTGACGAAATAACAATAGCCGAATGAACCAGTTGACTCATCGCTGCGCGCGCGCAACTATCGCGGTACGCGGGAGAATGTAAAACAAACAGTTTAGAGATTACAAAACGTATGGACGTGTAACGAAACGATAAAATTATTTATTAGTGTATTATTTACATAAATTGAACCTTCCTCTTTCGATTGGTATCAATGTACAACTAGTTCTCGAATGTCACTTGAACGATCGCGGAAATTAGGATCCATTACGTAAACACGCACAAAAAACTTACTATTATTGTGTAATATACACAACCATCATTACAAAGAACTCAAACAAACAATAAACCAGACAGGACACCATGCAGCTAACGAAATAACAATAGCCGAATGAACCAGTTGACTCATCGCTGCGCGCGCAACTAGCGTGGTACTCGGGAGAATGTAAACAAACAGTCAGAGATTATAAGTCGCATGGACGTGTAACGAAACGATAAATTATTTATTAGTGTATTATTTACATAAATTGAACCTTCCTCTTTCGATTGGTATCAATACCGATACTCTTTGATCGTGTTTTAAGTACGTAATATTGAGAAATAAAAGACGTATTAAAACGCCCGATATCGGGCGCTGCCATCTAGGATGCGACTAAAACGCCCGATATCGGGCGTTTGCCAGTTCCAGGGTTAAATACAGACAAGCATGGTATCATATGAAAGCTTGTGTCATGAATTATCAAACAAAACTTTAATTTGGTTCATACTACAGGAATGCTAATAAAAAACAAAAAAAGCACTGTTTTCTATACAGTTTAGGATCCAATGTTTAAACAAATATAGATAATAAAATGTTTTCTTTTTCAAAATGTTTAGGATGCAAGGATCTTGAAAATGACGTACAACATAAAGTGTATGCATTAAAAAGTTTTGAGATTTGAACATGGAACCCTGTACTTTTACACAGTTAAAGTTATTCTAAACAAATTCTTTATGGTTGATTTGGTGGGGAATCCGTTTAAACTAAATCTCTGCAATTAGCTGTTTGACCATTAGACATTTTATATAGGTAGTCTGAAACACCATGTATATTATGCTATACGAGTATAATACGGCTAATGGATAGTCTTGTAAAGATGCCCAAACAAGTTGAAAATTGGTACAAGAATTAATCTTATAAATATCTTGACTTTACTTGTTGGCCAGCCTGGTGCATCATTTCATTCCATTATGGCAGACATTCAAGCTTCTTAAAAATTAAATCTTCTTCAAAATTCTTATAATTCTGTTATTCATGAAGTTAGAGAAAAAACAAAAAGTGTTTTGGAATGAATATAAAATTTCCTAAACTTTGTGGAAGTAACAATATGTTGTATCTTGAATGGTTTTTGAGATATTGAGTACATGTGAATCACATGATAAATAAATTATTAATTTAGAAGTTCCAAAATCTAACTACTTTTTCCCACTCAGCCGGAAGGACTACTCATTTTACTTTAGCTAATTTTATTTAATGTTGTCTAAGGATATTCACAAAGGTGAATATTCAAAAGTTAAATTTAAACTGTTATGTTTCTAAGTGATATTGACTCATCAATTGTAATTTCTTTTGCTCTCTCTCTCTTGATAAATTTTATAAGCCTACAACTTTATCCATCATTGTTAAAGTAAACTCATGTCAGGTTTGAAAATCTACTTTCTTACTTTCATGTGTTTCATCTCAATCCAGCAAAGTCAATGTTGCATTTTTTATTTCGTACCTTTTCCTTAACATAGCATCTTCAGTTGTCACCTGATGAAGAGAGAGGGATTTCTCAGTACATAAAATAAAAGTTCTGAGGTAAACTTTTATTGTTTATATTCTTTAACTTTCTCTATTTTTTTACGATTAGTAGGTAGCTAAGAACATTGTGAGAGATGGACTTCTCTATCTAAAACAATTTCTCCTCTTTCATGTTAGCCTATGTATGCAGTTTTTCTGAGTCAGCTACCTGATCTGCCACAAGTCTCGAGTAGGCAGGGTCTCGAAACTCAGGCTGCAGATTAAGGCAGGTGTCAGGCACTGACGAAGCATCCCCACTAGAGGCTGCACTCTCTGCTAAGGCTATTGCGTCCTTCATCTGTCTCTGATGCTCCTCTAACTGTGTAATGCTGGCCTTCACCTAACAGTTAAAATCATAAGCTTAGTAAAAACTTGTAAATAACAAATTCTAAAATTAAAATTTCTTTGTTTCAAGTAAAATCTGCTTATACTTGTAGCACGTATGACTGCTTAAAAATTGTAATTTTTTAACAGTAATTTTACTACACAAAAGTCAAATTAACTGATACTGGTATGTAATTATGCCTACAGAAATAGTTATCTTAAATGTTCAAGTTAATGTTAATGTAATGTGTGTTATGTTGTGCTGTGTTATAAATTAACATACCTTGAATACGGATACATAATCAGTTAAGTTTTATAGTCCTGACATTAAAAAACCAGAGTATTAATTACATATAAAGATAACTTTATGCCCCTAGTACATGAATGACTTTAAAAATACATCTACTTGATAGTTCTCTATATCTGGCTGATTGGAAAAGCTATGAATGAGATAATCCTCTGTATCTCTAGATAAATGTTCATTGTATATGTTTGTAACTGATCGGTTTTATGAGTTTCATACAGGCTTGTTCTCTGTTACTAGCTGATAAAGAGTTGCAAACAGGATAAACTACTGCATCCGTCTAACTTCAAGAGTGGTGAACAGGATAGCCTCTCTTTATATTGCTAATTTGAAAAGTTAAAAAGGAAAATTTTCTTTATCTTTGGATAAATGATTCATTGTAAATGATTTATTTTAAAATTTAAATACAGAGAGTTAAACCCAACTAATTTGAAAAGTTACAGGTCAGACAGAAATTTTCTATATTGTGATTAGAAGGATAGTTCACTACATCTGGCTTTTGGGCAGCAAGGTTCCCTTTACGTATCTGATAAGAAGAGTTACAAAGAGGATTTTTCTCAGTACCTGACTGATTTGTAGTTGGGATTCTTGAAGATTTTGACTAAGTGTGTCCAGTTTTTGGCGAAACTCCTCTTGTTGTTGTTCTAATCTCGTCTCTTCTTGTCTTAGCCCCTCCAGTTCTTGTTTTTTGTTCGTCAACTCTTCTTCTTGAGATTTTAAATTACTCTCTTGCTCCTCCGCCTGCCTCCTTAAATTGTCAACCTAAAACGATTTAAACATGCAATTCACCATTGTAGTGGTTACGAAGTACACATATTTTTAAATGGCTAACTACAGTAAATATACCAATAAAACATTAAATACAAATGAGAGAAGCAGTAAAGGATATAGTTCTTTCAACCAAAAATGGCAAAACGTGAACAGTGGTGTAAGCCAACCATGGAAACATAGCACATGTTGACTCGTTTAGGATTCAAAACAAAATAAAAACCTACACGTGATTACAAAATTATTAAGAATCTAAAATGTTTATTATTGTTTTCTAATAATTACATAGCTAAAAAGTACAAAATCTAAAACAAAAATCATATTAATAACTTCTACAAGAATAAAAATCTATCTGAGCTTTAGTTCTATCATTAAAAATAAATAACACCACTTCAATGCAAAACAGCAATGACAAAAAACTTTCAGTATTTAAATGTACCGATTTTAATTATTTCACTTGAAAAATTCGGCAGGATATATAAATGTATGTAAGTGACTGTGACATCTTCGTTAGTGGTGCCAATAAATGTTCAATAATTTCCCCATATTAGTTGTAAAATTACAAAGTTGTTATCCATTTAAACCATTGTTAACACTTCACTAAAAACTCACATTATTAGTAACTAAATAAAATGGTTTAAATGGACATAGTTGATGTACAGTAGCTAGAAAAATGTACCATAAACATTTGTTATAAGATTCTAAGAAGGTATCAAGTTCCAGAAGAAAGTTTATTTTACTTAACATTTTTATTCTACAATCAAATGAACTTTTAAATTTTACCAATACTGGTACCTAAATATACTATATTTATATAAAATTAATATAAATAAGTCAGTTTGCTGTAAGATAAGGTTTTACACTCATTCTTCCCATAAACTGACATCATATTGTCTGCAATTAGAGACTATTTGCACTGTATAAACACACAACCTATTTTCTTGGGAAATAGTGGAATTTCCTCTAAGAAAAGAATTTACCTTCAGCCACACTAGTTTTGGTGTGGGTTGACGTGACACTTTAAAAGGGTTAAAAAAATAAAAACAATTTCCTTCAGCTAGATACAAATTAAGCCAACTAGTGGATACTTATGTAAAGGTTTAATTGGTGTATCTTATCACAATGAGATAGAGTTACATTAGCTGAAAATCGAGAGTCTCTTTATCTTATTGATTGACTGACATGACTATTATTTAGGTGTCTGTCATTTTGTTATAAGTATGTGAAGCTATACAATTATGACCTATAAAAACTTGATCATACATGGTATTATTTTTAACCCTTGCAATATCCTTCCATCTCAACGTCCACTAATACTAACTTGGCTGATTATTCCTTTATTAGGAGAAACTCTTTATACAAAGCAAATCGGCTCTTGGCTCACAGCATATAGGTTCCTCAATTACCTGTTTGAAAATATGGAAAACTTAAATTTATTGTGTAAGTAATACGTTTTACTAGTCATGAGAACATACTAATGTTTAATCCAAAAAATAATAATGTTCCAAAATTTCTTTTGATCACTATAACCCATAATACTAAAAACCAACAACATTAACTTGAATCACATTTGAAACACTTGCCACTGCTACAGTCATACAAACGTACCTGTGCTTGCTCAGCTTCCAACTCCATCTTGACATCACTGAGTTCAGACTCAACCAAGGCTGTCTAAACATGCACACAAGTCAACACAAGCAATGCTAAAGCACATGCTACATCCGACCACAAACACAGTTTTCGTAACTTGGAAAAATTTCTTTTAAATTCTAATTGTGTTTAACAATTTTTCCCAGAGAAAAATACAACTGTTATTTTTTATTTGAAACATTTCTAATTACCAACGTTCTTTACAATAGCATGACATGATATTATGGATTTTTGGAGATCTTCAAGAAGGAACTTAAAATTCTATATGATCAAAAACATTACTAAAGTCTTGTTTTCCTCTTTAGTTCTTAAGTTATAAGGAGATGGGTAGGAAGTAGTTTATACACCCTTAATATACTTATATTACAAACTTAGCAATTTAAATATCAGTACTAAATCGGGTGTTTTACAAAGATTTATAAGGTAACAATTTTGAAAGTTTTTAGCCAAGGGAAGTTTAAATATAGAACTACAAAAAGAAATTCAGCAATAAATTAATTTTAAAGATTGTACATATCCCCCTTCCAAACAAAAAAACCAAATTTTCACTACACTAAATTTTTGAACCAGTTGTGAACATAACCATAAATTACACACTATTCTGGGTCATATTGCGTTTGTGGTCAGACTTACAATAACACAAACTATAAAAAATATAGAAATGCTAAAAAAACACAAACATGGTATCTGAAACTAAAAGCTAATAAGAAAATGGCTGTTTTATTAATTTATTAAACGCAAGACTAGGTTACAAATTAATGTGATAACTAACGGCTAATGAGTAATGAGCTAGCCAAATTGTGCAATGGAGCATGACAATTTTGCTGTAATATCAAGCACAGTCAAACAACTATTACTATTACTAGTCAAACAATTTTCAATTAGTTGCAAAAGTCATGTTTTACATAATACAACATCAAACAATACAATAACAAAAATATTTTCGGATACATTAAAAAATTCCAACACAATTAACATACATTGACAAAGAATAACACAAATAATTTAACTTCTAACAAAAATAAACAAACAAATTTAAACAGGGTGGTTCTGATAAAAGTGTGCATACTTTTAGGATAGATAGAGGTTGTGAAACAGAACATTTCTGATAATACAGTATATATGTTTTCATCAATGAACTGTTATTGAGGAAATTGAGAGTTAAGTGATACACGCTAGCAGAAAGACAATTTATCCTACATATCATGTTTGTATATTTACATGGTTTTATTGTGTCCGAACCGACCTCAAGCACAGTCCATTTCCAACTTTTTCTGTTATGTAAGGTTTTTATTATTTCGGAGGGCTTCTGACTGCATATTATCCTATCTTTTCTGTTTTAAAAGTGATGTTTCAATAAATATGCTTGTACAGCAGTAACAAAGTTGATAGATTGGAAGAAATGGCACTACCCACTGGCCTCTGAGATCCCCTGATCTTATACAGCTTGACTGTACAAGATACCAGTAAGCGGTGTAGAAATACTCAGAGCACATATTGTCACTGCAGCAACAGAATGGGGGAAACCACAAATATTTGTAAATGATAAACAATCAATAGTAAGAAGAGCCAGCTTTGTATCAATGCAAATAGAAAAATTTTGATCTCAATTTCAGTTCAAAACCTTATTTATTTTCAAATAAAGAAATTACAATTCCATAATAGATTAATATATACAGTAGTAATTTTAAAAGTATGATTAAAACATAAACATTTCTTAAAATATAGGAAAAAGTACCCACATAGGCAAGCCTGTGCATGGGCATGAGTCTTTTCCTGTAATTATTAAATTTTACTTTCATTCTTCATTATTATGATTTCTTTCTACATAAGCACAAAATTTTAGTTTGTGTATATAGGATTGTGTTTTCCTTCATAAATCCCTAAATAGATGTGAAATGTATCAGACAACATGCATGTAACAAATTCTCAATTTTCTTGAAAACAGAACATGGTGAAACCAAGTTTACTGGCAAAAACGTTCAGGTTCACAACCTTAATCAACCCTAAATCACCATGTAAAATTAGAAATTGATTGTTTCTAAACTGATACCATGTTTTTCCATAAACAAGGTGTCAATGATTCCTGGAAGCAATTGGATGATTGAACACTAATTTCATAGGATACTTACCTTGTACACTTCTAGAATCCACAAAGTTAAAAGTAACATCATAATAACACAAATAACTAGTATTTTCTCTAGGTGTTGAGAAAAATTGCAGTTCAATACAAAATTTCTAAATATTTGTTCTTTTATATATTTTTGTTTTTGTTTTTTTATATTTTTTACTTAGTGGACCCTAAAAGGAAGTTTTAATGACAAGCCTGCTAATTTTCCTATCCATTAGAAAATGTCCTGACTTTCAGCTTTAATAATTCTAATCTAATTTGGTAGAAGATCTATATTTAATCTTGTAAAAGATTGTAAAATCATTTTAAATGAAAATTTCATTCCAAGATTCAGGGCTTATGGAATTAGTTGAAACTGAATCTCAAATCCATCAAATATCTATAAAAGATCCATCAATAAATAAATACATAAAATACAGTTTACTGTGAGTTAATATTTGGAAGTATTACAAATTGAACGTTGCTTCAAATCCTCTTTGTTGACATTTCTATGAAATAAATTATAGAATTAGGATCAGTTACAAGTTGAAATTACCATAAAAGATTTTTATCAATGAAAAGTTTGTAACAGTGTCACCCAATGGATGTGTAACATAAAAAAAACCAATACTATAGATAAATAATATCATTCAGATTTGAAGAAGAGACCAATCAATGTGTAACATACATTTGGAAGTTAAGACACTGGATATACTAGCAACTATAGTATCATAACCAGTAGCAGCTAAGTAGTTTCATCACAAACATGCAAATAAAACCCTCAATTCAGTATACATATACTACATTTGTAATATATGTCTTTGTATATACAATGGCACATGTTTATACTGATACTCCTTAAATGTAATCCTTGTAAAAAAAGATAATACAGATCCTAAATTGTATGGTAAGAAAATAAAATAAAAAATCTAACATTGGATTATTTATGACTAACATTTATATACATAAATCATTTTTTGTTACACACGTATTGGAGGACATTTCCGGATTATAGTTGATTACCTGATTTTTTAAATCGTTCAGCCTTTTTTGAGCCTCTCCTTTTTGTGTTTCCAACTGTTTCAGTGTAGCAGCCAAAGTATCTAGTTCACCCTACAACATAAAAAATGTTACAGGGAGGTACAAAAATAAATAATCTTCAGTCAAGAATTGGCAAATTGAAACAGTTTCAGAAACTTGCACGTTTTTTTATGGTAAAAATTATGTTACAATGCTTACTTCAGCAAAGAATCTTCAATATTGTAGCGAAAAGGAGTGTGTTAATGTTCTTTGTATAAAATTACATATCTTAATAATTATTAATTAACTTAAATACAACGCAAAAATAAAATTTTCTAAATCTTACCTGTAAACTTTTAACTTCTCCATTTTTTATCTTAATATCAGCTTCTTTTTGTATGATTTCGTTTTCTAGAGTTAACTTCTCACGTACCAACTCCTCAATGTCTTTGCTGATCATATCTAGCTCAGGGTTGGAATATGGCGTTGTGTTGTTGTTTTCCTACAAACATCAGAAAAACTGCTCATACCATTGAAATTGATACAACACTTTTTACAATAACATTAACTTAACATTACTGTTTATGAATTGTGTTAGTACAAAATAAACTTAACTATTAAAGGGCTGGAATTAAAATTTGGATCAGGTATAATTAAACTTAACTTTAAATATGTTTGTGCCATAGAGATTGAATGTACTATTAAAATTTTTTTAAATACTATTTTTACAGCTTGGAATGAAATTTCTTTTATTAATAGAGAGAACATGTAATATAACATCTCATTCTATCTGTCTCAGTGGTAGTATATGAATATATGAAAGTTGTTTACATAGTGCAAAAAAAACATTTTACCTTGGAGGTTTTTCACATGGTCTACATAAACACGTCACTGTTCCTCAATTTCTTACTTTGTAATGGTTTCTTGCCATTTAAGAAAAGCAGTTTTGTCACGAAACACTAAGGGAGTTTAGAAATTGTCATCATCTATCTTTTGTAGGAGATGAGTTCATAATTTTTCACATATTGTTGTCACCTGCATATATGTAGTGCCTGCTGTAATGTAATATTTACAGTTTCATAACCAGACCAGTTTTTTCACACAAGATAACATTGTGTAAATCTTCGGTTTTCTACTTGGATGATGAGTGGTCTTTCGAGAGCTACGTACAAAACTTAGCATTTCAGATCTAGCCATACGTTCGGATCTTGGATCTGTCCCGCGTTCCGGTCCAGATCACTCTTTTTGGTGCGGAGTATACCCTGTGCAAAGCTGGACCAGCAGCACCAGTAGTCCTCGCCCTCCGACATCCGGTCACAGAGCGTGTCCACCGAAATCATACCGAAAGTTTGAGTCACTTCAAGGCGGGGCCTTTCCCAATGCGGGCAGAGGAAGAAAGTGTGTTCCGCGTCGTCGGTAACGCCTGAGCAATAAATACAATCCGGCGAAACGGCCTTGCCCATTAGGTGTAGGTACGACCGGAAGTTTGATAAGTCTGGCAGTCCAACGCCCACGGGCGTCTTGTTGCCAGCTGTTTTGCCATTGCTGGTACGTACGAGAGTGCTCCTCAGTCCTTGCAGTGTCCTTGCCGATTTCGCCTTGTCGCTGATAAATTGCCTTCCTCTCCCCTGCCAAAAGCTTGATGGGGATGACTCCAGCAATAACCAGGACGGCAGGATCAGACATTGTACGGTAGGCGGAACACATCCGACAGGCCGTGATTTTCCATCCATCTGTTAACGACTTGCATGACCTGGTTCAGTTTAAGCTGGGCCATTTCCACGTTGCGTGCAGCAATTAGGGCTGCGACGTCATCAGCGTACCCAACTAAAACCGTTTCCTCCGGCATCTCGGACCTAAGGAGGCTGTCGTAAGCGATGTTCCTGAGATCCGGGCCTAAGATGGAACCTTGTGCGGCACCAGAAGTGACATCCACTGTGCGTGGTCCGTCTTTCATCTCGTAAATGAAAGTTCTGCATCAGAGGTAGTCTTCTATCAGCCTTTGCAGATATGCCGGGATGCGAAAGGTGTTATGCAACGCGTCCAGAATATCAATCCATCTCGCCGAATTAAAGGCGTTCTTGACATCAAGCATAACTAGAAGCACTACTCTGCGAGAGAAACGGTTACAGCTCTCGACTCTGTTCATCGCTTGCTGCACCTCTCCAATTGCGTCGATCGTTGACTGTCCCTTCCTGAAGCCGTACTGACGCAGGATATAGGTTTTAATATTTAATATAATAGGTTTTAAGCATTTTAATCTGTCTGGAAAATATCCTTCTTCAAGAGATAAGTTTGTAAGAGGTTTCGATAAAGCGTTGACACACTTTTCTAATAAAAAGGGAGAAATGTCATCCCAACCAGCTAATTCTATTGGATTTAGAGAAAATATAATTTTTATAATCTCATCTTGAGCAATTGGTTTAAAATTAAATATTGTTTTATTGTATTTATGTAACGTGTATGATGAAAAGCACTTTCAGATACCAAAGAAACAACCGATCACCCAGCTCTAAGTCCATGTTGTTCACTGTCAAATACAGGGTGCGGCAGCATAACTTCCTTTTTTCAAAACTCAATAAAAACTATTGTATGCATCAGAAAATATTTATTTAGTTTTTATAATGTAGGTACATGTCTAAAGTTTTTATTTAAATTGTTTTGAAGATCAAATCTGTTAGGTGACGTCCCCCATTCTCCATACATTGCGTAAGCCGATTTCTGGTGTTTGTCATGACTGTTGTTAGCGTAGCAGGTGTTATGTTGGTAATTTCTTCTCGGATGCTGGTCTTCAAATCTTGTAGGGTTCTTGGACGGTTCACTTAAACACGGGATTTCAAAAAACCCCATTGAAAAAAATCACAAGGTGACAGATCGGGAGAGCGTGCCGTGCCGGCCATTCAAATCGCCTCTAATTGAGATAAGGCGCTCTGGAAAGTTTTCCCTCAAAACAGCCATCGATGCTCTCGAAGTGTGTGCTGTTGCACCATCTTGTTGGAACCAAGTGTCCCCCAAATCCAAATCTTCTAGCCGTGGGAGAAAAAAATTCTGTACCATGTTTACATACCGGTCTGAAGTCACTGTCACTGTAACCTCATTTTCCTCAAAAAACCAGGGACCAATAATTCCAGTGGAGGAAATTGCACACCACACTGTGACTTTCGGTGAATGCAAAGGCCTTTGATGCAATTCTCGAGGGTTGATGTCAGCCCAGTAGCGCATGTTTTGTTTGTTAACCGACCCACACAAATGAAAATGGGCTTCATCGCTAAAAAAAACAATACCACCCTCTGGAACGACATCAAGAAGAAGCTCACACGCGTTCATCCGAGAATTGAAGTCACGTTCTGAAAGTTCCTGCACTATCGCCATCTTATAGGGATGAAAATGAAGATCATCACGAAGAATTTTTCTCACAGAACGATCGGATAGTCCAAGGGCAGATGCGTGTTTGCGCGCAGAACGTCGTGGTGATCGCAACATTGACGCTCTCACTGCTTCATCGATGTTCTCAGGTGATCTAACGGGCCGAGGGACTCCAGTTCTTCGTTTTGTCGCACTTGCAGTTTGTCTGAATGTAGTGACCCATGTAACAATTGATTTGCGGTCTGGGACGGGAGCCAACGGGGCTAAATTAAAGCGATTCCGAAATGCACGCTGTGTTGCAATAACCGAACATCCACTTGAAAAGTAGGCCTCAACGGCAAAGGCACGCTCCTCACTATTCCAACGCAGGATGGCGACTGAACCGTGTCGGGACAAAACTTTACAGTACCCCCTCTTGAATGAGACCACTAGCGCTCCGCTATGACATCAACTAACTAAATGGCTCGTATTTTAAAAAAGGAAGTTATGCTGCCGCACCCTGTAGATTGTTACTTTCAAGAAACTCAATTAATCAATAATGTATTAACCTTCCAAATAATTTATGCTACCTTAACACAACAATCATCAATTTTAACAAATTTGATTTCAATAGTTTTGTTTTTATTTATGATCACTATTATTAAATCTGGCTTTAGCTCATTCAGTATTATCTCCAAAGCTAACTTTTTGGATGTAAAAAGAATATATTGGAGGAAATCACTTATCTTGCTGTGGCTATTTATTTTTTTATTTTTAGGAGGTAGTTTTTGGAAAATTTCCTTACTTTCCAAAAAAGATGGTCAGCAGTCTAAGTATCAAGCTGGCACCTAAATACTCTGATCTGTACATCACCCAGAAGAAAATATCTCCTATCATATACCAGGTCACTGATGTTAATGAAAAACCAACAGGGACTTTACGTATCTCATACATAAAACCTTACATCCTAGACCTTACAAAAAGATTTGATGAATATTCTTTGCATGCAGGGCATTTTTTACAGTGAATTATTGGTGTCTTGTTATTCATTCATAAGACTGAAAACTTTACAGATAAATCCAGTTAGAATAACTCTAGATTGATCTGTCACTTTTAAAAACTACACACCAAAAACCACAGCTTAAGTTAGAACTAGGATAAACCAGTAAGCAAAACCTTTGCACAAATTTGTCTTGTTCATGTATACTCTACTAATAAGTACTGTGCTCCTTTGTGGTTAAATAATGCCCATGGTGAAAGAAAGTGATGTTCATTACTAAAGCTTCCTATAGTGTGTAATAAAGCTCCTCCACAAATAAGATATGAGGAAGCACTATTAACCCCCCAGCTGGCATGAAACGAATTTTTGTCGCCAGAGGCCCGTACGATTTAGCAACGGCGAATTTTTGGCAAATCATCACAAATTTCAGCTGCCCAAACCTTCTAGTTCAATCCCACCTGGGCATCAAGCAAGTTGGATATGTTTCAGGGACAAAACAAAATCTTAGTGTGTAATCCTACTTTACCATTGAAGTATGGTTGATGAAATGGTTCTACCTCATTAAGACTGGTCTTTGTTGAACCATTTCCATACTGGGATGGGTTGATGAAACTTTTGGAAGATTAACTGGACAAAGACTGAAGAAAAACCCTGTGGTGAAAAACATATTTTGCATTTTCCCCAGTCGGTTGTTTTCAGGAAAAATGGAGGAATTCCATAAAACCAATAGTGAAGCCTTGTTCGTTTAGAGGATTGGATTTGGCTCTCTACCTGGTAGATAATATACAGTGCGTGTGTGTTAATTTTTTTAATGTTGACACTAACACCAAGTGTTTATAGCTTTAATTACCTATCAATTATGTTATTTAAACAAGCTGACATTTAAAACAACCATGCATTGTACATCTGTAACACGTTTTATTGATCAGTCCTCCTTGTTGTAAAATTATGCAATGTATGGGCTTGTAATTTAATACTGAGCTAGGTCTTTTTTGTTTTAAATAGAAGTTAGAGCCATTGGCAATTTTTGAAGGAGAGTATTTACTATTCCTTCCTGCTGTGTTAATTTAACATTAAATTCAAGCCATAAATATTATCCATAAATTTTTAAGCCTTTGTAAATAGATAATAAGGTAATGATTTTTTCATGACCAGCCTTGATAAGACACATGTAAGTTACTTGCAGTATTACTGTTTTGAGGACTGTGGTCTCTTTCATCAGGGAGGATTCTTCCTTCTTGGGATTCTATGTCAACTCCTAACAAAATTTGATGCCTCAGGAAAATAAAAAACTTCATCTTTCAGGTAATCCACCACCCTTAGACAGAACTCAGTGAGCCGACAGCAGATCCTCTCCTGAGATTATCTTACCAGGTATGCATTCTTTGGTGGATTGCAGTAATCAAGAGTTAGATTTAGAATAGTTGTCAGAATACATGTCGTCTTTTGAGTTACTTAGTACCAGTGCGGCTCAAAATGGTGAAAATGTTTAGTTTCATTTATTGATTAAAAATTGCCATTTGTCAGTTTCAAGTACACTTTTTTGTTTGATGCCAGAAGAGAAACGTTTTGTGGCTAAGGTAAAATAAATAACACTGTTCTGATGTTCTCACACATTCTCACAATCGTTTGATGCACACACAACTACTTTAGAATCCAAGCACATGTATCACCTCGTTTGTACTCACCACTGTCTCGGGGCCCTTACTCCGAACGCTGGGTGGTATCATCTCGGGGGTGAGGGCAGGTGGGGGCTCTTTCCCCTTTAGCTTCTGGTTGATCAGCCACATGGCCAGTGCAAACTGCTCTCCATTCAGCTTTCCTGTCTGCTTCATGTCACATAGGCCCCTGTAACCATCACAATAAGTGTTATTCATATTTTTTTACTATCTTGATAAACTAAATTCTTATCAAGTAAAATTACACTCTCAATCCACTCTTATTCAGTGTTAATGATGCATGTGAAAGTATTGAAAAAATTATTCATAGTAATATCTATGTTTCTTTATTATCAGTTGCAATAGAATTATAATATCTGGTACGTTAAAAAAATAAGGGCAAAAAAATTACACTTGCTTTCAGACAAAAAATATAATATTATTGAATAAAGAAATTATATTTGATTAATTTACTCGCATACAATCTTTCCTTAGTTCATAAGGGTGGATGCAATTAAATTTTGTTAACTCTCCGGCTGGCGCGCATTTGAGCCTTGACTGGCACCCTGTTTTGAAGCTTCGTGCAGAGTTTTTAATTTTTTATCCTGTACAATTAATTATTGGAGAAAACAAAAAATCTTTATACATCAAATTACTCTGCAGAATATGTTGTACAATATAAACATAATTATAATTTGACTTGCCTAAATAATGGTGGATGTTTGATGGTCAGAAATCAAAACTTTTTTTTCAAAAAACACTTTTTTATATTAAGCCATTAAAAAAAACTCAAAATTAATTTTATTTAAAAATCTAAAATATGCATAATGTTCACTTAATTATGCACAAAAAGAAAATACATAGTTATAAACACTTTTATTTACAAATGAAATTACAATTGAAAAAAACAAAACTATATACAAGCACTAACAGTTGCCGAGTTGCGTCACGCAGAAGTAGTCGGGAGCTTTTAGCGGCCAGTAAAATAACAAATATTCATATATGTGTAAAAGTGAATACATCATTAGAAGGCTTGGGATCTTGTGATTAAAGTGATATAACTTTTATGCGATTCGAGCGGTAATTATCGGAACTATGACGTAATTAGTAGACGATGTTTAATGAGTCGTATATTACGACTCTGCCAGTTCACGGCGGGAAAAAATGAGTCGTAATTTACGATGTTGCCAGCCAGAGGGTTAAGTGAGCTTATACAATCCTAGTGAAGTGGGCCTTTATTCATTAAATATATACAATTGCTGAATAATACCAAACCTTGGCCATTTAGACGTGAATAAAATAAAACTTAACCTGTGTACGTTAGCAGTCTCAACAGGTGTTCAATTACAAGCTCTTGATTCTAACAAATAAAATAACCAGCCCCTACCATATTTGTGCCAAAACTCCCTGAGGTACTCCGGACTGCAGGAATACATCTCTGATCTCATGTCCGGACACAAAGCCATCCTTGTCCACATCTGTCTGGTGGAACAGCACATCATACCTAGCTCTCTCCTCGGCTGTCACAACCCACGGCGTTTGTGGCAGTGGTGGCACAGGCGGCTATATACCAAATAAACTTCACATTAGTTTTATCAACATTACATTTATGTCAAAATTATATTCTTGAATAGATCTTTGCAGCATAATGTTTAGATAAAAATTATATTGTGATTAAACACCTGTAGTACAGAAAATTTGAGTATGGTATGGTTTAGCTTGTTACAAAACAAGTAAATATTAATAGAAATCAATCTCTTCATGTATTTTATTGATCACCTGAAGATGGATGGATAGCGAAATTAACATCTCATTGCTCACTAAATACTGAACAAAGTATTGAATACCATTTATCTCCAGATAGACAAGGAGATTAGTAATCCGTTGCTTGCTAAGTGAGAAAAGGAGTATGATCAGTCAGTTTAATATATAGTGTTCCTATTATAATTTAATTTAAATCTAATGACTATTAATTAATTAATTACAATTTTGGCAGTTACATGGTAATATGAGTATATTGGCCCAAAAGTGTCTTGGTAAATATTTTAGTTTTAACAAGAAACAGGATGCAAGTCAAATGACATGTTTTTGCTCGCACTGTTTTAAAAAGAAGTCAATAGCATTTCTGGTTTACTCCTATACTAGGATTATTTGAGAATCTTTTGAAGTTGCTCTGTGATAGCGTAATGATATTAGATGGACAATATAAAAACCTGTATTGCCTTCAAATGAGATGTTGTGTTGACAGTCATTTAAACTTAATACCTGTAATGTCTGAAACAAGGTTTAAATAGAAACTTATAACAGGTTTCTTTGTCTGAGTTATAATTTTTTTATTATGTCAAACTAACCTCATAAAACAAAATTATTGTCCTGAATTAATTTTTTTTTTCTTTTTAATATCATACTGAATCAAGATTTTTGGTACAACACAGATCTCTGCTTGTAATAATTTAGAAACTATGAACTGAGCTATACTACTTTACATTATTAAATACAAAATTTGTTTACAATAAAATAAAATAAACAATCATTAATAATTTAATAATTGATTTTGACTAGTTGTATGATTACTAGTGTTTAAATTTCATTGTGTTCATATATTTATTATAAAACATTTAAGATATTCTGTCATCTTAAAAATAGTTACTTATTAAGTTAGAATACATTTAATAAAATTTTCTACAGTGTTAAAACAACATGCAACATTTATATGTTATCAACACAAGTTTTCATCATCAAACATTAGTTATAAAAGAACAACATAAAACCCACATAAAACAAGTACACACAAAATATAATATTAGGTAATAAACACAATTACATAGTATTCTGGCAGGGAGCATCACACTTTTGAAATAAAATTTACATCTTGTAAAAATTATTTTATATCTTTTCATTGTAATTTATATTTCAAAATCATGTAAAATAATAATATACCAGAAAACATGATTAGTTTGAACTAACAACATAGTTAGTTCTGAGTTGAACCAAAAAATAAGATTTACACAAAAATACACATTACATATTTATATTAAGACATCTTTTTATTCTTGTACATCTGGTACTATAGATAAACTTAATTTATATTTATATTATGTCAATAATTTCCTTTACCCCTTGTTAATTCAGCACTGATGCTTAATGAATTTATCTCAAAATTATCCCCAACTACAACAATAATAAATGGAAAAATCAAGTTAAACAGAGGATTTGAGTATTCCCAATATTGATTTTCTAATAATGAAAATAAACATATTTATTTTCAGATAAAAAAAAATAGACTGCTGCTATACCTTAACTGGCTCAGGTTTAATAACAGGAGCTATTGGAATGATGGGGGCCGGGGCAGCACGGACAGGGGCTGGAGGGAGAGGGTCTTTCCTCTTCCCTGGGGGCAGAAGTTCTGGAGGAACACTGTTCGGAATTGCATATTTCTCCAAGGCTTTGTACACCAAATGCATTGCCTAAAACACAAGCTTTGGAAACTCAAAACATATTATAAGACAAATTGTTTTTTATATTAAAATTCAACATCCTCTCCTTCCAATACAAAATGTATAATATTTTAATTTTCGTTGTAACCAATTCAATTAAATCCTGTGTTGTTATGTTCACATTTCAGGAAAATTTACATGTTTAGTGTGATGGAGGACATTTTGAGCAAGGTATGTCAAAAAAGTTAATTTTTATGTGTTAAATTTAAAAAGTAAGACATGTTTATATATATGAGAATAAAAACCCCAAGTTAAAATACTAACATTATTAGGTACAGTAATCAGGTACAGGTCTTTCACCACATGGGTAATGTTCATCACGATCAATGGACTGATCTTCAGCCTGACTAGCTAAACTCAGTACAAAATCATTTATTCCTACCTAGAGAGACTCATTTTGAAAAGTTATTTTATTGGGTCAGCAATCAATGTTGCTTTGTTCGTCAAACAACTACCGTATTGCCTCAAAGCTGGAATTAATAAAAAAGTTACTAGAATTTAGATAACCTAATTTAAGAGTTAATAAGCTTCAAATGGCTTCATCAGAGTTGGAAGATTTTGAAAACAATGGACAGATTAGAAACGGACAAGTTTTTATAAAGTTCTCCCACCCAGGTTTAAGCTGAGATAAAATAATTTTAGTAAAAATGCTACAAGCCTGCTATCAAAACTCCAGTTTATTAGTAGTAAACCTTTTTTCATTCTTACAGACACAACACTTGGTTATTATTTATAAATAATTTGATTTATACGATTAGACATAAACAATCTTAAGGTTAATGTAACTCCTATAATTATAATTTTAGCTCCATTAGTTAGTTTGTGGTTAACGTTCACACTTGGCTATCTATACTTTTTTATCTGAGAGTAGGAGGCATTTTCCAACCAGACATTTTGTCATCCAGCGGCTTAAACCCTGCTTCCACTTAAGCATACTTACACCTTATATTCTTACAGTACTAGGAGCCATTACAGAAGGACACACATTAAGGTAACAACTATCACCTTTATAGATAGGCCTATTTACGAGGGGGTACCCAAAAGTTCCCGGAATAGCTCTGCCTTAGGCGGAGCTTGCGTAGTACAAATTCTCACCACTTGGCTCTTGTAGCGCTGGTCTTTGCCAGCTCAGTGCCGCCTGTTGTGTTGACCTGATGTGTTCTGTCCCCGTGCAGTAATAGGTTTTGCTAGTGCTGTTTGTGATCGTGCCGTTTTTTACGATGGCAAGTTTGAGTAAACAGCGTGCAGCTGTAAAATTTTGTTTTCTGCTTGGCAAAAACACCGCTGAAACAGTTGAAATGTTGAAGACAGCCTACAAAGACGGCGCTATGGGGAAAACCCAAGTGTATGAATGGTTTTCTCGGTTTAAAAATGGTGACATGTCAATTCAGGACAGCCATCACCGACGAGGAGTACAAAACATATTTTGAACAGTGGAAACAACGATGGGATAAGTGTATAAAGTGCAATGGAGAATACTTTGAATACTAAGTTTGTTTTGTAAAAAAAATAAACATATGTATACTTAAAACAAAATTCCAGTTTTTGTTGGGTACTTCCTTGTAGATCTAGATCTCAAGCAAGCAACTTAGTTTAGTTTAAATTATTTCATTGTACATCCTAAGCTTGTGTATCATAAGATCACGGAATACAAGTTTTAACTGTGATCCTTGAGTAAAATTGAAAGTATGCATAAAGCTGCATTATACATGATTATATAACTTCTGTTACAATTTTGCACAAGAATTTATTGAACATAATCAATATTTCAACAAAACAAATGCAGAATATATAAGATTGATCCAAAATTGATATTATTAAGCGGTAAAGTTAAACAAAAAGGGTTAAGACAAACGTTAAATGGTAATTTTTATTAGAAAAAATATAGTTTTAAGGTGTTGTTTCAATTAATGTAAAAATAAGATGTATATTATATATGGTTTCAATACTGTGCTAGATTTGTCTTGCATTTCTGGAAATATACTTGTACAAAAGTAACCAATGCTCATATTTTGAAACAAAGAAGTTTTAGAACTATAGAATTGTGTAATAAATACCTACATTGTTGCGTTTAAATCACTATTACAAATTTGAGAAGTTCTCATAATATCAAATTATTTTTTCACTGTGTACAAATAAAATTGACTTGGATTGCAATGTTTTAAGTGGATAAAAAAATAAAATTAAGGCAACTGAAATTACAAGGAGTGATGCATATACTACAGTAATGATTACAGACAGTAAAATGTCATTATGTAATCTGGATTAAATGCAGACAAACTTTTTCCAGTGTTAAGATAATAAGCCCATAATAGGTTCAGTAAACATCTTGGACACAGATAAAATCAATTGGTTGTAATCCACTCTTAATGCGTGTAACAAGTGAATGGCCTGAGATTCAAGCTTTCAATTTACTTCACTCCCCAACACAGCACAATAACTTGCACACAGCTCTTATCTGTAGCAAAGGTAAGTTGTAGTTGCATTGGTGTTTTTTTTTGGTGTTTTTATTTTTTTATTATTTTTGGTATTCTTATTTATTTATTCACTATATTTATTCACTTCTTGCAATTTTTTATTATATTAAATCGAAATTATTGATCACCCGAATTTTTAACATTAATACAATACAATATTAATGCAGACATATTACATATTAATACCTTAGTGCAGTTACAAAAACAAACAATTTTAACACTGAATGTTAGTTTACAACAGTGATAAGACTAGACAAATGTTACAAGGGACATCCAGGAAGTAAAGTATGCTTAGTTAAATACTTACAAAATAGTAGAAAACACCACTAGAGTGAAATCCATTGTAGTATTCAGTCTTTTAATATTCAAAACATTCTGCCTTCTAAGATTCACAGAAAAAAATAAAAAAAGTTCTAAGATCATTTAGAACAAGACACATGGAATAAATGATTGCACTAAGGTTCAAGTCCCAAAATATATAAAGAACTGGAAAACAAGAAATTGGATTTTTTAACCATCTTCCTTATCATCCTGACTTTGATACCTATTCTCAAAATTGATACGATATCTGTTGGGGGGGAGGGCAGTGGTATAGCCAAGAATTGGGTTTGATAGCTCCGGCATCCATTAACTCACACTTTGCGACACAAGAGGATAGAGAAATGAGTTAGATCGTCCTTATTTGTTGATTTATTTTTGTTTATGATATTTCAAAAGCATTGATGTTTGGAAAATGTTGACCGCAACTTATAGAAAAAGGTAAAAGGAGTTTATTATCCAGAAACTTTGCAGAAACAAATTAGCTTATTTTAATGAGCTTTTCATATGACTGTGAATTCAATGTGCCCACTACAAACAAAATTGATTGATGCCAAAATATTAACTGTTTCTGAGGTGCATGGTAAAGAAATTACTTCTTTGATAAGCCATATTCCGTGTTCATAGAAAGTACAGATAAATGGAATACAAAGGCCTACCCTACTGAAGGTGTTTACTGAAATTTTACACTGATGGATCATACTTAGACTCCAGAGCATGGTTTGGTATATATGAGTTAGGAGCCAGACTGGCAATGCCCCGGGCTGGAAAATATGCCACGGACTTCCTAGCAGATGTCATGGAAATTGAAACATGTGCCAAACAGCTCACACAGAGGAGACCTACAGGTGCAGAATATCTAATACTATTAGGCAATCGGGCAGTTTTAAAGGTGGTTGACGCCTTCTCCTTTGACTCAAGGTAATATAAGAATACAATAATGCACTAATGGAACTGTAAAAGACTTTCTTATTCTTCAAAGTTGTTGTCTTGGCTGGGTGCCAGATCATAGACATTTCTGGAAATTAAACGGCAGAAGTCCTAGCCATAGACTGTTAAAGCCTTTTGGTAGGATACAGATGAGCTGTGGAGTAGTCTTCTCCTACAGTAAACCTCTACAGTAAATGTCTGGCACATAAGGATCAAATCCAGGACTTAGAGAAAGGTCTCAGGACTCAAGAGTCTTCAGGAGGCAGAATTAACGAAACCCATACAGACAAACAGTCCTACTATTTTTTAAATCAGGAAATGATTCCTAGGATCTTATCTATTTAGTTCAAAGGAAATCATAGAACAGGAGCTCACAAATCTAATTTATTGGTTTTGGCAGAACCCCTTAGATTTAAGGGTTAAAAAAAAGAAAGGGACGCACATAGTTCCTTTTAGACCATGTTGCTCTGCCATGTTTTGAGATTGTGTATAAAATATTGTAGTGCACTTAACTGTACACCTGCTAAGACAATGAGAACACCTCTATATTTAAATTACACTGAGTGGCTGCTGAGTAAACAAAACAGAGTTCTTTGTATTCAAGGTGTCAAAACAATGCAAAGAGTTTGTTTTAAATATCTTCATCATTGACTTTTTTAGATCTCTTAATTTCTCCGTACTTGGATTTCTGATTCCAGGAGTCAAGTTTGTAATAGTGTTAGATTTCAGATGCTGAACCGAGCGGAAGGTAAAATAGAGCTTAACTCAACATTCACATTGAATTAACTCTTTCCACCATTGCTATGTTATGTGTATCCATTGCTATCGGCTTGCACAAGACAGTGGGTCAGTTCAAACCTACAAAACAGACATTACCGATACCAATACACCCATACTAAATCACTCAGAAGTAAAGTAATATTTTTTATTGACTTATATTGCAGGAACAAAATAAGGACACTTTTTTGGACATCCCTCACACTTTATTCTAAAAGATATTTTTTACTTTTTTAAAAATAATCCACATACCTGTATCTCTCTACTCCACAATCACATTGGATAGATTATTGTATGATAATGATAAACCTTAATTTCGGTCAAGTGTGATATCTCTCAACCGAGGATTTTGTTGCATGTATACATATAAATTTACTATCAAAATGTATTTAATAAATGATTTACTTCCCGATGACCCTTGTTCAGTTACAATATTTTAAAATTATACTCATAAACATAATATAAACTTACCACAACAAACTCATGCCTATCCAGGCTTCCATCTTTGTCCATGTCAGCGAGATCCCAAATTTTTCCTAACGTATCAATTGGTAATTTGGAATCTATCAAGAGACCTTTCACCTGGAACAGAACACAGCATAATAGTGGGAAAGTTTTACAATCTGAGCAGAAATAATTTGGCAAGAGTGATACGTTTACTATTCACTCTACATTACAAATAATACAGTACTTAAATAGTGCTCATGATAAATAATTAAAACCAAATGTATTTGCAGAGTAGACCTCAACCTTTCCTTATTTTGTCCTTCTTTCCCCCAAATTGATTTGAGGCAAAATAACAAAATTCAGTTCCAATGGATATCATGGGTAAAAAAAAGTAGTCTTTTCATAAAGGTACACTTTTGCAAACTAGAGCATTAGATCTCGAGTTACTTTCTTTGGCTTCAGTTAAAAACCTATATACAAAGAAATATTTGCAAAGAAAACAAATTACAGATAACACTTTCCTTCACATGAGTGTACATAGAACAAATAGTCCCTCCAGGTCAGTCGGAAGAAGTAGGTAGGTCTTGTAACAACATAAATATTTATTAATAATTTATTTCTTTTAGGATTTACATGAAGTAATCAATATCTTAAAAACCATTTAGGACAAAAAACATTGTTTATTTTTAAAAGTTCAGGAAATGCTATTAGCATTCCAGAACACTTTTTACTTTTTCTCTAGGTCCATATACCACAAAACTGTGAATTTTTTATGTCCACAAAATTGAAATGGCACACCAAGCTGAGATGTTTAACCTTTTGGAGTCTATTTATTCCCCACTGGGTTGACTCATCAGGTCTAATAAATCTCAAGTGAATATGCCTATATATCAATATTCTTTATAAACATCATCACTATAAATCAATAAGTTCTTGTTTTTATCAAGAAAGAACCTTGTACCATTATCGTAAAAAGTTAAGTAATGCAATTTAAAATTGTATTCATTATTTTTTTATTTTTATGTTCATGTTTTTTACCTACTTACTTTATTATGTTACTATATACTTTACTTTATTTCTTTTTGAGTCAAAACTGCAAGGAAGTACCCATAATAAGTATTATTCATATTATAAATTCCTACAAAATTAATTTCATTACTTAAGAAACATATAATTTGAAAATAAAAATGTATATTTTACTATATATATATATATATATATACAACGTATTGCATTCATTAAAATAACCCATTGTAGCATTAGAAAGTACGTAGAACTAATTATATTGATAAAACTGTAGAAGTGCATTAGTTGGTGTGCTCTTTTGAACAAAGTAGGCAACTTGAAACATAAGTAGGCCTACATAAAATATTTGGGTTCTTTTTCACTTCAAAACTGAATATTATATCAGTATGAGAGTAAAAAAAATACACAAGTTGTTACTATAACAATGGATTTTTGAACTGTACATAAAATTTAAAATGAAACAGAAGAACATTTACTGTTTGGACTAATTTACAAAATTTACACATCATTCCCCAGTTATGCTAAGGCTTAGGCCTTCTCTTAATAGTTTTTTGTAGTATGATACTTGTCAAAACACGAGTTAGGATGGAGTCCAGGTTTGCATGGAACTAGGCCTAGGCCTAACCCTACCTGGTGCTGAAGGTTATTGTTCAACTTTGTTGTCATCTAAATCGCAATCACTTACTACACTTTCATCCTCAGAAATAGCAAATCAATCAATATCCCCATATCACTATCAAAATCAAACAGTGCATCCTCAAGGTCTTCATCATGCAAAACATTTGCATCACTACCGTTTTGGCTCTTTCACGTCATTTTAGTTGAAAATGAAAACTCATTTTAAACATTTATTTGTTGAAAACTAAATAATTATAATAACTTAAACGTGTACTTATTCCTAAACAAAAAACTTCGAAAGAAATATTTGCCCAAACTGCAGCAGACGCTACAAGTCGTTGGTTGACTGAAAATAAAGACTACACAGGTTTTCAACTATGCATTGTAATAATGCCGAAATTGAAACCGTAGAAGAAGAAGGGAAAATGTAATAAGCTGATTTAGTACAAAAAAATGTACCTGACAACTAACTTCATAAGAAATTTTTTTTTTACATAAAAAATATTCGTGTCAATAATGAGGCAATTATTATACAACCGAATGAGTTTAATGCATATAAACAATACATGTTCCATTTTGAATAATTAGTTACGTTTTTATATACAAGTGGAAAACTAAGTAAAGAAACAAACAAACCTTATTCCCTGGTATAACACCATTGAGAGGTTGTAGAGAGTCGAACAGCTGGTCATACTTGGCTCTCTCCTGAGGTTTGATGGCCCAGTCACTCAGAGTCGCAGGCACTGAGTTAATCACATTGTTGTGAATGACCGCTGGCACATCAGCCTGTGAGAAATATACTTTGTTAGCAATATCATAAAAGTGTTACACCACCCTTAGACATAATATGGAATTATTACACTAAACACAGTGATAAATCCAGGTCCCTTCTTCTTCCCTCCCAACTTCTTCTTTTTCAACTAGTGGTTAAAGGTAACTTGGCTTTTTAGTGAAAACTTGTTACTATAAATCAATTTGTCTGTTCCTATTTTGTCAGAGTGACTATCAATAAAGTGATTTAATTTCTTAAATTAAAATTATCCTCTTCCATTACTCTTACTGTCCCTGTTGTTTATTTTCTTCTGGAAGTTTTTAAAACACTATAAATTGTTTGATTAGTATTTATAATTACTTTATGTAATGTTGTAGATGGAGCTTATATTGGTACTGATAACTTACTTACATTAAAATATTAAACCAATATTAAACACTTTTATTATTTTGTGAGGCCTTTCGATATCAAAGATAACTTTTGTGATGTGTCTGAAGAAGATATCTTTGATATCGAAAGGCCTCACAAAATAATAAAAGTGTTAAATATTGGTTTAATGTTTTAATGTAAGTAAGTTACTTTATGTAGTTTCTTTTGATACAATTTTAGTGTTTTGATGGGTTCCATCGTGATTTCTGTTTTCTTTGTAAATAACATAATAATTCATGGTAAGATTGTATTTAAATTGCTGTACAATTATATTTTTGTTCAGCTTGGCTTGTTATATTATCAATAAACTCAACTTCAGGTAGAAAAATAAAGTTGCACAAGGCCTGGATTTGAAGGTAGCAGAGAGGAGTCCTCTTTATAGTACTTGGGTTATCTTTAAGATTTTAAAATCTAGCAAGTTCGACAATAGAAAAAGAAATACTTCCTTTTAGTAAATTTATATTCAAAAAATTACAATGGATCCTGTTTTATAAACAACAGCACTTCAATTTTGATAACAAAGATTTTGGGTTAATTTTGATGAATTATTCCATTTCTACAGAACTTTTACATCATTAACAAAGTGTTATGAGCATTATTCCAGAAGAATTTTCTAGATGTTACGTCAGTAACTCTTCAACATAAAATTTTCTTTGGACCATAACAAATATTTTGTAGGTTGTTGCACAGCCAGTTCAAGATATTCATTGTTTGCTGCACATGTTGATATAGTAATAAAATAGCCATATATAATTTTCTTATAATATGTATATTTTTGTTCTTAATAAAATTTGATACAAAATGTATCGATATCTTGAAATTATAATATAGTTTATTTTGATGATTCTAATAATCAGTTAATTACTACCTTTAATACTTTTTCTGCAATTTGTGAAGTAAAAGCAACTCATGCTTCCATCCCAATTTTATTTAGGTTTTACAATTAGTAACAATTAAAAACAAATCATATTAACTTGTTTTCCTGTGTATTTCTACATAAAAATGTATAAGCAATATACTTAAGTTAAGATTTCTACACGGGTTTAAAATAAAAGTGACATTTGTGGTAATTTAGAAGTTTTTCAATAACTGTTATTATTGTGGTAAAAAATCTATTATGTCCATTTCAAAAAAAATGTGGCTGAACTATACAAAACAAAATGCTTCCCTATAGAAACAAATATAGTTCAAAAGTTTTGTACATCTTTTACTTGATTATAATATTTTTTTATTATTGTTTTTGGTTTTATTGATTGATATGTTTATTGATTTGACATTTTAAAAGCAGGATTTTTTCTTTTATTTGAAATGTGACTATTAAATATATATATGATAAATAGATTTGTTTGTGTCAGTTTCATAACCTATGGACTAAACAGATTGCAAAAATATATAGCACTCTAGGGTTTATCAATATTATGTGTCATTTATAAACAATTTAGTGAACCTATGCACAAAGGCAAAAATCAGCCTGCTGACTTCTGACTGACACTCCTAGGTCTAAAAAAGAGTCTACTGCTAAGGGAGGTTTTTTTATAGTTTGCGAAAAGTTATTGAGAAGACAATCAATGGAGCGAGTATTACAATCTCCATTGTACTGATCTCTAATGTTATGTTTGTTCCTATTTTTGGATTTCTTTTAATACCATCAACATGTTAATTTTGTAAGTATGAACCTGATTATTGTATTTTAAAACTGAGTTAGTAAGCAAATTTGAATTATTTATTGTTTTGTTTATTAACTTTTACCACATTATCTTCAATACATTAATTTAATTATGAAGAGGTAAACAAAATACAAAAAGCACAGAAACATACCATCTTGGGAGGAGGGACATCCATAAGAATGTTGGCTATGTTGGTATCTCGTCCCATCTGCGCCAGTGACACCAGCTTCAACGCCACAAAGAACCCAGACTTGTTGAGGTATCCTTTACCATTTGGATCAGATAAATCCCAGATCTGAAAAAATATTTTTCAGATTAAACAAATTTAGAAAAAATAACATCACATATTTATAAATGGAATAAATATTATGCACATGTATCTTTGTTATAGTATTTTCTTTCCTTTAAAAACAAATGATTTTTAAATCTATTCTACTTATTTACTTTTTAAATGTTGAGTGAAAGCAAATGGATCAGCAACAGAAAACATCCAATGCTCTAAAAATAGTGGCTTCATTGGAACCGGTCCAAATGAGATTAAAATGAAATGGCAGTCATGGAAGTTCACAAACTAGAACATTGTAAGTGGTTTGTTACAATTGCCTATGAAAAATTAAACTGTGTCCATATAATAAAGAATGAATGAACAATAAAATAACAATTATGTTACTAACGGTGTAATATTATTAATTGAGATTTTTTTTATTTCAAGATGCTGCAAAATACTGATTTAATTTAATTCATTTCTAACTAACGGAAAAATTATTAATTATTTCTGTGCTGTAAAATAACAAAAATTATGAAGTATAAAAATCTTGTTTGTTAAAAGCTTCAATAAATTTAAAGTTGTTAAATTGTATAAACCAAGGTACAATTTAGTCACAGTTACACTTGTGGGGCAGTGTCCTTCCTGTAGTCACATAACAGATAACTGATGCTGTTTATCTCCAGCCTTATCACACTGATAACGAAAACTGTGTTTCTCCCTATCTGGATTCTCAATTGCCTGCTCCAAGCTAATAAACAACTGAGACCACTCACAATTCTCATATCTATCATACTGTTCACTGCATCTGTCAATGTAACAATAAATCTCACACCTCAGAAGTGCTAAAATGATGAGAGAATACTCAAATTTTTAGCCTAAGGGCTAAAACTGCCTCCAAAGTTTTGTGGGACTGAAGATCAGGGTTCAAAATCCAACACAAGTACAACTATAATTCTTTTTCTACAGCAGTAGTTTTTGTTAGAATCCAAGTCAATTTATTACAAATAATTTTCTTAAGTTACAATTACTTATGCACACTTAGCATTCATTAGTAAGCTTCAGACCACTCCCCCAAAAAATCATGCAGCTACTGTTCTAAAAATAGATCAATCAGAAAATTACTTGGCTTTTGGAAACTTAAAGTATGCCTTTGTTGGTTAAAAACATACAAAACACATTTATTTTTTGTATACATTTCTATAATTTACTAAATTTACTGCTTATAATTAGAAGCAAAATATCAAATATAAAAAGTATGCAGAATTACAGGGGGAAATTATTGAATTACTTATTCAGAAAATTTATATAATTAGTCCATATTCTGATTCAGCTTCAGGTTTAAAACACTCCTCAAAAACAGTTTTTGTGTGCTATAACCACATTGTTTTACTACATTTTGCAAAGGAAGCACTTGTTTTTATGCCTCTATTCCTTGGATACACTAAGTATTGAATTTTCGTTCTTTTCACATTTGCTCTGTTAGTGTTTTCTTACTCCAATGGAACTTGTGCAATCTTTTTTGCAGACTACCAGATATATTACGGAATATGAGGCAGGTTGCCTTACAGCTTATGGTTTTACATTGCAAATCCAATTTCCTTCCTCATTGTCATTTGTAACATAATTAGTGTCGTGGTCAGAAGCACTGATATTTATTATCTTCTTCATCATGATCGATTCCAGCTCAATAAGAAAGTATCAACTTCATTCCATATCTTTAAGGATATAGACTAAGCGCAGCATTGCAGCCAACCCCTTCCAGTTGTTTCTAGATTTAACAAGGTAGTACTTAAGGTTTAATTTGAGAATTCTTCAATTAGAAAGTCTGTGATGTTTTTAGAAAATCCACATATTTGCACAACCCTATGAACCCTATATCTGAGCAATATTATATGCAAACATTAAAATAGCCACTCCATTTTCGATCCTTTGCAGGCTTTTCCTCTTCCTCTCTGTAACTGTAGACACTATTACTTTTCATAGTACTTTTCATTCTTTGGGCCAAACAGCCTCCAGAGCCATATCAAGTTAACAATTCACCATCTGAATTGGTTCTTAGTTTAATTCAACCTATCTCGGGACAGAAAGAAATGTCACTGTGGACAACTGGTTCACTTCCATTCCTTTAGGAAGGGAACTGAAGAATCAGCATAGATTATCACTTGTCGGTGCTTTAAGGAAAAATAAGAGAGAGGTACCTTCTTTATTTGTAGAAACTAAGCAAAGGCCTCATGGCAAATCTACATCTGCGGCGAACATACGGGCCTAAAGCTGTGTCTGAACTGCCCATTAGATGGACCAGAAACCATGATCACTGATGAATCAGATTAAATCAGAGTCTTATAATTTTCAACTTTTATATTTACTTCACTGAACTACTAAGCTTTACTAAGCTTATAAAAAATAATGTTACTGTACTCAGTATTCTTAAACATTCTATGATTAGTTTTATTTATTAAGTTCTATTAGTATTTTTAAATAATGTTTTTTTTACTATTTTATTTATATTGGATATAGAAATTTTAATTTTGTAATGTAAGTTAAAGTACACATCAATTTCAATTACATTTATATAAAAACATAAAACTACTCATAAATTATTCACTTATTTGTTTTCTAAATACATTATAAATAAAGGTTTTTATAATTTATGAGCTGTTTTCAATTTTACCAGTGTTTTCTATGGATTATTCAAGCACGGTCTCACAGACCGTGCGCGAGCAATGACGTTCCAGGCGGAGCGCGACTAACGCAGGGTTAAGAAATTAAAAAGATATAGAATGATTTTGTTCTCCATCTAATGAGGCAAACAACTGTTTAAAATAGTTCAGACAGCCACTAATAGATTGCATACGAATACTGTCTGTACGAAAACGTGGTATTCACATGAAACTTCTACTGTGCAGTGAGTTTGCTGACCGGGATAGTCATGTAAAATCTTTGTTGCATGGTTGAAATATGATAAACTACAAACAATGTTTAGTAAAACATAGCATTCTTGAAACAGTTAATTTTTAATATGTATGAAAATTATAAACTACTGTGATGATAGGCTTAGTCCACTAACCGTGTCAGTGGCACTAAAATGTTTCAAGGCTGTTTTTTCCATCAAATATTATTTGTAACACTTTTGCAACATGCATATTTGGTGAATTTAAAATAAATGAATGTAATAAAATAGTACTGGTTCAGTATGGTTTCCTTGTGCGACTCCAGATTTCATTTATTATTTTGTGAACTTATTTGTTATGTTGTCCCATGTTAACCAACCCCAAAATGTACAGTGATTACACTTTACTCCTTTCAATCAATTGTTAGTCATTATGAAATTGAAACGTATGATAAAACATGAATCCCTTACCTTACTAAGAACACCATCTGAAAGTCCTGATTTCTTTAAGAATTTAGCAGCGTCTAAAGCACCAACGCTACCTTGGTTATTTGGATCAACCTGGAAATATAATTAAATTAGCAATAAACTACGAAAATGGATTACTAGTAATGAAAATCTAGTACATAAAAGAGGTCTTAAACTTATCCACAAACATTAGTTAATTAAATATTTACTTAAATAAAGAATTTTAAAATGTGTGCCAGTTCATCAATTACAGAAGTTCAAATTGGTTTAGAGCAGTGGTTCTCAATCTTTTTGAACTTAAAATCCCATTTCTGTGTCTGAAATTTCGATGACCTCCGACTATAAATTGTATTTGCAAAGCAGTAAATAAATAGGTTCATATACTGTTAAATGCTGCGATTTTATTTTATGGTATTCCCTCATTAAATATTTTATACAAACTAAATTTATTCTTCAATAATAACAGTCCAACAGTAAAATCAAAAATATGTAACGTAAAAACGAAATAAAAATATAATGTTTTTGGTTGTGTTATGAAGCCTGCAGTCGAGCGTGATCAGCTTGTGCTGCTACATATAGGAGATTTTATGAACTGCCTCAGGGTACCAATAACTTGGTATTCTGTCTGCCCAATCTAACCAGTAACTTTTTTACTCTTTACGTGTTTAATTTGATGTTTTGAGTTAATTAAACGTTGTAATGGATAAAGTGTTTCCATGAAATAATCAAAAATGTTTGTTATCTGGATTTCACACATCGTGGATTCAAGGATAAACTAGTAAGCTTTCTTGATCAAAAACGTAGCTTTTGTCTTCCGCGACTCCCACGTTGAGAACCCCTTATTTAAAGAACTATACACGAAGACTGTAATAAGCCTTTCACAAAAGCAATTTTGATTTATTCATTAGAAGCAGCTGTTTCCAAGAGATTAACACATTCACTACAAGACACTATGAGCTCAGTGTGCTATATATCCAAACAAATAGCACTGTAATGCATGGTAACCAAATAAGAATTAACAATTGAACAATTGTTTATTTCAGCAATACTTTTATAAGCCATAAAAACATTTTGTATAGTAGATTAAATGCTTACCAGTTGGTAATATGACTCGTATATGGAATTATGACTGCCGGCGACCTAAAACAAAGTTAAAATGTCACATTCTTATTTCAAATAAATCAGACTTAAATAATGCTAATTACATATTGTGTTAACTACATCTTATTCTTACACAACTGAATTTTATTCATGTTGAAATGATTTGGTAAATTATGATCCAATAATTTAGGGAGATAGTTATAATTCCGTTAAAATATGAAAATGTGTTAAGTATTTTAACCCTTACCAGACATATTAACAGAAATCCTGCACAGTAAAAGTGATGCCCTATGTGTATGCCAGAAAGTGTTGCAATCAAAGTTTTAGTCCCCCATCACATACTGTATTTTATAAAACTGTGAAATTAATAGTCTTGTAGTAAATAGCAATAAAACAGAAAAATCATATCTCTTTAAATAATACAATTTATTTATTAAAATTGTGATAGATAAACAGTTAAATTATTAGGTATACATCTTGTTAGTAAATTAAATTGACATTGTCACACTCAACAAGCATGTAGAAATTTATCTAGAGTAATATGTTTCTTGCACTAATTGGTAAACAATGTGACTTTTAACGTTAATAATTGCTTACTTTGCATTTTTCATTACACATTTAAAATATGGGATCACTCTATGAGGCAATAATACAGGTTCAAAGAAAGTCTTGATTTGGTCAAAAAAAAAGCACTGAGTCATAAATAATAAACCAGAAAAAGTTTCATGTAGACCTATTTTTAAGGAATTACAATTGTTGACTTTGCCAAGCTTATATATTTATTGTTGTCTAACTGATATAAAGATATTGCGTAGTGATTTGATATTTAGAAAATAAATACACCAATATTGCACTATAAAAAACTACTTGTTAGATTTAATACCAGTTAGGCTAGAAAAAAAACCCAATAACAGCCATATTTATATGAAAATTTAACTTTTCAACCAACTCCCAGAGAAAGTATGGTCTGTACCCACAAACAAATTTCAATTAGTCTTAGGGAATTGGTTAAAAGAAAATGATGAGTAATCTTAACTTTTAATGTCAACGTAGTTCTTCTTTTCATGTTTTTTATCTTATATAAATATATGTATGTGTTTATCTTGTTAAGCAGTTTCAGATTGTTTTTTAATATTATTATACCACTTTAGGTCATTGTTAATTCTTTATACTTTTTACTTCACATTGTACACTGACTTTGTTAATTGCATTATTGTAAATGCTTATCAACAATAACATTTCTTGATTCTTTTTAAATCAATGCACTGAATACTGAAGAGAATATGATTGGTTGTTTGCAAAGCATTTGATTGTGTCAGTGCCAACATTCTTTTTAAAAACTTGCATGCATCTCTTTGAATAAAAGAACGAGCCATTGATTAGCTTGTATTTTTTTTTTCAAATAAATAACAATTCCTTGAAATCGTAGACCACATCAAATTTCATGTCAAATCTTTTTGAGAATGAAGAATAACATTAAATTAAGTATATGAAAACATTTTTAAATGAATAATAAATTAAAACTGTTACCTTAAGCACTTTAATTATTTTTACACCTATGCAAATGCAATTTGTTCTGGCTAATAGAGAATTTGAATTGAATAAATTATTTTAATTTTTTAAATAGTAACCGTAATTTTACAAAATAGGAACATATACGATACTAGTAATTAAAGTGGTTTGAACATACCACACAATACATTATTAGAGTCAATAAAAATGTTGCTTCTGCACAACCATTGAACAATTACTTATTATAAGTAGGTTATTCTAAAATGATGATGTATGGATGAGGTGACTATAGCAATGTTATGAAGTCATATATCCTACTAAGTAAAGGTTTGTTCAAACCATGCAATTGCACAGTAGTTCCTCTAAGATAGTATAATCAAATGTATTAAAAATTTATTTGAATATCCAATTCAAGCTGGGGTTTAAACTATTCAACATTTTACCTCAATTAATTAAATTAATGAATTAATACAATTTATATAAAGAAAGCAACAAGGCTTTAAGTGGCAAGATAAATCTACAGTGTTGAGGAATTCATGGGTCTACATAATGGCAATAAAATAAATTATTATGAAAATGTCATTAATATAAATTATAAATAATGAAATTTCTACATAATCGGTTACTATAAAAATTAACATTTACTAAAAATCAATTGGAAAAGTCTCTCCTTAGCTACACCACAATCATTTATCAACAAAGCTCTATATTAAGGCTTTATATTTTATTTTTGTTATTATCTACTATAGTAACTAAATTTAAATTATTACACACATAAACATTCATATCACAACATTATCTCAATTACAACAAGATTAAATATGTGGTGTTCCACTTCCTTCTTCCCTAAGGAAAAATGGGATAAGTGTTGTTTTATCAACTTGCGGAAAACGAAAAACAAAGTTTGAACGTTTATTGTAAATTTGCATAATATTTACTCACCTAATAATGGATTGTTTTTATTTCTATGATTGATGTACTCTTTAAACATATAATTATTTTAGGAAAATAATTGTTCAAATTTTTTAATAAATATTTTAAAATTTTTTGTACTAATTATCTTCTTTATGCCCTAAAGCCTTTGAGTATTCCCTTATTCTCTAAACGTTTGCCCTAGTATCTCATTGAGACAAGTAAATAAAAACGTGATTAATACATCTTTAATGAATATTTACATCAATGGAAAACAAATAACGTTACTCAATATGTGAAATAACGTTTAAACATCAGTTTTCATCTAAATCAGTCTTGACTCTCTTGAACTTCATACATTACATCTGGGAGAATATCTCGTTTGTCAGTAATAAATGTTGTTGTAGTAATCATAGAATACTGTTGGCAAGGGATTTAGCATACTGATTGTCTTTTTTTCTTCTTTTCAGTAATTGTAATTTTTTATTGTACGATAAAGGGAGCACCAACATGTTTCTTGACTGCTCTACTTGGATCAGTGAGAGTAATTTGGATCGTAGATCATCACCCAAAGTGTTTTTGTAGATAATTCTATATGAAATTTTAGTGAACCGCATCCACTCTACCTTTTGCCCTACAAAACAGTCTTTTCTTGACTTGTTTCATACAGATCCACATACTGAAGAAATCCTGTTTTTTGCATTTCTACAACTTTAAATTTAGCCTTTGCTCTAGTTTAGCATACTATTTGTTTCCATCATGGAATAGAAATGGATATCACCGTCGAACTCCATTTGTGTATGATATTATAATGTTGAGGAGAACATGACATGCATATCTGAATTTCTATTTCAGCCTCCTCATATGTCTGAATACAAAATAACATGTTTTCGTTGTTGAGGAATATTGTTTAGCGTTTAGAAACACACGACCCTATCTAATTTGAACCTCTTCCTTTATCTACTTCGATCCACATATAGCAGTACGCTTGATTGTTATGGATTGTCAAATTGAAGGTCCATAGTTGATATTTATAAAATACCACTCAAGACTGAAGATGAGGGGTTAGGAGACATTTTTTAAGGTCAAATATTATTCAGGGCTTGCATTTTGTAATTTTCTATAGATGTATAAGCTTTGTCTGTTAACCCATGATATCTTGCTAATGCTTTTAGCAATACTGAAATATATCTACATAGCAAGTTTGTTAAAAGTGTGACATTCATTACACACTTTAAGGAGTTTTATCTACAAATTCATTTGACAGACTGTTTCATACATACCAACTTACTGGTGGACTGGATGTACATTGTTTGTATTCCCTATGTAACAATGATAACGTTATCATTAATAACGTGGTAATAAGATGGCAGATACCACATTTCAGAATTGTCTTCAAGAGTAATGACTGTCATATGACGGTACTGACAAAATGTGGTCTCGAGCACTTTCAATGACGTGATAAGACTAGCAAATGTAAGAAGTTCTTTTAAAATAGTCCAATATATTCCAAAATTCATGGAATAACTTTCTTGTGTCATCCATCACAAACTTCAGTTTGCATTTACGTTTGCAATATTCCCAGGGTACCCATTTTTTTCCTCAGATATTTTTACCACTTTCAGTACTATACACCTTTCCAGAATTTCTACTTAACATTCTCATTGACAATATCTTCGTGATCTGCCTTTTACACTAAACCTTTCTTTCTCTCTTTAAAAGATACATGATCTACACCTACTTGCATTTCCTATAACACCTCAGTTTTCACTAATATGCGTCATCTGCAGGGTTTGGTTTAGAATCATTTGGTGCTTACTTCTTTATAGTGTTCCTAACAACAGGAAACCTCTTCACCAGAATCTGAAGAACTATAGTTTTCTGGTAAATAACACAGATAACGGTCCAAACCCATTTGCAAATTGTATTGATCTCCTCTGAAATTGAACCTGTGACCTCTAGGTAAGAGATACGAGGCCAAACCCACTCTAAAACATCTCACTTGCAATTACTAACCTTTCCATATTTGGACATACAGTACTCAGACTTTCCTACTTTTCAACCTGCTATATATACACAAGAAAATCGACATAAACATTTATTAATCAACATAATTTATAATACAAGTTTAGAATGCATAATATTTTAGCACATTTAACATTTATGGGTTTGTAAAACTCATTTATGATAATCACCAGTAAAACAGTAATAATTAGGCATGACATCCAAGACACTTCTCCTGAAATAGCTCATACAAAACTTTCTTCTAATAGTTATATTGTACATGGACATCTCACAAATAGTTAGGATTCACCTCAGTTTACAGATGCACATAAACCATACAAGCCAAGCCAACAGTTTGTTTTATAACTACAGTACTGAAAATAAAGAATGGAAAAATTGAAAAAAAAATTATCAAAAGGGATTTATAATCAAATAAAATTTAAAATCACTCAAAGCATGTAGCCTACATATATATTCAAACATAGAGATTTATAACATGTTTTACAAATATACAATTCAGCACATTTCTAAGTTTGAAAGTCCTCAAAACACGGATGAGAATATATAAAAAGCTTATAGAACGACAGCACAAGTTCAGCACACATAGATTTCCTTCCAATTATTTTATACTTTTTCTAGAAAAATAAGTGATAGTATTTTATTTCCCATGATTCGTTTAATGAGACTTGTAAATTCTAACATTAAACAGATGCACATGCAAAGCAAGTATGGTACCACATGACGCTGAGTAAAATCGTGAGAGCTTAAAATCGCCAGTAGAAAGAAAGAATGTACTAATCTACTTATTGGAAAATATTACAGGCAATTTTATCAAGAAAATACAAATACAGAATGACACATCATATATTATGACATTCTACTATTTGGGGCCATTTCTAAAACAGGTCATACAATGTCCATATTTACAATGTAAGTTAATTTTACACACTCCTGAAAGTGTTTGTAAAATAAGTCTGTTAGCATACTGCTTTAATGTAGGATAGAATGTTTTATGATATAAATAAATCTTGGAATATTCATTATTTTATAAGGCATAAGCTTATGTGTTACAACATTAATAAAGAAAATTTTTAAATAATTCTTCAAGAATAATAAATGCTTTTAAATTAATGATTCAGTAAAACATATTTTATACAATTTACACATCCTTAAAGATTGTGTACCTGACAAACATCCAAACATATGACTAGGTGAACTAGAGTGTACTGTAACATATAACTATGGTGGACAAACGGAGCTAATATTCTAAACTACAATATGCTAATATTATAAGGCATGTAACATACTGAAACACTCTAATTTAATTTTACATATTTGCTCGATACATGACAACCCCAGTGTTATAAACGTTTTTAACACCTCCATAGCCGTTCTATAATGAATGATCGTGAGTAGGCCTACTCTTGACAGTGAGCATGCCCTAAGGCTTCTGCAGCTATCAACATGTTAAATTGGAGTATAATAGCTATACAGCTAAAATATATGTAATTAACACCATCACTACAGCTCTATACTGTGATCTTAAGTACTGTACTCTTAATAGTGAGTAAGCCTTATAGGTGTCTACTAGTTAATGTGTTAGATACCAATTGTCAAACAGAGGCTATTCTAATGCATTTTTATATAAAAGTGTATAAAATTATGGTTGACTTTACCACCAAAATTTGCCAGCTGATTCCTTTTGCATCAAAGAACGTATTAGGCTAATAGTATACATGAAGGATGATCAACAGACTGCAGACAGTTGTTGACATATTGTCTATAATGTAGGCCTACTAGTCTTTAATGTAAAAATGACAAATTTCCTCATTGATACAATAGAAATAAATAACTTCTATAGAATATGCATAAAATAACGATCTTTAAGTTGTATAAAACGTAACGACGAGAAGGTCTAATAGCCACATGACACAATTACTACTGGAGAACATGGTGTTTCTTAACTTACGAATGATATATAAATATATCATTATCCGCTTACATATGCTGAGGCAATACCTCTTGTACAAAGTAACATTACTCAAAATTAGAAGGTTATGCAGTCTATTGTAATATTAATAATTGACATGGAATAAATGTCAATCTTATTAGAGGTTAGACAACACCCTTACCAGTTGAAATATAACTTTTACTCATAGTTCTACAACAATTCAGTGTTTTAAATTTAGTTGAAAATTACATCCCAACGAAAGTTGTTTTTGTAAGACACATCCTCGATAATGTTAATATTATTTATCTGTTGTAAATTAGAGTAGACATCAATGTCAAAAAAATGACAGTGACAGTTCATTTCAAATTTTGATTCGGTAGGGATATGGTGGAAATAAAAATTAGTCAAAATCTGTTAGTAGAAATAACAAAACTGGCTCAAGATTAAATAAATAAAGGTTATTAGGGACGAAATAAAACTAATTTTCAGTTTAATATATTGCAACCCATCGATTTTTATATGCTTCAATGTAAAAGCAAGTAGAGGTAGTACCGATTCTCACCAGCCATCTACGAGTTAGAATTGTTATAAATTATAATATATTTATTGTTTCTGATACATTATTATACTAGACGTTTGGAAAATAATAATAATTTTGAAGGAATTTTACCTGCGTAGGAGAGGGCAACGCAGCCATCTTCATGAGTGAGTGTACTACACGGAGTGTGTCATTGGTCAATGACTGCGAGAGACAAGAGTTTCAGAGCCAATGAGATCTTAGATCAATAAAGCGTCATTTTCAAATCCTTATTATCAGAATATCTGCTAGAATGCAGTAGTGTCAAGTGTGACTATTGCGAACACGTTAAAGGCATTTTAATTTATCTTTACCGCCAAGAATTTAAAATGAGAGTGGAAGATTACTTATATTTTTAATAAAAGGCCTTTAATGTATTTTGGTTACAGTCAGCTGTACTTATCTGGTAACCATTTTGATTGTAGCCCGGTATGAACTATGCACTTTACAACCTTAGTTTTTGTTCAAGAATAATTTGTGGAGGATGTCATTCATTAATAGCATGCTAAAGCTGTTTAGTTTTTAAAATTGTTGTGCGTTAAAAGAAAAATTCTCAAACGATTTTATATTTCACTGTTTAAATACACATTACAAAAAAACTTCTGCATTTATATGTCTTTAATGAGATATTTTCCATAATGCTGTGATAAAAATAAGGGTTTTCACTAAATATTAGATGAGGTTTAACATTGTTCTTATGGAAGAAAACTCTAGTCGTTTCACTATAGCTGGATCTTAATTAAATAAGAAAATGTGTTGACTGAGGTTTAAATATGCTAATATTTGTTTGAAATGTGTAATAATTTATTATATGGAAAACGGTAGTATAGTTTTTTTTACTTAATATTAAATGTTATTAAATAAATCTATTGACAAAATTGTAAGCCAATAGAAATTGAATTTTATTAAACAGAAAATACTTCATTACATCAAAAAAAAAGGTAAAACATTTAGACTCGGCTAGAATGAAAAACTTGTATAATAAATTTAGCAGATAAAAGTAAATGGAACTGGGAGACAAGGTACTTGCCAGGATATATAAACACCAACTATATAACATAATAATGATCAATCAAGACAGGTACTTGCCAGGATATATAGACACCAACTATATAACATAATAATGATCAATCAAGACAGGTACTTGCCAGGATATATAGACACCAACTATATAACATAATAATGATCAATCAAGACAGGTACTTGCCAGGCTATATAAACACCAACTACGAGTATATAACATAATAATGATCAATCACACAGTTTTTTTATCTAACTGTGTAGGGTATTAAATATTTGAGAGATTATGCCCTATTTTAAACTTCACAGATCTTTTTTGACACTTTTCTAGATTACTTAATAAAGATTTATATGTAATCAAATAAAAATTTTAAGTTATATGCCAATATGCATTCCTTTATCATAAAACCCTGCTCCACAATTTGAAATGTTATGATCTATGTGGAATGTTTAGTCCTTTGAGTAGACTTTAATAGGTGGAATACACTTTTTATTTGGTATTAAAATTTATTTAACTTAACATATTATTAGTTACAGTAATTTTGTAGGTAAATAATAAAGCACGAGAAGTACATTTTTTTTAAATTTGGAAATGGTGAGGAATATGATGAAATTAGGTAAGATATTTCTTTAAGGGACAAGATTTGTCCCTTATTGCTTTAACATATGGGTTTGGCAAGCTATAAGCATTGTAACGTTTTTCTGTTATGAAGGTCTAGAGACCGTAGTTGGTTTTGCTATGTAGTTTATTTATTTATTTATTTCCTTCCAACGGTCAAAAACCAATTTACATTTGTTAACTTATAATAGATGATTAAATCATACTTAAACAAAAGGGCCAAACCAAACATGCAACTGGACTCTAAATCAGATCTAGGCATAATTAACGTATAAATAATGTAATAAGAAAGTATAAATTATATTAAAAATTAGTGAAAGTATATAATAAATTAGTGATAATATTAACTTAATACACTACTGTAAGGTGTGATACCATATGGAGAAACAAACAGACAAACAATAACAGTGCAAATAAACTATACAATTATCAACAACAATGAAAGATAAACTTTAAATGAATAACAAGAGTAAAAAAATATTAACATTAATGACTGATAGTGGTAAATAAAAAACTGAAAAAATAAAAAATATTTAACTTAAAAGCATATTTAACTTAAATGCATGCACATTACTATCTAAGACGTGACATATGAATAAATAAAGAGATAAATTATAACAGTGCAAATAAACTATATAAAGTAAACAACAATGGGGAAAATACTGTAAATAAATAACAAGAGTAAAATATATACAACATATTAATTGTAAATAAAAGTATTAAAAATAAATATATACAACATAAAAATATATACAACATGTATAGGTACCAACAGAGAAAAAAAAACTAGAAAAACAACAAATGCAAGCAATAAAATGTAAATATATATAACAAGAGGCACAGTCGTAATTATAAATGTGTAACAAAAAACAAGCAGAAACAATAACAGAGCAACACAACAAGAATAATGGGGGGAAAAGTTATCAGACGATATGTAAGTCATGACAGGCTAGTCTCAACTCTCTCCTGAAGGCATCACAGCTCATATTAAAGAAGTCCAGATGTCTGGGGAGGTTGTTTGCCAGGCGTTGAAGACGTGGAAAAGCACTGTGGAACATGTACTGTGTGGTGTAGTGCCGCCTTGCAAACAGCTGGGGGTGACGAAGATGACGTGATGCCGGAAGTCCAGCAATTCGAGCAGATCAGGTGCATCAATGACAGAGCAGATCAACTTCTTCAAGAAAAGCAGATCATGAACTGTACGTCTTGAATGGAGAGGTTCCAAGTTAAACTGAGCTCGAAGGTCATCAATCGGCACATTACGGTACTCAAAGCCCAGCCGCAGCCCAATCAAACGAATGAAGCGGTTCTGTATGTTCTCAAGCCTATCAATGTGACCAACAAGGTAAGGGTTCCAGACAGTAGAAGAATATTCAAGTATGGGTCGAACAAGGTGGACGTAGAGGATGTTCAGAGCTCGGACAGAAAAAGTATCACGACTGGTCCTAATAACAAAATAGAGTGCTGCAAATGTAGTAATGTTATTATTAAACTTATGTTATCAAACAGCATAATTTATTATTCTTGTTGTTAATGTATTATAATTCTTCACACCAAGTTTTATTTTTAGAGAGGTGAAGGGTTTTACCTTTTCACTTATATCATTTGCACCACATTATGTGCTGCTTTTAATCTTAAACGAGCTAGCACAACTCTATTGGTTAACACTTTACACAGCAGGTATCCACTTTATATACATCATCCTGACTGTGATTACTGTCATTGGTATGACACACTCACTATGTAATTACAAATAAAGAGTTAATGAAACTGTCCGTACAAGTATTATAAATAATTTTCTTGTAAAAACAAATAAGGTAAATTAATTTCAAGTTTTAAAATACAATTATCTTTTTAATACGGCATCCAAAACTGTTAGTATAACTGTTAGGAAGAGAATCGTGTACTACATAAAATTGTAGAATAAAACATAACAGAAAAAGCTTTATTACAGTGCATTTACAATAAATAACAATTGGGCAAAATCGTGTCACACTGCTTCATCCTCCCCCACTATTATCCCATTGACCACATCTTATTATTTTGTTAATGATAATTAATACAGAAATTCCTTGCTCAGAGTTAGAACGTGATCAAAATTATTTTTAAAAAATAGTTACAGTTTTTTTGAAATTGTAATGAACGATACTACAAATTTAGCCTATAATAGCAGCGTTACAGTAGATTGAGTTATCTAGTCCATCGACATGGTCCCTTCAAAAAGACATGTGACAGGCCCGGCCCCCTAATGTCCCAGGTCCCAGTAAAAATGTCCGAAAAACGGGTTGTAGTAAGGCCAATATTACAACATGTTCTAAACCTTAACAGCTCAAATAAAAATAGAAACATGACACTATACTGCACATGACACCGTAACCAGCCGCTGCAATAAATTTCCATTACTGGCGGAGCTGTAAAGAAAAAAAATATTTATATAACAATCCATCCAGTTAAAAAGAAATAACATGAGGTTATATATGATATATTCAGCTTTCCAACAAGATAAAAACAAAACATACAAAATACTATTTGAAAAATGTACAGGGAACTTTAAAAAAAGGGTCTAAAACACCTTATTTGTTCCCCACCGGAATGTGTTAGGGATGGTAGCTCACCAAATATTTTTGATACTGAATGGTTAAATTGTGCAGCTGCATCAATCCACATAGTTGTCTATAGTGAACAGACAAGAAGAATGCTGAGAAATGGGTTCTCTTTTGCTGAATTTGTTCAGGAATTCAGAAATGAAATTTCCTTTAATTTGGGCTCTAAAAGTGAGAAAATTACAAAAACACCACTGGATTTCCCCCATACCTCTATCAATGAAATGGCAACTGATGCAACTCAATCTTAAAAAAGCATCAGTGGTTCAGCTACATTATTATCAAAGAATGGCAACAAGCTCGAGATAAATAATCTCTCATCCGAAGCATCTGCAGTTAAAACTGATGAGATGGATCAGAAGCTTGGATTAAAATGCCGAGGTTGACTGCAATCCAGTATAATCTTCTAACTGAAGAAAAGATAACATCAGTAACTACAGAGAGGAAAAACAGTATTGCGTTTATAGTGTCTGTGATGGTGTCAATGGACAATGTAGTGAATGCAGTTTTCCGGCTCAGAAAAGTGTTTCCCTTATGTCCCCTTTAAAGGTACTTTCAGGTATCTGAATGAATCTTTTTATTCACATCAGTATTTACAAGTTTTGTAAAAGCAAAATATGATAAAATTCAAATAAAAACAATGATACACATCAGGGGTGCACCGACAGGGGGATGAACAGGACCACCTCCCCCCCCCCCCAAGAGCATTTTATTTAAAAATAATCAATTACCTAATAGTTTTTTTTTTTCTAAAAAGAACAATTTTGTCGGGATTTTGAAATAAGTCATAATAAAATATATAAATTCAAACTTTATATATTTCGAATTTACGAAACACACGGCACAACATATATAAATAATACAATGTTATTCAAAACACCAAGTATTCATGGCCACTGCTCGCTCTCTCTCGCCCGAAGCGCGGGAATTGAGGTCTGTATAATATTTGTCAATCCCTACGGGTCGCAGACGGACCCGTATTCCAAAATATTTCGAAGCACGAGTCTCGTATATTATGTCAGCTGTTTTACTTAAAATATCAAAACAAATTAAAACAAAACTGAACTATAATACATTCTTCGACTATGAATATACTTTCAGTTATGCCTTGAATATTTGTATCAACGGTGGCGGGAGGAGTTACAACCCCCAATCCCCCCCCCCCCTGGACACGCCTATGGTTATCGTAGTTGCCACAGTAAGTTTCCCGACTGTGAACAGTTCTGTACTGTGTTAGATTGTTGTTATTCAAAACCGTCCTGTGTGCAGTCTGGCGATTTGCGCGTTAAAACAAGCAGTCACAATATAATCTCAATATAACCTGCTCAATATAATCTGTGTTAAAAAATGAAACGTTTTAAATAGTGGTTTACAACATTGCACACTCGAGATAATGACTTGGCTCCATAACGTGACCAGTGCCGAATTTTGTGAACCACCCGGTCAATAATAAAAGATAAGATAGTAATTGAATAACAAATTTATTTTCATACTATTATAAATTCTAAAATTACACATTCAATTACAGTACACTTGTATCTATCTTGTAATGTATATTTTTATGTAAGGTTTCCAAGACTTCATAAACCTGTAATATCATCTTAACCGTATGAAATATATGGATATAATGTTGTAAGGAATCAACTGTTTAAATATAAAGTAATATCATCATCCCAACCAACTAACTGTAAAAACCTGAGTATTTAATCGTTGAAGTTTGTTACGGTTGGAAATTATTGTTATGAGTAGTTTCTAGACCTTCTAAAGTGGGTCAATTAGCTGAATTATTTGATGCGTTTGCAAATTTAGTCCCTAATTACCAGAATATGTTAGTCGTAGGTGATTTTAATATAGATCTTAGTACTAGTAGACCATTTTATGACAAAACACAGTTACTAAATCTGGTGGATAATTTCACAATCTTTGCAACCCACCTATCACGTACCGCATTCTGATACATGGCTTGACTTAGTTGTTTGTAATGACATGGACAAAGTGAAGAGTTATGGACAGGTTCCAGCATCCGGGGTATCTTACCATGAAGAATCAAGAATCAAGAAGTTTTTATATGACATAGTATATATGGAAATAGATCTAAAAATTAAGTTAAGTGATAGTTGTACGAATTTAGTTACAACTGTTATGAATATTAATATTGATGAGCTTAAAGCCGTAAGTGATAATGTACAATGGAATGATTTGTATTAACCAAGATTTATTGGTGATAAAGTAAAAAAACTTGTTAATAATCTTAATATTTTACAAGTGTGTTCTAAAAATGAGAATACATAAAAAGAGGCATGTTTGCCTTTGCTGGACACTGATATAAATATATGATGACTGAGAGGGATATTTTTTATAGACATTATGTTTGAACAAGAAATGTTAAGACATAGGAATGTTACAGAATACTGAGAAATAATGGTAACAGTTCATTACGAGACAAACAAAACAGCTATTTTCAGTCATTGATTTCTTCTGAGCGTACAAATAAAAAATGCGGGGTTTAGGCCTATTAGAAGTCAAGGCATTATTAAACAAACTGATAGAGTAAATGAACCTAAGGTTAATCTTGATAAATCTCTAAACTATGTAGTTATTTATAAAAATAAATTATTTTCAAACAAGCAATGTGTCTGTTTTATTTTTAGTAATTTATTTACAATATTTGTAAGAGAATAACCTCACTTATGATAGATCTAAGGCGGATAAATCAACTAAGTCCATTGATCCTAAGTATTAAAATTTAAAATATTTACTAATGTATTTGATAACTTACAATTAAAACCTTTTAGTAAATTTCAATAGATATATTTACATTTACTAGATTCCTGAAACAATACATTTATTGTTTTATATATATATATATATATATATATATATATATATATATATATATATATATATATACTCTTTAGATATGTTCTATATAATATTATATATATATATATACATTCACTGTACGATATGCTGTTTCTTCCTCTCTTCGTTCACTTTTTTGCAAGCGGATCCTTTTATTCACTCGGTCATTCGTTCATTTTGTTCGGTCAACACGATGACCGGTATAACACGCACTAGCGGTAAGACTTGGTAACTCTGCACTGACCGGTTCATCTGGACGGGTCGCAGCAATGAACGAGACCGCCTTCAGTCAGATGATCCGATACAGCGAGCGCCGTACAATGGTGGGGAGACTGGGAGGGAACTACGTCACATCGGTGGAGGTGTATTTACCCCACCCTGCGTAAACTCAAATCACCCAGGGTCTTTTTGCAAGCGGTTTACCTATAAAAGGATCTATTAATGCCTATATCAATTTAATAAACCTTCTTTAGATGTAAGAAAGCAACTAGTTTCGTCTTTAGTGTTTCCCATAATTGGTTACTGAATTTCAGGTCATTGTGATGTTAATAATGTACTAACGAATCAGTTTCAAAAACTTCAAAATGATTGCATACATTATATTTATAACTTAAAATGTAATGAGCATGCAACATCGTACTATAAAACAAATAAAATAACTAAAAGTACAAGAAAGAAGGAAACTTAGTGTTGGTATTAAATTTAGGTTTTAAGATTTTAAAATAACAAAATTAGAATATGTATTTGAATATTATAAAGTAATGCTTATTGTCCATATAAAAGGAACCAGATTTGGCGATGAGTTGTTTCCGTTTCCAATTCACAGGACTGCCACGTAGACAAAATCGTTTAATAATCTGGACAATAGCATAAAGATAATTGAAAAGGAACACATATTAGCTGGTGAGGTAAAAGATTTATTGTTAATAAGATATAAAAACTGACAAATTAACACAATTCTTTATTAACATACAAATAAAATAATAATTCCTGTTGTATGTTATGCATGTTTAGAAATAATGATTAATAGTTATCGGTGATATAACTGTAAGCTCAATTTAATTACAGCCAAATCACAACTTTAGAAGATAAAACTGATATAAGTTAGTGAATAAATAAACTTGTAATAGTTCAATGTAAAATGATTTGTCCTCTAAGATGTGTATTTGCTGTAAGTGTGAAGTATAAGTGTATAATTTGTGGTCAAATAATGAAAACTGTACTGATTTAAAAATTTTGAGAGTTGTACAATAACATAAAGTATAGATAAGACAAGAAGGCCATGTAACTGATAATATGTAATATACTACTTAGGTTATATGTAGAGTATATGTTTGTATTTATCAACAAGTAAGACAACAACCGCAACTGTAATGATTGTCTGCCTGTGCTGGTTGCAAGAGTGGCTAAACCAAGACAGGGGTAAAACAAAGAATTCTCCCTCAATCTCTCTCTCCCCCCTCTCCCCTACTCACTCACTCACTCCCTCACTCGATATTTGTCCAAATTATGCAATTTTTCGATATACTCAGAAAATAATTCATTCTGAATAAAATATTAACTTTGCATGAATTTATCGAAAATAAAAATAAATTATTTATTTCCCCAAAATAACAAACTGAATATTACAAACAAAATTATTGCCAGTGCTTAAAAATAAATATTACTATGACATAACGTATTTACAATAGTAGCAAATAACAAATACAAAAAAATTTGTTCTACTTATTTTATTTCTAATTTATGTTCTTAGAGTAATGAAATATAAAAAGTAGGTTACATCCTTTTAGGGTTTTTCTTTCTTTTAAACATGAAGAATAGTTTTCATGATTATCAATACTCGTAGAAAATACACATTTGTTGAGCCTTACCTTAAAGCTGATGTTATATAATTGATGTGTGCAATGATGTAATTTTATTAATGTTGTAAACGAATTCATGTAATAAAGTTGCGTCTAATGATGTGTTTAAAGTATTTTACAACTAATATGTACGTATATACAGGGTGTTTCAGGAAGAATCTGCCATATTGCATAAGCTTGTTCCTCTCATCAAAATCATGAAAGAAGTTCATATAAACATAGGTCCGGAAATGATTCGTTGCCGAGTTATAAAGGGTGAACTATTTCACATGAAATTCAGCTCCTTCGATGAAAATAACTCACAATGAAATTTTTGGGTTGTTAAATTTAGTTTATTAGGCTAATTAGATAAGTTTTATGTAAAATGAGCTGAAAATCGTATAAAACCTGTCCCAGAACTCTATCTCCAATAGTTTAGGTGCAAATTGGGGTAAAGCAAAAAAAGGCTAGGGTCAAAAACACAATTTTGTATTTACTACAATAACTCCGTTAAATTGCCTATAAGTAAAAGAAAAAATGTCCAATACAATTTCTAGAGATTTTTTTTATTCTAAAATTTTATATCATCTGAGTGAAGTTAGTAAAAGAATAATTTTCATTTAAATTCAGTTTGATTAAGTTCACTGTTGTATATTTAATATAATAAAATATTTGTAAACCCTAATTAATTAGGGTATCACTTAATATAATAAAATATTTGTAAACCCTTGTTAATTAAGGTATTACGTTGGTATCACTGAGATACTAACGGATATGAAAAGGACTGTTAGCAGGGACGCGGTGGTCGATGTATCAGTGTGAGATATACAATATGTAGTGAGCTAAACTATCCTAATAAATCAGTTATTCTTAAATGTGTGTGTTATTTAATAAATCGTTAATCCCATAATAGAAGAAGGAATGTAACATTCACCTTAATAAAACTCGTGATTTACATAATTTTTAGGTTTACGTGTTAGAATAATAAAAAATTCTAATTGAGGTTTTTACCCTCATAGTATTTTTACATTTAATTTTGTTAGAGTAAGTTTTCAAAGAATATCCCCCTCCCAAATCTTAGTATTACGACTATGAAACCTCCGCGTAGGCACCGCCGAGTTTAGGTCTAAGAATAAGTATGCCCGCAGTGGAGAATGATTGAATAAACGTGTTTGACTTACGGGAAGTGTGCTATAGTGGAAAGTAAAATCAAAGATAATTCAACATCGGGTTTACTAGGTGTGACTGAGTTAAAAACCAGAGAAAGTGTGCTTATAATCAAGGGGAGGTAAACAAGCATTCACAGGCCCGTTTTACACCCTGCCAGCGCCCTAGGCACAACGAAGAGTTGCGCCCCTTTTTATACCCCCCTGCCAGCTGACTACGCCCCCCCAGTCCTACCATAACGCCTATACCCCGTAACTTTAGGTTTAGTCTGAAATGCCAGTTATGGTTCGGGAGGGACTTTAGACTTAATGTCCTCTAACTCTCCTTTACAAATTATCCTGATTCTTTTCGAAAGCCTTCTCATTATCCACCACCTATGGACCTGCCGTATCCCGGACTGGCAACCGGTAGCCGTGAGGTATCTACTGGTCTCCGGGGGGAATGCGTGTAACATACCTCACGGCATCACGGACCACCCAACCCGCCCTTCTTTACATTCTTTACATATGTAAATTATTTATAGTATTCGTTTAATCACATTTTCTTTGGATTATTTTTGGTTTGTTGGCTTACCACTAGACTGACTAGAGATTCAAACAATAGCTTTTTCTGGTTTTCCGTGTTGCAAAGTCGACAATAATGTTTTTGTAGTCTAATAGTAATGTCGTTTTGCGTGCACAGCAATAATAAGCCATTAAGCTTTTCATCAACCATCGACGATCTAATTTCTGACTTTACTCTTTTAAAAGCTTCTTTTGTTGAGCTGCGAAGCTATGTTGTGAACAATGGCAATAAACGCCCCAGGCAAAATCTTTCTCAAGGAGATGTTTCTTCCATGCTTCTGTCCTTCTTTTCATCGGGCAATAACTTTCTTTTTCTTACTTTGTCGTATACAGCTTCTTCGTTTTGTGTAAGTTTTCAATGCTTTGGACTAGAAATCATCAAATAAATCTCACTCAAAAACGAGGATAGTGTTTTAAGTTCCTTTGTAGCACCAAATAGGTCTAAATCTTGATTTTGAAGAGTCTTACTTGTTTTATCAACTCTCCCGAGAATTTCGTCCCAGATCACAGTGTTAATAACGTGGTTTGGAAATTTCCCGGTGTTTTTAGAAACCCAGCGGTTGTGCATTGTGTTTCTGTTGCTTGAGTATCGTCTTTATTTAGCTCTTTAAGAGCATATTTTAATTCATATCGTCTTATTTTTAAAGCTCGAAGAGCGTCTGCCCTAGCAGACCATCTTATGTCACTCAGGGGTTTTACCATTAGCTTTCTCTGATCTTTCTTTGATTTTCTTCATTACTCTTTTCAATATGACTTTTTAGGATGTTCCACCTGTAAGTGGATGCCGAGAAAAAAAAGCATACAGCCCTTGTACGAATGTAACAACTTTCGTGTGTTATCTGGACACGCCTTCTCGGCAGCAAAACATCCAGCAAGGTTTAGAGAGTGAACTGCACATCATATCATATTTGAGCTGCAAGTGAGTGAGCTGCCTGAGTATTTATATACCCGATATGTTTGATGCATTGTCGTAACTTTGTCCACGACAGTTATCGACATTCAGCTCAAGTTTCTCAAGTAAACTGAGGGTTGCTCCATCCAAACTTTCAGATTTGTGGCCTCGTACTCGTACACTTGGTAAGAGTTGTATCAGGCGTTCGTTGGCGCAAGCATTGGGCAATGAAACATACCGAAGTACTATAGCCAATTGGTCTGTGTGCGACACGTCAGGTATGGAGTCTATGATTAAAGAGAGATAGCGAGCTTGCTTGATTTCATTTAAGATTTGTTTCAGTACTTCTTTGCTGATAATCTCAATAAATTCACTGCAAATGTCAGATGAAAGGTATGATACACTACCTTTGCCTTTGTTACCATGTGTTGCTATGTGTTTCGCGATAAATGGATCAAATTCACATATCAGCTCAAGACAGCCTAGAAATAGTCCGTTTGATGATAATACTTGTAGATACAACCACGGAATTTTTTTCCATTTTTTGCGCCCCCAAAAAATGCCAATTGCCTAGCGCCCTAGGCACGTGCCTACCGTGCCTATTCGGTAAAACGGGCCTGAGCATTCACGCTCAATGAAAAATCCATTCCCATTAGCTTATTTGTAATACAATTTACACTAATTCATTAGATAGGAAATAGGAAATACAGTGGTGTTTGGCCTTTTAATCTCTGAAGTGTTCAGTTTTCAACTTTGTATTGGTGAAATGCGAACTAATATAGTCCTAGCAATTGTCTTATTAAAATTATACTAGTTTTACTAAAACCGAGTAGCTCAATATTTATTTATTGATAATTAGTAGTCTCAATTAAATAGGTGACGCTAAGTAGTTACAATTGTGAGATGCTGAGTATTTCAATTTTTATTTTTAAAACGATTCACAAGTTAAAGTCTTCGACCGAACAATGAACGTGCTTCTTAAAAGAGATTGGCAACAGCCAATATTATTGTAGTTGCACATTCAGTGATAACTGCAAATGTTTGTTGAACATTCTTGGAAATAATTTAAAACTAGATGTACGCTATGTAGTAAAAAAAAAACAACCCTTTTCCAATATTGTTTATATTTTAATAAATGTTTATAGTTTAAAAAATAAAGTTGATATTAGAAGAGATATGTTACTGCTGATTATAAATCTAGTAAAACTTTGTTTGTAATATAATATTAACTGGTTAAACACTAATGAGGTGTTGTATAATGTAGGGGTTCTAAATTTTGATTGCAAATAAATTAAATATGAGGCAATTTTTAGCATTTGTAATCCATATGCATATTGCAAAACTAAATTTAAAATAGTTTGTAGACGACGAGCTTTATGGAAAGATTAGTAAAAAACAACATTGAAAGATAGTCGTGGGACTGACCAACAGAAGTGACTACTTCTTATAACGGACTGTGAATATATATCCTGAAAAATCAATTTCCTAATTATTATTAAATGCTTATTTTTTATATTTTAAAATAATATGAGACACTAAATTCTTTAAAATAAATATGTATATATTTTAATTAATATATTTTATATTAGTTTCTATAATTAGGTCAGTATCATTTCTAAATCAATCTTCTATTCCCAAATTAATTACTTCATTTTCATTTTTATTATACCTAAACATTTAATTATGATAACTAAAATTAGAAACAAAAACTCTTTAATAATATCTTGCTACATATCTTGTAACCAAAGCATCTATTGTTGTCCCACATATCATTGTACCATACTTGTGCTTTTATTGTTTGAAATTGTATAATTTAATTTATATAATGAAAAAATAAATTAATGGTTTTGCCATTTCTTCAACAAAATTTGTATTAAAATATGTTTGTATGATTGTAATTTATATTTTAAGTGAATGTAATGTAAGTTCCAATGCAGTTGAGTAAAGTTTATAATTATAATGAAAACAGGAAAACTCATTTTCTTCTGGGATTAAATTTTGTCCTCACGCAAAGCATACATCCATAGTCCGCCAAAAAGTAGTCACTTCAAAAACTTTTAAAATGCATTAATTTTATTGTAAATTGTATTTTAGTTGCGGGTTTGTTAGCTATTACTTCTGTTATAATAGGAAATTCTTACTATATTTTTACAACGATATAAAATATTAAGGATATAAACATTAAATAAAATCGTAGTTAATAACTCACACAAACCACCGCTTGTGAGAATTAAGATTGCTTACACTTTTGATTAGTACACAATTTAGAATATTTGAGATTATCCGAAGTATATAGTATTACGCAACCCTGTATCTCAATAAATACCTATATTTCCCTACCAAAACACTAAAGAACAATTCGTGTTTAAAATAGCCTAGTTTTATCTAAACAAAATACTGTCGTCCTATAACTTTCAACATTTAAATCAATTTAATTTTATAACCTACTGAAATCAATCATAATTTCAATATATTTTTTAACAAAATTTTATTTATTCACAACCTGTTTAATCTGAGAAGAACAATAAGTAAACATATACAGAAACAACATTAACAATTAAAATTGGGTTACATGTTAATCATTGTTAACACTTACATAATTAATTCAAGAACCTAAAAGGTAGTTCCAGGATAGCAGATTTGTTCAATAATATAATTAATATTATACAGCCAAATATGCAACCACTTTATTTTAGTTGTATTTTGATTATCAAGTAAGATTAAATTGTACTTTTCTTTCATAAATACATGTAGATTATGGACACTAACTCTATATGCATTTCATTTCTGAAGAATCCTTTTACCTCAGTTAATATAAATCTTTTGTTCAAACAAATCCCAGGAACAATTTCCGTTTAGAATTATATGTGTTGTGAAACCGTTACATCGCCGCTCGCACACCCACAGCAAACATCAGGGAAGGCGCGCGCCCATGGCGGCGAACGGGATGCCGGATCAAAACTAACTAGGTAAAATAAGAACACCGTGGTCAGTATACTCAGGTTCATCACTAAGACAAACATAGGCCTATCCAGTCAATAGAAATATATATGTATAAATACTATAATAATAAAAAAAATAAAAAGTGCCTGCAGTAGTAGATACCTCAAACAATCCTTGTCAGGTGCACCTGCATACAAAAATTAGAAACGCCATAATTTGAAACAAGAAATGCCAATTTTCACCCGGTATCCTTCGGCTAAGGGCGGGCTCCTAATGAAAATCCAAGAAATAACTAAATATATCTAAAAACTAACTTAAAATTAAATAACAAAAATATAAACTATATAAATGGCAACAATAACAATAACAAATAAATAAAGAATATAAGCAGGGTATCACAGAAGACTAGAAGCAGGGTGTTGACTAGAAGAAATGTCCATCATGGTGGCCCTCCTTCAGCAGAGCGCAAAAGCGAAGGTTCTCTGCGACCACGCATGATGGAGAGATGACAGGGAGGAAACAATTCATCTCTTGGACCTCATCAGTGAGGGGCCGTTAAACTTAGCCGCACATGTCAGAAGGAGAACAGCTCAGCAAAAACTAAATAAAACACTTAGTTAAACCAAAAATTTTTAAACTGGAGCTACTCCTAACTTGTACACACCACGGCTCGGAGTCTTTTCGCCACTCTACCGGAAAAGCCAAACGCCTTCAAATGGTCAGTGGCCTCTGCAGCCAATAAACCACACACACATACACTATATAAAAACACACATGAGCCGGGGAGATATAGGTATTGAACCGGCTCAGACTCCCCCCCCCAAAAGGAGGAACTCCCCTCTGTTAATTTCTTCAAAATGAAGAACCAAACGAAATGCCTCTCCCCCCAATGGTTGAAGAATTATAAACCGGAAACCCTGAAGTCTGCAGAAGGTAAAACCAAGAAAATCCAGTTGGAGGCAAGAAATCCCTCCAAGAGTAGCGTGGGTAAAAAGAAGAAAACAGGAACCTTGATCAGGAAGAAGGAGCAGAGGTGAAACAGGCCTCTGGACCTAAAACCTCCTCCCGCACAGACTAAAGAGAAATCACGGATGACTCCGGCAAGGCTTCAGATGGGATATGTGCGCCTTCCTGAAAATCTTTCCCGGACTGAGGATCTCCCAGTCGGGCAGTCACCGGAGTCAGAAACTTCAAGATGCGGTGGGGACCAGTCTACCTGTAGCAAAGTTTAGCAGCTCTTTTATCCACAGCCGATCTGACTGGGTGAGCCTTTGCAGTAAACTAGATCCCCCACTCTGGAAGGGATTGGCAATACGACCTCGGTTGTTACTTCCTCCTTACTAACTCCCTACCCGTATGAGATTCCGCCCTGGCTGCCTCCCAAGTGGCTTTCACATTGGGAGTACCAGGAGGTGGCAGAAGATCGCTAATTTTCCAAAGGTTCGCCAAAGGGTTGTTTGGCGGAAAGCCAAATAATAACTCGAAAGGTACCGCCTTGTGACTTTCATGCTGGGCCGTATTAAAGGCAAATTGGATCCAAGGTAGTTGTTGATCCCAGGTGTCTGATTTTCCGCATGAAAGGCAATGAGAGCAGATCGAAGATTGCGATTAAACCGTTCGGCGTGGAGAAGGCTGAGGATAGAAAGGGGAAGTCGTTGTGCAGCTTTCGAGCAGGGTGGACCGGCGCTCCTAGGTGTCGTTGAGGCAACTCAAACATCATGCTCTAAAATATTAGCACATCTGGTTTAGTAGACAAAATCCAACATATACAAGGGCTGTAGCGAAATGCGGGGGGAAGTAGTCACATGGCGGATTCCGTGCCCAAAGCACATTCTTTTAAAGATATTGGAGACAAACTGTGAACCATTATCGGAAAACTAAGGTGGCGGGGATTCCAAAGTGTTGAAAAAAATGGTTACGAAGTGCTTGCAACCGTGAGCTGCGCGGTAGCACTCCGCAATGGGAACAACCAAACGAACTTGGAGAAGGCATCCACACAAACAAGTAGGAATTTATTTCCGGACTTGCTACGCGGGAGAGGCCCAACATAGTCAATGAAAACCTTCTCCAAAGGTTTTTCCGCCACCTCAGATGACAAAAGACCCAAACTTGGTATTTTGAGCGGGTTTGCTTAGCGAGCACAGTTCACAAGAACGTACTCGAGCTGCAATATATCCCGGTCCATACCTTTCCAGATGAACTGATCCCTAATCTTCGCGATGGTCTTATGAATTCCTAGATGTCCGCCCACAGGAGAAGAATGAAAATACTGAAAGACCATCGGTACAAGAAAGCTTGGCAGCACTAACTTAGGTTTTTCTCCGCTGCTTGTCACGGCAGCATAGAGCACCTCGGTACAGAAAAATAAGGAGGGTGGGCACCTCCGTTTTTAAGCTCATTGATGATAGCAGTCAGCTCGGGATCCTTAAGTTGGTGTGGAACAATGTCCGAAAATGCCAGAGGAAAGTCTAGGAGCACGCCACAACATGGCGGCTCTGATAAATTCTGGTGGTCGTTGGGTAAGTGATACATGCGTGACAGAGTGTCCGCTATGATATTTTGGGTGCCTCGCACGTGCTGCACTGTGAACTTAAGGGCATAAATTTGGACTACCCAGCGACCAATCTTCCCGAGCTGACGGGGTGGGCAAGGAGCCAAGAAAGTGCCTGGTTGTCGGTTTCCAACAAAATTCTTTATGTTCTAGGTAACGCCTGAACTTGTTAATTCCAAACACGACAGCCAAAAACATTCCAGCTCATAAACAGAACAACTCTTCTTCTCACAGGGGGTTAACGTGCGTGAAGCATAAGCTATGGGCTGCCGGGGATACCATCTACTTCTTGCGATAAAACAGCAGCAACGGGCTAAGGAGGAAGCATCAGTTTGCAAGACGAACTTACGACTGAAATCAGGCATAGCCAAGACAGGAGGCTGCATCACTGCACTCTTTCAGCTGCTCAAAAGCAGTCTGTTTGCGCTTCACCACCCCACTCAAAACTTGGCACCCTTTTTCCTAAGAGAGTTTCAGAGGGGCCGCCACTTCAGCAACATTGGGGATGAAACGACGATAAAAATTTATCATTCCCACAAAACGGGCAATCCCCTTGGCATCCTTAGGAGGAGGAAACTCCTGATTGCCTGGGTTCTCTCTGGATCAATACAAACACCTCGAGAAGAGACAAGATGACCCAGAAACGATATTTCAGGCTGAGCAAAACTCACCTTTTCAGGATTGACGGTAAGGCCAGACTCTCTCGCAGCCTAATTAGAACTTCCTCTAGATGAGTCAAGTGCTCCTCATAACTCTCACTGTACACAAGCAGGTCATCCAGATAGTTGAACACGAACTTAAATTTGACATCATGAAAGATAGAATCCAGGAGTCTGGTGAGTGTTTGGGCCCCCACAGCCAAGCCCATTGGCACTCGGGTGAACTGGTACAAATTCCAAGGCACACAAAAGGCAGTGAGAGGTCGAGACTCGTGTTTTAGAGGAATCTGATGGTATGCCTGATTAAGATCAAAAATGGAGAATACTTGGCCTTACCAAACCAGTCGAAAGCAGAATGCAAATCGGGGGGAGAGGCACGGAGTCAAATTTCTATCTGAGCATTGAGCTTTCGATAATCCAGGACCAATCTGGACTTCCCAATTAGGTTTCGGCACTAGAAACGCTGGACTGGAAAAATTTGAGCAAGACGGCTCGATTACCCCACTCAAGTAAATCATCAATCATATTTCTCAGAATTTCCATCTTGGGCGGAGCAAGCTTATATGGATGGGAACGTACAGGACGGGTGTCTGTAAGACGAATCTCGTATTCCAAGAGATTGGTCGTGCCCAGTTTGTCAGTTAGGACTTCAGGAAAACTGGAACAAAATCTGCCTTATGTCCTCAGCCTCTTTCGGCGTAAGATGTCCTAGTTGGTCAGGAAGAGTCAAGCTCTTATCTTCCATCTCTAAGGCAGCAGTCCCACGAGACTCGACATCTGAAAAGGGAACGAGCACCCGCCTGGCGAAAGCAAAGAAAACATGACTGGAGGCCAAATCCAAAATCATGCCAGTTTTTCCGATAAAATCTGCTCCCAAGATGAAAGGAAAAGTCAGGTCCTTAGCCACCAAAAAAGCTCCAATCCCAAGAGAAATAATTAATTTTTTGATGTGAATCTGGGCACTACAGATAATAGGTAAAGGTGTGCGTGAAGCAGTCCAGCAGATAAGTGAACTAGGCTCAACCTGCCGTATTAGCCCAGAGGATTTTAGATCTTCAAAAACGACAAAGAAATCAGGCTGCGTGCTGAACCAGAATCAACCAGGGCCTTCTGCACCACATTCCCCACAAGCACATCCAGTTGTGGGCAGGTTGAGCGGGCAGCCCTTACTCCCTGCGCAGCCAGAGCAGCAACCTCCCCCTCTCGGCCAACGATGATAACTGTCCCCAAGTCTATTTCTTTCTGTTTTCTTTCTGTTCTGTAATTAAACCAGCTACCCTTTTACCATCAAAATTAGGTACATATTTGCCCTCAACAATTACCTTTACGGCACGACGTCGGGCTTACTCGTCCGCAAGCTTACTAGTTTTTTTTTATTAAGTGGACAAAACGGTCTAATATGTCCCACTTGCTTGCAGCCATAACAGGTAGGAGGCTGCCTACGGGAAGGAGCAGCTGCCGGCTCAGACTGCACCGGAGCATGGACCGGCCCCGGAGGCAAGTGAGGAAAGATGCCTCGACATGGCCTCCCTTTGATCATCCGGCATCCTGAACCCCTCTAGAGATGATGGAGAGGCGGTCCAAATCCGCAAAAGATGCGGGACGGCTACAAAAAATCAAACGGGAGCGTTCTTCAGGTTTAATGCCCTCCAAAATAAGGCTCACCAACTCCGTTTCGCTCAAGCTCAAGCGCAACACCCGGGCTACATCCCGTATCTCCCCGACAAAATGGGCTCAACGTCTAGTCTGGTGCCTGAGGACGGTAAACGCGTTCCACCCGCAAGCGCTCACCTAACCCGAGCAGGTACAAAGAACTCCAAGATCTCGGCGTGGAACTGGTCAAAGGTGGCACCTCTCTTAAGGCACAGTCTAGAAAGGCGATCAAAAAGCGGCCTTAAGGACAACTGCGCTAAAATCTGCATAAAGCATGGCATCTGTCATACCAGGAAAATTCTCTTAGCTTAAAAACTTCCAGAAGGAAATGGATAAGTAAATTAGTGTCAAGTCCATCAAACTCTGGGGAAGTGTTGTAAAACACTCCCCAAAGGATGATGGCAGTTTGCCAAAGCTAGAAAAGGAAGGCACAACTATATAGACGATGGCCTCACCAGCCGCTTCAGGAGGGACAGCGGTAAATAGTACCCCTTCTCTTTCACCGAGCGCACCTCACTCAAACCATCTAAGGCTTGTTTTAATTTATTACTGGCCGAAAAAAGCCCAACTTTTAATATCAGAGTCTAAACTAGGAGCTGACATAAGTAAAAACTATTCTGTCACGCCAATGTAAAAGCTGAGATGCCAATCTAGCCTTTGCTGACCCGGACATTGGAAGTGACTCAAAATTAATATCGTCTTCCATTCCTCCATTCGGGTTTTACAAAACTCAAATTCTGTGTTAATTTGGAACTCTGCATTCCAGCTGCGGGTCCAACGCTATACAAGCCCGTAATTGAGCTCTTAATGCCCCTCACATCTCCCTCGGGCTTCTGTCCTCTCGCCAGGACCTCAAAAACCAACTCGGGCTTGCGTAGATGTTCAGGCACCAGGGAAAAACGCCATACCAAACAATTAAGACAAATAAATACAACAATAAACAACAAAGCGTACGCAACAATTACTTAGTAACCTAAGTGGACTCAACTCACAAAAGGCTTACACTGACGAGGTCCAAGTGAAGAACTCAACACCTGCTACCCAATAGAAGGATACCCTGCAAATATACACTTAACCACAACCTACAAACACAGAAGCAATAAATATAAACAATAACAAACACATTGATAGGGGAGAAGTAGAGTACAGTTAGATAAAATTTAGCGGTTAAAGCAATTTAGAGTCCCTTGCTCCCTGCAAAGGGTAAGTCTGCAGGAAGCAAGACACTAAACCAATTTCCACCCGGTATCCTGTGCTAGGGCGAGCTCCTAATGAAAAAAAGTTGTGTACTCTAACCTCCCCCTACCTAACACTAACCTACACCAACAAACAAAACCAGAACTGAGAGACAGCTTGAGAGAGCAGCTAACCACGCTCTGCTACCATTGAAACCGTTACATCGCCGCTCGCACACCCACAGCAAACCATCAGGGAAGCGCGCGCCATTGGCGGCGAACGGGATTGCCGGATCAAAACTAACTAGGTAAAATAAGAACACCGTGGTCAGTATACTCAGGTTCATTCACTAAGACAAACATAGGCCTATCCAGTCAATAGAAATATATATGTTATAAATACTATAAATAAAAAAAAAATAAAAAGTGCCTGCAGAGTAGTAGATACCTCAAACCAATCCTTGTCAGGTGCACCTGCATACAAAAATTAGAAACGCCATAATTTGAAACAAGAAATGCCAATTTCACACCCGGTATCCTTCGGCTAAGGGCGGGCTCCTAATGAAATCCAAGAAATAACTAAATATATCTAAAACTAACTTAAATTAAATAACAAAATATAAACTATATAAATGGCAACAATAACAATAACAAATAAATTAAAGAATATAAGCAGGGTATCACAGAAGACTAGAAAGCTGGGTGTTGACTAGAAGAAATGTCATTATGGTGGCCCTCCTTCAGCAGAGCGCAAAAGCGAAGGTTCTCTGCGACCACGCATGATGGAGAGATGACAGGAGGAAACAATTCATCTCTTGGACCTCATCAGTGAGGGGGCCGTAAAACTTAGCCGCACATGTCAGAAGGGAGAACAGCTCAGCAAAACTAAATAAAACACTTAGTTAAACAAAATTTTTAACTGGAGCTACTCCTAACTTGTACACCACGGCTCGGAGTCTTTTTCGCCACTCTACCGGAAAAGCCAAACGCCTTCAAATGGTCAGTAGCCTCTGCAGCCAATAAACCACACACACATACACTATATATAAAACACACATGAGCCGGGGAGATATAGGTATTGAAACCGGCTCAGTTGTCTAGAACACTATTATTATTATTTATGCAAAAGAAGTAAACGTGTATTTACTACATGCGAAATCAAATAATAACAAGGAGTGACAGTACTCTTTCACTAGCACTCCCGGATAGTCAACGAACGGAAAATTGTAGACATCAAAATGGCCGCGATAGTCCCGCCATAAGTCGATATAGAGCGATCCGTGACGATACGTTCCGTGACGCGAAATCACTTCATTAAAGCAAACATTTGATTACGGATAAGTGACGTTACGTTGCTCCTGGATTTACTCTTCAGATGTCTCCCACGTGCTCCAATCCACCTTCAGTCAATTAAAACTGTGGTATGTAGTCCAGTCACTTTAGGTTTTTTAAACCTGAATCTGAAAAGAAATTCCTAGTGAGCTGAATTTTGGTATACACCTTCATTATGGCGTTTTAATGAAGATGTGAAAAATCCACATTGATATCGTTCCGGCTAAAAAAGTTATAAGGGTCAAAATGTCACGAAAATCAGTTTTTTGAGAATGTCTTGCGACCTATGGCTCGAAGGTCAATAAAGATCATTATAAAAATTATTCCTCATACGATTATCTACAAAAAATGTCTTGCATTTTTCTGTAAAGTCAACCGTTTTCAGACTAGAGTGCTGAGAAAGCGAGTAGAAGGCACTCACATAGGGTATATAATATACATATACCCGTATACATATAATGCGTCTACTCTATCAATGCTTTTTATCAATGTATTTAAGTTTTATTAAAACTTCTAACTTCTACTCGGGCGTTTTGTGACAAATATACTTATATTATAGAGATTTTGGAACTTCTATATAAAAATCTACTATATATAATACAAATGACCTCCACTGGCAGATGTCCCATTCTTTGTTGTTCTGAGATTCGTCCCTTTATACCTGCTACTACCTGTCGGACTGTGTTTAGCTCAGTTGAAAAATATTTCTTGAGTGTTAAAGACATTATTTTCATAGTTTTGTGCTTTTGAACAGTTTTCATAATGAGTGATAAATGTTTCATATGAAATGAATTGTTATCTAGTGGTGACATATTAGAAGTTAGACGTGATCTACAAACATTAAAAAACGCTATTGGGACATTAAAAAACCGCAGCCGTTTCTACATCTTGTTAAGTACACTTCAATCAATCGATGAAAGTTCCTATCAGTCAAGAAACATGTTTATCTAATCGATTTAACAAAAGAAAATGAATTGAAATGCTTATTCAGAATTTCGAAAAAGTTGTTATTTCTAAAAGACAATCACGTGATGATGCTGACGTCTTAATAGTTGAAACAGCAATTGAAAAGCAATAAATAATACTACAATAATAGACAATAAAAGACATAGATCTATTGGTACTTCTCATAGCACGCACACAAATACTTGATCAACCTACACCCATTTTTTTTAAGAAACCAGGGGAAAACAATGTTGAAACAAATATAAACTCGGCTGAGATCCTCAATAAGTACCCACACTGCAAGAAAAATATTCTGTGTATATATGCCATGACCGGATGTGACACTGCTCTTTTGGGAAAGAAACAATTAAAGTCATGAAGATGTTTACAAAAAGACCCGATTCACACAATTCTGCAAAAATATTCCAACAAGAAAATTGCGCTCTAGATGCCCTTGTCAATGCTTGAATACACTTTCTACTAGCAATGTACGGTCTTCCAAAATCAGAAAATTCAATTGACAATTACAGATATTGCAGCTTTGTTAAAATAACAAGACATAGCACAGCTGTACAATTTCAATTATTACCACCCACTTCTTCAGCAGCTCAACAGCATATTTATCGAGTTTATTATCAAAGACAAACCTGGCTAGGAAAAGAAATTGATCCAGAACAGTGGGGTTGGGAGTTGAAAAATAATATACATTACAGCCAATAACAACTTTATTGACACCAGCACCCGATGATTTACTAAACACAATCATTTATAATTATTGTACAAAAGGTTGTGGCAGCAAATGTGGATGTAAAAAATTGGGTTGAGACTTTCTAAAGCTTGTGGACATTGTCATGGTCAGTCATGCTTAAACGCAAAGTCCAAAGAAATAATGAAGATGTTGATTTAAATACAGCAATAAGTCCACTCGATGTTTTGTCAGCAACTTTTGATGAAGTTGAAAGGGTCTGGTTCGATTACTCCACTGATCGTTGGCCCAACGACCCAAACATTAGTTTAGTTTTAAATAAGAGGGTCGTTGGCCCAACGATCAGTGGTGTAATCGGACCGATTTGTTTCATAAAGTAAAACATAACTAAAATGGGTCGTTAGCCCAACAATTTAAACAGTAAATTTACAATCAAGGTTCGTTGGCCCAACGATCCAAAATTTACTCACAAATACTAATAACGTATATGGTTCGTTGGACCAACGACCCTATTGCAGTAACAAGTTAAATTGTAGAATGCAGGTTCGATTACACCACTGTTCGTTGGGCCAACGACCCGTTTTATAATTTATAGAGGTTCGATTAGTCCACTGGGTCGTTGGTCCAACGACCCGATCAAATAAAACATTGCATTTCAAATGAAAAGGGTCGATTACTCCACTGACCGATTAGTCCACTATGGTCAAGGACAGGTCGTACGGCAGCCGCTCCTCCTGCACTGTAGTAATTTTATCTTCATTATGAGCGTGAATATATTTGATGAAAATACAAATATATATATATATAACTATAAATATTATAAATTATATATTTATTAAATGCAGGTATGAGGTAACTTGTACATCATTAATTTTTTGTCGGTAAACTACATTGGTTAATATAAACGTAATATATTTTTATTTCCCATTTATTTACGTCATTGGCGTGACTAAATATATATATATATATATATATATATATATATATATATATGTATGTGTGTGTGTGTGTGTGTGTGTGTGTGTGTGTGTGTGTGTGTGTGTGTGTGTGTGTGTGTGTGTGTGTGTGTGTGTGTGTGTGTGTGTGTAAAATTTTTATAAATGGCAAAAGCGTGATTTAATCTTTATTGAAAGTACATTAGTACCGATTTTTGATCATATACATGTACAAGTAAAAGAACTGGCCAATTCTCTTCAAAAAGCCATTGTATAATGTTCTGAAGCATTAAAAACTTTTCCTGTATCTGATACATTTCTTCAGATGGATATAAACTATATTTACAGTACATATTAAAGAAAACTATCAATCATTAAAACTTAATTGAGAATATGTTGCCAACTTTAAAATAGAAGCCTCTGAAGAAGTAATGTTGATTGTTAATGGGATGTGAGAGAAGGTATTCTATATGATCTTATAATAGGTATTCTATATGACGTAATCTATAACCGTAATGCAGCTGTTAGACTCTTAGTTATAAGTGGAATAGTGTAATTTGAGGTAATATATTAGAAATACAATGTTATTAGTGATATCGAAAAAATAATTCAAGTTTCACATGCAACTGACCACTACTAGAGCTTTAATTTCCCATAAGTTCAAGATTATTCTTTTGATGGTGTCTTCCCCAGTTTCTTTCCAATTTGAAACATGCAAACTTGAATTTATGTCTCCGTGACAAACATTGTTATAATTATTAATAGTTTTAATCTGAAGTAAACGTCTTCTTTGGCGTCTTCATTGTAGCTTTGTACGCTGTGATGGCTGATGTGAAGTGACAACTGTCGACCGTAACATGAAGTCGCAGTCAACGAGTTTATTTACATGATTTTATTCAGTTTTCATTGAGCCTGGTGGTTTTCTTTTACAGTTAATTTACATCATAAAAGGTAGTAAACTGATTAGTTCTTCGGTTTACACGGCCGGTGTCATAACTACACTATTTCGGCCTAACCGTGGAAAGCTACCCTCAGTCACAATATTGTTCCGGTTTAATATCTGTTTTTTAAGATAGTTCTCCACATAAAAACCGATACATTGTAAAAATTTAATTGTGTAAGCATCGTTTCTACGTTGTGTGAACTGCACAACTTAGACTTTATCAGATCATGTAGCTAGTCTTTTAGTATTTAAGGTTATTATAATTATATTAACAACTACCGAGAAGTGTTCTATGACATTTTTAAAACCCTCAAATTTGTGTACATTATTTACTTTAACTCTATATTATTGTCCAGTATGACTTAGATAGTGAAGCAGTAGACCAGTACAGAAGGAGAATCAATCGTTCCCATTAGGCAAACTAGGCGGCCACCGGGAACGTCAGGTTTTTGACGAGCGGCTAAAAGAAGAAAAATTAAAAGAACATAGATTAATTTACAGAAACCGAGCCAAAAATACATAAAACAGGCTTGTGTCACTTTAAAACTCAACCTCTATCATATCAAACATTACTTAGAGAATCAGCGTAGGCCTAAACCTTAGGTAAATTGTCTATAGTACAAGAAACCACGTGTTCGGAGTTGGGTGTGATGACACTGTGATGTGGCCATGAAAAGCATATTGTCGCATTGCTTCTATAACCCCATTATTATTACTTGTCTAAACCTTTACTCAAGTCGGAGGATCGATCAGTCACCAGGCTAGTTTTGGGTTTTTTTGACGCTGTGTAATTTTTATTAGCGGTATCTAATGTAGCTTGATTATTAGTGCAGTCATTGAAGCGAAAAATACGGTCTTACCTCCGAATTTTTTTACTGTGAACCGATTTGCATGAAATTTTGGAATTAGGCTCATCTTACCCTTAACTTCAAAAGTGAAAATGATCTGAACTCCGCCTATTATTTTTAAGGGGTGTAAACAACCCCTTAATGGAAAAATCGACATTGAGCCATTTTATCGCTAGAAAACATGTTTAATAGTAAGTGGTGAAATTTTAAAGTGTTTTATAACACAATTACCTCATATTAAAATCATTTTCAACCCCTTGAAAATCTTACAACCCTTGCAAACAACCCCTAAATTGAAAAAATCACAAAAAAATACTTTGGTATGATATAAAAAGATGTAAGTATAGAGTTAGTAATATTTTATATTTTCTATAATAATTATCAAATTTTTAACCCCCTTTCATCCTTGAAAACTACCCCTTGATAAAAAAATTGTTAAAAATTTTTTTTGATAAAATGAAAAGGATTTAAATATTATTCTACACTCTCGAAAATGATTATCATATTCTTAAGCTTTTCTACCCTTAAAACTACCCCTAAATTAAAACAGTAAATATATATGATTACGTATTATTTAAAAATAATTTAATTTAGAGTAAAAAATTGCCATTTATTGGATAAAATATTTACAAATTATACAAAATTTACTCAAATGTGTTATATATACATATAAGAAAGTTGGTATGTATTCATGCCTACGTTTCCAAAATATATGAGCCATATTATGTATATATATAATATATATATATATATATATATACACACATTACAATAGTTTTGGGTCTCTATTATACTGCGTACTTTCACACTGCTCCAAATATTCACAGTCCGAAATTTTCAGTTACTAAGTAGAAAAAAATATGATCAGTTTTTTGACCATAACTCCGTCAATTTTCATGCTATCACAATTTATAAAAAACCATTGTAAAGGTAATTAAGAGAGCTACAACATCCTTTATTGCAATATATAGTAAAAAACCTTTTTCTCAAACGGTGAAGGGTTAAAGGGCTTAAGAGAGGCTGTGATTGCGCTGCCACGCGCTCTTTAAACAATCATATTTCCGTCAATTTTTGTTTTACAGAAAAATAAAAAAATCCAAATTGGTTGTCAGAAATATACCTACATTTTTCATACCTACACTTTTATTCGTATGTGTCGTCATTTTTGAGATATTATGAAAAAAGTTGGTTTTTAAAAAATTTGAAATTTTTTTTAATCGTGACTTTTTTGAAAAATATGTGTCCTGAAGCAGCCAAACTGATACAATCTATTAAACTCTTCATAATAAAGTTGATTCTAGGCGGAATACGATTAATTTTAATTTTGGTGGAAATGGCACTTATGAAACCCATTGATTTAAAAGAAAAAACATTAGATGCTCCTCTTATTTGCAATACAGCTCACTTATTTTACGTGCAAAAGACTTTTAATAGTGCACATTTTAAAGCTTATTTCAAGCACTATAAAACTCTTTTTTATTAGAATGCCTAAAATCCATCTGCTCGCCGCTAGATGGCATTGACCACATCGATTAAATTTCAGACAAAATAAAAAACGGCTTTGATTTTTAATATCTAGCTTAAGATTGCACTTAGAATACTTTATAAAAAGAAAATTGTTCATTGTTTTACCTGCTACAATTGTGTTCCTTATAAAATTTTCGATAAAACGTATATTTTTGGAGATATTTGCAAAAAAAACCGATGAAAAACGTGAAACAATTGCGAATTTGCAATTGCCAATAACTTGAAAAGTATTGGATTTTTCGAAAAAAGTTATAGATGATTTTTTGCTTAAAATTAGGCCTTCTATCGATATCCGAGGTTATTTTGAAAAAAATAAATTCACTCCCGAGAAGGGGTGGCAACCACCCCCAGGGTGCTTGCGGAGGGGACGCTGCTTTAGCACCCCCTGGAATAAGCACCCCCTCGGGCTCTGACGTCACGGCAGGGGGATGCTAATTCAGCGCACGGACACGGACCAGGCACTGAATTAGCACCCCCCGACTACAAGGGGGTGCTAAATCAGCGCCGATGAACATGGTCGAGGGCCCTGAATTAACACCCCCCTGTTCCAAGGGGGTGCTTATTCAGCGCATGGACATGGCTCAGTCACTGAATTAGCACCCCCTAGCATTCAACCAGCAAAAAGGATATTTATCTTTTACATATTCAATTTAATCATACATATAATAGTTGTTATCTGGATTTTTGTGACGCTGCCACTTATAAGCTACTATCTTCGATTGTTTTGCAATTTTCGATAAACGATTAAATAATATAATAATCAAATATGGCTACTTTCTCTTCAAAATTACCATAGACTTAATATTACATAATAATGCTCCGACTAACAAGGCTAATAGACCTTAGCACTCCTCCCTCTCACACTCATTGGCATATTTGTGTAATAACTAGCAGTTGCCCGTGGCTTCGCACGCAATTTCCTGTTGAAAAACAGTACACTATATTCACGTATTCTTATTCTATCACATTTTGAACACTCCTGAGATAATTGATAATTGTTCCTTCGTGAGCCTCTTGGGCGCATTATGAAGGTATGTACCATATTTCCTTCATCTCTCTTTCGTGGTTTTGCTAGGTGTTGATCAGTTATTCAGTACAATTAATTTATATGGATGAATCTCGATGAACTAATTAGGTTATAAAGAATCAAATTCGGTCTGTTAAAATTAATTTTCTGTCTAAGATATATCCCGTATTATTGTGGAGTTTGCCTTGTGCCCCGATCAAGAAAATGTATCAACGAAAACCAATTTCGATCATAAAGCGTGCTGTTTCAGCTCTTTTCATTTACCTTCGATCTAACAGAATTCGATTACCCTACGTGCAAAAATTCACGACTTTGTACATAGAGGTGGTTTTTAAAACAGCGTTTAATAGTATTTTCATTGCATTAGATAGTTTATTGATCATTGGTGCAATTTAAATTTAAAATTAGGCAAAAACTTCTTTTATGCGATCTATACTATACTATACTTATACTACTGATCAAGCATTTTACAATAATAATTTTCAAAAAATTTTAATGTAAACATATATTTCTGTGTCTTTGATGAACTTCAGCTGAAAGTGTTAACATGTGAAAGTATCAGTTCACTTTGTACTGGTACATTTAAGCATATACGTTTACCACCGTAATCAATAGCATATCTACAAACTGCGTATAAATTTACAAGCCAGAAGTAGGTCTGAGGTCTTCCAATTAAAAAACAAAATATTAAATAAAAATATGATAACTATAAAGACATTTTTAATTTTTGGTCTAGGTAATCAACATGTATTAGAGTGTTTATTTTTATTTCGTAATCAAAAGAAACTTATATTCAGAAATAATTAAGGATATTATGACCACAGTTCAGCAATATAATGTTAAAATCACCTGATTAGAGCAGCTAAAATCAAAACAGCTGATTGTTGCAGCCCACATTCAGTGCTGTCAGATAATAAAAGCGGATATTGTTTGGTAATTGATTTAAAAAAAACAGTAATTGGAAACAAACTATCTCCCTTATTTCACAACCAATTTTTAAAACTTGGTATCGTTGGATTTTTAATTAAATTGTGTAATAATTGAGACCTTTTTTACCATATATCGCTTTTAAGATATTTACGCTTAAAGATTTTTTAGAAATCACTATTTTGAAAACAAAGCTTGTAAGAAATTAAAATTTTTGATGTAATTATTACTTAAGGTTATAAAGGTATTTACAAAATTTTAACCTAAACAATCCATCAAATATAAATAGTAAAGTTAAAAAGACAAAAACAAAACAAAATTGTGCTATTTTACTAATTATTGAGTTTTAGAAAGGTGAATATGATTGTTTTTGCCTTTGGTCCATGAGTAATGTCTGAAAATATTGGTAGAGGTTGTGGAACACGCTGTATAATACTTTTATATACAGAGTGTCCTGTAATTCTTAGGACATGTCTATATACCGCAACTGCTCAGGTCATGGCAAACGCATTTCAGAATATGGAAATAGATCTTTGGTGCTTAGTTTCCTATCCGTCAGGCTGTATGTGTTTTTTATAGACAAATTCGCTCTAATATCTTAAAACGAATAAACAAATCCTACCTAATTTGGATTAAATATTTGTGGTAATAAGGCCAGTTATAAAAAATATTCATTAATACTTTCGAAATGGAGGCCATTAAATCTGATTAACTTTGAATGTCTTAAAATCTAGCAGGTATACAAAAATAAATCTGATCGTGGATTGTATCACAAATCTAATTACTCAAATACTATTTCAAACTAAAAGTAAATGTAATTCAAACTGAAAATAAACTTATTAGGCGCCTCTTTACTGTAAAAAAACATGGTTCGTGAAAATAAATTAACATCAGCTTTAGAGTATCTTATCCCTATTTTTTATTTTTGTCATTTATTATGCAAAACAATTTAAATACATGTGTCAGGCCTATCTAAGGATAGAATAGAATCATATATTTGATGCTTAATGAATTTATTTAAATATCTGTTGTTTTAGGACATATTTATTGACGAAAATTTAGTCAAGCGACAATCAGATGTATTTTCCAATAAAACCGCTTACCTTTAATTTTGTCATCTATAAAAGCATTATTGTCTGAATATTACTGTATGAATTTTCTTGTTGTTTATTATTCTTTATATATAACAGATAACCTAGTCACTTTATTTAGTTTTCATATATTGCGAATAAATTTAAGCTTTATGATAAATACAACAGTTTATTATTGTTAATTAGACGTTTGTTTTTGTCCTTCATTGTTGATAAATTTGCAATATCTCTAGTAGTTTTTAATTTATTAGAAAAAAAGTTGCTTGGCAACAGATATTAATGTATTTCCTGTACTTTAAGTGAAGGGACTAAGATGTGAGCACAATTGGCATATAAGATATTCTGGAGCTGCCGTTTATTCGATTTTCGTATTATGACCTACTAGTTGAGAACCTCAATGTCGACAGTGTTTTGTTACAGTAAATCTGTGCATATGATATTTTATATATTTGGTTATTATATTTGTGATAGAACCCTCTAAAATTCATTTTCTTGCAATATTTTAGAATAATTGCATATTTTAAGAAGTTAAAAGGTAAAATATTTTTATACCCACTATTTAGAAAGTATTAAAGATAACATCATAATATATTTTTAGCTGCCATAAAATTTTGACCAAGACTTGGTAGGATTAAATTTATTAGGTTTTCCTTTTAGATTTTCCAAGATATTCCATTTTTTTAACAACAACAAAAAAGCGTACACTAAACCGACAGAGGGGAAATTAAGCAATGTAGATCCATAATACTCAGTATATAAATGTATGTTTTGACGTAAGCAATAACGGTTTTGAAAATACGGTAGTATATTTATTGCTACGTGTTTTAACATTGTTCTCAACGCTTTTTTTAAATTATAGTTGAACTAACTGATATTGATTCCTGTAGATATAAAATAATATTTGAATTGTTTGTCAAGTGTGTTTGAATTATACTATTCAGTTTAAATAGTATAATTCAGTTTATGATGCGTCCTTAAAAAATAATTAGCTCTTAGCCGTCGCAAAATTACAATTTCACGGTTCTAAATTTTCCCGCTTTTGATTGGTATTCGAAAAATTAAAATAAATAAATAATTGTTTTTAAAGTGGTTAATAGGTTGATATAATATCTGACCATTTATATTTATTACGCATGCCGGATTTACGCAATATCAGTTCCTCTGCGTTGTTCGTGCCATGATTTCAAATTAATTTTACTTTAAAATAAACGTATTTGAATGCCTAGAACCTAGTTTTTTACGTAAGTATATTTGATGCATAGTATTTTTTTCAATTGGTAATGAACTGTTTGTTTTTGACATATTAAGTAAAACACAGCAATGCAGTAAATATACTCATTTCAATATATTTAAAATATTATTATAATATATATATATATATATATATATATATATATATATATATATATATAATTTTATTTTATTGAAAAATAAATCGCAATATGGTTAAACGTTTATTATTCTATTCCGTTCTGGTAATTATTCATCTCATCAATACGGCGCTGATTTAGCAGCCCCCAGATTCAAGGGGGTGCTAAATCAGCACATGAGCACGGTCAAGGCGCTGAATTAGGACCCCCCTATTCGAAGGGGGTGCTAAATCAGCACATGAACACGGTCAAGGCGCTGAATTAGGACCCCCGTATTCGAAGGGGGTGCTTATTCAGGGCCTGGACACGGTCACTGCGCTGATTTAGCACCCCCTTTCGTGACGTCAAAATGACGTCAGTAGCGAGGGGGTGCTATGTCCAGGGGGTGCTAATTCAGGCGCACCCTTGCGGAGTTCAAATCATTTTCACTTTTGAAGTTAAGGGTAAGATGAACCTAATTCCAAAATTTTATGCAATTCGGTTCACAGTAAAAAAATTCGGACCAACAATGCTTCAATGACTGCACTATATGCGAGCATCCCGTACGTAAGAGGACACGATAGTAGATGCCGCCTGCTCATCCAAGGCTCTATTGAACATGGAGCAAAAAGCACTTGATCTGTCAATCTCTCATTCCACAAACAGACTTTATAGTGGAACGCCTGGGGGTTTTGATCTCTGATTACAACTACAGTAAATGCATTTATAATGTCGATGTTTTTCATACTATAAATTGCAATGTTTATCAAATTCTTTATCTAGGTTTTTCTTCATTGTTTAAACAAATTACTATAAAAATTAATCTTTGTGCATCTAGTTTTGCTTTAAATGGATATTATAATAAAATGTGAAATTTCACCTAAATAGATTTAGAGAAACATCTATTAAGAACACCACTCTTCTTGTTGTGTGTTTGTTTATATTTAGGGTTGTCGGGCTCTTGAAATGTAGTAAAACGTGGAGGGGAGAGCGGAGCTGCAGGTGCAAAGTACAGTGGAAATATATAATATTAAAAATAATATACATCCCCCCCCCCCCCACCCCCCCCCCCCCCCACCCCCCCCCCCCCCCACCCCCCCCCCCCCCCACCCCCCCCCCCCCCCACCCCCCCCCCCCCCCACCCCCAGCTTAAAGATAACGTAACTGTTAGCACTAATGAGTTAGATGTAGAAGAGGGTGAGTCTGATTACGGAGATGATTACCATGTAAGCAAACTCCCAGAGTTTGATGCATTTAGAATCATATTTGAGAGATATGAACCTGTTAGTGACAGATACAATGAGATTGTTCTTGAGGATTTTGCTAATGTAATATTCAAGAAAGGGGATAGCTCTGTAGGCCGACTAAGCATTAATGTGAAAAAGTGGAATCTGTTCCACTCTAAAGTATTTTACGTCAAGGATTTTCCCGCCTTTGACGGTTTCGTGTTGGCGTATGAACAACACACTGTTGATGATGATTTAGAGTTCTGCATGTATTGTAGCGATTACACATACGAGGTCCATTACAATTAGAAAATTTGAATCTAGCCCTCCTATTGGTCAAATTAATCTCTCTTCTCATTGGTCGAAATTCTCCTGTCTAAAAGTAAAATTTAAGAATTAAGCGGATGGTGTAGGAGCGGTGGTGGTGGGGTGAACTCTTATAAATTGAGCGACTCCTACACCGACTTACATTAACTCTCCAGTGTTGAACACTCTCGCAACGATGGCGCTATACATTTACAGTTATAAGGAAGAAGAAGAGAGGGAATTATTGGGATACCTCGACTGTACTAATTTTACATCCTATGCCGACTTTTACGATGTTAAGGACTTTAACAAAATTGAGGTTTGTTTTGACGTAGACGATGAGCCCGAGGCCTACGACACGGATGAGGAGGAGGATAATCCTATTAAACAGGCTATAAATAGGTATAGAGAGGGTATCAAAGCCGGAGTGTACACTTCCTTGTGGAAGGACGGAGAAAAGAAAACATGTAAATACCTCGACTGTACTAATTTTACATCTAATAGCGAGTTTTATGATGTGACGGGGTTTGACAGAATTATGGTTACATTTCGCAGGAGAGGATGATGTGAAGCTGAATGGGTATAGAAAGGGGGTATCTCGAAAGCCGGAGTATACGCTTTACTTGTCGAAGGACGGAAAATTGAAAACAATTAAAACCCTCGACTGTCACTAATTTAGAATACCATGGCGTCGCTTGGGATGTTGAGGGAACTGTGACAAAATTCAAGTCTCATTTTTGATAGATCCTTTCACAAATGATCGGGGGGACGGTGGAGGGGGAAGATGAACCACCTGCTAAAAAATTTCATTGGTCAGGATTAAACACGTCTCTGGTGGTCGAAATGCTCCTGTCTAAAAGTAAAATAATTTGGAGAATTTTTACGGTCAGACGTTGAGATGGAATCTGTCGCAGACTGTGGACGTGTAACCCACGCGGATTCCAAAAAGTAAAGAGGCGTCTCAACGCGTTAACCGGGGGGTTATTTCTTAGATACTGTCTACTTTTTGGATAGTGATCTTTCAAATGGCGTAATTGTAGGGTTTGTTAAGAATCGGGGGTGACTCTCTCGGGGTTCTCTTTAAAGGGTTTAAAAAGGGATGCGTTTATTGGTCACCACGATGTGTTCAATCAAATCACTCCTCATTTCAATTCCATAACCCTGGGCTCTGGAGAATAATAACCAAATTTTATATTAAATGGGACACGGAGGAGGATATCAAAGGTCACAAATGTTTTCGGTCGTATGCCACGTGTTTCTCTTTGACGGGGAGCATACTTTAACACTTAACGAGGCCGAATGGACTCAGTTTACAAACAGCCTTTCCTCTGATGGTTAACATTGCTCTCAGAGATCATTTTATTATCGCAAGAGTCTGTACGGATTTTACCATTCACGCAATAGCATCAGGGTTGGGGCTAGAGGAGGACGTATTTGCAACACAGCAGATTGTCAGGGGAGCTCCTTCTGCTCCACAGCTCATAAATTAGCTCTTGAAGTGGCCTAGTAACAAAACGTTGGCCCAATGGAATGTGGCAAGTAGTTGAATTTCACGACATTTCAAGGCAATAAAAGACCCTTTATTCTTAAAGAGCTCGCGATCGTGGGAAACTCCTTTTCATTGTCAAATATATATTTAAACCACCTTTTCCTAGAGAACGGGTGAGAGCCAAAAATCGTACAACCAGCGCGCTGGCTTGAAAGATAACTACCATAAGATTTCTTGGGAGGGTGGGGTGAATATATCCCTACAGAAGCTAATGTACTTCGCACTCTATGGCAAACCCTTTTGCCGTTGATTTACACCGCGCGGCGCTTGGAAGAAGGCAGAGTTCTTGGGAGAAAGTTTCACGGGTTGATGTCCGTGAAAACTGGACGATATTGTGTGCCGTGGAGGGCGGCAATCCGTGTAGCTGTAAAAACATACACACTGGTTTTCTTGCTCGTTGCCACAAACATACGTCAACCGAGGATCCCCAATGTGAAATGCCGCACTGATTGCAGCAAAGTGCCGTTTCGAGATCCTTAACAATAAAAAAACAAAAGGGCTTGCACAATTACCAAGTACAATAATTCCTTATTAGTATCGGCGGTTGTGATTTAGTAAAAGGGGCGGAGGGGTTCGGCATTTAGTTTGAGAATCCCGAACGTCGTTTGGCATGATGATAAGGGCACTCGCCGACGAGTCACATTGAAAGGACTTCACGAGTAAAGTGACTTTTGACTGTTAGGTTAGATACGAAAAAATTCTAGAGCGGGGGTGAGTGATTGGTAAGCTTCCTAAGGCTGGCGTAAAACCTTGAGTAAGTCCTGGGGCTCTTTACTGCCTCTTACGGCAGGCCTAAACTCCGTTAAGGACCGGGGGAAGCAGTTGTGTTGTGAGTGTGTTGGTGTGTGTGAGACAGATACCTCTATGGCAGGCCTAAACTTCCGTAAGTCCAGGGGTATGTACTCGCTCTAGATGCTAGTAAAAAATAAACAAAAATATAAAAAATGTTTAAAATTCCCCGGTAAGTTTGAAAGGCTTCACCGAGTATAAGTGGCTATTGGAAACTTAAGGAGGCAAAAATATGTTGAGGAGCGATACATTGTAATGGAGTGAATCGCTATCGTTGTACAGCGGTGGTTGGGGTCTGTACACACAAATACTGGTCACATTGAAAGGCTTCACCGAGTAAAAGTGATTAGTAAAGTTGAAAGAGTGAGAATAGGGCCTTACTGGGGAGGGAAAACTCACTAATAATTAAAAACGCACTGGGACCCACTGACGGCCTAGCCATTACTGGGACTTACCGTGGTTGTGGAAACGTGGGTCACAAATTGCGAGTTAATTGCGGGTGCAAAAGTGCGGAGTCATGGACTGAGTGTCGGTGGGGAGGGGCGTCCGCGTATTAAAACGCGCGGAAGCATCGGCAGCTGCAGCTGCACTTGCTGTGATATCTTTGACTATGTTCTGTGGCAAAATAGTTTTACCGTTTTTTCGCCATGTTGCTGTTGGTGGTGGCTGGCAACGATTCTCGAGGTAATTATTGTTTTGATTATTTATTGTTCTAACTCGAGTTGTCCCTCAACACTGTTTCTAACTTGTAAAGTGTTTTTTAGGAAAATACAGAACCCAGTCCACTTCAAACGGTTTGCGTTAGGAGTCAACCGATCACTGTGCCCGGGGCTATCCGGGATCGATACTTTTACTACGCGATAGCGGGTCTATAGTCCATCTGAATGATGGTTAGCTCATCATTTCAATACTCTTAATTTTTACTCCCTTAGCGTGCGTGTCGGGCCAGCTTTTCCTAACTTTATTTTCTCTCTTTTTCAGAATAATGGTGATGATCGGGCTACACTTCCTGTCCTTCAGCGTGAGGGTGGACCATAGGGTCATGATACACTATTGTTACCAGTTGGCCAATTTGTACTAATTTATTGCATTACTGCAGTCCCTATAATCGAACCTCTATTTCAGAAACGAGTACGAGGCTCAGGATCCAGAGGATTGTTTCAGGGTCCATGGTTGGCAATGGGTTGACCCACTCGACGCGGCCGACATACAGTGTCCATAAGCGCCGCGTACTTGGGAAGAGGTGAATTACCATTAATCCTATTTTCCATTCGTGCCAGTATTTAACTAAGACCTGTCTTGCTAATGTGTAATTTATTCCTGCAAACCGGTGGCGGGACCCGCCATCGTATTGACATTCAACGTTGGTCGCTTCTAGGATGATAGTCTCAACCATCCGGACTCTCGGTGTGGACCCGGTGGATGCTAACCCCAAACATCACTTCTCCCCTTCCTGACATCTCTGAGGAAGAGTCCTAATCGCTCGCTGGCCTGATAGGGAGCTTATAGCTGAGGCGTTCGACCTTTATATTTTCCCGACGAGGAGCGACTCAAAAAGGGTGGTGAATGGGAGAGGATATCATTAATTCCAGCTCGGATGAGGGCGATTATCGGTTAGTATAATAGGGCCATTAGTATATATTGCAGGTTTTTCGCTCTGTTTTTTTACACGAATCAAAAACATTGGATTATTTTTTGTTGACAGTTGAGTACTTCTTGGGACTTGATCCGACGCAACCCCTCGAACCCCTGGAGACAGTCCTTCTGAGGAATACTCTCTCAGTTTCTATCGGAGGTTGAATCAGTCTACTCCACCAAACCAGTATCCTCGCCCATCAGTAGTGGCTCCTTCCACTCTGGTTTTCTCCGCCCGAACCACTCCTCACAGGAGTCCCTCAATATCCATGGAAGGTGGGCTGTCGGCTCGCCACCCCTCCTCTCAACCAATCTGCAGTTAACGTTTCCATTCCCTACATTATCCATGCCACTACGTAGTGTTTCATCTGTTTAATTCGTTACCTATGTTACAGGACATAGATCCCCAATGGGGAGGCAATGAGGGCGGTGTCAAGGTTCCTGAGTATAGTCGCTCAGGTGCAGGGCATCCAGTGAGGGGGCCGTCTACGACACCGAACGGTGGATGGTGCGGAGACCCGAGGAGGAGGAGTTCCGTGCCGTCGCTCCAGCCGCTTGGGAGGAAACCCGCGAACGGTGGATGGTGCGGAGACCCGAGGAGGAGTTCCGTGCCGTCGCTCCAGCCGCTTGGGAGGAAATCCGCAGCATCCTCGCGGATTTCCTATACGAGACAGCTACCCGCATGGAGGGAGGACTCCCGACGTAGAAACACCGCTGTGCCGTCCAACGGATCAACCCCTGCCACTCAACCCCGCGAAGTGTCCTGCCCCGTTTGCTTTGCGAATCTACCAACGATCGCTCTTCGACTGTGTGGGCATACACTCTGCCGTCCATGCTCCAACAGAGTGGGGGATAGATGCCCCACGTGCCGTGAGCTGGTTGTGGGAAGATTCACAATATATTCCCCAGGTAGATCTCTCTCTACCTCTATCTTAATTATTCAATTGGTTTCACATTCAAAATTTATATTCCAAATTTAATTTTTCAAGGGACGGGACATTATCCAGTCGTAGGATGTCCTACCAGCTCTCTGGACCGATTCTTATACTGGATAATGTTTAACCTGGGTACTATACGTAGTGCGGATGTTCCGAAAACCACATCCAGGCCCACATCGACTCACCGCATCACACAATAAGGTACGATTCGTCTTTATTTCTCTTGTTTAGTTTACCTTCCCGCCAATTTCACAATTGAGGTTATGTTCCCCTGTTCCCGCCAACTGGGCGCAGCCATCTAAGAAAGTGAGGTTAGGTTACCCTGTTCCCGCCAATTTCATCATGGGCGCAGCCATCTTGAATACGCGGGAAACCAAGAAAGTGAGGTTAGGTTACCCTGTTCCCGCCAATTTTTCCCGCCACCGCCGCCATATTGGAATTCCCTCCGTCCCTCGTTTCTCCCTCACCGGACCCAACAAATCACCGATTTTACCGAAAAACACCGATTTTGACACCCCAAATCACCCCACAACACTTGGATAAGAGTGTGAGCAGGGAATTTCTCCCGCACATGAGGGGATTTTTCTCCAGCAAATGAGGGGAATTTCTCCCTCCCATTAAGAGGGCCCATGTTGGGGCCCAAGGGGCGGGAGGTCTACTGCCCGTTAATTATGAGGAAAACCAAGAATAACAGAGGCTAAAAATAACATAGTTATGTAATAAAAATAACTGTAATAATAAATTAAAGTAAATCGAAGATTTCAGATTGCATTATTTCCGTTTTGATGTTGAAATAAAACTATTTTCAGAAAGTTGATTGTGTGGACAATTCCTACTGTAACAATAGACCCTACAAGTCAGCACACTTGTGTGTGCACCAGTAGAGAGCCATAAAGGGATAGTTTACGATCGTTCGAATTCCAAATTCCTCTCCTGACTTCTCTGTCACTATAGAAAATTGTAAGTGTAACTAACGCTCTAAAAATAGTTAGGGATTCAAAACAGATGCCGGGATGTCAATTGTCAGAAAGTTTATTGTGTGACAGTACATCTGTAACAATAGACCTACAAGTCAGCACACTTGTGTGTGCACCACGCTGGGGAGCCATAAAGTGATAGTTTACGATCGCTCGAATCCGAAATACCTCTCCCGACCTTCTCTGTCACTTAAGGAGTAAGTATAAAAAAATGTAAGTGTAACGATTTAGAAATATTTAAGAATTTAGCTAAAAACAGTTTTGAGATGATTTACCAACGTTCAACGTTCAGATATAATTAATATATCAAATTTTCTACATATTACAATTTTCTATAATTGTAAGTAAATCATTGAAAGTAGATAATATAAAAGGTCAGTTTTGCGAGTCAGGTTTAAGTAATAGGTAACAACCAGGTTTACTTAGGTTTAGGTAACAACATGCAGAAGTTGGAGTATTGCAACATAATTATAATAATTAATAATGCTTGCTTGATGTAATTGAAAGTCGTTTATAATATTGCTACAACATATTACAAGTTTGCAAACGTCTTCAGTTACTGACATCGTTGTATAATTAATATCGTGTTATTCCCACAGAATAAAATTCCAAGCAGAACCCTGTTGTTTGGGTGCTACAAACACGCTATATAATCTTATGAGCTATAAAAATGATAGTTTTACGTTATCCGAACGAGAGATATCCCTGGATACGCGATGACGCAAGTTTGATTTTATGATGCAAGTTTTACTCGCGAAGAGTTCAACGACGGGACTTGGGGCACATCAGAACGCGATCTTTTTTAAAAAACAATGATAACGGTTCAGGGAAAATAGCAAATACGAAGGAGCTTAACTTAGTTAGAGGAGACTCCTGTGCGCTTCTCGGAGCCTCTGTCGGCAACAATGTCTCTTTGCGTTCTTTTCACAATAATGTAGAAAATATTTATCACAGATTTAATATTTTTTCAATTAATATAAAATACAAATGTTTAGGTTTACATTCCAAATGAAAATAAAATGCAATCGATAACTAGCTAATGTACGTTATCTATATGGAATTAATTGTTGATTAAGCTTTCAAGTTATACTTTGTATTATACAAATAGGGTCAGAGTTTTTTGGTTTGTGCATTTCGAAATACCTTTGTTTCTCTCAACTCGAAGTCAAAGTTGTAATTTGTATTTATAGTCAAATTAAAGTCCATATTTTTAGTGTTGTTTGTGTAATTCGTTTTATTTATGCAAAAATTCAGCGTCTTATTCTCTGATTAAGAATGTGTACAGTATATTGTATTATTTTTCAACGTGCTTGTCTATTTATTTTATTGAACGTTTTTACGTAATGAATTGTGAAGTACTAGCCTGATAATAACAAACTATACTGTGATAAATGTATACTCTGCCTGGGACTACTCAGCTAATTCACAGAATATGGTATAGACAGACGGGAGACAGGTAAGCAGGTATAGACAGGCAGACGTGCAGGTACAGCTAGGCAGACATACATACTAACAAACAGGCAAATAGACTGGTACATGGCAGACATGAATAACCCTGAGGAGGTGCCAACCTATGTCAGTCGCCACCACGAAGTAATGCTTGACGGCGGTCCCGCGTGGTGGCATTATCTGAAGAAGTGGAGTGCCTTTGCTGGTGGTTTTGGTGGGTTATAGAGTACCACACTCTGGGGAGTGACGGTACCTCTACCCCAGGTTGTCCATTAAGAATTGCTTCCACTTTTGGCATAGGAAAAAGGCATCACGGTCACGCTCGCGCCGGCCGAATGTCAAAAGGTCAGAGAGAAGCAGTATTACCGTCTGTAGTAGTTATGTGCTTACACGGGCACAATGCAAAATTGGCTTTCGGCTTCAGGATTATAAAACAAAAAATAAAAATTAAATAAAAGAACTCCTTTATTTCTATAAAAAATACACATAATGCGTTTTATAATGGATACACGAGATCAGTTTAGTTACTTTCAACCATTATTGACAAATCTAGTATCTCTAATTGAGGAAAAATAACATCATAGAGGTGGGAAGCATCAACTATAAACGCTGAATGTTGAAGTTTTCTCCAAGTTTTTGTTAAGTGCAAAAATGTAATGACTCACCAGGCAGTCAAGATTCTCCAACTCTCTGTACACTCTACTGTAAATTGTATTAACAAAAGAGCCCCTCCCTCATCCTAGTCGTAGTAGTATGAAAGTACCAAACCATAGGAGAGCTAGCATGAGCTCGGAAAGTAAAATAGAAAAACTTTCCAAAGGACGTCTGGCGAAAATATATACTATAAAGAATTAAATTAGTAGAATTTTTGTGAAACACGCTTGCAGAGGGAATTGGCATTGTTTGTGTGGGCGACAATCCTCATAAAAATAAAGCTGAGGTAACCAATATTTATCTTGTAATCGATGAAAAAAATATCTCGGAAAGTTTGGTTTGAGGTATTTATAATTACATGATATTAAATGACTTAGAGTGAGGCAAAAGTACTAACTGTTAATTAATAATAACATTTTGCCTTTCCTCGACCTGGGGAAAATAGTCCCAGTTTTTTTTATATAATGTCTCAAGTTATATAAAGACCAACAAAAAATCGGCTTAAAGCTTCATGCTCAACTTTTTATTTAATTTTAGTCCTAAATTTTATGTTCAAACTTAAAATTTTACTGAATGAAGAAGAAAATTCAAAGAATTTGAAAGAAAAACAACAAATTAAAGGCAGTTTTCATTAGAAGAAATATTTTGTATTTAAATTGTTTAAATACCTGAAACAAAGAATCTATATTGATCACTGACTGATCGACTGATCAGTGATTGGTGTTGACTTCAATCAATCGCGATAAGGCTAAGCCACGTTTGGTTCATTTAATGCTCTTCTAGTTTAGGTACAATATTAATTTACTTACTTAAGGGATCTTCACAATAAGGCCTGAATACACACGATTTTTAGTAGTTGTGTTAACAATTATTAGATGTGTTATGACCAGAGAAACATCTATCTAAGGCACAGGCCTCGTAAGGCTAAAAATTAAGAATTAACTTTTAGTTAGTATACACTATTGCACAGTAAATATAGAATCAAGTAAATCTGTTGAAGCAGAAATTTTCGCGTGAAGCAGTGAAATTCTAGATTCACTCACTACCCTATGATATATGACTGTGAATGATTTAACTTGGTGTGGACAATGCCTATGTTGAAACGTTAAGATTAAAATAAACATTAAAGTTTCAATAAGTTTTGAGTATATTTTTTTTATCGTACCTTCCAAACCTTGATATACAGTATATTGAGCAACAAATATTAACTGCACGCAGCGTGTACCGTGGTAGTTTTGAAGTTATGAGTAAAGTCTGAAAAGCATGCCTATAGAACGATAACAATCTACTTCACAGAACCGAACTGAGTAGATAATATAAAGAACACAATAAAGGTCAAGGACATGGTTCAATGCTGAATTTCTTTCCTGTGTATTGACTGAAAACCTTTGTGTCAATCCCACAGCTACTTGACGTGATCTTAAATATCTTGTTAGTGTAAGGTCATCGAAAAGTGGTTTTATTTTCGCCTTTGCAGCAATACTCAAGCTCAGGATGTTGAAATATGTACCGATTCTAGCCTTCAGAACACACATGAATAATTTAAAAACTTGTGAATTTAGAAAACTTTAGTGTTATCTACTAATATTTCAGGCTTTTACACAATTTTCTGCCCGACATTTATTCTCATGAGGTAAATAAATTAGCCATTATCTGAAGTATCAATGTACCTGTTATGTTATCTATTTATGTATTTACAAATAGTTACACATATGCAATAGAATTTACAATAAATTACATCAATATGACTAACTACCATGTTACTACGAACATTAACTTACACTTCATACACAAGGAAATGACAATAATATATGAATTAATATAAAACAAACCTATTTAAATAACAAACTATAATAGCAAGAAAAACACATTTAAGTATCAATAACAGTCACAAAGAAGCAATACGCAACAAATAAATAATTGCATTGTTATAGTGTGATTGCATTATCGTAACACGCAACAAAGAAAAACAGGAACAGCAGAAAAAAATAAACAAACAAATCATAAACCGAATAAATGTTCAAAAATGTAAAAGTAAAGTATGTACATCAAAGAAATTAATTCTAGGAGCAAAATGTTGTTCTAGGAGGAAAATTGATATCACAACAATTTCTTAATTGAAATTGAGTAATGATTATTATTATTTCTCCTAAATTCAAACGTAAACTCGTATACCAGGCATCAGCCTAATACAAAATATTTGTATTTATGTATGTATCATATAAGAATGCCACATATATAAATAAAATTGTGTATGAGAATGGTTTACTTTACAACACAGTTATTTAGTTATAACTCGTTTATAACATCATAACTTTAACCTGTAAAAATGAATTAGTTAATAAAAATAATGAAATATTTAAAAAATAACTAAGTAAAAGTAAAAAAAAAATATTAGTTAATTATATATTTTTATACGAGTACAATGTAACTGGTATATTCATATCCCTCCGACTGAAGACTACGGCTCTTTGTAAAAAGAAGCTAGCTTTATTTGGAGCCAGACTTTACAACTCTCTTCCTGCTCATTTCAAATTACGGACTAGACGGCACTGAAATGAAGACTGGACGCCTGTCTGAACATCCTGTTTACATCCTGTAAAGCTAAGCAGAAAAGCTTAGCAGTTACAAAAGAAGTTATTTAAAATTCTAATTACTATAGAACTGTATTAAGTTAATGATATGAATGGCAATATTATCTGCTCAAGAATATAGCGAATCTAATTTTATATTCTGGTTGTAGAAATCTTACATTGAATCTATCATTTAGGTGAACTATTTCCAGAATATTTAGTTGTTCCTTAAAAAAATACATACTAATTGAATAACCATAATTAATGTAAATTAATACCTATTGCATTTTATCATCCAACCACACAAAAAATGGAATATTTTTGGTATTATTTTATTCTTGATATTTCAAGGAAACAGATTTACGTTTATTCAAAAATTGAATATCTTTTGTAAAAATAAATATGAAAAAAAATCCTAACTTCTCCTTTCAGTAAAGTAATTTAATTTATAAGATTTTATTTAATATATAAGACATTTAGTAAATAATTTCAGATTTGGTTTACAACTTTTCTGAACTTTTGAAGTGATGTTCGAATAAAGGCTTGGAGCTTCAACCACCTTCATTTGTACTTTTTATAAATGACTTTCCTCAAAGTCTGAACTTCACAACTGTGGGCAATAACCATCAGGCAATTTATCTTAAGATGGATGGTCTTGTATTTAACCATTATTTTCTTAACAATTCTGCTGTTAATTTGATTCGTAAAACTACCAGTCTGCCATGCGAATACACTGAATCTATATACGAATATTAATCAAATCACGTTGACCTATAAACGCCGGATCTGTATTTTTATGAATGTTTTGATTTATAATTCATAACAGTATGCTCCTGGTACGGTTTGATGTATATTACTCACATGGTAAATTACTCGAAAGTAAAAGTGATCTTTGATGTAGTATTATAAATCTAACCTACCTTCAAGGCAATAAGAAATAAACATTACCAACAATTTTTAGTCAACACGTAATAAAATATGAGAACAATGGAATATGAGAATAGTACAATAGATAAATGGACATTTAAAGACGTTTTAGTATTTAACTGCCTATTCATTCTGATTGATGAGAGACTATAACGAAAATTAAAAGAGCTCATAACTGAAAATAGCTTATAGTACAAATTGATATTACAGGAGATTTTATTGTAAAAATAACTTTTAGTATAAAATGTATGTAAAATCAGATAAGCCTTGCAACTTGAACCATCTGTGCTGACTATGGGTAATTAATATTGGTTATACTTATGTGCTTAGCCAATACAGTAGTAGCGTACATTTTAGTTCAAACTTTTGTATGTACAGAGGTTTTAACAGAAATTTGAGATTTCTTTTTATTTAAAGTTATTTTGATTGAACATACAACAAAAGGGGTAATTTAAAAAGAAATATAGGTACTTGATTTATTATGTTATAATTGCACACAGTTGTACGTGAATCTACTCTACTCCATTTCTAAATTAGATACTTATTACAGTTAAAGGAGGAAAGATATGTTAAATGGTTTTATAGTACGAGTAGTTAGCGAAACTGACGCACTCTTATGATAAAATAACTTAAACAGTTATTTAGGTAATTAAAAAGTTGCCAACAAAGATAAATGTACTATGCTTTAATTTTATTTGGCTTTAAAAAGAGTCATATCGAACAATTTGCCCGAATTGCTAATGGAGTAAACAACAATGAATTGTTGGTAGTAACATGTATAATAATAATCGTGTAAAACAATCAAGTAAAGAACAATATATTGCTGTGCGATAGGGCACAACTTTGGTAGAAGATATAAATTACTGCTATGCCATGTCGACCCGAATTGCAGTAACTTTTATTTTACTCATGAGAATTGATAAGGTATTTTTATATAAACCACTTTTGTACTATACACAGATAAGTTGTGTTTTTATAATTGAATATTGAATAAAAAAATTAAACCCTTCATTCATTTGAATGATCTAATAGTAAAAGCAACTGGTATTCAGAAACTATTTAAAATATATTGAAGTTCAATAAGTTAGTTTGTTGAGTTTGTTGTGTGTCAGTATGTCAACTGGTTTGTCAGAAAGTAGGATTAGTATTTATCCAATTCGGTTGTATGCCATTAAGTTAGAATGGTATGATAGTAAATTGAGTTGGTTTGTATTCAATTCAGTTAGTGTGCCATTAAGTTGAAATGGTATGTCAGAAGGTTGAGTGGGTGCGTTGGTATTTTGTTATATTAGACATTTGAGTATCCAACTTCAATCCAACTTCCTGAGATACCATGTGGATGCTAGTTGGTATCTTAGAAGTTATTTTATCAGTAAGTTGGATTTGGTATGTCAGTAAGTTGAGTTGATAACAACAATATTTGTTACTATTCCAGTAATTTAGTTTTTATGTCGGAAATTGGGGTTGGTATGTCAATGGGTTGAGCCTGTGTAATGAGCGTGTCCGTGTGATGACAATCTGTTTGTAGCGTAGCGTGTCATGTACACTTACGCTTTTATCGGTGTCACCTTATGTGTCACAATATTGTATTATACGAACTTAATTAATGTCAAAAGTAATGCAATTTAGACTCCAGATTCAATCTGGCATTACTGATTTACATTGGTTCACATTATTCAGCCATGACATAAGGAATTGTGAAGGAGTCTAGAAATCTTGAATTAGTAAGACATTAATTGTCACGTAGGAACTGTTTGTTGCTTTCCTTAAATGACTGGATATTTTAATTTATATCATCACAGAAAAAGACTCCATTATTTAAATCTATTTATCAGAGATTCTAAGATAAAACTGTAGACTCACTTGCTTTTTCGACTCAGTGACGAGGACAAACATTGGAATCTAACTTCTACTGGTGTTTAGAGAGTTACTTGTTTTTTGAGGTTCAGCCCCATGAGGGAAAACCCTTATTGAAATCCTCCATCAATGTTAATTTCTCTGTTGTTGTATGTACGAATGCACGATTTCTGGTCTTGAAATCTTTAACATGTTATAAGAAATGGTTGTAAAGAAATGCATCACACGTTTAACAAACTGTATTAAACTTCATTAATATTAAAAGTAACACCTCAATGACAGAAACAATGTAAAATAACTGAAGATTGTATTACAATTTTAAAATTTAATATGATAAGGGCATACTTATTTTGGGCACACATCCTTTTATTCTACAAATTCCTAATTTTCGGTGTAATAAAGATTGTTATAGTCTGGAAAACAGCGAGAGATTTCTAGTGTTTGTATAAACCATTCAGAATGGAGTCAGATTGGTCGTTCAGAGTTTATATATTTTTTACCAGTGTAAATAAATATCCTCGTAATGTGTATGTTCTTTAATATTTTAAAAGAGTGGCACATGGCTTAAAGAGTTTTCGAATTGTATGAAAGAAGCCTAAAACAGTTAATAACAGTTTAATGTACTAGTCAGTAGAATGTTGAATTTCTCTGACTTGATAGACCATTATATAAGCATTATTATGCAAAACCTTCCCTCCTCTCCCTTTCTTTCTTTCATCGCTACAGCCAGCGTTTAAAATGTTGAATTTTGATGCTTTTACTTTATCGGTCAAGAAAACACACTGTCGTAGCAACATTTAATCTGTGTAATTTTATTTTCATTAATATTTGTAGTACATAATGTACTTAGCGTGTTTTGAATTATATTGCAATTTCTTCTACTACTATTTAGTATTTGAATTAGTTTTGCTTTAAAATTTATATTTTTAGTTTGTTTTTCCATTGCAGTTTTAAATTGAGTAAATAAATGAAATAATGTACAAGAATAAAACTTTTGGCAATTATTATTATATTTAAATTGAGGTATCAATAATTACTTACGTAATTGCAACATGACTAGGCAACAACTCACAGAGCGACGATGCGACGCCACGTGCAATCCGAACGACATTAGTACCTCATTTTTAGAGCTCGTCGAACTCTACCTTATAATGTATTACAATATATATAATAAAATAAATAATATTATTTTCATAGTACGAGTATCCATTCAACCTCTTATTTTAATTGTGTTGTATTTTTTCGCGCTTATTCACTTATACTTGTACAAAGTAAGTATTGTTTCTGCTTAAAACGAAATTTAATAAAGTTTAAATCACCATTAATAATTATTATTTAACATAGTTTTATGTAGTAATATACTTAGTGTAGGTTCTTGAGGTTACTTATATCCCTTAATTTTCAAAACACGTCTACCATAGGACTTGGTGGTTTGATATAATGATAATCAATGCATTTAATTCGGTAAACAGAACACCGGGAAATCAATAACAAAATGATATTTCAATATCGCAATTTAGAAGTTTGGTGGGTAATACGAGGTCAGTTAGATTTGTTCAATGCCATAACAGGCTGTAACAAAATGTCATATTTTCTCTGACCTTGAATAAGAATAAATCAATTTACACGGTACATTTTCCTGTAGAATCCCAACCCACGTTTTGGTGTTTTACGTTAATGAGGCCTTCTCGTATATTAAAAGAAAGATTTGATCAGTTTATATCACAACGACGATCGATTAGTTAACTCATTCTTATAACTATGCTAAGGAGGTAGTGGGGTCCATGTTGAATCAGCTATTTCTTAAGAAAGAATTAACATTTGGATCTATTGTATTGAGTTTTCTTTGCTTTTGTTTGGTCTTATCCGGTATTCTGTAAGGATCACAACTCGGCCCACTTTTGTTTGAAATATTTATTGGTGCAAATCTTTGTGTAAAGTATTTGCCTTTTATGAAATATTTTATTCTATTGCAAAAGTGATGCACATTATCGCTCTTCTCTTCACTTGATTGTGAGGTTGGTTGATAGAATAGAAGAGCAGCATTTATCGTGACTAGCCTAAACTTATGACCTGTCACTGTGTAAGAAGACAAACATTGATAGAATTTATCTGAAGCTCGCGTAATATTGATGTCTTACATTGCAATTTGATAACCGTATCGGTGGAATTTTATCAAGATTTTAACAAATGTGAAACTATTTCTGCTCATATATAATGAATAGGTGTCACAGCTTACATACTCTGTGTCTCCGGTCACAATTTAAAATGCGCTATTGCGTAAAACCTTGCATTATGTACTGTTGCCTGGCCCCTTGAAAAAATTGGCTACACAAAACGACTGCTCGTTGTGTTCGTCAGAATAATTGGTATAGAAAAGATCGATTTCAACTACATCGGTGTCTATATTGTAGAAAAGGAAGCATACTCTGGTCTTTAGTCCTTGGAATACAGATCTGCGTAGCACTGATTCGAGCATCTTCCATAGAGTTCGAACTGAATAAGATTTCACTGACCTCCATATCCCATAGAACAACTTCAAAGTACCAGTTAGGGACTAAATCACGAAATATCTTTGAGATATTTCTGACAAATAAATAAAATCAAATTGTTTATTTGCTAATTAACAATATAGCAGATTTCACACAAAATATGAGAACAGAAGAATAGTTCTGCTTATAAGTATTAATTTCAAAACATTATTTATTAAGTTAATTCAAAAGCAGTGAAATAATACGTTTAAATTAGTTATTTCCTTTACTTCCGTTACTACTAAACTGTTTGCTTTAGAAATTTAATTATTATTTTAAAAAAACTAAATCCTTATATATTATAGTAACAATTGCAAATTACTTTGCATTTATCTGCATACTTATGTTTTTTACTTTTACATATGCCCCAAAGCACGGTGGGGCAACCGGGTCTTCTACACATAGCGCAGTTATGGTGGAAAGGGCTGATTCTTTGAGGTTATTCGCCGCCGACTATTTTTGGATCCCTTCAAACGAACATAACTCCAGATTTCACGAGTCAAGTCTGCAACATCATTAGATTCATATATATATATCCTAATATTGTGTAAGAAATCTTTATTGTGCTAATATTAATTTTATTATTGAGATTTTAAAACAGCCAGTCTCTGTTTCGAAAAGGCATTAGAAATATTATCAACATTTATATACATTTTAAGTAGTTATTACAATACTAAAAATTAGATGTAATTAATGACTAAAAGCTTTGATGTGATTAGTGGTATCGTTGTAACAAATCTAGAACAAGTTTGTATACGATTTTTTCAATTTCATATCTTATGAGGTAATGAAGTTTTGCTATGAATTTAATTATACTGTATTCAGAAGGATTGAAAGAGGAAGATAGGAACCGCTTAAAGAAAAAATAAAATTAAAACAAATAAGATTACGTTATATTATAAAAACCCCCCCCCCCCCCCACCCCCCCCCCCCCCCACCCCCCCCCCCCCCCACCCCCCCCCCCCCCCACCCCCCCCCCCCCCCACCCCCCCCCCCCCCCACCCAAAAACAGTTGTGATAAATTCAGTAATTATAGATTTTTTCATAAATTAACATTTTTTTGACATTTTTGTATGTTGCCTGGTTAATGTTATATAAATAAATATTAATAACATGTATGTAGAGTTAAAAACTGAATTTGAAGTATAAAATAATAATTTATTATTCTGTGAATATACTCGACTGACACTAACGTTCACGATAAATTAGTATAGTCGTTAAAATCAATACGATAAAGCGTTAATCATCTGTATGTTGATTTGTCCTGGCTCTAATCAACTGAACACGCAACTGCATTGTTTGGCCAAGATTGATTTACTACAGTGAGGTCTGAATGTTTTATCTAGGGAGGCATTTATCGGATTGTCACGTGGACCATTACATACATAACACCGTGTATGTGTATACTAATTCATTATTTATTTGTGTGTATTTTAATTAAATAACACATTTAAACAACCATGCTTTGAATTGAACTTCCTTTGTACTAATATACTATATGTAGTGTCTTATTTATTTTTAAAATTTGATAAAAATTAAACCACATTGTTTAAAAAACTGGAAATTGGAACTTTTGACACGAGTTTTGTATAGGCAGTGTTTTAGACAAAATTTATATAACTTACACGCAATATTTTAAATTTTAATAGCTGTTAAAGGAATAAAATACTAAGTTAAAAAAATAATTAATTGTATTCAGAACCAATTAAAAATAGAAACAATTAAACAAAATTATAAACATGTTTTTGATGAAAATAGCCATAATGCAGATAAATTACTGAAAACATACCCTTTCGTTGCAGTAATAACATTTTAACGTTGCCAACCTCACAACTATTATTGTTCTTATTATTAATAACAATTAAAAAATGTGAGATATAAAATAATAATCGTTAATTTTGCCTTGCGTAACAACTTAGTGCTCAAGTTTGTAAACGAGTATATTAAATATTTTCTTAATTTTACTATATTAAGTGTATGCACAAGTAAAAAAGACCTTCAATGTAATTTGGTATTTTTGGCTGCTGAATAATAATAAATTACGGGTAAAATTTTTTTTTATAATTTCACAAATATTTTTTTTAATTTTACTATTGGCCACACTAAGAAACGATTACAGTATTTTAAACGCAGATACAATCTCCTTAACCTTAATTAATTGCGTTTAATAAGGAGTTATTTTTATTTTTTATTAATAAACCAGTTGCTATATAAAATATTAGCTCGTTAGGTGTTCAATAATAAACTGTCCCGTTAATTCTCTTGATGGCTCTGAAATGGACCTTGTATGTACAGTGCTTCAAAGGCGGAGATGGCATTCAATGCTACTTTTTAAACGTGTTTAATGCAATTTTACCACAATGTGAGGATATTTGTTTGAAAGCGGACGGTAACAGCTAGCTAAGTCTTTGAGTAGGACTTCGTGTTTCTGAGTTACTTGAAAACATATTGAAATAGTTTTTTGGAATGTTAGATCTTTTTTCATAAATAAAATATATTTAATATTAAAAAAATAACACACAATATACTGACTGGGGTAAAAATACATTTAACTGCGTTTATTTAAATAAAGTATTAATACGCTGATGTTAAATTTCCATAACATAAAGCAGTTTGGAATTACGAGGATCTTTTGCAACTTTTCAACCAACCTCCATGTTTCGAGTACCTTCATATGTTGCTATTAAATAGTACAGTATAAAATAAATGGCAATGGTATTTTAAAAATAATGCTTAAAATATGAATTACTTCAATTACATAGAGAACCTCAGCAGTGCTAATTGCACTTAAAGTTTGAAGCTACAGCACTACTCGAGTTTCCCTTGATACAAATGGAGTACATTGTAATAAAAACTACCATTCCCAGAGTCCGCTGTTTGTGGAGTTGAATTATGTAAAAAGTTTGTAAAGCATACTTTAAACTACAACCACTCTTGCTAAAACTCATCTAGAGTCCAATCTTGAGTACTACAATCTTGCAGCTTACCATTTTTAAACTCTGATAAGGACGCGACTGGTCCTTCTTTTTTAAACCTTGACATTGCCTGACTGTGTCCTTCCGTTTGGCTGTCCGTTTGTGAGGAAACTGCAATATAAATGTCGTAGATACTTCAAACTTTGAAAATATAGATTTCTCTTGGTCCAAGAAATCTATCTATTTAGACGTTAAGATGTCAAAGGACTGTCTGCATGTCTGTCCTTTGTGCATTAACTCTTCATAGTTGAGTCATATGTATATCAGTATAGGTTCCTGTTAGCCAAAAAAAGAACTGCATGGATCCTTTTTATTTAAAAAAGGCCAGTCTGTTATCTTTGTTTCCTAGAAAGATCAAAGAGCATTAATTATATAGCACATTCTTTGCATCCAAAATAATATCGGAAATTAATTAGATAATAATGCAATATTATTCAATGGAGTTTGGCTAAACGTTAGCAAATATTTTCTCATTGGCCTTATGGGTAGTAAGGAAAGAAAAAGTAAAAAATAAAATAGCATAATAAATAAATGATATAGTAAGACACGTTACTATCCCAGCTTATATAAAATCATTTTATGTTGACTTGTAGTGTAACTTTTTTATTAATCAAACACTGATTTTTAAAACAAACGTAATGAAAAATTTAATATATTTTGTTGTAAGATATCTCGAGAAAGATTTTATCCGTAGACATGAAGTTTTGTACAACACTTTTTTTCTATATTGACAAGAATGAGTTCTATGATAGAGCATGTCCAACCAGGTAATTTCGCTGAGCATCACTAAAAGCAGACACCAATTTATCATTTGTTTACCTGGGGCATACAAAATTTGTATATGCATAGCTGTGTGCCGGTCCGCAGTACGTATTAATAATGAAATAAGCTACATAATTAAGCAACCTCAGCCTAGCCTGATAAACACCACTTGGTGTGGCTTATATCTACCTTATTTATGAAGATAATACGTACAAGGACCTGCTAATAACCTTATGTAATATGATCTGCGGTGGGAGGGAAGAGGGGATTGGTAAACATAAGTAGGAAACGAAAAGAAGTGTAAATTGGTTGTTATAATTTAATATTTATTTCATATACTATAACTTTTTAAAATGATCTGGCTTTTGTCCTATAAAAACATTTTCATCCTATATTATCAGTTAAAAGTGTAGGATACATTTTTTAAACTTGAAATATACAAAAACTAAGTAATTATATTAAATTTTTCTAAAACTTAAGCCATATATTGAGACAAAAGTGTCAGTATCTATGTATTTAAAATTTTTTAATTACAGCTGTTTAGTATTTTATAGGTCAAAAGCATAACTCTCCATAAGTATTTTAAGAGGCGTTTTAAATAATACATTTTGGGATCAGGAACAAGATCTAGGGTTTCTCGATAACGAAGGTGCGATAGCCCGGAGGATGTGAGAAATCCGGATAGCTACATGATTAATCGAGACCCCTAGCTTAGTTGGCACGAAACCCACATCTCGTTATTTTTAACAGAGGTGTTATATTAAAATCTTCCTCTAAGTTTAAGATAATAAACTCGTCCGTAGTTTTTACGAGCAAAACTACGTTTTTAGTCCTTCATGCCGACATCAGCAAGTCGTGTAACCAGTCCATTGAAAACTATTTCAAGCGATTTCTAACTCATTTCTAATGTTTCTACAAATTTTAAAATTAATTTTGTAGATCGAATATAGTGGATACAATATTAGTTATAAAATGTGTTTTCTGTATAAATGTGGTAATATGTGATGTAAAAATAAAACTTATTAGGTTGAACATACGTTACAGCAAAAAAGTACCACATTCTGGTTGGCTACATCAATCTCATGAGCTTGCGTGACGGCATTGTGGTATCACGCCACAGAAAATGTCTTTTAACTCTAAAGAAACATAATGAGTTTTGTATCAAGCGAAGCTAAATATTAAGGCTCATTCAGCTACTCCTTAAAAACCTACAGAGCATAATTTTAAAAGACGTATTTTTCTATGTCACTACTATTTTTTAAGCAGCTGCCAAAAAAAACGTTTAATAACCTAAGAAGAGAATTCCCCGACAAAGCTCTTGCTGAAATTTTTGTGCCGTCTCTACCCCCTAGTCCATATAATCCATATAACAGTAATATACTCGGAGCTAATGATTTATAAATCATATTTCAAACATTATTTTGCAAATAATCAGGTTGCCTACATGACAGATTCATGTTTTTGAAAACATCTCATATTATATTTTCAGAGAAGGTTATCTTACAATTAAGGAGCAAAAAAAATATATTTTAATAATATACCACAGCATAATATACTTGAAATTGCATCATATTTCATTTATTTATTTTCATTCTTTCAAAAAAGTTTAAAAGTACAGTTTAAAAAATACTTTAGTTAAGATTTCAAATTTTAATATGTGAAAAATAATTCAACGGAAAACACAAACGTAGGTTTTATTTTCGATAGTCATAGTGTGTTGTAATTCTAATTTTAAAATTAAATTTCAATTAAAATATTCTTTTTACATAAAATGAATTTATTAAACTAACAGACTTGAGAATTGTTTTCCTATTAGGGAACCTGGTTAGTAAAAGTGCATTTCACAAGAACTTTGCTGAAAGTGGGGTTTGCTATTCTTCAATCTCCACGTATAATCCTCCTTGGATAAAGACACGATGACATTTTAACACTTTGAAGTTTTTTATATTTATGAAAAGTAGTTTTGCTGGAACTGTTTCACAAAAAAGGTTCTAACATTATCATAGATCATACATTTTGACATTCAGAAGAGTTTTGTCCTCTCCGTTATGATGTGCTAAATATTACGACGCATCAAACTATACGTCGTATATATTAATATGACATATCGTGTAAAATTTGCATAGTGATTAATGTTTTTAAAACATTTAAGAATGAATACTGATAAATATATTTATATCGGTTAGGCATTTTAAAGAGTTTATGTATTTTAATATATGCATAAATTAAAATAATTTCCATCTATTATGTTTCAGATATCTAGAAGAGAGAATTTTTCTGCTAGTTTTACTAAGCAGGATTATAAATGTTGTGTTTACCATCCAATCCGGTTCTTACACACTATTTTTATACCAATCTTGGAAAACTTCACGAGTTGTATTTTGGCACTAAATATGTATACATTTGTAAATGAGATAAATAAATAAGTGTGAATGTAAATATCGATAAAATAGATTTACCATCGTAACGTAAAACGATAAAAAATATTTTGCAGGTGATTAAACACTTATTAGAAAATATTTCCTAATATTATTAAAGTTCAAATATACACCAATCATACCAAAAAAAAAATAAATAAATTTAAAAAAAAATCCTGTTTTGAGGTGGCAGAGAATTTAAATACCTTATAAATTAATAGCTGAGCGTTATCTGAGGATTTTTATATAAGTAAATTTTACTACTAGCTACTGCCGAATTCCAAAAGAGGTTTAAATGAATTTATATTAGGTTTTAATACTAAAGCACATAAGGAAACCACTCTTTTTACCAAAAACGTCCTGAAAAATACTTAACTGTAACTTGCATCACTATACAACGTTTAAGAAATAAATAAAAAAGGATTTACTAAAGTGTAACAAACATTGCGATAATATAGCCTAACTTGAATTAATTGATATGTAATTCAAGTTACATATCAAGGAAGATATACTCTTATCCAGCTAATTAAATTTTGTTTTAATACGAATTTAAAAATTTCTTAAACTAGAAAATGCGGTTTTTAATGATATTGTTTACTGATTCAATTTTTACTTTTTATAACATGTTTTAGTTTCATAAGGGAAGTACACCTAAGACTTATATTAATTTTATTGACCTCGGCTTTGCTCAAGGTTTTGTAATACCGAACAAAAAAGTTAAACCAAAATTCACTTAGAAACCAACTTTAAGTTGTCAATTAAAGACTTTCGCCTTTATTATAACAAGAAAAACGACGAAATGTACTTTATGAACGTAAAAACAAGTATTTAAAAGTCCACCATTTCGTACAGGGATGTTATAAATTCCTTACGTAATTCGGCTACTGTAATTAAATCTAAATAAACTAAGCTACTTTTGTACCGAATAATCGATTCAAAATATCTGACAGCTTTGTCTATTTAGGATTTAGTGGAACACGCAGAGTACCTGTAATGAGATTATTACAGTTATTTGGAGACAAGATTATTTTCCAAATGAATTGCTACTGGAAATGCATTTGCCGAGCGACCTCTGTTATCACCGTGATACAGTCAGAGCATTAACTTTACCTTGTAATCACCTGACCACTGTAATTAATATGATTTAATTACGCGGTTAAATAATATGATTAATATATTGACCTATTACGTCATTATGAATGATGAGTGAAATCAATAAATGAATATGTATGGGAGAAAAATATAGAAATATTAGTTTTAAATCTTGTAAATAGTATAATATCGCTATAGATGTAGTTCACAGACTTTTTATGAATTAATACTTAATATAAGTTAATATATCTAAATTTAAATTAAGTTGAAATGACCACATACGAAAATTGGAGCAAGGAATAGAACACGAGGAACATAGTGTTGTGACGTTTTATAGCAAGCTATAGAGGGAGCTGCAGTTTCTGGAAAGATAGAGTATACCAATCTGCCACAAAAATTGGCTCACAAGATCCGCAAACACGTTTGAACAGTCTAGGAGCTGTCATAATGTCCATTGTGAATAGGCACTGAAAGACGTACTAAGAAACACATTTAACTTGGTTTGTAACCAACTCATTAACACGTGGGGCAAAAGAAGTTGTATTTCTATCCATCCGCACGATATCTCGAAAACAAGCTCTTTTATAGACGTAAAATTGTGCATGAAGCTTCATTTATGTAAAAGAAACACTGAGTTTCATGATGGTACATGTCACTCCATGGAATTTGTCTCGTTTTTTAGTAAAAGTTCTTACACTGGTCTTATGGGTAACCATGATGGCAAAGATAAAATATAGGAATAAATAAATGTTTAAGCAAACTCAATACTCCCATAAGAGACTCAAACTTGTGACATATTATCACAAGTAGCCTAAGTAGCTTAACATAGAAAATAAAATTGTGCTATAAATTGAACATTTTTAATGTGACCGCAGCAAAGCCAGTTATGACAAGCAGTGTCGCGTATTTCAAAATGTACAGGGACTGTATGCAGATTCTAGGAGAGAAAGAAGTGATGTTAAAGAGAATCACATAATAGTGGAATAAACGAAAACTGTGAACGGTACTACCATGAATTGCTAGGCGAGTTTCCAACAGTTGTGAACCTGCGTGTTTTTAATGTAAAGACTGTCTCGTTTTGTTAGTGAAAAAATTCTCTTACCCACTTACTATAGATGCTGTTATTCATAACTTTACTATGAATTGCCCGTATGGGGAAATAAGAGATGTATACTCAATACATCTTCCGTCAGCAATAATTAACCTTATGAATCATTTTCGATTTAAGTCGTTCACAGACGTGTAAAAATATTCTGACCTTACCGTCTATTTATATTTTGTAATGTCTTTTTTTTACAAAATGTATCCACAAAATGTCATTGTCAACAACAATTTTAATTGTAATTACCATTTTAAACGATAGAAATTACACCTATTGAATAGAGCTGCGTGTTCGTGGGCAGCTATTATTGTTTTACTATTTCGGTTCTTAATTATTTCCTGCAGAGAGCAAATAATAAAGGTTATTTATTAAACTAAATATAAGTCATTATTTATGATTAAATAAGAATTTTTTATGTCAGTCAAATATTGCTTCTGGAATGTACTAAATAAGGGAAGAGTTTCAATTGTTTACACCTAAATGTATATTATATGGTTATAATTATTCTTTACAGAGAAATAATAATAATTGGTATAAATTATTATATATTTATATTCTAGTACATAATTAAGTTGTAAGATCCTTAATACGGCATGTACCGTGATATATCTACATGTGTATAGATGAATATTAAATTAAATTATATATTTAATTGTCTTAACTACCTCAGACTTTCACTAAATAATATGTAGGTAAGAGACTATATTGATTAAAATAATTGATATTATAACGTACAATTTTTCAAAACGAAAAAGGAAAGAAAAAAAAGCGAGCAGATTGTATAAATATATAAAAAATACACCACAGTTTGTAATAATAATGAATGAAAGGAGCTATGAAAAAAATAGAGCACGAAACTTTAAAAGTAGACCTCGCCCGGATCTAGCCCCGCGCTCTGATTGGTCGAGAGGGGGTCACGTGATCCAAGATGGCGGCGCCCATGTATCACGTGATCAAAAAATAGTGGTGTGGGAGAAATTCCCTCATGTGCGGGAGAAATTCCCTGCTCACACTCTTATCCTAGTGTTTTGGGGTGATTTGGGGTGTCAAAACCTGTGTTTTTCGGTAAAATCGGTGATTTGTTGGGTCCGGTGAGGGAGAAACGAGGGACGGAGGGAATTCCAATATGGCTGCGGTGGCGGGATGAATTGGCGGGAACAGGGGAACCTAACCTCACTTTCTTGGTTTCCCGCGTATTCAATATGGCTGCGCCCAGAATTGGCGGGAACAGTAGAACATAACCTCAATTAGATGGTGAAATTGGCGGGAACAGGGGAACATAACCTCAAATGTAAAAAGGGCGGGAAAGTAAACTAAACAAGAGAAATAAAGACGAATCGTACCTTATTGTGTGATGCGGTGAGTCGATGTGGGCCTGGATGTGGTTTCGGAACATCCGCACTACGTATAGTACCCAGGTTAAACATTATCCAGTATAAGAATCGGTCCAGAGAACTGGTAGACATCCTACGACTGGATAATGTCCCGTCCCTTGTTAAATTTGGAATATAAATTTTGAATGTGAAGCCAATTGAATAATTAAGATAGAGGTAGAGAGAGATCTACCTGGGGAGATATATTGTGAATCTTCCCACAATCAGCTCACGGCACGTGGGGCATCTATCCCCCACTCTGTTGGAGCATGGACGGCAGAGTGTATGCCCACACAGTCGAAGAGCGATTGTTGGTAGATTCGCAAAGCAAACGGGGCAGGACACTTCGCGGGGTTGAGTGGCAGGGGTTGATCCGTTGGACGGCACAGCGGTGTTTCTACGTCGGGAGTCCTCCTCCATGCGGGTAGCCGTCTCGTATAGGAAATCCGCGAGGATGCTGCGGATTTCCTCCCAAGCGGCTGGAGCGGCGGCACGGAACTCCTCCTCGGGTCTCCGCACCATCCACCGTTCGCGGGTTTCCTCCCAAGCGGCTGGAGCGGCGGCACGGAACTCCTCCTCCTCGGGTCTCCGCACCATCCACCGTTCGGTGTCGTAGACGGCCCCCTCACTGATGCCCTGCACCTGAGCGACTATACTCAGGGACCTTGACACCGCCCTCATTGCCTCCCATTGGGGATCTATGTCCTGTAACATAGGTAACGAATTAAACAGATGAAACACTACGTAGTGGCATGGATAATGTAGGGAATGAAACGTACTGCAGATGGTGAGAGGAGGGGTGGCGAGCCGGCAGCCACTTCCATGGATATGAGGGACTCCTGTGAGGTGGGGTCGGGGGAGAAACCAGAGTGGAAGGAGCCACTACTGATGGGCGAGACTGTTGGTGGAGTAGACTGATTCAACCTCCGATAGAACTGAGAGAGATCCTCAGAGGACTGTCTCCGGGTCGAGGGGTTGCGTCGGAAGTCCCAAGAAGTACTCAACTGTCAACAAGAAATATCCATTTTTTGATTCTGTAAACAGAGCGAAACCTGCAATATAATATGAATGCCCTATATACTAACCGAAATCGCCTCATCTGAGCTGGAATTAGATTCCTCCATCACCACCCTTTGAGTCGCCTCGTCGGGAAAAGTCGACGCCTCGGCTATAGCCCTATCGGCAGCAGCGATTAGACTCTCCTCAGAGATGTCAGAGGGGAGAGTGATGTTTGGGTTAGCATCACCGGTCCACCCGAGAGTCGATGGTTGAGACTCATCCTAAAGCACAAGTGAATTAATACATGGCGGGTCCCGCCACCGGTTGCGGGATAAATACACATTAGCAGACAGGTCTATAGTTAATACTGCACGAATGGAAAATAGGATAACGGTAATCACCTCTTCAATACCGGCGCTTATGACATGCAGTCGGCCGCGTCGAGTGGTCACCCATTGCCCAGACCTGAACATCCTCTGGATCTGAGCCTCGTACTCGTTCTGAAATAGAGTTCGATTATAGGGACTGCAGTAATGCGTAATTAGTACAATACAACGGTAACAATAGTGTACTGACCCTGGTCACCTCACGCTGAAGGACAGGAAGTGTAGCCCGATCATCACCATTATTCTGAAAAAGAGAAAAATAAAGTTAGAAAAGCTGCCACACACCTAAGGAGTAAAAATTAGAGTATTGAAATGTGAGCTAACCATATTCAGATGGACTATAGACCCGCTATCCGTAGTAAAGTATCGATCCCGGATAGCCCCGGGCACAGGGATCGGTTGACTCCTACGCAAACCGTTTGAAGTGGATGGTTGTTCCTAAAAAACACTTTACAAGTTAGAAACAGTGTTGAGGGACAACTCGATAGAACAATAAATAATCAAAACAATAATTACCTCGAGATCGTTGCCAGCCACCACCAACAGCAACATGGCGAAAACGGTAAAACTAGTTGCCACAGACATAGCAAAGCTATCACAGCAAGTGCAGCTGCAGCCGATGCACCGCGCTTTTATACGCGGACGCCTCTCCCCCACCGAGACTCGCACTTGCACCGCATTAACTGCAATTTGTGACCCACGTTTCCACACCACGGTAAGCCAGAATGGCTAGGCCGTAGGGGTCCCAGTGCGTTTTTGATTATAGTGAGTTTCCCCAGTAGGCCTATTCTCACTCTTTCACTTTACTAATCACTTTACTCGGTGAAGCCTTTCAATGTGACCAGTATTTGTGTACAGCCCCAACCACCGCTGTACACGATAGCGATTCACTCCATTACAATGTATCGCTCCTCAACATATTTTTGTCTCCTGTAAGTTTCAATAGCCACTTTACTCGGTGAAGCCTTTCAATGTGACTCAAAAACTTACCGGAGAATTTTACATTTTTTAAATTTTTTTTATTTTTTACAGCATCTAGAGCGAGGTACATACCCCTGGACTTACGGAGTTTAGGCCTGCCATAGAGGTATCTGTCACACACACACACACACACAACTGCTCCCGGTCTTACGGAGTTTAGGCCTGCCGTAAGAGCAGTAAAGAGCCCCAGGACTTACAGGTTTTACGCCAGCCTTAGGAGCTTACCAATCATTCACCCCGCTCTAGAATTTTTCGTATCTAACCTACAGTCAAAAGTCACTTTACTCGGTGAAGCCTTTCAATGTGACCCGTCGGCGAGTCCTTTCAAGCCAACACGTCGGGATTCTCAACTAAATGCCGAACCCCTCCGCCCCTTTACTAATCACTCGCCGATACTAATAAGCGTTGGTATTGTGCAGCTGTTTGTTAAGGATCTCGAAACGGCACTTTGCTGCAATCATTGCGCATTTCACATTGGGATCCTCGGTTGACGTATGTTGTGGCAACGAGCAAGCAAACCTGTGTGTTGTTTTACAGCTACACGGATTGCCGGCCTCCTCGCACACTATATCGTCCAGTTCACGGACATCACTGTGAAACTTTCTCAAGAACTCTGCCTTCTCCAACCCGCGCGTGTAAATCACGGCAAAGGGTTTGCATAGAGTGCGAAGTACATTAGCTCTGTAGGGATAATCACCCTCCTCCCAAGAAATCTTATGGTAGTTATCTTCAAGCCAGCGAGCTGTTGTACGATTTTTGGCGCTCAACCGTTCTCTAGGAAAAGGTGGTTTAAATATAATTTGACATTGAAAAGAGTTTCCCACGATCGCGAGCTCTTTAAGAATAAAGGGTCTTTTATTGCCTTGAAATGCGTGAAATTCAACTACTGCCACATCCATGGGGCCAACGTTTGTACAAGGCCACTTCAAGAGCTAATTTATGAGCTGTGGAACAGAGGAGTCCCTGACTATCTGCTTTTGCAAATACGTCCTCCTCTACCAACCCTGATGCTAGTGCGTGAATAGTAAACCGTACAGACTCTTCGATAATAAAATTGTCTCTGAGAGCAATGTACATCAGAGGAAGGCTGTTTGTAAACTGAGTCCATTCGGCCTCGTTAAGCGTTAAAGTATGCTCCCCGTCAAAGAGAAACACGTGCATACGACCGAAAACATTTGTGACCTTGATATCCTCCTCCGTGTCCGATTTAATATAAAATTTGGTTTTATTCTCCAGAGCCAGGGTTATGGAATTGAAATGAGGAGTGATTTGATTGAACACATCGTGTGACCAATAAACGCATCCCTTTTTACCCTTAAAGAGAACCCCGAGAGAGTCACCCCGATTCTTAACAAACCCTACAATTACGCATTTTGAAAGATCACTATCCAAAAAGTAGACAGATCTAAGAAAAACCCCGGTTAACGCATTGATACGCTCTTTACGTTTTGGAATCCGCGTGGGTTCCACGTCCATAGTCTGCGACTCCATCTCAACGTCTGACGTAAATTCTCAAATTTTACTTTTAGACAGGAGCATTTCGACCAATCAGAGACGCGCTTATTTCGACCAATGAGATTTTTTAGCAGGTGGTTCTTCCCCCTCCACCTCCTCCTCCTCCCATTCGCATGTGTAAGGACTTATCAAAAATGAGACTTGAATTTTGTCACAGTCCCTCACATCCCAAGCGACGCCATGGGATGTTAAATTAGTACAGTCGAGGGTTTTAATTGTTTTCAATTTTCCGTCCTTCGACAAGAAAGCGTATACTCCGGCTTCGATACCCTCTCTATACCCATTCAGCTTCACATCATCCTCTCTGCAAAATCTAACCATAATTCTGTCAAACCCCGTCACATCATAAAACTCGCTATTAGATGTGAAATTAGTACAGTCGAGGTATTTACATGTTTTCTTTTCTCCGTCCTTCCACAAGGAAGTGTACACTCCGGCTTTGATACCCTCTCTATACCTATTTAGAGCCTGTTTAATAGGATTATCCTCCTCATCATCCGTGTCGTATTCCTCGGGCTCATCGACTACCTCAAAACAAACCTCAATCCTGTTAAAGTCCTTAACATCGTAAAAGTCGGCATAGGATGTAAAATTAGTACAGTCGAGGTATCCCAATAATTCCCTCTCTTCTTCTTCCTTATAACTGTAAATGTATAGCGCCATCGTTGCGAGAGTGTTCAACACTGGGTAGGTAATGTACGTCGGCGTAGGAGTCGTTCAATTTATACAATTACCCCACCCTAACAATTACCCCCACCCTAACAATTACCCCCACCCTAACAATACAGCCCCTGTGTTGCGGTATCACGGAAGGGTTCAAGTAGAACCTGTAATCTCGAAAGAAACGGATCGTTCATTTCAGCTAACTGATCCAAAATCGTAATCGATCCCCTAATGTATGAATCCATATAGTGACACTGACAAGTGTCAGGACCTGACGTAGCGTCGGGTCGTGCCCACGCGCATTCCTTGAAATGGCCGTATCTATAAGAGTCACTGGGCACTCTAACTGTAGGTCTAAAGCGAGCAAAGAGTCTTCGCATGCCCTCGACCTTGTAGAGTAGTTCGTTCTTTAATGTTAGGTATCGAGTCGCCTCGACCGAGTCAGGCTCGTTTAGAAAATTGTTTAGCTTCTCCATGACACAGAATGAGACACACGTACAAAATTTAGCTACTTATAAGTGTTTACCCCACCACCGCTCCTACACCATCCGCTTAACGTTACCCGTGAGCAGAGTGTATGCCAGGTGTGAGTCATATAGTACTAAGCAGTAAGCCGCAGTGTTTGCAGCAATAGCGTTTTTAGTCTCAAACTCCAGACGCACGTCTACGGGGCCAGTTTTTATTGAATCATTCTGCTTGGAGCAGTCAATAACATAGAGAGGTACGTTACTTTTAAACGTGTTGAAATCAACTGTAGGGGCACCTTGTATCTGGTAGTATGAGCTCTGGAATCTGGTAAACATGTCGTAGAAAATGCGTAGATCACCATGGATGTTATCGTACGGGAAGTACTGTGAATTCAGAAACAGTTTGATATTGAGTAGATCGCAGTGATCAAAGCTGGAAGCGTCTTTTTTCAAATTGTTCTTCCTTCCAGTCTGGAAACCTAAAATCACGTAACGAGGTTTTTCAATTTGGGTACTCGTTTTTATTGTCCAACTATGACGTGTTGTCAACGGCAAACTGGGGTACTCGTGAATTTCCCATGATCGAAACGGAAGGTGAATCAGTGTATCTTTCTCGACCATACGCAACAGCTTTAACCTGTGGCTGTCTGATATTGTAATGTAAGGAACCCTCCAGTACAAGTCAGTTATATCAAGATCAACAGTAGCAGCGTCAGCTGAAATTACAGCATTGTTATCAGAGGCGGCTCTCAGAAGAACCAACTCTTGTTTACTGTTAACCACTACCTTTTTGTAATCTTCGAAAAATCCCATCAATGTCCTAACGGGAACGGCGTAATTGAACTCTTTAACAGCGTCTGCGGAATTATTCGCCCCGAGCCACCCTCCGTTAGCCAGACTCATTTTTTCATTTTCCTTAAAAGATACCAGTCCTTTGATCGTCGTAGTTATGCCGACACTGCGTGTTTTATCGATTACTTGACCGTTCAACTCGTAACGAATCTCATCAAATAAATGTGCCATCGAGTTGTTCACTAGATTTACATTGCAAGCACTGCCGTCAGCTTTTTTAGCCTGCAGCGTCCCTTTAACATGTATGAAGCTTTCGAACGGTGCTGTGATTATGTCTTGCTGACTAATCGGTATTCTGATTTCATCGTTATTCTTAAACGTAGACGAGGCGTACGGTTTATGGGTATGAAATTCCCACCCCGTTACGACTTCATCGTACATTGCTCCGGACTCTATCGATAGAAGCGCCATACTTAAAGCCTAGAGACTTTAGAAACTTTATGTTCTTTGATGTTAACGCTGCCACCTTTCGGTGATTACTGACCAGTGTGTGGCTCGGCAACTCTCTAAATACTAGACCCATTATTGTTTTCTTATATGCAAGCGTAGTGAGACTATCTCGTTACGGAAATTAATCAATCTGCCGTCCTGGTCCTTGAGTGTTACGGAAATGTTGTTCACTCTACGAACGTTCACCGGTAAATAGATTACATTGGCGGGTTTCTCAACTATTTTATAGCCTGGGGCCACTTCAGGATAGAACTCATGCAGCACGTGTCCCTCTACACCGTTTTGAAAGGATCCTCGTGCGATATTGCATTCAACGCGTATAGTATTTACATTCATTATGTTTATGGGGACATCGGATGTGTGTACCCTGCCTGGCTCAAGTGGTTTTTTACTGAACCCTAGTAGGGGAGCGATTGTCTGTTCTCTGTCAAAGTGTATGATTTTATTACAAGTGATTTCGGATTTTAGCGTATTATTGTTTCCTTTCAGACTAAATGTCACATCCGCGCCTAAATGGGATTTGATGTATTCTTCGATATTTTCAATTTCGTACGACCCCTCTGCTATCTTGATTTGTTTATTGTCACCGTAATAAAACATATCGTTTATTCCCGTTTCAATATTTGGAATCGTATAGTATGTGGAGAGGTCAACTAGACCAATTTCGTAATCACCATCGCTCACGTCCATTGGAGGAAATACCTCGCATGATACCTGTGGAGCAGGACCGCTAAGTGAAAACATTACTGCTGAGAAACTTTAAACACAAGTGTCCGCAGACTACTGAGCCCTCACTCTGTCTTCTCTCGTAATTATACCGTACGTTAACGTCTGGTCCTAGGTATGATATAAGCTCTATTGGTGGTCTTAGGTTACCAAAACTGTCAAAGTAGTATACCCTGTTACCTATCTTCCTGTAACACACCCAATGTGTACCTTCACCGGTCGAGTTATCCAGATTAATTATGGCCGATTCATACGATCGCGGGCGTTTGGGTAGAGCGTCTCTCATATAAACTCCACGGAAATTCGGAATATTAAGTAGTTTCGCGTAGTGTACTAGCTCGTAATTTGATAACGGTTTTACTGGTATCGACGTTTTTTTTTATTGCAACACCTCCTCTTCTTTCTTACCCCACCGCCTCTCTTTGGATACGGCTTGAGGTACATACCCTGACCTTTACGTTTGGGCTTCCCTCGCTTGCTCTTCCGCCTCTTCCCTCCACCGAGGGCTGTTTTGGTCTTCATGGCTCCTGTTACAGCTAAGGCTGCGGCTCTTTCCCCAATACTTGCGTCTGCCGATTTGACTCTTTCCCAGGCTCTTTTGGCTAATTCTTTGTCGGCTTCTCTTCGGTGTTCGGAATCCCTGTATTTTGAGTACGCTATATCGTGATTTTTACAATATTCGTCCAAGGGATTTATACCCTTATCACCCCTTGCCAATCTCACCCCTAATTTCGTACCTGGACCACAGTATCGGTACCCACCAGGTAAATGGAGTTCGACAGGTAGAGCGTCAATTGCACGGTTCAAAAGATTTCCAGCGACCGATCCGGCGTTTTGCAAAGCGCTCGAAACCAGACCTCTTCCTCGCTTGACGGTTCGTTTCAATCTGTTTGGCTTTACTTTGTGCTTTCCCATTTTATTCCCTTATATACCGTAATACGTTATAGAGTTGCCTGAGCAGGGTCTCCCTAACACATGTGATCTGCAGTACGTCAAAGATATCCGCCTCGGATCTTGTAACCACTCCTGTAAACTCGTCGTACTCCAGAACGTGACTGTCTGTTATAAAGTACAGACGGCCATTTATATATCTGAAACCTCCTCTAATTCCATCAGGGACTCCTGGCAACACGCTACTGGTCATACCCAACATAGTGCCTCTGAGAGTGCATTCGTTAAGTTCTACAACAAATTTGTCATCGGTAAAAATAAAGGTCCTACCTGTATTACTGTTCAACGCTGCGTTCACTTTATTTATTCTGGAGTGTAAGATTGTATCAATTCTTTTCTGTCTTAAAAGTACGAGTGACGGATACTCAATAATGTACAATGTCTTGTCCACAATCAAAGCCACCTCTCCGTTCGGTCTTTGGTACACAGCCGAAATGTTTGTAAAGTCTGACGGTAAAAACGGCAACCAATCGGTGATTATTAGAGGATTGGTAAACTCCTCACGTGTTCTAAGCGCGTGATTCAGACTCAGAGCCCATACATACTTGCCGTAAAATGCGTACAATCTATTTTTTACAATCAAAAATGCATTGATTCTATGTCTCAATGTACAAATGTCCAACTCTGTAGGTATTGTAGGGGACGTAGAGGTTGACGTGGGTGTGGTGGTACTGGTAGTAGTGGTAGTCGTGCTCGAGGTTGTTGTAGATGTTGTAGTAGTAGTGGTGGACGTGTATGGAGGAACAGGTGGTCCGTAAATATACTGTATTGCCATTTGATCATCTCTGTCTAAATCAAATTGGTAAAGATTTGAAATACCATGTGGTACAAAATAAAAAGGATACATTATAGACGACGAAAGTGATGAATGTTGCAAACCTAGAGCGTGTCCAATTTCGTGTACTAGAACCAAAAAGAATGAAACTTTTTCCAGGTGCAGGTAGATTCATTGTATAATCCCAATCTTCTTCACCGTCCATATGAACATCTGTCTGGTTCATCCCCAATATAGGGAGAAAGGCGTGACCCATTAAGCCACCCCTACCATCAAACTCTCTACTGCAATTTTTCCGTAGATAATACGAAAGATGTTTCCTGGGAGCGATACTTAAAATGATTGTGGGGTTTATAGGGTTCCGCCGGAAGGTCAGGTTGGAATGTCTTGAGAATAGGGCGAACGCAGTCCGACATAGTTGGTCATACTGATAATTACTACCGTACATAAACCAGGTAATATCGTTTTTTCCGCCATCCGTAGTTTGGGTTTGCAGTGAAAGACGCTATTAATTCGTCCGAATTGCCGCATCTGGGCTGGTTCATTAAGTTAGTCGTCTCCTCATTTACATATCCGGTCACATTCAAGCCGAACGTCTCTTGAAACCTAATGATCGCCTGTGTAATGTCTGTGGATAGCTCTGAGGTATTAGTATCGAGATAGCCGTATCTCTCCAAGTACAACAAAGTTTTATTAGCAGCTATCAGAGGAGCTACACATAGAATAAATACCAAGAACCTCATCCTGCCAGGTTCTAAAGTAAACTGACAGTAAAAATGTCAGCAACTCACATATAAATAAAACCATCACGGTTTCGATCTCACCCTGCTCACTGGGTCTTTAAAGTATGGGTTGACAATATTGAACCTGATCCAATCGCTTTTATCGATCACGTTTATAGCGTCTAGTGGTGGAGCCAGTAGTTTGTACATACCGTAAAAGACTTCGCTCACCACTCTCACCAGATAATTAACAGACACAGCGTCACTCATGTCGACAGGGTCGTCCACAAGTTTCAATCTTTTATTCCTACAATTCCACGTGTCACCGTCAAGTATCGGAGTGTTCACTTTAAGGTATCCTCTATTAACAGCATCTCCGTCATACAGCGGAGAAGAAGCTACTTGACTTAATCGTTTATGTCCAAATAACCATTTATCCTTATCCGAATCCGGTGTTCTTTTCTTCACATAATTTACAGTGCACGCGTCGGTACCTTCTTTAGGTTCGGCAACATTAGAAACTCTGTAATTATTAAAGATAACTGTTCCGTCCGCAATACTTTTAGTAGCAGGCAATAGATTTTGAAACTGAGAGAGTGTAACGGCATCGTTTGGTCCTTGACCATCGGCTACATTCACTAGTCTCCTCTTTTTAGCGTCGATCGTGTCCTTGTCTATCGCCAGCGTTTTTTCATTCAGTTTCCTGTTCAAAGTCTGTAGGTTTACACCGTCGCCAGCGAGAAGAGGATCAGCCATCTGTCCGAGTCTTTTGTTATCACATTCCCAGACTTTACCATCACTACTTCTTTTTAGAGTGTTCGTTTTAAGATATTTTAGCGTCACTGCATCTGTATCCCCCGCGGGATCACCTATCATGCGCAACCTGTAGTTGTCAAACCTGTAATATTTGCTGTTCGTGTCCTTATAGGGTACCTCCCTAGCAAGACGGCGAAGAGTCAGAGCATCGGTCCAGAGTAGAGCATCACCTATGTTGCTAATTCTGTTACCTTTAGCGTCCATCACATTTTTCTTGGATACAAGCGAAACGTCAGACACAGTCTTGAGGACTGCGCTATCCACATTATTTTTCAAGGTCTGCAAGTTTATAGCGTCTAGACTCTGCTGGGCGTCGGCCACGTTACATAACCGCTTGCCCTTGATATCGTAGTTGCCATCGACTGTGAGACTGAATCCTTGTCCAGGCGGACCTCTCTTACTTCCTTCACGGACCGTATGACCAAACTTGTCAACACTCATTGTGCAAGTGATGAAGACTCCTCCTGTACATTGCTCTTTATAAATATCTTATCCCAGTCAATATATGTGTTTTCATCAACATCTAAGACGCCGTGGAAGCGAGCTGGAGGTACGGTAGTGTGTATCTTATTGATCCAGTGAAATAGTTGAACTGCTAGACGCCTTATAACTTCTTCATTTGTATTTTGTAAGCTGTTTATTTGATTCTGCTGAATAAGCGCTTGATTCTGAAGGATTGCAATTTGAGAGTACAGTCTTCTTACATCTTTCTTTAGCTTTTTGTTTACAGTATTCGTAACTCTCTGAATGTCTTGCTTCTTCAGAGATTGTGGCCTCTGACCAAACTTATTGACGGTCATCTCATCAATGATCTGAATCTCGCGTTACCATCACCTGATATAGTCTTTGATTCTTTGAGTTCTTCGATAATGTTTATTATTTCGTTCCTATGTCCCGTGTTACCGGTCTCTGCTGAGGACACGAGGAGTCTGAGTCTGTCACACAGTTCGTTTGGGTCATCATAGTAGATAGGGTCTGGTGCTCCTACATCCTTATACCCGCTACCGGTCTTTGGGAAGAGTTGAGAAATAATGACTTTGTATTTCGTTGAAGCGTTACGGTTCACGTGATTTTTATAATTGTAACTTCTCTTGTGAGCAGACGACAGTGTCAATATATCCTTGTAAGCTCTCATATCGTTTACGTTGTAACGTTTGTCATCAGGCAGACGATTAAAAAGCAATTCATAAAGTCCCTGTGTAGGTCTGTAGGACCGTTCACCTACGAGTATGCTACCGTCATCTCCAAATGATAACTTCTTATCTCCTACCATTAGCGTATTGTTGTCGTAGCGTGGTCCGTACGTATGGTCGATCTTACTATGTTTACCTGACATATCCTTCATCATACTTGTCATGTACCTTATGGTTAGTGGATGGGAGAACGTGTTCTGTATCCATGCAGATGCTGAGAGTTGTCCTTCTTTCGTGCTGAGTATATCACTGACGTCTGGTGACGACGGTCCTGCTTCAAGCACATCATCGTCCTGCAGGAACGCAGGTGTTTTGGGGGTTGACATAACGTCCGGAGTGAACTGTACGGCTGCCTCATCTTCATTTTCCTCTTCTTCTTCTTGCTTTGGTTCGGTTTTCGGTTCAGTTTTTACAGATCCTGTTGTTTTTCGTAACTCTGACAGGATAGGTTTGTACTGTTTTTCTAGAAATACGTCTGTGGCCAGAGTTCCTTCTCTGAACTGTTTATACTTTTGCTTTATAGCTTTCCTCAAACGAGTTATACTGAGAGTAAGGTCCTTCTCCTTTGAAGCCATTGTTTAAACTGACAATGTGACTCGGTTTTAGTACTTTAATACTAACTACTTTATGGCAGTTCAACCTGTCTAAAGAAGAGGGCTCGTTTTTTATGCTTTCTTAGAAATCGTACGACCTGCTTTAGTGACACCACGGTACCTAGCCCTCTTAGGTAAACTGTTCTCGGTATCTGTACAGGTCTATCAGGGTCCCTGAACACAAAGGTCCTTTTCCATCCGTCTCTCCACTGGGGTATCTCAGCTACAGTATACTTGTCACTCTCCACGTGCTTTTCCATATATTGTTTCAGATGCTCTATAGGTCTGTTCACCCTACTGTGTATGTGAATCATGTAAGAGTTGAGTAACCAGAATTCACTTGGATTAGCTCCTGTAAAACTCCTCCAAGCCTCAAACTGTTTGGTATTTGTAATTGAGTAAGTCCCGTCACGCAGTGTTATTCCGAACTTATCGCAGTACATTGGTACGGTCGGTAAAGCCAATTTGAGAAATTCTGTCGTAAACAGACTTTGACAAAGATTGTTTACACCAGCAAAATCTTTCTTCCTTTGACCTCGCGGTAAACCGTCTGGGACGGGGCCGTAACCTACGTTGTAGCTAATGTCAATGTAGCACTTTGAAGCTAGAGCACGATTGTAGATCTTGACAGGGTTCCTAATTGGTATTGTTCTCTCTGTAATAAGAATACAGCGAGCTGCATGCGGTATGTTACACCCGTACTGGAGCATCCTTATACAGGTCTGCGCAAAGTTTACACTACCATGAGCGTTTCTCAACGGTACGATTTGACCGAATTGATCGGGAAACGGTCTGAATCTGGATAACATGTTCTGTGGATTTCTTACCGTACTATTTAGCATGTCCTCGTGGTACACCACGAGTTCGAGCGGTACCCCTTTGTTTTGACTTCTTTTCACAAACTCTATCCATATATCGCGATTGTAGAACCGTTCGCTTGCTGAAATCATTAACAAGATTACGGGTGGTAGACTAGCACTGTACATCCCTACACGCTTATGTCTCCAGCACCTCCTATTGAAGAGAAAACCGTGTGGTCCGCGTCTGCTACAGTAATTACCGCAAAACTTTTTCTTATCGGCATAGTACCAGGTGCACAGGTTTGAATGGACTTTGTTGGATCTCTGGATTGAGAAACCTCTGAGGTCATTGTATTGGTATATCCTTACCATCATAGATCTTGAATGAAACTATCGATTCCGATACGATACCTGCCTTTATCAATGTCACAGTCCTTGCATATGACCAGGAAGCCGTGTCTGTCTTTCCACGCCAGAGCACACATTTGTTTAAACTTTTCAAAGTCTATATCGGTATTGACGTGGTCACTGTATGCATGGTGAAGGTTTGTTTCGTCTTGTTTGAATAGTACGATAAAGTTGGCATTGTCTCTAACGAGCTGTTTGGGTATATGGCTGTAGGTCTGACCTAGGTAGAATGTGTCAATATTCTTGTGTCTACCCATGGTGAAGTAGTTTCGTATATTGTTATGTTTTTCACAGGCTATGTCGTCGAATATCATTACTGAATTCTGTTTAGCCTCACTCGGATGTATGACAGATGCATTGTCATCATACGCGTGGTATCCGATCTCTTTCGGCATAATCTTGGATAGTAGCTGGTACTTTGGTTGGTAGAGTGATTTTGAAAACACGTAAACATTTTCAAATCTCAAACCGTTAGGATCTACCAATAGGTTAAACAGTACGTTCGTTTTACCGCAATTGGACGGTCCAACAATTAATCCGCGAATCGTGTCAGGTAGCAGAGGACCGTTTTTATTTGTACGATTCATACCACCACCTACAAACTCGTCAAAGTTTCTCACTGGTAATTTCACAGATTGACTAATCAGTCTCATTGTCGAAGATAAACTAAGTTGCACATTATTATGACAAAGTATATAAAGTAACAGAGCTGAACTGGTAGCCCTCCTGGACGTTGGAGCGCACAGCTGCATCCGCTCCCACGCAGCGGCTGGTGCAGCTGCATCCGGTCCCACGACTGCAGTTGCAGTCACACACTCAGTGTGTGGTGATGTCATGCTTGCTCACCCATGTGTCACTGTTTTTATCGAACCCTTGCCATCTTACAAGTACTTTGTCTCCTTTCCGCCTCAACACTTTCTCAACTAGATATACATTACCAGTTTTGGACCTGAGCATTTCTTGTTCATAAAACCCACCTTTCAATACTTCACCTTTGGAGTCTTGTAAAATGTACGTTACGGGTTTTGTAGGTTTTATTGCATATACTGTAAATACTTCATTTGTCCAGTTGGGCAGATAACCTTTTTTAAAAACTCCTTTGTATTTGCTAATCCTTACCTTATCGTTTAACTTGAATTTAGTATTTTTAATTTTTTTATTTCTTTTTGTGGTTTTGTTTAAACGGACAAGGATTTGTTTTACGTGTTTCTGTTTAACGTCTTTTGGTTTCATACCGATTGTTCTGTGGACATTATTATTGTACTCCTTGACTATATCAGATAGAATACTGAACCATTCGTAACTTCCACGTGTCGTGAATTTTCTATACATTTTCTCTTTTAATGTTCTGTTTAGACGCTCTACAATAGAGCTTTTCAGATGTGAGTAGGTCGAGTAAAGGTTTATTTTATATTTGTCCATTAGCTTTTTGACGTGAGTGTTGTACCACTCCTTACCCTGATCAGTCTGAAGGTTTTTCATTTTGTGTTTTGCTAAAATGGAGTCTAGAGCATGAGCGACTTCTGCACCTGTCTTGTTCTTTAAAGGAATGGCAAACGCAAGTTTACTAAAGCAGTTTATCATTGTCAATATATACTTGTAACCTTTGTTCACCCTTGAATACGGGATCATCTCTACTAGATCAGCCTGGTATAGATCATTGAGTCCCTTCAGAGTAACCCTGCGTCTGGGATAGTTTTTCCTAGCCGGTTTGTGCAGTTCTTTCGCTATCGCGTCCATCTTTCAAAATGAAGAAAAAAATCTGTATACCGGTATTTATATTAGTCTAAGTGGTGTGGTTTGGAACACCCACATCGAACACTCGCATGCTCGATGCCCAGGTTAAACAGTATTTGATTTTGAGGGCCAGTCCAGAAGTAACTGGTTGTCGCCCGGTGACCAAATACTGTCCCATCCCTTGTTGCTTAGACAATGGAAAGGTCGCACATGCAACGCCCGGTCCTATAGTAAAAGAGCCGATTGTTACACGATGTGCACTCCCATAAACTACGCATTGTGTAAAATGTATCTTCCGTGAAGTAATACGCGGTCGACGATTCTTTTTGCCAAACAGCTGAACGGTCTCGAGCACACATATGACAAAGTCTGCGTAGTCCGCGTCCGTCGTAAACTTCTTTGTATCTGACTACCAATTCAAAGCAGTATTCGCGATGTTTAGATTTAATTTCCCGACGGATGGATTCGGGGATCTGGATATATCGTAAGAAGCGAATAGGATGTTGGGCAATTTGCCGCAGACAAAGATCATAGAGGCTCTTTGGGTTCCACGCCATGATTGAGAATGAAGTGCTCTCCCACCACCACCACTGCCTCCACGGTTACTCTCCCACCACCGACTCCCCCACTGAGACCTCACACTTTGCACAAAGATAAGTGTTTACAACAGTATTTACAATTTTACAGTAATATCAACACTATATAAGTTTATACATTTGTAATCTGCCATGGCTGATCCGGTCCATCACTATCTCCCACACATTCACACTCGATCCCAAGGAATTATGGGGTTTAGTCCACCTGAAGGATCACATTCACACCCCCAAGGCCACGAACCTCTCGGCACATTCACGGCAAGAGTACATCTATGGGTTTTAGCCCGCCTCGTTGCCACACACATTCACACATGATCCCAAGGAATTATGGAGTTTAGGCCACCTGAAGGATCGCAACCACTCTGTCCGGGACCTCAGAGCCCATACACACACACACTCAGGCTTTTGGGTCTGCGAGGGCCGGTAGCAAGCACAGTGACAGGAAAGTGATTTTGGTCTTGGACGCTGTGTGGTAGTGGGGGTACACGGTTGCGAGGAGAGCGTTCAGTCTCGGTCAGTGATGGAGGAGAAGCAGCATCTACTCGAGCAATCGCGGGAGAAGTTAAAGAGGATGAGGGGGAAAAGCATTGACCTACGAAGGTTATTGTTTGTGGTGTCTGTGTTTAGAAGAGTGAAGGAGGCTATATTTACACCCACTGTGAGTATACTATAATATACTAATATTTAGAAACTTTACTATAGCCATACGGTAGTGTCTCATACTCTCCTTCCCGCTTACGCTTAGGACCGGTAATTTTAAATAGTTTAGTCTCTTCTACGGTAACTATGTTTTTGTCTTTTGTCCGTCTAATACGGTTTTCTGTTATTTCTAGAGTTGGATCCGTTTCACTAAGCACCATTTCTTTTAATTTTTCAAAATTTAGACGTTTACTAGTTTTTAAATTTAGAGTGAGACCTTTAATTTTACAGACTTCAACTAACGAATTTTTATTTGTGGACCACACTAAGTAGGCATAGGTTTTAGGACCACCAGAAACGAATTCTACAATGTATGACCCGGGACCGTAGTCGACCAACTCATCGGTCATCTCCCCGAGGTAGTCACCGGTAGGAACTTTATACATGCCGTTTTTATGTATGTACAGTACACTGTCTGTGTCATAGTAAAGGACTTGAGATTGTAGCTGTTCTAAGTGTTCATACAGTTTTAACCTCGCGTGAGATGTGGTAAAAGAGGCCAAGACGACGTTGACGGTTCTGAGGGACTCGCTAACCTCTTCTATGTTTTGCCAATTTACGAGGAGAACCTCTTCGTTAATTTCTTGAACCGTATTTACTTGTGTCCCGGGACTGGTTAGTAGTTTGAAAAATGTGTCGGGTGATCGTATTATCGATGTCTTTGTCTGGTTCTCTCTCTGTCCGAATTTTCCCCAAAACGAATTTAGCATTAATTTCGCGAGGGAGCGAAGACCCGCGTTCTTTTCAATTTTTGTTTGGTCAAGTCTGATACCTTCATGTTCAAAATATTTTTTAATGTACGTTTCTTTGTCCTGATCAGTGAGACACCAGGAAGGGTAGCCCGATGCCTCCTGCTTGATTTTTAAAAATTTGTTTACAAAGTCTGTGAAGAGTCCGCCATCCTCATAGGTCACTACCTCGTATTCCCATAATTCGTACATTTCTAAAATGGTATAGCCTTTTTCTACAGCTTTTCTAATTTCCTGCATCGTCCATGTCCCCGTCAATGCTCTCTCTTCCGTGGTGTGGGCACAGTCACCCGAGTACATGTCCTCCCCACACGTCCTACATAAAACAAACATTAATTTATCGTTCATGCGTGTAGGGAGAACCGGGTGATACAACTTTAGCGGGGGCAGGACTTTACATTTAAGAAGACCTTCAGCCTGCATGCCTCGCCCCCTACATTCTCTGTCACCCACATAGATTTTAGGATGAGATTTTACGTACATTTTAAATTTATTAACAAAAGGATAGAGAGAGCATACGTCCACATACTGTATAGACTCCCCCTCTGCACACTTGTGGTATGTTCTTGCGTTGCCTGTTCTACCACCAAAGAAGGCGTCTCTTGGATTAAGTGGGAGCGTGTTTAGAATTGGTAATGAATTTAGGTATGCCAATCTAGGATCTTTTTTCATTTTCTTAAATTCACACTCCCACATCTCGATAACTTCGTATCCGGAATTTTGGAGTTTAGCTATTTTGGATTTGGTCCTTTCATACCTCAGATGCAAAGAGTCTGAGGGATCGTCTGTTAAGGGCACTTCCCTCTCATACTTGTAACATTTAGGGCACCCGTGGAAATAACAACCCTGAAATTCATAGACACGTTCACCGTCGAAACCGTCTACTTTCATACCGGCAATTTTGACTTCTCTTTCCCGCCCTGCATGCTGGATTCGGACGCCGCGCTGATCCTCCTCCCAAGTCAGCCACTGCAAAGCGATGGGGGATTGCATGTCAACAAGGCGGTATCCATTGTTAGGGACCAGGCCAATAGTATTGGGTTTTAAGAACTTCCGTCTAAACACCAAGTTACATGCGCTGGCTATGGTGACGGCTTCCATGAACGGGTCTACGTTACATTCTTCGAGAAACATTGCTCTGAATTTTATACACGCCTGCGCCAATATGTCTACATCTGAAATACAATACTCAATCAGTTCTTTTTGGAAATCAAACACTACGTTTTTGTTGACCTGGTCATTATGCCAATTTTCAAAATCTTTATAACTTTTTTCGAACATCGATTCAGGGCAGTAGTATTCCTTGGGCGGGATGGGGCCTACATAGTTTTGGTTTGCCAGAGTGTTAAACAAGTGAGGGAAGTAACCCTTCTTCTTCTCTGGGGGTAGATCAAAGGCTTTGTTGAGTGCTGAGAGGGCCATGGGGAAATAGTTCAGTGAGTCTATGAATCTCACGTTGTCCAATTCCATCAAGATTACTTTGGTTCCACGCATGATCAGATCAGGGGTGAGCTTTGTGTGTTCCAATACGTATTTTAAGATAAATTGGAAATCGAAACCCTGTCCGTTGTGAGCCATTACACAAACGTTTTTGAAACTTTTCCTAACATCCATTACATAATCCATGAATCTTACTACAGGGTCTTGTCTAAATACTCTAGTGCGGGTGCTACAATTTTCACAATTTTCCCCACCGATGCATTTCCAACAGAATTGTTGTGCGACACAGAGGTTCACCTTGTGAACCCTTTTATCGTCAATGTACTCGTCCTGTCTTGTTTCCAGATCGAAAAAGATGAATAGATAATCTTCTGTTTTGGGCTTGCCTGTGTCGACTCGCATGTAGCACTGGTGGTTTGGGGCCATAAACTCGCGACAGATTTTACAAAACACTTCGCCGCACACATGTTTTGACTTACGCTGTTTCAGAAATACGAGTCTTTGACATTGTTTGCATTTTTTCACGGATTTACACCGTTCACCCTGGTGAGCCGCGAAACATATTTGATTTTTTAGAGTGATGTTACAATTTGGGCAAACTATTCCTCCATGCTCCTCTTTACAGGGCGGAGAGACTGTCTGGCACGCAGGGCAGACATTTGAACATCTGTGTTCAGCTTTGTGGTCATAAGGGACATGGCACGCTTCACAATAGAAATGGCAAGAAAAGGCGGCAGTCAGACTAGTGATTACATTGTAGTGACCCCTATGGTACAACAGATTAATTTTGTACAAAGCACTTTCGTTGTTGCCGCTAAAATATACGTCCCTACCCTTACTGTTATAATTGAAAACTGTAATATTATATTTTTTGAGGTGATCTTGAAATTTTGAAAGTTCGGGGACCCCCGCTCCCTGTTCAGAAATTTGGACCCCGGCTTTAGTCATCAGTTTTTGGGCTCTGTAAAATTGCCTCTTACCCTTGTCCTGCCTTATTGCTTTGAACTGAGAATCTTTTTTGGCATAGGATTTGGCTACTACTAGAGCACGCGCTAGACACAGATTATCGCTATTCTTAATAACTACGATACCTCTACGGGTCTTGCATTCTTCTTGGAAATTGTTATATAAAAACCAGGTCTTACCCTACCACTACCAACAGGGAGATTGACACGCGTACATTCGACTTTGAACGTATCGGTAGACTTTACAGAGTCCGCGTTACTTTGAATTATCCCCCCGAAAATTTCGAAAAGGACATCGTCTTTGACCTGATCAGCTGGTCGAAATGCCACGTAGCCCGGATCTTTACTTTTTAAATTTAGACTATGAAGTGTAAATCCGAGGTAGTCCGAATCAGTGAAATTTGCTTTCATTTCATTTACAATTTTAGAAAACCCCGTCCTTAGCCAATCGATCTCATCAATGTTTTCAGGGACGGGATTGAATTTAAAGGTGGTCTTAGTACCATATACCCTGAATTTTCTCACATAGGTCTCGTTTCTTCCTAGAATTTTTACAGGATCCAACTCCATATCCATATATACAGGTTCAGAATCTACTTCAATATTTTCGTAAGACATGTTTAAAACTAAGGATATATTATTTACAATAAGGTATTATAGAAACGATATTACGTTAGAAAAGCAACTAAAATGACTAAAAAGCTTAACTGCTACTAGTAACGATAATTATTATTTAGATTAAGAAAAATAATTACAAGAATAGTATTAACGGTAATTAAAATAAATATAAGTAAAAATATTTTAACGTTTCATATTAGATTGAATTATTTTACTCAAGTAATATCAAAAGATCGTATTAAGAAACAATATTTATTTATTTGAAGAAATAATGTTAATGTATTTGTGTAACGATAGTAAAACTGAGAGCGACACACGTCCTATCTCCCTGACCTCCCGCACGGATCTGACGGGAGAGAGAGGAAGGAGTGCTGGCCTCTCAGGTTCCACCAATCAGAGCGCTTAGATACTATTTACATCCAATCAAGGACGCGCTTATTCCATCCAGTGGGGAAGCGCGAAATTTTCTTGTTCAGAACTGGCTAACTCAGGTCTATTTATGTTACAGACTTCCTCTGATGACGTCACCACCACTACATATTGCTACGTGTGTGGCGGGGGTGAAGAGTGCCGATGTGAATAGTAGTATAATAAATTAGTTTTTTACCCAAAAACTGTTTTATTTTAAACTCCTGGAACCCCTATGCTCAGCTCTATATCATCACACAATAAGGTACGATTCGTCTTTATTTCTCTTGTTTAGTTAACTTCCCGCCAATTTCACAATTGAGGTTATGTTCCCCTGTTCCCGCCAATTCATCATGGGCGCAGCCATCTTGAATACGCGGGAAACCAAGAAAGTGAGGTTAGGTTACCCTGTTCCCGCCAATTTTTCCCGCCGCCACCGCCGCCATATTTGAATTCCCTCCGTCCCTCGTTTCTCCCTCACCGGACCCAACAAATCACCGATTTTACCGAAAAAACACCGATTTTGACACCCCAAATCACCCCACAACACTAGGATAAGAGTGTGAGCAGGGAATTTCTCCCGCACATGAGGGGATTTCTCCAGCAAATGAGGGAATTTCTCCCTCCCATAAGAGCCCATGTTGGGGCCTAAGGGGCGGGAGGTCTACTAACGGCTATATGACATTGAGTAATTAGGCAAGGATGACAACACCTTATTAATTTCTAAATATATATGTATTTTGTTGACAGTAAAACTACTTTGTGGTTTGGTATTTATTCTGTTCGTAATGTAATGTTATTATTAGTATAATTTACTTAAAATACGAATGACCTTTTAAGTAATTTATACTAATAAATACCCATTTAATATATTACGAACTACTTAAGTATGGGTTTTGTAGCAATTTTAATTTGTTATCATTTTTTCACTTTAGCAGGCATAATATTTGTTTACCTTTATATTGATACAAACGCCATCATGTCAATTTTAGAATAGCTTATATTTTCATATGCTAAAAGTGAAGGCATTCGATGTTGGAGAAAGACAAAAACTTGCAGAAATACATACAAAAGCCATTTATATATTTTTAATACGTAAGATTGTAAAAAGTTCTAAATATAGATAGGTTTGACTGATGTTGGGTTTTATTAGCTAAATCATCTTTGAGCTGGCTAATATCTGTCACACTTAATGCTGCATTTTACCTAATTATTGCGTCACGTACATTACTTAGCATGTATTCACTTATACACACCATCCTAACTGTGTGTACTCTCAGCAATATACTGCCAAGAAAATTTTTAAAAATTGCCTCCAAATTTAGGTTTGAACCAGCATTGCAGCAATTTCAACCTGGGCTTTAGTATGATTCATATTTGCTTTATGGGAATAATTCTACAAAATAACAACGTACAAAAATACGTATAGTTCTGACCATCTTCTTGGTTCCCCTTTGAATTTTTGTAACCTTCAATATGAAGTTATTTATTTCACATCATATAGGCTACTATTGTTGAGTCAACAACCTAACTGTTGATATTTTTAATTTAATAGTAGAGTGGGCCCAATAAAATCACTTATTTGAACCACTACATACATACATATCTGAAGTTCATGATTGTATTTGTATCATAACTAAATGTCAACTGGGTAAAGCAACGTAAGCATTACTACTGATATCTCAGAACTGGTGATGGACGAGAACCTCTGCACCGCCTTCTGAATCTCATGAATATTCCAAGAGCGAGCGGTGAGAGATGGCCATTCATCGTAGGTTACTGCTGCTATGTCTAACTCTATCAAACTTGGAACAATTTATAGTTGAGTTTGCCCTACTCTTTCATTTTGACCAGAAGCACTGAGAGTTACGAATTTAATGTTTTTCAACATTTTAAAAGTTTGTTTTACAAAAAGTGCTTTAGTATAATTATGTTATACTACACCACATTGCATATATTAAATGTGTCAATGCAGCGGATAAAATTTAAATTATAGAAATAGCGGTACATTGTTTTCAATCAATAGCCTTTATTTATAATAATTAGTTTAGTTTTATGTGTATATAAAAAAGTGTCATTTTATTTAACATGCTTTTAAGATTTACAGAAGTAGTTAATTTATTATTATTAATTTGTTTGTTTTAATTTACGAGTTATAATATTATTTCTGCATGTTATTTAAATGTAATTATTTTTTGATTGTTATTCTAAGATATTATTTTATTTTAGCCTACTTTATTTATTTACTTCTTGTTGTCGCAGCTTAAGTGTAAAAAGGGCCATATGGCTCTAACTTTTCATGCATTAATAAAGAATTTTAAATTGTTTTATATTTGAAATTTTAAAGTTGTAACTTAAATAACAGCTGTAACATTAACATTCATAAGTTTCTGGATTCGAGTAACAGCCGTACATAAAAATATATATTTGTCTTAAATGCACATTCATAAAACTAAAACTTGACAATAGGCTGAAAAAACTATTATAAAATTTAACTTCATTAATATATTTTAATATTTGTTTCAACATATCCTTCTCTATTAATATATAATACATCAAACCTAAATTTGTTTTTACTTTATTAGTTTTTATGATAAAAGTTGTGTAAACCTCTTAATTACTGTACCTATTAACTGCTACGCCCTCTCCTAAAATCGATGTATGACTTGTACCTGACTTGTACTGCGTAATTCCGACCACATCCTTAAACTGATATGTTCATATCATATAACAGATGGTTGTGCATAACATTCTATTTCTTGACTTCCAATTTATTAGCTCGCTGTAAAAGTATACATTTATTTTTGTTGTGAGTTCCGAGTTTCAATCTAATATGAAACAATATTTTTATTTCTTTAGACGTCACGCTGTTAAATGTGACCCAAAATTGGCCAAGACTAAACGACTTTGAAATTGTGTTTCATAATATTCTTTATATGATAATTTAGTTTTTTCGACTTTATTTTGCTACTTTTAGTGGGAATTAATTTGACTACTTTGCATATTTACATCATAATTTCTTGTATAGTGGTTGTTACCAGAACCAGAACGCATAATAATGACAATCTACTTTCGTAGCTAACTCTCTTTTCTTTAATACTTAAATGTCACGCTTGTTTTTCGTCTTTTGTATCTATCATAATAACATAAAGAATGTGTCTGGGAATTACCTAATGAATAAAGCTGCTCCAAATTTACTTGCCTATTTTATTTCTACTAAGTTTATATACTATTATAGGAAAATTTCTAAATATGTTGGTAAACAAAATTACCACGTTTACATTATTTCAGAAAGTAAATTAGGAAGTAATAGAAACAGTAGGTCTGTTTGGGGTTCGCATCTCGTCAAGTAAATGAATTATTAGTAAAGTTATCTTCATTGTCATAGCTAACTCCGAATTTTGACAAATGGTTTTATTGTTATATTAGCAGTTACTCGCGGCTTCGGCAGCAATTTCATAGGCTTTGCACGACAACTTCTGACGTCAATATTCAGTTTGCCTTATTCCTCGACTAAGAAAACACACACACACACACATACATTATATATATATTATAATCCTTTTTCCGAATCCTTTTTGTTTTTTCACTTAACTATTTTTAATTTAAGAAAATAGGTAGACAAATAAGGTTGATAATTCGTTTAAAAAAATCCGAGTACTAAACTATATCTACTGTCATTATGTGACAACACTGTTTGTGGGCCATAACAATCAACTGTAATTTTTGCTGTTCTAATCAGCTGATTACAACATTAAGTTGTTGAACTTTGAGCATAATACCCTTACCTATAGTAGCATTTAGGTTTCTTTTGATTAAATCGTACGAAATTAAAAATGTTTATAATCTAAAAAAAAAAACTTTATTTACACTGGACTTCAAATGAATTTATAAAATTGTTATATTTGAATTGTTATATTTGTTATCAAGAAGTAAAAAACTATAAAATACTAAATTTATAGGTAAATACATTTTTAATTTTCAGAAAATTACAGTGAATTTAGGCTAACAGAGTACAAAATATTTTTGAATTAAACATCAATTTCTGCTTCTGGATTAATAGTTTCGGTCCAATGTTCAGCAATCTATATTCAATATTCTTACTGCTAGCTTGTTTACACATCATGAACGGTGCCAGTACAGTTAGTCCACAATTATTCGAGTTTGTACTTTTTAATAAAAAATATTTATGGTTTATTAGCAGCCTTGTTTAAATAAAGTTATTATTGTTAGTTGTTTTTTACATCAATTCCAGAAATAATAACAAAATATTGTTAGGAAGTAAGTGTTAGTCATATTAAAAAAAACTCGAGAATTCCAGATCCCAGGCGACCAGCATACTCGTATCTAAAGGGAACAAAAAATATATTAAAATTCTAAAAAAAAACAAATTTTTAGAAAACATGTGTCAGCCTAGACTGAAATATTCCATCTTAAGCAACCATGAGAGTATCGTGGTCGACAACATTAAAAATTTTAATTAAAACGAAAAAATAGTAAAATTATGACTCTTCGGTCACTGCTTTTCGAGTAAATAAAGAAACTGCGGAAATTTTGGAGGTAGTGTGATGGAACCTAGATTAAAAGTTACATATTATATTATTGGTTTAAGAAAGTATTGCAGTACAGAAATGCACAGTAAATTTTACGCTATGCAGAAATGTGACATTTTCTCAAAATGTTAGTAATCAATGTTGGTCTCAATCTATCACGGTTAAATTTCAATTTTTTTTGTATAATTAGGGTAGTTTTATTGTTTGGTGAAGTTAGGTGAGTGTTTGAGAACTTAAAAAACAGTTAAGTAAAGTGATAGCTCAAAAAACATATTGTTGTAATAAGGAAGAAATAATCAGTTGTAATACTCTTTTTAAGAGAGATGAATGCATCTAGAGATTCAAATAACTGGATTTTATGGAAGTAAAATTAATTAAATATATTCATAGTGAAAATTTTAAAGGTTGAGATTGAACAGTGGTAAGACTGGCCTTTTTACTGGAATACATGGATTTAGATTTTAATGTAGCAGAGTTCTCGATAAAGTTAGTGTTTAAAAATATATAAAATTTCATGGAGATTAAAAACCCGAAAATAAACAATCGAAGTAACGATATAACGTGCTTTGTAAATAACATTTACCATAACATTAAACTTTAAGTTCATATTTTCCATGTCTAGGCCTATATTTGTTCATCGCCGAGTGCCTGCCGCGTCTATGCGCAATGCACGCGGTCGACGTCAACCGCTGGTGGTAAAGATACACACAATTAAAGATTTCATACCTCAAAATTTGTGTACTTGTATAAACAGTAAAAATATTCTATAAAAGTACTTGTCGATTTATGTTCCAATATTTTTTATCAGGGTTATTAGCATGGTTTGAAGCAAAAGAAATATTTAAATATAAAATACATAATATTATTTATGTAATAAAAAAAAACGCCAATATTTTTCAATAAAATTTATGTACCCTGGAATCCCATTTTATATTTTATAAGTTCTAGGTAAAGTAATACACTGTCGTTTTCTTGAAATTCATTTGTGGTATCCGTTCTTTAACTTTCGATTATATTATAGCCGTTTTTGTAGAGCATAAAATAATAATAATAATAATGCTCTCAGATTAAAATTTTTTATATTATTAGCATTTAACATGTCCTGGGTGGAGGGGGGGCAGTTGCTCCCATACTCCAGCTGGTCTGGGAGGTACGGAAAGCTTGTAGTGGTAACCGCCACCCCTCATTTGGTCATCCTAGAGACGCCTATGGATATACTTAATATTTTAAGAACGTTTAATACTGTCTATTTGTCACTTGCACAAAACTGCATATATGTAGCAATTTGTTATAATACTATACAAATAATATACTATATAATACTATACTATTACTCGCTGAATACCCATGCTTTGCTACGGGATGAAAACGTAAACTCTAATCACTTAGTTCGTTATATGTTTACTACTACTGTGTATGCAATACTGTAATATAAGAATTTCGTTAATATTTCTAAGTTTATTGACTCAAAACTTCCCTGTATTCGAAATTTGTGTGCGACTCTCGCGTTGTAGAATATCTAGACTGTCAGGAGAGCTTACTCAAGAGCAGACCAAATACCGTGGGAGAAACACGGGCTCCTTACATTCCCTACAGTATTTTTAACGATTTCCCTTGCTCTTTATTCGCTTTATACATAGGTCTCGGATACTTAATTCGTTCAAAAAGCCTTTAATTCTAGCTTTGCCATATACGGTGGTCTAAGATATGTCCGGTACCATACTTAAGCTTGTCTTGTAGTTCTGATAAAGAAAATATGTACATATACGTATGACTGAGAAGTCCACTTCCGTAAAAAGGTGTATATTTCCGGCTGTTTTAATTCACTTACAGTGCTACAGTTTAGTTTGCCTTATTACTCTGAGTAAAAACCTATAAACGTGTGTAGCTCTCTGTAATCTATTTCGGTCAAAAAGCGTCCGCTTCCTGCTATTGTAATTTACTTTCGGTTTAATATATTTCCAGTTCCATAGTTGAGTTTGCCTTGCTTTCCCGACCGGAAAATACACATACATACTGAGGACTGTGAAGCCTAATACGGTCTAGGAAAAAATCTTATTCTTAAGAGGAAAACCCTTATTAAGTTCATAAAACATTTTAAAACAAATGTTTAAAAGGTTAATTAGCATATCTTGCAGTATATAAATTTTAATCAGCAAAATTAAACTTTATTACAAAGTTTATAAAATTGCATGTCGATTGTCACACGAATGAGGCAAAAATAAACCAAGGAGACCGCATTTAATCTAGAGAATGGGAGCCTAAATTACACAACAGTGAAAGTTCTCTCCGTCCTCAACTTAAAGTTGAGTTCTCGGCCAAGTTGACTCGCTCAAGCTCACCAGTCGCCACTGAGTGGATTATGTGGGTATTATTAAGTGGCCTTTAGTGAATTTCCTTTTAAAACCCCAATATATAGCAGAATGAGGAGCTTCAAGAACATTTTTATAAAACATAACATTAATGTAAGATGAAATATAATCAAATAAGAAATCAGTTAAATTATTCTTATCAAGACAATAGCTATACGGTTCAATAACAATGGGAGTTAGCACAATGTCGCTCAATATATCACTTAGTTGCGCGGCACCAGTGATTCAATAAACCATTTTTAATCATTCAGATAGTGCGACCTTCAGAGGTACGAACTGTATAGTTAAGTACCTACGAATTTTAATACAATGATCGTTCCAGATGTTATTCTGTCTAAGGTAATCTTGAATCAGTCAATTATTTCAATACGTTGATTTGACGAGAGCTTGGCGAGGTACTAACTTACTGTATAGGTAAGTATCTACGAATATCACCACAATGGTCGCTCCAAATGTTATTCTGTCTAAGGTAATCTTGAATCAGTAAATAATTACAATTCGTTGATTTGACGAGAGCTTGGCTAGGTACTAACTGTATAGTTTAGTACCCAGCGAGCACAATGGTCGCTCCAGATGTTATTCTGTCTTGGGTAATCTTGAATCAGTAAATCATTTCAATGCGTTGATTCGACGAGAGCTTGGCAAGGTACTAACTGTATAGTTTAGTACCCAGCGAGCACAATGGTCGCTCCAGATGTTATTCTGTCTTGGGTAATCTTGAATCAGTAAATCATTTCAATTCGTTGATTCGACGAGCTTGTCTAGGTACTAACTGTATATTTTAGTACCCAGTGAGCACAATGGTCGCTCCAGATGTTATTCTGTCTTGGGTATGTTGAATCAGTAAATAACTTTAATTCGATGATTTGACGAGAGCTTGGCTAGGTACTAACTGTATAGTTTAGTATCCAGCGAGTACAATGGTCGCTTCAGATTTTATTCTGTCTTGGGTATGTTGAATCAGTAAATAACTTTAATTCGATGATTTGACGTGAGCTTGGCTAGGTACTAACTGTATAGTTTAGTACCCAGCGAGTACAATGGTCGCTCCAGATGTTATTCTGTCTTGGGTAATCTTGAATCAGTAAATAATTTCAATACGTTGATTCGACGAGAGCTTGGCTAGGTACTAACTGTATAGTTTAGTACCCAGCGAGTACAATGGTCGCTCCAGATGTCACTTTGTCTCGGGCTCTCATTAAAATGATACGCTCGTTGACTTGCATAATCACTGTCATTTTGGAACTGCTATTACGTGGGTTGTAAGCTACATATTTGTATACTAAGTGGTTTATACATGTGACATATGTTTAAAGTACACGTGTTGTTGTATAATCTAGTTTTATACTCTTTCAGTAATTTACTATGTGAAAGGAACAAACGAGATGAAGTTTGGTCCAATTTTTTATTAATCGTACATTAATATAAACACGGTATTTTACTGATTGATTCTTAGGAACAGGTATTCGAGCACCTTATAATTATGAGTTTTTAGTAGATAAGTAGTAGTAGAGTAGATAGTAGTTGATAGTCAACTATAAAACGTAAAATGATCATTTATAATTTTTTACATAAGGAAACATCAGTTTTGTACAACAGTAACTTATCTAGAAGTCGCTTCAGATTTTCATGATTTGTAATATGATAATTGCAACGTACTATGTCTTCTAAAACTTCATAAATTCTTCTTAACATTTTAAAATTACAACTGATGGGGTACTTTCGTATTATCCGAAGGTTATTTGTTTTGGAAGGGGTTTTCTTACTGAAGACCAAAACAATTAATTTTTAGAACTAACAGACTTAAATTTGACTTACTGTGAAAATTGCATGTCATTATGACGATCGGTTCTTGTTTTCTCCCTTCCTAATTAAGCGATGTCGGCGAGGAGGAGGCTATACTGTCCCTAATTACAGTTTGTTATTAAGCTGTATAAATAGGTAAATACATACGTATTATAGTATTTTTTTAAATTATCGAGCGTTGACGTGATCGAATTAAGGTACTATCTCGGGATGTTGAAGGCATTTAGTTGGTTGGCATTTAACAATTTTGAGATTCAAAAACGAGACCTTCTGTTTTTGCCCATCTTATTACTTAAATTGGATGAAATTATTTTAAATAGATTCTCTGTATGTAATTTAAAGGCATTAAATTTTATTATTTGATATAGTTCTAACCGTTCTCCTAATATACGTTAAGGACACCTTTATGTTATGTTGTTTTTATCCTGGAAGAAAATACTATATTTTTTAAGATATAGCAGTTCTTAGCCATGGCCGTTTCTTATTTCTTGTTAAATAGAATTACTGCAATCCCTACTCAGGATGTACGGAAGGATTCCTAATTATTTTGCTTTGCATTATTTAGAGTAAGGAAATTTATTTACAGTTTATATAACATTTTATATTTGGTAATTATTTACTAAGCAATCATGTTACTTTAGAAATTTCTACTTACATTGATTGCAGTTGTTTTATATGTATTGTGTGTTCATGTTGTGGATACCAATTTTATTTGGTGAAAATATTAATATTTATACTTAATATAACGGTTTTTTTTTTTCAACACAAAATGAAAAATGTGACAATTCAGTGATTTTGAGAACATTTTGTTGTTGCAAGTAACGAAATAATAGCGTCAAGTTAAAAAATTCAGTTGTTTCATTATTTATAATTGGTTCAGTAAATTTATTATTATTTCACTATTTAATTTTTGTGTGTGTAGATTTAGCTTTGACGTTGTCATGTGTTAATCGATTTGTAGGGAAAGGCGAAAGACTGAAGTTGCTCGGACGGCAAAATGACATCGTGCCGGAGCTGGTTCTGGTCTGACCGAGCCATTACACTGATATATGAGTACAATCCTGCAAGTGCGGGACATCTCTGCTTTTACGTGGCGTCGATTTCTATAAAACTTTTCAAACTGTACTTCTACAGAAGCTCATCTCCACATTTCTTTTTGCTTATCCTTGTAATCTCTTCTCGAACTAATATTAAATTCTACACGTTGTTATTGTTTGCAATATTGATGAATAAATTACCTCAGACTGATTTCAAACATCATTGACGAATTGAATACAATTGATTTATAATTGGGTTGATTTATTTGACACTGCTCCTAGTTTCTAAACATTCTTAGTATCGGCTTATGTAATAGTTTCTCCACCAGCTGGGAAACCCGAGTATACTATTTTCACTTTAAAAGGCATTGTTTACTTGCAAGCAGTCCCTTTCCTACCGTTTTTAATACTGATCCTCTCGTAGTTTTCTTATAAGAAATTTATAATCACCATTCCATATTTTAGCGGTTTACGATGTAAATGAGACATGAAAACGTTAAGAAATAAAATTTTTGAATTTACCTTACCACAATCAGCTGTTATTATCGGTGTCTTAAGAATAAATAAATAAACGTTTATAACTTTGTTCTACCACTGTTGTACTTGCTCTCCACAGAAAATATGAAAATAATACGCTTATTACTAAGAATGTTTTGAAACATCAATAAGTCGCCAATGAAATATCTGTATATAATGTATCGTATCAACCAAAATCACCTCAACCACTATTAAAATTGGTTAAACAACTCGGGTATATTTTATAAAATTGTATTATTTTCGCATTATTTATACGTAACCCTAATTATTAGTGAATTTTTAAATCATTGAAATTAATTTTTATTAACATTTTAAGTATGTCATATGTTTCTGATGTTTAAAGCCTCAGAAACAAAATATATAAGAATAATTACATCACCCACTTGGACTTACCCTTACATTATAGTTTTTCAATGACTATGTTCTAAACACTTGTCAGGGAAAAATAAAGATTCTTATTCATACGACAATACCCGTCGTTGTCTCTCACAGTTGGGCAACCCATTTGATATCGAGGAGCAGCACATCACTAATTGCAAATATCGAGCTATTGGGTTAAAGTATAACTTGATCGACGAGTCTAGTTTACATCTGAGGAAAAATATTAGAGTAGGTGGGGCTTTTTATATCTTAGAAAATCTAAACTTGAGAGAAAATCCCCCTCTTCCCGCTTTGACTCATAAAGCTTAAAACAGACAAAACCTCCTCTTCTTACACGGTGAGATGACTGAGATTTTGAATATTCTGTCACTGTGGAAGCCACGCAAAATATGTTATGGGTGAAAGTGCTATTGTAAGTGTCCTTGATTTGAAAAAAGCTAAGGAACAAAAAATCAATCATGTAGGTAAAATTATTGCATGAAACATATTCGAGTTCTTGAAAATTACTATTTGTGTTAAGTACTTAGTTTTCGAAAAGAATTTTGTAGATCACAGTTATTGATAAAGCCGAGTATGGAATTAGCATTTCATAACGCTTCCACTTAAGTTTACTACACTCACTAAGGCTTATGTTGTAAGTCCCTTCAGTCTAAAGGTTGCAGTGGACGCCCTCTTAACCAGAGACATTTCAACCGGCCGCGCGTTTCAACCCACCCACTCAAGGCGAAAGAGTCACTTCATTTGAATCTACTGTTTTCATAATAAGAGTTTTCTTTAACCAACCGTGTTTGGCAGATAATGCGCAGCACCTTCACCTGTTGTACGTATGTGACTCGTACCAATGTTTCGCAGCACATGTACTTAGTTTTACTCTAGTATACTGTAATTTAACAATGTACGGCTTGTCGGATCGACAGGCCTATCGTTATTTGATCTGGCTTCCGGGACTTTTAATCCAATATGTACTCATATTTACTATTCTTACATTTTACTTTGCAACATATGTCTTAATTGCTGAATTGATGCCAAACTCGTATTTACTGGATTCAGCAAGGTCAAACATGTCCGTGTGGTTGAATGAAGAGTTGTAAACCCACAATCTGACTATTATTCCTTCGGCACACTGCTGTACATCTGGAGACAAGAATGTAAAGAAAGTCCTGTTAGGAGGCAATGTTTACGACAACATGTCAAGATACAAGACGGCGCGGCGCGGCGGTGAAATATTGCCGAGCTGTGTTGACTGAGAAGTTACTCTCGTTCTATCTCGCACTCCGTCCGATAGTGCCAGAGTACGGGCAGGGACACTCAGACTTAACGTCCACTGAAATCCTGGAATCTGAGAAATATGTCCGTTATTTTCGATATAAATATGCACAGTGAAAATAACAATTGTCTAATACACAGGCTAGTGTAAAATACACAGTTCTTCTGTACTACATAATGGATGTATACTATGGTAATACCAAAAGAATACTCGAATAAGTTACGAGGTATTCGAATATGCATTCTTTATATCATTCAAATTATTCGGGCATACCGGTACGCTCTTAATAAAGGTCGAACAAGTCACTACGAACATTTTCAGAGAGTACCCTAGAAAATAAATTCAAATTATTTTGTAGGTTCTGCAAATAACTACTTTTTAACTATTACTATGTATAAGACATTCAACTTATAAACTATCTTTTAAATTACATAATTTTTGTTCTATGTTGGAGTAATTTGATTTATTGCAGATTAAATAATACAATGTTTGTAAAGGAAACCAGTAATTTATCCATTTTGATTCACCAAAACAATAGAAACAGAAAATATTAATAAGCCAAAGTTTTCATTATAATGCAGTAGAGAGACAACATAGTATGTGTCAAAGATGTGTGGGCGACTGTTATTCGTTTGAGAGTTCACCGAGAACCATTCACAAACAAAAAGTTGCTCCAATCAAACATTATTGCATACAGAGTATTGGTTTAAATCATTCACTAAAGTATTATAATGCAGTAGAGAGACAACAAAGTATGTGTCAAAGATGTGTGGGCGACTGTTATTCGTTTGAGAGTTCACCGAGAACCATTCACAAACAAAAAGTTGCTCCAATCAAACATTATTGCATACAGAGTATTGGTTTAAAATCATTCACTAAAGTATTATAATGCAGTAGAGAGACAACAAAGTATGTGTCAAAGATGTGTGGGCGACTGTTATTCGTTTGAGAGTTCACCGAGAACCATTCACAAACAAAAAGTTGCTCCAATCAAACATTATTGCATACAGAGTATTGGTTTAAATCATTCACTAAAGTATTATAATGCAGTAGAGAGACAACAAAGTATGTGTCAAAGATGTGTGGGCGACTGTTATTCGTTTGAGAGTTCACCGAGAACCATTCACAAACAAAAAGTTGCTCCAATCAAACATTATTGCATACAGAGTATTGGTTTAAATCATTCACTAAAGTATTATAATGCAGTCAACATAGTATGTGTCAAAGATGTTATTCGTTTGAGAGATGCTCCAATCAAACATTATTGCATACAGAGTAGAGTATTATAATGCAGTAGAGAGACAACATAGTATGTGTCAAAGATGTGTGGGCGACTGTTATTCGTTTGAGAGTTCACCGAGAACCATTCACAAACAAAAAGTTGCTCCAATCAAACATTATTGCATACAGAGTATTGGTTTAAATCATTCACTAAAGTATTATAATGACGCTGTAAAACTATTCTTAAATGAGAAGAAACTTAATCGAATAATTAAATAATTGTTTATTCGAATGCCCCATAACTAATTTGTACTGTGAGTACAAATGCCAGTAATCAATGAGTGATTTCTATAAATGGCGTAAAAATTGCCATTTCAATTTTCATTCAACGTACTTTATATTTTGGTCAGTTTATAGTTCTATGTTCTAAACTAGCAGTTTATTAGCCGATTTACGAAGTATCAGTTAATTAAAATTCAGCTAGTTTTATTATTATTTACTCGTACAATAATAACCAAAACAATATGACAAGTCATACACAGATATTTGTAGCAATGTTAGTCCAAATATCAGTAAAGTTTGTATAGTACTATTTTCTAATGTTTTACTGATTAATTTTCCAATATACATTAATCAAACACATTTCGTGATTGCCATTGATTGTGTTTTATACCACATAAAATGTTAGATCAACCATTAGTTATGTACCTTTCAACTTTTTATTCTTTCATGTAGAAAATGGCTCTACACAGGCATTGTCTACAAAATATCTCTCGTCAGTACCTAAAATATGTAATGATGAAAATTTGTCACATACAAGATATACCTACAAAATGAGTAGCAATTAATACTTAATAGACGTGTCCAAAACGATGGAATACTTTAACCCATTAAATTCTAGTAATTATATTTTAGAAATAGTTGTGATTAAAAGTGCAGTTAATGTTTCTTTAGAAATGCATTTTTCTATAAATGAATATTATTTATTTAATATTTATTACTAAACACACTTCTTTAACCGCAGATTATGATTAAAATATTATTTATTTACACAATTAAGGTACAATAAAGTCGTATTCATAAATATTATAAAATTAATCTTAGACTTCACGTAGCCGGTATCAATGTTGTTATCTAAATTATAAGGTTCACATTTCATTGAAGAATCTTGAGATATCTCAGCCTCATTATAGAGAGTCAATAATGCACATTCGTTATACCTTTATTTAATGGAAGAGAGGCGGAACCGTGCCTCTGTTTTGATCGCTGATTGGTTGAGCTTTAGGCAATCACAATACAACTCCACCCTTCCCTTTATAATAGGATGTGCATTACTGGCTCTGCCACTTTAGGTTGCACATCTATTGACTGATAAGGGTATATTAAACCTATTGAACACAGCGAGGACGATATACCTAGACAGTTTTTTTTTCTAGACACTTTAATTGTGTTAGCAATACTTAAACGCTGGATAGACATAATACCTTATAGATAATAGTTATTACAAACGTAGTTGTATTTTTCCCCTGCGTGCATTAGATGATTATTCTATTACACACTGTGAGCAATTCAAAATTCGTTTGGAAACCGTCGCCTTTTTATTTTTTTCCTTTGGGATTTTGAGTTATTATATAATACGATCTTTTACAAGTTACATCGGAGTGTAGTAACTATTGCATTGGTAAGTAGAATTTGTGGAGAAGAAAAATAGCTTGTACTGTATTTTGGTACCGGTACTGAATGAAGTTATCAGTAAGATTAGAAGTTTAATATGCTTTTACTCTAGCACTTTCAGAAGGAACTATGTGGATACTTTTGCACAGGCTCCCTACCCAGTTGCATTCAACCGGTTTGACAGAATTCGCTCGATCAGTTGTATACAGACACTTCAACGTTTAATTGAGACAGCTTATACATATAGTAAAATATAAGTAAACACAGTCAAAATTAAAGCATCTTTGTTGAAGGTTGAAGGCACAGAACAAATTATTTTAAAAAAACCATGATATTGGTTTGGCCTTTTCTCCGTCTGTAGTAGAGTTATTTGTGTATTGTTAATATCTGCACAGACAATTTTTGTTTTCCAACCTTAATATTTGTGAAAAATTGTTATTTTGAGTGCATATCCATGTTCTTCTGTGCAAAGCCATACAAAATTTCGAATCTTTATGGAAATCAGCATTTAGTAAAAAACCACCACTTTTCTTTTATATGTTCATATTTATTTTTATACATTTTTATGTGTATGAAAAACCATCTAGTATCTCGACAGATTTACTATTGACATTTTTTCTGCTATAAAAATTGAGTATTTTAAGACTTTTTTAGTAAATCACAAAAAGCTCCTGACTTGTCAATATCCCAAGACCAATCTGGCGTGTCGCCGCGCCGTCAAGTCTCGGCTGGGCCATTCCGCTGATCTATGGGTCTAGATCCTGCAGGAAAACAAGTACATAAGAAACCTCTCCAAATTATGTAGCGCTTTCCATTACATTTTAACAGTTTCAGCTTTCAGAAAATCCCTAAATGACGTGCACCACGTGTATAACAATATTGAAGCCTAAAACTACCGGTAGAACAAGATATTGAAAAGGAATATAAAGGTCAGATGGATGAGGTTAATATTCTATATGAAATCAGAAAATTCGTAAATAGGAACTTGGTGGACTCCACACAAGATGCGATACTGTGAGGCATGTGTTCCCTAAAATTGTATTTAGCAAAACAGTAACTTCTATTTTAGTATTAAGACATGTTGCTCTTTAATTTTAATCACACAAAACATTTTGGTTAATTTCATATTTCTATAACTTACTAGTAGCTTAATCAACATTGATCTATTTAGAATGTTATAAAATTTAAAATGGTCATTATCTTAGAGCCATCAGCTGTAGCGACCATGTTGATTTTAGCTAAATTAGAACAATGTTAAACTGTATTCACTTTTACGACCTTATTTTGTAGTAGTACAATTATAGAAGGTGTCTCATTTTAAATATATAAGTAATACGCATCCAAACGCTCATTTTTAGAAATTTGTATTGGTTAATCCGAAAACGTTCTCAATTGCTTTTATACTTCATCGTAATACTAAACAAGGACCTCCCAAAAACATGGGCATACAAAAGTGCATGAGAATTTAATATTGTTCTAATGGGGAACTGTTGTTCTACAGCCGGCTCAATACTGTTATGTATATGAAACTTTTAGATTTTCGTCTGTCGTAGAGTACTTATATATAGGTACTCTACGACAGGAAAAAGAACCTAAAAGTTTCACATTCACTTCTTTTCGACATTTTAAAAGCAAAATCTATATATAACATATTTATAAAGAATCCAACAGTGCCTTCTTACGAACATCATTTCTGTTAATTTTGACTGTTTTTTTTTTCTTTCAGCGTATCCATAAGAGCATAACTTTTGATAGAAATGTTCTAGAGACTAAAATTTGGTACATACAGTTTTTCCTTTAACCAATTTATTTTGGGAACATTGTGGGTAAAAAATTTAATTCTCCCACTTTAACATTAGTGATATCGATAACCATGATCCCAACACAGATTAAACACATTTTTAAACTATTTGTGTACATTCATATAAATTTTATTATGTGACATAGTAACCTACACATGTTTTATAAATATAACTTACTTTTGATTAATTGATAGGACTTTTGTTATGTTCTATCCGATTGTTCGAAACTCCTAGGACTATTGAGCCATTTTGCATTGTATAAGCACACGACCTGGGTTTTCTTGAAAACTGTCACTGCTGATGATCGATGTCTTTCTTAGGAAAAACTACTCCAACGATTACACGAAAAATTAGGTTGTTCTTGAACAATGCAAATTGGGTTTCGGCTCATCCACTGCCCGTTGAGGTTTTTCTTTTTTAAGTATCCAGTAAAAAGTACTAAAATATATTTACGAAAAGTAGCTTATTAGCCTATCTAACCAAACCGGGGATAAGTATAAACATCATAATAAACAACTATAATACTTAAATTTTGGCAAAATTTGTAGCCCAGGCCAAAAACAGAGATAATTAATTAAAACACAGACGATTAAGTTATCAAATTAAAGGTGCTTTTAGAAAAGATACAAAGTTCTACCACTAAACTAGTAATATTCTTGTAGATTTGTGCTAATTACTTCAATTATTAGCTCACATTATAAAATTATAGATATAGAGGAACTGAAATTACAATATTTAAAATAGTTTATCAAACATCGATCGTAGATCCAATTACAATTTTACTCGTTCGGTAAAATATGTTCTGTCACTTTCAAAAGATACCTAAGTATGTTTTATTTTCTTTAAAATAGCTAATACTCTATACCGTCTGACAGCATAATACTAATTAGCTATGTTTCTACCCAGGTTGACTGCCGTTCGGTAGAGTTGAATCGCACTTGTTAATGCTATCCGGTCACCGGACACCGGTTGATGCTTTTCGTTGTTTGTTGTGACGTATTTATTCGTTGATATTTGACTTCTTGTAAGTTCACGATGAAGTAGACGAGGTAAGTTTGGCGTTATTATAACTTTTTACTTTTTTTGCTTTTTATACTAGTTTTATTGGGAATGGAGTCTAGACATATTTTGGAGAATGTCTAGAAACAAGATCACAAGCCTAACACATTGCTGGTTGCATCAGGAATTTAGTTATAATTCCAATTGAACAGACATCCCAACTCCTACTTTTGAAGAATTTCGAATAGAAAAAGGATGGTTGTGAAGTATTTGACGGTCAACAGATTCATTCAACCTTTTGACATGTAACATTTTTTAGCATCCCCCAAATAAATGTAAAAGAATAACGCTCAACAATTTATAACAAACTCTCTACATTAAATGTATAGCAATTTCTCATTTTAAGGTTTTTGCATCTTTCTTTTGTTTGATGACAAATCTCCCTCTTTTTTGTAAGGGATGAAATCTAAAATGCGCAAACATGAATTTAAAAAAGATAATCACAAACAAAGGTGTTTATTTCAATTGAACTATATCAAAAATGTTAAGAAGGTTTTAGCATCCATGCTGAAGTATTTCTAAGTAGGTAAAAGAAGGGTGTTAAATATTACATTCCTTCTCCATTATAAACGTAATACAAACATTATTCATAAATATAATATTACAAATTTTGAATATTTATTATAGATAGTTTTATTGAAAAACATTTCATAAACATTAATTTTCAGCAGCCTTTGAAAATTTGCGTTCTGATTTTTAGTTGTATTTTTAACTATAGTATGGTTATTTATGAGCCATCTAAACTTCACAATACCTCAAGCTTGTGAAATCATACTTTACTTAATTTGTCAACTAAAAGTTTCTCATGCGATTCTTAAATTCACAAAACTGTGATTAATTTGTTTCATTGCTTTTCCACCCTCGGATGGTTCGATAGTGTTTCTTAATCGGATAGCGAATGCTCCTTAGAAACCTCAACAGGAATAGAACATTAACTGTCCCTTTTCCCTCCTGATTGTCACAAAATGTTTGTATTACTTAACGTAACGTCGGAAAAGTTTAGAATGCTGCTCTGAAAAGACCTTGAGTTTTGCCTCATGAGGAATAATTCAACCTTAAACTAATTATACTACCATATTGTATTAGTCGTATAGTTTTGTAATATTACAAATTTTAAAAGTACAAGTTATATGACCACTTCTCCAAGAGTTGAACCACTGAGTGTTTTCATCAACAAACCTTTAACCAAAAACGTTTCATCAAAAAATTCACTTACATTTAGTTTAACCTATCTCAGAACTTAAAACTGAGTTAGCCTAAACTCAGACTAAAATGTATTTTGACCACTGTGTTCATTGCTGTGAATACTGTTTATTTATTTTCTTTCAACGGTCAAGAACCAATTTACATTTATTAACTTATGATAGATGATTAAATCATACTTAAAGAAAAGGGCCAAACCAAACATGCAACTGGACTCTAAATCAGATCTAGGCATAATAAACGTATAATTAATGTAATAAGAAAGTATAAATTATATTAAAAATTAGTGATAGTATTAACTTAAATACACTACCGTAAAAGTTGTGATACCGTATGGAGAAACAAACAGATAAATAATAACAGTGCAAATAAACTATAAAATTATGAACAACAATGAAAGATAAACTTTAAATGAATAACAAGAGTAAAAAATATTAACATTAATGACTGATAGTGGTAAATAAAAAACTGAAAAAAAATATTTAACTTAAATGCATGCACATTACTGTCTAAGACGTGACATATTAATAAATAAAGAGATAAATAATAACAGTGCAAATAAACTATATAAAGTAAACGGCAATGGGGAAAATGCTATAAATGAATAACAAGAGTAAAAATATATATACAGAGAAAAAACTATAAAAACAACAAATGCAAGCAATAAATGAAATATATAACTAAGAGGCACAGTCGTAATTATAAATGTGTAACACAAAAGACAAGCAGAAACAATAACAGAGCAACAACAACAACAGTTAACAACACAACAAGAATAATGGGGGAAAAGTTATCAGACGATATGTAAGTCATGACAGGCTAGTCTCAACCCACTCAACTGTTGTTTGATTCTACCATTTTTTGCTTTACACCACTCTTGATGTTGAAGAGATTAGGTATTATGTTATCAAATCAAAAATGGAACATAATACCATAATTAATTCACATCAGTATAAACTAACAACATTTACCAAAGTTGAAGTGCTTAGGTTATTGATTGGGAATTTTTCCATAACCTTTAAAATAACTTTCCTGAATACAATAATTAAAGACTCTCCTTTATTATTTATTCATGAGGAATTACATGCGCTTAAAGTAGACAATGTAGGCATCTTTGTAACTAGGCCCAAATAAAAACTGCTGAAAGGCTGAAATAACATTGTGAATTGCTTATAGTATGTATGCTTGACGTTTTAACTATTCCGACTTAAAGAAATTACAGTTTTTAATTGAATATAATTAAAGAAAATTACATTGTTTAAAACATGCTTTAATATTTATTAATACATTCTTGTAAGGAAATGGTATGTTACATGGTCAAAAAACTTATTATTCTGTGTAGTCATACTCTATACACTTACCATAAAAATATCATACCTTTATATTTATAATTTCTATTTGCCCTTATTATAAAATGCCCCAAACTCTACTTCAAATACCTACAATAGCTCCAATACCTATCCCTCATGGGATTTGTTCTGTATTCTCTGTCTTCTCTGTCTTTCATCTTAATGCTTTAAAAATCGAAACGAAAAGTAATTCTATCACCTTAAAATATAATAATCAACTCACCTTTATTAACATTTTTTTATAAATATTACGGTGAAGTTATAAAACTAGGCTATCAATAGAGTTGTATTATTCATTCATGATTGTAATGAAATAAAGTATGATAATATTTACAGATCATACTTGTTAATAATATTTTATGTAGATTATTCCTTCTAGTGACAATATCAACTCGTACAGTAAGTGAAAACAGTAATTTCGCTTGCCTTGGCCTGCTCTAACCAACTAGGATCAGTGCAGACTGGCCTGAGCTGGTCTGAGTGATTCCAACTCTGCTCCGAACTTCCATTATATTATTTGCTCTCGACAAACGATAAGCTTTGGATACATAATCCACAAGCTATTCCCTTGATGCCAACTACTCAAGCCAAAATAAACGAGTATATCTGTTATGTTCTTTGTTTTATACGTTAAACTATTACAACATTGCAAACAGAAATACAATTCTATTTTTCATTTTTATATAGCAATATCCAACATATCATCTTCAGCCTATATCGCGAACCTTTTAACTGTTTCATTAATAGCAGAATGTATGTTAGGTACTGATATTTTTTTTACTTTTCTTGCAACACTTTCATAATGCATGTACATGAAAGTGACAATGCATCACCACATCGGCTCCTAACATCTTCCAACTTATTTGAACGCAAACAAACTGCAGTTAATTTCAGACGATATTCTAAACCGAGAATTCAGTGCGGCCGTCTATTGCAGAGTAGCGTTTAAACTAACCTGTTTTCATGTTAGGAAATTCCAGTAAAATATATACTACCGATCAAAGTTAACCGAAATTAAGTAGGCTTTGTTTATTGTTGGTTTTTGGGGAAACGGTCATTATTTCGAAAACCCGATCGCTTTACAGTGTTTCGCGTATTATCTGTAATATTTTCTTAAATAGATCTTTGAATAAAAAACTTGGAGAATTTTATAAAATAAACGCATATTTCAGAATAAAACGTTTATATTAAACGAATAAATCGGTGAGCCCTACAACCAAAAATGAGGAAATTAAATATTAAAGTCTTAGAATTTTTTATGTGGGACATAAATCAAGATAGTCACCGGTAAAACCGGCTCTGAATATATAAAAACCGATTGTAATAGAAATGTGTTAACGTTACTGTATGGTTAATTATGTTAAATTACCTAAATACTTTCCCGTAAGCTCTGAAGAAAGTTTAATTAGATAATAATTACTATTATCTAATTATTATTACTATTACTATTTCTCAGAGTGAAAATATGTATTTTGGTTATTGGTTCGAAAAGACTAAACTACGGCTAGTGAAAGTCAGAATTATAGTTGTATTCTCCCACAGTGCTGATTTCCTTTCATAAATAAAGTTTATCATTATCGGAAACAAAATTAAATAATCCAGAAAACAAGGAAGGATTACAAATCAGAGAAATCAGAGAAGGCCTATGGTTGATTTATATGGATATAATTTATCAGATGGCTTTGAACAAATTCGCCTGAGAAATATTCTGTTGAGTCGAAAACAAATCTATCTAATTTGAACTAAAAAGTAATTATGATTAATAAATAACCAATGTATTCAGAGGACGAATTTCTCTAAGATAACGATAAATATGTCTTAGTGACAGACAGCACGGTGTCGTTTCTGCCCCGAATACGTTTGTAATAAATTTGCCAACATTAAATGTAAATGAATGTTTGTTTCACAGCGGAATGTCGGGCGGGAAGCGTTTCTCGTCGTATCGCCCACAGAGGGGAGATAAAAGGAAGTAACTTCTCAAGTCAACTTTCTCGGTCTCGTGCTCCGGCCTGTACCGCGGTATTGACGTACCAGAACTCGATATTCTGTTAAACGTGAACCAGCCATATTTCATGCCAAGAAAATATCTTGGCTTCATATTGTTTCTACAGTAGTTTCATCTCTCAATCCATTCTCTCTTCTTCACCTTAAGTTTTCAATACATGAAGAAAATACCCATCTTTAATTTATAATGGTAGAATTATAATCTAGTTTATTCAAAATTGTTTTAAAATTTACTATATATCGCTGTTTTCTAATCTTGTTTTATATTTTTTCGTTTATATTGATTTCCTTTATAAATTAAAATGAATTATTGATGGATTTCAACACATTTGTACACATCAATTGCTGTTTATAATTTCAAAAATATAATTATAAATATTATATAGTAGAGCTTATTTGGAAAAGTGATAGTAGTTATTCATTAAAATCAATTTATCTATACGCGTAACCGTAATTAAGTAATGGAATACCTAAGACCACCAGACTACAATTGTTTCCTAGAACATTTTGAAATCGCAGAACTTAAAAACGTAAATTTAAACTATATTGACACTGAGGTGAAATTTATGTAAAATATATGTACCAATTATTAACCAACACAATAAACTGCAAAACTTTCCGAAAATGGAAAGTTATTCATGTAGGGATCAAAGGTTTAGAGGGATTCTAGGTTTAGTTGAATTCCAAGATATCTTTTTTCTACCAGACTAGACTTTTGTATGTTTTAGTTTTAAAAAAGAGTTTAAATAAAAATATATGTGTAATCTATTTTTATTTAAATAACACCGATTACATTCATTACGTATTTATGTAAGACAATAATGTAACCGTGAGAGGGTGTTTTCAGTGTGTACAAATAAACCATGGAAGGAGGCTTTCGATGTATGACTTTCCGTAGTAAAATCAGGAGTGCCTCAAGGGTCCCGTTTTATTTCTGATTTTTGTAAGTGATCTACCAATGTTTCTCAAATCAGTAATCAGATTTGACAACTACCTCATAACACTGTATACTGATAATACAAACATGTTCTGGTGTTTTCTAAGATATCACAGACAGCACAGGAAAATCTGCCGATTATTTTTCTATATAGTTTCTAGGTGTCTATATACACAAGGTAAGAGTTCACCACACTACGTGTCGCCTAACAGACTTCGCTGTATTATATTCGTCGATTTTATATCCCCTAACAAACATATCTCGTCACATATTCAAATCTTTCTTCATTAATTTGCATTTCATATCCTGTTTAAATTTTACAAAGGTTTACACACCAATTTACTATAAAATGCTGTTGGATGTGTTGAGATAATTAGGCTACAAGTGTTCATTGTTTCCCTCTTAAGACAAGAAGCTTTTAAATTACACTTAGTCATATAAGAACATATAAGAACCTTAGCGCTGCTTCCAGAGTGACAGGATATTCAGGATGGGTAAGGTTAGGAGGTAGGGGAGGCCTCCTATCGAGATTCATGAGGAAGAATTAGGGCACTAATCTCTCAAAGTCATGTCCCTCCGGAAGAAGGGGAGGCAAGCTCTGAACCAGCCTGTCCAGTCAAAGCAGACAGGGGGTGGCGCACCCTTGTTGTGGCTAGCAAAATCTCTGATACTTAGGTAACGAACCCCACCAACTCCAACAGTCATCTCCCGCAGTAGACTAGACCTATCAACCACCCTTGCCCATGCACCCCAGAATCTCGACATTTGCGGTAAGTGATGTGCTGCTCCTGGACATCAATAAGGTTACCCAAATTTAAGTGACACATCGGTTTTTGCTATACCCAGTGGTAGGTTCAACTGGAAGGTATAAACCAGCAAGAAGTGAACCCTGCTAGGTTCACACGCAGGTATTAATACATCACGTGTTAAATCTGGTACAAGTACGTATACTGCGTTTGTTTACTAATTTATTTATTCTGTTATTACCTCTTTGCCATCACGGTTACCCATAAGACAAATAAAAAAATACTCCCTAACCCTCAGCCAAATCACATGTAGTAACATGTACTGTACTCTTACTTAGCGATCCTCAAATGGAAATGAAGCTTCATGCATAATTTCAAGTCTAAATGTCTGTTAGTTTTCGAGAACCGTGCGGAGGGACAGGTATATAGACAGACAGACAGAAATGAAATTTTTGAGCCCCTTGAGTGATAGGCTTCACTAACGCTCAGCAAATTATAATCTACCATGCTAAGAGCTTATAATTTCGTTGTACAAAAAACTGAGTTCAACAATTTTTGCTTTTCGTTGCCTGACTGACGTCTTAAAGAATATCCTCAAGATAGCATATTTCAGAATTTTTTAATCTCTAATGGTATACGATTTAGTTTTCTGGAAATGTTGGGTGAAATTTAAGTTTTAAAGAGTTTTTGTTCAACAGAATACAGCTTTGACGATCGTCTGGGACCTGGACGTGAGAGACGTGAGAGAGCACTAATTCATTTCCAAAGACTAAAAAACTTACCTTCCATCGACATTAAATAAATATCGACTAAGACGCCATTACATCGAAAGAGTTTATTATAGTCTTGATGAGGCTGCTGTCATTATCGATTAATAATATGTGTATATTACTTTTTTTGATAAGGTTTTGAATCACAAGATGTTAAAGTAGTGGTATTAGACTCACTTTTTATTATTATTCATATGTTATGTTACTCTTTACCTAAAATACAGTATATTTACTTAAAATACTTAATCTACAGCTCCTACCATTGTATATTACTATTGGCTGAGCGTTCGCGAAGCCTATCACTCATGGGGCTTAAACATTTCTTGTATGTCTATATGTCTTATGTTTATGATGGAATGTTAAAACATTACTAGCACAAAAATAATGTAATGTTCCATTGTGTTAATAAATAATTTGACTGTGTATTTGAATTTGAGTTTGAATTAGCAGACTAATGGGCAAGGTCTCAAGGATTTAATTAGGTTACAATAACGACTGTGATCATGTATTCCCTGTACATAATAATCTAATTCTGAACAATTTAAGACGAATTTACAGGCACGGCTTGTGTATAACTAGACAACAGAGCTGAAAAGTATTGCAATGAACTTTGTATTTTGAAACTTCTTCTTATTAGCAAGTGCATTATTTTTTTGGCATCAATTGGCATTTTTTTTATTTTTTCTGTTTTGCAATTGGTGTAGTAAAAAAAACTGTGATATATTTCTTTGGCACTAATTACTTTGAGTACAAAGTTCATATAATGAGTTATGAATAAAACACAATGCTACCGTTAGGCAATAACATATAACAAATTTAAGTATAATTCTTTTTATAGACAGGTAATCATAAATATAAATGCTCTTGCTCTAGTAGAAAGATAATCGTTTCACTGACGCAGACGGAGAACAACAAAAATTTAAGTAGTGTTTAAATACAACATATACATTCTTTATTTGAAGTTTATTTTTGACGATGGAAGTATTGTGAAGGAAACAGGAACTAAATATTTATTCATATCACTAGGCTAAACGTCCAGAATCACGATTTTTATTCCAAGTAGATGAGACCTCTTTTTATGCCATAATCTTCATCTACGAAAGTATAACGTAATAGATGCGTTTACTGAAAACATTCTTAAAATGCATAATCTACGAGCGCGGGTTAGATAAATAAATAAATATTTGCCAGTTGTTAGTAACAAACATTGAGATGTTCTGGGAGTGAGATGGCCTACAAATAAACAAGCTGCTCTGCGTGCCCGCCCGTTTGTCTTCATACAAATATTTCCATTCTTCAAACTGTGTCAGGCAACTTCGTCTGATAGTATCTTTTAAACTTAATAATTTTACTACGCTCCCAAAGATATTTAACGAAATAAAGATACATATACATACTGGTTCTCAAGTTCTGTAGAGTTGTGAACACCAACAAGTTTTTTCCACTTCAAAACAATAGCTTTTATTTCAAATCTGGACCAGTTCTCTCAAGATATATAGCAAAAAGCAAGCTCGTAATTCATTTTTAAGAGTTTAAAATTCAATTATCTATACTCGTAATTACTGAATCTTTGAATAGGTAGCTCGTAATAATAAGTTTTAAGAGCTTGTAAATGCTATTGCATCTTTTTGTAATCAATTTTATTTAATTTAACAATTAAAAAATAGTAGAAATCAAGTTCTTACAGTTCCTCGAAATCTCTTTCCTTAATTTGGATTTCGCCAGTAATGGACCAACCAATGACGATTAAAAAGGAGGGTGATTGGAAAATTTTAAGAAATTCGGATTCTCCTTTCCAGACGTTAGTGTTACTTTATCATCTAAGTTTTCCAGTTCACACCCCACCAAAAACTGAGGTAAGTTTTGGTCTAAAATTTGTTGTCTAAAAATGCGTCGCTGAAAAAGATCAAAATTTTATTTTTTCTTGTAATTTTTCAACATTATGTGAACTAGAAAACTTAGGTGAAACCTAAGACACTAGCCACGTAAGCTGGAGAATCAGTGTGAGGACGAATACAATATTTTTTATAAAATTAATATTTTTATTACACTACAAAGAATTATATACATGAAAAGTAATCATTTTTGGGACATTTTGTTTCCAGGCTTAAGATATTATAAGGATTTGAATGTTTTTACAGTAAGTATGTGACATATTACTTAAGTAAATTGCACTTTTTTACGAAATATAACTTATGAAATTATATTCCTTTACTGAAATGTAACAGGGAAACTATATAAACACACAGGAGAGGTGGTTGCACAGCTCTAAGGCGTCTGGCTTTGTAGTCCAGGAGATGATGACTACAATGTAAGTTTTAACTTAATTTACATTTTATAAAAACAAGCTATGTTTTCCATGGAATCGTCATGAATTTTAGTTATTTACCTTGATGACAGGTTGATGCTCATATTTACGTGTCAGACGATTACTTAAAGATGTGTCAATCTAAAACATTACGGCTTACAAACATGTAAGAAATCATTTTGTACTTTTAAACCTATTTATTTTCCCCCATCCACTAAAACTAGCGCGACTGACAATCGATTTTTCGTCGAAGTGACTGTATCGATTTCTCGAAAATCTAGGTTGTATTATACAATGCAAATTGGCTCTCGGCTCCCGGACTGTTGGGTCTAAATAAAAGAGCGCAGATTCAAACCTTGTCTGTGACCGAAGCACTTATTAACGGTACTCTCGACCGTACTCTTTCCTTTATTCTGTTTTATAAAGTCCCCTCACATTCTACGGTATGTGGTAACGGACAGAATAAGACTAAATAACGGATTGACATTTCCTTTATAAGAATAAATGAAATGTTTATACTAAATGCAACAATTATTAAAACGTTGTTGTATATTTATTTTTCACGTTATTGGAGGACCATCGTCAGTCACCATACTTTGTAGAAAGGAAACTTTTCAGGTAAAACTCAGGTAGTGTTTAAATATTTTACATAGCCAATTGTTGATTTTGAAGTTCAGAGAGAAAGAATTGTACATACTTGGCGCATTTAAATTCGCTAAATTCGAAGTACAAACCTTGTTATAATACAGCCAAACGTATCAATAAGAGACCAAATGTGTGGGCGGTGAAAATTTTAAAGTATTCTGTATGTGCTAATTTAACATTGGAATGAGGTGATAACTAAAAGGAAAAAGTGAAACTCGGATACTTCATAGAAATCTGCCTATTACAATTACTTCCATGACAAAATTTCCGGAAGTTGATTTGCAATTCTCTTCGATCATGGCCGCAAGAACCCAAATTTACAATAATCCAATATACAATATATATATTATTGCCAACTTTTATTATTCTTAAAAAATGGTATAAGCTTTAAAAACTTCAATTTCCCGCTAATTTAAAACGTGATATATTTTTTCGTGATTTGAGACTGAAAAATAATAACAGTACTGATTTTTTGTTTTATATCTTAATTGGTTTATGAAATAAAAAATAAAACACACACCCACAGACAGGCACTAAACTAAAAGACAGATTATTGTTTCCACATTTCCAGCTCTTCTTGGTTAATGGAATACAAATTGTGTAGAGAGTTTGGTTACACTTTGTATATATGTTTATGTATGTATTTAATGGATTATGCAATATAACGCGAGCTTTTGAACACGATAACTGCCGGATTATTCAATAGATCCAAGATTAAGTTTTGTACAGAGGCTGTATTTACAAGTAGCTTTGATAAATTTATTAGCCAGTCTTAACCAATAAAAGGTATTATGATGGCACTTTCGCATTTGGGCAAAATTATAACTCAACTATTTACCAATATAGACCCAAAATTAAATTTTAAAAAGTGTGTAATTACAACTAACGTTTATTTTTGTACTTTTTCGATATCGCTTGTTTTTACATTTCAATATGGCACCTATGCAAACTTTGGAAAAGGAATAATATGTAAAGTTATTTCCATACGTAAGTTATACGTAAGGATACGTAAGTTATTCTGCATTTTAGATAATTTGGAGCTTTAGAAATAACAACCACATGTGAAATCTACTTTTCTCTCGACTTCGACTAAACTGGAGGGAATATTTTTAAAACTCAAAAATCCCATTAGCTTTTATAATGTAATACATAGAATATTAATTTCATTATATGTACTGTGTATACTGATCAATAGGTAATTTTAACATTGTAAACGAAAATTATTGATCTTACAAGCGAAATTAATTATTAAGTTAGTATGTACTGTAATGTGACAATAATTTGATGGGCTATATGTAATTGTTTAGTTTGTTCATTAAAATATTAGTTAAAATAATAATTTGAATAGTTTTACCCTCAAATTTATTCTAACCTTGGCCTACATGTACAGGGTTCCTAGTTATTTTTAGTTTTGTGTTAGGGTCAATGCTTACCTCTTAAAATAGTAATTTCTCGTAAAGTTTAAAATACAACTATACTTAGGCTTATCGTCTCATTAGTTTAATTAATTAGGCTATTACTAGCTTTAGCCTTTCTCACAGTATGGGATTACTAATTTATAGTAAAATGAAAAATAATTAAAGAGTGGAAAGTCAATGTTAGAAGTCTTTGACAAGATTTGATTTTAGCACACTCCTGCGTTGTAGTACCCTCCCTACCTCACCGAAACTTTTATTACTCAAAAACCTGTTATAAAATACAACTTAATGAACAAAAATGTTGATGTATCATATGGTAATTGATGTATCATGTGGTAAAATATTTCAAGAAAGATTTAGTCTTAAGACTTTACATTTTGCATGAAATTTCATTTTTATATACACAACAATGAGTTCTATAATGATGCATGCCCAACCATGGAATTTGGCTGAGCGTAACTGAAACCTATAACTTAACAGTATGATACTATGTATTTTTGCCTGCCTAATGGATGTAGAAATATCTCTTCTGTTTTGTGAATCGTCAGAATCTGTCTGTCTATCTGTCCGCAGTATACCTCTAGAATGAAATGAACTTAGCAAATTATACGCTTTTATTGAAATGTAACAGAGAAACTATATAAAAACACAGGAGATACACATAAACACGCGTCTCTAGACTTCAAAACTAGTATTATATATGACGATTAGTTGCTCTTGCTAAGCTAACCAACAGTGATATTTCCTTACAATTTCCACGTACTATTCGCCGGAACATAAATTTAAATTTGTGTAAAAAATGCAAAATATACGATACAAACTTAATCTTTATTAATCTAATTCTCAAAATGACAATAAGTGATCAAACATACATACACACAGATAATAAACAATCAAACATAATAATATCAGGTAAAAAATATAATATCAATATTAATTTATTATTATTCAAGTAGATCATATGGCTATAGTTTTAAGCACAACTTTAACATAACTTTAATTTCTCGTTTTCATAATGATTTCAACTTCACTAAAAGTTCAAGAAAGAGTATTTTCAATATGGAACTTAGCCTATATCAAACTAAAACGGGAAAAGATGCCCAAAAAGTGACAACTAAACAATTCGTGTACTTCTTTGACTTGGATGCTTAACGGATAATAAGTAAAATAGTTGAGTTACTTTTGATCAGGATAGTGAGTAAACCTTTAATTATTATTAAATTGTACGCACACACTATAACCACTTTTAATATAGGCTCACTTTGGGAGTATACTCCACACAGCCGCTTTCTGCAAGGAAGTGTCTTCTTTAAATGAGTCCCGTCGGGTCGTCCAACACCAAGCTTATATTAATTACGTTTTATCGATGTTTTTTAGCATCCTCTCTGCATATGTGGAGACAGATTTAACTTCATCTGTAAGACAACATTTAGATCTGATAAGAATTTACCGAAGACAATCGAATTACCTTCTGCAGAGAAAGAAAGTTTTTGCTGGAATTCTCGTTAGTCGAATTCTTGTAAGAGCACTCCGCAAGGCAACCTTGTTGAATATACTCGTATAAGCTAGATAAATATTTCAATAACCAGTAAGGGACTGGCAAAGAGAGAAATTTTATCAGGGTCTAGCTCCACACTTTCTCGCAGGTCTCCTACTAAACTCGCTATCCATCAAACCTTTAAGCTTGCTTTATCGTTCTTGACTCACATTTAAGGTGCGTATTCGCGCTTTAGAATTAGTGAATCTAATGGGACGCCTTTATAGCCCATTTTAAAGCCTTATAAACCCTTTTTTCTCTACATCAACCAACTCCATAGAAATGCCTACGAAAATAAACGTACAGGCCAGATATTTGTAAAAGGGAATAACCCAATTATCTGTTTAAATCGTATATTAGTAAGAAAGATGAGAAGGGAAATCTTAGAAAAGCTGTGCTTGGCTGAGAGGTTTACGTCAGAAGATGTTCCCATGATTATTGTAAAATACACATTTTAATTATTAAACTACGTTATCAGTATCTTATAAAGCGTAAAATAACTTAAATTTTAATAAACTTATTGTAGAGTAGGACATATCGTTCATTATTTATGAACTTTCAGACAAATTTCATTTAAAATAATTCCCTTTCTTGACTAAGCTTACGTGTCAAAATGTAACATATTTTATATACAAAGAATATTATTTCGTTTATTAATATTTTATCTATACAAACAACTAAAATACTACTTTATAAACATCAAAGGTCGTGCTCAACTAATTATATATTGTATATACAACTTAAATGATGAAACTTTGTTTGAAACCATTCCCTCATGCTTTAGAAAGAAAGTTATAAAACTTTAATTCAAATAACTAATGTATGATATTAACAGTTATGCTCTCAAATGTTTACAGATTGCATAAACAGTTTTTGAAAGTTGTTTCACTTTAACATTTACAATAACATTTTCAAGTATAGATACTTTTATTATAACACTGAGGAATATTTCTCTAACTTCTTTGGCAAACGATGCTGTTTTCTACTGAACACGTGCACTTCGCTCCGAGTTCTTAATGTGCTGGCGGCTTCTGCTGCAATCAACGTCCACTGGTGTCTTCGATTGGCCAATTACTTATTTATAGGTACGTGGTTTTATGTATTTTGGTTAGTTCGGTTTTGTCTTTCGGTTTGGGACTATCTACAAGAGGTTCAATAATTATTATTTTGTTGGTTAAAGCTGTCAGCATTCAGCAATGAAAAGTTACTGAAATGTCTCAAGTTATTGGTGTCACTTCCGGCGGAAATTACCTCTGAGTAAAAGTCTAGCCAGTGACATTTAGGAGTTGTGAACCTGGATTATTTCGAAGTTTGAATTATATATTTCATTTTCTTCATACACCTCCTGCAATAACAAGAACAGCTCATTTGTTATATTAACGGTTGTGCAATTACTGTTAGGTCAGGATTCTTTAAATTAATAAATATTCGTGACAGTCTTTTTAAATATATTTCCTAGAGACACGAATAATATACAAAATTTTTTACAAGGAGTTGTAACCATTTAAAACAATAAATATAGGCATTGTATAATCAAACCCAAAACAAACGTTTTGAATTCATCACGGTATTCCTACAAAACATGATTGGGCGGAATGAAAAGTTCTTTTTACTTCATTAAGTAACATTTTATTAAGAAACACGGATTTCCTTAAGCTATGTGTAATTTTTTTTTTAATGTGTCCTTTAGTAATAAATCTTTATAACACGTCACTCCCAGAAACTAAGACCCTTGTATATATAGGCTACCATAAAAATATAAAACTTGTAACTTCACCCTGGTCCACTTTGCCAAAACGTTTCACTTGTAATGGCTGTAAATTCCTCGGGGAATGGTACGTTGTTTATTTTTCTATTATTGGGAGTGTTATCTTAAAGGGCTATGACTTTAGAAAAAAATAAGCCAATTAATTACCGACTTAATTGCTCGGTGATCTCTTGGTCATTGGAGAGCACTCTCACTTCAGCACATTGGCATCTTGTATTTGTATATTAATGTATTGCTCTTGATATCGGCTGTATACTCACACTCCCAGCCGCATAAAAGTACGTAGCACTGTACAGATATGGGTGCGCACCTAAAGCACAGAGTAATAACTGTGCCTAAATTAAAGATATCGGTGTACAATACGGATGGTTGGCTACTTAAGTTTCATAAACAAAAACGGGACTTGAACACGAAAGTTATAATTTGGTTACTTATTTAGCCCTGCATCTAATTATCATTTGACTTACCATAATTAAAACTTTACAGTGCTTGCTAAAAAGTTTTCCACTCTGTGTTGTCGTTATGACATAGTGCTTTGTTTGCGTTTAATCTACAGTTCTTTTAAATTTTCCACATTATGAATATTCGTAAACGTTTTAGCCTGGAGAGTATAAACACTGTTGAATAAAATGATAGCGATAGTGTCAGTGGTTAATACAGATTTTAGTGAATTGGCTGAAGCGGGAAGAGGCCGCTGATAGACCGCTGTGTTACTGTAAATAGAACCAAAATGTTTCCGGAACGTTAATGCAGCTTGACTGAGAAGATTTGCCGGATTTCAGCCACTCACATCAGCTTTCGAGGAAATCCGATATCCATCTTCCATGAACCCTACTAACACTCTCAATCATTAAACTTAAACATAACTTAAGCCGCTGGATGTAATACGGGGATTGTGAGAGACTGAGTAAAAAAATAATTCATTACCTCTCACACATAATTAGAAACGAAATTTGCGTGGCAAATGAATAATTTATTACCTGAAACAATTTATTTTTATTATGAAAACAACATTTTTATTATCTAAACAACACAGTGAAAATTCGAAACTCGAGGAACCAATAAAGTGTCTCAAAAGTTTTAATTCAAACAAATGTTAATTTTTAGTCGACTGTTTAACAATATTTTTAAAAACAATGACACTCGGGTGGTTATATTATAAAATGAAATGTGTTGTATTGTATATCGAATAGATCTAAGATCAATATATTCACTTATTTACAATGTAAAGCAACACTATCTTACCCTCCAGTTTTAATAGATGTGTTGGTAACAACGCGAAGCTTACAAAGTATTGTTTGTTTTTTTAGCTGTATACGCTATATCTTCTCCCACGTAGACCAAAATTTAAACGTTTCCTGAATGAGACCACAGGAACATTTATTTTTAATATGTTTTCATTTATTATACGGCTATTATTTATTACACGGCAAGTATAAACTCTCCAATATCTGACTTAACAACATATCTTTACAATTTTAAAATTCAGACCAGTGTCTGTAGTTATATTGTGTTTTTAGTAAACATTGATAATACTTATAATACAGTTATTGTTAAGGAATAAAATTATAATGGGGATTTGTAAGTATTCATTCTTTGTACTGTTCATTTATAAATGTTATCCATATTCAATTTTGTGCACGTTTTATTTAGAACCCCAATTTTATTTTCTGTTTTCTATTATATATTTTTACATTTAGTTTTATTAGTTTTCAAAGTTATATATTATTTAAGGGGGTTTAACCACTTTGTTGTGATTTTCTTACAATATCAATACCAAATTTGTTTGCAAACTTAAATTGAATTAATGGCTATGTATATGTTATTTCTCGACTTCCCTTACTTTAATATTAGTTGGGATCGACATTAGTAAATTTTATTACCACATGAAACAAAAAAATTGTTGTAATTCATGAATTGCTGGAACATTCTTTTAAAACATACTTCATCGAAAAGTTTCGGTATCAAAATAACTAATTTTCTTTGAATAACCTATGAAATAGTTGTTAATTGTGTTGCATCGTAGAAAGTCCACAACATTCACTGTTACGAGCTAGTTATGATATACCACAGTATAATACTGCAACATTACTTCCTACAGGTATGAGAATTATCTGCGCGTATTTGCTCATGGTGGAGTGTACAAGATGAGTAATTAAACGATTAGATAATGAGGCCACACGGAGGTATGCGGCTTACCTGTATTCGAGTTTTATAGCAGTGGCGGACCCCCCACACCGTCTGAGGAAAATAACACAATGCTCTGAATAGGATGTAACGTTACTAATAACTTTATTATTTAATCAAACTGTAGTATTTTAGTGTTAATTCTTCTAGAGCAATGTCACATAGTGGTGGACTCAAGACAATCAATCCACAGCAAGATAGGACGTGCTACTTAAAGGGTTAAAACTCAAAAACAATCTATATTTATCTTGGAATGAAGAATAACCATTTCTACTTGTTTGCACTAAAATCTAGTCGAACCCCACGACATAACACAGATTGAGTCGTGAAAGACCTACATGGAAGCAGCCGTATAGACGTAATATATAATCGTGCATATATTTATTCACTCAGAACTCCTTACCTTTTTGTATAATCAAGTAAATAATACAATTTTTAAATGTGTAAAAATTTTATTTACATCTCGCGTTATCCATTAACTGCTTTGTTAATACACGCATGTGTTTAAAGTTAAAAAGTTCGTATAATCTGGAACTCGATTCGGAAATATATTCATAGAAGGCCACCGCTCTTATATGACTAAGAAACATAAATACGTTAGTTAGTTCACGTCCTTTGTCACAACGTAGTACATAATATCTTTATAAGGCCACCGCTCATAAATAAAGCGTGCATACGCTACTTAGTTCACGTTATTTATTGCAGTATACTTACATCTTGTTACTAGGTAAATGTATGGGGTAAGGATACATAATAGTAGAAGAAACTCTTTTCAATCAATCCATTCAGACAGTTCTAGGATTTTTCAACCACATTGTCAAACACTCTAATCATCGTGTACCATTGAATTCTACACAAACTCTCCCCTAAAAGCATGTGAGAATATGAACTTGCCTGCGACACTCACACAGTGGTGGTCTCTAGTCAATAACAATAGTACGTTAATATTTCCTTATTAATGTACTATTCATATAACAAGTTGCATATGCCAACAAATAATGCATATTTCATAATAATGACAAAAGGAATAATGTTCAGCTATAATTTTACACCTTGTTAGATTGACTTTTGCGGAATAAGCAATTATATTAATTTGATCGGAGAGCAGGATTATTGAGAACACTTGTCATCGTTGATGGACTCCCATAACTTGGACAGAACATCTTTCTTTCTTAATAAATCACAATTTACTTCAAAAACTCATTCATTCTTGATCCGATCTTAATAAAGTTCTAGTTCATGCCTTTCTTGTGAGATTTTTATTCATACTCTTGTAAAAATAAGTTTATACACTTTAGTATTATTAGCGTTGTTTTAATTATATTCCAAATCTATTTAGCGCGAACGTTTATTTTCATATGTGTATTTCGTAATCATTGCCTGTGTACTATTACAATCTCTCTTGACTATCTATTATACAATATGTGCAGGATTATATAAAATAGATTAATATTGTGTACCAGTAATTTCAACTTCCACAAAACCACATCCTTGCTGACATCAGACACGTTTGCCATGCCATAAATAATGAACTGACAGGAAACACCAACCACTTCGCCGGGGTATTGAAAACAATATTGAAACCTTCGACAATGCCATTCACTCAATACACCATCAATTCACAGTACTGAAAGATTTATTTCAACAACTTTAGACTTTCGTTCAATACCATTGTGCCATTTACACAGATACTGAACCAGTGGGTTGCCCCAACCACATACTAAAGTCTGTAGCCTACAAATGTGTCTATTCTTGGATGTGTCATGACGTTATATCAATTACTTAAAATACAAACTCGTACTTTTGAATAACAATAAGCCCTGATATGCATCTACAGGCAAATCGGTGAGAAAAAATTAATCTTAAAATTTCGTGCTTCTCCAAAACTTAATTACTCCTCTTTCGATCTAAGCCAACTCTTCTAGTCTAGTTATTAACTTAACGTAATATTGTTTTAAGAGTTTAGGGTCTATAACAAACTCGTATTGCACAAGTAACTATCTAGTTTATCGTAAACTCGATAGAATACTTTCTCATAAAAAATAGGTTATCAGTGATAAGATGGTGAAATGAATAAAAAAGTATTAGTAATATCGAAAGATAATTTTTAAATCAGATCATATTTTACACACATAAAACTAACCGTCAGACATATAAATAATAATGACATCACTGTCAACTAACGAAATGAACGTACTGAAAATAATTATCACTTTCAGCTAAACTTTCGGTCTTCATTTGGTTAGAAGACACTCACTTTTTCAAACATGTACGGGTAATGTTTAAAAATTTATTTTCATCACAATCGGATATTTTTCAATAATAATCCATTTTAGATTATCCTTAAGTTTTATTTCATTAAAAACTTGGCATGAAACATTCCCATTTAAGTAATAATTTCTTACACCTAACGAACAAATTCATATCCTTGTCCACAGCAGTTTTTTAGTATGGTACAAAACTGCACAAATTAACTAGTTAATATTCTCATTATTTCCTTCTTAGCCCTTTTTCTCAGCCTTATTAGTCCGTCCTCATCTGCAGGGGAGATGAAATCATATGCGAGGATCTTCTTTAATATGTAACGGGAAAGAGACGGTATACAAGGTCGATAATACTCAGATAACAGAAAAAGTTGGACCTGCACTATTTCTAACTCAGACCCAAAAGTTTGAGAGGCTGATACAAATTTGCATTGTAATGGAACACATCCTAGGTCTCTGTGAAATCGATATAGAAGGCTAATTTCCCCGGAGAAATAAATAGGTCTTTATCCGCGTTAAGTTTGGCGGAGATCGATGTGGCAGAGCGGCAAAAGATTTGAATGGAACACAATCTATCATGTAAATAATAGTGATATCAGCGTAAGACAAACGAGAAACGAGATTTAAAATAATGTGAAAGTCATAGTCTTAAGCCAATTGTCATTGTATATAATGACACAACTAGAGCTTTCTTGTAATCAATAGAGGAATTTCTTTTAATTTTTGGTGAATGTCAAAATGGGACGATATCTAAATGGTTAAAAATGTTAACCTATAATGTTTCTGTCCGATCATATTGATGATCTATCTTGATGCACTTAAAACCAACTGTTGACATATGTAATGGATACAACACGAACGAGATAACAACTAGATAAAGAGACTGAAATTCGACACTGTTCAGCTATATGACAGGTCTGTATATGATTATCTGATGCTGATTTAACATTTATTTATCTACGTTGCAGCTGTTTTAAGTGTGTTAAGCTAAGAAAAATATGTTAAGAGATAAAATTTTGTTTGAAACTTTACCCTTTTGGTAACTTGCCTCTTCAACCATCACCAAAAGTAATTCAGCAGATCATATATTCCTTTCTTAGGGAAAAGTTTTTAATAGATTTGACGAAAAATCAGGTTGAGTATTCAGTATAAGGCAAATTGGCTCTCGACACCTGATCTAGACCTTCAAGAACTCTATGGTACTGTGGAAACGACAAAATGCAATATCTATCGCACACATAGGGAGAAATTTAGTGTCATATTTTGTCATTATTTATTTTATCATTAATTAAACAACGTTCGTTCCTGCCTTACTAATTAAAACTATCCCTAGAGTTAAAAGGTAAAATATTTACCCACAATATATATCCGTGATGAAGTCAAAATCAACAATTTTCGCAATTCATTAATGTAATATTCCATTTTTGTAGAATGTTGTAATACTATGTGAGCTAAAATTTGATGGCTATTGTTCGTCAATGTAAATGTCTATTTTGCCTGGCTTAATATCTAATATTTTAAAACTAATATGTCATAAATAAAATTCTAATTATGGTGAAACTAATTTAATCGTTTCTGTAACATTTGTTACGCCGGATATAGTTAGCCTAGTTTATTTGAAATTTATTAGCTAATGTCTTTGTAATATAAGTCACTAGTACATACGATGACGGGCAATATAATTAATATTGAAATTACTTTGTATTATAACGTTGTGTTTATAAATGTAATGTATTGACGGAAATGTAAAACTAATATGTATTAAAAGTAAATTTATTTCTTGTTTGAACGAAATTGGAAGCGGTAGGTTACCTTTAGCGGTTAGAGTGACGCTGGCGGTATAAGCGGTAGATATCCCGAGCGTCGCGACGCGTCGTGTCACGAAGTCCGAGTCTCGGAACTGACTGAGCGTCGCGGCGGCCCCCACCCCCACCCATTCCCACAGCGTCCTGTCCCTTTGTTTACAGCGCCTTGCAGTTTGTCACGGATTGCAATATGAAATATCTCCCTTTATTTGTTTACCCATGGACTAATTATATTTAGTGAAATTTTAATTATAACATTCCACAATTTTAGTATGCCAATTAAAATTATCACACTTCTTAAGACGAGAATATTTAGTGCATTCCATCATTTTAATCCACCCCTAACTTATGACATATTTAATTTGTTATAAATTCTCTACGTTACATATATATAGTACAACGCAGTATGTATACTCTGCTCAATAACATATATGTCTTTATATATTTATTAATACAAAATATTTACCATACTTACGCTGATAATTTTTAATGCTCCTGGAGTGTCCCAGATCTATCCTCGGTCCAATATTATTCCTAAGAGATAAGTCTGATGTAGTATGAATGAGATAAGCATCTTGATATTTATGTTGTAACACATCTTATTTTTCAAACATTATAAAATCTAACGCACTTTTAAAATAAAATACTTCACAAGTGTTATTTTTATTTTGTTTTATTTTACTTTGAAGTGACTACTTCTTTTTGCTGGCTATGGATGTATGTTTTGTATAGGGATAACTTTCGTTTCGCGTCACGGACCGTCACGCTTGTTCGCTCTGTAGCTGTTAGGGACGGGACTATCGCGGCCATTTTTATGTCAGAGCGTTTCTCCTTTCAGTGGCTACCCAGGCGTAGTACTGAGAGGTTACTATCACTCCTTCATGAAGTGACTACTTCTTTTGGCAGGCTATGGATGTATGTTTTGTACGGGGATAAACTTTCGTTTCGCGTCACGGACCGTCACGCTTGTTCGCTTTATAACTGTTAGGGACGGGACTATCGCGGCCATTTTTATGTCAGGACGTATCTCCTTTCAGTGGCTACCCAGGCGTAGTACTGAGAGATTACTATCACTCCTTAAAGTGACTACTTCTTTTGGCGAGCTATGGATTTGTGATTTGCACGGGGGAAAAAACTTTCGTTTCGCGTCACGCATGTTTAAGTTTTCCACATGCTTTATCGAAACGTAAACAAACCGTTATATAAACATCTGATCTGAACTAACAAAAGTATACGTTAATGAAAAATCTTTTAGGAGAAATTAAAAGAGAAATATAAACCACAATAACATACAACATTAATATACTCGTATATGATACGGGAATTACGAAACGCTTCTCTAATCTAGTAGTGTTTTACAGTGATTTGTTTTCTAGCTGGTCGATCAGTTTATTCATATTATTATTGGCGTAAATGTTGTACGAAATATCGTATCTTCTGGACCTATCCCTGCTTCTGGAGACTTTCCTTGGTTATGGAAGTTTTAAGGTTAGGTTACTTAAGCTTCAATTTAAAAGCTGTCAAAATATACAAGACCAATTCATACTCTGCTATTCGCAGCTATGTTAACACAGACAAATTTCCAACGCCAACAGTTGTTGCAAAAAGACTAAAATGGTATATGGTAGAATACTGGTTTGAATAAATCTACTAACCACTATAGTGGTTCTACGTTTATTTATTAATGAATCCAACGTAAAATGTATTAACTTATTGCTTCATTTCATAGCAGTATTTAAAGCTCATCAGATTCTAAATTGGATTTCATTACGGTTAATATTAATTCCTATTCCAGTTTACTAATAGTTTCACCCTGACGAAATTTTAAAAAGGATTAAAAATAAATGTATTACATCTTTTCTAGCTAACAAAGCCGTAGTGTTATTTAATTCTAGAAGAAAATTAGTCTTTTTTTAGTTATAAATTATAAACTTTACTGAGTTACATTGGGCCCTATCTTACATTGACTTGAAAAATAATTTATCTTATATCAGTTATTATATACCCATAATTTCATTTTTAGAATATAATGACAGCGAAAATGAAATTATTGTAATTACAAAATATGTATAAAACTAATAGAAAATATAAAACTTATTATGTTAAAGATTTGAGTGCCTCATCAATAATATTATTATTTCAAAATATAACCATTTAATAATTAACAAACACATTTTTCAAAATATATTTTCGCAGTCCATTATAAGAAGTAGTCACTTCCGTTGGTCAGTCCCGCGATTGCCTTTCCATATTTTTAAGACTCGGTAAATATTAAGCTAATATTTAGATAATGCAGATATTTTAGGTCAGAAGAAGTATTTAGTGATTATATTGGACGAAGCTTTTAATTGTTTGACTTGAGCTGAGAGGCAATATTAAAAAGAAATGGAACGTTTGTGTTGGTTGAAGTTTGCAAAATATATATCACGAACTTATCAAAAACTATTAATTTATTAGACTATCATAACTTGAGATAGATACGTTCTGGAGATACGATACGATAGGAAGAAGCTCGCGTGATATAAAAGCTTTAAAACCCGCCATCTATCAGTAGCCACTCCAGAGGAGACATTATTTTGAGGGTCTATCTAGATGTAGTATTTTCGGTTAGTTAAAACTATGAAGTCTCTGTTAACTTTTTATATAGATTTTACAGAAATCTGTCTTTTTCAATCACCCCAATAAATTTCGGGAAGATCTTTTAATTTTTTCCGATTATAACTTCTAAAAACACTATAAAAGAATTTAGTATATATATATATATATATATATATATATAATATATATATATATATATATATATATATATATGTATACATATATATTTATTATATATATATATATACAGGGTGTACATAAAGTCCTGCACTGGTATAATATTTTCTAAACGATAACAGATAAATGAACAAGATTTTGGTACATCAATACTACACCTAAAAATCTACTTTTTGAAGGAACTATAAGTTTTCTGTAATATCATGGGGACGTCCCGCAAGGAGTCAGAAGGAAATCTTAAATAGGAGCATAGGTCAATAATGCACATCATTTTAAAGGGCTTATCTAGCAGAGTTTAATGCCGCAAACCGCACTCAAAAAGATTGATCCAGTACAAAATGGCGGCTGTTCAAAGAGTTTTTACTTGGTTACATTTCATTAGTAGCCATAACCCCGGTAAAGCAAAACTGCAACCAAACGAATACTGCAGATAAATACTACAATTTGATTGTCAGTTGTACAGAAGTGAATTACGACGTAGGTTATCCTCAAGGGGTACAAAATTTGGTCCTATATATTGATAACGGGGAAAACCTGATAACAGTAACAATTAGAAAGCTCATATCTATGGGTCACAGTTTGGACTTTCCAATTAGCCAGTCTATTCATAGTAGGCTATTCTAGTTTTTCTTGTTTTAGTAGTGCTGTCCAACCTTTCTATCAGTGCACTTTAGTACAAAAGAGTTTTGTCGTATTGCTTGTAGTTCTTCAACTACACTATGTCGCTTGACGAACGTGAACGTATAACACTTCTTATGATGGTTGGTTGGGGAAACAACAGACGATCACACGAGGAAGCATGCCATTTTATTTCATGACTACTTTTCACGAGAGGCAGCCAATTTCTAGAAAAACTGTAGGGAGAACTGTTCAAACGCTTTTATGGAAACAAGAAGTGTTTCCGATCGTCATAGGACAGGAAGGCCCGCTACTACGACAACTGAAGGCAACTCTTTAGATGTATTGCAGTCATTTATTGAGAATCCGCAAGAGTCCCTACGCTCAGCAACACAAACTCATGACATCTCTGTTACGTCTTCTGTTAAAAAGATTCTGAAAGGGTCTAATTTTAAGCCTTATAAAGTTGAATTTGGTGCACGAACTCAACGAAGATGATTTTGATCGACGTATAGAATTTTGTGAAACTATGATGGCCAAAATAGATTGCAACGAAATTGATGCAAACAATATTGTGTTTTCAGACGAGTGTTCATTTATGCTGAATGGAAGCGTAAACAGGCACAATTGCCGTTTACTGGAGTAGCGAAAATCCTCACTGGATGCGGGAGGCACATACGCAGTATCCACTAAAGGTGAATGTCTGGCTTGGTGTGATAGGTACCCTACCCAGTTGGTAGGTCCTTTCTTTATTGAAGGAAATTTAAGTGCAATATCATACCAACGTTTGCTAGAAAATGAAATTACACCAGCACTTCGAAACATGTTTGGAGAACATTACCAGAATATCTGGTTTCAACAGGACGGAGCACCCCCACACTACGGCATTGACGTAAGAGCCTATTTAAACACCGTTACCAATATAATTAGGACCAAATTTGTAACCCTTGAGGATAACCTACGTCATAATTCACTTCTGTACAACTGACAATCACAATGTAGTATTTATCTGCAGTATTCGTTTGGTTGCAGTTTTGCTTTACCGGGGTTATGGCTACTAATGAAATGTAACCAAGTAAAAACTTTGAACAGTCGCCATTTTGTACTGGGATCAATCTTTTTGAGTGCGGTTTTGCGGCATTAAACTCTGCTAGATAAGCCCTTTAAAAATGATGTGCATATTGACCTATGCTCCTATTTAAGATTTCCTTCTGACTCCTTGCGGGACGTCCCCATGATATTACAGAAAACTTATAGTTCCTTCAAAAAGTAGATTTTTTAGGTGTAGTATTGATGTACCAAATCTTGTTCATTTATCTGTTATCGTTTAGAAAATATTATACCAGTGCAGGACCTTTATGTACACCCTGTATATATATATATTATATATATATATATATATATATATATATATATATAATATATATATATAATAAATTAATTCTTTTCAAATAAAAACATAAAGGCAAATTTTTTTTAACTCTTCATGCATTTCCTTACATCTTAGCGTACTTATTCAAACAATAGTGCATAAATATTTAAACCTTTTACCGCCAAGCATATGGACAGGTCGCGTCATATCGTCAGAGGTACCGGTACATGAAAAGTTTCCCGCCGCCGTGCCGGGCGTTTAGCCGCTGAGTATGTCACAGTAGCGCCGGCGCAATTTTACGAGTTATGACACACAGTGACATAACTCGTTCTCATTTTGCTAAATTTTATGATAAAACAATGGTATACTGGCATATACTGGAATTTATTAAACATTTATCTTGAAATATTGTATACCTTTTTAAAAAGATATGTTCATTTCATTTTTATTTTGTCAATTTATAGCTACATAAATACCTGAAAAAGTATTTTACCCGATAAACCTCTGTATTACATTGTAATATATTTAAATGGAAAAGACCTGTGTAAATTTGGTAAATCAATATTAACAATTTCCAGATTTATATCTTTATTAGTAAACAAACTACACAACTGAATTTTACCATTAAAACGCCAAAGTCGTTAGATAAAACATTTAAGTGTATATTATAATTTTTTTAAATATAATATGAATTTCAATACAATGCTACTTACTATGTACATTTCATATAAGATCAGAAAAATTAACTTAACTTTTTCCATAGATAAAAATTGAAATAAAATCAATTTTTTATGTTATAAATGTATAACTTAGATAGTAAAAAACAACACCTTGGTATTTTTGTATTAAATAAAGGAAAGTCTACAGTAAATTTCACACTTTTAGAAGCTTTAACAGTATAAGATAAGATTACAACGGAAATACTGGCTCTTATCATCAAACGCTACTGCCTTATGAATAATGTAACGTTATTAAACATTAAAACTACTAAAAAAATTGCAAAGACATGAAAAGTTATGTTATATTCTTGAATAATATAACATATAATATAATAATATGCTTCTGCATAAATTAGTACAAATTGTATTGATATTAGTCAATAAATGGATGTGTACTGTAAAAAAACTGTGAGAGCGTAAATACTTGACGTCATACTTTGGCCAAGCCTATATATAGGCTCTTGGAGTTTCACCACGAACCTAGTTTAAGCCTAAATAAAAGCTCTTGGATTTTTATAACTTCACAAGTTGGGCCTATGGGTATATAATATAATATAAATATAAAAAGTGCTTTTTTTAATTACCAATACTCTATAACACATGGATAAGTATAAGTACAACAACTCTTGATAAACCTGAATAAAAAAATTTTAATTTAAATTAATATTAGCCCTCTACAACATTATTCTAAAAAAATACTGTCTGTTCGATTGACCTACTTTTTTATACAAACTCAACATCTCGAAATATTAAGCTAAATATTATAAAATAACTAATAAACGATTTTCCTCTGTTAATAAATACAAAATACAAATTACTTGTTTAAAAGTTAGAGAAAAACATTTCAAGTATCATTTTATGACATTATTACTATATTGTGTTTAAAGTAGACACTAGTGAGTAATTTCTATTATTACAGTATTAATTAAAATATTATTATTTTAATATTACATTTTCTGAACCAACATTGTTATGAATGCGTTAATTCTAACCTGGAACAGAGAGTATAGAAGGATTAGAACTTGTATGAAATTTAGAAATGAAACTAAATAACCAATTTCCCTCTATAAGCCCACGCATTTTTTAAATAAATCCCTAGAGCCAGCCAATTTTCCCCATCCAGTTAATTAATCAAAAGGGAGTGAAGGCTAAACCAAAGCCGCCTTATAATTTTCAAGGCTGGACAAATATACTATCGTTTTATTCCAAATTACAAAACGAGCATTTTTAGTTTCTTCACCCGTGGTTTGCAATTTAGATCGACTTAGCCTTTGCCTTTATTAACCATATAAATGTACTAATATAATAGTTATCAGTTTGATATCTCCTGTCGCCGAGGTCAAGGTCGAGGGTCAGGTATTCCTTGTGGAATTGTGAGATCCGTGCGGCGTGCCCGTCCCTCCAGCTCTGTCCACCAGCTGGCCCGTGCCGCCTTCACCACCGCCGTCAGCTGTGATTGCGCGCGTTCCAAATCATTTAAAAGTTTAGGTCTATGTATAGGCTCTTGGCGCTAAAAGGGACATGTGCGAGATAATTATTACATTGACAAGGAAAAATAACTCTAACTGGAAAATAAACTGGTGAAAAATACTTCACAGCTCATGTTTCATCAGAAATGCCAAAAAGTAAATCTTTCTTCAAAATTAACGGCAACGCTCAAAACCATCCAAAAAGAGTATGCAACCAGTGCACCTGCCATAGGGTCATAGTCTTCTCTGAACTCAAAACAGAATGAATACTTTCTTTCTTGGACACATTTCCTGTTATTTCATTGAAAATGTTTATCTACCCTTCCTTTCTTTGCTCAAACCTCTCTCTTCATTTGTGTACAATTTGACCTATTGCTAAAAATTTGCATTTAATTTGGAGAGCTCAAAGTGGTCCTAAAAGAATTTCCTAACTCTTAAACTAAAAGTCTGAATACTCGTTTGACTTCCTACTTCCTTAAAAAATAATAGTTATTCAAATTTGATTACCGTATGCGAAAACAATCAATGAAAGGTCGTATACCATATAGACATACTTTGATTCTTATAAACTGTATGTTTGTATGTTATTTTTCACTTTGAGTTATTATAAAGTTATATTGTACGGATGAGGATCAATGAAGTTGAAAGTGTTATGTCTCATCAGTCGTAAACCAGGAAAGGTCACAACTTAAGAAAAAACTGTAAAGGATTCGTCAATATCAAATACGAAATAGTGCAAATTAGAGTTATTTCTTGTTCTACGGTTATGAATACTGACGTTAGCTGGAAGGACATTTTATTACTTGAATGTACAATGTCATTATAAAATGAACACGCACCAAAGTTCTAAACTTTTCCAAACACTAATTCTTTAACTGGAACCAGATTTCTAACCTCCATATCAGTCTCAGTGAGGTCATCCTCATTGTAATCGGTACAATAGACCAACCTAACCTCAGACATCCCTTCCTCACCACCACCCTCCTAAGCCTTGTGCAGCAATGATGGAATCACCAACAAGAGTTTTCTATTAGCCAGCTTCATTAGAAACGAGAAAATCGAATCAATTATTTATTCATTATTAAAAATTATTATTAAATTAACTTTCTATAAATTTACATTTTTATTTAGGCAGCACTGCAATATTCGTAGTACAGGCTACGTTTTTATAGACACTAAATTTCCTCTCAATTGCAGTTGAAGTATTCATAAAATGTATTGTTTGTGTCCTACCAAGGTTTAGTTTCATTGCTTCCATATATTAGAATTGTACAGTATATTGTACTCAGCTATTGTGTTGAGCTATTCAACCAAATACCGTGGAACTTTCCATTGAACTCCGTTAGTGCTCTAGAAACAGTTTCGCTCTCCGATTTCACTACTCCGACCCTTTAAATTAAATATCCTATTATTTAAAAGTGGATCCAGAGATATGAGTACTTTTAATCTCTTAAATCTTACTCATTTATATTTTTCTAATTTCAAGATGTATATTTTTTAACTTGTTAAAAACCAACTTTGGTATGTGTTATTACCATTAATAACATATACCAAATAATACAAAACAAATACGTGCCAAAGTTTATAGCGTTTTAAACTGAACACATGTAAAATAAATGTTATTGGTTACCGTAAACAATGATGAGTATCCTTTCGTGACTGTTAAACTAAATACATATCTTCGTATCAATTATGCACACGTTGACTGCAAACGTTCGACAGGTTTGATCAATAAATATAAAAAAAACATCATTATATAAACCTTTTTTTAACCATTTCTATTGTAATAACTTATCTTAAATAAACTTTGACAATTGCTATAAAAATATTAATATTAAGGTTTTTTATTGTTTTCAATCTTTTCCTTGAGAATGAAATAATATGATGACAATGTATGGTTGTGTACATGATAAAAATACAGTCCGCAAGTTATAAAGTTATATATAGAGAAATATAAAGTTATATTTCGCATCATCAGATTTATATTTTAAAAACCATGGTTAATCCAAGATGGCACCCAAAAATATCAACTATGACAAAAAAGTACTTGTGACGAAAATTGATCGGTGGTGGTTTGGTACCAATATTATTGCAGAGACAAGGAGGTATTTTATAAAAAAAACTCACCTTTTCTGTCAATCCGGATACAGATAATTCAATCACTCTCATCCATTTATTTATTTCAACCATAAATGTACAAAGTTATTATGAGTTGTCTACCGCATCAAATGGTGATGAAAACTGCGTGTCATATTCAATGCAGTTCTAATACACCTGTTTGACTATCATGCACCTACATTAACTCAAAGAGTGACAAAAAACCTGCTCCATGGATATCTGCTCTAACTTGTTAGTTATAAATACTGAGAGATATTTCCTATCGAAAGTCCAAGCCAACAACATGTAATCAGGAATACATGTTTATAAGAGACTGTTGTAAGAGAACACAGTGTATCAGAAAGGCTTATGTCAGATTTTAATATAAGCCTTCGGAAAAGCAAGAATCAATTCAAGGATCTTTGGGTAAAACTGAAAAACCTTGCCGTTGGTAAGTCCGATAAAGATGTCCCTATCTCCATTGACCTGAACAATATACGAGTAAATGATCATTTCAACAACATCCCTGCTCGTTTTTCTGGGGTTTGCTTTTGTTCACTGAGTTTCAACGTCCCTTGTTGTGGTTTTAACCGCCACGCTGTTTCTCGTTCACTACTGTGTCTGAGACTGACGTCCTCATGGCTCAAGCAATTAAAAGCTTTGCTGAGATTAAGAATATTCCTGTGACACTTTGACCATCGTCAATGCTGTTGAATATTTTTTCAACCAGATCTTCCAAACCCGTCACTGTCGATCTGCCCCTCAAAAACCCATGCTGACTCTCAGAAAGCAGACCACTGATATCAAGATGTTGAAAGAGCCTTGATAAAACATTCTCTCAATAATCTTTGAGGAGGTTGGAATCAAAAATATTGGCCTATGGTCTGAGTCACTCCTTTTTTGTGCAGGGGAATGACTTTAGCCATAATACTGGAGGGAAAAGATCCCTGAAGAAGTGATAAATTGGCTACATACTTAACAGTAAAAGAACTTTCTCTTTGCAAAATTTAAAATTCCTAGAAGTAATCTCGGCTAGTCCTGCAGATGGCTTTGGCTTGAAAGAGTCAATTTTCTTATTTAGATCAAGCTCATTAATTGGTAAGAGCTCATTTAGACGTATATAGCCATTAAAACTCTGGGAGACAGAAGGCACAGATATAGATCGATTTGAAACATGGCCAGCAGACTTCAAGGTATTATCAGCAATGTTGGTGAAGTACTAATTAAAGTGGCATGTCATAATCTTAGAATCCATTATGCTTTCTCCATTTACAGTCAAAGACTTTATCTCAGAATGTTGACTTCTTGATAATTGCCGCTCACAGTTGATATTACATCCCAAATAGCCTTGTTTTTATCGCACGGTTGCACGAATATGAAACTATAACACATCTGCTCTTTCTATAATACACCATTCAATTATATAATATACTATTCTATAACATGTATACTCTATATAAATGTTTTAATTAACTTTACCAAAGTTGTAATAAATAAAAAGAAAATGTTTCATGATGCTAATAATAATTTTAAATTGCTATAGTTGGAATCATTGTCAATTTTAATGAAAGTACTATTCAATATTAATGAACGATGAAACCAAGGTCAACCAAAGTATTAATTAACAAAGGTCGTCTACTATGTGATATCAATTTATAAGTTATAAATTTTGTGCCAATACTTTTACTCTGAACTAGGTAGTTTAGTCAGTTTTTTAACCCAAGATTATGGAAAATAATTAGATAAGTATTTGCATGAAATATAAACTATAAACTTCATTTTCAACAAACCTAGATTAAATTACATAAGTTATTAAAATTACTCACTTTTGCAGCTGACAGCACTTTTTTCTGAAAACTTAATTATTGGTAAATATTACTGCACAACAGATTTATATTTTTAATGAATTGTTGTTAATGTGGAAAACTCTTGCACATAAGATGAGAATATTACTTTCAGTCTCAGTCGGCAATGTAAACTTGTTCTTGACCACAGCGGTATTTCCTGTTTCTGCAGGATATTGTTACATAATCCATCAACACAAGTGCAACTTGCAAGAGACTGTTACCTTATCAATTATTTGGCAATCAGTTGTGTCAACAGTTCAGCTACCATTTATCTCAGACTACTGCATATTTGATTAATTTCTGGATTGAGTAGTCAATCAGCAGGAAAGTTGCAACGCATGCATACATAATAACAAAAATATACTGAAATATATTTCCTTTCTTCATTTATTTCTGTACTTTTTAAATTTTAAAGTTTTTGACAATTGGTAATTTAAATTTAACTTCTTTTAAGTGAAAAGAAAACAAACTTAGTTTATTTATAATAAACAATAAATCAAAACAATTATTTTCATTGACACAAAAAACATGCATTTGATATTAAAATGGGTGATTATGTGTATGTTGTAATGCGAGGACATCCTGCCTGGCCAGCTGTTGTAAATGAAATAGAAACTAAAAATAAATTAGTGTATTGTCTTATGCCATTTTGTGGTACATATGAAACAGTAAAGTGTAAAATTGATTGTACAGAGTGTCCCACGAGTAACCCAACAAACTTCTCAGGTGGTTTTCTCTTATAAAAATAATGGAAAAATTCATATGTCTGGAAATGCTTTGTTAGCGAGCTATGACTAGCGAAAGATGTCGCACGATTTTCCAGGAAAGGTCGGAAATAAAGCGAAACTAATGTTTTTATGGCATAAAGATAGTTGTTAAATTTATTGGATTCTATGTAAAATTAACTTAAAAATTGAATAAAATACATCCCAGAGCTATTAGACCACCCACTTCTGAAATATCAGACAAAGTATGCAAAATTCAATCTCGAAAAACATGTTTTGTTTAGATTTTAAGTACATTAACTTCATTAAATGGGTAATGAAAACGCAAACTTTTCAAGCCAAAACTTTTAAAGAATTTAGTTCAAAAGAGAATAATGTAAAATAGGCTAACAATAAACAAAGACAAATTTTTTAAATAAATACTTAATTGACCATGCACTTAATTTATTTTTTGTATGTGTTAATTAAATCAACACATACAAAAAAATAAATAGAAAATGCAGTATTTGTTTATTAAATGAACGTTCTTCATAAAAACAAAACATTTTAATTTTGCTGCTCTTTGCTAATTTTTTATTCCAATTTCCATACCTTATAAATAGTGTTCAAAATTATTTCCTAGATAATTTAAGTACAATATAGTGTGCTTTTAAACCATGTGTAGCTTTTCTGATAGCATTTCGGTATCAAGTAGTTCACAAGCATTTAAATTTTGGTTCAATAATTCTTCTTTGGGATTAACTGATTCTGTGTATTCTGTAAGTTGCGTCAAATGACTCCACAGGTAATACAAAGGAATTTAAATCAGAGGACCTAGGAGGTCAATTAATTGGATCCACCTCGACCAATCCATCTGCTTTGAAAATTTATCTGCAAGTGCTCTCTAACATTTTGTAAATAATGTGCCAAAGCACCATCATGTTGAATATCTAGAATGAGTGAGTGGAAAAAGAATAACATTCCCAAACCCGAGTTTTTGGAAAATGAAAAAAAAACTTTTTAATTCTTACATTTTTGTTTTAATCGAAAAATTTACTACATAAGATTTGTACCTTAACTCTTTGGCCTTAAATGTATTTACAAGAAAGTTTTTTATTCCTAATAGTTATGGGTCAAATTTTTTTCTTTTTTATTGTTTGTTGGAATATTATCCTTTTTCCACTCAAAAGTTGTAAACACAGGTAAACTGTAAACAATTTTGATGGTTATCAAAAGAAATTTAATGAAACATTAGTTTAACTTATATTGATACATTGTTCTTCATTTAATCATCTTCATTTTCATCATTTTCCAAGTCAGAAGTAGGCCACGCCAGACGTTCTTCATAGAATGCTTTTTATTCATCGGGTATGTATTGGATGATTTTTCAATGTCATCAATCTCCGGTTTAATAGTGCCAAACGTCCTGTCACATGGCATGAAGCTATGTCCTCTAACAGGATAATATTTATGGATTTCTTTAAATCGTCCACTCATGGAGATTGCCACTAACAGACGACTCAATGTGTGGTTACGGTTTTGACCACTGTGGAATCACAAAAAACATGGAGGATCTCCATTTCTTTTGGGACATATTTGGTAATATAGTCCAACACGAAACTGGAGACCTCATTAGGACCCTTGGAAGCTTCCCCCTCTGTGTAGTTGTATAAATCTGACTGTTGTGTTTTAAACTCTTGTATGTTAAATACGTAGTACCACAACTTCCTCAAATAGAACATGTCTTGCACAGGCATAAACAGAACAGGTAAATTTTGCATACAGCCAAATACTATTCCATTAACTTTTGGATCAGATTTGCTTAGCTCTGTTATATCTTGCATCTTATTATAAAACTTACGTGCTCGTCGCTTATGGACCATTAGTTCTGCTACGGCCACACGTTTTGCTGCATCATTTAAAAATGGTGATTTTATTTTTGTGTTCAATTCCTCACAAGTTAGGCATACATCAACTTGTGGACGTCCAAATCTGTAGCCAAAGTTGTCTTTAAAGTAGCGTAGGTAGTATTCATACTTCACCGTTCCTAACAGCTCAAAATGTTTTTCTATAAATAGCTGGTACATTTTTGTAACCGTAAGTTCAGCGTCCAGCTAAGTTATTGGTTCAGAAGCATAATGGGACATATGTTTAGGGAAAGAGTTGATGTGGTTATGTATTTTAAGAACTACATCAGGAGCCAATACATTTCCTCTGTTTCCATGCTTTCCACGGCCATCTTGTGGTGATTTACCAGTTTGCAACAGTTGTGTCAAACGGGCTACAGCCTTATTAGATACGGCATGTAAATCGCCATAGGCCTGGCGACAAACCTGAACTCTTTCATTCCCATTCATTGCAAAAAATGTAAATGAGGCAGTAGCTTGTTTTGAGGCTGCTGTCTTTGGTCTATGTCATGCAACATCCCGCCTCTCGATTAGGCCTTGTAAATAAACATCTCCCTCATTTTTTGGCCTACCGTTACGCTATAGCCTTCTTTCCGTCTGGCGAAAAATTTGCCAAACAAAGTTTCCGACAAGTACAGTCTGGGCCGGTCGTTTTAGCCTCAACTACTTTGCCCTTATCGGTAACAAACTCTTCACCTTTCCATCTTGCTATTTTCATCATTTCTTTGGTATGTAAATGTTTATTTACTTTGCCAATCTTGCGCCTAGGCTCATCTGCACCTTGCTCCGAATCTGACATTTTAATAAATGAACAAGTCACTTAAATAAGACACAACTACTGTTAACACTGTTCTGCACACGGTAAGTTAGCAGTCTGAACATAACCTCAAACACGTAGTTAAACACATTGTGAGACAAACTACAAATAAAGGAAAACATCTGTTTCTCAATATCTACAGCTGCTATGCGAAACTAGCACTCAATCGTTAATAAATAGGATTAGAATAAACCCATTTTTAGTTGATCGGAAAAAAGGACAATATTTCCATGCACTCAGTGACTTCAAACCGGTGCACGGCAAACAGTTGAGTGGAAGAAGGATAATATTCCAAGACCTGTCTAGGAATATTACCCGCCTTCCACTCAACTTATAATTTATATCCGTGTTACTACATCATAGAACATGAGAAATTTATCCTTTTTCTACTCAAAAGATGCATTCTGGAACTTAAAACAATTCTGCTATCTCAGTTCATTTTCCTATTTTTTGGAATTTTATCCTTTTTCCACTCACTCATTCTTAATGTCTTCTTTCAAGTGGTAAATCTTCAAGTAGAAGTGGCAGTTAATTCTCTAAAAAGTCTTTGTACACAAGACCAGTAAGGGGGTTTTCAAAAACCAAATGGGCCAATTTACTGGTCCTCAACTATACCACACCATATATTTTTCAAAAATCGAATTTGAAAGTTCGATTCTACAACTGCTTTTGAATTTTCTGTTGACCACCGGTGCCTATTTTTCAAATTTTAAATTCCATATCTTGTAAACATCGATTCGTCCATGGATAAAACACAACTTATATTATTTTGATTTTCTAACACCCAAAACACAAAAAAACAAAACAAAAACCCAACAAAATTGTAACCTTAATGCACTGTCACCTGGATGAAGATTTTAAACTCTTTGTAAGTGACATGGATAGAAGTTTTTTTTAATGCTCTCCAGACTGTACTAAGAGATATGTATCATCTATTATAAAGTTGGCGAGTGCTAAGTTGAAGACTGCGTTGTATCATGTCAATGATATTATCTTATTTCACGTATATACTTTTTTACAGGACATTCTCTCGAACAATTAATGGTTGGAAAAGATCCTTTTGTTCATAAGTTATTGAAAACCAATGCAAATGTCGAGTTGGTATTCTTCTGTTCGGAAATCATCTTTCATATTCACGTTTAACTACACAACTATTTCCATTGGCAAAACCAAAGACAAAAACAATATTTGCGTACTCTAGATTTGAAAATGTACATGGCATCTTGTCATTAGGAAACACAAATAAAGTACAAATAATACACATATACTGCACAAACCAAAGATGATAGACTAGTTACTGCAACAGCTGAATTGTTGAACTGTTGTACAATAATAACTTTTATTCAGGTTTCGTTGAAGCAGTGTTGCCAACTCTCGATTTTCCATAAACAAAAAGCATTTCAATTGACACTGTATTTTTTTAATCTTGTTTCTCAAGCTACAATGTCTTATACTGTAAATTTTTTGTAACTTATTGTATTTTATTCAATTTTTCAGTTAATTTTACATAAAATCCAATAAATTTAACAACTATCTTTACGCCATAAAAACATCAGTTTCGCTTTATTTTCGTCCTTTCTTGGAACATCTGGTGAAATCTTTCTTTCACTGGCAGTACTTACTTGATACTTAATACTTGATGTCTTCGTCTTTGACTGATAAAACCAGATAGACTGTGTCAATTTTGTTTAAAACTGTTTGCAATTTGTTCAGAACAATTTTGTCGAGTATTTAAAACTATATACACTATTTACAAAGGTTTATGGTGGCAGGACTAGAACAGTGGGTCATCTTCAAGTTCCTTGAGTGCATAGATAGGCCTACTTGTAAGTCTGGACCATATGGCTTCCTTGAACTTAATAGTGTTCATATTTCTGATGCTTTCCAGTAGGCTGTTGTATAGTTTGACCGCTGCTATAGGAAAACTGTTCAACGATTTTGAAAGTCTACATGTTAGGGTGTTTAGGTCTTTTGCATGGCGGGTGTTGTAGCCATGGACATCTTGTCTTCTCCCAAACAGTGATTCATTCTCCTTTATGTATATAAGCGAGTTCATTACATATTGGCCTTGAACCGTTAATACCCTGAGGCGTTTGAAAATAGGCCTAATGCTCCAGATGGTCTGAAGATGTAATGATGCGTAGCGCCTTCTTTTGGAGAACAAGTATTCTGCTGCATGCTGATGCATGGCCCCAGGGCAGAATACCATAGGCTAGGTGGCTGTGAAGAAGTGCGTGGTACACCGTTACCAGGCACCGCTCTGGTACCACGTTTCTCAGTTTTCTTAGCAAGAAGATAACCCTGGAGAGTTTTGTGCAGACTTTGTCTATGTGGCAATTCCAATTTAACTTCGGGTCCAGCCAGAAACCGAGTAATGTAACGGCCTCATCACAGTCCTCTATGACATCTCCATTTTTTAGAGTACAAAATATCAGTTGTGTTTTTTCTTCGTTTAATTTTAGTTTGTTTGTGGTGAACCACCTCTTGGCATCTGCTAACAAGTCCTCGGCTTCCTGAAGCACGGAGTGTATCAGCTTTCCTCTGGACAGGAGCGTAGTGTCATCTGCAAACAGCACTGCCCTGCCTCCCAGTCTTAAATCATTCACAAGAATTAAGAAGAGCAAAGGTCCCAGGATGGAACCTTGTGGCACTCCATGCATGACTTCTTTACTTCCTGAAGTAGCCCCACCAAGCGATACCCTCTGTTGTCTATTTTCGAGATAGCTGGAAATAGTTTTGTGAACTGTTCCTTCGATCCCATAGGAATTTAGCTTGCTAAGTAGTATCTTATGCGGCACACAATCGAATGCTCGGTTCAGATCACAGAGCGCAAGAGCCATTGATTCGCCAGCCTCGAAAGCTTCCATTATCTTTGATGCTATGGATAATAAGGCAGTGGTTGTAGAACGTCCACTTCTGAAGCCATGTTGGGTGTTGCTGAGCAGATTGTTGGACTCAAAAAATCAACCAACTGTTTTTTCATTATTGACTCCATGACCATGAGTGGTGTCTAACCACTGGCAGAACTGAAACTGGCCTGTAATTCACCAGTTCCTCAGGATTTCCTTTCTTGTAGATGGGGACTGTGCGTGCAATCTTCAAAGCATCTGGAAAGATACCTCGACTAAGAATCTTGTTTATTAATACTGATAGAGGGTTTGCTACTTCATGGATCACCGCTTTCAAAACAAAGCAAGGAACACCATAGATATCTGGGCTTCTAGAGTTCTTTAGCCTATTTACTATTTTTATAATATCTAGTGGCCGCACCTCTAACCAGTGGTCTAATATAGGCTTAGGCCTATTCGCAATATACAGAGGGTTAAAGTCCATCTCCGGAAGGTTTGTCACTATCTCTTCAACAGCCTCTATGAAGAAATTGTTTATGTTGTTGGGACTATCTGAGCAGGAAGCATATGGCTTCTTAGGTCTGTGTGAGTTTATAATATCCCAGGCCGCTTTACACATATTGGAGGATGATCTGATGGTGCGGACATTGAAGGCCTTCTTAGCTTCTGTTACTTCCAGTCTGTACTGTTTATTTGTTTTACAATATAATGCATAGTACTCATCACGGTCTTTTGGTGAGACTGCTGATTTATAATGATCATTTAGAAGAACTACTAAGTTTTTAAGTCTGCACAAGTCTGCCGTATACCAAGGTTTATCTTTAAACTGACATTTAGTTCCGTTTTCTGGATTTTTTTTAAAAGGTTTTAATGGAAAAAGTATGTCAAAATTGTAATTAAAGGTTTGAAGAAATCTATCAAAGGAGTGCTCAGATAAATAATGATCACCCAATTCAATTGGCCAGTTTACGTTTTTTAGAGCCCTCCTTAGTAAAGGCAGCTGTTCATCCTTGATGACGCGCTTTGTAAAACTATACTTATCATGTCATGAAACTTCTTTGTGTTTACCATTTCCCAAGCTTGACTTTATTGTCATAATAACTGCACTATGGTCCGCAATCATAGGTTCAATGACTTCCACCTTATAATCCCAAGAATCAAAATTTGTAGCCATGGAATCTAGGCACGCTGTGCCTCTTGTGGGTAGTCTGTTTGAAATGTATAGGCCATGACTAATGAGCATGTTTGTAAAAATGTTCTCTTCCCATGATTTTTCTTCCAGGTGTACATTAAAGTCACCACAGACCACAAGTTTTTTCTTATTTCGAGAAAGAAAAGTAAAACATTTGTCCAGAAGTTGGATAAACTCATCAAAATCACCATCAGGAGAGCGGTAAATCGACATGATGATCATCATGAAGAGTCCAAGAGCTCAATAGCGACAATTTCTAAAGTTAGTTCTTTACAAAATTGTTCAAGGTTAAGTTTTTTATATCTAAGATTATTTTTAACATAAACTGCTGTGCCTCCATTTTTATGTTCCTGTCTACAATAGGCATCCACCAAAATTAAATCTTCAATTTGGGTGTACACATCAATTTCATCTTTAACTAGCCAATGCTCTGAAATGCACAGTATATTTGGTCTAGTTTCCAATATAAAGAAAGATTGAACCTCCATTTTTGTCCTTAAACATTGAACATTTATTGAGGCTATTACCTTATCTGAGCTATAATTTTTCATAAGCTATTTTTAACTTAGGCCTATGTCTAGTTGTTTGGGAGTTTAGGCTAGGAGGAATAATATCACTAGACTGAATGTTAGACAAATGAGAAACTAAGTTACACTGAGAGTTTGTGTGTTTCTGAATAAAAAACGCTTCAGTGTTACATTTCTGGGCCAGCGGGTACAATCCATAACCTTATCTTTATGTAAAAAATCTACTCCTAGCTTGAAGCTCTTGTTTACTCCCTTGTTTTCAAGTTTTTCAACACTAAAACTAATATTAGGAAAGACTTTACTTACAAAACATCGAACATCCTCTTCACTCGTTCCCATAGCGACTTTTCCCAAATGAAACCAAGCCTTCTTAGCACCGAGAAGGTTTGATGAGACACTATCACCTGTACCGATTATAATAGAGTGTTTCTTTTTGTATTTGGATGACAGTAGCTCGCTTACAAAGCATTTCCGGACATATGTTTATGTGAACTTTTTTATTATTTTGATAAAAAGAAACCTAAGAAGTTTGTCGGATTACTCGTGGGACACCGTGTATATATTCATATGATGAATTTAAAGCCAAATTTGGAACTCCCAGAGAGAAAAATATTAATTTCAATAATGCAGCTCTAAAAGAAATTTAAAAAGCTAGAACTTCTTTGGATCAGACTACTCCTATTTTACTTACTCCTAATTTAAATATAAAATTAGGTATTTAGTAATTACTCATATTAGTAACACATCAAGCCAATTGTCCAATAATTATGGTATGCTGTTTCTAAATACTCAAAGAAAAAGTATCGATTTTAGAAATTTTTTTGAATACCTATAAAAACTGGTGTTATTTGTCTCTCAGAACATTGGCTTGATGAACTTAGCTATGCCTAAATGTTTTCGCTGCGCTAGTGCTAGTTATAGGAAAAACCAAATTAGAGGAGGAGGTACATAGTATACTTCTACATATTAAATTTAGTTTTAGAGAATGTGATGTTACTAAATAATTTAATGATTTATTCAATTTTGAGTTGTCAGCTGTCTTTGTTGATGATTTAAAATTTATAATTTATTGTGTCTGTATATCATTCGACTTGTGGAGATCCTAAGACATTTTTAAGCATTTTTTAATTAATTTTTGAGCTACATGACACAGTGGAATGAATCCAGCATTATCACAGGTGGGGATGTAAATGTTTATTTTGACATTACAAAGCAGAGTAAAACCTACCAATGTATTAAATATTCTTAGAGAAAACAATTTTATATACTTAAATGATAAACCTACTAGAGGGAATAATCGTTTAGACAATATTTTTGTCTTCCATTAGCCTTTTTTAGTTTCCACTTTCAGATCATGATGGATTAATAAGATGTCTCAAAATTCAATTGGCCAACTCGTGATGACAGTGGAATTTGTTTTGGTAAATCTATTCTTTATACTTAATGTATACTACCTCAAGATTGTATGGATAATTTATCATAGAGACGGTCCTATTATGATTGGGAAAACATATTTCATGAATTAGCAGATAAAGAATGATGCAGTTTCAGTGTTCCAATTCTTTTTTGATAAATTACTCAATTAAATATTTTTTTTCAAATTCTGAAAACTAGAAAACAAAACAGAGTTGGAAAAAATAATTTGATAACTGGTTTATGTATGAACAATCTATATATATAAAAATGAAACTGTTCGTGTGTAACAGCATCACTCACAAACGGCTGGACGGATTCGCCTAATTTTTTTTTTAATTTGTTCGTCTTGATCTGTAGAAGGTTATAGGATACTTTTTATCCCTTTCCCGATTCAGGATTCCGCCCCACTGGTTACAGAAATACCCGTAAGAAATGCATTGCAGCAAACATATGTTATTAAGTGAAAGAGTTTTTTCAAATTTTTAATCAGCTGTTCTTTGTAAACATATATAATGCGACAAAAAATATATTTATATATATAAATTTCTTTACACTTATAGTTTTAAAGCATAGAGTAAGCTTAAGAGAAACGACAAATTTTGTTTAAACTGTTTCTGCAATCATAATATATAAAAATGAATGTTTGTGTGTTTGTCCTTTATAGACTCAGAAACTATTGGACCGATCACTATGAAAATTTGTATTTTTCTATGTAGAAGGTTTATACGCAATGCCCATTGATGTAACTAACCACCAGGCTGTACTGCAAGATATAAAAGTTATCAAAGCGCCTGCACATTATAAACTGCAATTACAACACAGTAGTTACGTATATTAAAATATCCAAACACTATTTGAAGGCAAAGAAATATACGGGCAAAGCTTAAGAGACGCGTGCGAAGCCGCGGGAAACAGCTAGTACAAAATGAAAAAACAATTATTATTTTAACATAATTCGGTTAAAAATTACTTATCTAACAATATTATTTGTTATAAGAAAAATATATCGAATTAAAAAGAAATTACAAAGTTGATGCTACCAAACTGGATATTACTCTTACATATATCGAGAAGTAATAATAAATGTAAGGCAGCATGGGAAATCATAAAACATTATTGTGGCTTTGCGAAACAGCAAAAATTAATCATTCATCCCAATATTTTTAATCAATATTTCATTGAATCTGTTAGTAAAATAAAGAGGTACGTTTTATAAATAAATCTATTACTTACATCTATAAGTTGTATCTATAATTATTACTTAAAAAAATAACTTACATCTAGTAAGTTAACTAAAAGAATTCATATACCCCCTATAAAATTTATTTGGAGAGTTGTAACTAACAATAATATGACAAGAGTTATTAAAAATATGAATCAATCTGACATTTAGATATTTATGATATATCCAACAATTTATTGAAAAAAAATAGTTTGAATTATCCTCTTTCGATTTGTATGAATAGGATTCCGAATAAAGGGGTTTTCCCTGATGAACTTAAAATATCGCCAGTTTACTAAATTTAGAAAAAGGGTCAAGAGTCAGCCTGATAGTTACCATCCTGTCTTTATTATACCAGTTTTATCGAAAGTAGTTGAAATATATGAACAAGTAAATATTGTTTTGTAAATAACAATCTGTTAAATATATTACAATTTGGTTTTAGAAAAGGGAGATCAGCAACAGATCCCAGGACAACTTGTTGAGACAAATTGATCTATTCTTTGAAAATAAAACCTATGCTTAAGTCACTTTATGTGATCTTCAAAAGGCTTTTTACTGTGTCAGCCATTCTGATCTTTTAATGAAATTATCTTATTATGGATTGTCAGAGTGCTCAATAAATTTTTTTAAACCTTACTTGAAAAATCGTAAACAGTCAATTTCTTTTAATGGACAGTTGTCATCGTTCATGTGGAGTGGGGCGTACCACAACGGTCAGTTTTAGGTCCTTCTCTTTTTTTAATCTATATTATTGATTTACCCTTTTCCGTAAAGTGTAAAACATCATATGCAGATGATACAATTTTTGTAAATACAAATTATATGATTGACAAACTGGAAAGGTTGGCTCATGAGATCATGCAAGATGCAAAACTGTGGTTTGATTCTAATTGCATTTCACTCAATAACAAAAAAACCTAAAATGTGTTTTTTAGTCTTAAACCCCATAAATGCATTGCAAACAATAACTTATTGCATTCTAGTAAATTTTTATGTATTTACATAGACAGCCACTTAGACTGGAACAGTCATATTGACTATATTAAAACCAGACTTAGTCGTGTTATTATATATCTCATAATTCGTCTAATTAACGTAATTCTAATAACCTATGAAAGGACATGCTACTTTGCATACTTTCAATCAGTTTTAAGATATGGATTGATATTTTTGGGGTAACAGCTCTATGGTTAAAGAAATTTTATTTTTACAAAAGAAAACCTTAAGAAAAATTAATATAGAACATACCAGAGAACACTGTAAACGGATGTTCAAAATTTTAAAAGTACCAGCCTTAGTAAATTTATATATAAATTGACTGGAGTAAAATTTATATATTAATGTTTTATTTACTATCTGCATTACACTACCGATCAAGCACTGTTTACTTATTATTGATAAAATAAAATGTAAATGTAAACAGATGTTTCAGAAAGTTTGTCGAACTATAGCTGTTTAGTGCCAGTTTCATTTTAATTATGAAACGTAAAAACTACAATTTTTTCTGAATTCCAAAATATTCCAGGTAACTTTTTTTAACTTTTTCTTCATAAAAACCTTCCTCAGATTGCAATTGACATTTTACAATAAGAATTAACCGAATTGGTCCAGCCGTTATCAAGATTAGCGCTTACCAACACATTTTGCGATTCAATTTTATTTATAAGATATAAAATTACTCAATAATAATGTTGGAAGAGTCTAAAACTAACATATTTTGCACTATCAGGCAGCCTATTACAAAAATAAATACAGTTTAGTTTGAAAGAGGTACCAGTTTTAGCCAGTCTGTGAGGAAGTATATTAAGTTTAACTCCACCTTTAGTATTACAGTATACTTATGAATATAATTTCTAGTTAGAAAATTCTGTAAATTTGTTTTGGTATGTAATAGTACCTGAAAAACATACAAATTTACAACTGTGGGGATTTTGAGTTGAATGAAAAGTGGCTTACAGTGAGCAAGCGAACCCACTCCTGTAATGTTACGGACTGCCTTTTTCTGTAATAAAAGAATATCATTTACACACGGAGAATGGCCCAAAGCTAGTATACCATATAGTATATGTGATTGAAACAGACCGAAATATAATGTTCTTAAATATTCCAAGCTTACAAAGTTTTTCAATTTCCGTAGTAGGTAATTTACTCTTGATATTTTTTTACAAACTGTTTCAATATGCAGGGATCATTGTAACTTAGAATCTACATGAAATCCCAAAAGCTTGATAGATTCCATGTTAATTTCTTGCTTAAGGCTTAGAGTTAGTATTGTGTATTTTGAGAGTTAGAAGTTAGTTTATTAGAAGAAAACCAGCAAAGAGCTCTTCTGCTTGTTTAGTGATGTTTTAAATAGTTAAGATTTTTGTGATAGGCCATTAAATTGGTGCCATCAGCATAAATAATCGAATGAACATTTAAATTTCGAGGCAAATCATTTATGTATACTAAGAAAAAGAAGGAACCTAGAACGGAGCCTTAAGGCACACTTGTCTCGATGGGTTTTATAGATGAACTTTTATTTTTTACTGAAACAAATTGACTGCTATTAGATAGATACGACTGAATTATTTTTAATGAGCTATCCTCAATACTGTAGAATTTTAGTTTATTTGACAGAATATTAAATGGAACACCATCAAAAGCCTTACTAAGATCACATAGAACTACAGAAACTGACTCTTTTCTTTCAAAAGCATCCAAAGATAAATCAATCAAATTAAGTACTGCAGAGGTAGTAGATTTCTTACCGAAAACCATGTTGACCTGTGGAAAAGTAAGTTTAGTGACTCAAAAAAATAACCAAGCTGATTGTACATTAAAGACTGAAATATTTTAGAAAATATAGGAGTGGTTGAAATAGGTCTGTAATTTTGGGGCAAGTTTTTATCTCCTTTTTTGAAAATTGGGATTATTTTTAAAATTTTGAGTGATAGCACAAAATATCCCTCATACAAGCCTTTGTTGAAAACAAAAGCAAGCAGTTCACTAATCAGATGAATTGTTTGTTTAATAATAAAGTTAGAAAGGCAATAGTAATCCATAGAATTTGAGTTTGAAAATTTTGAAACTGCTTTAATTACAACTGATGAAGATATTTCAGACCATGTGAATGGAAGTTGATTTCCGTCCTTCTCCCAAAAATTCTTCTGGATTGTAGGGGCTTGGATTTTTCCTTTGCATAACTGATTAATAGAGTCTAAAAAAAAAAGAATTTAATTCTTCTGGATCTAGACTGACCTCACTACTATGAGTTGGAGAAAATTCATTGCTTATCACCTTCCACAATGACATCAATGACGTTCTAAAGATTAATATTAGTTGTAGTATGGTAGGGAAAAACCAACAAAAGGAAATGCTGAATTGTTTTTATTCAAATAATAATAAAATACAAAAGCCTTATTGGCACTATTTGAATGTTTAAGAAAATATAGGTTATTAAAATGGTAACAATATTCATAGCACTTGTTCTATAAATACAATTTAGTTAGTTACTTTACCATAACTATGAGATCACACAAGTTTGGTAATGAAGTAAACATGTCCAATGTTGTCACACAATACTCCTAACTACAGGTATGATGATCATTAACAGTATATAAACAGTATATGGTGATAAATCTGACATTTTTATTATAATAGTACTGTCTAAAAAGTTTGGGAAATTTGTAAAAACTTCATATACACATCAATTAATACTGTAGCAATTTTTACACTGAAACCGTAAATAACTGAATACTCCCTGGAACATACACCTGAACACTCCCTGGAACATACACCTGAACACTCCCTGAAACCTATAATGAATATCATAAATGTAACATATTAAATAGTGTGAAAAATATAACATTCACAGCCCTTAGTATGAGGTAAACACGAGAAAGGTTTTTGTCAGTTGTCCGAGGTACATTCCAAATTTCCCACGTTTTTTCTCATCTCACAAACAGACGGCTCAGTCACCTCAGAAGAGTCCAGTTGTTCCACACCTTCGCTCATCTCACATAGAGAAGAGTCAGTCACTTCAGAAGAAGAAGTTTCTTCCATTCCTTCGCTCATCTCACATACGGAAGACTCAGCCACCACAGAAGAGCTTGTGGAAGCTTCAGTTGAATCCAACTCCATCTGGGAAACGTAGATATCAGGAATAGTGTTTAATTACAGCAGTTTAATATACTATTATAATTCATTACCGTAGCTGTAAGATAAAAGGCCGGGGCGGCAAATCACGAATTTGACGTTACCAACGTATTCTGCTCACCCTCCTGAACAAAAAATATATATAGTACTAGGGGGTGCAAATGACAAATAACATGATTTTAGGGGGTATATTCATAAGTGGTTAAGTTTCTAATGTTTAATGTTCAGTTTGTGTGCTGTGTCTGGATAATATGTTTACAGTAGAACCCCTCATATCCGGCCACCACGGGACCGAGCCCCTGGCCGGATAACGATTCGGCCGGATAAAACAACCTACAGTACACAGAACTTGACGAAACAAAACAATTGTACTGTACTGTACTAACCGCACTGGAAATAATCAACGAACAGTTTACAGGTTAAACCTATTAGCTCAATTTAGGACAACACAGGAAAATGTAAACAAATAGATACACCAAAATAACGCAAGAGTCGTGGGAGACTAGTGCGTGCAACTGCGCGTCTGCAAGCCGTGGTAAATAAATTTCTATATTGGCTTCCGGGAAGTGGCCGGATAAACCGAGGTGCGGTAAAACCGAGGCCGGATATGAGGGGTTCTACTGTACTTGAATATTATCTGCGGCCGGGACTGATAGCAGCCTGATAACGTATCTGTTATCTGAGTTCTCAGGGGCAGAGTCAGTTTTTCACAAGATATCGTGTTCAGTAGGTGAATCAACCATCCACTAGTTAGACCAACCCTAGTGAATTGTGTGTGTCGGAGTGTTTAGTAGGGCACGTAAAGAGTTTACGTTTTAACCGAAACGAAATTATTTCCTTTTTAATTGAACATGGAATTTTTAATAATGAGTGTATTTGTTCGTCGTGCAGTCGCGTGTTTTTTTTAAACCGGGAGCCTTTGTTGTTTCGTTGCGATAGGAAAATTAGAAAAATTAGTAAGAAAAGAAGTTTTAAATGTTGCAATTTTTAAAAATCCACTCTTTTGTTGCTGCTGTTCAGCTATATCCGCCAACACACTAATGGTAAGTGTTCTCTGTTAACCCTTTTAGGACCAGACCAAAATTTGACATGTGAAAGGAAAATTTTGCGTTTTTCTGGCCATGCTCCAAGAACTGTGCACATTAAAAATGTGCGATTTTTCAAGTGTTTGAGAGAAAAATCATGAGGTCAAATAACGATTCATGTCTGGGTGTAGTCGGTATAATCCCAAAGTATCCTGACAACATTACCATACAACATGGCCGAAAAATATTTTTTTGACCAAGCTGATGATTCCAAAGACGGTTAAAATTTGATATCATAGTAAGAAACATACAGGGAATAGAAAAATAGTATATTTATTCCATATAGAAGATTAAAATATCTCTTAAAAAATATGAAAAGTCCGCCGGCGATAAATCAGACGGCTGGTCCTTTTTGCATAGTACGCCGCCGGCGATAAACCAGATGGTTGGTCCTTTTCGCATAGTACGCCACCGGCGATAAATCAGACGGTTGGTCCTTAAAGGGTTAATATCCATCTATATATTTATATTTGAGTTTTTCATGATTTATTAAGTTTTTTAACTTTACATAATTGCCTTTGCATTACATTTCAATTTATATTTCTGATCAGCCCTTCTAGAATTTTATATTTTACTGATAGGTACTATCTCGAGGGATGTTTTTCTTTAATTGACATCAGCGCGGGGCAGCACCTTTGGTGCTGCCCCGCGCTGATGGCCAGAGGCACTCGTCTCATTTCGATAACAAGTAATTAATTTGTTGCTCAAAATTAAGAAAAACATTGTTCATTTTGATCAAAATTCTACTCATTTCAGTATTATTTTTCATTTACGTTTGCAAAGATGGCGGCGCAACCGATGACGTCATCACGAGGTTGAATCATGGTCATTGGTCACAAAAGGTCACGTGACGCTAGACGTGGATGTAGAACATGGAATTATTTAATTTTTTATGTTCTAGAACTTCGTTATTTCTCATTTCCACCCCATCAAATCTTATACTTTTTTTGTTCTATAGGACGATTCCAATAAGTTAATAACGCAAAACTCGTATTTTTCCGCTCCGGCCGTTAATATGATAATTACCTTCATTACAATGAACAATATATAGAAAATATACAAATTGAATTTAAATACTCCTAAATTTGATAATTAACTGTTGACATAATATTTTCTCTTTTATAATAAATGGTTCATATCTATTCAGCTAAATTGTATAGTTACCATCCATACCAGTGTATGTTTTTATACTAGTTTAATTGAGAAAAGTGGACAAGAGATAAATCCATGACCAAATCCTAATACTCAACCATTATTATAAAATCACCCTCTCCAATACTGATGAAAAACCTATTTTTATGGGCTGTGAATTACACTATTTAAGAAACATGTTTTATGTTACATAGTAAAACGTAGTGTAGAGATCTGTAGGAGTTAGTATTCATAGATAAGAAAAGTTTAGTAATTTTTACTGATAAGAACTATATTCCATGAATATAAAGTATTATAAGGGTGTAAAGTTGCACAGAAAATACAGAAAAATTGTTTGTAAGGTGAACAAAGATCACTATCATTTTCAGAATAGATAGAATGACATTTTTAGAATAGATAGAATGACAGTTTCTATGTATAAAGTGTCAGCTAAGTATATCTTTGTCTAATGAAACCAAAATTAATGGTTGCTAGAAAACAACACTAATCAGAAACAGTGCTAGCAAAATAGCTCATAAGGTCCACTGCAAGGTATTATTTCAAATTAAATATGATAGCATAGACAAAATAAACAAGTTTAATTTTTTTCTTGTTTGAAATTTTAATTAATTGTTTTAATGTAAATATAAACTTTACTTGCCTCTCCACTCATTTGAACAAATTGCTTTTTATAGTGAAAAATTGAATACATCATATTTTAAAAACATGCAGTTTTTTCTACCATGAAAATCATTCATTCAAACCAAATTTAAAATTCTGTCTTCCAGAAACTAGGTATAATAATTGTGTTTGTTGTTTTTTCATGTTAATGATTTTTATAGTAATAATAATATGGGTATTCCCATATTACATTTAACTGATAAAAAAATAAGAATTTCGATGTAACTAATTATTAACGTACCTTGTCTTTGTTCCCTTTTCGCTTGTGGCGACAGACTTTCTTCTCCTGATTCTTCTTGCTGTGTTTGTGGCTCACCTTTTCCACCCACTGTTCCAGGTTCTGATAGTTTTGAGGTCTCTGTTCCAGATATTCCTGAGGCACCTGCACCCCGAACCTCTCTGGTAGCATGTACGGCTTGAGCCAGCCTACCAGTGGTGTCTGACCAGATATGTAAGGGGCACCATTGTGATAGAATAGAATTCCGTCCACCTATACAACATTTTGTATAGGTATGGCATAATTATACTGATACATGATGATACATACTCATATATACTCATATAGATCTCAAAATAATATTAATTCTCAATTACTTTTTGAAGGCAAGAACATACTCAGGGGGGTCAATATGGGGAAATTCTATTTTAGATATTTTGAATTTTTAGTCACAGACATTTATCTGATCTGAAGTGTCAAGGACATTGAAATTGGCATCTTTACAGGTAGGTGTCCTTAATGCCCTGTCCTCCAATAAGTTCAGATAAAGAATCATCTGGGATTGCTACATTACTGTTTCCAAGCTGGGTCGACTTGACAATCTTACTCTGTGATGCGTTCCAGGACATATAGGTATTAGGGGTAATGAAACTAAGGTAAACCATTCAAATACTGTGACCCTGTGAGATGAAGGAAGTCATGCCTGTTTTAGGCGATCCATCACAAATTTTTAATTGTGATGAGACAGCATTCTTTTTGTGCCCCAAGCAAAAAAAAGTGCTTGCAAATGTGGTGAACGTAAATTCAATATCGGGCAATGTTGAGAAAGAATGCTTAGCAGCATTGGTGACGGCAAGTGGCAGTGGAGAAATGGCACCTCCCATAGTGGTTTACTTGTACGAAAGAATCCCACCTAATGTAATTCAAACTAATCCCGCAGCTTGGGATTTGGGCAAAACTGACTCTGGGTGGATGACTGGAGAGTCCTTTTACAAATATATATAACAAACGTATTTAATTCTTAGCTTGTGGCAAACAATATACCCAGAACAGTGATAATGTTTGTTGATGAGCACACATCCCACATTATATATATCATTTAAATGAATTTTGCACTTCAAACCAAATTGAAATTATTGCTCTATCCCCTATTTCTATGCATGTGCTTTAGCTACTGGGTGTTGCCGTCTTTTAGCCAGTTAAGGCTCATTGGCAGAAGAAAGTTCAAAAATGGAGGTACAAAAACGGACCCCAACAAATTAAAATAAGATTTTGTTCCGATGTTGAAAAAAAATCCTTGATGCAAATGTTAAAAAGGAGATTTTTGTCAATGGATTTTCCACGAAAGGTCTCTTAACCCTTAATGCTGACGACGTGAACTTTTCTAAAGTGATTAAATTACAGAAAAGATTTGAAAATCAAACAGCTGTGTCCAACAGTCAGTGGCTGGCACTACAGAGTCATTTGTTCTACTTGGAGGGTAAGATTGGAAAGGGGAAATTGGTACTATTTAAGAAAGGTGAAACCCACAGAAGAGATGAAAGTTTGTTCGAGTGGTGGACAGAGATGAAGGAGGAGGTGAGGACCCACAAAGAGGCACGATTTCAAAACAACTACAAAAACTGATAAAAACCTGGCGGACACAGCTATAACAGTTGAACAATGTATGCAGAGTACAAGTGGTAGCTATTAGTCACTAGATCAAACACCTTGTCCACCTACCAGCCTTACTACACCTGACAAATATCAACTTTCTCAACAAGCAACCTTCTTACTTCAATTCCTTCGACTACCAAAGACCCTACTCTTTCAATTAGTAATCAAATTTCTGCTTTAACTCCTTTAACTAGCAAAATCTCTATTTCACCTTCTTTAGACTGTATGCCTCCCTCACCCATTCCAACTCCCAAACTACAAGGGTGCCTACATCAACAAAGCCCTCTATAACTACACATACACACCCTACTCCAATTCCCTACTTCAATTTGCACCGAAATGCAAATGAAAAGTTTCATTAGAAGGGGATATGTAACATGAGGAGGATGAATCTGACGACAATTCGGCCCAGTTAGAACTCCCAGACCTGATAAACCTCAATGTTAACGAGCTTCAGCAAAGCCAGTGGATTGTTGTTCCTTATAATTTTTGGAGAACTAAAAAGATGTATGTAGGGCAAATAATGTCAATAAATAAAGATAGGACAGGACAAATAAAATTGTTAAACAGGAAGGTAGAATCGGGGAAATTTATATGGCAGACAAGGGACGATGTAGATATTTGTCAACAATCACTGCGTTATGGCTTCAGCTGTTCATTATTGCCATGCACTCACTATTAATGCAATTTTTAGTAGTTAGCATATGTTTTAGCCCTTGAAACTGTTATTTATGTGTGTACAATATATTGGCATATCAAAATATAAGTACATATTTGTCCTTAAAGCTATTTCTAAAATTATATTATTATAAAACTGCCATGATGTACCCTTAAGGTCAAGGTATTTGGATGGTTTATGTTACTAATATATTGGAAAATAGGCATTATTAACAAAGTTCACGGGGGCCTCAGCCATTCTGTGGAACATCCAGGAGACTTGCATGTAGGTAATCAACTCCTTGGCAAAAGATAAGCATCATAATAGAGGGGCCAACACACCGGAGCTTAGGATGAGCAAGCTTGTTTTACTCTCTCCTCCAAGAGAGGTTTTCCAAGGGGCATTACAGCTAGAGGTGTTTTGGGATGGATTAAAAGGCTTATTACAGGGCACTGCCATCTGAGAAAGCACTTTCACTGGATGGGTATCTACAACGGCGATCCTCTGTGTAGGATGTGTGGTAACATGAGAAGACAGCTGAGCAAATAGTTTTAGACTGTGATGAGCTAGTGGGGGAGAGAGCACAGACCTTTCAACACTGGTCAAAGGACAGACGATGCCACACAGGGAGCTCATTGGTAAGTTGCAGTAGTTCGTCAAATTTCTTGAACGAGTTGTAATATACTTAATTTCTCTCATTACACAATGGTGAGAGGAAAAAGCCCTTGTTTTGACTGACATGCTTAGGTTTTTGAAACTGCCCCTTTGAATAAAATAAATAGAAAAAAGTTAACTTGTGGACAACAGCTGATCAGCAGAACGCAAATTACAGATTATTATTTTTCTACTTTCTGTATCATATTAAGAGATAACCAAATTAACAATTTATCGCAGGTTTATGAATAATATTTTGCTTTCAGTCCATATTTTTTTTATATTTATTGTCACACAACACCATGAGTCTGCTGCATCTCTTTCGGACAACTGCTGCTGGGCAATATGCAAAGTACATATTGCTACGTGCACTTATTATTCACAGAAACAAGTTATTATCCATCTCTTCAACAAATAAACCACGGTATAATGGTTCAAAAAATTTATGAATTTTTGTGTATCTATATAATTCTTCAGATAAGTATAAATATTTACAAAAAATATGACAGAGAAAGAAGGTAAGAAATTAAACAAAAAAAACCAAACATTATAAATAAATACAATAGATCAGCAGCTGATGATTCATGACATGAAGTGTGTAAATAAGTAGAAGAAAAATAAATTTATCTTAAATTAAGACCCCCCTTGGATGTCTTGTCTGAAGTAACAATTGGTGTGCAGTTTCACTTTTTTCAATTTCAACCTATTAGGGTTTTCGTTTGAATTTTCAGGATTTTATTTATACTTTTGATGATGTAACAATTTTCTAAATGATTTTGTTTATGTACATTGATAGCGTGACTGGTTAAAGGTTTTTCTATGTTGCTATGGACAATGTCAAATTGATGGCCAGTTACTTGTGTATACGTAAAGGATTTGATGTTTGGCCGACATACTGTTTTTAACAGAAGTTACAATCAAATTGACAAATAAGGTTTTTAGTCACAGTTGATAGTTCCTTTGATAGGATATACATGATTGGTTACATTACTTTTGAAATGTTTACTTGTAGACATGATCTTACAGGATTCACAAGGTTTTTGGCAAGTATAATAATAACACTTATTATTGTTATACTTTCTGTATGAAATAACATAGATGGATAACTATTTTAACACATTTACTGCAGTTTTATAAGTAATATTTTGCTTTTAGTTTGTATTTCCTATAATTATTTTTACGCATTGCCACGAGTCTAAGATCTATACTATATTTAACTTAGACAGTGAGAAATATATTTACAATATCAAACATACCTCAGATGGATTATGGTCAGCAAGCACGGCAGGCAGAGTGGACAAAGTACAGTGGGATGGCAGGTGCACATCGTAAACTCCCTCCCCTAGTGGCAAAGGCTGGTCATATTTCTTCAGCTCAGAGATTTTTGTTCTCAGCCAGTACATGCGAAAATCAGCCTATAGCACACAAAAGATAGGTTATTATAAGCCAGTATAGACATCTATACAAGTGTTTTATTATACATGCACTCAAAACCTATTCAGAGGTCAAGAAATACTCTTTGCTTGCACGTTCTCTTCTCTCCAAACCATCGACAACAGTTTCTACTAATTTGGTGATTGTATCTATTGTACCTTTATTTTTTCTATATCCAAATTGGGTTTCCCTCAGAATATGAAAAGTAACAAACTAGCTTTGTTGGCTACTACGAAATAGGTTTTTTTTAAACTTTACTATGAACGGGAAGTATTAAAATCAGGTGCTAATTACTCAATTCTTGAGGATCATAATTTTTGAAGGTTGGAATAACCTTTGCCATTTTAAGAAGAAGGAAAAGACCCATTTAAATATTAGGTACAATCCATTGAAATAAATAATGAATTAAATTCGTTAATAGCGTTAATACCTGTAGCACTGTTCAAACGTCCATATGGAAAAATCATTATCACAAGATCTTTTGCCCTTAGTTTCTATACAACAGCGGCAACCTACACTCTGTGAACAGGAGGTAGACCCATGGAAGCAGTCACACTATTGGTAATGTCATCTGGGATAATATTGCAAAGATTTAGTGACATTTTTTGTTACGCTAGTAACACAAAAGAACTATTGAAATGGTTTGCAACTTTCGAGGTATTCTGAACAAACGTGTTTTGACTTTTAAAATTCAGATCTGTACAAGGAATCAGACGGTTATCTCCTTTTACTCCATTTATTATCACCTAAGTATTTTTAGACTCATTATCAGACTTGTTGAATGTATCTTCTACATTGTAAGCTTTACCTGCATTTATGACCCTTCAGTAAATAATAGTTTCTATAAAACTGTTTGAATTCTTCATTATTTTAATGTTAATTAATAGAATTTTAAATAGTAATCTTCTTGTGTAAAACTAAAATTCTTTTTGTTATTCAAGTATTTATTTATTGATTTCGTTTGTTTTTTTAAGGTTTTAATGGGCAGAATGTATAAAGTTTCAGAATTAGGTAGTTGTTAAGAACCTTATACTCACTGTTATCGGTAACACAATAATTTAAAAAGGACCAATTATTTTGTGAGAACTTAGATTTAAAAGTTAAAAGTTTTCCGGCCGCATATCTCTTTTGATTGTTACATCAGGCATATATGTATCCGGTATGAAACTAAGAATAATGGCCTGCGCAAAATGATCATTTATGAAATGATCATACATTTTTTTATTCACTATCAAAAAAGTGGTTTCAATTGAATTTAATTCAATTAGTAGCAACATTAATTTGGGGTTGGAGAAAATAGTAAAAAAATCCTAATTTTGAATACATATGGCCACCATTTTGAAACGGATACAGATAAAAACTAAAAACAATTTTTTTATATTTACCTTAAAACAAGTTTTAAAGTGAAACATCACCTCATCTTTGTTTATATTTAAACTTTCCAAGGTTCAAACCAATGAGACCCTGTATTTCAGGAACAAACTGTGAATTGAAACAGTTAAAACTAATCTTAATAGGTTTTATTGTACTCCACAAAAGCTCTGTACTTACATCACAGCTAAGGAGGGGCTGCATTCTCCAAAATAAAACATCCAGAGCGAACAACATTTTTTTCTTTGCATTCCAGATACAATCCAGAATAATGATTTCATCGCGCTTACCACGGCGGGCTGGAGACCCGAATGGCAGTATGGAGGGGAACTTCGCCATTAGTATCCCTTTCTTGTGATAAGCCCTTGTACATCCCTGCAACATTAAAACTGCTTGTAAAGTACATAACCAACAATGTTATTTGCACAGGTACAACTTCGTACAAGCAATAACCTTTTATTTTTATGGCAGAATATTTTAGGTACTGTAAGAGCATGTCAGGAAAATAAATGCCAATTTAATCTGGTAAAACTTGTTCATTATCACTTGCACCACAAAAACTAATTCGTCTTGTGGTTTTTTTTTGTGTCATCATTTACAATGTAAAACAATTGAAATAAACTGCCAATTGTTTGTTTGTTTGTTTGTTTCTATCTTAGATTGGTTTTGTTGAACACAAAGGACATTGTGCAAGCCAAAAATTCATGATAGTAGAAGTGAATGAATAAAATGCTTTGCTTTAATACCTCATAGATTTTAACAGGTGACAAAAATTGTGTTTGGAATTCCCAATCATTTAACCTCTCAGTGCCAATGCATACATTAAAAACATGTATAAATTGCCTACATCCGGTTTACCAGACATTTTTAAGAAAATATATTAAAAATATTATACATTATATTTTTACACGTATTTCATATCAATTTCCATTAAAAATAAACATATTTTCTTAAGCATGTTATATGATACACAAACACAGCTGATCAATCAGTAACAATGAAAAAAGTTTACGATCAAGTTGGCCCGTTGTCAATAACGTCGTAGCCGAGACGCTTTGTTTTCATTGACGTCAGCCTTATGTTTTGGTGTTAGAATGTTGTCTTTATGTTTACGTTTGTTTAAATTCAGATTCAAATCTTTTATTACCGTAAACAATATACATTATATGATAAAAGTCAGCCATTTAATATAAAATTTTGCAATCATACCACAGTGTCAAATTCACACATACAAATTTTGCACTCATTCACTCTAGTCACTCGCCAATTTACACCATCTTCAACGCCAGGGTCTGTTTTCAAAATGGGTGGTCTCCCAGTTACATGCCAAAAACTCGCCAACATTATGAAATGCCATTGACGTCTAAAAGTGTTTAAGACGGGTTTTTAACGCCTTAGGCATTGGTGCATTTTTAATGGAAGGTGGCAATCTCTTGATAAATTGGACACCTGCTTGCGAAGGCAAGTGTTCATAAACCACCATTCTTTGTTTTCCAGAATGGTAGTTGTCTCTGCCTATGTCTCATATCCATGCACGTCACGGACCCTTATTAGGGTATATTTGGACATACAGAATGAAACCGTTTCCATTATGTAAAGACATGGCAAATTCATGTTTGCAATGATTCAAATCACTTTCTTTTGAAGTTTTGGTTTTTGTAATTTTGGACTCCCTCTCAATTTGTTTTCCCCTAATTACATAAACTCTTGGCCATACGAGATAGCTGTATTAACCACAGACACTACTGACTTTTGGAATGTTGGAGACGACGTCGATAGCAGTTTGTGCAGTTGGCATTACTCTTGTTGGAGATTTAACCAACAACTCCAAGCCGAAGGACCGTAGCATATCGACAAGCCGTATTGTGGTAGGATGTGTTGTTCAGTATGTCGACATTGAAATCGCCCATCAAGACGTAATTAAGCTGAAGGTTGGTCAGGTTTGGCAATAAAGATTATAATTTTCAAAAGAAAACATTATCGCTTTCATTGGGAGACCTATAAATACTGATAACGATTATTTTTCAGTTTTTGATGTCAACTTTGATTCCAGCTGCTTCCAAATTTTTTTCTACTGTTTCCTTGATAGAAAAACCTGTGAACTTGAAGTTATTTTTTAGAAAAATCGAAACTCCCCCTCCTTCGGAGAGTTATCTGCAATAAGAACTAGCCTGATTGAAATTTGGAATTTTGCAGAGTTCAATGTTTTTTTTTTAAACCCGTTTGTGGTCACGACAAGTATATCTGTGTTCTGTTCTTCACAGACAAGTTGCAATTTATCAAGCTTGTTGGTTGCGAATTGGGCGTTTTGGTGTAGCAGCCAGATGGAATTTTTATTTAGAAAATTTGCATTCATTGGTCATTGGTTTGTTGCATCTGTCATCTTGTTCTGGCGCTGAAAGATAGCGTTCCTGAAAGAGCGCTTTTTGTTTCTATATTTTCCCAGGTCTGGATTAGTACAATTGTAGGAGTCTCTAAAAAAATAGGTTCCTTGACTATTGTCTTCGTGACTGTGTCGGCATAGGAGTCGTGTGGAAGTACGAATGGCTCCGCAGTTTATAATTATAATATAGCCAAATAGTGTATGTGTGTAATTTAGGCGTGTAGTGAAGTATTATGAATGTTTCAAGGTCCCCACTGAGTGAAAATACTCTTATGTGAGTAGTGGAGGAAGAGTACCTAAATTACAACTTTGTAACTGATATTTTTCTTTTATCATGTACATATTTGTAAATAGCCAAAATCATGTTAGGCCTATTATTTATTGTTCTATCCCACAGTATTATACTATTATTAGTATGGCTACCAGTCATAAGAAAAGTAGTAAAATCAGTGAAGGAAATAGACATTTGCTGATCAAGATACGCTTTTTAGTTCCTCATAAAAAGGTGAGTGGTGTTAAAAAAGTGCTATATTTTTATTCTGGGTGATAGTTTTATAAAAATTAGTGGATATGTTCAAAATAAAGTGTTCTTATAGTGCGATTGACTTTACTAAGTGTGAGAATTTTTTTTATAATTATTTGCAGTCAAACCTAAAAAATTAAAAAGAAAAATAATTTTTTAGATTGTAGTATCGTTATCCTTTGTGCTTCTGGTAGTATAATAATTTTGGGTATTTTTAGTGTCAATATACACATTATTGTACACAAAAAAACAAAAATTATAAAAATTCACCAGTAATTAACAAAGTTATGACATTTTATAATAACAGTATGCAAAATGTTAAAAAAATATCACCAGCATTTTTTGATAACACCTGCAAAAATACCTTTGGCATTACTTACTAACATTCCAAAACATGTCTGGCACTGAAAGGGTTAAAACTTTATTTCTTATATATGTTTTTTAATGTCTCAAAATATTTTAAGACAGCAGTCGTACAAAGTTTTTAGAAATTTACAATAACATTGCTGCAATATGTAAATACATTTACAACTATTATAACTGATTATAATCAAACCCGGTATCATTGTATTTAATACTAGCAGTAAGCCATTATTTTCAATGTTCCATAGTATTTGCTTGAACAGCTCCAACAAACACAACACGAATTATTAAGTTTAGACCAGTGTGCATTAATTCCAAATTTGAAATCCGTAGTTTTCTTAGTGTGAAAGCACTTAAAAGATGTAGTATAAGATGCGTCTACCCTTGTAATCTATTTCTGATGAAAAAACTTTTCAGGGTTGTAGCATTTTTGTTGTTGTCCCGATCAAGAAAGTGTATGTAAATGGGTCTAAAATGTCTACTTCGATCAAAAACAAAAACCATGTACTTTCTTTCTTGTATACCATCATAAGTGTTTATGTTAAATTATATAATTCATAATTCATTTTATATATCTTAATTTCATCATAGTTATTCACCATTTATGTTAAAAGTAGAATAATCATAATTCTTAAACAATATAAGAAGTACTTTATCTTTTCTTTGTGACATTTTATTTTTGTAGGACATTGGAAAACAGGAATATATACATTGTTTAGGGGTTGCAACCCTTTTTCAATCTTACTTTGTCTATTAAGACCATATGACGTATGTGTTAGATATCTTTCTAGGGCAACGAGAAGTGCAAAATAAAAATATAGGTCTTCTGTTGGTTGCAACCTCATTCAACGCCTATGGATGTTTGATCTTTATGAGAACGCTTTTATTTTCTATTTAAGTCATGATCCATACGTGTGACAAATTTTTACTTTCTAGGATAATGAAAAGTTGAAGAATTGGTAATGAGTGAGTAAGTGAGGGCTTTGCCTTTTATACAAGGTACCACATTATTGCTCAGGTTAAGACAAATATAAGACCACCATAAGACATTGCCCACATTGAGGTTCTCAGTGAATAGCCAACAATACAAAACTGAATAAACAGCAGCTATCAATGTGGGTCATGTCTAGTCACAGTAAATACCTGTTAAAAAAACTGTAAATCAGTTATTTAACCCTTTGAGTGCCACGGGCATTTTCCCCGTGTCATATGCATAAAGTACCAGGCTGTTTTCCCATATTTGCAAGTTTTTAGGAGAAAAGCTGTAGTAAAATAACTATCCAACAGATTTTGATCATTTTGGTGTTGTTTTTGTTTCTAATGAAATGAAGTATATGAGACATATAATTAAAAACAAAATTTGTTTTTAAAAAATATAAAAATTTCAGTTTTTACAAAAATTTTGTTTTTTGCTTTTTAAAAAAAAGTTAAGTTTTAACCTAAATTGAGTGTATATGGTATTTTTTAAGATTTTTTTTTTATACAATGGAAAAGATTGTACAAATCTAAACTAATTTAATAGGTTATAACATTGTTTTATTGTCAAAATGAAACATATATGATAATTCAACGGAAAGTGTCGTTTTACTTCAAATTACAAGCATTTAGAAAAAACATTATTGCACAAAAGCTAAGTATTTGATTTTCATGGTTTTTGAAATAAATTGTTACACATGAATGAACTTAATTTAATGAGTTTTAAAATAAAAAAACTACCAATATTTCTTTGGACAAATATTAAAAAATCCCAAACTGTTTATAAAATAAAATGTTTGAAGTACATTTTGTTGTTTACATATTTATATTATATTTTTTAAAGGTATACCATGAGAAAGGCCATGAAATTCTAAATAATATTCATGCATAATATGTGATTCTATAATATGAACAAACATAGCATTATATTTATAACAAAATGCTGCTTGGTACTGCCATTTTTTAAATCGTACTCCATTTTTCAGAGTTTAGATATGACATAGTTATAGTGCAGATTTCACAATACATAAACTAAAAGATCAAGATAACACAAAACAATATGATAAGTAAATCTAGAGACAAATAACTGACTTACATTTCTTTCGTAGGTGTCAGCAACTTCGTAAAACCAAAACAACACTATTATAAAAAGTTATAAAAAGGAACAATAACAATTATATATATACAACAATTGTTTATATATACAATATTATTCACACTGTAAAAGGTTCCACATGTATATTTTGCATTTGTGTCTGCTGAGGCACTTGGGATGTACACCTTTTTCACACTTAACACAAACATAGGCAGTGGGATGTTTGGTGTTTTCAGTGCTGCACTCCTTGCAGAGGCGAAGCATTTTCCCAGGCAACTGCTTTATTCCAAATGTGTCCTTTGATGAAGAAAGTCCATTGTCATGTGGGGGGCATTGATTTTTATTTTAATCCATTCATTTCCAATCTCCGAAACAATGGTTTGAATGTATTTTAGGCGATTCATTGATTTTTGATTGTTTGATTTTTTTTATGCTCAGCATACAATATGTAGGAGTTGAGAAGCATTCTATTCATAATATTGAAGGTAACCTTCTTCCAATATTTTAGAGTGTTCCTTTCATCGAGGTAGGTGTACAACATCATATCTGATGTATCAACGCCTCCCATATATTTATTATAATCAATTATGACATCTGGCTTAGCAATCAGTTGTGGTTCTTGTTGATTTCTCATCCTTTTAAGAATTTCTGAAGTTGTTGCCTTTGAAGAAGTTGACAATAGCAAAACTTGTTTTTTCTGATTTCTTGTCTCGATGACCACAAAGTAGAAAATATGTCCTTTCTTCACAAATTTGGTAACACCTACTGCTAATCTTGTCTTGCTGTAGTGTTCTGGCATACCTTTCCGATTTGACCATACAGTTCCAGTGAAATAAGTCCCAACACTGTATAAGTAGTCTGCTAAAGACAGTGAGGAAAAAAATTGTCCACAAAAACATGGTATCCTTTGTTTATGTAGTTACAGAGTGTCAGCAGTTTTTTTACAAACCTGTTCCTAGTTCCTTCATCTCTTTCTTTTCTTGTGGGTCATCGTGACATGCTCCTTTGTAGACAAAAACCCCAAACAGTAATTTACAACAGAATCACATAGCATCCAAACCTTGATTCCCCACTGGTGATGTTTTTATTACCGGGAGATACTGCTTCAAAATTGTTCTGGACTTAGTACCAATTAGAGATTCATCTACTGAAATTTGCTGGTGTGCAGTGTAATGGTGTCTAAATAAAACATTTGCATGCTGAACAATTGTGTAACATTTTGCGCAGGGATCATATGGTTGCCTGTCTAAAACTTCATTGTTCACCATATGAAAAAATTTCAGGATTAGCTGAAATTGGTTCCGTGAAAACATCTGTCTGAACCAAGTTTGGTTTATGGAGGGACATGTGGACCAGTAGCTAAAAATTGTTGGCAACCGTACTATACCCATGTTCAAAATTGTCAAAATGAATGCCTTCATTTCATTGATAGTGACAGGTAGCCATACATTTATTCTGGAATTGTCTTAGTACATACATGCCCTTTGAAATACACTGGTCAGCATATCTGTTAGTTTCTCTGACTAAGCTTGTAAACAATAAGTTTGTAAATAACAAATAAAAATAAGCCATTGGGCCAGACTGGGGATTTGGCATATGTTTAGGCTCTGCAAGTTCTCTGTAAATAACATAGCCAAGAGGAAAGTCGTCATCAGGCCCCACTTCCTCCCATTCAGAAGGTAGCTGTTCTTCATCAGTAGGATTATTCTCATCATGAGAATCATCAATTTCATCCAGGATTGACTCTTCTTCCAACTCGTCAGATGTGGCTAATTCACTGCTACTGAGTAGTCTGAGGCGTAATAATGGTCAGTCTTTTTTTAGCTATAGGAGTAGATATAGCTATTTCTAGCCTACCTCTGGTTCTAAATGAAGAGTTGGAATCAGCCGAAGAATGTTCATAGCCCTTATCTGCATCAGTGTTGTCATCATAACCACTCAAACTTTCTAAATCAGTCTTCTGATAGTTCCACGTCGCTCTCACTAACCTCTCCAATATCGACTGAACCACCCAGCCTACTGCTAATAAAAGATGCAAGAAGTAACACTTTCATTCAACATTTGTAAAAGACAATCGTCGTCGTCGGCAATGTTTTCATTAGACCTACTCATTTCTAAATAAAAGTCTAAAAATATAAACAAACACACTATTTTTACTCACTTTCTTTTAAACTGAAAGTAACGCATTTCGTTTGAACACAACTCAGTCACTGCATTACTTATACGGGAACAAATATGGCTAAACACTGTATAACTAACTATTTTAGTTCATATTTATAGAAACGCTTGGTTACCGGCACATAAACAAAAGTAATGGCTGATGCGCAACACAATACTCTACCGCCATGTCATGTGACTGGAAGAAAAATCATCACAAAGGACACATGTTTCACAGACCAATGAAGAAAGAAAACATCGTAATACTCGTATTTATCGATAGTTTGGAACCTATAGATTGCAGCTATCTGGTTATTTGGTCAAAATAACTTTGTACTATATAAAATATTATCAAAATACGTAACATCAAAATTGGCGACGCTGGCACTTTATGCACTTTTCGAAGCATCAAAATTAGCGACGCCATGGCACTCAAAGGGTTAATATTCGATTTAAATAATTTTTGTTTCATTAGACTTGTGATAAAATCCTCTAAAAACTGCTATTCTTGTAATTGTTGAGAAAGGCATGCTTGAACGCCTCATACAAAAAGAACTAAACCTCGTAAGCAACTGGTGTCATGGGGAAGGACTACGGATCAACCCATCTAAAACAAATATGATTACCTTTACCAGGAAAAAAAAGTTCTAGCTAACACAACCTGTTCTGGAGGGAATCAGCATCAACCAAACAAAAGAAGTGAAATACCTGAGTTTAATCCTGGATGAAAAACTCACTTGTAACTCCCATATTGAAAACAGGATATCCAAAGCAACAATGGCCCTTGGGGCCTGTAAGAGACTTTTTGGATTTAAATGGGGACTTAAACCCAAAATGATATATTGGATTTACGAAACCATAATAAAACCAATAGTCACAAATGCTGCCTTAGTGTGGTGGCCGAAATTAGAACAAACAACAGCTGCTAAAAGGCTACAGAGTCTTCAAAGGCTAGCTTGCTTAAGCATCACGGAAGCGATGAGCTCCAGCCCAACACTAGCAATTGAAGCGGTCCTGGGATACACTCCTCTGAGGGTGGTGAGAACAGCTGCTACAAGTGCAATGAAGCTTCTAGGAACAAAGGTAATAAATGCTACCTCCTTAAAAGGCCACATGAAAATATTGCAAAAATTTCCTGAGGTTGAAATGCTAACCAAAGTGTCAGACGCAATGGTTAAGAAATACTCCTTTGACAAACCATTATATGGTCTCTATCGGAAGTAGGGAGAAATGGATTAAAAAGGAGGCCTACCCTACAAAAGGAGTCCTGAAGTTTTACACTGATGGTTCACGTCTTGACTCTAGGGCAGGATATGGAATACACGGACCTGGAGTTGACATGGCTGTGTGTGCCCCTAGGAAGACATGCCACGGTTTTTCAGGTGGAGGTCATGGCAATAGACTCATGTTCCAGAAGACTCATACAAATGAGGACAAAAGGATTAACATACCTAATACTTTCTGATAGTCAGGCTGCACTGAAGGCACTTGATACCTGTTCATTTGATTCAAAAGCGGTCTGGGAATGCAAGAATGCTCTAGCAGAGCTGGCAATGAATAACAGAGTAACACTCGGTTGGGTACCGGGTCATAAAGGTATTCATGGGAATGAAAAAGCAGACATCCTCGCCAAAAAGGAAGCGGAATCCACAATGGTGGGGCCTGAGCCAGGTTGTGGGATAGCCTTATCCAACATTAAAGCTCTGGTCAAAGATTGGGAAAAGAGGACAAGACACAATAATTGGAGTAGAGCCTAAGGATTAAGACTATCCAAATTGTTTATCTCTCCTTACGTTAAAGGGTGGACAGCTCTCCTAGACCAGAAGAATAAGGAGGATATAAGACTGATATTAGGAAAGTTGACAGGACATGGCCCTCTAAGGAAGCACCTTATGAAGGTAGGCCTTAGCCAGAGTAACGAATGTAGACTCTGTGGAGAGGAGGAGGAGTCAGCGGAGCACATTTGGTTAGATTGTCCTGCCATCGTAGAAATTCGGAAAAGATACCTGGGAGCATATCTCCTCAGCCCCAAGGACATTAGAGAACAGGAGCTCTTAAATCTAATTGGTTTTTGCAAAAGTCTCGGACTTAGAGAGCACAAAATTAAAGTAAGAGAGGGGCAAAGATCCTTTTAGGACTAAGCGTGGGGAAAAACTGTCCTTTTCCCTCAGGAAGGAAAAACAAAAAGAAAAAAAATTATTGAGAAAAATTGCTGGTTTTTTAGTTTTAATGGCCGCCATTTTGAAAGTACTAAAGATAATTTCAATATATTATTTTCAGTAACTGATCTTGTTATTGTAAACATTTGAGCCAAATTTGGTATAATTTAACTTATTGTCTTGAAGATATCAATTATTTTATAAAAAGCACACACAGACAGACAGATGGGAAACTGAGTATCAGAGACCCATATTCATATGGTGAAATGGACATCCTGTATATAGCAGCTATTATTAATTCCATTTTACGTTTCATCATGAAAGCCAACTATATTAATTAGAGAAACATTTTTTATCCCAGTCATTTCGCATAACAAACTATAAATTTAAGTGATCAAATTTGATAAGCATTTACATTCATAGAGCATTATTATCAATGTTATTCAGTAAAAAAAAGTATTTTGAAAACTAAATTTTTAGAAACCACTTAAGTGTTTATAACTTTTAAAAATGCCTACCTTAAAGATTGCTCATACTATTAATATTGTCTAAATTAACCCTCAAAACTACTAATGCAGCTTCAGTTTGATATTTTAAGATTACAGCCACACATTAAATCTATTTTTATTCAACTGTGCCAGAAATAATATTTTAAATTGTACATTCAATTTCAATGCCATTGTTAATTTATTTTCTCTAACACAAAATTAACCACTAATACGAAAAGGAAAAAAAAATTTTGTTTCCTTTGTCCATTCCTACCCATGGAGGCTATTCCCATATTTATTTTCTTTATTTTACAACACAAGTTTCATTCTTAAGTTTAATTTGAAATACTGTAACACTTATTTTAGGTATCGTATCTGGTTTAACACGTGAATTCTTATAAATTTTGTAAAATAAGAACAGTATAATTTTAATTAATACTTATCAATAACTCAGCTAATATTGAGTTAAGTTACCTTGTTGGCAATGACGAGCGTGCGCTGTCCCTCTGGACACACGACCACAGTCCAGGCTTTCTCAATGTCACATGGCCGGTCTAATAACCACTCAGACAACATCAGCTGTCCTCTGCAGTTCTCTCTATAATATCCTCTCCGGTCTTCTTTGCGCCTTGTCTGTACACAGTATCAGAACATCATCAGAATGAGCAGTAATACTCACCGTTAGCAAAAATGTGGAGTATTAAAAAGCTAAAAAGCCTTGAGTTGATCTTAGGGTCCAAGGACTGTCTTCCAAAAAAAAGATTATTATGTCAACCTCAAAATAGAATATTTAAAAAAAATTTAATTGTAGCTCTAGACTTAATTTTCTTTTCTTCTATAAACAAAAATAAATTGAGAGAAATTAATTATTATGGCAATACATTAGTAAAAACGGCAACAATCTATGGCTATCCAGGACTTGTTTGCTGCAGATAAAATGTATTAACTATCCGCTTAGAAAATTTAACTACAGCTCTAAAAAGCAAGTTTTTTATACTACATAAACCACATTGAATGGTACATTTAATAATTCTTGAAAGGTTTTACATCTTTCAAGCCCTTTAAATCACCAGGGATTGGTGTGTTTTTTCCGGCCCTACCATAAGAGGGGTTCTGATATTATTCAAGACAATCTATAGCCTCTTAAGGAGTAGCTATGCATGTAGCTACATTTTGAAGATCTGGAGGACACCGAATGTTTTAGTAGAGGAATATGTTAGTGCTGTTGAGATTCTTCTCAGGAAAAGTCATACAGGGCCAGCAGTCTTAACTCCTTCAAAGTAAAAAACATAAATAAACAGGCACATAACAAGTTACACAATGTGTCTATTTCAACACAACTATGTAGAACAGACACCAAGTTATTATGGCCTCAAGGATGGGTAATGTTCCCCTTTGTACGGACCTTGGCGGTGGATGATTTCCTGAGAAAGAAGAAAGTCTTCTGAGCTTTTCTGCAGAAGAAAGAGGAATAAAGTGTTATATTGACGATCCAGTGCTTATTGTTAAGTGAGAAAGAACCCTTGACTTGTAAGCAACTGATGAAAACAAGTATTAATGTTAAAGATTTGTTGTACATATAGACTAAGCATTGCAAACATGTTGTGGGTGGATTCTACACACAGACAGCACAAATTCAGTGTTCTGTCATGCAAAGTTTTTTTTAATAAGTATTTGAAGCCCTGGTCATTTTGGAACATTCCATGGCGATGTCTGCCGCATATATGAGACACTTGTTCTGTAGGTCTTGATTATTAGTGATATCATACATCAGCCATATGATTTCCATGCAAAATTTGTCGAGTTGAACAACAGAAGAAAAAGTACACTTCCTAAGTGTGTTCTACTTGCAAGGACAAAAACAACAAGCTGATTGGTCTGTACACCAATTTGTTTCAATAAATACCACGAGAAGTAGGCCCACACAATCTATGAGATGCATACACTTTTTTATCAATTCAGTATTATTTTGTATGTAATAACATCACAGCTTTGTAAATCTAAACTGAAATAACAACTTCACTACCCGTCCAATTACAAGTACTAATTGTTTAAAAAGTGTTATTTTTACCCTTGATCTGGTAACTAGATTGTTCACACTTATAACAAGTGTACACAGCTGTCCAAGAAAAGTAAACATGTCATTCATTGCGAATGTTCAGTTTAGCCCCAGTGGAGCTAATCTCAACATTCGTATTGGGTCGGCCCTTCCCACCATAGCTGCTTAATGTGTAGAATGTCATTCATATGTTTATCTTAAAACTTAGTTTTATTTTATAAATACTGACTCGAAATTACAATGAATGGGAACATTTTCAGTTCCGTTGTATTCGAAACATAACAAAAACGTATGTTATTTAATGCTATGGACACATGTGTGATACCTTAGAAAAGGCTCAAAACAATCGAACAATTAGAATCACACTGGTAGATTAATTTGAGGTTATTTTAAAGCTGTGGTGAATGTCACATACAATATTCTCACTCAAAATGTAAGGATCTATATTTCACCAATATTCTTCAGAATAACCTCGGCACCACAAATATACTTCTCAAATACAGTGCTCTAAAGGTCGTCACAGCATACGACATATAGGAAAATATGCATCCATAATACACTGCAAGCAGGACTTTTCTATCCACATATCCCACCCGTCTGGCAATAAATTGTCAATATGACTTAAGTTAAGCTTATGCAATAAAAGTTTGTGATTGACCTAGTCAAAGGTTCGACTTTTGTCAAAGATAAGTCCAATCAGATGTTTCCTACTATTGAAGTCAGAAATAATAAATAAAAATAAGCATAACATCGACAGTTGGTACGCCTAGTCTGAAACCAAACTGTTCATGGATTAACTGCTAATAGAAATTTACCAAAAGGTCAATAAAAGGTGACTAAGAATGAGATTCTCCTACAGACCTAGAAAAAACTGCCATTTTATTAACTCATCCTGGATGTCCTGTAGTTGACAAGAATGAATAATTTCACTCCAGTTATAAGTCACACTAATAGCATATAGTTCTCCTGTGCAGTACTGGTCAACCTCAACTCTCTGAAAAGAAAAAGATTTTTAACTAGAATGTCATACTCTACTTTTCTCAACATACAGGTAAGTCCGACAGAAACTTGCAGCAACAGTTTCCAGTTGCCAGATAATATTTTTGTCGACAATACAAAGTTAAAGCTAAAAAATTTGGGTAATATGTACAAAAGTAATGACATGATACTATATCCTATATCATAGAACCTACATCAGATTTCAGTAACACTTATTTAAGCCTAATACTTATTTAGGCATTAAGAAATGGAACTCGGAATGCTAACAGGACATGGCCTCTTCGGAAACATTTAATCAAGATGGAACTAAGCCAGACTAATGAATGCAGACTCAGGGAAAAAGCAGAAGAATCAGTGGAGCACATATGGCTGAACTACCCTAATATTTTTAAAAACAAGAAAAAGGTGTTTTCGAGCTTATATCTTGGGTATAAAGAAAATAAGGGTACAGAAACCCACAAATCTCGATAAATTCAACATCGTTATAGAACCTTAAAATTCAATATCGCTATAGAACCCTAAAATTCAAGAGTTGAAAGTGAACCACAAAGGTTCTTTTATGGCTAAGTATAGGGTCTTTTAGACTTATCGCTCAGACAAAAACAAAACATTTATCATTGAAGAAGTGATCATGTTTATTATTCTAAATATAACTCACAGTTCTTTTGAGGAATATACATGTTCATTAGCTGACATGTTTACAAGTGAAAATCATATTGACAACTCTTAAGTGAAATCAAGTTTGTAATGTTTTCTTCTGCTACGTTAAACCACCTAATATAAGTGTCACTCTGAAATTGTTGAGATATATGAAGTTTATATGCTAGACTTACCAAACGTTAGACTTGTTCAAAGTAATTTCCTTCAGCATCAATCTGCTTTTGAAATTGGATTTTACATTCATTAAAAGCACCCAGCCATTCAATTTTTGGAATGGATTAAAAATATTTATGAATTTTATTTTGGAATGGATTAAAAATATTTATGAATTTTACCATCAATTTTGGCGTCAAAAGAAAAGAAAAACTAAAAAAATGTTCTTTCAGATTGAAGAATAACCAGATGTTTCACATAGAAAGATCGGGTGAATAAGGAGGGTACTTATATTAATGTTTTATTACCATTTTTGATCAAGAACTTTTGCAGCAATATTAGAAGAGGCATTGTCATAGTGCTAAATTAAATCCTGGAGAAACATCTGGTCCTGAAGAACATCTGACAAGCATTATTCAATGTACCAACTTGCAGTGGTAGTTCATTTTCCCTCCAGCTTGCCTTTACCAGTCCCATATTCCTGAAGAAAATAGTGTATATCCATTTCTTCACTGATAGTTGTGTCTTGGTCATTGTGAGGATGACTCATTATCAAAAACAAATATGCCCTCTGACAAACAAATAAGAATTTGATAACTTTTTTGTAGTATGCACTATCTGCTGGTATCTAAATGTTTTCAGAGTGACATCATGTCTTGTCACACAGATGATTATACTATTTAAATAACTAGAATCTGTCTGTACTGAAAAATTTGTATCAACCGTTCAGTATGGTTGAGGATTTACAAACTAATGTACTGTTACTGGTAGCTGCTTGCCTTTTTTATTAAAAACTATGTTCCCAATAAAAAGGATTAAATTTCAAACCTTCAACTATTAAGATAGTTTATCACTTACATCTTCCCAATCCATCCAATCTTCATTGTCACTGAAGTTATCTTCTATGAGGCCACGTTTTTCATTCAGAATTGCATCTCTCTTCCTAAACAAAGTTAGAATAAAAACAAAAGGCTTCTAAAGTAGGTATTAAGCTTTGGAGAAAAACTACCTTACTATACAATGAAGAGTTGTGTTCAAATATTACCTCTCAAGTACAAAAAATGTCTTAAGCTGTGAAGAAAATAGGATAGATTTACGAGATTTATTTTAAAGATTGAGTATCAAGGACAGTGTGGAAATACCAGATATGACAAAAATTACCTGGGCTCTGCCCCACTGGCCTATACAGTTGACGAAATTTTCATAAGAAATGCCATTGGTGAATAACAAATTGTAGTCACATATAGTAAGCTTTGAAACACTATCAGCTGTTTTGTTAATCAGCTGTTTTAAATATACCGGCTGGTGTGAACAACAGCTGATGTAAACACTGTTTATAACATAATTGTTTATTGATTTTAGTTTTCTGTTTAATTTATATTTATAGGTCGTGAGTTTGTGTAAGATTATGTTTATATTTTCCCAACTCATAACTATATGATTTTAAGAGAGATGTCAGAGTAAATTAGTATACATGGAAATCACTAATCACAAAAATAAATAATTACAAATTAAAACTTGAATGTTCTAAGAATATACATTGGGGAACTGAAAACCAGAAACCCCCTACGCACTTCATGATATTTTAAGAAAGAACAATTTAGTGATGTTTCTAAAAATTGTGGAATATTTGAAAATGATTAGAGAATCATATAATATATTCCTGCACACTTAAAAATTAAAACAACTAATTTTTCTGAGATAATAATAATAAATTTTTGAACATTAAAAGTAGAATTACTTTTCTTGCAAGGTAGAAGCAAGTTTTAGTTGAGTGAGTTTACAATATTTGTTTGTTTCTTCAAGTTCATCTATTGTATAAAAATGAAACTGTTCGTGTGTAACAGCATCACTCACAAACGGCTGGACGGATTCGCCTAATTTTTTTTTTTAATTTGTTCGTCTTGATCTGTAGAAGGTTATAGGATACTTTTTATCCCTTTCCCGATTCAGGATTCCGCCCCACTGGTTACAGAAATACCCGTAAGAAATGCATTGCAGCAAACATATGTTATTAAGTGAAAGAGTCTTTTCAAATTTTTAATCAGCTGTTCTTTGTAAACATATATAATGCGACAAAAAATATATTTATATATAATTTAATTACTACACTTATAGTTTTAAAGCATAGAGTAAGCTTAAGAGAAACGACAAATTTTGTTTAAACTGTTTCTGCAATCACTGTTAAACATAGACTTTACTATCCAGATAATACAATTCAAATTTGACGTAAAAATTCACCTTTAACTGCAATATTTATTTAATATAAACCATGCTCATGCTTGATCAGAAGAGCAATGCAGATATCATAATTACTATCTTACGTTGGCTACAAATATAAAGAATGTTATAAAATCAACCTTAGTTGTTTTTTTTTTGACAGAAGTATCAGGAATGTGGTACATACCTTCATAATGCGCCCAAGAAGCTCACGAAGGAACGACTATCAATTATCTCAGCAATGTTTAGAATGTGATAGAAAATGAATAAGTGAATATAGTGTACTGTTTTCAACGGGAAATTGCGTGCGAAGCCGCGGGAAACTTATTGAAATGCGCAGCGAAGCGCGCCGGGTCCGCTAGTTTCCTATAAAGTAGTAATGGCCAAAGACAATCGTGATCAGATGATTCAGAATTTTTTTTTACTAATAGGTAGGCCTACTACCTCAAGGAATGTTTTTCATATATTGCCATCAGCGTGGTGCAACACCAAGAATGGTGGTTGGACGCACTTATGTCAGGTGTATTGAAAACTTACTGTATATTGTTTTGTTCAGGGGAATAATAGCAATTGGTTAATAATGCAAAACTCGTATTTTGCCAGTCTAGGCGTTAACTTTTACCATGGATTTAATGCCTTTCCCGTTACATTGTATCTAACTAGGGTATCTATGAGTTAAAGGCCGACCCAGCAAATCACAAATTTGACATTATTAACTACTATTATTCTACTCATCCTCCTGAACAAAAATATATATGGTTTTAGGGGGTGCAAATGACAAATAACATGGTTTTAGGGAGTATATTCATAAATAGTTAAGTTTTTAATATTTTAATGTTCTGTTTGTGTGCTGTGTGTTTTGTTTCGGTGTACCTTAATGTTATCTGCGGCCAGGATAGCGTATCTGTTATCTGAGCACTTCAGGGCTCTAGTCCAATGCTTCATAAGATATCCGTGTACTGTAGTTGAGATCAAGTGAGTGCTTGTCAACCATCCACTAATTCGATGAATCGTAATGAATCGTGTGTGTGTCAGAGTGTTTTGTCGGGCATGTTAAGAGTTTACGCTTTGACCGAAATGAGATTATTTCCTTTTAATGGTTTAAGTGCTCTCTATTACTGTCTATTTATATATTAATATTGTGGTTTTACTTGATTTATTAAGTTTTTTACACTTAAGATAAATTTCTTTGCATTACTTTTCAATTTATATTCCTGATTAGCCCCTCTAGAATATGATATTTTACTGATAGGTACTATCTTATCTTGTGGGATATTTTTCTATCGTTGACATCAGCGCAGGCAGCACTCGCCGGGGGCACTCGGCCAATGATGTCATAACGAGGTTGAATCACGGTTACAAAAGGTCACGTGATGCCCGACGTGAATGTTTAACATGGAAATATTGCTCTGCACGTGAAAAGTAGTTTCATTTTTATGTTTTACAACTTCCGTTATTCCACCCTGTGAAACCTTATATTGTTTTGTTCAGTAGGATGATTCTAATTAGTTCTGGCCGTTACTTTCACAATTACCGTAACGGGTAGGGTACGATAAGCGGACCCGGTCTTTTTATATCGAAGAATGTAATCATCGATACCTAATATTCGCATCCCAAATCCTAGACTATCAATCGATATAAAAGTATCTATAGTCCTCAATAAAAATCATAAGTTTTAAATTTTAATATGAATTTTAATATTTACAGTGATCAAAAAAATTATTATAACCAATATTATGAAAACTGGAGACGACCACATTTGTTCCTCTCACAGTTACAGTTGTTTCTTTCCCACAAATTTCACATAATGGGCTTTTCAGTATGAGTCCAAAATGTTGAAGTCACTAAAACATGTCATCATCTTTCAAAACAATGTCGTGTAGTTTTCTAAAATTGACTGCTAATTTTAATAATAAATGTTACTTATATGTAAAATTTAAATATTACCGTACGTGTATTATTTGAAAGTGTTTACAGCTGTTGATATAGGTTTTTTAAGTGATGTTTAAAATAATTAATCAGTATCGATAGATTATATCGATGGTTGTGATTAAGTAATATCGTTTGCCAATTTCGATATAAAAAACCGGGTCCGCTTATCGTACCCTACCCACCGTAACTGGTAATTACATGGAAATAGGCAAAAAATATGGATTTTAAAAAGTACTAGCTAGCCTATTTATAAATAGGAAAAGATAAACAAATTGAAAATTGTAATTTCAAAGGTGAATATTGAATAGATTGTTCTTTCATTTAGTACTTGAACGATCATTCTTTTCATACTTAGGGGTACACTATGAGTTACAAATACTTTAGGTAGGGTACGAGATAAGCGGAACCGGTTTTTGTATTTTGAAGAATATAATCATCGATACCTAATATTCGCATACATCTCACAATATTGCGCACTTCAAACTTTGATCCTTCAAAGAAACTATTATTTAGTGCATTTTTACTAGGCTATATTATGTCCACCATTACCTTCTTTTATAACAACTGAAGAAGACCATATTTGCTCCTCTAACAGTTACATTTGTTTCTTTCCCACAAATTTCACATAATAGATTTTTCAGTACTAGTCCAACATGTTGAAGCCACAAAAAACATGTCTTATATCTTTTATAAGGCAATGTTGTGTAGTTTTCTAAAACTGAATGCCATTTTTGATAAACAATGTTAATTATTATGTAAAATTGAAATATTATCTTACGTGTAGATATTATTTGAAAGTTTTTACAGCTGTTGATATAGATTATTTAAGTTAATTGTTCAAAATAATTGTTCAGTATCGATTGGTTATATAAGTTAGATGGTTATGATTAAGTAATATCGTTTGCCAATTTCGATAAAAAACCGGGTCCGCTTATTGTACCCTACCCAATATTTTTTTCACCATTATCAAAATTACAATTCTCAAAATGTTTTACAGAATATCTTAAAACTAAAATTCTAAAAATCAAAGTAGTGGTAAAAAATTCAAAATTAGCCTAGATTAGAATCATAAAGAAGGAGAATATCACCTTGGGGTTAAGCTACTTACAATTTGTAGTCTTCCAATAACCGTGCTCTTCTCTTGTCTCTGGCTGATACTTCAGTCAATCCATTATACTTAAATAGGCTTTTTCTTAGGTTAACAACCTCCTCTGAAGAAATAAAAGTTTTAGTAATTGTAGTAACTAAGTCTTCCATCTTAATAAATTCTAGAACTGCTTCCAGAAATATTACTTAATACAAAATTTCTTGAATGCAATTGTTTAAGGTTAATCTTCAGTAGTACAAATAAAATGATAAAAACAAAATGCTGTAACAAGAATCGAGCTCTAAAATCTAAGCTCTGAAGAGTGAAAGCACAACAAAAATCCAAAATGAAATAACGGTTTGACAGAAATAAACATAACTTGTAACAACCATTCAGTTACTTCTGAGCTTAACTTTCTTGTCTAGAAATTCAGATTCAGCTTTTTTTTTTTTTTTTTTTTTTTTTTTTTTTTCTTTAAAGGCTATGACTTTGTCATTTAGCCCCGTTGTCCACTGAGTTTTTATAATTAAAATTTCTTCTGTGGTTGAAGGTCATTCTTTTTCTTTTACATCTGAAAAAATTACATTTAAAATATTAGTTACATAAATGTATGTTCATGTTAGAGTATAATATTAGTAAAAGTGGGATGTAGGGAAGTTAAAAGTATGATAGAGGTTAAAAGGAGTCTTCTCGTCATGGGTCTATATGACATTTCTAACCCGAAAGGGGACGACCACGGATGAAGAATCCCAGTGAATAGGTATACATAAATGTTCTTGTGTTTTATAAATGTTTTTGTATTATGTTCAAAAAGTCGCATAATTTTCTGTAAATGTCTGTGTTGTTAGTTTGCAAAATGTCTTTCACTGGATGTGTTTTATCTTGAAATGTCTGTTTGATTTTATTAATTCTACTCTAGCATGTTCATATTGGGGACAATCTATGATGATATGGTCTATTGTTTCCTCAGTTCCCATGTTGCATTTAAGGCAGAGGGGTGTAAAATATTTCTTTATTTTGTATAATTTACTGTTGAATGTTAGCATGTCCAAATCTCATTCTATTAATATTTACTATGTCATTTCTTTTTCCATTTTATGTGTTTAAACCATGGGTTGGGCTTAGTGATGTCTAAAATGTGTTTGTACCAAATGGCTTTGTTTGTTGATATTAGTTGATTATTTACTTTTTCTTTATAATATCTCTTTCTGAGATTTTTAAAATCTTCATGGGGAATAAATGAATTTTTTAGCTCTATTCCTTCTATAACTGCCCTTTTTTGCTAATTTATCAACATGTTCATTATGGTTTATGCCACTATGACCTGGAACCCACATAATATTTATATTTTTGCCTTCTGATAGTACTGTTTTGAAAATGTCAAGTACTAATCCGTCTGTTCTTTTGCCCCCGTTCACCGCGTCTATTGCTCGAACAGATGATAGTGAGTCAGGTGCAAACTATGATATTATTTTCGTCTATTTCATTAATAAACTGCAATGCTTTATATATTGCAAGCATTTCTGCGTTGTACGAGGAAAATGTGCTGTTTAATTTTGTACAATTTTTGCTATGCCGTGTTGAGGTATATAGAAGGCAATGCCCACGCCTCTAGTAGTCTTTGATGCATCCGTAAATACTTGTAAACAATGACCAAATTTTAGGTTAAGCATTTCATTGACTAATTTGTCTCAGATAGGTTATGTTTGTTTTCCTTTTTACTTTGATTATAATTTTCTAAGGTTGAGATACATTTAACTATTTTGTCTGTCATAAATAAGGGCAAGTCAAAATCCCAATATGTTTGTGTTGTTGTCCATAGTGTGTATATTAGGGTTATCTTGTTCTATATTGTTGTAAGAATTTATATACAGTGGTTGTTTCTTATGTATCCAGTATTGTGAATGAGTGCAGAGTAGATTTAGATAACTAATGCTGTTGAAAATAGGATGGTTTTTTTCTGTGACAATCTTGTATACAAGTCTATCTGTAAGCATTTGTCTTCTCAAGTTTAATGGCATGAGGGAGGATTCGATTTCTAGTGCAACAATTGGTGTAGATGTAAAAGCACCCAATGAAATTCTCATAGCCTGATTTTGTATAAAATTGAGTTTTTTCAATTCACTATAAGGTAGGTTACCATAAATAAAACAACAGTAGTCTAGTTTGGACCTTATTAAACTTTTGTATATTTGTAGGGCAAAATCTGGGTGTGCACCGTATCTACCACCTGTTATTGATTTAATTATATTTAGGTCTTTTAAACACTTTTTGAATACATTGTTAATTTGGGGTTTAAAAGTAAAAGCTTTATCCACTATAATGCCTAGTATCCTTAGACTGTCTACAATGGGCACTTTTTCGGTGTGAATAAGGAAAGGCGTTCTCAATTCATTATTTCTTTTTCTGGAAATTATGGATGGTATTACTTTTACTAGCATTAAATTCAAGGCCAATGCTTTTCAAAGTTAGTACACATGTTATTTAGGGTGCATTGCATTATTTCATGTAATATATCATTATTCTTACCGCAAGAATATATTACAATATCATCTGCGTATTGTAAGCACTTTACGTTTCTTTCAATTGTAACATTGTATGTCCGCTACATAAATAGAAAATAATAGAGGACTTAAACACGCTTCCTTGGGGTAAGCCCCTACATGTTTGTCTTGTAAAATTGGCTTTTGGCGTAATCATCTGTATTTGTCTATCCATCAGCCATTTCTGACAGTACGTCACAAATCTTTTTGGAATCCCAACTTTTGTTCATTTTATTTAATAATGTTGGTATATAAACTTTGTCATAGGCATTAGATATATCTAACGATGTTACAACTATATTTTCATTATGTGACAAAGCTATGTTGATGTCGCATATAAGATTATAAGAATGTAATCGTTACAGCCTCGTTTTTTTTTCTAAACCCATATTGGAAACTGGGTATAATGTTGTGCTTTTCAACTAACCATTCTAGTCTGTTTTTTACCATAGTATTAAATATTTTCATCATGCAAGGTATGAGTGATATCGGTCTGTATGAAGTGGATAAATGTTTTTCTTTATTTGGTTTTAACAGGGCTATTACTTTAAATTTTTTCCATACCTCTGGGATGTTACATTGTTCATTCCAAATCATATTGTATATATTAAGTAAATATTTTAACGCTATTAAAGGCATATGTCTTAACATGCTATATGTAATGCCATCTGGTCCTGGGGCCGTATCTTTATTTTTGGAATTTATAGCTATTTGTAATTCTTTTAATAGTAAAGTTAACTTCCAGATTATTATTTTGGTTTGTATTCCAATTTATTTTGGGCTTAAGTTCGGTTTCATGCGGACATAGTCTTGTATTATATTTTTCATAAAACTATTACATAGTTTCCTCATTATATTGTATATCTGACATGTTAATAGCAAAGTTTATTGTTACTTTTTAGTTTTTTAATTATTTGCCATGTATAAGAGGTGGTATTTTTTTCACTAATTAAATTACATATGTTTTTGCCATGCAGTTTGTTTTGCTAATCTAATTGTTTCTCTGGTGGTATACTGGGCATATTGATAATTTTGAAAATTCAGTGGTGTCATGTTGTGTTTGAATTTTAGAAAATGTTAATCTTCTGTGAGCGACAGCCCGGGAACAGTCTTCATTCCACCAAGGTTTTGGTGAGGACTTTCCACTTTTTATTTTAAATTTGGGAATGGCTAAATTAGCTGCATCTTCTAAAATGTTATATAAAATTTTAATACAAGGATCTTGTACATTTTCTAACACTTCTTTAAATTGTTTTTGAATAACTTCAGTATATAGTTCCCAATTGGCTTTTTTTCATATTTCTTTTATTATTTGTTACCCAAGTGTAGTGGGGGTTTTCGGTTACGATAGCTGAAGTTTGAAATGTTATAAAAATTGGTAAATGGTTGCTTCCTACAGAATCTGTTCCAACTTCCCAGTTTTTTGAGAATTGCATGTAATTTAGGTGATGCAAATGTTAAGTCAATAGTCGAAGACTGTTGATTATAGTGGGAATTGTTGTATGTAAATTATTATTTTTAATAAATAAATGCTGAGTTTGAATATGCATTGAAGATATCATTACCCCTTTTGTTTGCCTTTTTATCACTCCAATATGGATGGTGGGCATTAAAATCCCCACATAAGACAGTGAGAACCATTATCATTATTTAAATATGTGATCATTCCATAAATCAGGTGTTATCTTTTTGTCTGTAGCATATATATTAAATATTTGTATTGGATGATCATAGTTGTTGATTTTTATTGCTAAAACTTGTATTACATTGTCATTGTATGAATAGATTTTTGTAATGGATATTGATTTGTGTATTATAAATGCTACACCGCCATAGTTATCATTCCTACACAAGTTTGTTAGTTTTATAATTGTTGTCATTTAAATTGTCATTTTCGTTCATCCAGGTTTCCTGAATGACTCCAATGTGTATGTTATTTTTATTTAAAATATTTATCAATTCAAGGAATTTTTGGTTTTAAAGATCTGGCATTCCACTGTAATATTTTTAATTCATTTGGTTTTACCTGAGACATTTCTGTCAACTGTTTAAACCATGAGTAGAGTTTTTACTACTAGATGTTTTCATATTTTTATCAGTTGATTTGTTTTTTAGAAAGTATTTCCTGGTCCATGTACGGTATTAATATTTCTACCATTTGTTTTTTTTAAGGTGGCAGATAATGTTGTGCTGTTAATTTTGTAACGTATTTCAGCTAATTTTTCATGTAAGAGATTCTTAAAATGTTCTCTAATTTGAGGGTCAAGTTTGTAATCTGGCTTGTGTAAATTTTGTAGTGAAGTGGTTTTTATAGACTTTTTCTTGTGTTTTATTGGTAGTTTGGGGTCTACTTATGCTACTGTGAAATTTATCAAATTGTTTTGTTTGGGATTACTAAGTAATTTGTTATAAGTTTGATGCGGGCTGATTATTTTCAGATGTTACTTGGATTTTCATTAGAGGTGAGTATTTATTGTAATTAGGTAGGCCTGATTTGTGAGTTTGTAAAGGGTCACATGGGTGTATTGAGTTTTCAGGTAATCTAGGGAAAAAATTTTCATCCAAGTTAGTTCTGGTTATTTGAGCATATGATGGGTTTTTGTTATACTTTATGGATTTATAAGTAATGGGATACAAAAATACTAGCCGTATTGAAGTCTTCCTTAAATAGACTCATGCGGGTTTTTATTTTTCTCTGTCTGATATACTCAGGGCATTGTTTAGAGTTACTGCAGTGATCTGCAAAGCAGTAAATACATTTTATGGGATTTTCACATTGATCGGAATGATACTTATCTCCACAGCTGCGACAAAAGGCGCTGTCTCTCACACGGTGCACTTGCTACGTGCCCATATGCAAAGCAGCGGTAGCATTGTTTTACTGGAATTATATATGTTTCTACTTTAAGCCTTAGATAATTCATATAAACTACCTCTGGTAGTTCATCTGTATCAAATGTTTACTTTAACAAATTGACTATTGATCAGATCTTTACCTACTTTCTTTTTAATTCTTTGCACCGATAAGATGTCACATTCAGTTACCAAATCTGTCAAAATGTCATTTTCGGTTATATCCGAGTCTATGTTTTAAAACTCCTATGGAGGTTATTTTGTTTGAGGGTACAAAAACATTGTATTCAGGAAGATAAGGTGAGTTAACCAATTCATTGGCAGAAGTATAATTCTTACAGATAACTGATAAATTTTTACCTGAGCGGTTACTATATTCTATGTCATTATGATGGGTAATTAGAATTTTACCTACTTGAAATGGATTTATCTTTTTTTTATCTTTACGTTGAACTATTACTTCAAATGGTCCTTTATGTTCGGGTTTGTAAACACGTTGGATGTGTATTCGTTTAGTGTCTGGTGAGGGGGTTTTGTCATTATTAGAGGAATGTGTTTTTTCATTGTTAAGTGGCTAATGCTGTACGCTTTCGGTTTTGTGTTGGGGTTTGGTCTAAATGTTTAGGGTTGATTGTGTCTGTTTTCCATATTTGTATTCTGATTTAATTCAGCATTTAATGTTAATGATTCTGAATTGTCATCATTTGTACAATAATTATGTTCTATTATGGAGTTAATGGCTATTTCTGTTTCCCTAATGAGGGCAGTATCCTGTCCCGCCATGGCTAGACCTGTTGCTGTGCAATCAGGTCCAGCCTTACGGAAGCGAGGTGTGGGTTTGTATTAAATTGGATAAATGTTACTGTATGTCTAATAAAATGTATTTGTTTTACTTACGGTTTTTTTTTACACCACCTAACTTTACCAGGTTAGTTTTACATAATTACAAATTAGTTACAAATTACAGTGTAAGTTATAAAATTGCGTGCTGATACCGGTTAAAACACACTTTGATTATTCAACCACAGATGTCTATTCAACGAGGTACACTACGCGACTGCAGATTCAGCTTTCCAAATTGCAGTTCAAGCAAAGTAAACATTACGCACGTCATGCCCCAACACCTTTTTTAGTTGTTTTGTTATAAGTAACAGACAATAGGAGAATAGATTCCATTCTAAATTGATGTAATATATATATAAGGCTATTGCATTTATAAAATTTAATGTAAATAAAAGTCGTTTGACAGGTATTTGGTCTTCCGATCATATGTTAGTTTGCTTATTTAAACGCATATGTGACAGATACGGCCAAATACAAAATAATTGAATCGGAAAAAGTAAGCGCTCTATATATATTACAACAATTTAGAATGGAATCTATTACTTAGTATGTTAATTATTAGTATATCTATGAAATAAATTTATATTTGTTCTGTAGTGTAATGTTACTTACTTTATAGCAGGACATTAGGACTCAAAGATACGGTAAGTATGTAATATTATTTATGAAGGTTAAAGAAAGCTTCTCTACAAAGGCCCCTTAGTCCTTCCTATGTTATCCCGAAGAGAACGGCCACAAATAAAGAACCATTTTCCAGGCAATACATATGTTATCTATTCATGTCCTACTGTATGGCCTATCTTGTACTAAATATATTTCTTTATATGGTATATTCTTTAAAAAGATTTAATGCAGTGGGACTGTAATATTTTAATTACATTTCATATTTATCGCAATCGCAATCTCTGTTTGGTAAGTTTAAAACTTTGGATTCTAGCATATTCAAATTCTAAGCAGTTTATCTGAGGTGAAACAGCAGATAAAAATGTTGAGATCTTGAAAGATATTTCATATCGCGAGGTACAGTAAGGTTATGGATAAACGTTGACTTATACAACCGCGCGTGATGTCTAAGTTATCTCTACTACTAGCATGCGTTGTTTGTTACTGTCATGGACTGATCGTGTTCTGCATTAATTCATGGACTGATTACTGCATTAATGGCAAATTTATATTAATTATTTGGCGCGTTTTTTATTGAATTCTCCAATTATTTTTTAAAAGACAGTTATTTCTAACTCTGTATATTTAAAGCAATATTTATTTTCTCATCGTCGAATTGGATCTTTTCTTTTATTTTTTTATTTTAATTATTATACTTATACATTACGTGCAAAATGTTTCACTGTAATATTTGTTTAAAATCACTCTGTAATGTTAAAGCGAAAGTTTTTTGTGTTGATTGCAAAAATGGTTACCATGGTAAATGTGTTAATCTGAGCCCCGAGGATATTAATTATCTAACTGAACAGGGCGATGTGTGGCTTTGTGACCCTTGCTCCAAAACACGGCGTAAAAGTATGGTTCTCGAGACAAAAAGTAACGTTTCCTTACTTAGGAACGACTGAAAGTGGAAGCAAATCTTGAAGCCTCATTGAATACTTGTCATGAGGAACTCGCAGAGACAAAAGCAATGGTCAGCAAGCAGAGAGATGAGTTGGTTGCGTGGATGGAGACTGTTGAGAATCTGAGACAAGAGAATTCTACTCTACGTAAACAGGAGGACTTGGAGTTGCAACTGGAGGATATTGAACAATATTCTCGTATTAACACACTAGAGATCCACGGCATTCCGATTCAGAAAGGTGAGAATGTTGTCACTGTGGTCAAGGCTGTGGTACGGGCGCTTCACTACCCGGTTGACGACACGATGTTTGACGCTTATCATCGGCTTCGCGCTAGAGATGGAACGGGGTAGCCTCCTGGGATAGTCGTCAAGATGGTCCGGAGGCTGGACGCCGAGGCGCTGCTACAAAAACGACGAGTCAAACGCAATATCAACACCCACGACATCGGTTTGACATCGGCACCGGCGGAAGTTGAGTATGTGAATGAGTGCGACTCTTCAGCCAGGCGTAGACTTCTTCACGCGGCTCGACAAGTTAAAAAGGAAAAGGGATACACTTATCTTTGGATAAGGGGCGGAAAGATTCTTCTGAGAAAGGACCAAGGGGCGAAGGTAAAGGTTGTCTTGTCAACGGCGGACTTAAACAATTTGTAAGTGCATCTGTTTATTTTATCTACAGGTATTTGTATCATTTAAATTCAGGATAAGATATTTTGATTTGTATTTCCGTTTTGACCGCTATAAATAAGTTTTAGTAGTGACTAAAAATTCAGTTTTATTTATTTAATGATTTAAATTAAATAGTATTTAATTTATATTATTATAATTCTTTTATTAATTAATTACAGCATGTACGGATATTATAAATATGCCTAATAAATTCTAAAAATCATAACCTATTTTGATTTAATATTAAACTGAGGGAGATTTCACACAACTACATTACATTACATTAAATTTTACAATTCTTTATTTAATTTTATCATTTCAATTATTTGTTTATGCATGTTTTCACTACTTATTTACACACTTAATTCAAATCAAGAAATGTATCTATTCTAATTGCATTAAATATTGATGTATGTCACAAATGTGTTATTTTTACTTATATTAATTACTAGAAATATGTCTTATATAATGATTAAAATACAAATGTTTCGGTATAATACTTCTAAGTCAATGTCCAGTTTCTAAAGGGTTATTTTATTTTTCCATTACTGTCAATGTTTCCGTTAGAAAATTGTCAAACAACTATCATTATGAAATATTCATTTAATTTTTGTAATATTTCATCCAAGTTAACTTTTTAATATATTGTTGTCTAAGTTTCGATTTTATTTCATAAGAGCTATAAATGTTTTTGCAACTGAAAGTTGGTTGGAATTGTCTGATATCTATATGCATGTTCACGGAAAATTTTAGTAGTTTTGGAATTTCGTAATTTTCAAATATGTAAATGAAAATTCGTCTAACGGAATATGTTTTGTTATTTATATTTGCTGTGACTTCTGATGGCCACTATTAACAATCTCACCTGTTTCTTGGAAAATGACAGTTTAGTATTTTTTTCTTTTTTTTATCAAAATATACGAAGTATGCGGCAAAATTTTGAAATTTTAGTGGGTAAACTAAATTAATGATATTTAACATACGAGGAACAAGTAACTTTGAATATGATGTATACTATCATCACTTTACGTGCTCTGCGAGTAACGTTTGTAATTTTAAAAAGATTGAAAAAGTGGACGGATATAAATACCTTGGGTTTACCGTTGACTCAAATTTATCTTGGAAAAGTCATATAAATTCATTGAAGAAAGAGTTTTATAGAAGTTTGGGAAGCTTTTTATATATTGTGTGATGTATGTCCTACAAGCTTGATACTGAATGTTTACCACGCTTTAATAACACTCCAGACTAAGTTATGGGCTTGTATGCTGGGGAGGTACGTATATATCCACGCTGTATCCTCATTACATTTCAAAAACCATTTATCCGAATTATTACTAAATCAAATAATACTAATCATTCCTGGAAACTATTTTTAAATTAAAAAATATTCTCCTTGCGAAATCTTTAAATATATATGGTATTAAAACTATTTTTCATAAGAAGCTCAAACCCGGCCCTCACACGTAATATTAGATATAATTTCAGAAGTTTGCTTGTTCCGGTTCCAAAGCTTAATATAACTGTTTTCAAACATGTTTTTACTTTTAATGCTCCAAGATTGTTTAATCTTATTTCCGTTAAATTAGATCATTTAGCACGATTAAATCGTTTTTTTAGTTTAAAAATGTTTTTATTTTCGTTGGATAATTGCGAGTGCTTTCTGAAAATTGTTGAATGAAATAATGAATAATGTGTACATTTTATTATTATGTGTGTTTTTATCACCTTTTATCATTCAAATTAATCTTTTTATTTTTACGTCCATGACTTGTTTTATAAATGTTGTATGGTTTTCTTATTAATATATTATTTATGTAGCGGTTTCATTTCTTCTTGGAGTTTAGTTTTATTATGTTAGTTTAATCTGATGTGCATCCTTCATCGGGCCTTTGCCTATTGGATGCTCTATTTTATATCACAATAATTATCAAGTTTTGTTTTTTTTCTGTAAGTTCTTTTTGATTGTTTTCTACTTTTAATTTGTTTCAAAGATTACATATTTAATTATATTTAAGTTTGTAAATATTTCAATATAGGTAGTTTTATATTGTTTGTTGTTTTTGTTTTGTATAAATCTATTGTAAAGTTTGTAAATACTGTGAAATAAAATCTTTTTGAAATGAAATAATTCTCAATATAGGTATCTGTAAAAAATTGCGAAAATCACGATGTTAATTGAGTATGTCTGCGTGCGTATACTTATCCCGATTGATAAATAACTATATCGTCCATTTAAATTAAATGTTATATATTGCAAAGCTGTTTGCCTTCTTTGACGCAGCACTATAAATAATTATATAATAATCTATATCATGGAAAATAAAGTTTTATACAACTAAAGTATCCAATGTATAGCATATTACCAAATTATTGTATATTAATCATTTTAACGTTAAATTTAATTATTTACTTGCTCTGGGTACATGTACATCTGGAAGGCTATACGCGGCCTACACTCGTTATACAATTATTATCGAATGATTCGATATGTTATGAAACTTCGATATCCCATAATAATCGTACGTAACAGTAGTTATAATACATTAAAAACAAGAATAATACATTACAATTTTAATAACGTAAATTTAACAATAGCATTAACAAATAACAAAACCAACTATGACCTACATATCAGACAAACGTTACAATACTTACAGCCTGCCCGTGAGCAACTTCTTATGTGAAATAGAGGAAATTAGTCTCCCCATGTATAAACCAGGGGAGACTATATATATACCGGCAAGTGAGAGATCCGGGTTCGACTCCCAGCGGAGCAAGTACTTTTTGCGATTCAATGTTTATTGAAATTAATTAAGGCAATTGCCATTTATACAATTTAATGTAAATAAAAGTCGTTTGACAGGTATTTGGTCTTCCGATCATATGTTAGTTTGCTTATTTAAACGCATATGTGACAGATACGGCCAAATACAAAATAATTGAATCGGAAAAAGTGAGCGCTCTGTGGTGTAATGGTAGCACATTCACCCGTCAAGTGAGAGATCCGGGTTCGACTCTCGGCGGAGCAAGTACTTTTTGCGATTCAATGTTTATTGAAATTAAATAAGGCAATTGCCATTTATACAATTATACAATATATATATAGTACAATATTACATACAACTCTATCACAACTGTCTGTAATTTGTTAGTATATGATTGCAAATCAGCTGTTCTTTCTCAAAGCAGAAAAGAACTAGCAGAAACAATCTTCGTCTTTTTCTATTCATTGTCACAATGGCGACGTTAAGGTTATTCAATGTTTGTAAAAGTGGACAAAGTTTCTTGAAACCAGTGATTTGCAGTCATGTTGGTCAGGTGAGAACTAATTTCAAAAATGTTGGTTATAAAGAGCCAAGCATGGAATGGAATGATATTACTGATAGGGCAGCTGTCACAATGTTTTGGACCGAATTAGTTAGGGGCTTGGGTATGACTCTAGGGCATATGTTTAAAGAGCCAGCAACTATCAATTATCCATTTGAGAAAGGTCCACTGAGCCCTAGATTTAGAGGTGAGCATGCTCTAAGACGCTATCCTTCAGGTGAAGAGCGTTGTATTGCCTGTAAGTTGTGTGAAGCTATCTGTCCAGCTCAGGCTATAACCATTGAAGCAGAAGAAAGAGCAGATGGAAGCAGGCGAACAACTCGCTATGATATTGATATGACAAAATGTATTTATTGTGGATTCTGTCAGGAAGCATGTCCAGTTGATGCCATTGTCGAAGGACCAAACTTCGAATTTTCAACAGAGACCCACGAAGAGCTATTGTACAACAAGGAAAAACTTTTGAATAATGGTGACAAGTGGGAGTCGGAAATAGCATCTAACATCCATGCAGATCATCTGTACCGTTAAAAGTAACTGTAATAGTCTTGTCTAGAAACTATGTAGATAAAACAAGTACCTTCTTTAAGCTATATTTCATTTGTTAAAGAAAATTGTCTATACACTACTAGATCATTTTTCAGCTAGACTTTGGAATTTAACGGATAGCTCACCATTACAACAAAATATTAATTAGTAGATTTTTAATTTTTAAGTAAATGTTGTATTATATTAGCCGCAAAAGAAAATTTGTTATGATTTTGGAATGAGTTTACTATAAACTTTGTTAAATTGTCTTTTAATTGTTATTTAAACATTTATTTATTCCATTATAACTTAACCTTACAAAGATAGGCCTTCATATTTAACTTGTGTTTATGGATGAATTACTCTAATAAATGATTGGAGTATAAAATTGGTTTGTTTTACACCTATATACAACATTGCCTATGTTTATTTTCTATATGGTGGTAGGTTTATTCCCTTCATCTATTTAGTTTAAATGTATAGATAGGCCTAAACAAATGTTTGGAAGCTAGAGATGCTTACAGAAAAGTTTAATAATATACATTAGAGCAACAATTTCTTACCTCGCAGCACACTTACTATAATACTTTCATAATTTAGTCTTCAAACACTAATTCATTAATTTGCATAATTAACTACGATTATGTTCTGGCTGCAGTATAATAAGCCTCCAAAACTTGAATCTTGATATTTATTAGTAAAGAATCCTTGCTACAAGTTCTTAAACCAAATTACAGTATAAAAAGTAAAATGTTATGGCCAATAAAAACAATCTAGGATATATGTATTTATAAAATATAACAAACAAAATTGTATAACATTTACTTACTTTTTACTATTTTGAAGGATAAAAATGTGACACAAATAAAAGTATGTGCTTACCACAGCACTTGCTGCCATTTGAGATCTGCAGTATTAGTGCCTGTAACAAGTAATTCAGTGTTAATCTATTATCAGGATACTGTTGTTTCAGTAATAGCTGGGCTGAATGATTTGTTCTCATAACGATTTTTTTGTTTTGGTTATTCAGTGCCCATTAACAGCCGAGGCAATTTCACACAAGCAATGAGGCTAAGGAATGGAAATATGACAATATGCAATGTTATTATATAAAATAAATAGGTTTAGATTAGGTTATCGTAAATATGGGTACTTTGGGATTATACCGACCACACTAGTATGAAGAACACAAAAATAGAAATTTATAGAAACAAACATGATAGAACGAAAAAACAACTCTTCAATTACAAAATTACAAACTTACAAGCATTTCCAGGTATTGTGATCGTTAGTGTTGTCGCTGTTATCTTATCTTTCTCGAGAATCCTGATTACGGCAGACCGCGCGGCATCACGTGATTTGCACGGTACATAATTGCCTTTCCATTACAATTCAATTTATATTTCTGATTAGCCCCTCTAGAATTTGATATTTTACTGATAGGTACTATCTCGAGGGATGTTTTTCTTTCGTCGACATCAGCGCGGGGCAGCACCGAAGGTGCTGCCAAAGCCCGCGCTGATGGCCGGAGGCACTCGCATTTTGGGTGGCGGAATGTGATCAAGAATAAAAACAAGTTTTTAGTGTTTTTTTAATAAAGAGTTTAGTTTGGTAAATGTTTGTTTTTGTTGAATTTTTGTGTTTGGAGAAATGTAGAGGTAAAACACGGAAGTACAACAAAGCGATGCACCAGCTGAACGGGCGGCGAGACTCTGCAATCACGTTATCTACTAGACGCTCGACTTTGACCTCTGTCTGAGGATGGGGAGGGGTTTGCGATAAGACAATTCCTGTTTTATATTGACGAAATATTGTTCTACGCTAATCTAGTAATCAGTAGAAACGAAATGTGAAATAACGATTCATGTCTGGGTGTGGTCGGTATAATCCCAAAGTACCTAAATATGTTATTAGTAGTAGCAAAGTTAAACATAACCTTTACAAGCACTTAGGTGATGTAAGCTTGAATTTTGGTACTATCTCGAGGGATATTTTACCTTTTTTTGGCAGCAGTGTGGAGTAGCCATCAAAGCCCGTACTGATGGCCAGAGGCATATCCAATCGGTACTCTCCAATTTTAAATCACATCCTTAATCTTGTAACATGATCTGATATTGGAAAAGTTGGGCGATCTGGGACTTGATCTGTTGTCAAGAAAACACTAATCAGAAATGCCCCTCCCAATCAGTGCGGTCTTCGGTGGTGCCGAATTTGGGGCCACCCCGCACTTCTGGCAAAATAAGAAAAACATCCTTCGAGATAGTAACCAAATTCAAGCTCAGATCATGTATGTACTTTTTGAGGTTAAAGATAACCTTATTATATTTATTTTCAATAAACATTGAATCACAAAAAGTACTTGTTATATTTATAATGTATACGTATGCATTAGCTAATAAAAAATACTAGTAAAGGACTTTGTAGTACCCAATAATTGTGTTGAATTGTTCAATTTGAATTAACCCGTTTATAAATTTATTATTTTATCAGTCTATATTACATTGCAGCGAGTTAGTTATATTTTTGTATACTTACACGCTACTACGGTAACAGGTTACAGGAACGTAATAACACGTTATTTTGTAATAGGTTTTGACAAACAACAGTATTTTCCGTCTCTAGCGGCCATTACTCAAATATCATACACATGATTTACCTTTGTTTCAATTACTTAGGAACAATAATGTCACACTGAATTACGTTATAGACTTTTAAAATTGTATCATAGTGAAGCTACATTTTTATATGTCAAAAAATTGTTTATACTAAGTTTGAGCAGCGTAGTACTTACAATAATTTAACAAGGTAAATATGTCTCACAGCATTTCAATCGTTCTAAATGATGATTCAATATTATCAATCACTCAAGTGTTGGAGGCTTATTATACTGCAGCCTTTGCTCTTATTATGTTTCTGTCTTAAGGGTATCCATTATAGTATAGGGCAGCATTCTCAATTTAGAATACAACAGCTTTTAAGATTAAAAAAACTTTCAATGTTTACTCGTTAATCTACTGTTTGGAATTCCGTGGCACACCACTTGGGAATTGGTACACTAGTGTGTCATTAACCAAAACTCAACTAACCAAATTTCCAGGCCAACCTGGTTCTTACCAAAAATAGTATTTTATATTAAATGCTGCGGAAAAGAATTTTTTTTTTATTTATTACAGCTGGTAAAAGCTATTTGCCAAATATAAGAGACAACTTTCATGCAAGTGTAGATTTTCAATCTTTTGCACTAATATATAATAATAGTCATACTCAGTATTACAAAGACCTACTTCTTCCTACTTATATAGGGAACAATAAAAAAATTGCATACAAATTTACTAAGATAACAACTTACACTTTGTCTTTATCAATACGTAAAAAATTAAAATTTTTGTATAATTTATTAATTTAATAGTTTCAACAGATTTTATCATCTAAATAATTATTTATCATATCCTACTTTTTCCCCAACACAATTAAACAAAAATCATCCTATGTTTATTTTTGAATAAGCTGTGAATTATTTTGTGGATCACTAGACAAATACAAAAAAAATGAAAACTCAGTTATACATATACTTTTTTTTAATTTGGTATGATTGTTCTTATGTACACAAGGAACAATAAAAAAGATGCATATTAATAAAGTAAGGTCATAAAGTTAAATTTTTGTATTCCAAAGTTTTAAAAACTTTAGTTTTTGTTTATACTCTTTTATTTAAAAACAACATGTTTTATCATTCAAATAAATATTACCTTTCAAGTCTACTTTCTCCTCTACATAATGAAAGAACAATCATTTCATTATGTTTATTTTTTTAAGTTATGAATAACTTAGCTAAACACGACACAAACACCAAAAGAGTGCTTGGCACTGAGAGAGGTGACGTGCGTAAAATACTTGGCACTGATAGCCCCACCCTCTCAAAAATGCTTGGTACTCAAGGGGTTTCAATGTACAGATTTTCACTGTAAAATAAGGAATAGTTTTCTATAATTCTTATATACCAGGTACTTTGTTGGTTATCCAGTTGGCATCTTCTAGTGTTGGATCCATGAAAGTGCCCATAATAACCGAGACTAGAGTATCTCCTAATGAGAGAAACTGTATTGTAAGTAATTGTTATGTCCATGGTATTTCATTAACACATTCAATGCTGGCTGGATGATGCCCTACTCGCCCCATTCACTGAATCATTTTTATTCCTAAAGTAAACCAAAGATGATATAATATATATAACTTTATATATATATATATATATATATATATATAAAGTTTCACATGTGTTATGATGTTATTATACATGCACACATATGGGTGCCTATAGCTTGCTGTATCGAGTTTTCCCACACTGTGATATGGGCGTACATGGGTATTCATGTATATTTAAGAAGCGGTAGTCCTCTTTTAAATATTTTTGTACACTCATTATGTGTTTATTTTGTATTAAGACATTTTACCTTGATTTTATATGTTTATTTAATAGCAATTTATACTTTTAAAACTTAGTTTTAGCTTAAAAACCTAATGTATTGGTTTTAGTGTTTTATATTAGGACACAAAATAAATGAACATGAGGTTGAAACATTTAACTATAGCATGATATTTCTATACAGATATAACAACTTGGCAACCGACTTAATTACTTCTTTGGTTTACTTTTAAAAAACAAAAACAAGTCTAATTACACAATTCTAATTTTTTTTTTATAAGCCTCACCTGGTTTTATTGTTAGGACAAAAAATAAATAAACATGAAATTAGAACAACTAACAGATGCATGAAATAAGCTCTTCTAGGTACTAGCCACACACAGCTTGTTCATAATGCTGGCTAGCAAAACAAAGAACCAGCTGATTTATTAAAGTCATATAAAGTCAAAGTAATTTATAGTACTCAGAAACCCACTGAACATTTCTATGTTGTTGTTGAGTAAAATAAATTATTTCAGAGTAAGAAAAAAACAATACAAATTACAATTTCCACAGCACACTGTTAGTACATATGTGAAGCCCTGTCAGCACAAGCAGCAGTCAGCATGTTAAAAAATTCTGTTGTAAAAGTTATTGCCTGAAAGACTGACATAAACCAGAGTGTTATCAGAAGCAGTATCAGTTCATAATACAATATACATATGTATCACTTTTGTCCATTCCTGAGCATAAAATCTGACCAGCCATTTTATATTACAACATGTGTATTAAGTTGTGGCAAATTATTCTGTTTACTATACAAAATTGTAGGAGTAAATTCATTTCCTATTGTCTAATTTATTCTTATGTCACAACGTTTATTCATTTTGTTAAGTTTTAGGCAAGAAATTAATTATGTGCTGCTTTTAAATCCCAAACATTATCTACCTGAGCTACCATAAACCTGACATACACTCAATATATCTAATATTACTCGTAAAACCCATATCATTACTACATTCAATGTTCTGCGTTCATCCAAATGGATTACCAAGTAATTATTGCAAGTGATTATAGTGTATATTCTCAGAAAAAATTAGTGAGGCATACATTTAGTTTTTTTGAGTATAAAACATCTCAATTATTTTTCGCTGTGCTCGCACTGGCCCTAAATTTCAAGATATGTAGGTTACGATGTTATTTGGTATATCTATTACCTTCAAATGTATTTATAGACACAAAATTAAGCTTTTTGAGTAATTTTATGTAATTTAAACCATTTTTACTATTTAATGAGCCACAAATGATAAAACTTAAGTCAAATTCAGTATTGAAAAAGTTTCCTTTTAGAACAGCAAGAAAATTTGTTAGTTTCAAATTATAATTAGATGCGGTTTTAAATTTCTATCAATTAAAAATTTGAAAATGAGTCCGAGCATATATGGCGCTCAAAAGAAAGAGCTAACATTTTGTTTTTGGTTCTTAAACAAGACAAGGAAGAAATTCCACTTATATATATTGAAGGTTGACAACTAGGGTTTGGTTATCTAATATGTATATATCCAAAGATTTGCAGTTAAATTGTATTTTGTAACAAAAATTAAAACTAACAAAACACAAATATCTCTTTTCTTCCATAAATAATGTTTTCATCGATAATTGAATAAAAATTTAACTTCAGCAGGTTCATAACCAGCATCCTTCAAGAACAGGTATGAAAAGAACATCAAAATCTTTACAGTCATACAGAGTGTCCCAGACCACCCATCCACTATTTATATAAGAACAACAGTATGAGCTATAGAAACGCCACATGAATAAACCCATTATCTAAGCTATCAGCTATTCCGTAAAGTTTGAACTATTTCAATTTACTAGGAGTTTACTATTTATAAGGAGTTTTTGAATAGAGGGTCATGGTTTGAATCTCGTAAAGTTCAAATGTAAACATAGGTCAAGTTATAATAGTTTAACTTAACCCTTTGAATGCCACAAGGCAAAAAATTTTGTACAAAAGAAATGCACTAGCAACTATATTGCAAGTCATATGCGAAAAATGCCAGGGAATAATAAGAAGTATTACCGGGCTTCCGGAAAAAGAATATATTTTTTTTATTTTTCATACTATTTTTATGAAACAGGTATCAAAATGTTTGTAAAAAAATTGTATTACAATAAAATGTTACAAAACAAATGAAACAACATAAAATAATATTAGTTTTGGAATGTCAAAACCAAAAAATGTATAAAGCAATTTTTATTTTTTAGTTTTTATTTTTTTTACAAATTAATAAGAAACAATTTTACTATGGGAAGAATTTTTTTAATATTCTTTATAACATTGTTAATGTGAAAAAAAATAATGGTTAACTTTTTTATATAATTACTATAGTTACATAACAATGCTTGAAATTATGTACATAAAGAAAAAATCATTTTTCAGTACCGGTAACACAACACTAAAACAAAAATAATTAATGCATTACTTACATTTATCCTTTGGTTCTAAGGTATATCTAATATATAGTCTTCATATTTTCCCCAAAAATATGTACACACACACACACGCGCGCGCGCGCGCGCGCGCACGCACGCACGCACGCACGCACGGGAGATATCAATTAAACAAAATCATTTTAGAGATCCTAACTCCTAACCTCAAAACGATATAAACACAACCATATGACCGAACGTATTATTTTAGATATTACGCATACTATACGTAGCGAGTTGTTTACGCGCAAACGATGTTACGCGTCCGGTTGATCACCGCCAGCTGTTGTTGCTTCTATTATTCTGTGTTTTTTTTTATCTTTACTAATATAAAGTACTATGTGAACTATTATTTATCTATTGCAGGATAGTTAACAAATAAAACAATATTGGTTGTGAAAAGAATTCATGAAAAATAAAGCGTTAAAAATTACGATAACAGACGGCGACGACGGATCGTCGCCTGGCACTTTTCGCACAGTAAGTCGGCGACGATCGATCGTCGCCGCGGCACTTTTCGCAAGGGTTTTTGGCGACGATGTATCGTCGCCGTGGCACGCAAAGGGTTAAATACAAATATTTTAAAATTTGTCGTACGTCTTAATTTGTTTCAAAATGTCAAAAAATGGAATGTTTTATATTTCCCAATATTAAAATTAGGGTTGTTATTATCATTCAATCAGTTTAATTTATTATTCTAGATAAAAAAAAACCTTAAAAACAAAACGTTTTAATGCAACCCCATACTCCTAAGCCTTGAAAAATCTAAATTTGAATTAATAAAAAATTTCAAACTTAATGATAGGCTGTGTTTTACGTTAAATTACAGGTATTTTCAAAATTTATATTTACAATTTTGCCAAATTTTGTAACATTTTTTAAATAGCTGATAAACACTGTTCTATCCAAAAATTAAAGTATTGATTAAACTGAAAAGCCTTTCAGTTGAAAAATGACTGAAATAAAGTAAAAGTTACCAGTAACAATAATTGAAAATGGCTTGATAAAATAATTTATAATAGCTGATTATTTTGTAGTTAATACAGAAATGTTACTAATTAATACATCATTCACACACGTCAGACTGCTAAAGCGCTGTAGTACTTAAACAATGAAAAATTTAAATTAAATTATAAAAAACCATTACTAGCTGCCATTAATTCAAAAATATTGCTAAGGATTTTTTGTTATGTTATTGAAAACGGAATATGTGTACAAGCGCGCTGAACATACACATACGGTAATTCTAAGCAATATATGGGTCAACCTCGATTTTTCTCATATTACAATATAATGTTCCAATAGTCAATTAGAAAAGGAAATGAGTAGAATTTCTTGCCGGAAAGCAGTTATAGGGAGCAGGCAACCGCCAGACGGTCATATATTGCTTAGAGTTACCTATTAGTGATCAGGGGCACTGACGTGATCTGGGCTTCAAATTTGGAACTACTCGAGTTAATTTTTTTTCTAAAAGAGCAAGCAGCGCGAAGCGCTGCGCAGCGGGCAGGCATCGTGCGTGATCCTTTTTTTTATTAAAAATTTCTGATAAATTGTTATTACATATTACAATATAATGTAGGTAATGTATGTAAAACAGTTTTAAACACATAATTACATGCTGGAAAGCAAAGTAAACCAATATAATCCGCCCAATACAAAATCTCCGTAAAAATCTGGTAAAGGAATCTGTGTCATTCCTTTGGCCTGAATCAATTCAGTATATACGAAGATCACGCACGATGCTTGCCCGCTGCGCAGCGCTTCGCGCTGCTTGCTCTTTTAGAAAAAAAATTAACTCGAGTAGTTCCAAATTTGAAGCCCAGATCACGTCAGTGCCCCTGATCACTAATAGGTAATTCTCGCGGTTGCCTGCTCCCTATAACTGCTTTCCAGCAAGAAATTCTAGTCATTTCCTTTTCTAATTGACTATTGGAACATTATATTGTAATATGAGTTGCCTGCTCCCTATAACTGCTTTCCGGCAATAAATTCTAGTCATTTCCTTTTCTAATTGACTATTGGAACATTATATTGTAATATGAGAAAAATCGAGGTTGACCCATATATTGCTTAGAATTACCGCTCTATCTTAAGTGATGATAAGTATTTTAATAAGAGAGCAAACGAACTACTAGCAATCAACTACTATACAATAACTGTCTGGCTATAATACATGTTAACACTTTCACTGCAGCTCTATCTTGGAAAAAGACCTAAATTTAAACTCCCTGGAGGCCAGCCGAGACACTACACAATTCCATGTCCCTTTACAAGCTTGTGTAAAATTTTATAGATTCTCCCATTCCATCTGGAACATGTGACCTTATTGGCACACAAAATTCCTGGAGTTAATTGAGAAAAGACGGCACTCATCTTTCCTGAATTCCAACAGCACAATGGAGCAAATACAACAGCTGGGTAACCGTCTATAGTCACCTGAACGTTTTCTCCTGTTTCAGTTGAAAGCCTATGTTATGTTAGGTACACTCTGCAGTAGTTGAGTGACATTTTTGTACATAAGTTATCTTGTTTCTGTTATTCTCTAAAGAAAGTATTGTGTTGTTGGTTGTTAATAATAAAATTGTTTTCTTGTTATTTCCTTTTTGATACCCATGCTATGTTAATAATATTTCTTACTAATTTATTTACTTCTTGTATGTGGTTTTTTTAATACGAGCTGTTTTTTTCTGACAATTTTTAGTTGTGTATTTTGTTAAATTATACAGTTATTTAACTTTGATATATTGTTGTGAGTCAGCTATCAATATTGTAGAATTTGGATGTATGCTCCTTGGAAATAAAGAAATGATAAGTATCTTGAGTTATGATAAGTACTTTAGTAAAATAGCAAGCACGCTAAGGCTTCTGTCCCAATCAACGTGCTCTTTTATGGGTAAGCAAAGATTAATTCTAGTTTCAATGCTCCCACAACACAAATAACTTCTTCATTACAGATGGAAAATGTGGCATTTTTTATTCTTACAATCACATTTCTCTCCCTTTATGCCTCACTTGATACACAATATCTTAAATCTTTCCCATAGATAATAATCTGCTACAGTGAGACCTAAAGATACCTATATATTTTTATATGTCCCACCCTGGAAGAACTTGTGTTATGTATCTAAATAATATTGCAACTGATTTACAAGGTGCAGTTTTCAGTTGTTATCATCTAATCGTGCATTGTGTCGAAGTAACAAATAAGACTAGCACTAGATGATGAACTGACAAATTTACATGCCAAAGTGCATGCACAACGTAAAGAGATTGTTTAGATATTGCAAGGGGAGCCATATTATCAAACACTCATAGATTACTATTTAACTAATATAAAAGCAACAAACAAAAATACGAAAGTCATGGAAGCGATTAATTATTTTCCCGACATTGAAAAAAGGTTGTTAGATGGAAGTGACAGAGGTTCAAGACACAACCAATCGCAAAAGCTGGTGAGACGCATTGTAACTATCAAATGTTAAATGAGCATTCATTAACTTTAGTTCATTTAAATGCACAGTAATGGATGGAATTTTCCTGGTCTCAATCTCGAAGCTACAGGGGTAGGCAGGTCCTATCAGTGGTACTTGGGGAAGCGCAATAAACTTAGGTTGACGTGTTGGAAACTAAGAGCCCTTATAATCTAATCATGAATAAGGGTAGGGTCCAATAAGCGGACCCGGTTTTTTATATCGAAATTGGCAAACGATATTACTTAATCATAACCATCGATATAATCAATCGATACTGATGAATTATTTTTAACAACTTAAATAATCTATATGAACAGCTGTAAACACTTTCAAATAATACAATTAAGGTAATATTTTAAATTTCACGTAACATTGTGTATTAAAATGGCCGTCAATCTTAGGAAGCTTCACGAAATTGCTTTAAAAGACGATAAAATATGTTTTTTATGGCTTCAGGATGTTGGGTTAGTACCTAAGAATCCATTATGTGATATTTGTGGAAAGGTAACAAATGTAACTGTCAGAGGAGCTAACATGGTCGTCTTCAGATGCAAAAAAAGAAGGTAATGGTGGACACAACTTTAGTAAAAACGTTTTCGTTCTGTTTCATTTAGTTAAAGTTATGAGTTTCCCTGATTTTGGTTATGTTCATTTATTATTTGTTATCATTAAATTCACATTTTAATTTAAACATATGATTGTTATTACTTTTATATCGATTGATAGTCTATGATTCGATATAAAAAACCGGGTCCGCTTATTGGACCGTACCCATGAATAACGATATATCGTATATATACATGTGTGTGTGTGTTTGTATACATAATTAAATTGGTCTAATAAAACTCACATTGATGTATGGAATAAAGTAAAATATCAAGGAATTTTACATAATTTTCGAGGTATTAGTCACTTCCATTTTAAAATTCTCCTTGGTACATAAAAATAAAATACATTTCCTTTGTCGTAGATAATTTCGTTATGATGACCTAATCAAAAATTTGTTTGTCAAAAAGTGGTTATTTTCTGCTTGACTCCTCCACTTTCAGTGTAACAGTAAAATCCTTAATTTCCAGTGGTCTCGTTTCGTAATCTACATTTTTCCGAAATACTGAACTTTTCAGTATCAGCACTGAGGATAAAGACACTCTTTCAGAGTCATATTTCAGTTAATCTTGGCACTCTAGTCAAGAATATAGATCGAAAAAGTTACATTAGTTAAAAATGTCATTGGTAGTTTCGTGATTCGCTTCCGGTGCATAGAGTAAAATTATCCTATGTTCGGGAATGTTTTACCCATCACTATATTCACTGTAATGTAAAGTTTTCTTTTAGACCTAATAGATTTTGAAGTACCAGCATTGGTTACTTTTGTTTTATTATTTCTGGATATTAAAAATGGTTCCATATGTTTCTTGATGTGTACATATCTAGGTATAAAATAAAACATTAATATTACTTCTAGTTTTTACCGTTGTAAGGGCTAGTGTAAAAATATCATTTTTTTATCAATGTTACATTCTTCAATGTGATTACGTAAATGCCAACTTTGGTCAGTGTAAAATAACATTTTTAAGATATTGTTTATTTCCGGTTTGGCATTTCTGGATATTTAGAGACAATTCTAGTGTCAGTAGTTCAATTTATCTTTAGTCCTCGTCAATAATATAAATACATGAATTTGAAAAGCCAACATCAGCCACACAGTATCTGTTTGATGGCGTGATGTACACTTTTAATTTTTAATATCGGAATAAGCTGAGTTTTTTTTTTTCTTTTAAGCCTCAGCTCTTGGCTATGCTGGCTTGTTTTTGGTCATTGTGGTTGCTATTCCTATCATGATTGGACCTCCTTGGTCTTGAACCCGTAAACTGAGTTCAGTACCCAATTTCAAGTCTCTAGATTATTTTATTCTCCGAGTGCTGAAGACATAGAGACATGTATGAAATTTTGGTAGCACCCATATGACAGTCTAGCAGGTGTTCTGGTACACAGGTTTTACAAATCATTACCAGAAAGCTGGTTGTAAACACGTGTTTGATTTAAAACAGTCGATTAGACCAGTTTAAAATTATTCCAATGCACTTCTTGAGGTAGGTAGTTTTAAGAAGTTTTGACAACCTTTCACTCAACTTAAAAACTGTCGCTGAACGAAATCTAAAGAATATTTGCATTTTAACAAACTTGGGCTTTATTTTGCAATGCTGACTGTCTATATTTTGGTTTAGTATTATCAGGGTGGAGAACTCTTCACAGATATTTCCTTCGCACATTATATATAAATGGACCATCAGACGCTAAACTATTGTAATTATTTATAATGTTTGTTTTCCCTGTATGCTTCCTTACTTTCTTTTTCTTTCATATTTGTTGTAAATATGTATACAGTTATTTATCTGAAGAACTGTATTTAGATACACAACAAATCATAAATGCTTTGAATCACTATACAATGGCTTGTTCTTAGATTTTTAAAGACAATAACCTGTTTCTGTGGATATATATATATATATATATATATATATATATATATATATATATATATATATATATATATATATATATATATATATATATACCTTCATCAACATGCGCTCTTTTCGGTGTAGTACATTTTATTGTATTAGTTACACAGAAGATCAATCATTCATACAAACTAGGTGTGCTGAGGTATGTAGGAGTATATCAGTTCTGACGTCAGCGTCACGCAACATTGATTGTTGCCATTAAAATATATTATTACCTGACTCTTTCGATCCACAGAGAGCAGTCCGAGCGCTCACTTTTTCCGTATCTCAATTTACGAGTATAACATTGGATGAGTTATTAGTCGAGTCAACGAACGGCCAAATGATGGGTCTAGAAGGAAAGTCAATAACTGGAGAAACCAACTATGGGACGTTGTTCGGGGTTCCTGGTGCTATAACATACTAAAATTCAAACTCATTTTCGTCTATATGTCAGTAGGGGCAAGTCCTAGAGGACATTAACATGTATATAACATTAAAGATGATGTACAAACATGTTAAAAAATAACTATAAAATGCGTTTGGATGCGAATTTATATTATTTTTAAAATGATATACTTCCGTAATGTTATGATTAATCAAACCGGACATATCAAATTCAAATGATTTTTAGTTTTGATAATATATTTTAAAACATGGAACCAATTTTAATCATCCAAATGTGAACAAAACATTAGCACTCAAAGTTGTAATTTTAAATGTATAAATAAATATGAATAGAGCCGTTCGTCTGTATCTTGCGGCAATTCTTCCTGTATTTGGATAACCATTCTTCCCATATTTAAACGACGGAAAAAGCAGAAAAATATATTTCTGTTGAAAAACACATATAAATTACAATTGTTCATCAATTCCACTAAATAACTATTTTTGAAATCTTACTGTAGGTTGGTCAATTCAATATTAATAATAATTATTTTTAACCACAATTTAATTTTTTTTAATTAATTAGGTTGCAAAATAAATTGTTCAGTTTGTATAATTAAATACAAACGAGCTAAGACAAGAAATCACAGTTTTTAAATTCCTTCAAAGGTTAAAAAAATAATATCATAAATCATTATGAGTTGAAAACAAGAAATACCTAAGGTAAGGTTTGTATATTTTATAGTTTAAGCTGAACTGTTTCCTTGTGGGTTCGTGGATAGTATACAAGGTCTACCATTTAGCAAATTAGAAAAAAAGTATTGTTTGAGGTTATGTTGTATCGGTGTATGTATATTGTTTATACGTTTAGATTGGTGTAAGTAACATTGATTTCTTTTTCATTTCAGTAAACTTATTAATTGGACATTATGTCGCTCTACGATGATTTCGACGCAATTAAGCAAAAGTCTGATCACGTAGCTGGGTGGTCATCTGGAATAAAACTGTTTCAGTCACAATTGCAACTTAAAAAGGCTTCTCAAACTCAGGTATACCCTAATATAAAATTGTGTATTTTAGCATTAGTTATCATATTTTTGCCACTTTATAAATAAGTATATAAGTGTTTGTCTTAACAAATTTTGTTATACTGTATATCAAAACAAGTGATTGTAATATTAGCCTACACGTTTCTTTACACTATTTCCTTTATTATTTATTTTCTTAGTCTTTCTTTTTTTCTATATCCCAACTGTTGAACAATGATATTGAAAACCGTAGATGTATTACTTATTTATTTCCACGCCAATGTAATTTTAACGAACCTTAACCATAATCTAAATCTGCAATTAATTAATTACATGGCTGCAGTATAATAAGCAGTCACCACAACAATTGAATCAACTATCGAAAAAAAGTTTGACATATAGATATTCATAATTAATATTTTCCAGCTGTCTTTATTTTACAGAATAAAAATATCGTTTAAAATTAAGTTAATTCAAATAAAGTCATTTGTGGTATGTAGGTATTATCTGGAGACCACTATAGTTGGTACAGTTTTACCGGGAGCCTATAAAACTACATTATTACTAATAACGGACTTTATTTGTAGACCACTCCTAGATCGTCCCAACTTTTCTGACGTCAGATCACGCTTGACGATTTGGGGCATGACAAAGTTAAGAATAATATTCAATTAAAATTTAATTTAATATTGAATATTGAGGTCGGGAAAGTACCAATCGGAAATGCCCCTGGCCATCAGTGCAGGCTTCGGTGGTACCTTCATCGCCACCCCATACTTCTGGCATAAAAATAATCAGCAGGTTGAGGAACTTGGGGCACAGGTAGGAAGGTTCTCTTCAAAGATGGTCAAATGATGTGTCGGTAGAGTAAAGTTCGAGGCCTGTTGAGTTTCATATTTGGGGTCTATTGGTACCTCTCTGTAGCTGTAGAGTGCTAGCGTAAGGGGCCACCTCTAAGATGTACAAGAAAACACTGTTAGAACCTTCAATTCTTTAAATTTTTGTTGAAACCTGTTTCTGTTGTTGAGCTCTGCAAGCAGTCTAATAATAGCTTTTTTTCTGGTGCACCAAGACACGCTACAAGTTTGTTGCTGATGAGTTGCCCCAAACTCCGAGTCCGTACCACAGGTGTAATTCAAAGATTGCATGACATGCAATTTTTGCTACTCTGTTACTATACTTATGGATTTTATCCTCTTGATGACATAGAGGCTGCTACTTAATTTACGGCATAGGTTGTCAATATGAGGGGTCCATGTCAGTTGCTCATCAATATAGTTAATCCCAAATACTTGGCCTTTTTCGGATGCTTCTTTATCTGGGAGTCATCCTACTTGGTCTCTTTTCCTGCCAAACACCAGTTGTTGGGTTTTATCTTCATTTACAACCAGGCTATTACTATGGCAGTATTGTATAGCCATATTTAATGCCACTGATGAACGGAATTCGAGCATGTCAGGTAGCTTTTCACTGAGAATGAGGACTGTATCGTCTGCATACATTAGTGTTTCGTTATATTCCACCAGATATTCTGGGAGGTCATTTGTTAACAAGATAAAGAGTACGGGACCCAGTACAGAGGCCTTGTGGGACACCTCTTATCACTGGTAGTGGTTTTGATCTCACTATTTTTGTTACTCCTTTGTCTGTGTGTTTTAGCTCAACTATTTGAGTTCTTCCTGTTAAAAAACTTTTGGACCAGTTTGCAGTAACTCCATTTATACCCAAGATCTTTATTTTGTTCATCAGTTGAGTATAGTCCAGGCAGTCTAAAGCGTTGCTAAAGTCAAGTAGGCTGTTATGATGTGTTGCCAGCTTCGAGATTACCCAGGAGAAACTCAACAAGGGTGATGATGGCTGATGTGGTAGATTTTCCCTTGAGAAAGTCCTGTTGATGTGGGGGTCATTTGCAGTATTAGTAAAAGATACATTAAGGTAGTTAGCAATTAGATTAGGATCTTGAATTTTGGCTCATCTATATTCAGCTCCATTGTTACTTGTGTATTGTTGGTAGATTTCCGCTCAGTATTGATTATGCTCCACAGTACTTTACTTTTGTCATTAGCTTCTTTTATAGTATTTGCAGATGCTTGGCGTCTAAAGGTCTTTTTAAATCATAATATCTTATCCATCATGTCTTTTTTAAACTCTTCTGTACCATTCAGAATGTATCTCTCCTGGGCCTCTAAGAATGCTTGCTTAAGCTGTGAGGCCTCATGGTCAAAGATGTTATTGAGCTTTTGTTTATTTCTTGTTTTCCCCATGGGGCAGGTAAGATCAATTGCCTGTTTGGCTAAATATCTTGTATGCACTCTTCTGAGCAAGCACAATTTCCCAGGATTCTTGTTTGAGGACAGTTTTGAGATGTGTGATGTTCCTATAATTAAAATGTCTACGGTAAGATACTGAAATCTGGGGAGCTGGAGCAGTGTTATATTTTACAAAGTTGTGCTGTGTGGTCAGATAAACCAGTGTGAAGGATGTCTACTGTTACGTCAACTGGTTGGAGATTGGTGCAGACACAGCCAATTGAGCTGGTTGTTGTTTGAGTTATTCTTGTCGGGGGTACAGTAAAATTATACAAGTCATATTATAGCCTAATAGGGTTTAATTTCATTTGACTTGGTCACGGTTTGGTGACAGTACGTCTATATTTATGTCTTCTATAAGAATAACAGGGCTATTCCATGTGGGTATGTTATCGATTGTTTGTAAAATTATATAATATATTATCAGTGACAAGTTCAGATGTCCTTGAGTTCTATAGATGCCAACAATATGAAGGTTTTGGTGACCTTGCTTGATTTGTACTGATGCTATTTCACAGTGGAGCTCCACACTGAAGTTTGGTATGTGTGCTGGTCTGACAGTGTAGCCAAAATTATTGTTTTTATAGATAGCTACACCCCTTTTTGGTAATTGGTTCTACTGTATTCTAAAATTAATGAATATTAGTATTTAAAATTTCTGGTTGTTTTAAGCCATGTTCAGTCAAGATTAGGATTTCAGGTTTTGTGGAGGTTAAGAAGTGGTTTAACCTTTCTATTTTGTTTGATAGTCTGTCCATGTTTTGGTGCAGTATTATTATATGTCTTTTGGCAGTTATGTTGATATGTTTTAGAGGCCTAGTTGTAATTTTTGGTGTACACTATGATGCTGCTATAAGTTTTCTTCTTTTTCGATTGTTCCTAAAAATTAGTTTAGTTGGGTGGAATTCAAAGCAGCATTCATGTGTGTTGTATTCAGTTTTTTAGTTGGAGTTTGGTTGTTTCTCCCTGTTAGTGGTTGAATGTCTGCTGTAGTGTTCAGTTTGTTGGTTGGAGTTTGGCTGTTTCTCCCTGTTGGTGGTTATTCAATATTATCAATTAGTTGTTCCTCATAGTATTTTTAGTTTATTATTTTGTAGTGTTCTATGTGTTTGTTGAAAAACTCTTCGATGCTTTCACTGGGTTCTCAAAGTTTTGCAAAGATTGGCGGAGATGTGACAACTGCAGTTGTAGATAAAATTCCAGTAGTGATTTGGATTTTATGGATTGTTCCCGTGGAGTGATTGTATGACCCTTTAGTTTCTTTCTTGTCATTATGATGTGCGATTGCTTGAGCTTTTGCCACTTGCAGAGATACACTGAAATGATTTTTTCCTCAGTTTGCATTCTTTTTTTTCCAATGATATATGCCCTACTACATAAAACACTAAAATTATTGTTTATTTACTCCTTTGTTATTTTTTCAATTTTAAAACCAAAACTTTAATATAAAAAAATTTATTACTAATTGTAAAAAGTCATTTATAAAAAATAAATAAATAACAGTAGGTAGGATTTATTTCCAGTCTATTTAAAAATTATAGTTTTATGTCAGCTAAATAAATAATTTTAGATTTACAATTGTTTCCATATACAACATTTATAAAATCAACCATGCCAACTCACTTATACACAACTTAAATCTTGTAAAAACTGTAACTATGCTAATATTACATCTAAACCTAATAAATAGAATCCTAATAAAATATATGTTATATCTTGTGATTTTATATGATGTCATACTACGAGGGTCTTCCAGAAAGTAAAGAACGTTTTGTTATAAGTCAATAAAAACAAAAGATAAGAGCATGAAAATTTATTTATAAATACTTATAAACTTACTCTATTTTTCTACAAAATCGCCGGAACTGTCAAGGCACTTGTTGTAGCGTGGCACCAGTTTTTCTATACCGACGTTATACTGTTCTGCCGCCAAGGAATGAAGCCACGTTTTTACTCCTTCTTTGAGGTCTTCGTCACCCAAAAAGTTTTTTCCGCCTAAAAACACTTTCAACTTTGGAAACAAGTGATAGTCACTCGGAGCCAGATCTGGACTATACGGAGGGTGTCCGAAGATTTGCCATTTGAAAGAATTGAGTTCTGCTTTGGTTCGTGCACTGCAATGAGGCCGAGCATTGTCGTGGATCAGCACCACTTTCGACGACAGCATTCCGCGTCGTTTGTTCTGAATAGCGCGGAATGGAAAAGAGACCTTGCATGAAGCCAATGCAAGGTCTCGATGTAGGCCTCTGAGTTGATTGTTTCGCCTCTCGGCATGAACTCCACATGGATTAGGCCTTTTCGGTCCCAAAAAACTGTTGCCATCAATTTCCTGGTGTTCAAATTTGGTTTTTCTTTCCTGTTTTTTGTTGGTGAATTCGAGTGATGCCATTCCATTGACTGGAGCTTTGTTTCCGGGGTTCGATAGGAAACCCAAGTTTCGTCACCCGTTACGATGCGGTCAAGAAACGCATCACCTTCTTCGTCATACTGAGTCAAAAACTCAAGAGCTGCTCCCATCCGTTTAGTCTTGTGGACATCAGTAAGAATCTTAGGCACCCAACGAGCACACATTTTCTGATAACCAAGACGTTCAGTCACTATTTCGTGCAAAAGCGACCTTGAAATTTGTGGAAAAAATTCCACTAGACCACTCAAAGTGAAACGACGGTTTTTTTGAATTTTTCCATCAACTTTCGCTGCCAACTCGTCAGTAACGAGTGACGGCCTTCCACTTCGTTCCTCGTCGTGCACATTAGTTCGACCTTCCTTAAATTGAATGCACCATTTTCTCACTGATGACTCGTTCATCGCATTGTCACCGTAAACTGCCTTAATTTTCCTATAAATTTCAATAGGTCGAACATTCTGTGCATTCAGAAACCGTATCACACTACGCAGTTCACACTTGGCGGGATTTTCAATTAACGCCGCCATTTTAAACTTTCACAGGAGACGCAAACGTGACCTCACGGTACCGCTACTCAGCTCACACTGAGGCAAAAGGTGTGGCTAACGAACAAGCTATCTACCGCGGTGGTGGGGGAACTGCGCCGCCCGTGATGCGCAATCGTTCTTTACTTTCTGGAAGACCCTCGTAGCTAATTAATCAATTTAAATTCATCAACTTTTACCTAGCTCAAGACAGTTACTGTATTTTATAATTGTTTTATGGTGTAAAACTTTATTTAGATACTTGTCATACATTCTTGAGAAAAGTGATAGATTCATCCAGTCATTGGTTCTGGGGATTCCACCATTGCAAGAATATGAGGAATAGGTACAACACATGTGCCCTCTTTCTTAGGCCAACAAAATTATGGTGACGGTCCGCAGGGATATAGAAACTGTACTGTGATATCTTTTTCTTCATCTCACCTGTGTTCACTTCACTCACCATGCTAAACTACCAGAAGCTATCATATACACAAGCAATGAAACATCCAGGATACAAATCTTCCAATTTAATGAAAAACGTTTCCTGATTGTTAAATAAATTAAAAACCATTGCTGATTCATCATTCTTCTAGCCTCAATCTAGTGGTTGAAAATGATGAAATGATATTGTTCCAGGTAAAGTTTGAATATCTTTAAATGACTGTACAGAGTAGAACAAGTTAGTTGAACTTCTTCTTTAGAAATAAAGTAAAAATTGGTTTTTTTAAATCTTGGTTTTGCAAAATCAAACAGTTCAGTCACTGTTAATATTTGTTGTTCTATTTGTTTGAAGATTTTCCCTCCAAACTAAACAGTTCACAGGACCTCGTGTCCCGTCACATTCCATTTTATTATGGCTAGTGGCAAAAAATGACCACGGAGCTTTAATTTCAAATTGTCTTTCATGTACACATAGGTTTATAAAATTGTATTTACTTTTATACAATGATGGCAGCACACCCATCACTAAAGTAATGAATCTCTTTGATGTGTGGATACGTCTCTTTCAAAAAGACAGTCAACTTTGTTTGGATTTATTAAACCATATTTACATCATGTTTGAGGTCATCAGATATGATACATAGAGGTAGAACAAGTGGTTTGTTGCATGCATCCTTGCAGTGTATTATTATAGGATGGATTGTGTGAATCTGAAGTCCAGTGGTAACCTTGGGTTTCTTCTTGTATCATGCAAGCATACACGATTTCACTTAAGTCCATTGAATTGACAGCTACTTTAGGAAGAGTGTTTTCTTTTAAACTTTTAAAAGTTGATGATTGTAATTTAGCAATGTAAGAATTGGGTATTAATTTGGTTATTTTCAACTAAATATTCAATAAATTCATCAGCAGAGCTTGAACAGTTGATCATTTCAGTTCGATCTGTGGAAACCCACTGACTGTATTGAATAATGTCGTCATCATCATAGTTTTTAAACTTTGAAAATAAATCTTACCTACCAACTGTTATTTTTTTTTTTTTTTTATAAATGATTTTTTACACTTAGTAATAATTTCTTTTTAATATTAAAATTTTAGTTTTACAATTGAAAAAAATAACAAAGGAGTAAAAAAAAACCACTAATTTTAATGTTTTATGTGGTAGAGCGTATATATCATAGAATAAAAACAAAAAAAATTATTTTTTAATTATCTTTTTCCCTTTTGCAGGTATTTCATTTTTTTTAAACTGCATTTTGTTTAAAACATAACTTACATAAATGAATAAAACAACCATGCCAAGTTTTATCAAAATCCGAGATGGTGGGTGTCATTGTGTGGTTGAACTGACATGGAATGACCCTATATTAAAATCACTTGTTACATGCTAGGTTGGATGGGCTATGATTAAGATGGTATAAAATCTGATGGAACAAAATAGCAAAAATGACTAGCCGTTCAACAAGCCATTTAAGATGAAATAGGTTTATCTTCACTGTCACAAAAGCAAAATTTGGTCCCTAAAATATCAAAATGTGATGTATATAAAGAGGACTTATTCAAATATTTGTTTAATGTAACTATTGGATTCTTGTAGTATCGAGCCATAATATTACTGGTGTATTGTTACTAGTCCCTAGCATAACATATTGGCTGGCAGTAGTACAATTATGACTAATGAACTCAGGAACATTGAACCAGATTTATATTGCATTGTTATTAATCCCTGTGACAAACAAGACTGGCACTAGTGTAATTTTTATAGTATTAATTTGTATTATGTGTTACAGCCTAGAAGAGAGGCATTACGGAAAGCTAACAATGTTTTGGCTCCAGTCATAGATTTGAAGTCAAAGAAGGAAGACGATGACTCCAATTCCAATTCAAGTTTTGGCAGCTACTCTAAAGTGAGACTTCTTCTTTTGTACACAATATATATTTTTTTAAGTGTAGAGAACTATACTTACTAAAGGTGTTTGTTTTATTAAAGAAATAGACTTTGACTTTCTTTATTTTGTCTCCTGGTAATAAAAAAATAATTAAACAATTATTGTAATAGGACTTAAGATAGGCTATTGAATTTGTTGACTTTACCCTGTTCAGGAATGCGGTTATAACCGTCAACCTACCTAAGTCCTAGCAAAATTATCATTAGTGGACTACAGGCAGTAAAGAACACTCTACTGAAATACAAAATTTATTGAAACATTATAAAAGACCAAAAGAATAAATTATTTGTACGTTCTAAACATTAAAACTGTACATTTAGTTTTTAAAGAATTTTGGCAAAGTATAATAGTTTTTTAAACACAAGTTCAAATCTAAAAGGTTAACAAAAGTATGATATCCTTCACAAAGCTAAGTCCAACAACACCTTCATCCTTTCAAGCTTTGCTTCACTCAATTTATGCAAACCAACCAAACTTTCAGAATAAAACCTTAAAGGGCAGCCATTAACTGTGTGCTCCATAGGTTGAGGCATGTTACCACAATATAAGTAGTGCTCTTTTACACTGAGATGATGTTTCAGAGCCAAAGGCAATTTTGAGATCTTGAGCACTCCTCTTAAGACAAACTGACTTGAAAATCATAGTCCGAAAATGCTCTCTAAATAACTCCATGAAATTGATCTTTCTGAATAGACAACACAAGTATTCTGGTAACCCAAGTTGCTCTACCAGGTGCTAAATGGCACTCGGGCGATCAGATAAAAATTATAAGATAATTGCAGTGTGCACTATTTATCAGTATCTCAAAACTTACAGAGTGACCCTCATATATGTAAATCTGATAAAGAACAGTGTCTGCCCTTGCTTTTCATTCTGTATACGCTATATCATCCTATTTCCTTGGTTTAGTATAGGGATTATATTAGTTTTTATGTACCTAATAAGTGTAGTATCCCTCATCATTGCAAATGGAACTCCCACCTCAAATGGTTTTTGAAAGAAAAATTTCACTTTGTTTTTTGGTATATTGCTTTGTAATTCCATTTGTTCAGGGTCTCACTGTTCTTCCTTGCTTCCTCGAATTGTAATCCATTGTGGTCCGCTCAGTCCCTCCATTTTTATTCCTTCAGCTACTGTAAATATATCATCCTACATTATAAACAAAGTCAATTTCGGGCATCATACATGTGCACAATTACAAATTATAATTATTAAGAAGTATTTGAAATAAAACAATTGGTCACTATAGTAAAAGTTAGATACTACTACTGTCATTGCCATTTGCATCACTCATAAGATAGCTGAATGGCATCTTTACAGTATTAATTTAAAACAAACACTCCAATAATATATCATTTTTTTTATTTCTGTGAGGCCTTTTGTACTCAATGAGCACATCATCAGACCCACATAAGTTATGAGCACATCATCTTAAAACCCCATAGTTATGTGGGTCTGATGATGTGCTCATTGAGTACAAAAGGCCTCACAGAAATAAAAAATTATATATTATTGGAGTGTTTGTTTTAAATTAATAACTAATTCCAATAAGAACAGAGGTTCTAGAATGTATCTTTACAGTAAATAATATTAACCATCCAAAAAATCTTCACAAACTTTTGATAAACGGCTTTCCTGTCTTTTTGGCAGTAAACTTCCTCTTGGTCCTAAAAGGTTTAAGTGAAATTTGCAGGAATTTTATACTAAGAATTCCGCTGGTACTTAATGCAATACATTGAATAATGTGGTTTCAGATTCAAACAGAGTAATTGTCTTACCCCTCATTTGTCAGACCGTCAAGTTTACCATTATTCCATAATTGATGGTAGCTGCTAACTATGTGTTTCTGCTGGTTTCAGGATGCTAGAGGTCTCACCTTCTCGCCCCACCAGAATAATGTTACTGGCAGTTTCCAGGACATGGACTGGAACTTTGATGGTGTTGAGTATGATCCGATGTGGCCGAATGATTATGAGAAAGTTGTGAAAGGTAAATTAGCTATGGACATGATATAGCACTACTTGTATTATTAGATATACCTCTCAAACATGTAGATCATTTCAACAATATTGTTTTTAATTTTCAAGTATGTACTTTATTATGATAATAAATATATGTTTTAAAATTTTTCCTGTATTCACATAATTTATGTTTATGAAAATATTTAGTTATCACATAGTAAAAAATTACATGTATACTATTCTAAATTATAAAATAAAAGGTTCAAGGAAAGTTATCAAGCCTTTTGTTTTTGACACTAATAAAATTTAAAATGCAGGAATAAGCCTTTTAAATTTTACTTTAAATGTAGAACAATTAAAGACAAGCAAAATAAAATTAAAATTTTAGCTCTAGCTATTCTATAAGTGGATATATTATCGTTTAAACAGATGTTAGTAAATTTCATCACAGCGTTTTTTAGTCAGACAGACACGAGTTGTCAGCATTCAGACAGTCAGTTGACTTAGCGCTTGATGCTCATTGCTCGTCTAGTTACATACGTCTGTAACAGTTAAAGGTTTCATCCTAAACATGTGAAAGCACAAATACCTTAAAAATACTGTTAAATACACAATGTTTCCATGATTAAATTTCTTTTACAAATATTGAACAGTGGTAACTATTGATCAAAGAATGTAAGGTATACCATTGACATATACTCTTTCCCTTTCAAAAATGCTTAGGAAAATAATAGCCAATAGTCCTCTGTCAAGAGTCAGAAATGACATCAATCTTCATTCACTTTTGCATATTCTGGATATAATAATTATAGTGTCAATTGATTCAAATAAATAGTTAATCAAATTATTCTATGCTATGTAATTATTTTAGCAAAATGCTTTTTTTTATTATTACCTATAAACATTTTTTTTAATATCATATCAATATAATTAGATATCAATTCAATCTAGCACTATGCATTAGTTGATTTGTTTCTATATCTTGCACTTGTAAAAGCTTATGAATTTTATCATTACTAGAATTATGTGCAGATTGTCACATGACGTTCGTTCAAGGTTAGTCAATATTGGCTACAGGTAGACCATTTACAAAAAGACCCTGGGTGATATGAGTTTACGCAGGGTGGGGTAAATACCCCTCTGACGCTGTGATGCCGCCCTCTTCCAGTATCCCCACCACTGCTCTGCATTTGCTCTATCAGATCATCTTATTGATTCGGCTTAGTCGGTCTCGTTCACTGCTATGATTCGTTCAGTACAGAGTTAATGAAACCTTCCCGCTAGAGCGTGTTATACCGGTCAGCATATTGTATAGTAAATGGATTGATATATAACAATAAATGTATTGTTTTAGGAATCTAGTAAATGTAAATAGATCTATTAAAACTGATAAAAAATGTAATTGTAAGTTATCAGATGCATTACTAAATATTTTAAATGTTCATACTTATAATCAATGGATTTATCATAAGTAAGGTTATTCCCTTACAAATGTTTTAAATAAATTACTAAAAATTAAACAGACACATTGCTGGTTTGAAAATAATTTATTTTTATAAATAACAAGATATTTTATGTCCAATCATATAACTTCCCACAACTTTTCATAATACCCAGACTCCCTACTCCCCCTGTTGAGTTATATGATTATAGTTTTATTCTTAATCGGTTAGCAGTGAATGAAAGGAAGGACTGAACAATTTTGGGGACCTAGTGTAACCAAACGCATAAACTTTATAATTTTAGTTAGTTCCATACGATGTTAAGCTATTTTTCATGGATAGGGGTTTTAAAATAAACTTAATTATAATATTGGAAAGTTTAACAATCGTTAAAAATAATATATCTGATTTGAAAAAATATCAAATTTATTCAGTTGGCAGGAAAAAGTGAACGAAACGTTTGAGGTGATCACTCGTTCACCCGTTTGGATTGAACAGGTCAATACCGAATGACATCTCTATTGGTCACTGCCACTGTGTGGCTAACTTCACAATAGAATGCAAGCTCCCTGGATACATCTATGGCTACATTAATCTGTGCAATTAATATTTTACGCTTATACTGCGACACTTGTATATGCCTACACACAAAAATGTAATAAAAATGTTATAGCCGCAGTGTAAACAAAACTTTGCGTGACACGATTCACACAGCTGATAACAGATACAAACATGTGCTGGTCCCACTCCCCACCACAATCCCCCGCCGGAGGGGGACCCTCCTGCGCGGTATTTGCTTCTGCTCAGGTTTCCTTGCAAGCGGTTTATCTATAGTTTCCCATTACATCACCATTATGTTTCACGTTTTCCAGTGTGGTTCGTCACTGTCTTCATTGCTGTTAAAACCAAATTGACTAGTAACCCAACTAAGAATTACAAATAGTTAAAATGGATAATCTTAAAGCACACAACCTTGAAATTAACTCTGTTGGGTGGACTTCTATTATAAGTAGAGACTTGACACAAAACTTGATAAAAAGAAGGTATAATAAAGAAAAAGCTGTTTTTTCTGTACAGTTTCTGGGTAATTTAACCCTAGATTTGTCGGATTGACACTCTAAAGTGTGTAGATGGATAGTACCAGCATTGATGTGTAATGTGTCGATGACATTTTTCATAATATTATCAATATTCTGAACGGAAAGTCTGTTTATTTCAGTACTAAATGAAAAATTAGATTTCATAACATAACATACAGAGATTTCCCTCGCCTGGATGCAATATTACTTTCATAGTTGAAAATATATAACATAAAACGGTTTTTCACATTCAAATTTTTCCACTTCACATAATTCGTAAATAAATAATTCTTAGGAAAAGTTTATTCCACACATTTTCAAAATTATTTATATTTCTATATTCCATATTAAATTGGGCAACTTTGGTGTATTTTGGATTTCTTTCAAAACATTTATTATTATACTAAAATAGTGCCACAAATTGTTGATGTAAATTTTTGAAAAACAGAGAAAACAGTCTTCATTTGTCTTATGTGAGCAATTAAAAAAAAATCATATTTATTCTTTCACTTAACATAATCCTAATCTTCATTACCTTAGAAAAAACAATGTACAGTTAGAGCAAATCTTGTTTGTGTGGCGGTATAAAAACCAATAAGCTTGCAAAGTGCTGAAAATCGGGTGACCATTTGGAACATTTAACATTGCACAGGTCTAAATGTTAATCTTTTTACCAACTTCTTGAATTTTTTGTTTACATTTTTCAAACATCATGTACCTTTAATACATAATAGTCAAAAAAGCTCCTCCGAACTCAAATCTTGGACACAAGAGTGGTTATAGGTGGAACTAATTTTGTAATGGCATTTATTACGGTATCAACTAAATATAAGTATAACAAAAACTTCTTATATAGTTTAACCTAAATATATTATTTTATACTTAGTAAGTGATTTTTCCAGTATTCTCAATTATACAATTTTTTATAATCTACTAAGTTTACTAGATAAATTTATTAGTGAATATTTTCTAGTGAGTGGTGGTCTACTACTGTAGAGATGGTTCATGACTTTTGTTTATGTTACAGTTGGTAATATTTTTATTTTCCAGCATCGTACGCTGCTGTTGCTTATAGCTATCAACAAAATTAATCTTTCTTGTTTTTGCAGATCTGAGAGAAATAAGGGAAAGGGAGAAGGAAAGGGAGGATGAAGAACGAAGAAAAAGAAGAGAAGACAGAGCTAGACCAAGAGAAAGGTAAGAAAGAAAATGTTAACCTCTATAATTCTTGGTTACATCAAGTGAGACAGAAACAGTATGTTGGTAGTGAAGCCTGTAGGCAACGTATTCTTGAATCAACCAATAAGAATCATGTGACGTTGCCAAGTTGTTTCCTAACTTTGACGATGCTTGGCCAATACCACTAGAACAAAGTCCTGAGTGCTCTTGCACAGTAAACCTGCGGGTTTCCACATAATGTAAAGGAAAATAGCACTGGTAGTTTGGCTGAAGTAAATATTTTACATTATTTATCTGGTAAGTAAGGAGTATTCCAAAAATGGCCTGTTAAACAGTCATTAAATGTATATCTTGCAATGTTAGTTGAATTATAGGTACTAGATTACCTCAGACTCATAATAATTTAAAATACAATCATTTACAATTACTGTCATTTAAAACCCAAGTATTAATGTTTGCTCTAGGTCTAAAGTTTTATCTTAACATTAAAGCATGTGTTGTATTGGATGAGGGTCATATTAACACCTCAAAATTATTAATTATGCAATGGCCCAGGTCGTTTCTGTAGTCACCAGAGTGTACTTTTTACACTGTTCCTGTCCTGCGTTTTTCAACCCATTCCGACAAAATACTTTGCAATACTTAATATGATTCGACACTATTAAAACAGCAGTTTTTAAATCAAATAAATTTTGACGCTAAAACACAGAAAATACATTTTGTCATTAATCTAAGTTGACGGTACAACACTGTCCCGACATGATAAGGATATTATCTACTTTGTAATACTTACCATATATTTATACTTTAGAATGAATTAACATTGTATTGTTCATCATTTCAATTAGATGTAGTTTTAAAGCCAGCTGCGTTGTTTAAAAAAATAAGTAATCGAAATATATATTTCTGAAATATTACTTATTGCAAATTGGATTTTTTAGAGAACCAGATGATTCAGAACTCTTAGATTGTCTGGTTTAATAGTTGTACTACAGTATGTTTATTCTTTAGACGTTTAGTCTGTTAGCTAAATAAAAAAAACATTAATTACATTTTAAACTAGTGAGGGTTTTAAGCTATTACACTTACGTTTGAAAAATCATATCTTCCATATATATTTGTAGTGTAGTGCATTGCTCTCCTAGACTTCCACTAAAGAGCTGTTCCGAGCCCATCTTTGTAAGCTGTAAACTTGTCTTGACCATGGCTCTTGCTCTGCTTTTGTCCACTAGTGAGCCATAGGTTATTTGGGGTCTTATGATCTCACAATATATTAGGCTACGTGCAGTTTTATGCCCCAGTAAAAAACAGTGGGAAAAACAAAGAATTCTACACCTTGCCGTACCCTCTTAAAAACCTTTTGGGGGAACAAATAATGCTAAGAAAATCCAAAACAAATTTAGTATTTCCTTACAAGTTCAAAAAATGAAAACCTCAAAACCCAACCCCACAATCTATACAACCATGTATGATACCAGCATATCTACTCAACAGAGCTCGGAAACCAATAAGGTATCCATGCCTTTGATCTCTAATAACACTAATAAGATAGACAAACTCCCCCCTACTTCTGCTAAACTCCGAGACAAAAATGAAAGCATAGAAGAATTTTTTAATAAAAATCTAGCCAGTAAAATCACATCTAACCAAAATCAGCCTGGGAAAACCCGTCAAGATCCAACAATAAAACTCTCGACTAATGCAACAACAGGAGAATCAGACAAACTCCGTCAAAAAAACTGCACAACCAAAGTCAAACTCCAACTGAAGAACTGTCCAATACTACCGAATATGACAATTATGACAGTGACTCCAGCAACATTGCAGGATCACCTTTTTTATCACCAAATAAACTTGTTAATGTCCATCCAAACTCTCATTTTTTAGAAGAGAATCATCAAAAAAAGAAAAGATACAAAACAAAAATATTCTGGAACAAAATATTAGTGTAGCACAAGCAGAGAGATCCAGGATCATCACACAAAAATATTTTTAAAAATCCATCCATCAAGTCTCCTCATTCTGCATCAAAACACACAAGAAATTTCAAATAAAATTAATAGACTTCAACATCTAGTTCAAAAAATTAAGCCAAACGTACTAATTCTGACAGAGCATGGTCTTAAACGAGACCAAATAGAAAACACCGTAATCACAGGATACTATCTCAAGGCCCACTTCTGTAGAACAGAACATAGGAAAAGGTGGGGTTGCTATCTATGTTGACAAAAACCTTGTGAGGCATACAGAAGAACTTATTGTTTGTCCAGTTCTGCAGAGAGATTACGCTTGAGGCTGCTCTGATCAAAATCAGGCCTTAAACAATCAGTTATCCACATTCTTGGTACATACAGATCTCCTAACGGAGATTTTGATTTAGCGCTAGAAACAGTGTCTAATATAATCACTAGTACAAGAATAGACTACTATCCTCTGGTCATAATGGGGGACATAAACGTTGACATTTTAAATCCTGACAGAAGAAGTACTTTATTAGATGAGACTCTGGCCTCTCATAACAGCAAGAGGGTACAACTTCCAGCGACCAGAAATTACCCCAACTACACAATCCTCTATCGACTGGATTTGTTCTAATATTGACACTGAGAAGCTTGACACAAAGGTTATCCATGCTGGCATCTCAGACCATACTGCCCAAAGCTGTGAGGTCAACTTCGCAGTAATACAGGATAATCCACTCAGAATGAGTCGCTGCCTCAGAAGAAAAAATCTTCAAGAGCTCAAATGCATACTTGGGGAAGAGAACTGGTCAAACATTCTGCAAACTGAAGATGCTGACGAAGCTTTTGAAAGATTGAGCTCTACTCTACGACTTGCCATGGATGGCAGCATGCCCTCAGAGGAAATTTAAAACACGCCATAAACTAAAACCTAAATATTTTGCTGACCAAGAAGCCAATAGACTAAAGGACAGATACCTGATAGCCCTTAGTAAATATGAAATGACAGGATCTATTGATGACAAGGAAGAGTCAATAAGATGTAAAAAAAACTATGACCTACGACTGAAACTCCTCAGAAAACAAGCGGCATCAGACCACATTGCCCGTGCCGACAATAAATCCCAAGGCTATGTGGGAAGTTATAAACACAACATGGTCCAAGAGAAAGGAAAGTCATGAACGAAATAAAGCTAGAAGTTAATGGAAAAATCATTGACAACTCTGTAGAAGTAGCAGACCATCTAAACTCTCACTTTTTACACATAGCTGAAAAAACGTTAGAAAAAAAATAATGGAATAATAAGAACTTTTTTACCACCTGTACAGCCAACACTTCAACAGCTCATAAACCTTCGAGAAACAAATGAAAATGAAGTCAGAACAATCATTTAACAACCTCAAATCAAAAAACTCATCAGGTTTAGATGAGATTTCTTCAAAAAATACTCAAATTTTGCCCTGAAGAACTTGCACTGCCCCTCGTCGACATATTCAATAAGTCTTTCAGAAGTGGTAAAGTTCCTTCAGCTCTAAAAACTATCAAAAGTGTATCCAAAATATAAAAATGAAGCTACTTAGATCCCAGTAATTATAGACCTAATCTCTCTTGTATCCACTTTCTCAAAACTGTGCGAAAGAATTGTTCTCAGAAGGCTACTGGACCACTGCGAAAAACATAATCTACTGACAAACTGTCAACATGGCTTTACTAAAGGCAGGTCTACCACCACTGCTATAATAAAAATGGTAGAGTCCCTCTTATAGATAGTATTGAAGAAGGGAATTTAACTACTGGAATTTTCCTAGACTTTAGTAAAGCGTTTTGACTGTCTTAGCCATGATCTCATCATCCGGAAACTGGAAAACTTAGGAGTAGCAGGAACAGCTAAAAAATTGGTTCCAAAGTTACCTTGGAGGACGAAAACAACTGGTTGAGCTAAGCAAAACAGAAAATGGAATATCCAATTATGTAAGATCTAGTCTCCTACCTGTAAACCGAGGTGTCCCCCAAGGATCTGTTCTTGGACCAGTACTCTTCATCCTTTTCACTAACGACTTACCTCAATACATTGGTGATGCATGCTTAACCTTGATGTATGCTGACGACACAACCTTGATGTTTAGTGAAAACCTCAACTGAAAAATATGGCAATCACATCCTACCTATCCCTCAACATGACTATCAGTACTGTCATAACAATGACTTAGCAGTAAACACTACCAAAACTGCCCAAATAGCTTTTGGAAGGAGATCTGAATGTGTGCCATGTATACCAGATGTTGCAATGAATGACGAAGTCAAGTTTTTGGGCATAACTCTGGATAAAAACTTATCCTGGACTTCTCATGTAGACAAACTCTGTGGGAAGCTAAGTTCCAGCCTCTATGCAATTAAAAACATCAAAGCTTCTACTGATGAAACAACTACAAGAGCTGCTTATTTCGCTTTGTTTGAGGCTCACATAAGATATGGTTTAGTAGCATGGGGAGGAACATCAGCTGGTCAGATTCAAAAGGGTTCTCAAAAAACAAAAAACCGCAGTCAGAACACTTGCAGGACTGCAACCACCAAACAGCTGTAGAGAAGCCTTTAGAACCCATAAGATCCTCACTATCGTATCACTATACATTCAAGAAACTGTGATGCACGCAGTAAGAGAGGGCCTACCAAAGCGGGGTGAAGTTCATCAGTACAACCTCAGAGACACTACTTTGTATGACCTTCCAGCCCACCGACTGTCACAGTTCGAAAAGAAGCCTACATACATCGGGAGGAAGCTTCACAACCACCTGCCATCAGAGCTGAGAGACAAAGGAGAGAATGAACTCAAACCAGCACTACACAAATGGCTTGCTGACCGCCCCTTCTACTCCATAGAAGAATTTTTTTCAAAGAGTATTTGACATTTAAATTTTACAATGTAACCTTTTATATCATTACAAAAACTTTATATTTTGTAAAAAAAACACTTGTAGTGTTTACTATGACGCTAATACTGTTCTCAATGAGCATGTTAATAAAGAATTTTTGTCTATTGTCTATTGTCTATTGTCTATTGCCAGTTCGTGTCAACAAAGCCTCTGGACGTCATGAGGCCCCATTTCAACTTATAAAGCACATGATTTAGGTACTTGTTCTATGTCAGTTTGCAATATAGGATCAGCCCTAAATATTATATTTATTCTAATATATATATATATATATATATATATATATATATATATATATATATATAACACTTATACTGATGTACAATGGCTCATTTCATAGCCATTTGTATTACGGCATTAGACTGTGGGGTAATTCCAGTATAGCATAAGACGTTTTTGTTTGGCAGAAAAAAGCAATTAGAATATTAGCTGGATTATCTTATTAAGAGTCTTGTAGACCACATCTTTTAAGGTTTAAAATTATGACTTTTGGTATGTACATATATTTTCTATAACCTAATATATGTAAAGAAAATAAAGATAGATTTGAAACACAATGTACACTCCATGAGTATGATACCAGATCAAAAGATAATTTTAGAACTACTATAAGGCTAGATAGTTATTATAATAGCCATAAATACCAGCAATTAAAACTATTTAATAAGCTTCCTCTTTTTGTTAGAGCTTTACCTTTAAAACAGTTTAAATCAAATATGTCATGAGTGGCTTAAGCTTAGGGAATTATACAGTGTTGAGGCGTATATGAAATATGATATGCTGTAAATAAGAAAAAATAAGTATACTCCATAATTTATTATATTTATTTAACATTTTAGATTTTAATTCCATGTCTCTTTGTGGAATTCCATGTTTTATTTATTTGAGTAGTTTATTATAACAGATATTACTAGAAACTAGTGTATATTTATACGATATCACTTGAATCAGGCTGAAAATTTGTTATTTTGACAAAGTCTATTGTAATCTTTGGAGTACTTAATGGCCAATAAAACTTCTGATTTCCGAGACAACAGGATAATTAACACTGATTTAATTAGGAAAAAGACTCAAAGTTCTCTTTTCTGGTGAAGGGTACTAATGTTTTTGTGGGATTGAACTGCAAGTCCCTCTATAAATCAACACATGTATACTCAACCAAGACCAGTTTATTATAACAACATACTCAAGTTTATTGTTTTTGACTCATGTTAAAACCTTTTCAGTTCTATAATTGTTTAAAAGTATCTGAGTATTGTTATACTGCAAAATTATCATATTTATGAAATTTAGAGAATGATAAAATACTAAATTCATTAAGATATGAATGACTTAATTTTCCCTTGAATGCTGTAAGATCAGCTACTGTCCTTTTTTTAATTCATTGAATCTCATTTAGTCTTATATAAAGAAAAAGAGGTTGTTTAATCATGTGTTGTAGTCGGTTCGAGCCTGGAGGTCCCCCAGAGGAACGACCTCGCAAGCCTATGATACCTAATGTTCCCACCGGTTTTGCTGGAACTGCACGGCACGACAGTGAAGAGGAAGAGGAAGAAACAGAGCGGGAGAGACCGAGGGCAGGGGGAGTGGCCATTGCACCTCCTCCCTCACTGCAGGAGCCATCCCCCTCTCCCCCTGTTGACACTCTTAGAACGCCTGCAGCTTGTGGAGCTTCTGTAGCTGCCAAAATTATGGCCAAGTACGGCTTCAAGGTATGACTAATCACTTCAGTCATAATTATTCTTACTATAGATTTTCCACAAATTAAATAATTACAAACAAATTAACTGATAATTTTGTTCAGAGTGATAAATTTGAATGTAATATGTTTGTTACTTTGTATAGTTTGTTATACGTATAATGTGCTTATTTGAGAATTGTTAGTTGTTGGAAAAACCATTGAGTAATACAGACATTTGGGTAAGCTGTTAACAAAAACTTTTCATTCTATTTTTTTGAGACCAAGGAAAATTTTTATTTTTTCCCCAAAATTAATAGAGTTTTTAATAAAGTTAGAAAAATTTTTATTGTTTTATAAATGATAAAATCTAATTAGTTTTAATAAATTTATATAAAAGGTGCATGCAGTGAAACTTGGATAGTTAGAATTATTCAAGGTTTCATATTATGCAGACTTTTGTTATAACTATAGAAATATCAAGAGACTAGGAGAAAAGTTAAATTTATTCAAAATTTGAAAGAAAATGTTTCAGTTATCAAAATTTGAGTATACATTATACAAGGGTTATCAAGAAAGTAGATTACGCTCTGTAACTGCATGAGTATCGTGGTCATTTTGATGTTAGGGAGTTTCTCCGTTCAGTGGCTATCCCACCGTGCGAGTTTGAGGTTACTGTCACTCCTTGTTGTTTTACAATAGCAGTTTAAAATGTGTGACGCAATAGAAAACCTTGCGAGTTGTAAAGTGCGGTCGGTAATACAGTTTTTGTTGGCTAAGCACAATAAACCAATTGAGATTTATCACAAACTCTGTGAAGTTTATGGGAACGATGTGATTACTGAAGGTAGAGTGCATTAATGTTTAAAAATGGCTGAACTAATGTACATGATGACGAACGAAATGTACGGCCAAGCATTGTGACCAATGAAATTGTCTCTAAAGTCGATGAGAAGATTAAAGAAGACTGCCGATTCACAATAACAGGACTCTCACTTAGTTTTCCTCAAATGTCAAGGAGTTCATTACCCAAAATTGTTATGCAGAAATTGGTTACCAAAATTTTTGTGCAAGATGGATATCGAAAATCAACACTTGGCAAATTGGACTCATGAAGTCCTGGATTCTTTTAAGTGGGAGGTGTTTCACATCTGCCTTACAGTCCGAACCTTGCACCCAGCAACTACCACCTATTTCCAACAATGAAGACCTAGCTTGCAACACAGTGCTTTGATGGCAACGTGGAATTTCAGCAGGGTATGACTACCTGGTTGAAATTGCAGGTGGCAGAATTTTATAATGCTGGAATTTCAAAACTATTTTACTGCTATAAGTGCCTTGATTTGTATGGTGACTATGTTGAAAAATAGTATTTTAGTGTCATAGTGTCACTTTTAAATGTATGTAATACAATTTTTTCTTGTACTTTGTTTATATCAAAACGTAATCTACTTTCTGGATTCTACGATCTAGTCCTCTTATATAATAAAGCCTTGTTTATCAGGATTAATTGTATCTGGAAGTGATGTGGATTAACAAAAATCCAGATAAAACAGTAATATAGTAAAAGAACATCAGATCACATTTAATACAACCAAAAAGATTATTGTTTACAGTTTAGACAATTTGTCTCTCTTTTGTTTAACTTTAGTACACTGCTTCTGAAAGTACAGTGTTTTAAGGCCACCTTATCCTCTATTTAAGTGTCAGATGTGTCACTCAGAATAACCAGCAGTCAATTGTGATTGTGTCCATACTATACGTGGGTTAAGTTTAGGGGATTTTGACATCAGGACTTGGAATTGTTCTGTCTGATACATGTGTGTTGCTACGCAAATTCTGAACACAAACATGTGTTAATATAGAAAATCCAATTACACTGAAATTCAACAAAATAACTTATTTTTCAAAACATTGCACTCCCTCCACTATGTAAAATCTATCCAAGTAATCTGAATATATGTATATATAAATCCACATTATGGCGTACATGTAAGACATTTTTTAGACAATGTCTTTCCACATAAGTGGATTGGTAGAAGGGGAACAATAGAATGGCCTGCCCGTTCTCCAGATTTGTCCCCTTTAGACTACTTCTTTTGGGGCTACCTCAAAGAAAAAGTGTAAAACCTCAAAATTTGGATGAGTTGAGAAACCGTATTGTAAGAGAAGCTCAGGGTGTTCCTGTCCAAGCTTTAAACAATGCGATATCAGCGTTCTACAATCGATTGGGTTATTGTCAGCAAACTGAAGGCAAACACTTTGAACATTTGTTATAACTGTTTTGGTAAGTGATTTGAAGTAAAAGAAGTAAAATAAAAGATTAAGTGTCTCAGTTTTCTCTAACAACCAGAATGTTTGCATTTGAAAAATTCTGTATTTTATAATCTTTGAGTGTCCGCCATTTTGTAATGCGTCAACTGTTTTACGTCAGATTTTCGCCAAAATGTTTCTAATTAAAAAGAGCTTTAATTTGATGTACGACTCGACCTATGCTTCTATTTAAGAATTTTCACCAACCCCTAGCGGGACGTCCCCCATAAGCAGGATATCATGGTGAAATACATAAAATAATAGTTTTATATGAGCAAAAGCTTGATGTAAATTTTGGTTCTTATATTGTAATTAGTTCAAAAGTTATTAGACCGTCCCGGGACTTTTCAGCACCCCTGTATGTTATAAATTATGCAAAAAAGTTTGGCTAAGAGCATGCACCTAAGTGATATTCTGTGAAATATCCAAGTGTAGAGGAACAAGTTTTATTACAAGGGGAAATTTTATTGTTGGTCTACCTTCAAAGGTTATAAGTAGGATTTACGAAACCTTATAAGTATAAAACCTATATAAATGGACAGTATGCACTTTTGAAACTCAAAAATCTAGAGGTTGGAGATTAAAAATCATATGTTATTATTAAATGGCAGACTTTTAGTTAGTGTCTCTTTTGGATGTTGTAGGAGGGTCAGGGTCTGGGGAAGAAAGAACAGGGTATTTCAATGGCTCTGCAAGTGGAGAAAACCTCCAAAAGAGGTGGTAGGATAATCCACGAGAAGGAGATGATGCCTCCACCTCCGCCCGCTGTCAATACTCCCCCTCACCGTGATGGGGCTCAGCCTGAGGCCCGTGATGAACCTTCCATCACAGAGATCATGCGGAGTCCGTCCAAGGTGGTTCTGCTCAGGGTATGTAGTATGAGGCAACAGTGTGGGATAATGTGGATGAATTATGTACACAATATGTCTATAAATACTGGGCCTATATTTTATATAAGTTAGATAAAATAACAAAGTTAAATTGGCGTGAGGTTATGAATAATTAAGCACAATGTGCTTGGATCAGGTATAACAACATAATTAGATTGCTTGTCAACTTGTTAAATTACTGAACAATAACTGTCTAGCTGTAATACATGTTTTTATCATCTTCACTCCTGCTTTATGTTGTGTGACATTCTGTACTTTTAAACATCAAGTACACAATAGAGCTACAGTCGCGGTGTTCACAAAATAATGTATTATTTCACTGCCTGCTTCATAGTCTCAGAACTGATATTCTTTTTGTCGGATCATATTTCAAACTCCAGTAGTTACATTGGGCTAATAAACAATACAGTACCTAACAAAAAACCATATTCTTTACTATGAATTGTAACCTTGCCTTTGAAGACCTAAAGTTTATTTTCTGTAAGGAAAACTTCATTTTATAAATACATTTAATTTTACTTGTTTGAAGAATTTTAGAAGAGTTCATCAAACTTGAATTACACTGATGCTTATAGAACTGAATATTCATTTAAATGCATAATGTTTAGACATTGATGAATTAAATAACAAAATGTTGTTATTAACGCCTGGTTAGCGTTACAGAGAGTGATGTCAGCTATTTTTGTAAAGTAATGGTTGAAGTGTTCAGTTATTTCCAAAGGGTCCTGGATCAGTTTTTCATTGATTATAAGTTTAAGTGGTTCGTCCTTTTTACTGTTATTGCATTTTTCGTAGTTAATAACCTCCCAAACAGCCCTTTGTTTGTTATGTGAGTTATTAATGAAGTCTGAGGTTGACTGTTTCCTCACTTTTTTCAAGTAGAGGTCATAGTTCTTTTTTCTGATAGCTGTTTCTATTTTATCACCCTCACTGCCAGTTGTTAATTCCATTTCCAGGGATCTTAGAAAATGTTTTCTCAACCTTTCAGATTCTTCATTGGTTGCTTTGAATTTTGATTTTATTTTCGGGTGGGATTTTTTGTGTGGACATGTTGCATTAAGAGTTTGAATGAGTATTTCATGAAAATATTCATAGGATTCTTCCACAGAAGGGGAGTTATATACATTTTGCCATGTCTCTAAATGAAGCAGGTTTTTGAAGTAATCTAGGTTTTTCTGTGAGAAATGTCTATTGGTTAAAATGGGCAAAGGTAATTTTTTGTTCGGAATACTAGCTGAGCAGAGCTGAGCTTTGTGGTCTGATAGGCCAGTGATAATTAAATCAGCGTCAATTTTACCTATGTCAAGGTTAGAGCAGACAAAGTCAATTGATGATTTAGAGTTCAGAGTTACTCTAGTGGGTGGGAGATCTATCCTGGTGATGTTATGACTGGCCAACATGTCTAAGTTTTTGGTTTTTATAGTCATGATTCAGCCCATCTACATTAATGTCATCCATGATTATAGTAGGACATTTTCATGTTGGAATAAGGTCCAGAGTACTAGATAAAATGTCAAGGGCATTGTCAAGGCTTCCACTTGGTGGTCTGTAGACTCCAATTACATAGATTGTGGTTTTGCCAATAGTCACATGTACTATGTGAGTTTCACACGTAAGTTCACAGGCAAGCTCAGTTGTTAAATTGTGTACTTGGTTTCCTAGTGTTTCACTGGAAAAAATTGCTACACCTCCTTTTCTGCAGGTATGCCGAGAGAAGCCTCCTATTAAGTTGTAGCCTGGCAGTCTAGTACTTGAGAGCTGGAACTCTTTAAGACCATGCTCTGACAAGATCACCAGGTCAGGTGAATGAAGTTCTAGAATATGTGTCAATCTGTTAATTTTCCCACCTAAGCAGTCTATGTTTTAATGAAATATCCTTAGTTGATTTCCTTGGTCAATAAGGTTGTGATTAGTTTTTGTCTGCTTTTTTTGGGAGTGAGGGTTTCTAAAAAATTATTTTCAAGAGTGTTTGCAGGATCAGCTTCTGAGTGGGAGGAGGAGATTTGTACAGGAGCGGAGTGTGGTCTGGTGAGAGTACAGAAGTAGTTGTTATTTATGTTTTTGTAAAACTCTATGTATCTATTAAAAAATGCTTCTATGTCTTCATCATTGGGACGGATTTTTGCAGTTGATGGTGGGTATTGTATCTGTGTTAAATGAGGAGTGCAGTTCAGTTTTTTCTGAGTGGTTTGTCTGGCTCCAACTATGTCAATTTCTGTAGAACAGTTAGGTCCTTACTATGTCCTTACTGTATGAATCCGAAATTTAAAATTCTCTCTAATCTCACTCATATATTCTTCTCATATGGATCAGATTTACTTTATCAATTCAACACAAACCATTGTAACTTGATAGCTATCAGTTGATATTACGTTTGTTGACAGAACATGGTGGGTCCAGGAGAAGTGGACCAGGATCTGGAACCAGAAGTGAAGGATGAATGTAACACCAAGTATGGAGAAGTTATCAAGGTAGTCATCTACGAGTTGCCCAATGCACCATCTGACGAGGCTGTCCGGATATTTGTGGAATTTAAGAGAATTGAGTCTGCTATCAAAGGTAAGTCCCAGTTGAAACATACAATTAAAGAACAAAGAGTGGTTAGATGTTACTAATCACCACTGAGTCAACTAATTATTATAGAAATGTTCATTATTCCTGCTCTATTTGCTAGAAAGGAATAAAACTTCTCTTGACGACAGGAAACAAGTAAATGAACACAATACATATAATAAATAGAATACTCATATTATAAATTAAAATGTTCTCTTATTTTGCCTTTATAAGAAAAAAAAGTTTCTATTGTTTTTAAATAATTTATTAGAAATGCAGTACAATCCCAGTCGTTATATAAAGTAGCTCATCATGAAATATTACTTTAAAAAATGTATGTATTGTGGGTTTCTTTCTTGAATGTTACTTAAAAATAAGAACTAACTGTTTATTTACTTATAGTTTTCTATTTATATTATTAGATATTCTGTTTTTAAAATATCAGTCTTTCAGAGTTTAAGTGTAAGCTAAATATAATTAATACAATAGCTAATGCGTTTCGAGAGAATACTGCTTACATTATTTAAAATCCTAACCCCTCTAATTTAAATAATAAAAAATTAAGTACATCGTTCAGCGTGAACTTTTGTTGCAGCCGTTGTGGACTTGAATGGGAGGTTTTTCGGCGGACGTCAGGTGAAGGCAGGTTTCTATGTGTGGGAGAAGTTTAACAACCTGGAGCTTTTAGACTAATAGAATCAAATGTGGATTGTAATTTAAATTGTAAATATCTTCTTCCATGTGATTGTATTTTACTTTTTCAATACACGTGTTTAAAGTTAATGAGTTTTATTTATTACTAATTAAAATAAAATTCAATATTTCACAAGAAATATAAATTTTGTGAGTAATTTATTAATATTAAGGCCCATATATATATATATATATATATATATATATATATATATATATATATTTGTGGAATTTAAGAGAATTGAGTCTGCTATCAAAGGTAAGTCAAAGGTAAGTGCACATATATATGCAATGTGTATGTCCTTACTCTGTATAGTAATGTTTTACTATGATTATTTCTTTTACTTTGATTAACAAGCCTGTCTATAAAGTAATAATCCTTATATACCTTTATAAGTTCACATGCTATAGATAGTTCTTTTCGTATTAATTAACCCATATGTCTTTCACGAGCGTTCATAGTTCGTCAGATTTTGTATTTCAATGTTTACTGAATATGATTTCTAAATTATTGGGAAATTTTCAATAGGAATAAGCTGGGAATTTGAAAATGGTTTTGAGTGGTCATCTTGACTGCGATGTGAACAAAATTGGCGCTAACATTGCAGTATGAGTCTGAATCATAAGATTAGTGGAAAAGAGGGGAGGCTCAATACAAGTTGATAGTCCTCTTTATTCGTTAAAAATTGTATTGTTATGCTTATTTGTTATATCATTTTAGGTTTGTATAATAATTTTACCAAAAAGTCGATTTATTGTCCTTTTTTATTTGACAAAAAATTATACTTTTTACGAATAGTAAAACAAAAAGCAAAATTTTAATAAAAATCATTGTTATACATAGTTGTATCAAGTAAGATCAAAACATATAAAACTGACTGAAAATGGTTATACAGTTCAATAATCTAAGTTATTAATGACATGATCCAGTTCAAACTATGGGTGTATGCATAACAAAGAATACTTCAAAAATAGTATGCGATTGTCCACTGAAACATTACTAGAAAATAACACCATTCAGTAACAGGTGCTTACAGTGTTCACATGCCAAATAAAGTAGTAAAATCAAACTTAACAAGACAGCTGACTATGACATCTACACGCTTTTGGGATTGCCCAATACTTGTCAACAGGTTGATACATTGACTGTGGCAGACACAGTGAAAGTGTTAACTATTATAATATGAATAATATTATTTTAATATTATTAGACATGTATTATATTTATTGTACTGTAGTTTGACATTTTGACTACGGTAGATGCCCTAGAGTGCTCGTTATATTATGAGACTAAGTTACCATTGCTCAGTATAGTTTTAAACTTTTATACATTACAGTTTTTATCACATGTATAAAACTATTTTTTATTAAGGAATAGAATTAGGCATAACTTATTACTCTAGTACCCATTTTAGTTGATGTTTTGAACACACCTAAAACTCTTTAAACACCTGATATCTTATCTGTTTTGATTGAAACTGTGGATAATAGCATCATATGTATTTAAGCCATTGAAATGGAAAAAGGTACTGTTGTATAAATATTTTGTAATATTTTTAAAGTGAATAGAAAGATCTCTGACATTGCTTTGTGATCAGCTGTCAGTGACTTTTGGAATATTGTTCATTCCCTTGCTATGATTTCGGGAGTTTTTGCTCTTATATGAATATGCTTTATTTGTGTTTGCTGAATGCAGTGTAAGACCAATAATAACTGAGCTGTGAGTGAAAACATTAGTGCTGATAAAAAAATGACGAAGATCCATATCCTACTACTAAGATATTGAAGACACCCTATGGATTACTTCATTGAATATCATCTTGGTTGTTACTATCGATCACAGCTATGGATCGTAAATTTGAAATTTTTAACATCACATAATAATATATATATCAAATTTTAAGCCAGTTGCAGTAGTAAAAGCTGGTAAAAACAACTGATCAGCAGTGCAACATAGCGGAGAGTAAATTTAGCAGATTCTTCAACTGCAATCTATTGAATATTTATAACCACGTTTGAGAAAACTAAAGAGTCATCATTAAAAACATTCAATAGACTAGTAATGTCCTTAGACACACCAAATTACAAGGTTAAGCAAATTATGAGCTTAATTACATGGTTAAGCTCACATTGTCTACAAGTCATTATTATAACTATTAGGAGGTAAAATTAAAAGTAGACAGCTTTTGTAACTTGAGCTTGCCATCACATCATGCTGGCCCATCTACTGCAAGATGAGATATTTCGCAATGGGTTAAATCATCAAAATATAAAATTGTTTTGTCAACATGAAACGAATTTGTATCGTTTTGCCTAATCAGAATAAGTTTCAAGAAAATGTTTAAACTATCCCTGTTTTGACCAGATCATACGCTGTGTCAATCATACTTAGCCTTATTTCAAAAATGTTTTGTAAATTTCATCTATATTTTCAAAATTTTCATATAATTTGAAAATACCGAGTACTTTTTATACCGAGATAAAATAAAAAGTGACCGAAAACATCAACATATTCTAGTCTATAACATAATATATTTCTCATTATTATTTGCTGTATTCAACATTGTTATTACTGTCACTATAGCTACACATATTTACAATTGAAATCCACTTATGTTTAAATATATTTTTTAGTGTGGAAAGTCTTGAAACATTCTTTCTTTCTTCGCACGTTCTTTGCATATGGAAATTTTGCACTTGCTTGTGTCTCTTGCAGCCTTGCCTGATTATTTTTTTCAGTTATCAAAGAGCATAATAAAATTTGTATTACTATTTTGCTTATATTTGTTATTTGAGTACAAAAAAAAAACAATGTCAACGAATTACTTTCATCTCCAAGAATTCCATCAGTAATAAAATCAGAATCATTATCTGTGTGGTCTTGGAATAAATCATCACTTCATTTGAAAATCTGAGTAACCCTTCTAGCATTCCATTGTCTTCAATACTGTCACGATTCATTTTATTTACTCACAAAACAATCGTAAACTAAAGTAATAGCAATGCAAACAACAAATTATAGCAGACAACAACAAACGGCTGCCACAACGTGATGACAAGTTCATAAACAAACCACTTTTATCCTGATTATCCAGATGACTGCCAACAACAAAAATGTTGTTATGATCTATAAAAATAGATCATAATCTATAGAGTATGAAATAAATACATGGAAATAGGGAATGACTATCAGTTCCAAAGTCCAAATACGTCTAAATGTATTTTTATTACTGTAAAAGTTGGTGCCGACAAAAGACGTTGTTGGCAGTCAATAGAATTCCATGCATGACGTCAAATGATGTTGCCGGCAGTGAAAGTGTTAAGAGGAAGGTGAACTGGAGCTAAATTTAACATTTATAACAAATTCAAAGATATAAGGTTGTATTCATCTTCTTAAATTTTTTACTTTTGTACAGTCTGTATAAATCTGTTACTTGAAATTGTACACTAGTAGAATTATACTTATGTTCATAAAATTCTTAAAGCAGGTACTGTAGATGAATAAAAAATTTGTTGCATTGTGCTTCGGGATGTTTTCTTTATTAATTAGAATGTCATGAATTTTAATCATACTGCTTGTGCAGTCTAAATAAATATTGTCTTTTGGTCATAACCTTACATTATTGTCTTGATATTTATAGAATAATAAATTACAAACAGTAAATTTTATAAAACTTTAATAAGAAAAACTGGATAAGTTAATACTGTTAACCATTACACTAGATAATTCAACAAATCAAATCAAACTGGACATAATATATACAGAATACACCAGTTACACACTATAAAGTGAGCATTTTAAATATATTAATTTAAACACAAGCATCTTATAATTTATAAGTTAAAAATCCAGTCTATCACAGCTTTTACAACTATCTTGCTAAACTCCAAATTTATTAAAAATACAACAAACACATTGTGCCCTTACAGGTAATATCTAAATGCAAGATAACACAAATATTAAAAAGGAATTGTATAAATTACAGTATACACAAATAGAGCGAATCTGGACCCAAACTTTTGGTAGCATATGTTTACAATGAGCCTTGATCACTAATAACTCAACATTGTACCTCTTTCATTCTGGTCCAAGCAACTAGAACTTCTAATTAACATTTAATAATTCAATATATGAAGTTTGTCCGGACAATATAAAAAAACACTCTGTGGTAACAGAGCTTCATTCCTTCCACAACAAAGAACATTCTTCGAAAGAGTTGCAATTTATATTTGTTTCTTTCAGAAAATGTTTTAATTTTAAGAATACAAATAGTTCAAGTGAGTTTTATCAAGTCTTTAGGGAAAATGCTCATTGATACTGAAAAGTTGATTTTTGTCATGTTTTACCAATAAATAGTGCGTAAAACTGAATGAATGAACTAGTGCATTGTCAGGATCAAAGTTATAACCTCAACCTCTTCACAGTTTAGAATATTTTGTCACTTTTTAAACAGACATAATCTAATTTGATGATGTATCCTAACTGATCTAAGGATACATCTCCTAACGGATTATTGTCTAATTTTGTAAATACAAAAATCACAGGGACTTGTACCAGATATGTGGAGTTGCTGACAAGTTAATTTATGTCATGATTCACCAAGAAATGTTAGATAAAACTAGAATGTGTGAGTCAGTACACTGTCATGGTAAAGGATCTAGGTGTAAAGTCTCCACTGGTCCAATACAATATTTTATTTGTAAATTCCCCATAGACTAATTAACGGCTTTCCTTATCAAATAAATCAAAACTCTAAAATCAAGAATAACAGGAGGAAAATTGGATGCAAATTAACAGTTCTGTCATATGGAACAATGCTAGTGTATGAAAATGTACCAAGAAAAGAAACTGATCAATCATGTGGCAGAGTGCCAACACCATGAGGTAGAGATAACTGGACGATTTCCCCTCTACTAAACATACTCCACCAGGACAATTACTTGCTCTCAATACCAGATATAGTTGAAGGTTAGTTCCTTTCTAAACAAACTTCGTACTCTGACCAGGTGATACATTAATATAATAGATTGCTTCACTCTATGAGATATTGTTCTAGACTCGTTAACATCATAATATTTATATAATATCTATAAGTTTCTATCTTTGTCATTTGGAGCTTGCTTCACTATTAACTACTAAATGTACATAGGCAACACATATTTGACTAAACAAAAAATCTTTGTCTAATATCATGTACTTATATATTTGAATTTAATATTGTCAAATATTAACATGTTCAGGTTTTCTTCAAAGTAAACTAATAAAATAATATTCTAACAAATCATAGTAAAATTCGTAAACATTTTATGCTGATCCTAATTTAGTACTAAGCATGTTTAAAATTTCTATCAATAAATAGAATAAATTCTATTGTTTTCCTGTTCTTGTCAAGAAATGCTGTTCAGTCTTGGAATCTGTCATCAGTTTTGAGTCGGCGTTATCATTTGCATTCAGGAGCCTGGAACAACATTTCAATAGCTGAGGTTAAGAATTAAATATTTTAAGAAAAAGTTAGTATATTACAACTCTTAGTCTTGTAGAATAGACTGACTAACACCAGAACATGATTATATGAAATTCATCACAGATATACCCACAACACCTGAAATAAATAAACAGTAAACCAAATCCATATAATCTAGGGTTTTAGACCATATATTCTAGATCTTAGCAACAATTATATAGTTTGTTACTATTAATCTAAAAGTTTGTTTTTGTTTGTTACTGCTCATAAAGATGTTTATTGTTGGAAATAGATATTTTTCGATACCTCTATTAGTTTTTTATTTATTTAGATAAAATTAAAGTTACTTAGCAACATATTTTAATGTACTTTATCACTTTAAATAAAAGAACTCAGATCTGAGTGTAATTGATATAAGATTTTTGGATCTCCTGTTTATTTAGTTTTTGCATAGGCTATTCACTGAGAACCTTAACGTAGGGATGTATTGTCATAGGAAGTCCGTTGTGAATCAATCTATTTTTCTTTTATTCTAGTAATTCTTGCGTAAAATTGCTTGTTCTTAAGATATTCAAAGTTTAAAAATTGTAATGGCCGTTATTTTGAAAATATTAAATATACTACCATGATACTTTTTGCAGTAACTGGCCTTGTTACTTATAACATTTGAGCAAAGTTTGGTATGATTTAGTTTATTAGTTTTTAGGATATTAATCTTTTTATAAATAACACAAATAGACAGACAGATGGGAAACTAAGCACCGGAGGCCCAAGCTAATATGGTGAAATGTGTTTGTCTTGACCTGAGCAACATTATGATGTACCTCTTTGTCCAGAGAGTTACAGGATACATGTATGTTTCATTTGCAGGATGAATCCTAGACCCTACATTTAGTCCTAAAAGGCCTAATGTTTTGTTTTGCAAACAGTAGGACAACGTACCATATGTGCTCTGCTGATTATTCTGCTTCCCCACAGAATCTGCATTCAACAGACTGGCTTAACCCTTACCGCGCTATGCACTCAAATGCTAAATGTACCCAAAAAGCTGAAACTTATGTAAAAAATACAAATTTTAAATTTTAAAAGCTATGTTTGGTTTTAGGTTCTGTAATGTTAAAATAAAACAAAAATTAATAAAATTCTAATTATAATGTTGTATTAGCAAAATTATATACATATTTGTAAATAAAAAAATCAAAATTTTACCTAAAAATTTTCTTTTGTATGATATGCTTCAAAACAGTCTTCTACATGAAGTGCTGGGGTTGATGTGCATGTTTTGCAGAAATATGGTGTGTCACGTCTATGTCCGTTCTGCATACAAACAACACACCTTCTCCTTTTTTCTGCCTTTGATGGGAAATGCCGCCCACTTAGCCGCTCGTGAAGGGGCCCAGCTGGCGCGCGCCGTCGTCTCTTCTCTCTCCGTAGACTTGCCTTCTCTGCCACAAGATCTTCAACAAGGCTCTCCCTGAATTCCTCATGTGACATTGGTCTTCGGCCGTGTGTAGTTTGTATACTCTTATACAACAAATAAGAGTTTACAATTGCTACTTCTAGTAGCCAGAAAAATATTTTCCTATACCACTTCTTTGTTTTGCGCATGAATTGGTAATTGGATATGAAGTGGTCACTTCTATCAACAGCACCCATGTGCTTTGTATAATCTAGGACGACATTAGGTTTTGGTATTGGAGGTTGATTGGGCCATTTACTTGGAACAATTGTCATATCGTGTTTGCTCCCTTTGCTCTTAGTGCTGAGCATGGTAACAACTCTCTTGTCCCTCCAACTCACAACTAAGGTGTCTCCTTTTCGGTACGAAAATAAATCACCTTTTTTCATTTTTTTATATTTTTCTTTGAGTCCACGTGGCATTCCAACCCTATGCGTCATTACAGTGCCCGTGAGATGGCAATGAGTTTTCAATAGCTCTGCGGCTAATTCCGGACTTGTATAGTAGCGGTCGGTATATACATGAAGACCGCGTTTGGGATTAGTTACATCTTTATAGATTACAGAATCACTGAGAACTTTCACAATTTGAGTGGTTTTCAATAGATTTGAACCAGAAATCAAGGTTTCTTTTCCAAAATATGGAATGAAATTATAAACATAACCGTTATCACAGTCTGAGACAACAAAAAGTTTCATTCCAAATTTTACAGGTTTCTGAGGGTTATAAACCTTGAAACTAATATTTCCCTTGAAGGAAACTGTGCTTTCATCAATAGCTACGGAATTAGTTGGATTATAAAACAATTGACACATTTTCTTTATATGATCAATAATAGGTCTCACAAGAAACCCTTTATCTCTTGGTAGTTGCGTTTCGTTGTGGTTAAAATGGATGTTCCAAAATATATTGAGAAACTCGTCCTTAGAAAAAACATCGCTGAAAAATGGCATCCGCTTAACCCACTTAGTAGAGAAATAATTATTTATATTAGACATAGTTAAAAGGCCCATGTTGATGATAACTCCTAAGAAAGCTTTCAAATCTACTTCAGATATGTCTGTCCATTTTTGTAGGCGAGAATTTGGTGACAAAAAACGTGTTTTTTTGTATTAGCAAAATAGTTAGTCTCATCACAAATGTATTTTAACAAGTCATCATTAAAAAATAAAGCAAAATAGTCCATTGGTTTTGTCTTATGATCAAAGCTGGTGGGCAAGTTAGGCCCAGTATTTACACTATAAATCGGAATAGTAGTAGAAGGTCCTTGATCGAAATTGGTTACATCTATCCATTCATTATCATTTGTGGGAATAGGCCTATAGTTCCTCATGAAAGTTGACATACCTGGTAATCCGTCATTATTTTGATTACCGCCACTAGTACTTGGTAATCCTTCATTTGGAACACCACTTTCACTGTCTGTGTCACTGTTAGTTATATTGTGCAAAATCACATCGTCCATATCGAAATCTTCTGGTTCATTTGGATAAAAAGCACTCGAAAAGGATGTGTCCATTATCCCCTCAACAAAACTATCAAACTCCGGATCGTCTGGATTCGCCATATTTTCACAAAAGAAACACTAATACTAATAAAAACTAACTGATACTAAATAACCATTATTATAACACATAAACTACATCACACTACAAATAAACACTACTATAAAAATGTCTTTGTACACTAAAATAATATTGTAACTGAATAAAAATAGAAAACGAGTAAGCAACGATCCGTAGTTGAAAGCGAGATACAAGTGACTGACGGCTGGCAGTACACGCACGCAGACCCTGAGTCAACCGCGCTGCCTGGAGTGTCGCCGTGAAGCTCCAGACACAAAAACAATAAATAATATTTTGTCTGTCGACAAGGAACGGTCCGTGTCCACGTGTTGGGTTGCCCAGGCCATAAATCAACCTTCCCCTTCGTTCTAGCACGTTTGTTGTAAACAACACGTCATTTGTAGCCAATAAACTGAATGCACTCAGCATCTGAGAGTTCACAGCGTTTCAGTAACATGTGAACCTCACTCAGCGTTTGAGTGCATCGCGCGGTAAGGGTTAATCCCATCTTCATTAGAAACTCCCAATGAGAGCTGCATTCTGAGCACCGCATGTTTAAACTCCTTGTTTAGGTCTAGGAGTTAGGTTCATCCTTTAGCATAGGGAGATATCTGACATTTTCCTATTCATATACTAGAGGTCTGCTGTAAGAGAAGGCAACCCCAAAGCCCAGCTCTGGCCCAACCATAAACCTTTCAGGGTATTTTTTGGCCAGAGTGGCTGCATCCCAGCCTCTGACAATTCTGTGGCCTCTTAGCTACTATGCTTTGTTCTACTTTTGGTCATCATACAAGAGCTGCATATGTGACTATTAGTTTTATTATGATTTCATAGATCCAATATATTATCTTAGGATTTAATCTCTATTTACAACCAAAGAGCCTTTACAAGCACCAACAGTTTTTATTGCTTTAGATACAATATTCCTTAAATGGTAATTCTACATTAGCCAATTGTTACTGCCAAATAAAAATCACATTTCTATTATGATTCTTCACATAAAAATATATATGATCCATCACATATCTAATCATGGTTGTTTTGTGTGTATGGACTATTCTAATACACTCCAGAACAGGTTGATTAAATTTTAAAATCTACTTGGTAGCCACTATTAGTAGTGTAGTATTCCCATAAAAGTTACTAACATAAAATATATAATTAACATTTTTATTTTATAATGTAACAAGACTCAAAAATAGCACAACACTTAAACCATGTTTTGGTTTTTGGTTTACCAACAAAATTGTTTTCATAGGAAATAATTGGAATCATAGATAAGGTGTAGTTTACATTTCATAACTTGACAAATAACATTTATTTGGTTTGTTTTTATTACATTTTTCAAAAATAAAATATGTTAACTGGGCCACGTTAGTTAAATGTGACGTATTAACACATGTAGCCTAACTATCGTAGCACATACATGATTTTATAGTGACTTGGTGTGTAGGCTTTTATTATTTAAATTAAACAATTATATGAAAACCAATCTAATAAAAAAATGTGAATGTATCATGTAGCAAGACATATCAACATTTTACATGTAGACTTTTAATAATATTGTATGAAAATTCATTTCTACAAAGAGAGGAATAAGTTCTATGCTGGTGCCTGTCCAAACATGGAATTTGACTGAGCATCATTAACGCCTATCACCCAGTAGGCTGACACAGTTTCTCTTGAGTCGGCGGGGCAGGAGGGGGGGATGTAAACATTTCTTTTCTGTATGATTTGTGTCTGTCTACCTGTTTTCAAGATATCTCAAGAATAAAATTAGCTATGCACTTAAAAGTATTGCATGCAACCTCATCGGAACTTGTTACATGGAACATGATATGTTATACTCCTACCTTGTTTACTTGTTTATTTATAAAACATGTCTTAGGCTACAAACCAACTATGTTTAATAAACATTTTTTACATATTAAAATGAGCAATTAGGTGGAATAATGCTTTTACAATTCACAATACTAAATCCATTTCGTTTATGACTCCCAACTAGTATGATCTATTTACCTCTGGTAGAATTCTGCAAATCTCCTTCCATAAGTTTTTCAAAATAGCTGGCTGTCCATCTCGTTTCTGAAAAAAATTGAATATCAAATATTAGGGCTGAAAGACAGGGATTATTGCTAATGGATATAAAAATCAGCAGACTTACCTTGAAAACTTCCTTCTAGAGTCCACTGATCTGAAAGGAACACATAAAAGTATATATATTTAGAAATTTTCGATTGCACTGCACGATCTTTCTCAACCAGTACAAAACAATTCCAGTTGTCTGTCCAGTATGGGTTGCAGGGTGACTTCAACAACTTACCGCAGCCCGATGCCTGTCTTAAAAAACCTAAACCAATTTCTAATTGGGACCCTCCACAACTACCTCTAGAACATCCCATTGAATTGTATACAAACTACATTACAAGACATTACCTAATCATAATCTCACCAAAAAGGAAGATCTCGACTCCAATTGCTGAAAAACCAGATCAAAATTCTATCTGCTGGCATTTCCATCACCGCAGTGATGAACACAACTGACTATATAGATGACGCCTAAAGACAACTTGGGGACACCTCTGACAATCTGAAACTCCTGATTAATCCCAAACCAAACCACACCATAGTTTTACATCTTGCCAAATAATCACAAGAACCTAGTCCTCCTCTCCTGAGATACCTATAGCTGTGAGTTGTAACTCTGTCACTGAACACGTTTCAGCATATTTAGATTCCCAATTAAAATCAAAAGTCACTGAACTGCCTTTGTATATTAAGCACGACAACTATTTCTTGGAAGGCCTAAGCACCCTCAACACGATCCTTGTAACCATAGACGTCACTTTATAGAAATATCCCACACACCAAGGCCTCGCAGCATTGGTATTTTTCTGGAACAAATATCCTAACAAAGAACCATCAACTGCTTTTATAGTAAACCTAGCAGGTTTCATACTTCGGAACAACAACTTCCAGTTAGAAGGAAAGAACGTCCTGCAAGTGAGAGAAACTGCAATGGAACTAGTATGGCACCATTCCATGCCAATATCTACATGGGCAAGCTTGAACAGGCTTTTCTGAAAAAACAACTTAACCTCCCAATGTGTTGGTTCCAATATATCAACATCATTTTTATGTATGGACTACCGGGTAAGATTCTTTACACAACTTTCTGGAAAAACCTCAACAAATTCAGCTCTCTACAGTTGATCAATATAGCCTCCACAACAGACATAGTGTTTTTAGATGTCAACATTAAACCCAAAAACGTCTTATTACAGACTAGAGTCCATTTCAAACCATCTACAATACCATCACTTTAATTGTTGCCACCCTAACAACACCAAAATATCCATCCTATTCAGTTAAGCAGTAAGAGGACAATGCATATGTTCCAATGAGAATGAATTAAATACTTGAAACAACACCATCACTGAAGCCTTTGTACAGCGGTGATATCCAAGGAATTTAGTCCGGAACCAAATCCGCCTTGCCCTTTCTAACAATAGGCCTTCACCAAAAACCAAATCTGATAATTTCCTGTATCACAAAAACATTTAACCATGGCCTACAACACCTAAACTCCATGTTGAAAGATACCTTCGAAGTTCTACAAGCCTCTTCCCACATGAAGGATTTCCTAACTACTGCTCCCACTGCCACTTTTAAACAACTTCCTAATCCGAAAAGTCTACTTGTTAATTCTAACATCCCTGATCCTAACACATCTAACAGTAAAAACAATGCCAATACAAGTCATAACTCATTCCCATACAACTGGAAAGCTTCCTACTGGTTAACGATTACAGTACAATAACAAATTTCTAAATATGTGTATTGTTATTTGCGTTTGTTTTCCTTTCAAACCAGTAGACCCTACAAGAAAGTTTTCAAGGTAGGCCTGCTGAGTTTCCTATTCATTACCAATAAGTACTATTAAATACGAGGTGTGTTTTTTAAGTACGGTCTGTTTTGTTGTAGACACTAGTAATTCACGAGCATACCACAACGAGCGTGACTTCCAGTATACCTCAGGAACAACTGCACTCAGTTACAGCTCTGTAGATAACCTGTACGGTTCTGTACTTTCAAAATGTTTAAGACTATCAACTCGTACGCCACGTTTAAGCAACAGTGATACAGTTTTTGTCAGCAAAATTCATCAACATATCCGCAGAGTGCACTGTTAACGGTGATACTGTTATGAGTGAAAGCAAAGTGCGTGATTGGGTACGACAATTCAAAGATGGCCATGACAACATCTATGATAGGACCGCCTTTCTTTGGTTTCAGACGATTTGGTGGCTTCAGTTGAAGCAAGAATACGTGAGAACAGGCGCTTCACAATAACAGGTCTCTCAAACAAATTTCCTGATATGTCAAGTTCAGTGCTTTACAACATTGTTTCTGAACACCTTAAGTTTAGGAAACTGTGCTCCCGTTCAGACCTGAAACTCCTAACAGAGGACCACAAAAACCAAAGATTTGAATGTGCGATGAAGTTCTTGACTCATTATCACGAAGAAGATGACGGTTTTTTGAGTCAGATCGTAACTGGAGGTAAAACATAGATTTCGCATATCACGCCCGAATCGAAGCAACAGAGCATTATCCATTCCAATGCCACACAAACATTTGCCTGTAAAGGTGAAGGCCAAACAGACCCTGTCCCAGCGCAAAATCATGGTGTCGGTGTTTTGTTGGTTGACGTCATGCAACAAGGAACCACTATCAATACAGAAACATACTGCCAACACTAAGAAAGCTATGCAGAGTGATGCAAAACAAAAAACGCAGCATGTTGACAAAGGGAATTGTCACACTGCACGTCAGACCCGTGATTTATTGAACTGTTTAGGCTAGGAAATTTTTGACCACCCACCCTACAGTCCTGATCTTGTGCCAAGCAATTACCATCTGTTCCTCTACCTCACAAAAAACCTCATTGGCAACTGTTACAATGATGAAGGTAACGTGAAAACGGCAGTGACCTCTTGGTTATCAGAGCAGGTGGCAAGTTTTTATGAAGAGGATATTTTTTTATTGGTTGAGAGGTATATTAAGTGTTTGAACAAACTTGACAACTACATTGAAAAATAGAATTTTCTGAAAATGAATTTACTTTTTTGAAATAACCTTTCATTGTGTACTTATATTCAAATGGATCCTACATAATAAACACACCTCATATATTACACATAATTTAAACTGAGCACAAAATAGTTCTGTCCAGACCAGAGTACAGCTGAGTGTTAATACTTACTATTCACGGAATGGTGTCAAGTAAGTAGTGAAGCTGGTTCTAATTACTTGTGTCTTCTGTTAACCAATGTTAAGAACACTGTTTATTTTGTTTTGTACTAGGTCTCCTTTTTTTTATGTTGCTTCTATAGAAATGAAATGAAATGAAAAGGATTTTATTGACAGGCAGAGTTGACTATAAAATACCCTATACCACATTATAACGTTAGCTGCTGGTTGTGGTTGTGCTAGGCTCCATTCCTGGGACTAAAATATAAATTTCAGTGTCTAAATGGTAATACATTGTTAAATATATGATTATTGGTCAATACTAATGGTCTAATAATGTATATTTAATATAGATTTTCATATGAGAGTTTCATTTTGTAACCATTTAAAACTATTCTGAGAGATTCCAACGTAATCATTGTCTTATGACTTCATTAAATAGCAATGTTATAGTAGTATGCACTGCACCACATTGTGTCTAGCTTTTAAATTAATTGAGCAATTCAGAAAGCTTTACAGATTATAATGTAACATCTGCAGAACTAATATTTATCCACAATTTCTTTTCACAAGAATGATCAATGCCCCATATGACACAACAAATAGCTATATTGGTTGTATCAATCAATGTTTCTTTTTTTTAACTACTTGAAAGGTTAGAAATACTATAAAAATCAAGAGAACTTACATGGTTCAAAAGTATTGTGGGCACGAATGAGATCTTTGGATTGAGAGCGTTAGTAGAGTCTCCATGTTCCTTGAGTAAGTCATTTCCTTCCTTACCCTTGGCACAGTCTAGAATTGGGCTCCAGTTCACACCAAACTTGGTAGAGCACTGTAACAAATGTGTGTTACATTAGCTAACATTTTATTATATGCATTAATTCTTTGTATACTGCCCAATAACACAAAAAATAAGCCAAGAATTTCACATTATTTACAAGAAATTTACAGAGGTACAGGAAATTGTTTTAAATGTAAATAATGTCTTATTTTACCAGGCACAGTTTAATTTACGAAGTACAAGACATATCCTCTACATTTTATTTCTATTTTGATAGATTATAAAATGAGTTTACAGAATATAAGCCTTTTACTAGAAAAATGTATGTATATATTTGTATTGCATATTTAAAACTAAATAAAATTTTAAAACCGTCTCAACACATGATAAAAATAATATAGTGTTATAAACCTAGATATATTCTTATAGAGGGTATATTATTTATGTGCAACTACACAAAACTATAACAAAAATTACCATTTTTATGGATAATCAGCTTTCATCAGAGTTTAGTGCATGGCAACATAAAATGGAGAGGCCATTTCACAACGACATCAAAAACATCCAAGGATGTCCACTGTCATGCCAATTTACAATGTATGTGGGCTTATTTGTAATGGATGTCATTTTCCTGCCCATTCCCACCTTTGTTGCATCAGTATATATATATCGTATGGGGGACAAAGGCAGCTATCCATAAATAAATAAATTAAAAATTACAATTATTAAAAAGTACGTAAGAACAAAGTTCTTGAGTCATAAATTAAAAATAATATTAAAATCTCCCGTCACAAAGCTAAATCCAAATTACTGAGGCCAGTTTAGAGATCCATCCTCTAAAACCACTCAGACCAGCCAGACCACCAGAAAACAATCGCAAAGGGCAGTCGTTTACAATGTGCTCAATTGTCTGAGAGTTTGCGCCACAATCACACGTCTGGTCGTCAGTAATACCCCACTTGAATTTCCAGTGATTGCTTCTCCCAACCCCAGTTCGAAAACGATTCAATAAAACCCATTCCTTTTCGAGGAATTTCCAAGCCACCCGCTGCTTTCGTAGGATCGGATATCAAGAACTTGTTCCGTCCATCGAATGATTCCCAGGATGACGCCCAGTTAGCATTAGGCGTAAAGTTCTCCTCTATCAACTGGGATGCTGTTCGTAGTGATGGCTTGCGTGATTTGAGCCGGCTATCTTGCTGAGGAAGGTCGCGCGTAACGGGCAATTCGGGATTGGACACGATCTTATTGAACTCTCTCAGAAGAGCCTCTTTGCGTCTAATCTCAGGTGGTGCTATATTGCTCAGCACTGGGAGCCAAGGTGTTGGTGTTGCCATGAGAGTTCCAGTAATTGTCCTCATGGCCCTATTAAGAACGACAACGACCTCTCGCACATGTGCACTATTAAGCCACACAGGAGCACAATATTCAGCAGCGGAGTACACAAGGGACAAAGAAGTGGTACGCAGTACTTTAGCGTTGGCTCCCCAAGTTGATCCAGCAAGATGCTGTACTATATTAGCCCTTGTTTTCAGCTTTGCTGCTGTCTTTTGAAGGTGACTTTTAAAAGTGAGAGATCGGTCTAAGGTAACTCCCAGATACTGTGGATGTTCATTATGTTTCAATTTGACACCATCAAGAGTTTATATTTAACTTGTAGTTCGCCAGTCTGTTATTTAGGTGGAAAACATGACTACTTCAGTTTTTATTAGGATTTGGATTTAGCTTCCAGGCTCTAAAATAATCTGCGAGGACTGAAAGATCATCAGTGAGTGCCTGTTCTGTTTTCTTTATGTCATTATGTTGGTAGGCTAAGGCAATATCATCCGCATAAATAAACTTTCTGGATAACGTTGTTGGGATGTCGGCAGAGTACACGTTGAACAACAAAGGAGCAAGTACTGAGCCCTGTGGAAGGGCCGTTTTTAAGTTGCCTGAAAGAACTTTCCTCACGGCCAAGGCATACTTTTATAAGCCTGTCGCTAATCATTGAATTAAGAAGCCGCAGAAGGAAAGGGCAAGGAATTAGATTATAGAGCTTTACTAAAAGGCCTTTTCTCCAGACAGTGTCGTAAGCTGCAGTAAGGTCTATAAAGGCTGTAGAGGTTTTTGCTCTCTTTTCAAAACCATTCTCAATAAAAGTTGTTAGCGCAAGCACCTGGTCGCAGCAGTTACGACCAGGTCTAAAGCCAGCTTGATCTATAGGAATGCTGCATTGAGAAATGGGAAATATTCTATTATAGATCAACCTCTCCAGCAGCTTATAACACACACTCAACAGGGCTATGGGCCTATAGCTCTCAATACGCTCTGGGTCTTTGTTGGGCTTCAAAACTGCGATTATTTTAGATCTTTTAAAAATGCTGCAGGCAGGTTACCTGTAGCCAGTATTTCGTTGAACACTGTAAGAAGCCAGTATTTAACTTTGATTCCTGAGTACTTTAGGAATTCTGGGAAGACATTATCGATACCGGCTGCCTTCCCAACTGACAGAGCGGAGATGGCCACTTCAATTTCATCAAGTTCAAATGCTCTCGATATTTCCCGTTGCATCAGTTAAAATGTCAGTATTCAATAACAAAATGATGTTTTCTAATGTGCCGTGGTGTTGTGATAAATATTGTAAAGGCATGTCATGGCTGGACTGTAAGATTATAGTGATGAAGCAGTACTGTTGTACAGTGTTAAAGATCAAAATAATTCATCCAATAAACAAAAAACACGAAACCTTTGGTGAGTGCCATTTGATCTGTAATCTGGGATTCAATGATGACAGGTTCATACCTATTTCATATTAAATGTTCCAAGCGTAATATATACTCAATTGGCTCTGCTGAGAAAATTATACAAGCTTAAAACTTATATAGGAAGCTAATCCCTCATTTTGGTGCTCAAGCCTAGAAAAAAGCCACAACAGTGAGAATTCATTTTCTTAATTATTCAGTAAAAAGGAACTTCCTTGGCATTACTTATTATATACTTTTAATTCTTTTGATATGATAAACATTGACTCAGAAATATCAACAGGTAATTAAGTGTTAATTTATTTTACATTTCATTTGTTTACATTTACCTAAACATCTTTTCTAGTCTCGTGGTACACAATTACTATGATTTCTTTGAATTGTGTTTTAACATAGGGCTATATTGTATACATTTACATAGTAGTCCTAGTAGTTATTTTGTTCCTTGAACAACAATGGTCAGTGAGTCATAACACAAGTGGTCTGGAGCATAGTGCCTTCCCTCACATAACCACATGTTTGTAGGGCGACTGTGCATGCCCGTCCACTTTGATTTGTGTCCAGATTTTCCAAGCTAATCATTATACAAGCGATCTGTGTGAGCACGTCTGTGGACATCAGTATGAATGGCTCCATTTAAATGCATGTAAAGTAATTTTAGTTCAATTCCCATCCACAGACACCCATGAATGCCAATGTGGTGCAACCAGAAATTGTCTAAAATATACATATTTTCAAGTCAAACATTGTTTAGAAACCCATGATATTCCTTTCATTTCGTTATCCACCTATGGGCTTTCAGGAATATTTGATCATGATATGTTCACATATCTTCCGATATATTAAAAGTTTGCTCCCAAAGGGTTAAAATTTTTTAAATTTTAATATTTTGAAACAAATTTATTTTTTTAAATATAGAACACAATGTTACATAATAATCACTACCCATTACAATTTCTTACAAAGTTGTGCCTGTAAGATCAGCCTAACACAAGAATACTGGCAGCTCACCTCAGCTCCTGCACCTTCAATGTCTCCGTGGTCCTCCATCAGACAGGAGATTACTCGTAGACTCTTCATTTCGTCCTCAACTTTGTTGATAGCACAGGCATGCACCTTATTGCCAAAACATTCTGAGGAACCGTGTTGACACTCAAACTCGTAACTTCCCCTCGAAGTCAATCGAGTCTGCAATTTTAAACAATCTTTATGAATGCATTGTCTTTTTATATATAAATACGTAACTCTTGCAACCCAGTTGTCATTAACAATCTTATTTTAGTATAATAAATTGCCAATGCAAGCTACCAAAAAATATCTTTAGCCAAAACAATGCTATTCATAATAAATTACCTTTTAAGAAATATAAATGACCTTATCTTACCTAGCTTTATAACAAAATTATTTGAAAAACATAGTTTATATACCTGTATTTGTTTTTTAACTCCTTGCCTTTTTACTTGAAAAGTGTTGTCTTTAACTGATGACAGGGAATTCCTGACTAAAATTTGAAAGTTTCTTATTTTAAAATAATACTGTTGTGTTCAAGAATATTTAAAAGGGAAAAAATGTAGACCTCTACAATTATTTTAGGTTACATATTTAATTCTGTTTTGATTTATTAATTTTATTTATCACATTTTATATACATGTATCTTGAAGATTGTCCATGCATTTTGTTTTTTAAAATAAATGAATTGATTGATTGATTAATCCAGCAGAGGTCAGTCATGAAATGATTGTGAGAAGTGTCAGTCTACCTCTGTCACACCACATAAATCTACTTAAAATGAAAGTTAAATAGTTAACTATCCCACAGTAGTCTACAGCAAGAAGACACCATACCCCAGCTTTCCCATACAGTATTACATGTACTATGATGAGAATATGCCTTTCACGTAATGTGAAGGAAACAGGATTTTTCCGGACATTTGCCATCGTTCAGTGAAACAAGAAAACAGTAACACTACGTTTCGAGATCTGCAATCTGATCTCTTCTTCAGGTAAAGAACTAACCTAATACATAATTACAAACTAAGTTAAAATAAACAAATCTTACTAAAGCGTTGTGGCACGCCTAAGTCAGGAATCACAACCTACATGTTGTTGTCAACTTCACTAACACTAAAGACATGCACTTAATACAAAACTATACAAAACACTAATCATTAAAAGTAAACTACGGAAACAGGTCACAATGCGTCTTCACTCGTCTACTGACCACCTACGACTGACCAGAGGGACTAGCCAATGGCAATCGTGACGGCTGGCTAAAACAAGATGGCGGAAATACAAGGGAAGGGGAACAGGAATGGGCCCTTTCGTTATTATTGGTTCATGCGAGATGAACTTCTTAAAACCATATTGTGACTCCGCATTGGTTTATTACAAATACCCGATCCGTTTGATACTTTTGGTTTTCTCTTTAGTTCATTTTTTAGAATTGGCAACCAAAGCGGCCTAATCTCGACTGATGGTTGACTGATTGGTTGGTCTGCCAATTTAATGTATGTTGCCTCAATTAATTTCCTTTTGAAGAAATGTGGTTCCCGGTGTATTATGTGGGCTTCATCCCAATTCATATGATGGTCTTCGGACCAACAATGGTGTGCAATTTTTGACTTTTCTGTGAAACCCTTTCTCGTGTTTTCTTTGTGTTCTTTTATCCTTACGTTTAGTGGTCTTTTTGTCTTCACTGAACGATGGCAAATGTCCGGAAAAAATCCTGTTTCCTTCACAATCCTTCCATCGTCAAAAACAACCTTTAAACAAAGAATTTCACGTAATGTACCTCAGTTTTCTTGTAAAGTATCAGATGTAACATGCAGCAAGATGTCTTACCTCAGCTTTCCCATAAGGTATCAGATGTAACATGCAGTAAGAAGATGTCTTACCTCAGCTTTCCCATAAGGTATCAGATGTAACATGCAGTAAGAAGATGTCTTACCTCAGCTTTCCCATAAGGTATCAGATGTAGCTGGAGCAAGTGAGGTGCCTTCTCAAAGGATGGAAGAAGATGATTGTGAATAAAGCTCTTGGAGTCAGGGCACAAACACTCATAAAACACAGTGACCAAAACCTTCTTGCCACCACTGAGCTGGGGAAATTTCTCCTAAAAAAAGAAATTTACTGCACTTTGCTCATCCAAAATACAAAGGTTCAATATTCTATAATTAAATACAGTAAGGAGTAAATTCTGATTATTATTTTATAAAGTGAAATTTTAGCATTCAAAACATTTATACAGATTTTTTTAAACGAATTTAGTAAAATATAACACAAATTTTAACTTTATAAAACAATTCGTCAACATTGTCTACTGCACATTGTATTGTTCTTCCAAAACACAAAGAAGCATCATAAACGAAATTCTGATGTTCTTAGAATTATTTATAAATATGTACCTGGTACTTTAGAGGAAAGCAGGAGATGAGGGGCCAGAAGTAAAAATTTTTGTTATGTTTCAACAACTCTCATACAGCTCTTAAAATCCCTATAATTTTTTAAGTTCAGACATTGTATAAGTGTTACCAATAGTAATAAAGTTTCCCACATGGTATTGAAATGTTTACGTTTTTCTTAATAGGCTATATAATAAGAGAATTATACAGAATACAAATTATTTAATACTTTCATACTGTTTGTTTGAACTAAAAAAACATAATTTATCTTCAAACTCTTGATAGTGCTGTTACTTCTTTCTTCACTGACGATGTTCAGATTAACTAGATTTTCACATCAATACATTTGGGATTATTAGAATTCTGTTGCATTAATGTACAGTTGTTGTTCAGTGTTTCTGCAAACATCTCTGTTCAAAGTTTTGTGGTGTACGGCAAAGAGATGGAATGAACTTCTCTTTTTTTTCTTAGAGGGGGCATGAAAAATGCATTACTGCATGAACGCTTGGATTTACGATAACCAAGCAAACAAGTGTGGGGCTCTCCGGAAGGATTTTCCTGAAGGCATACCCACTAAAAAACACCCCCTCTTCTTCTTGGACTAGCCTGGAAATGGTGTTCCCAATACTTCAGGCTAGGCCTTTTGTTTGAGCCTTATTCAAGCTCTCATCTGGTTTCCTTTTTTACCTAGATTAGTTGTTCACAATCTAGAATCTCCTTTTATGCCCTTAGGATTTTCTCCATGTATTGCGCCACCATATTCCAGCATTCCTCTCATCAGAGCATATCTCCAATGCTAGTCTGCGGTTGAAGATATTTCCGCAACTGTGTCATCAGCTACCTCCTTTTTTCTGTCCATCGTCTGCACCTAAAAAAGGTATGTTTCGCATCGTCCCGAGGTGAATCTCCAAAAACTCAAGCGGGCAACTCCCGTTTCCCCATCCTGGGCAGATACAATTTAAAATAACCGTGGCCCAACAAGAACTGAGTGAGGAAGAAACCCACCTCGCCATGCTCTCTCCATCCACTCTGTGATCTTAGCAATCAACATTATCGTTCAACTTCCGCAGAATTCAGCATTCTAGCGAACTTACCATCTCTGCATGATCACAACTTTTGCAACTCACTCTGCTTCAACTCCAAGTTCTTCCTTGCTGTCAAAAACATACTTACGTTCTTGCACCTTTAAATAAACGGGTATTACATTTGCAATGACTTGAACTGCTGGCTCAGAGACTGTCCGGTACGAGCAACGCTCAAACTGTGGCTTTTCTCTGAACAGTAGCCATTCTCTTTCGATAATTTCTTTTCTTTAGAGTGTCGGTCCAAACCTCACATCCATAGAGTAGGATGGAGTCGGTAATCGACATCAACAGTTGCCTTTGCCCTGCAGTCGGGCCCTCGATATTCGCCATAAGTCTGCTCAACGCTACTGTTACCTTAGCTGCTTTGTACATATTTCAACTTGGAGTTGGATGGCTGTGAGAATTCTTTTCCATGTGAGGAGAACCAACTCAGTCTTTTCAGTCACTAGTGTTAACCCATGATCTCGTAGCCATGAGCTCACACATCACATTACCATGTTCAGCACCAATTGTACTTTTGTATTTTCTGTACTAAATGAGCAACAATGACTGCAGTGATGTCATCTGCATATCCCACCATGAAAGCCTCCAGAGGCATCTGTAAGTGGAAAATTCCACAATAGGAAACGTCCCACAAGTCAGGGCCCAAGATGGAACCCTAAGCAGCCCCATCTGTAACCTCCCTGCTGTGTTCGTTATGTCAGATAGAATTGCACCATCCTGAGCAGATACTCTGGGGTCCTGAAATGTTCCTCAGAGGCCGAAAATTACGACAATAGTAAACCTTTACATAAAAGAAGTAATTTTTCATACTCATAGACAACTGCTGCTGCAGTATAGACACTTCCATGACCACAATAATAGACACAGTACATATTACCACCTACCAGCTCATCATCTCTCCCAATATGAAAAGAAACCCTCCTACATGAGTATGAAGCTGCTCAACCTTTTAACAGAACTTGAGATACCCCACCAAAAGAAGATTGAAGACTGCTTATACTGCTTGGCTGGTCAACGATCCTTTTTATACACTCTACGAGTTCATTGAAAGGAAACTTACAACATTGTTTTGTTTATAAAATTTTATAATTATATATACCGTAGCTTATATAATTTTTTTTTTATTTGTCGTTAATTTTTAAGTTGTAAAACTTCTGAACTATATTGTTATTTGAAATATATATAACACAGTTTGGTTTGACATTTTGTTTTTAGTACTTACTCATGAATATGGATGATTAGATAATCATGATTCGATTGTGGTGGAGCCCCTTATTATACTTCACCTGTTCAAATATTTTAGTGGAATTAATATATAAATAGTTATAGTTCAGTATTACGTTTGATTGATTTGGTCTCCTGATATGGAACTTAAGGCGTAAATATTATTCATTTATGTTGCATGTAGGTCTATTGAGGTATGGCTTATGAGAGTTTATAGCCTTCTTGAGGCAGAGTACGATAAGCAGACTTGGTTTTTCTATCGCTTATTACAATCATCGATACTTACATATCGAATAACAGAACTACCCATCGATATCAACACATCTGAAATACTACATTAAAGTCACATGTTTCAAATTAATCGAAATAGTGTCAACAATTACATAATGTCATAAATAATAAAGGAACCATAACCATTAATTAAATGATAAAACTAAGACAGGTTATAGGAAAAAAGACATTTAAATAATTTTAAAAAAAGCCGAGCAATAAGAAGGTTCAAAGTCCACGCGATAACAGTGGCTTGCGGGAGACGTGCAGAAGGCCAGTTGTGACAGTACCGTTATGGCTAGTGGTTCCTCTGATAATCCTTTTTATGTGACGGGTGTGAGAACAGGTTACTTAGTTTCACGGTTTCAAGTGAAGATCAGGAAACGTTAAAACTTTTTTTGTAGGAACAAGGCGTTTTGCAACGCACCAAAGTTAGTCCAACATGTGGCGGGTCGATGACGTTAAATGAAGAAAAACACTCGTTTAACTGTTGGAATAGAATGGAGTCAGTGAATAGCAGTAAAAAAAGGTCAAAATTCAGTGTAAAAAATACGTTCGCAGTATAAAAATACGTGGTTTGAGAATCATAATTTGTCACAGCATACTATTTGTCGTTTTGTTGCCATCTGGGCTTTGTTGAAACCTCCACGTCATGAACTGTTATGAAATGAACTAAACTTGCCAGATCATGCTGTTGTTGACTGGAGCGACTATCTCAGGGAAGTGTGTGTTCTTGTTCATGAGAGGTAGTCTGAAGTGTTAGGTGGTCCAGGTAAAATTGTTGAAATTGACGAGGCAAAAATTGGGAAGCGTAAATACAATCGTGGTTGTATTATTCAAGGTAACTGGGTGTTTGGGGGGTTCGAACAAGATTCCAGGAAGTGTTTTTTAATACCTGTAGCAAGACATGGTCACGCAGAATTGTTACCTATTATTAAGCGGTATGTGCTTCCCGGAACTACTGTAGTAAGTGACTGTTGGCGGACCTATAACTATTTACAGTTTGAAGGTTTTACACATTTGACCGTCAACCACATGTACAATTTTGTTGACCCTGACACGGGAGCACACACTCAACATACATATTGAGCGTTTGTACAGGGAAACGTTTCGAGGTTCGGCAACACAAAACACCATTTTATTGGCCACCTTGCTGAGTTCATGTTCAAACGGAAACATAACAATTACAAACGAAGACTACACCATTTGTTTCGGGCTATCGGTGAAGTTTACAACGGGGAACCATCGCAACAGAACACTGATCCAGTTGCCGCTGACTCGGATGAGGAAGTTGAACTCGGCGATTATTGAGGTAATTTCTATTTGTATATCTTCTATAATATAAAAATGAAACTGTTCGTGTGTAACAGCATCACTCACAAACGGCTGGACGGATTCGCCTAATTTTTTTTTTAATTTGTTCGTCTTAATCTGTAGAAGGTTATAGGATACTTTTTATCCCTTTCCCGATTCAGGATTCCGCCCCACTGGTTACAGAAATACCCGTAAGAAATGCATTGCAGCAAACATATGTTATTAAGTGAAAGAGTCTTTTCAAATTTTTAATCAGCTGTTCTTTGTAAACATATATAATGCGACAAAAAATATATTTATATATAATTTAATTACTATTTTAAATTTCTTTACACTTATAGTAATATATAAAAATGAATGTTTGTGTGTTTGTCCTTTATATACTCAGAAACTATTGGACCGATCACTATGAAAATTTGTATTTTTCTATGTAGAAGGTTTATATGCAATGCCCATTGATGTAACTCACCACCAGGCTGTACTGCAAGATATAACAGTTATCAAAGCGCCTGCACATTATGAACTGCAATTACGACACAGTTACGTTTATTAAATAGCCAAACACTATTTGAAGGCAAAGAAATATACGGGCAAAGCTTAAGAGACGCGTGCGAAGCCGCGGGAAACAGCTAGTAGCATATATTAACTTTCCCAAATTTAAAATAAATTATGTTTTTTTTTATTTCACATACATCTCTGTATTATCATAGTAAAATATGAAAAAGTTTGGGGTTGACCAAGTAATTGCTCAGAATTACCAAGACGATATTTGCTCCTCTCAGAGCTACAGTTGTTTCTTTCCCACAAATTTCACATAACTTAATGGGTTTTTTTCGGAACGAGTCCAACATGTTGAAGCCACAAAAATCATGCCTTATCATCTTACAAAGCAATGTTGTGTAGTTTTCTAAAATTGACTGCCATTTTTAATAATCAAAATTACTGTAAAATTGAAATATTACCCTATGTGTATTATTTTAAAGTGTTTACAGCTGTTGCTATAGATTACTTAAGTTAATAGTTCAAAATAATTATTAATCAATATCAATTCATTATATCGATGGTTATAAGTAATATCGTTTGCCAATTTCGATATAAAAAACCGGGTCCGCTTATCGTACCCTACCCTATGTTTAGGATATAAAAATTCATATACAGTTGGTGCAGATAATTTAGGCCTAGTTATTGTTCAAATCAATTACTATTGGTTGATTATATTGATGGGGAGGGTAATTAAATATAGTTTGATAATATTGATATAAAAAAACCGGGTCCCTTTATTGTAATCTACCCACCTACTTGTTTACAGAAATCTTACCTTCTCAACAGATGACTGCAAAAGCATACTTTCCATGTATTGGTAAGTGAGCCACACACTTAAAAATAATAAAAGGGCAATCAAAAGTCTGGTTTTTAAAAGTTTTAAAGGGACCATTGTAAATAAGCCTCAAAACAATATCTTTGGATTGTCTTATCTAGCCTCTTGAAAATATAATTGGCATAACAGACTAAAAGACAAATAGTTTCAACACTACTAGCCTAAAAAAACTCGATAAGCTAGGCCTCGAATCGAGTCTGAACTTCTTGGTGATCAAATAACAGCATGGATGCATTTAAACATATGCCTAGGAAGTAACATATTTACTAATTATTGTTGTTTTAATTCAAATGTAGCAAACTCACGGCCACTGAGTTAACTCATTCAATTTTGCCTGTGTCAAACAAATGTTATTCTAATAAACGTGCTTTTTAGATTTTATGGAAATCTAATTCACCAGCAATACGCTAACAATACTCGGCTATTTAACACTATAGTTTACTTTTACACAACACACCTAACCTAGTCTACGTAATTCTCCCCAATCACAACAATGCCCAACAGACGAAATTTGGTCACAACATCTGGCTATTGACAGGCAATGAAGAAACTTTTTCACATCAACTAGATGAAGGAATTAATGTCACGGATACTTAAATATCCACTTATACCTTATATATTTATATGGATACTTATTTATTGGATTTAAAAATATATTCCACTACCTTTTTCTTCTTTACATCAAAATATATACATATATATATTATATAGGTATGTATATTCGTTTGATAGATTGATAGTTTAAAAGATAGAATGTTATGAAAAATTACTTACCCTTCCTTTTTAATTCAAATTAGTTTTGTTAACATGATGTTTCTTTTTATATTATCTAGTATGCTTACACCTTTATATCTCTTAAATAAAAATATCTTGTATTTAAGACGTAATATAGAGAAGTTTGGTGTTTTATTTTTCGGTTTTTTTTCTATCGTGTATGTATATCGCGGTTTTACGGCTAGTATACTATTGTGTTGCTCTAAGCAATGTTTCGGCATGATACGTTCCCGAGGCATTCTTCAGCAGAACTTTTGTACTAAAATCATTTTATTTACAAAGCTAGGAAGACTCCACAAGAGTATTCCATATCAATGTGGGATTATAAAAAGGTAAAATACGTTATTCTTGAATATTCCTTACTGACAAGCTTCCTCAATTTCCAAGTGAGATAAGACACACGAGATAGTTTCTTTACAAATATTACTTATAAGAAATCTCTAGCTGAGTTAATTGTCAATATGAATAATATAAATTTATTTACACTAGTATTTTAAAGGGATATAGGAACAGAGTAAATGTTAATACTGTGTTAATTACAAACTAATTGTGTAAACCATAACATAACTCTTTGTATCAGAATGTGAGGTGTGATACATACAAAATATGTACTTGGAGTACGTACTGTGTTATACTAATACTGAGTGTGTTTGAATGAACGTTGGCTCACTTCTGTTGAAACCGAGACCCTCTTAATTTTTAACTTTATTCTAAACTATAATTGTCTGCATTTTGCCAATCATCTATGATGAGAGGAGTTTCTGATATATTAATGAAACATAACTTTCTGCACAGCAACATACTAGATAGGGATATCTTGCAGTGGGTCTAGAGTTGCACTGTAAAGTTGCAGCAGTTTCAGTAATTGTTTTCAAAATCGCTGTTATTTGCATCAACATGTTAACCTTTAACATTTTCTTGAAAGGTTAGCTTGTATTTTAAATATTTTAAAAAGAGAACAGAAACATATATTTATTGCTGAGGATGTTTTACAAACAAACTGGTCACCTTTAAAGACCCTTTAGATTTTATGGACCAGTTCGAAAGCTTTAATTTAAAACCAACGACATGGGGAGTGACTCGAAAATGGAGACTCTTGCTTAATTTTATAACTTCTCTTCCTAATAAATAATTATTTCAATCATTCATTGTCACAACTTTCCTTTCCGTCCATGATTCATAATGTTATTCTTAAATAGTCCTTACTGACGAGCTCTCTCAACTTCCATATGAGATGGAACATACGAGATATCTACTTTACAAATATTGCTTATAATACATCTCCAGCTGCTAACTGTCAATATTAAGTCCCAAAAATATCAATTTAACGACGTTAGAATTTTAAAGAGATATAGGAATAGTGTAAATGTTAAAATAAAGTGCAATGCAACTATTAAAGGAAAACCACGTGTACCTACTAAGTCAAAGAAATATAACAAACAGGCAGCAGAATCCACTTGCGAAACCAGTAAAGACAACATGGGACGCTATTACAGTTGTAGATCATAATCTGATAGCCATGAAGTGCATGATCCAGAATAACGTGACTATCCATTAAGAGCAATCACAAATAGAATAAATTTCAATCCATATACTTTAATGGTTCGGGAGGGACTTAATGTCTCCTATAAAGTTTCCCCTTAATTTTGTTTCGAACACCTTTCCATTATCCACCACATACAGTATGGACCCTCCGTGTCCCGGACTGGCAACCGATAACCGTGAGGTATCTAGCTGGCCTTCGTCCGGCGGGAATCCGGGTAACGTACCTCAAGGCATCACGGAGCACCCACATTCCCTTCTTATCGTTTTAAATAATTATATTATTTGTCTAATCTAATTTGAATTGGATAATTTTTGGTTTGTTAGAACTGGTTTGCCACTAGACTAGATACTCATACAATATATTTCTTTCTGGTTGTTCGTGTTGCAAAGTCGTTAATAATGCTTATGTAATCTAATTTCAAAGTAATGTCGTTTTGGGTGCACAACAACAATAAGCCATTAAGCTTTTCATCAACCATCGACGATCTAATTTCTGCTTGACTATTTTCAAAGCTGAAAAGCTTCGTTCTGTTGTGCATTTCGTCATAGTTAGGGTTAAATATATCCTGAGAGCGACTTCCAAATTGGTGAAAGTGCTCTCTAATTGGTTTTATTTTATGTAGGCATAAATATCTTTGCAATGTTATCAAAAATCGTATATTAAAATAGTTACATTCCTGGGCAAAGTCTTGTCCATCAATATCTTTCTGATATATCTCTCCTAACAGTTTAGTTTCACAAGCCACTTCTTTGAAATTTTGTGTCAAGATTTTTATAAGCCTCTCTTCTTTTGTCAACCATGGTAACAAAAACCCTAGTGCAGAATCCCTCTCGAATAGACGTTTGTTCCATGTTAGTGCCCTTGTTTTCATCGGGAAATAATTTTCTTCTTCTTTCTTTGCCACAGTTCTCCATCTACAAGTTTCAATGCTTTTGACTCGTAATCAACAATCGAGTCTCTTTATACTTTAAAAACGAGGACAGTGTTTCAAGTTCTTTGTAACGCCAAAAATTTATGTCTTTATTTTCAAGGGTTTCGTTTCACTGGTGCCTGAGTATCGTCTGTATTTAGCTTTTTAATGGCGTCTTTAGTTCATGTTGACTTATTATCAGAGCTCGAAGTGCTTCTGCCCTAAAAGTCCATTTTGTATCACTCAGTGGTTTAATCAATAGCTTTCTCTGATCTTTTTTTTGATTTCACCACTCTTTTCAATATGACTTTTGAGAAAGTTCCACTTGTGAGTACATGCCGAGAAACCATACATGCCTTAAAGGAATGAAAACATATGGTTGCTTTTGGACATGCCTTCTCGACAGGAAAACACCCAGCTAGGTTTAGTGAGTGAGCTGCACATGGTACATACTCAGCAAGATCTTTTTTACTTTTAATCCTTGCCTGAAGACCTGAGTATATGCATGTTGGATGCATTGTCGTAACTTTGTCCATGACAGTATGAACATTCAGCTCAAGTTTCTCAAGTAAACTGAGGGTTACTTCTTCCAAACTTCCACATTTGTGGCATACACTGGGTAAGAGTTGTATCAGACCTTCGTTGACGTAAGCATTGTGGTCAGTGAAACATACCGAAGTACTACAGCTACAGTTGGGGCCACCAAATTAGGCGGGTGGGTGGAATTGCGCCGTTGCCAGATTGTGCAAACATCGTGAAATAGAAGAATCCCTGAATAGTATCCATTTTAGAGCATGATGTTGTTTGCCTTCTCCTGAGATTCTGATGACATCTTACAAGTTACAAAGATGAAAATCGTATTATTGGCTTCAGGAGAGACTGCTGATGATAACGGTGTATAATTTTTGTATGTAAATACAAAAATGTAATTTTTAAATCCTAAATACCTACAAACCAATTTTAATTCATTAACATGGTGTATGAAACATTTCAGTAAGCGAGGAAGTTTTTTATTTTTTAGTTAGGAACATTTTTCTTGTGGCAAAGTTTTAGACAAAGGTATAAACTTTATTTTTTGTCCCAAACAAATTTTTTCTCAGTTTACTAACTTCGCTGGGAAATGCGTGCAAACCTAAATTATTGAAATCAAACACGCAGAGCGATGCGTGCGCCGTGCGTATACACATAATTTCTACTCAACTTTTTTTAATAGCAATACTTTACTTTCTATTATTCTATTATTACTCCATTTTGTCCTGACGTTTTATTCTCACTTTTTCAGCTGTTGGAAACTCACCTTGGTCATAAAACTCCAAAATTGTTCTTCGAACCAGATCACAATCAAAGTCACTCAAAACAGTCAGTTGTTTCTCTCGTGAATATTGTTTTCTTGGGGACGAGAAATCACTTGTTGGTGACAATTTTTGTTCCTGGACACATCGAACGGAGACTTAGTCCACACACTTTTGATGTAAGTTCTTGACTTTTCTTGGAGTTAATTGTTTCAAGAACACCAGGATCAGCTAAACCTTTCAGAAAATTCAGAACGTTAACTACAACACATTTTAGTTTGACTATTTAAATCACTTTTTTTAATACCCTCTAATCGTCTCCTTTTCACAGGTGTTTTTTCATTTTCTCGTGAACTACCAGCTTCCTCCATTTTTAGTATGTAACTACTCACTAACTAGTCAGACAGTACAATACGACTGGCACTGGCAGGGTGGCGAGTGAAAGCTGCAGCGTCGGCGCGCCCCGACGCTTGGACTAGGCAACAATGTGCACACAGCGTTGCCAATTTGTGCCTGAGAGCGACCGATTCTCGACCTTCCTCCTCCGCTTCACCGGTCCCATACGTGGCAACAGCGCAAATCCACCCACCCGCCGTATTTGGTGGCCGTGACTTTGTAGTTGGTCTGTGTTCGGCGTTAGTTTTTCTGGTGTGGAGTCTATGAGTAGAGACAAATAACGCGCTTGTTTGATTTAATCTAAGATTTCTCTCATTACTTCTTTGCTAATAATCTCAATAAATTTAATGCAAATGACGGATGACATGTACGATACCTTTGCCTTTGTTAACATATCTTGATATGTGTTGAGCAAGACATTTATCAAATTCACCTATCAGCTCAAGGCAGCCTAAAAAAAGTTCATTTGATGTAGATCCAAGTTTTTTTATTATCACCTCTAAATGGGAGACCTCTACTTGATAAAAACTTTACAACAGACTCAACTCTAGTCAATATTTCACTTCTTCCTAGTATTTTCTTTGAATTAGTTTGGTGACATTAGATGTAGCCTTTTTCCTTGAAATAAATTTTAAAACATTAGCTCTGTAGTCGTCAGGTTTTTCATGTTTCTCACTCAGCTAATACAAACGAATTTTTCCAATCATTGTACCAAACCTTTGGTAAAATAAGTGGATTTTCCCTTTCATTGAAAGATAATGAAAAATTAACAAATTACCTGTGTTGATTGAGAATAAATAAGCCAGCCTTTTTATCAATCAAATTAAGTAAAATGTCTTTACTGTTCATTAACAATACAAAATTGCATGGAACATTGTATTCATGTTATACGATTATGACGATGTTCCAAGCAATGTTGTATTGTTGATGAACAGTAAAACATTTTATTTGGATTAGTTTTATTTAACTTATTGTACCTCTAAATTTGGACGTACTGAACACACCCGATGAGCAGGCCCGTTTTACCGAGTATTTATGGTAGGCACGTGTCTAGGGCGCAAGGTGGCATTTTGGGGAGGGGGTGCAAAAAATGGAAAATGAAATCAATTGCGGTGGTTGTTTTTGCATGCGTGATTGTGCTACTGCCGACATCCTACCCCAATCACAGCCGCCCGTTGCGATGCCTGCAACTTGGCACTGTCATGACGTCTGCCAGCCAAATAGCCCGCCCCTCACCCATTTCCACCAACTCGGTTGCTACGCACAACATGAAAATCTGTCTGCAACCTAGGGTGTTGTTTCCTTTGTCTATGGCGATTTCGGCCTTTGTCCTAGTCAATGTGATGTCACTGTAGGTGCTGAAGATTAGGATAGTAGTGTGGTTCAATACCGGTTGTATGGCCTACTTCGTACTTCGAACAATATACTGTAATACGAATTGTGTGATTAAGTAGAAGTGACAACTTATTTGCACGTAAGTAAATTAAATAGAAGTCAAACAGATCAAATTTTATGAATTATAACACATTCAACACAACACGTTCCAACGAATCATGTTCATACCTTATAAATACAACTTTTTCTGAATTCCAAAATATTCCAGGTAACATTTTCATTCTCTTAATAGAAATCTAGGTACTTTGGGATTATACCGACCACACTAGTATGAAGAACACAAAAATAGAAATTTATAGAAACAAACATGATAGAACGAAAAAACAACTCTTCAATTACAAAATTACAAACTTACAAGCATTTCCAGGTATTGTGATCGCTGTTATCTTATCTTTCTCGAGAATCCTGATTACGGCAGGCCGCGCGGCATCACGTGATTTGCACGGTACATAATTGCCTTTCCATTACAATTCAATTTATATTTCTGATTAGCCCCTCTAGAATTTGATATTTTACTGATAGGTACTATCTCGAGGGATGTTTTTCTTTCGTCGACATCAGCGCGGGGCAGCACCGAAGGTGCTGTCAATGCCCGCGCTGATGGCCGGAGGCACTCGCATTTTGGGTGGCGGAATGTGATCAAGAATAAAAACAAGTTTTTAGTGTTTTTTTAATAAAGAGTTTAGTTTGGTAAATGATTGTTTTTGTTGAATTTTTGTGTTTGGAGAAATGTAGAGGTAAAACACGGAAGTACAACAAAGCGATGCACCAGCTGAACGGGCGGCGAGACTGCAATCACGTTATCTACTAGACGCTCGACTTTGACCTCTGTCTGAGGATGGGGAGGGGTTTGCGATAAGACAATTCCTGTTTTATATTGACGAAATATTGTTCTACGCTAATCTAGTAATCAGTAGAAACGAAATGTGAAATAACGATTCATGTCTGGGTGTGGTCGGTATAATCCCAAAGTACCGAAATCTATATCAAGGATCTTCTATCTTTTATATCTGTATCACTATTGATCAAGTACTATTATAAAATTTAAATTGTAAACAAATGTTTCTCTCTCTTTTACTAACTGCAACTGAAAATGTTTAGTGTTAGTTAAAATTGGAGTATGACACGTAAATATGACCATTTTCCGATTTAAAAAATGTTCATGTAACTTTGTAGATATTTCTCTTCATATAAACCTTCCTCGGATTTCAAGGGTTATTGTAAAAGAAGAATTAGACGAGTTGGTCTAGCCGTTCTAGAGATTATCGCCGTATTTTAAATTGAAAAGACATTTTTTGTATACTTCCACATTTAATTTATTAAAATAGCGCTTTCGCCGGTTAAGGCATCATCAGTTTGACATTGTTTACAGAAAAAAACATATGTGTAAAATAGAATAAACATATGATAAAAATAGAATACAATTTAAAACTAACTGTAAAGACCAAAAACTAACAAATTATAAAAGAATTATGTAGAAAAATATGGTTTGCAATTCATAATTTTGGAATGGATTTCTTTTTTCACTAGTGGTATAAAAATGTTATAATTTATTAGTTTTTGGTCTTTACAGTTAGTTTTAAATTTTATTCTATTTTTATCATATGTTTATTCTATTTTACACATATGTTTTTTTTCTGTAAACAATGTCAAACTGATGATGCCTTAAACGGCGAAAGCGCTATTTTAATAAATTAAATGTGGAAGTATACAAAAAATGTCTTTTCCATTAAAACCAACTTACTTCCACCAAGGATACAAAGCAGAAAATTATCGTCGTAGCCGAGCGACATACTCGTATTTGTGTTTTATTATTTATAAATCTGTATCAAAAGTAATATCAGAATATCAGCTGTAAAAATAAACTCGCAAGGTTTTTTATTGCGATCTGTACAGTTCTTCTTGTTATGTCCATTACTGTTATCTACATTGCAATAATTATTTTTGTTTAATTTAACTTTATTGAAAACTTTATGATACTCTCAGACTAAGTTTCAGACTAAGTTTTATAAGTTCTTGTAACTTATTAACGCATTTTGTGTTATAAGGTAATTAACTAATGTTGTATTTTTATTATGTTTTATTATTTAAAACGATTGAAAAATCGAAACGAAATATTTACAAACCAAGGTCAACCAAGCTATTACTAGCTTATGATATTGTCAATACCGTATGTTTAATTTATTAATAAATTTGAAATTGGTGCCACGTGTAAGTTACTGGAACGAGGGCTACCAGTTTCCGGTAAGGTAGAGTTGGTTCTACAACGCTAGAGTGCGTTGAAATCAAATCTTTGCAAAGCCTTTTAACACTTACTTTTAACTATATTAATGTTTTGATTTTCTCTGTGAAGATAATTCAGATGATATCGTACCATCTGTTTTTTTTTTTTTTAATTACAACAAACAATCGTTCCTTTTGTCACATTCTCACACCAAACAGTTACAAATTTTCAAAATCTGTAAAGTGTGTAGTTTTCAGCCAACATGACTTAATATTTAACAAGATTTCAGAATAAAAATGGTATTGCCAGGAGAAAACTCAGGAAAATGACTACACTCGCTGCATCGGCTTACTTTCTCACGTGTTGCAGGCCGACCTTTAATTCATCGTTTTGTTTCTATGTTGAAACACCTAAATTAATAAACTTATATCACTACCCGAATAACTATATTTTCGGAAGACTTTACTCACAATGCGACGACCATCCGAGTCTCGAAGACCACTGTTTGAACCAGTTCAACGCTTGCACAGACGGTCGGGGCTGGTGTCAGGACACACAACAACAGAGACTACACTTCCTCGATGCAATCTGTGGCCGAGTAAGTCTCTGTATACGGTACTGGTTATAGTTAGTTACATTTCATACTTGAAATATATTGTCTCCTGGCCAACCTATCAACGATGAAATAAAATCTCATTACATTTATCTAGCTCTGTTAACAAATCTTACAGAGTTAAGTTGTATTATAAATAGTAAAAGAGTGTACAATTAAATAAGAATAAATTACAGAGTACCCGGTTCCTAATTATCAAACATAAAAAAGTAATTCAAGAATTATATATGCCTGTTCCGTGTAGGCCTGTAGTAAATTTAGGTACTAATGTTGAGATTTTAAGTTGTTAGTGATTAAGAGTAGAACACAGTTTCAAAGTATAAATTTAACATTATTTAAATAATTTTAATATTTTGTTTAAAATGTGTAACCAAATCTTTCTATCCGTCAAAAACGTTTAAATTGTGCAGATTTGACTTGAACATAGTATAATCTAGGTGAAGAGGTATTCTCATTGTCTCATCAGGGGCACAGTTAGGAACAACATTTTGTGTCTAAGGTAAAATGTCTAAGTGTCTCTGATATCGAAACACTGTAACGAGTTCACTTTGAGCTTCTTCGTCACCGACATTTTTGGATCTCTTGATGAACATGACTCTATATCCCAGGAGCCAAGTCTATGGTGGCATCAGATATCAGAGATTCCAGAGAGCTTATAGCCATGGCCGCACCACATGGGGAAGTTGTGAATTCTGATAACAACCACAATACTATTCTAGTCATTATGGGAGAACAAGCAATACTTGGGTATTATGTAGTTTACACAGTTTTTCAGTCAAATTAAATCAGTCAAATATTTTACTGGATAAATGTACGGGGAATTAATTTACTTTCAAATAAGGTTATTTATATAGCGGTCCCGAAAAGAGTAGATTCTAACACAGCGATACCATAAATCCAAAAATCAACAAAATGCATTTTAAGAAGAAACGAAAATATCGAAATAATAAAAAAACCAGGATGTAATATGAATATTTAAAATAAGAATTCACCTCAACGAATTAGACAAAGACGTTCTCTTAGAAAAAATACTGACGCTCCCATTTTGACGCCGTCACATTGAAAATGTGTAGATGTTCTTGAATACGTGCTTTTTGAACTGAAAACCCCCAGCTACCAGTTTTCATTCAAATCAGTTAAAAATGACCGGGGAATGAAGGGTAAACCCTTGTTCCTCTTGTTTGATAACACCATCTTTGAAATGAGCGGGTAATTTGTAAAACTGATATCAGGTACGCGTTTCTTTTCCTGAAATCCCCTACAAACCAAGTTTCGTGCAAACCCGTTTGTAAATAGTTGAAAGCCCCCATTTCCTGCCATTTAGCGGCCGCCATCTTGAAACGGTGATAGATAGCGACTTTTGGTTTGCACCAAAATGTTTATTTCTTATTTTATCTCTAACTATGTTTACCATGTGAGAGGTTGCCGTTTGAAAATTTTTAGTTGGGATGCGCCCCTCCCCAATGGGGCCGACATATTTGATACGTAAAAAATAGATATCGTTAACTTAAAAAATCCACAAATTTTTATTTTTATTTGTCACACCCTCTAGAAATGAGAAGGGTGGCCACTGTTTTTAGGATGATCCTGTAGTTATGTGTTAGGTTAGTTATCCACCTGAGAAAGAAATCGGAATGCAGATATCGAAACGTAGTGTTACTGATTGTATTGTATCACTGAACAACGTTAAATGTCCAAAGACACCATGTTACCTTCACAATGCTTCCATCGTCAATAATAAATATTGAATAAATGACTAATTATGGTTACAAAAATATTATGCTTGTAATTTTTATATTCCTAATATATTAGGCAGTGGTTTTAGAAAAATTATATAATACAACTAAGTTTATATTCAAACCTTAAATTTTGAGTGACAGGGGCAAAATATTACAATTAAATAATTTTTTGCTGTGAGAATTAACGGTATTTAAAGCAATGACACACTTAAAGCAAACTTTAACTGTTAAATGTTAGACTATTATTGAAATTTGCTTTTGATGGTAACAGTAAAACTATTATTCCTACTTACTTCATAAAGCAAATAAAAAGAATAAAGCGTAAATATCTCGCAGCAAATTATAAAACGTTGTATTTGTATTATTAAAGGTTTTTTATGAGTACTTTGTCTTATATACCTTGATAATTTCAACCAAATATTTGTTAAGAAAAAAAGAGGTTTGCAAAGATCATACTGACAAAGTCGACTTGTTAACTTTAATGATAAATCGTTAATTTAATTTAATTTAAGCAAATTCAGGTAATTTTTTATTTATAAAATTATAGACTACATGCATGTTCTGATGAATTTAAGTTAAATCAACTCTTATATTTGCTGAGTTGTTCCAACAACTATAGTAGCAAATACAAAGTGACTAAAATTACAGTTATAATTAATTAGATATATAATAATATATAATATTTCTAACAGTACTTGTTTCTCACAGATATCGTTGTGTGGATACACTACATGTTCATGCAGGGGTCAGATGCATGCAGGCAAGAAAGAGGCGGAATCAGATAAGGACAAGGTAACTAATACAATGCATTTGTGTTTAAAACTTATAATACAATGTAACTTATTATAATTCTTCACTGTGTTTCAGCTTACCTAATGTTTCAAATATTTAAAAATCCATATGTTCAGGTCAAGGTCGTCTTAAAACAGAATAAGGTGTGAATCACAAGTGGACTCCGCTGAGATTCAGCGTTAAACTTACGTATATCCCATTATAACCAAACATGGCGAACCTGGCGTGACAGACTTCTAAAGTGTATTTTAAAATTCTGAACAAAAAGTTTTATAAGATATCTCTAAAAATTTTTTCTTCGGAGAAAAATACATTTAAATTCGAACTGTTCGAACATATTGGTCGACATATGGATATTTTAGAGCCTGGAAAATCTTCATGCCAAATGCTTCTACAATTTAATGAAATTTTCTTGAGGACAGGACCTTCAAGATGCCGTAAGTTCTTATAAGATGAGATTCTCAGAGCAGAAGTCCCATACATTAAAAACTACAAGAGGGGAATTTTCATGAGGTTTTAAAACGTTTTTGTTTTTGGTTTTTTTTAACAGGAGCTTCCTCAAACCAGGAGGGTCTTTTGAAAAGGAAGGAAACATCTTTCAGATTCTGTGCAATCCAAAATTTCTGAAATTGCTATAGACCAGAAGGTAGTAGGTCCAATTGAACCACATAGATAAACTTTGCTTATTTTCATAGTTAGATATAAAGAATATGGTAATAATAATTTCATGCATTAATCAATATACAATAAATCCTAATAACCAGTCAATAGCGGACTACCAGAGCTTACTGCAGGTTGATCCAGGCATCGTTTATCGTACACTTGCACTGAGAAACCAAATGGCTTAGTGCCCGCCCAGAAATCATACTGTTAAGCCCCTTCTTCGAAATAAAGGGATGTTTTTTAATTTAATCAACGTCATTCCTAGACGCATATTTTGGAAGTATAACTATAAGTGCATTAAACACATTATCCTGGCCATTGCTGAATCTGCTGTTGAGTTGGACTAACAAGTCATCCAATGATGGGACAAAAATAGTTCTTCTGAAGTGTTCCTCAACACTACCACGAGGATAGTTTTCTCTATCAGTTTACCTTCCCGTTATTCTAGGAACTTACAATTCAGCGTAGAAATAGAGTTTACGACTCTTAGAAGCTGACGCAAACAACTTGTGAAACTAAACATCAATGTCATCTCTCAATACCTGCAATGTCTCAATGTCAGAAGTAGCATATCTGTATACTGAGCTTAAACTAACACCTGGACTCTATAAATATTTCGAAAGAGACAAAATATAAGTAAAAAATGTTTCATAAGTCAAGAAAGATACCAAAAAGTCACTTTTCTCGATAGCAGCGACTAGTCCACTTGCACGTGATGATATGAAACGGTTTACACTCCAATAGCACGAATAAACTGGGAACAATGGCCTCAAAAAGTTCAACAAACACATTAACTGCGTCATGTATTTCAATAAACCTACTTTCACAAACACCGAGGAATCTATTTTTCTTACTTTCTGGAAGATACGTTTTGATATGTGATTTGAGTTATTCCACTGCATACACGTTATTTCTGAATAAGTTACAAATTTCTGTCATAGCGCCTAGAACATTTCGTACGTTCTTTTCACTTAAAGATGACGATAATTGAAGATTCAACCTGTGAGATATACAATAAACGTACATTGCTTTTGGATACAATTGTTTGATTTTGGATTGTACGCCGTTGAACTGTACACTCATTGCACGATCGCCGTCATACCCTTGACTAACCAATTTTTCCTTTTCAAGACCTACATTGGTCTAAGATAACGCGTGTAACACCGGCAGTCATTTCAGTTGCAGGTGCAAAAGTAAGGAAATCTGTATGAACTGTTCAGTGACGTTCTTCAGCTAAACGTACAGATAAAGAGACATGTTCTGTGCCCGAGACATGTGGAGTTTCGTCTGCTATAATAATAAAGGCACCAGATGTGTTTTCGTTCTTTACAATTTTTTTAAATAATTTTTTAGCAAATCTCTAAAATCTCATTTTGTATGGTAGCACTGACATAGGTTGCGTTTCTTGCAGAGTTAAGTATATGACTTTTCAATGGTTGTTCTCACTACTCGCTTTAAATCTCAATAGAGCCCTTAACTCCCCATCCTTGTGGTGCGGTCTTTCCAAGGAAACTGGATGGTAGTTTTAAGGATCGTGTTCCTGGCCTCGTAAAGAAAGTTCATTTTTCCTCGCAAAAAAAAATCACCCTTTCAATTATTGGTTTCAGGGCCTCTCCGTTTTCTGCGTTTTCTGCAACCTGTTTCTTTCTCTGCGTGTCAGCCTGAGAAAGCACTTTTTGTGATAGTATTGGAGTAAACGTTAAATTTTGCCAACGCACTTTGCCATTTTCTAAATGGCGAGTTAATCAACAAGCTTATACGTTCGTGACTCCCTTTTCCTACGCTTTCAGTACAGAAAGATATACAGTACTTACAGAAAGTTCAATCTAATTATGTTAACTACGACAGCCACGGATATTTTGAGAGCCAGTGGCATTGAGACTTTCCTTTTTCCCCACCTGCCATATTAGTTAAAAATTAACGTTTTCATTTGGCATGAATGCATGAAGCAATGCTTTATATCTCAATTCATTCATATTTTTAACATAATACGCTGAAAAGACTAATTCTGACATCTTGGCTATGTCGTTTTCAGAAACCTCACCATATTCTTGCACATGTGGCTGTGATTTTTAACTCTCAAGTCTCAACTTGCGCACAACTGCCATTGTCAGAGTTTTCATTTTCTTGAATATTTGTTGAGCCGAAAGCCGAAGCTTTATTTTGAATTGGAATCGATACTTTCGTTTGTTTGGGAAATGACTCCAATGGTTTACGTTTGCACCTGGCGACGTTTCATATTTCATTTTATATATAATCACGTTGTAATTAGCATATTCATAACGCACTAATGGCGCCAGGGGTAACAACCATACATACTACACAATATACAGCCACACAACATGTAATAATGCACACCGCACAATGTTGTAAGACTAGACTTGCAGACTGCAAAATTGCAATGAAAGAACTGCGTGTATGATCTGATGACTCTTGAGTAGAGTCCCTGAGCATGTCGGGTAGCGACCCTTCGCCTGCTCCGCTGTGCGTGCAATTTATGTACAGCCAGAACGCCGACCTCCTTTTAGGTGTCGTTTCGCGTACAGTCTGCGCAAACTAACCTCGCCCACTCCGCTAATAATTAATAAACATTATTGTATCGCAACTAAATATGTTGAATTCGTGTATAAATGCACACGTGTAACACAAGACAGCAACAGTGAGGTTTATTAAGTAGGCCTAGGTTAAAGAAGCCTCTATTAGTCATTGTTAAAAACGTAAACATAATTTGATGAGAATTTCAGGGGTTACTGGAGCACCTTCAGCACCCCTCCCCACGACTACGTCCTTGAAAGCGCCTGTCCTAAGTTTAGGCACCAGTAAAAACTTTTTACTTTGTCTGTATTCTTGGGTAAACGCATTGTGCTGTATACAAAGTCTAAAATCCTTCTAAAACTTTCACAAGCACCATAACCAAGAAAATTTGAAAGATTTAACAATATCAACTGAAAACCCAAAAAATTTATTCACCAAATTGTTCTATAAATTATGTCCAGTATGAATTATCGGTAAGTGGATAAGTAAATTTCTTAACACCCTTGACAAAAATCTCAATACATTTTATATATTAAAATGGATTTGTAGGGTACTAGAAGATTCTTCAGAAGTTTAGTGGGTCAATTTTGAACAAGCAAACGTCAGTGTTAATATCATCATTTTCAATTAGTTTAAGTAAGAGATAATATTTTTAGCAATTCACGTGTATCCTAATACTGAAAACAACACAATTGTTAGAGGAAAGTGCCCAAATTCGGACCCCCATTTTGTTTTTTATATTATAAAATATATAAATTATTGAAAAAACCTGTTTTAAAACTATGTAATATTTACTTTACTATGTCGTGTACTATTTGTAATTTATTTATGCCAAAAATATATATAAGTTACAGGAGTAAATACAAAAATTTGTAAACCTTACACTTCAGTGAATTTCAAAAAGGTTGCCTAAACTGGACCCCTGGGTAAAATGACAAAAAAAAACTTAATTTACTGAACTAGGAAAGGGAATAAAACTGAAAATCAATTGCAAAACGGTTTGACAGAAAAGTTTTTTTATTTGAACATTTTTTTTAACGTAGAAAATTGAAAATGTGAAAAATTCAAGGTTGGGAAAATGTACATTGGGTTCAGTGAATAGGTTGTAGATTATTAAAGGCAAAAATCACAGATATAAATGTCCTTATCAGCTTCCTGCGCAATCTACATGGGCCCACATAGAACACATGATACACATTACCCAGAGTTCTCCTTTATTGTCCTCTGAAAACTTTCTGTCGCAAAACATACAAGCCGCGTCGTCTTCTTTGGCTGGAATTACACCAGGAGGTACCTCGAGTTCTTGAATTTCCGGATGAGACACTCTCATCTGCTTCACTGCCGGATATTTTTCATCCCGTTCATCAAAAGAAAGACGTTTCCTTAAACCAGTTGTTTTCCTTTCTTCCGGTTCCCCCGACATCCTCCAGTAATACGGTTCTTTGCCTTTTGCTGTGCTTCCTTCTCTTCTTTAGCTTTTTTGGCCTCCTCTAATTGAGTTTTATAAGGAGTAGAAGTAATGACTGTAGACTTGCAGGCTTTTCGTCCTCTATTTGACGTTTCTTTTCTTGACTTGTGGAAGTGGGGTTATGTCAAATGGGCTGATCTGACAAGATGTGGCAGGGCTCATCTCGAGTTCTTCATCCGGCAAAGGAAGATAACCAACTACTGAACTTGTTGATGCTGATGGCCTATTTAAAAATCGATCTCTTGAAAACCACCTTGTTCATTCGAAGTACTTTGGTTTCTGATTTATTGGTGGGCTTAGGTTTGTGCCTTTAGGTTTATTTTTCTTCAATACAGCTTCATAAAAAGAGGAATCTCTTTGTTTGTTAGCTTCTTCTATGTATTCAGCGTCCGAGAATATTGTTTTGTTCAATGGCCATATCCCAGTTACTTTAAAACCATTGATCGCTACTTCAGCTCTCTGACATTTGATGTAAGCTTTACCAAATAACTCCATCACAATCAAACGCGGTGACAGGACGTTGGTTAATTCTGAGCCACTGTCTTATTTCATCACTGTAATGGATTTTCAGAGGACCCATGAAGGTCTTGTCCAACGGCTGGAGTTTATGAGAGCAGTGGGGAGGCAGAGAAAGAATGGTCACATGATTTTCTTTTTGCCAGGTCAATTAAATCTATGTTTTGGGTGTGGCTAAAGTGCCCATCCAGCAACAAGAGCACAGGTTTTTCTTTGGTGGGATTGGAGAACTTAATGAAATGTCGAAACCACTCTGTGAAAGAATTTGTCTGAATCCATCCTGAAGGATGTGTGGAAAAGATAGTTCCAGCTGGAGCTCCTTTTGTAAGTTGTTCACTCATGTTTTTTCTAGGAAAACTACCAACGGGGGCACAAAAGAACCACTAGCACTCATGCAAGCTACAACAGTGATTAGGGCTCCACGCTCTCTCCTGAAGTCAAGGAAGCAACCTGTTTTTTCCCCCTTAGACCTACAACCTTTGCTACTTTGATTGAACAACGGTTATTCCGCTCTCGTCAACATTATAAATTCTATCAGGAGTAAATTTTTCCTTCTCATAAACTTCATCCAAAAGGCCAAAAAAAACATCTCAACATTTTCCTTGCTAAACCCAAGAGCCCTGCTATAAGAAGTCCCAGTTGGCTTTCTTTCTGATAACTTAGACTTGTGCCTTTGTAAGAAAAGACGTACCCATTTTTTTCCCTGCAATTTCATTTTTGAAAGGGTGTGCGATTTGATTTCTTTCTGCCAATTGGACAGCGATTCTTCGGAGATCAGCACGAGTAAGACCAAAAAATGATGCCTCCATCGCAAGACAGTAAGTAACTAGCTCCTCTTCAATATCTTTACTCAAAACAGTTGGCCTACCCCTCTTTACTTTTACTGCCTCTTCAGATGTGCCGTACTTAACATTAGATAATCTTATAAGAGTAGTTTTGGGCACATTGAAGTGTTTACTAGCCTTTTTCCATCCCATATTTTTTTTACGAAACTGCGTCTATTGCTTTTATCATGTGCTTTTATACATTCATTCCTCATTTTCGCTGGGCTATTTTCCCCATTCTTCTTTTTAATCTGAAAACAATACAATAATGAATATAATCTGGAAAAAATAACTAGGCCTATTTTTAAATAAAATATCACACGTTATGCAGGGGGTCCCCAGTTTAGGCAACTGTTGGGGGTCCGTTTTAGGCACCTCATTTCTGAATTTTTAAAACGCCATATTTAATTAAAAAAATATCCCATGGAAATAATTACATGGTTACGTGATTCCTTCAACATTACCATTTAAGAATATATAAGGGTTGTAAGGCTTACCTGTCACTTATCGCGTCCAAAACTAAAAAAAACTGAGCACTCACAAAAACTTTTAGTATTGCAAAAACACGTAATGGCCGACTGTCAAGAAAGCAAACTGGAGCAGGTGACGCTAGCGCTCTTCTACTTTGTGGTGGAACCTTGCACTAGTATTTAAACTGTTTGTTGCTAGGTTTCAGCACTCATCAGAGACAATAACCATGGGGGTCCACATTAAGGCAGGGGTCCGTATTTGGGTACTTTCCTCTATATTCAATCTTTTGCCATTCGAATTGATCAACTACAAAGAAAAAAATTGGAAATAGATTTTAGTATATTATATTTTACAAAATGTTCAGCTGACGGTCAAATTCATTTATAGAATGCCTTTGTAATTTTGGCAACGACATAATCAAATTATTAAAAGATGAAATATATAATTCTACGCATGAACGTGTACGGCAACTACAATGTAAGCAAAAATAATACGTTTATATTTATATAAACTTAATAATTGATTGTGGAAAAAAATCAATACAGTATTGTGACCAAAACAGTCTGAACAACGATTTCAATTTGTTGTGTTGTCTTATGTAACCCCATATATATTTGAATTTATATATATATATATATATTATAATTATATATTTTATATATATTTATTAATGCTGCGTATTAAAGACCAATAACATAACTAAAAAAAACTATAGATTATTCACTTAACTTGCTCATAATAAATTCCTTAAGACATTTTTTATGTGATCATATAGGTTCATTAATAAAAGTAATCTCATGTAAAAGCAGTATTGTAAAAATTATTTGTTTTATTCATTAATTATTACATTTCTCTGTTTAGATAAACAAAGAGAAGTCTAAGAAACCCAAGAAGGAAAAAACCGCAAAGACAAAACAATCTGACGATGAAACAAGTAAGAATAAACTAAGCTGTAATCGTTATTATTTAATAATGTTATTATTTATTATGTTATGGTGTTATTTATTGTAACATGTCTTTCCTACAAAGCTGGAGGAGGTATAAAATGTGTGATCACGCGTAAATCATACTATATTTTATTCTGTAAATATAAACCATTGCATTTTTACATTAATTGCATAATTTAATAATCGTTTACATCAGCGGTCTCAAAATAAATAAACAACGTAGCTATGGTAGGAAGGGTCGATTCAATCTGTAAGTTGAGTTTGGCTCCAGTTCACCTTCCTCTTAGTGCAACGTCTGACATCTGAAGTCTGTAGCAGCATTAGATTGCACACGCTGCTTTCAGAGGAAGGTCATCTGGAGCTAAACTCAACATTAACATCAAAAAAACGATTAGAATGGGCAATTGATAAGTAAATAAATAAATTACTAGTTGTCAGGAATACAGCATGGTTCAGCAAACCGAACGAATATCGATTCTCACATTTGATTCCCCTTGATATTTAACCATACCTTGCACTTGTGCCTATGATATCTCCTGTCAGTTTATATGGCTGATCGAAGAAACCTAGTGTGGCACCAACAATCCTTTTACTATGAGAACCAAGTTAAGATCAAGAGTGTTATTGTCTAGTTCCATAAAAATATTTGTTTAACTGGTCGTTCGACATCTCAATCATTAAATCTTTAATAATTTAACAATCTTAATAATTTTGTTCGTAAAGCTTCGCTAAATCTCTCAATTAAAATATTATTGTTATTTTACTTTATGACCAGAGTTTTTTAATAAGTAAGTGTTTAATAAAAAATACTTTGAACCTTAAAATGGCCACGACAAAAAATAATAATCAGGGGATATTAAAAACAACAGTTTTAAACATATTAGCTTTATAAATTGAACTGTATTAGGGACATAATTATAGGATGTTAGGATACAAATTTCCGCATCACTAACACCCAAATAGGGATGTACAGTAACGGCCATGTAGTAAGTGGGCGTGTGGGCTTGATTTTAAAGAAAGAATGACTTACCATCAGTACATGATCTTTGAGAATATGGATCTTTATGTTGTTCTCTTTGAATGAATGTTTTACATTGCCTTGAGATTGCCAATAACTCACGTCACAGGATTGACTATCAAAACGTTATATGGTTTACTTTCTTAGTACTTGACAAAGAAGAAGCCTTCAACTGAGTCCGAATTTCTGGTGGAACAATATTGACTATTCATTATTACACTAGTTGATATTTAATAAGGGGTCTGGTTCGATTACTCCACAGATCGTTGGCCCAACGACCCAAACATTAGTTTAGTTTTAAATAATGTGTTTGGCAATGTGTTTTTCCATTTGTTGCGCCCCCCCCCCCCAAATTCCAATTGCCTAGCGCCCTAGGCACGTGCCTACCGTGCCTATTCGGTAAAACGGGCCTGGTTAAGATGTTATATGATATTACTATTATAATTATTCCTAAACTTGTAAAACATATGCGTATAACAACTTTACGGAATTTCAATACATTTTACCGACTTCTTATTAACCATGCAAAATCAGCGAAATATAATAATCTAATATTTTGTTACATATGAAACCACTTTTACTTTATATCAACCTTGTTATATAAATAATAAAAAGATAATGATAATAACAAAATGTCATCTCAAATGTCATTTGTGGATACTAATACTAATATAACAGTACATACTCCTACTAATATGTATATATTTGATTTTTAGTATTTAATATATATGTGGTTACTTTATCAGTTATGACATATTTTCTACATGCATTAGTATCTCGAGAACAACACTAAAACGACATATTAACTGGAGTGCTAAAAAAGTAAAACATTGCCTTGCAAGGGGACTTATAAGGAGAAGGAGAATGAAGTAGTGGACTAATCGACCCTCTGGCCGCTGAAATGAGCTAATTTAGCGGCGTGGGTCGTTGGGCCAAACGTAGTAATCGGTCCTCTTTTAAACATAGTACGATTCATTTCACTTAGGTTCGTTGGCCCAACGACCCCCTTCAAATATTATTGCTAAATATTAATTCATGGTCCAATTACACCACTGATCGGTGGCCCATCGAACCTATACCAGTAAATACAAAATATAAGGTTCGTTGGGCCAACGACCCTATATTTACAATTTAAATAAATGAAACAAATAGGGTCGTTGGGCAAACGAACCAGTGGAGTAATCGAACCTCTATATGTTTGTAAAAATGGGTCGTTGGCCCAACGACCCTCTGTACAAATTACATTTCTTCCAGGAGGGTCGTTGGACCAACGATCAGTAGAGTAATCGAACTGTCCCCGTAATAAGGGTTCGGATAAAATATATGATCCTGGTCTGATAATAATAACCTTGGTTAGTTAGTGAGGTTGATGATAATAGTCTTCAAATTCACATCCGTTGAGTATGACCGTACCCACTCAAGAAATTTAAATACAAACTAACTAGTTGAATTGTTGACCTTTTAAAAGAAGTTTAACTGCTCACTGCTTAATTCTGAACCACTGTGAACTTTCACTCATATTAAGTGCAATACATTAAGCACCATGAAAAAAATACACGTTACAAATTGATACAGCACTGCTGACAAAGTAAAACAACCAACAACGCAAGGCACTGACGCAATAGTAGATACTTAGCTACTTATCTATGTAACTAACCTTTAACAAAGATATTCTTACGATTAATACCACTCGCTCGGTCAGTTCTGCACTTTGCAACGATTGGCCTGTGTAATATACAACGATGTCTACTAGCTTAGATATCTATGTGACTAACCTTTAACAACGATATTCTTACGATTCTTACCACTCGCTCGGTCAGTTCTCCACTTTGCTGCGATCGGCCTGTGTAATATACAACGATGTCTACTAGCTTAGATATCTATGTGACTAACCTTTAACAAAGATATTCTTACGATTCATACCACTCGCTCGGTCAGTTCTCCACTTTGCTGCGATCAGCATGTGTAATATACAACGATGTCTACTAGCTTAGATATCTATGTGACTAACCTTTAACAACGATATTCTTACGATTCTTACCACTCGCTCGGTCAGTTCTCCACTTTGCTAAGATCGGCCTGTGTAATATACAACGATGTCTACTAGCTTAGATATCTATGTGACTAACCTTTAACAAAAATATTCTTACGATTCATACCACTCCCTCGGTCAGTTCTCCACTTTGCTACGATCGGCCTGTGTAATATACAACGATGTCTACTAGCTTAGATATCTATGTAACTAACCTTTAACAAAGATATTCTTACGATTCATACCACTCGCTCGGTCAGTTCTCCACTTTGCTGCGATCGGCCTGTGTAATATACAACGATGTCTACTAGCTTAGATATCTATGTGACTAACCTTTAACAAAGATATTCTTACGATTCATACCACTCACTCGGTCAGTTCTCCACTTTGCTGCGATCGGCCTGTGTAATATACAACGATGTCTACTAGCTTAGATATCTATGTGACTAACCTTTAACAAAGATATTCTTACGATTCATACCACTCGCTCGGTCAGTTCTCCACTTTGCTACGATCGGCCTGTGTAATATACAACGATGTCTACTAGCTTAGATATCTATGTGACTAACCTTTAACAAAAATATTCTTACGATTCATACCACTCGCTCGGTCAGTTCTGCACTTTGCAACGATCGGCCTGTGTAATATACAACGATGTCTACTAGCTTAGATATCTATGTGACTAACCTTTAACAAAGATATTCTTACGATTCATACCACTCGCTCGGTCAGTTCTCCACTTTGCTGCGATCAGCATGTGTAATATACAACGATGTCTACTAGCTTAGATATCTATGTGACTAACCTTTAACAACGATATTCTTACGATTCTTACCACTCGCTCGGTCAGTTCTCCACTTTGCTGCGATCGGCCTATGTAATATACAACGATGTCTACTAGCTTAGATATCTATGTGACTAACCTTTAACAAAGATATTCTTACGATTCATACCACTCGCTCGGTCAGTTCTCCACTTTGCTGCGATCAGCATGTGTAATATACAACGATGTCTACTAGCTTAGATATCTATGTGACTAACCTTTAACAACGATATTCTTACGATTCTTACCACTCGCTCGGTCAGTTCTCCACTTTGCTGCGATCGGCCTGTGTAATATACAACGATGTCTACTAGCTTAGATATCTATGTGACTAACCTTTAACAAAGATATTCTTACGATTCATACCACTCGCTTGGTCAGTTCTCCACTTTGCTACGATCGGCCTGTGTAATATACAACGATGTCTACTAGCTTAGATATCTATGTGACTAACCTTTAACAAAGATATTCTTACGATTCATACCACTCGCTCGGTCAGTTCTCCACTTTGCTAAGATCGGCCTGTGTAATATACAACGATGTCTACTAGCTTAGATATCTATGTGACTAACCTTTAACAAAGATATTCTTACGATTCATACCACTCGCTCGGTCAGTTCTCCACTTTGCTGCGATCGGCCTGTGTAATATAAAACGATGTCTACTAGATTAGATATCTATGTGACTAACCTTTAACAAAGATATTCTTACGATTCATACCACTCGCTCGGTCAGTTCTGCACTTTGCAACGATCGGCCTGTGTAATATACAACGATGTCTACTAGCTTAGATATCTATGTGACTAACCTTTAACAAAGATATTCTTACGATTCATACCACTCGCTCGGTCAGTTCTCCACTTTGCTACGATCGGCCTGTGTAATATACAACGATGTCTACTAGCTAGATATCTATGTGACTAACCTTTAACAAAGATATTCTTACGATTCATACCACTCGCTCGGTCAGTTCTCCACTTTGCTAAGATCGGCCTGTGTAATATACAACGATATATCTTCGTGACACAGCCTACTATCATTGGAAACACTCATAAAATGTGAAAAATATTATCAGGTTTTGGCGCCCAATACGTTGCATCCTGCTGGGCTGTATCCTAGTGAACTCAGTTACAATCGCGGCTTGAATTGAGATCATAACATACCCTCTAACTTTGTCAAAATAAAACTTTTATAATGTAGCAATGGATCCAGAAATCAGTGATATAATATATCTTTTCAGAAGAGTAATTACTGAAAGATGCAGTTAAATATCATGATTATCTGAATACTAAACTAAATTATGTACCGCACTCTAATACCGTTATATGAACAAAAAAACACACACATTCTACGTAACACAATAAATACCAATAATATTGTAGGCCCTAAACAGCTTGTAAAGGAAAGAGTAGGACTTAATATGGTTTTAATTCCCCTAATCATAATTAACCTCATAGAAAACAAGTCCTCGAAAAAACTGTTCTGGGCCCAATAGAAACAAAAGTTCAAACATGCATTAACAAAAACTAGTATATTATAATGCAATTCTAAATATTGCGGAACTCAAGGCATGTACATTAATGGAAGTAAGAAAAGTGCATATAACATTTTGGGTTTTGTTTCGCTAGCTGTGTCTGAAAACAAACAAAACGAGTTACAGGAAAACAAAATAAACAACATGCCTCACAATATAGCGAAACTCCAAATTGTGGGATGAATTTCACAGGCTGTAGTTCTAACTTAAATTCCACATTTGGTTTCATGTAAGTTGCCTTATTAAAATGGTCTAAAACGAAAAACTTTTCGGTTACATTTGAATGGTAATTGACACATCCTAAATTCAGGTGTGTAATGTGCAGCAGTGGTGCACCTAGAAATCCCTGCAGCAGGTCTAGAACACTGTGGAATCGTTATATTATAGTACTTCTGAACTAATAAAAAGAGGACAAAGTTCATGTCAGAGAAAGTTTACTGGAAAATCATTCTACCACCAATCACCAGGAAACTTATACAGAGGTAATGAAAATTGTCTGAAACAAATACAGTTTATATGAAGTGTAGTTAACTAAACCAAATCTACTCATAAAATTTAAATATTGAACAAAATATTACGATTAAATCACAAATCAAGACCAAACCTAAATCTTGATATTTACTCTTGGATAAAAAAGTATCTAGATATCCGAGTTTGAAAGTTGACTAAGTAATAACTAAGTAATAAAACTACAAGAACGAGAGTTATACTAAAATTATATTTGGTTTATTTCTACGTTTCTGCATATACACTATTTACTAACAATAACAATTTCTAGCTTTCATATCGATTACAACAGAAAATACGGGTTTTGACGCTTTTCAACCAAACTGCAACTTTGAAAATTCATAACTCGGAAGCTTGTGACGCAATTAAGATCAAATGTTTATAGAAGATAAGGATACTGTAGTTTAGTGTGTAATTTTAGAATAATACGAGAAAATATTGTTATTTACCATAATAACTTATATTCTTGACCGAGTAGTCCTCAAAATTCGTCATTGGTCACGTTATGGAGCTCTTAGTCATTATCTTGACTGTGTAATTTTGTAAACCACGATTTAAAACGCTTAATTTATAAACCAGAATAAATTGAGCAGATTCTGTTGATGTATCGTAACAGGAAACTGCTCGTTTTAACGCGTAAATCGCCAGACTGCCCATGGCGGTGTTGCCTCGTGGTAACATTGACAGTGAATGACAACACTAACGATAAACATAACTGCCTAGAGCTCGGCAACTCAGTCACTACTGTGACAACTGATCACGTCGGGACTACTACAAAAGATACTTTATACCAGGTACTCGTCTGTCTCGAGAGTACAGATTGCCATAAACCGAAAGTACCCGGTAAAGATTACTGTTATGTTACAGGTACTTTTACGATACATTTAGACGTTTACCTTCATCCATGATACAAAATACTCGAACTCGTTTAGCATTAACAGTAACTGGAACATGTACCTGTAACTTTCAGGAGTACTCTGTAACGTATGATAATAATCAGTACGAGTACATCTACTCGGCTACTGAAGTACCGGTTACGGGTAGAAGCCACAAGTAAAGTGAGAACTAACCTCACTTTCGTAGTTGCTGCGAGACGGTAAAATTCAAATATTTAACGTTTAAAACGAAACTTAATTATTATATGTGCAGTTCCTTGCATTTCGTAAATTAAAATAGTTATAGTTTGAATTTATATATTTTATTATGATTGATTTCAAAGTTCCAACGTAAATGTCATTTTGAGTCAAATAGGCTATTAGGCGAAATAAATGCTCTTTGGGGGACAGGTCCCACTAAATCAACTAAAAATGTTAAAATTCATGAAGAGTCGTACTTTTAATCAATTTACAATTATTTACAAAAAGCCAGATCCAACTGCGTACTTTTATAAATTATAAGTAAATTTACTAATACGTGTACTTACTTTTATTTTTCCTCGGTCTTATCATTAACCATTAAGAATGGGAATTGTTACTACAAAACTGGGCCCAGTTAGTATTTTTACAATTTGATCACTTTTTGATTGGATTATTGTGTCCTTCGTTATGTGGTTAAACTTTAATTATAGTTGTTTTTCAAAAATTTTTCTACAATATTTTCTTAATATTGGAAGGTTTTAGTACTTATAAACGGTTTCTGCTTCTTGCCTGTTGTTACATTTCATTGCTACGCGAAAATGAGTAATCTTGTTCTATTCTTATTATACAACTAAAATGTTAGTATTTACGTATTTACAGAATCAAAGAATGTGGTCGAACGATCGGGGGCTAAAGTTACCTCGGAACCACCCTCAGCAGAGGTGCAACCACTTCCTGCAGCTTTAACTTCACCACCTCCTGCAGCTTCACCTTCATCGCCTGCGGTAGCACCAATTGCATCAAAACCACAACCAGCACCATCTACGCCACCACAGGTACCGCCTACACCACCAAATTCACCAGAAACGACAGCTACATCACAAGAACCGCAAAAGACAACTACATCACAAGAACCGCAACAGACGCCACTCACACCACCACCTACGCCACCATCTGTGCTAGCACCTACGCCACAAGATACTACATCTCCAGTACCACCCACGTCATCTCGTACCCATGAGAAACCCCAAGAGTTACCAGTTAATGAAGCGAGTTCTCGTGGTGATGTTGTCGAGCTTACAGATCAGATCGTTGACAAGTTAGACGACAGTTTGGACCATTTAGAATCGAGCTTCGTTAATTATGTAGAGAAAAACAAAAAAATCATTCACAACCTTGCGGATATGTTGGCTTTTGAGAAACACAAACAAAGGGCTTTAGAAGATAGCTACAAGGGACTGAAACAGGAGAACGACATCCTGAGAACCAAAATGGACTATCTGAAATTGGTGAATTTCAAACAACTGGAATTGTTCCGAAACGAATTGGATAAGGGAATAAGCGAGAATAAAGCTGTGTACAAAAATAAAATACGCCAGTTGGAGATGCAAGTGCAACAAAACAATGTAAGTAACAAGCTTGTCGTACAAATCCAAGTTTTCAAATCATTTACCCTTCCATATTTTATTACAAAATAATAAAAATGTGTCTATGTGGATTGTACTGACGATTGTAATATTATGTTATAGGATGAACTACAAAGCTACAAACAGACCGAGAAGAAATACCTGGAAATTCTGGAGAGCAGTAGTCTGGAAATTGCTAATCTGACTGATGAAGTTAAAAATCGTCAGTACAGAGAATCAGAGTTATTGAATAATTATGTTAAGATCCTGAATTTCTTAAATGTGTTGAAAGAAAAATTGACAAATTCATCTGGACGTAAAGGTAAGAAAAATAACAAAGAAGTGTATATTCTTTAGACTTGGTACCTGAGTATTAAGTGTATTGTAACTTGTTCAAGCTATCACTTTTTAGAGTAGAACGAATGTTGAATTTACATCTCTTAACACGAATACAGTCATAAATATCACATGAGGATAACTTCAGCTCTTCTGGGCTGTGAGAGGAATAATTTATTATCACGGTACCTGATTATTTTGTGTAACATAAATTAAAAGTACTTTGATTTATGAAACTTTTAAACTATTTAACATTTTATACAGTTGGGGATTAACGTTGAGAAAAAAATATATCTATTTTTTATATATTCAATGACACATCATTTTCACTATGAGTTTGTAACATAATTCTATGTAACCTAAAGCCTAACAAACATATCTACATTTTATTACCTGTTCAGATTAAATTTCATATACTTACGAGCCATAATACTTGTATTATGATCATTTGTAATAAAAGATCAGTTTATATAATCCTATGTACGATTTTACTTAGTTGTTTCACAGCTAAACATGTTCCACACAAGTACGTTAAATTTAACTACGGCATACAAACCTAGACATCTTACTGGAATTAGTAACTAGGATAAGTCAACAACATTCGCTAGAACTGAGCTAGATCCTATAATGTACAGTACTGTGGTGTAGCGCCTATACGAGTTCATTGTTCGCTTTCAACTTGTGGCTTGGCGAGGGCGTCTTCCCGCTCACGCACGCACACTCACAAACAACTCTGTCAGGGCAGCCGCGTCCGTCCTGGCTAAATGGGATTATCGTATTTATTGTTAATAGCAAGTAAAGTAAGTTAATAAGTAAGTAAGTAATAAGTAAGTAAGTTAATAGCAAGTATGTTTATAGCAAGTAAAACTATATCTAAACATGTGCATAATATTAATGTATATTTTGTTTTAATGTAAAGAAAACAAGTGAGTCTATACAATACATGCTATGACGTTTTTAATATAAAACGAGTTACAAATCAATATTAGAAACAAAAACTACTTTTTAAAATTGTATTACCTACCCTCTTATTAAATTAATTAAATGTAATTTATCTTTTGCGGCTCGGACCAGCCAGGAACACCGAGTTCCTGCCGTTATCTATTTACTAGACAAATATTTCTACCAATTAATGTACGTTGATTGTTTTACTGTACCTCTTTCCTTCATATTAATTATCAACTCCCCAACAATGATACAAGTTTATATGCTTTGTAATCGATAAATTATAAAATGGTTTATATATCATTTAGGCTTTAAGAAAAACATTTACAAGATTAAAATGTGTTAAATCCTATTTTTCAGAAATGTTTCAAGAGCCTTCAGATACAATATGCGATTCTGAAAAGGAACCGAAATTGAATGAAGTTCTGAAACAAGCCCTGAACAGAGGAATGAATGTAAGTTTTCTCAACTATTTTAACTTCTTGTTAATCGTATGTTATCTTTTTTTGGAATTATTAACAAAAAGTAAATACAAATTATTTAAGATTCACACAGAGGATTTTGAGTTTTTTCCATTGTTGCAAGACCATGTTTCAAGGACTGAAATCTTCTCCTTTTAGTGTCAAAACGTTTCTTGAGACAAATAAGTTTAATATTACAAACAAAGTTAGACTATGACTAAAATCTATGTCTTTAAATATACGCTTTACTTTTAGTCTTAAGATTTTTGTTTGATATCTCATCTGAAAGATAGATTCCAATCTACCAAAGAAAATGTCTGATATCTTTTATCGTTTCAAATTGTTTATCCCCAATAACAAATTTAAATAAATAGAAAAATACAGAGTATACTCTTTCCAACTCACTATGAAATTTGTAAGAATTCGATCCATGCCCTAATTTACTCAACATTTTTTAACTTGCACATTCTTTAATACTGTTACCATCTAAAAGAGATTTATTGTAAATACTCTGAAGTTTTATTCTCTGAAAATTTTCAGTACTGTAGCAATTGGATCATATGTTATTTGGATGATGAGCAAAGCTAAATATTTGTTTCCAGAGTTTGAATGTACGTGATCTGTCAATTATCCACGATGCTATTCAGGACATCAATGAAGATCTTTGTCATGTGGGATGCGGGTAATATCTCTCATACAATTTAATTTAATTACACATATGCCACATACAGGTTCGTATTAGATAATGTACTACTTATTTGTTAAATATTTTCTAGGCAAATGGCATTATCTCGAAAAGTTCATATTTTAATAAGAGTTTAAACTGTATTGGCTTTTATTTACATACAAATTAACTGTTGTTCTTTAAAGCCTAATTTGTTATCTATTTAATTGTATTTAGTTAGATTACTTTTGTGTTTTAAACTTTTTTACATTATGTACTTGACAGAAATAATGAGAATCAATCAAACTGCATTTATTTTTAATTACTACTCAATATAATAGGTAACAATTAATTTACATAAACTTACTATTTAGATAAAAGAAACATCTAGTCTAGATAATATATAATAGTGTACTTTTGTTATAGAACTTGATATTTTTATCAGACAATTTTGGAGGGAGTAGCTCCCCAATAGTGTGCCATTGCATATGATTCAGAGCTTGATCATTCATTTGAAGTAGATTGAACAATAATTTATAAAATAACTTGGAAGTAATGATTTAAAATTTAACAAACAATTAGTTCCAACCGTGTAAAAAGTGTCAAAGTGCGTTATTTTATAGGAAAAATCAACTAACCAGTCAACTGAGCATATCTCACATCACTACCTTATACGGGGACCAAGACGATGAATGCCAGTCTGGCACTGGTGCCTACAAAGGGTATCAGGTAAAATACAGTTTTTTTTTTCTATTGTGCATTAACATTTAAAAAATTGTTCTTTAATTTTAACGAGTTAAGTTGTTTTTGAACTCAGAGATATAATGCATGTTCCTATCTAACTATGCTGGTATACTTAACCAGCATGAAATAAAACTACAAGAAGATAAGAAATATTGAGCATTCCAATGATAACAATAATCAGGATTTTATACTTATTTCAGCAGCTCAAGGTATAGCCGTTGTAAATGTTGGAACAATTTGCATTTTTATTTATTTCTTTTGTTTGTCCTCTCAGTCAATGACGTTTTCATACATGGAAAATTAGCAAAATATAAACTGTGTACCCAATATTGTTTTCATTCAATATATTATTTAGAATTGTGTTCATTATCAATATCAAATTAATTATAAACAATAGTCACTCCTATAATGTGACAATGATTTATTAATATAAAATGGTTTAGCTTTATACAATGCATTTCTCTAATTACAATTAATATGTCTGTTATGAATTTATAGTAACTAATTAAAACGTGCCATAAGCCACCAAAATGATAAGACATTTAGAACCAATACTACTACGATTTGGTTCAATATCATCCAACAAGAACTTAAGAACCCATCAAGACTATAAAATTTCATTTCAAGCAAACTAAGGTAGAAATCACTTAAGGGCATTCACTTTGCAATACTCAAAAATATAACTAAGGCCAAACAATAACAAATACCTTCATATTCTAATTTGAATAATATGCAAAGTTTCTGCTACATCACAACTGCTAGATACACGTAACCCTCCAACACAACAGTATATCTACAAAAACACTGAAACCAGGGCATGCGTGTCACTGACACCACTGCTGACTGACTGTCTAGTAAGCTGAACTGACCACAAACAACCATGTATAGCTTACTCTCACACACTCTGCCAGTTTATTGGTATAATCACTCTTATTTTACCAATACATTCATCATGGCTGAAAACAAAATTGACACTGTTATACAGATTTCATGTAGCCCATTTACTTACTGCTATCTGGATACTTACCTTCCTCATTAGTACCACAGTAATCATACAAAGCTAGAATAAAAACTGATTTCTCCCATCTTTTATGACAACATGAAACACGCCAAGGAACACTGAACGTATTTATGAAATAATATGGACAATTTTTCAGCTAATTTGGCATAGAGGAGTCAGACAAACCTCTAATTCAAAAACTGAAAAATCCTGTGACACTTGATTTGATCTAGTATTGAGAACTTTATTTCTAATTTAATAGATAGGTCCCATAGTAAATAAATATTTTCTGCATCCAATCGACCACAATGAATTTTAAAATAGGTGACAAAGATTTTATTAAGCTGAGAAGCTATTCGCACTGGCCAGGAATAAGAGCAATAACCAATAATAGTACAGGGAAAAGCTTAAAATATTGTATCAAATATTTTGTTAGTAATTACCATCCCACTGGAAAGCAGTGATATACACTTGTATGAGGAAAACAAATTAGTATATGGGCAACCAAAAGCAGATTACTATCAGAACAAAAATGTAATGCTTTTTTAAAGGAAACTGAAGAAAAGGAAATTAATCTGACTGAGCCCTGTACTAAAGTAAATTAAACTAGCAAAAGCACTATGATAACTATGAAAAGATTGATAATCTTGACCTTAAAACATGCTTGATTCTCGCTGCCGAAACAGGCAATGCACTGTTGACAGAGAACACCAAACTTGACAAGACTTACAAATTCAACAAGAACTGGAAAAGAGGAAAACGATACACAATTGTTTTCTAGAAGTACAAGCCAGTTCAAAGAAAAATGACAAAATAATCAAAGAGCTAACTGATACGAATAATGAGCTATTGCATGAGACTTGCTTTATTAGGAAAGATGTAAACCAAGAAAGGACCTTAAAAGGGGAGATGATACAACAGACATAACTTAATATCCAAAGCCCTACTAATAAAATCAAGTAACTCCAGAGCATACTAATTAGTATGCTCAATTAGTTTGTTCAATTGAACAAACTAGTATAGCAGAGGATCTGAAAGATCTTTGAAACAAGAACTAAATTCTGTGTTAAATAGTGAATAAAGGCTTAAACAGAAAATCACAAATAAAAACCCAACAATTGTAGTTATGAGGAGAGACATGGAAAATTTTCTAAAACCTACGGAACAAGAACAAATCACAAGATCCTACTTATCCTCTTTTCTCAACAGAATCAAAGGTTACAGTAAACATCCTAACATAATTCTAAATGATAGTCAACTGGACCGATTCACAACTCAAAGTCTTTACACCAGTTAACCATCTCCTGATGTCTCTTTTCAAGATGAATTGTAAATTGCATGTTTTGAAACCACAAGCCATTAACTAGAAACTGGTCGATGCCATTACAGGCTTTCGATGCACCAAAACATCTGGCTGATAAGACAGTCCAACTACTCACAGTGGAAAGCACAGGTATTAGGAAACAAAACGCAATCCCTGATAACTCTAAATTAAAAATTAAATTGAACAAGTCACCACCATTAAATGCAAAAATAAGGCTAGCAGATAAAAAATATGAAGATTTCTTTTAACAGACATAGACTTCTATAAAAAGCTCGTGAGAGAAGATAATACCCACATTAGGAATAACCTGCCATTGGTCGTCAACATTTCTGCCTTCTTGTCTCACAACAGAGCTCTCTACACAACAGACTCAATCTCATCCCAAAGACCGAAAGTCAGATTCCACTACAAGCTGATTTGCAGCAACCTACCCATTTTTATTCCAAAGCAACAAGACAAAACAGTAAAATAAAAATACAAAAATAAACATAAGAAAAGACTTTTTTCAAAAGTTACTCTCCTCCGCCATAACACAAGGAACATAGAAAACAAAAGAGACCAACTCACCCACTTATTACAAGACACCTCTCCAAACATATTAGTATTAACAGAACATAGCCTAAAGCGGAATTAACTTCAGAACAATATAATTCCTGGATACAAGCTAGTGGCAAGTTTCTGCTGAACATAACATAAAAATGGAGGAGTGGTTATTTTTGTAAAAGATGATACAGTGATTGAGGCTGAATCTATAAGTATGGGAGATCTTAGTGAGGAACTTATTTGTGAAATAGCAGTAGCATCTCAAACCATGAATAAAACTCACATTACTGTGATTGGAGTGTACAGACCACCTCAAATAAATTTAGAAGGTGTCCTTAGAATGTTGTCACACGTCTTAGAACAAACACAATCATTTAAGAGTAACATAGTTTATTAGGTGACATAAATATTGACTGCTTAAAGGTATAAAAATTCAAAACAGGCTTGAAGAGACTCTACCAGCTTATAACATTAACAGACTAAATCTTCCACCAACTAGAATTACTTATCATTCAGCTTCCTCAACTTTACTGTGTGTGTACACATTTTTCAATAGAGAGCCTCAGAGAGCACATACTGGACACAGGTCTGTCAAATCATACAGCACAACTCTGTGTGCAGTCTAAACGTATATCCCAAATCAGGAGACAAGTAAATGTTAACAACCTAGACCACCTAAAATGCAGCCTGGCACAACAAACATGGATTGCACTCTTCTCAACAATATCAGCTGATGGGGCTTATAACAATTTTCTACATACCCTGACAATGGAAATAAATGTGGCATTCCCTCAATGGCAAGATTAGGCAGAGAAAAACAAAAGCTTTACAAACTACAATGACAGAGAAGTTAACCAACTATAGCACGACTATATACATTTGCTTCGGAGGTATGAACAGGACTTGAGAGGGACAGATCTGTCATGGCTAATAAAAAGAAGAAATACGGCCTAAGACTGAGAAAATTAAGGTGAGGTAGTGCAGCAATCATATACAGTAGTCCAGCAATAAATCCAAAACAGCTGGGAGGGCTACAAAAAGAAGGAAGAAGAAGAAAGAATCCACCCATCAAACTAATTACTGAAGGGAAAACTATAGAGAAACCTGAAGAAATTGCAGAATAATTCAACAACTACTTCTCAAATATAACATGGAACATATTAAGAGCAGCTAGCAATAAACTCGCCAACTACTAGAGTCACAATACCTAGACCTAAGCTAACATAGAAACTTAACAGACACAACTGTGAAGGAAGTTGAAGAGATAATCTCATCCCTTAAGAATAAAACCTCCAGTGGTCTAGATTAAATCTCTAAGGTAATAAAACACTGTGCTGAAATGATCATTGCTCCTCTTGTGGATATTATCAATAAATCCTTCAGAAACGGCATCTTTCCCTCCCCACTCAAAGTATCAAAAGTGCACCCAAAACTGAAGAAAGTTGTCTCCACCAACCTCAGTAGCTATCGTCCCATTTTCATAATTCCCACCTTCAACAAAACTTTTAGAAAATTGTACTGAAAAGGCTCATAGACAATCTAACTCTACTTGACCTCCTCACTGACTGCCAACATGGTTTTCTAAAAGGTAGATCTACAGCTACAGCTCTAACAAACCTGGTGGAATTCATTATTGATTACATTTACAAAGGTAAATACACCACTGCTGTACTCCCTGACTACTCAAAAGGGTTTGATCGCCTTAGCCATGATATTATTCTTGACAAGCTAGAGGCCCTAGGAGTCCAGGAAATCACTAAGAACTGGTTTGAAAGCTATCTCAAAGGACGGAGCCAACTGGTAGAGCACAGTTATATGGAAAATGGTGTTATTTGAACAGTAAAGTCAAAATTACATTTGATTGTAACAGGAGTACCACAAGGACAAATTACTTCCCTGACTACATCAAAGATTACAGCTCAGTGGTGATTTACGCGGATGACACACCCCTTTTGCTGAAAGGAGGCATCAGAAGACCTAAGTATCAATGCCTACATTGCTCTAAACTTGACGTACAGCTACTGCCTCACAAATCCTTCTAAAACAAAACAGATCAGTAGAAGACTTCTCTAAACTTCAGTAGAAGAGGTGAACAAATCTCATCCCTGCCTGACATTGAACTTATAAACCAAACTGACCTTTTGGGTCTCAACCACTCAAATTTGACATGGGACCATAATATATTAATACCCTTTTGAAGAAACAACTCTGCTCTCTATGTTATACGAATAAAATGCAATAACAGAAGCAGCAAAAATGGCATACTTCGCTCTGTTTGAGACATACTTGAGATATGTGGCCACTAGGTCTGGAGTGGCACATCCAATACGAACTTAATTCATATACTCACTATACAGAAGATAAGATCATTAGCAAATCTTAAAGCACGAGACAGTTGCAGAGAAGAATTTAAAAACCTCAAAATTAGAACAGTAATCTCACTTACATACAGGCAGTCATACTCCATGTTGATAAATTAGGACTCCCATATGAAACAAGATTTTATACTCATGACACTAGACACTCAAGAATTCCTGTTGCAAAACACAGGACAGCTTTTTATGAAAAAATCATTATTCATCGGGCTAAACTCTACAACCATCTTTCTGCTAACTTCAACCTACTGACATGTCAAGCGCTAAAACACAGATTGAACTGCTGGTTGTCAGTTAACCCAGTCTACTCAATCAAAGGGTTTGGAGACAAATCAAAGACAGTAGACTTAACTAAATAAGAAAACACGATCACAATGTATATTTTGCAATATATTGAATTGTACAATTTCAACATATTTGACACAATTCTCTGTACTCAATGTTCAGAAATAAAGCATTATTCTATTGTATAGTTTCGTATTAGTAGTACTTTACAGTAGACATAATTAATTGCTAGTATTACATTATGATAGCCAAAACCTGCAAGGCTATCAATTGAATTACTTTGGCTAGAGGCATAAACTTGAAAAATTACGGTTTTATATTTCTTGTTTCACCAGCTATAGTACAGAATGTTATTATCTGCAAAAACTATCAATAAACAATATATACATTCAATAATACTGAAGTCACCATTATAAACCTTAACTATAGTTGTACTACTGATTTTAGTCCGTGTGCTAACTAAAATCTTTGTTAAAAATTATTTAACACATAGTTTAAGAGCCGTTATAAGACTGTAAGAAAACAACAGTAGTTACATTACCGTTATAATCTCAATATATATTGTTTCACAGGACTATGATACACCTAGCAACCTCTCCATATTTCCTTCCAGACAGAGGCCAGAAAATCATCTATACACTGGTTACTGTTAACCACACACTACGTTTGACACCAACCTTGTCCACTGTTTGTTCTTATTTATTCATGTCAACAGTTATCTGTCTTCATTCCTCGCTGGAGGTTTGGTATTATTCTATGCAACACACGTCTGTCATTTGTGGCTACATTAAAACAAATATGAAAACAGTTCTTGTATTTCTTTGATCTGCAGCATTTGCACTAGACAGGATTGTACAGTTGAAACTATTAACAAGTTGCACGATTTATAATACCTCCCTCGACAAAAATTTCAAGTGCTATTTATTAACCAGTGTACATATGTAGGTGCACTTATTAAATTTTTAAACTGATCTGTATCAAAACATTTGTGCTAAAAAAATTACCCAGTTGCTTGCCAACTTAACATCTCTCAACATTTGAAGCTTTTCTTCTGTCATTAACCCCAGTAGCTATAACTGGCAGAAGGTCCAATCCAAATCATAATTATTTTAAGGAGAAGAAAATTAATGTTTGTCAAGTGATAGAAGCAATAAGCATTTTTACCCTCCTTAACACATTGCGTGCGGCGCTGTCACCGGCGACACCGCTACTGTGGAGGTCGCCAGTGATCGCGGTCGCACACGATGTGTTAAGCACTTCGAATTTATTATAACTCTCATGTTTTATAGATTGTTAAGGCTTATTATGTATTAGCAAAATATAACTCAACTGCAATACAGTATACGTAAATTGTGAACAATAGATCAAATTATATAAAAAACTGTGACTTTCTTAAATAATACACCAGAATGGCCAAGCTTGGGCTCATAGCAAAGCTTCAAGTGGAAATATTCCTTATTCTTGAAATTCCTGGTATACAAAAAAAATAGTGTTTCTTCCTAAGAGATCTATATTTTTGTAGCTGGATTTTTTCTGTGTACGTGTTACCTGGTCACTGCTATTTTCTACTCTAAAAAAAAAAAGGAATGGGAGAAGTTATCATTTTTGGTGTTTTACTACTTTTAAGTGATTTGCCTTCACTATGTTGCAGTTATGTGTTAGAAGTTCCTTGTGAACTTTCCGTTGTTGGTGAAATATTGTACAGGCTTATATTTACAGGTTTGGTATCACAAAACATTACCCTCTTCTTGAATTCACTGTGTAATAGTTTCGATTTATTTATTGTTGATTATAGCATAGTGATTCTCGTACTATGTTACGATTATTGTTAAATACTCATAGTAGATATACTGTTCTAAAACATTAGGGCTGTGTCACGTAAATATTTGTTACTAGTAAAATATTTACTACCTGAGCTACTTGATGAATCCCTGACGCCACAGTAGAGATGGGATTTAACGTAACAAGATAAAGAACATTGTTGCCGCACAGCAACAGTTGTCCCCACAACATGTTGTGAGAAACTCTGTTATTTTGGCAATGTTATAACAATGAACAATGAATTCATTCGTTTTGTTGCCGGCAACAGTAAGCTTGACCTGAAAACAATCTAAAGAAGACGATTTGAAACTATTCAGCTGTTGTTTGAGCAACAGGGTTATAATGAAGAACGGAGCTGTAGTGTGACCATTATTATTTAATTGCTGGAAATATATCTACACCTCGATAATATCGGCTTGTACATCAGTTTTATAAAGCCCTAGTGTAATTTATATTTAGTGAAAAAAATTAATTGTTCAATTATGTTTAACCATTTGCGATCGAAAAGCCAGCAGCACTGGCCACACCAAGGTAGCAGACAGCTTGTGTTAATTTTGCCATAGTTTGTCCTTGCAACTCTTATGGCCAGTACAGACGACCGTGCTACTTTCATTGGCAGCTCAGCGGCTATATGTATTGTTGTTTGCCTCCCCAGATCAGAATTATTTTTCAATTTTCTGCGCATTATTTGCATAGTAATTTAAAATGTTTAAAAAAATTAAAAATAATTTAAAATTTATTTTTAATGAATCTTCCTAATACAAAGATAAACATACATTTGGGAAATTAAACTCTTATACGTATATTTTTAACAAAAATATGTAACAAAATGTTATAAAGTAGGTTTTTACAGTTATGTTATGCTCAGACAAGAACTATTATACATTTTTTTTACGGAATAAAACTTTTAAAAATAAATACCTATGTATAGTCAAGAATAGTTAGGGTCGTCTAATAAATCTTTTTAGGTTTCTATCCTTTCTATCACTTCAGTGTATAGGCACACTACGTGTTATTTGTCTTATTTACAAAGAAAATGTTTATAGAAGAATTATAGGCTAATTTAAAATTTACTGCTTTACATAAAAATTATTTTAAAATAAAGCTGCTTGATACGTTTCAGCACTCACTATTCATTATGAAACAATGAGAATATTAGAAAATACAGGTAACTGCTATGTTAAGTGGCCAGTTCAGCTGGACGTACGAGCTGAGATAACATTACAGCCAAAATTAATCTGCGCTTACACAAGCTCCAAAGACAAATTATAAATATTGCCTTCGAGTGCATAGGGTTAAAACACAAAATAAATTGTTCATTTTGACTATGTTCATATGTGTTCTATAGTTGTGTACAGTTACTATATGAACATTGTTTAAACTTGTACAATTAAGGAACTGAAATAATTTGTTTATTTTTAATTGTATCATTATTTTTTTTAATAAAATTACATAAACAATTAATCAGTCATAATAAAACAAAAAAAATTAAAAAATTATTCCGTTGAGTATATAAGTGTATAGTTTTTTAAAGTTCAAACGATGAAGTATAAAACAATTTGAGATTTTCTCCTGAATGACCAATAAAAATAACATAAAACTAAAAAGCATTGTTTGCGTATTAATCATGTCTACAGTAAAACACCTTCCATAGTAAAAATAAAGTTGTGGAAGTGTTTAAAATTTAACATAGTTTTTAAGTACCCAAAATTAATTAAGATGAGCTACCAGTACAGCTGGTCAACACGTCCTAGCTATCCACATAATGTTGCCCTTGGCTGTGTAACCTAATCATCTTATGCACTTAGCTGTAAAGAAAAATATGGTAAATAAAAATAAAAATACGTAATTTGTAACTTATTTTAATGTTCCTTATTTATTCACATACAATCTACAAAACACTGAAAGTACAAATTCCACACAATTACATTTTGTACTTAAAAGTATAAGAGATTTTTCAGACTCTAAATTCTTTTTCTCTTTTTACACAACAAATTAAACGTTACAAAACAAATCCACCACTTTCATGATTTTCTCGATTCTTTATTTTGGCTTAAAATCTCCTCATAACAACAACACATAAATATGTACAAGTGAAATCAACGTTACATAACCATTGTGAAAAAAGAAAATAAGAGTATTGGCAGTGATTTGGCAGCTTTTTTACTGTACATTGGCAGTGGAATATGGAGCCAGCTGCACTCTTATACACAACTTACTTGTAACAATTAACAAAACTTTAACTCAGCTCAAAACCAATTTAGGAACACAACTGATCATAAAAAAAACAACCAAATCTGAACTTCAGATTAAAAAAATAACATTCTTCTGTACAAATAAAACATAAAAGTTATTATAAGCTTTAATATTATGAAAAAAGAACAAAACTAAATGATTTTCATTGTTAATGTAAAATACGTAAATCTCTACAAAACTGTACTATTATTGATTTTTAAATTTCAACATAACAGTTTCAAAACTCATTACTTACATTTTTTAAACAATTAAATTATTATATTGAGATTGTAAGGAAGGTTGATCTTGTGATTGATTTATTTGCATCTTACCAAATTGTCAACAATAAATAATCAAAACTTATAAAAGAGTTCTAGATAAATTTATTTTATTTTATCATACAGTTTGAATTAAAATTGTATTGGCAAAGACAGAGAAGTAACGGTTTAACATTTTCCTTATATGAAGTGAAAGGACAATTTAAAGTATAAATAAAATGTTATAATATTTTATTTTCAAACTTAAATTCGTGTTCATATTTGAAGTCATCAGTGTATAGTCATAAACCTAAAATACTCCAATTAAATCCATGAGATGTGGGTAACAGGGAACGAAACTAAATAAATGTAGCATTGATAAAATAATTGCAATAAGCACTAATATTTTGCCAGTTCCTGAGGTCAGGTGATATAGTTGAAAGTGTGCAACAACTGGTTAATAATTTAACCTACCTTTCATTGTTAACATTCAACTAAACACATTGTGTTGACTCAAAAAAGTGTTGTACAAATAGTAAATTTAGATTTGTCCAGCATGAATAAAAATGGAATTAATAAAATAATTTATTCTGTTGAAAATAGTTCTCTGTTAGAATTGATGACCTACGACTATAACAACAATCCCAGCTAAATAATTTACAAACTTTTGACGTATTATGTCAATGCATTTTTTAAATAAATTTTCCCACTTATGTCAAATTGCTAAAATTGTGGCCATTTTCAAAAAGAAAAAAAATTCATATAACAATATCTAAGCCATTCTTGAGTATACATTGCATGTGATTGCCTACTTTTGGTGCATAAGGAGTAGCTATTTTTATACGAAAAAACATTAAGAGAATAAGTAGTTCATCATCTTGTTTTATTTTAACTACACATAATTTAACTAAATAAATTATTTTTCACAACCTGATATACAAAAAATAACAGTATGTTTAAATGTATGACGTGGAGTTAAGAAGTAAAAAAACTCTTTGGAATATTTAAAATTTATTATGTCAAGAAATATAGTTAGATCAGCTGAATAAAACCACAATGCTGATTACTGATAATATTTGATGCTATTTATTTCTTTATTGTCAAAACTTGTATCTATTCTGGAGAAGCCGTGTCCTGGCGAAATATCAGTGTTTATTGCAACTAATAATGTGTAACTCAATAAAGTTGCAGCAGTCCCTTTAAACTCAGTCAATGCCTGAGTTTAGCTTTAGATTGTCAAAATTTCAATAACTTTGGTAAAAATACCAGCAAGAAATGTAAAGTAGAGAGTACAGCCAAGAAATATAAAGTAGAGAGTATTCAATTTGTCAGGATTTAATTTTCCACAATATCAAATGAACTTCTCCTTTTATTAGCAAACTCTCAAATTGATTTTTAACTAAGTTCACATTCCTAAACAGAATTTATGATATAATTTTAAAAAGTAACACAGAAGAAAACTGTATAAATATGTATAAGTAAGAGAGCTTCATAGATTACCCTGAAACCCTCTTACACTCTGTAAATCTCCGACACTGCTTGTGTATTTTTACCAGTAAGGCAGCATCTATTGGACTATCTGGTTTTTTTCCCAAAAATAACAAAATATAAGTTGGACAATGACAGAGCAAAAGGACTATCCAACATCACTCACTACCCTAAGTTACACAAACAAACAAAATTATAAACTGCAATAACGAGACAAAGCTCCTTGGTTTAAAAGTCACCAGGACATTTAGTTTGTATGATCTTCATTGCTAAATAATACTAACTACCTGAATAAATATGCATGTGAAAATCCACATTAATAAAAGAGAAAAATTATTAATCACTGTTGATTTTTCATTTTCAGTTTCAATACATCAATTTATCAAGAATTTCTTATATACCCTGAATAAAATTTTTACAAAAAACAGTTCCTTAACATTTAACATTATGTATAAATTGCAGAATTATTAGAAGTTAAATACACATATAAAATAATATAAAGCTTAAAATACCTAAAAAATTTAAATATTGATAATTTTTCTCAGTTTGTACCATAATTAACGATAAATTATGTGATATCAATCGATATCCTTTTATCAATACCAGCAAAAAACCATTCAGGGCTGGAATGTTTGAATTATAATTAAAAAAAACATGCCAGATAAAAATATCACAAGAAATATATCGAACACAATATAAAATACTAACAATTGACTATCAATTCACAATTATATTAAGCTAATTAATACATGATTTTAACAGTTTAATTTTATGACAAATAATCTGTTGTTGAATAATCTGTTTGCATGCGAAATAAATCAAAATTTCAAGTAAGGCTGAAACTTTATAGAATGTGCAAATATTCTTGTTTAATCACTGTTGTAAACCAATGTAATGTATATAATCCTTTACTTTACAAGTATAGTTACTGAACTGATCCACTAATAATATACAGATATATTATGGTAAAATATAAAAATAAAATTTTTAAAGTAATGAAGACTTTTACAATGACTTGATCAATAACAAATTAGTTATATTAACAAAAATACAACAATAATTATTAACAATAAATTACAAAACACGAGTAAACAACTACTAATAAAAAAAAGTTGAAGAACAAACTTCAGTCAAATTATTAAAACAAAATGTATAAACTAATAATACAATGAGTTAAATATATAAATAATGTAAACAACCATGAATGTACTATTCATGATTGAACAAACATTTGCTACATTAAATGTTTATTCATCCTAAACACCATTAAAGATCAATACAATAAAACCAAAAATAAAGATTAAATTGATTCAAAATTAATTTTTATGAAAAATTGTATTGCATCTAAACATAATCTATATACTTTATTTATTGTATTAAATGCAATGAATTATTTGGCTTTTATATTCTTAATGTCAACTACAATAGTACAAAAGACATTCTCAGAGATCCCTTATCTTGTGTACTTCTGACCAATAATAATAAAACTTTTAACAAAATGTGTTAATGAATTTACATTATTTAAATTATTTAGCTCAATGTATATTGATACATCAATTTGATTAAAACTAAATATACAAGAACATAAAAGGAGAAGGTAAACATTCTCTTGTACCAAGCCGTCAAACGTGTAAGTCTGCAGCAGTAAGCAGTCAGTGTCGCCAACTGCTGCAGGGCAGTGATACCAACTGGCTGAGCCAACAACACATAATGCCATCAATTCATTTACTTACAATAAATATACAACTAGTTTACATATGAATATGATTCAAGTGAGGATATTACTTACATTTCCTTCTAGATGGAACAATATTTTTACAAACAAGATGATTTTTGGGTGGCTTTGTCACAAAACAAACAAAAAATGTTCAACTAAGATAAACTTCCTTCTAAGCGGTCATTATTTGTAGTAACTCATTTATTTTATTAATTTTGATCTAAAGTTAAAAATAGAACATACATGTTTAAGTTCATATAAGTTTGCAACATTCTAATGTTTCAATAACAAAACCATTGTAAAACCTTAATAAATTTCACAATTTTTACAGATATAAATTTTGAAATTAACCCGCTACATTCAATATAATTCTGGTACAATTTTTCGGTTGTACTTAATGTGTTTCATTATGTCATTATTAAGTAAGAACGATTATTATGTCTCGTATTAAAAATAAGGAATAAAGTTGTTTACAAAATAATTACATAGTACTTTTGATTTTTTTCAAATTTTGTCTTAGAAGTTTTTATAACAAGAATTTGTAACCTACAAAACCAACTTATAATATTCCACTTCCTACTAGTAAATAAAGATGTGGGAAAAATGTATATGGAATATTATCCAGAAGGAATATACATGGATATAACTAAGAACTTTTTTGTCTGCCAGATATAATTCCTGTAAATTGATCACACTATATTAAACTGTAATCTGAAATGTAACAGATCTGTTAATGCATTACTAAAATGTCTGTTAATGATTGATCTTTGATCTTTTATAAGCGGAAAAACTTATATTTTTTATTCAAATTTTGAAGTTTTCGCCACATTTTGGAGGTTAGACCTTTATGGTGATGGAATATTGAAGTCTGTCAATACACAAAAACTATTATTACTTGGACAAAAGGATAAGTAAAACAACCTTCATATTATCATGAATCTACTATTAAAAGAATATCACAGTTTTCTTGTATTACAGATACACAAAAGATACGGCTTTCAGAAAACCATTTTCAAGTACATCCATACATTCCTACCATGAAAACATAATTAATTTATTGTTTAAACCATTTATTCATTAGTAATATGTGACATCCAAAGGAAATGTAAATAATTCACAAATCGAAATGATAATAATATTATAACAAAAAAGTGTTTAAATTATTAGCAAGAAGGGGATGAAAAGTGTCAGGTTGAGTTACAGGTACGTCTCACTAACTGTAAAACCTAAAAACAAATTATGTAAGTGTCAAATTCAAATTAATTTAAGTGGTACTCTTTGATGTGAACTAAGGGGAGGATCCGTTAGCACCACGATTCGTCTGCCGTATGGTGCCAGTCCCACCCCTTACCCTTGGGGCGAAACCTGCCTTTGTGGTGGAGAAACTTCTTCTTGAAGTGGTGGTCACCACGTTGGTAGCGGAGTGGCACTGAGGGCGCCAGGGGTGGAGGTGAGGGTGGGGGCACAGGTGAATAGGGGCCATCCAAGGACAGCAGTGGAGGAGGTGGGGAGGATGGGGAGGGCGTGCGGGGCGGTCCAGCCTCCAGGACAGGTGGGGGTGAGGGACGGTACAGTCTGGGCATCTTGGTTAGCAGGGCAGGTGGAGGGGCAGGTGGTGGGTCCCCGTGACCAATCCCACTATCAGGACTGGTGTTGCAGCTCACTCCCCCACCCCCGCCCTCTGTGCTGCGTCTGCGCTTGTCCAGCTCTGTAGACGCGAAGGCCACAAGGCGGTCGAACCCAGAACTGATTGTGTGCTGCCACTTGTCTAGGCCTATAACACAATAGACTGTATGACTAAATAGGTCATTCCTTTGTAATTTAGTCTAAAAGAATCAAATACAAGTTACAGACAATTTGAGCATCTTCTTCTTCTTATTATTATTATTATTATACTGAGCTTGAGCTTTTAAAGTTTTGTTTATTATGATGCATTGTGGAGTACTTAGACCTAATTTTTCATAATAAACCAAGTAAATTAGCGTGTTATTCTATTTTTAGTGTAGTTACACCAAATTTAACTAAAATATGAATACATATGTTCGTATTTGGTCCCATTTTTTGATTTAATAATGTTAAAGGATATTTCAAGCTACCAATCTGGATACTGATCCTTAGATCTATTGCAAACTGGAGACCTATTCTTTAAAAGTGAAAGTGTAACTGTCAACAGCCTGACCCAAATCATATTGGTTCTGATATTTTAATACTTCTTACAGACCAAACTTTATTGGAAATAAATACTCCTTAACACCGGTTGCTAAATCCATCAATCATACAATAAACAAGAAACCAATGTTAAGATAAAATTTAGGGTGACACACTAGATCCTATGATCAGAAGCAGAGTGGTAGAGTCAATTCTTATTGCAATATTGGCTTAAAGTCTTCCAGTGCTCCACGTAATTTGAAAAATTTAGTGAGCAATTACTGTTAATTTATAAAATGGCTGACCAATCCCCGGATGTCAGGCGTTGACTCATTAACCCTCCGGCTGGCGCGCATTTGAGCCTTGACTGGCACCCTGTTTTGAAGCTTTGTGCAGAGTTTTTAATTTTTTATCCTGTACAATTAGTTATTGGAAAAAACACAAAAGTGTTATACATCAAATTACTCTGCAGAATATGTTGTACAATATAAACATAATTATAATTTGACTTGCCTAAATAATGGTGGATGTTTGATGGTCAGAACTCAAAACTTTTTTTTTCAAAAAACACTTTTTTATATTAAGCCATTAAAAAAAACTCAAAATTAATTTTATTTAAAAATCTAAAATATGCATAATGTTCACTTACTTATACACAAAAAGAAAATACATAGTTATAAACACTTTTATTTACAAATGAAATTAGAATTGAAAAAAAACAAGACTATATACAAGCACTAACAGTCGCCGAGTCGCGTCACGCGGAAGTAGTCGGGAGCTTTTAGCGGCCAGTAAAATAACAAATATTCATATATATATATATATATATATAAGTGAATACATTATTAGAAGGCTTGGGATCTTGTGATTAAAGTGATATAACTTTTATGCGATTCGAGCGGTAATTATCGGAACTATGACGTAATTAGTAGACGATGTTTAATAAGTCGTATATTACGACTCTGCCAGTTCACGGCGGGAAAAAATGAGTCGTAATTTACGACGTTGCCAGCCGGAGGGTTAATGTCTTAGTTTTACAGAGAAACACTAGTTTGTGCGTAGGAAGCTCTTACCTTGGGTTAATGGAGAGTTAATGCAGGACGCTAATAGTGCGCAATGAAGTGTGCGGGTGAGGGTGGCAGGGTAACAGTGTTCCTGGGGACAAAGCACCTCTACACACCATCTACCATGCCACAGAACATCAAGCTAGACTCTACCACTAAGCAAGGCCTAACACTAGACTTTCACATACGTTCATTTAGCTACAGAATTCAAAACCTTTATCACAATTTTATTTTTTTAATAATTATTATTAGTATATAAACTGTAATATATACTATTGTTATAAATTTTGTTTTTATAAATTTTAATAGAACATTTTCTTTTACTAGCTTATTTATTTTTAAAATTTTATACTATTCCAGGCACAAATATTGTTTCCTTTTCCAAACAAACTATAAATCAAATCTATTTGAAGAAGGCTCAAATAGTTTAGTTGATTGTATACAACAATGATGGTGGCACACTAACTTTGGTTTGACCTTGCTTTTGTGATGGGAAAAGCTTTAATAAAAGAACATGCATATAGAAATAGAAAAATAAACACAGTATAATATAAGATATAAAAATAATCAACGAAGCAACAAAAAACAAGCAGACATCTACGTAATTGCAGTATTTAAAGTCTAAAGTTGTACGAATAAAGCTGGATTTGGCTCTGAAGACTTCAGATTATAGTAGTGTTTTACTTCATAACATTTTTTATTAGTGATGGGGCAATTCCAAAAACCTCTATCTCGATTCTAATTAAACAATTGTGGTCTCGTTTCTGATTCCTGTTATTTGTTATTAAGAAATAAGAATATAGCCTGTTCTAGAAAACTGGTATCACCATTTTTATTAAGGATGGGTCAATACTAAAATCATCTGATTCTGGTACCAAAATTTGGTCTCAATTATCGATTCTGATTTAATAGATTCCTCTATGTATAAAACTAAGAATAATAAAATATTACTAATAACTAAATAGTAACTAAAGACTTTAGGCAGGATAAGAAGAGCAGACTTATTTCAACTAGACTGGAAGGATATTTCTCTTCTTTATCACTGAGAAATGAAAAAGAACACAGTCTATGAAGAAGAAGGAAGTTAAGCCTGTTCTTCCTATTCTATCTTAATTTTCATTTTAAAGCTTGGTTTTTTTTACCTTTTCAATAATAAGTAGTAGCTAAGAATATAATACACTAAATGGTTTTGTTTTGGAAGTTGGAATTGAGTGAAAAGATCCACTGTAATGAGAATCAGAAACAATCCATCCCTATTTTTTTGATGAAATAAAACAAAATATTTCTTATAACGTAGATAAATTTGTAATTGGTGTAACACTTTCATTAAAAATACAGACCGAATGGATAGAAAAATTTGTTTTCACTTTACAATTACTTTATCAGATTATTTACTTAAAACCAACTTCCAAGATTAATATCAATATAAATCTATTTTTGGATTTTTTGGTGTGTGGGGAAATTTATGTTTTATTTAAAAAAGAAATATATGTAAACTGTTAGAAATGATCCTCTAGTGTGCTATGTTTAATCTTTGATTGTATTAGTTACACAAAACATAAATCATTCATATTGCGGGGGAGTGCTGTAGTCCAGAGGATCAGTTCAGTTACTTATGAAGGCCGACACTAAGGCAGTGCCATGATCACTGCGGTGCATGTTCGAAGCTTTTAGGAAAAACAACAGCCCTTTCTAATAATAGTAAATGAAGTGTCATGCCGAGTGACAGTGCGAGTGTTTCCATTGCCCCTCCATTCTTCTTCCACTGATAGTAGTGCTGTACTTGGAAAGCGGACTATAGTTGGAATTCTAGTGAGCCAACTCACTTGCTAACCCATCAATGGAACGAATGAAAGATGGATTATGGCTCTAAGTTCACTTCACAAAAGCCATAATACTGCCTGTTATATCACAGAAAGTATCCGAGCACTCACTTACTTCAATTTATAGAATTGGATGGGTTATCTCTTGCGTAACTAGTACAATCTGAATTTAGTACTAATATTAATATCACAGAATGTAACACTAATAAAAATGGAAAATTTATTTAAATACATACTCATATTACTTTTATTTGACACTTGCTCAATTTCTTACTAAATTAGTCAAATAAAACTAAAATGTTCATTTTTTTTTAAACTTTGAATTGCAATATTTGGAATTTTTTATTTGGAAACATAGGATCAAAAAGTGTTTCAGTTTTAAGGAAAAATGTTTTATTTATTTTGCAAAACATTACAGTAAATTAAGTATACTTCTAACAATGACTGTAATGCTTTAATTACTTTTGTATATACATTTCTTTAATGCATTGACTAGATTTCTTATTTTTTACTTAGTTAATGTAACCTCATTTGTTACTAAAGGACTTATAATTTGTGTTTGTATTACTAGTTTAAAATGGATGCCACAATTGGAAATAAAACAACAAAATGGGAAGTTGTTGTGATAATTATGTTGGAAACAAAGTATAAAGGACAGGCCGCTTCATATAGTGTCCATCAATCATGACAACATATTAATTCCTTAAGTACCATGGTTAAGAATTTTTATTGCCATTTTCATTTGCTTAAAATGCTGCAATGACAACCTGTCACCACCATCAATTTGTAGTTTTGTTTATGTTTCAGAGGTTATCAAAGTTTTGGACAACTGACTGTATTTAGTACTGTACTTTTGATGGTTTTACTGTAATATTTGTGTTTGGTACCAATATCCGTATTATTCAGCATCACACAGTATAAAAAACAACAACGCCTGCTATTTATCAATTTATTACAAAGTATTTACATTGTGTTATTATTGAACTTTTTTTAAAGCAATTTTTTTATATTGTATAAGACAAATAACATGTAGAATGAATGTTGATGCACTATGTAGTGGTGTTACCACAGAAAATAAACTGATTCTTAACCCTTAACACTTGGATGGAACTAACAGAGAATGCCCAACAGGTGGGATGGCCATGAACACTTGGCCTCATCATCGCATCTGTGCAGGTCAGACACTTCATTTTGAAGCAAATTCTCACAGGTCGGGCGGCCATGAGAGAGGCTTGCCTATATAGCGGTGCTACAGCTCAAATGGCCAAAATCAAAACCTACCGTACACTATGTCCTTTTTATTTCAAATATGAAACAAATCCTTGCCCTCTAGGCATGACAAATCCTACTTTCTATCAGTAAATGTGGCAAATACATAAATCAGTAGTTCACATTACTTCCGTTTTCTTTAGTTTCATTCTAAAGCCTTTTTTAATACCACGTGCTTCTACTGCTAGTGACGTATCAGTTAATTTTACAAATGTTATTTTAATATTGAATATGTCATCGTGGTAGATTGTCAGCATTAAGTGGTAAGCAGAAATCCCCAACAGAATGGGTGAACATTTAGCAGGCCTGAAACGTGGCCGATGGGGGAGGACAGCACATCACTTTGAATAGCCAAGTGCACTAAGAGACAAGACTGGGTCCTGAGCATGACTTTCTGAGCACTAAGGGTTAAAGGTCTATAATAACTATATTTTATGGACTACAAAATTTTTAATACATTAAGTGAGTGTTACACACTATATATCCTCTATAAACATATATGAAATATTTTATCTGCTTATTGTGTAGTAATGTTTGGAGGAATATTTGCTTAAATAAATTAACTTTAAATGTATACAATATAAAGTAAATTGTTTGCATTTACTATCTTTTCTTATTTTAATTGAGGTATTATTTGTACAAATTAATAACCACTTATTTGTCTATTAATATTTTGACTCATTATAATTGTGTTTGTTGATCATGAGCACAACTTAAGTGTTTTGAAGCTATTACTAAATATAGACAAATATTTCGGTACTAAGTCATGCATATGTGAATTAACAATTAATGATAGAAATAAAAATATACTAATTAAAAAAAAATATATAATATATACATTAGAAACTTTCAAAGAATAAATTTTCTGCATACAAAATGCTATTTGTGCACAGAAAATCACCCTTAATTAGAAAAAATATACTAACAAAACATTAAAAATTATATTAAATCAAATATTTAAGTATAAATAACAATTAGATAAAATACACTAGAATGAAAATAGAATTATTAACAGGTAATAGATAATCACGAGCTTGGTATATAATATTAACCCTTTGAGTGCCACGGCGTTTTGCTATGTGGTATGCATAAAATGCTGAGCCAAATGCCTGATTTTGCAAGGGTCTGGTTAAAAATTCATAAAATAATTATTTATTGGTATAATGTCCTGGGCTTTTGTTTGTTTTGTAAATAAATATATTTTCTTTATAAATATAATACATTCATTAGTAATTTAACGTTTTTATACCAATAAAAAAACATTAACAAAACTTTATGAGCAAAAACATTTTGTTTTTTATTTTGACACAACGTAGTGTTATTGAAATATTTTATTTTTTCATTTTCAGTTATGCTATCTTATACTCCATTTAATTTTTACAAAAAGACATATAAAAACTTTTTTTATATTTATAAATAAAGTTTGGAAAATAAATATGAAAATATGAACCGCTACAAAACTAGAAAGTTTCGTATTGTCTACACTGCTAATGCTTGAATCTAATACCTGCAAATACTAGGTCTTCATTGTCAGCAATGTTTTTACAACTCATTGTTTATAGTTATCACTGAACAAACACAAAAAACATAAAACTATACAAATGTATTTAGTAAAGTACTAGCTGCTTACGATCACCGTAACTCACAGTCAAGTCATTGATCTACTCACACACAGACTAGAACAACATACACAAACGAAATAATATGAAGATACTAACACTACAAACCCATTTACACTTTAAAACTTTCAATATTTACAATAGTTTATGAAATAAACACCAGCGCAAACAAAACATGTGACGGCTCGTCCGTGTCGCTGCCAATTCTAAACTCGACTAGGACGTGATCTCTTTACAACCGCCGTAAAAATCAGAATCTACCCAAAATGCAACAAAACCTTCATTAAAAGTTATGTTGAAGCCTTTGGAATGCATATGTAGTCATTGAGCACAATTTAGATAAATACTATATAAAATATAAGCGTTACTGCAGAAGTCGCAAATAGCGATTCTGGCATTTCTTGCATATAATGCAGGATCGCAAATAGCGATGCTCCGGCACTCAAAGGGTTAAACTACACAATGTAAAATGTATTAGTTTAACAGAATTGTGAGCGTGACTTAGAGCGTAATACTGTGTAACAACGAACCAAGAGTGTGACAAAGAGTATAATTCTGAGTAATATAGAAAATATGGAATTATTTGTTTGTTTCTTCTAATTGCAATTATTTCGACATTAATGTCAGTCAGCTGTATTAAAGCTTAAAGGGATAGTATGAAACGTTTTTAAAGCAACTAATACAAACTATTTTAACAGCTAAATCAAATAACAATTAAGAATGGCAAAAAATTTGTTAACCTATCACCAGCTTCAAACTTCATCATCAGTTATGAACCTATAACCTGTTTAAGTTTAACTTTGTAAGAAATATTGTTCTAAACATCTGTGGAATTCAAATCTATGTTTATTTTATAGATCCTTTGAATTAAATAAATTGTGTAAAATGAGTATGGATTTCCCTTGTACAAAAGGTCGCCTGAGCTCAGTGAAGGAACTATTGGCCAACTAAAGAGCTTCAGTTTGTTCTGAACCACTTGCCAAAGGTGACGCTCCCCCACAACAACTCCAGCTAACCAATAAACAACGTATAAATATTTCTCATCCCTTTATATATTCATGGAGAGAGACCTCATCAACAACATCAAATCTGGCTATTACCTGAATCTAACGAGAGGCACAGTTTATATGAACAACACTGATGTATCTGACGAACGTCATGTCACAATAGCCCTGAAAAAACAATCAGATGACTTTCTTTGTATTTGCATTCAACTCATGATTGCTTAAAAGAAAGTTGAATCCAAATAAGTGTAAGCCAATCAGTATATAAGTTTCTATGCTTGAATTTTCAAGTACAGAACAAATCTAATAGTTCTTAGTCATATTGCAACATATGGTAAAACATCTACAATAATTTTTTTTAATCCCGGTTTAAGTATGTTGCACTGACAACCTTGATTAAATTTAGAAAATACCATAAGAGTGATTGTTATACTCAATTTAACCCTAGAAGTGGTTTGTGTATGTTCCTGTGGTGTGGCAGATTTTTGTTGAATAATTATTTAAACCTTACCCAATACTACAAATGTAACATTTTATACATCATTTCCTTCTTCAGAATGAGTTGTAGAAATACGTCAAAACCTTAAAAATCTCCAAATTTTATTTTCAAATTTATAATTTTTGTGTACAAATTTGTAAATAAAAAATGAATATTTTTGTCTAATTTCTATCCTAAGAGTAATATTATGTCTAATAAATCCAAAATATGCAACTTTTCCAAATATTATGCAGAGTTCAGAAATATGTCAGGTGTTCCAAGTTATGCACACTAAAGGGATCTTGGACAGTATAAGAGACACATCAAAGATTAAATTGACAAAGTTTTAATAACAAGGCCAACAAATCTATGTGGTTACGTTAATTATTGGTTGCGTCGTACACTCACTGTGCTCAAAAAACTGTTTTTGGTCAAAACTTAAAAACTGTTACAGATATTTTATTAGTAGCTACTTATAATGTAACGTTTTTTACATGCAATCTGAATGAAATTTCTTCTACACTTTAAATATTGTAATGAAAAGTTTTTAAAGATCAGCATGCAGGAGGTGTAGGGTTTGAGTCAATTTTTTAAATGCAAGGATCCATTAAAAAACATCAAAGTAGATTGTTTACCGATTTAAAAAATACAATAAACATTATACTTTCCTTGAAGATTCCATCAAACAATTCATAAAATCCTGTTTCTTCTTTTTGTATGGTTATTAGAAGGGAATTTTTATTCTACTCCTCATATGATTGATAAGCCTGACTGATATTTCATTGCACACTGAGTTGGAATCCACTGTTTAGTGAAACAAAGAAATTATCTGACAAGGTCAGTCTAAAAATTACTGTTACTGACATTTTTGTGACTGGTTAGTGTATTAGCATGTTGGTTTCAAATTGTAAAATGTTTTATAATCTTGTAAACAATAAAACTTATATAACAATAATTAAATAACCTAATTATTTTTAAATCATCTTATTTTACTCTAACTAAAAAAGTGTATTAATCCGTACGTTCACAAGACTTGACGCCTTTTGATTTGTTTATTCAGGAACAAATGACCAAGAAATGTTACGCTCAATGATTTATATGACGATTTTTAGTTATTTCTAATAAGATTATAAAATATTAAACAATAAGAAACTAATATGCTAGTGTATTATTTAACCACAAAACTATATAATTAACAGACATTTTTAGACTGACCTTGTTAGATATTTCCTAAGTTTCACTAACAGCTAATTCCAACACTGTATGCAATGAAATATCAGTCAGATTCACCAACCAACTAAATAGTAAAATAAAAATTCCCTTCAAACAACCTTATAGGTATAAAATATATATAGGTATAAAAAAATTAGGTTTTTTATAATTATGTAATGAAACCCACAAGGAAAGAATAACATTTGTAGTATTATTTAATCAGTAAAAAACTCCACATCCCTTTAATTAAACAATTAAAATCTTGTACAAGCACTAGTTTAGCTATGAAGACATATTTTGCTCTTTTTCACTTGCACTTATTATATGGTACTCTTTTATGGGCAATTCTAGTGGCACTAAAGAAGTTTTCATGTGTCAAAAAAAAGCTATAATCACTATCTTTTATATAAATATCAGACTCTTGTAAGCCATTTTTTGTTGAACATGGTATACTTACTCTACCTCGTATTTTTATCTTGGTATGCTTACTTTATAATAATGAAAACCTAGATTTATTCAGTGTAAGAGGCATTCCTCATGATCACAGAACTAGATACCCTAACCAAATTGATCTAAGATGTTAGGCTAACTAAAACTCAGCACACATAGCTGTATATTATTGTGTAAAACTTTTCAATAGGCTACCTTTAGGTGTTACAAATACTACTCTGAAACACTTAAAATGTTTTTCTAAATTGGCTAAATGAAAAGGCATTTTATTCAGTTGAAGAAATGTTGTCTTCCAATTTCATATTAGAACAGTGACATGTACTTTTTAGCATAAGTATACAGTAGACACTAACGACTTTGTCAATATATTGTAATGTGGACGACAATAAAAATATTCTTGATTCTTTAAAAATATGAGTTTGTTAAATTTAAAAATAAATGACATAAACCCTAGACCCTGCTGGTCTTAAAAATGTTTCTTTATATTTAAAAATAAAATAAACTTCATCCAGATTGCATGTGAAAAACGTTATATTATATGTACGAGGGTCGTCCATAAAGTAACTGCCGTTTGGGCGTGGCGCGATAAGTAGTGGGGGTAGCGCCACCATTCTCACATCAGTGTGCGCAGCCGTTCAGTACGCTTCTAGCTGTGCAAGGGAGAGCATCGTGCGATCGCGCGTTCTTTTGTTACAACGTAAAAACACGAGCACCGTGATAGAAAATCCCACCAAGTGTGAAGTGCGTGGTGTAATAAGATTTCTCTGGTCGAAAAGTTACACAGCAGCTGAAATTCATCGTGAATTGAGTGCGGTGTATGGCCCAAACATTATGAGCGAAGGTGTAGTCCGTCAATGGGTTCGTTTTTATAAAAATAGAAGAATGAACGTTCACGATGAAGACCGGAGTGGTAGGCCATCTCTCGTCAGTGATGACTTGGTGAACAAAGTGGATGAGAAAATTCGCGAGAACCGTCGCTTCACAATTTCGGAACTTTTCAGATCATTTTCCTGAAATTTCTCAAAGTCTTGTGCATGAGATAGTGACAGAAAAACTAGGCTATCACAAGTTTTGTGCTCGTTGGATTCCAAAAGTGCTCACCGATGATCACAAAATGAAAAGAATGAGTTCTGCCATAGACTTTCTTACTCAGTATGACGTTGAAGGAGAAACATTTTTGAACAGGATCGTTACAGGTACCCTATGTGAATGCCGAAACAAAACAACAGTCAATGCAATGGGGTCATACCGCTTCGCCAAGCAAGCCAAAGAAAGCTCGCCAATTCTTTTCCAGCGAGAAAATTTATGGCTACAGTTTTTTGGGATGCTAAGGACATCTTGCTTGTTGAATTTATGGAGCGTGGTACGACCATTAAAGCTGCAGCTTACTGTGAAACCTTAAAACGGCTACGACGAGTGATTCAAAACAAGCGCCGTGGTCTTCTGACATCTGGTGTTGTTTGTCCATGACAACGCCCGCCCTCATACAACTCAAAGAACAACAGAACTTTTGGAAAAGTTCAAATGGGACATTTTTGACCACCCCCCCTACAGCCCGGACTTGGCTCCCTGTGATTTCCATCTTTTCCCGTTCATGAAACGGTGGCTTCCATCTCAGAGATTTGCGAGTGATGAAGAGCTTCAAAACACTGTTGTGACAGATTGGCTACGTTCTCAGGCAGCAGATTTTTTTAAAGGCAGAATTTTAAAAACTGTTAGAAGATATGATAAGTGCTTGAATTTGTATGGTGAATATGTAGAAAAGTAGAGAAAAGCTGTAGTTTTAACATTTATATAATAAACTTTTTGTATCTCAACTAATTTATTTTTTTATTTCAAAAACAGAGGTTACTTTGTGGACAACCCTCGTACTAATAAGAGAGCTGTGACAGTTTGAATATTTTGACCAAAAACAGTTTTTTTAGCGCAACAAGTGAACAAGGAAACCAATAATTAACTTACCTATATGGATTTGTTGGTCTCATTATGCAGAACTTTGTTGATTTAAGTTTTATTGTACCTCTTATAGTTACTAAGATCCCTTCAGTGTGAATAAAATTTGGAACACCCGTATAGTTTGTACCACTTTATTAGACAAAAGTACATGTTTATGTAAATTTGTAAAAATGTACGCACTTAGTGAAGAGACAATAAAAAAGTATTTTGTGTGAACAGGCAGTAACACAAAACCCTACAACAGTTTAAATATAATTCTGTTCATGTATAATATAACTAAATAGTAAATAATCTATTATAAATGAATTTATAATCAATCTATATTTATAATATGCTAAATACAGCCATCAGCTATCTGTCTACAGATTTGACAAAGTAATTTAGACGAACCCACAGGAAGCAAATTAAAATAAAATCTGACAAAGCCAGTATTGATGTGTAGATTAGTTTTCTTTCCAGCCATATGAATTTAAATGACACTAGAGAATATTTGCACTTTCACAGATGGCGTAAAAAAGCCCATACATTCACATTTCACGTTGTTCCACTTCGAGGGTTAAATCAGCACCACTGAAATGTTGCATTTCTCTAGAAACATTCCTCAAAGGATTATTTATCATAGGGATTTTAGTTTCTGGTGAATGATATTTCTGATAGCTGAATGTTATAAATGAAGCAAACTTTCATACCTCAAAAGTAAGGCATCTGGCTAAGGGACTATAAAAGAAAATGTATGTATGTTTGTATTCATCAACAAACCAAGCAGTAGAATACATAAAATTTATAATTAATATATTGTGTTTAATTACTAAAAATAATTAGGAACCATAAAAGAAAACTATTTTTAGAGAGGTTACAACCTCTTTTTAAAAGTTTGTTCGAGCTTAATTTCAGGTTAACTCATTAAAATGACACAATTTTTTATTCCGTATGAACACTTGAATTATTGTTTAAATAATACAAAACAGATCAATTGTTTTTTTCTGAAACTTTAAAAGAACACATTTCCGATCACAGTTACAATATACCAACCAAAGTTCATCGGCAAACACAACAAAAAACAATTAATTCTTTTACCAAATTAAACACAACTGGGCCTTTTAAAAGTACAGTATGGTTTATTCAATATTAAAGTATAATTAGATTTAATAATTTAGGTTAGTATGTTTTTTTTATTTAAATATTTCAAATACTAATATAATAGCACATCTAGTGTTTTGTATGGAACACTACCATGCAGTTTTCAACTTCTTGGAGATCACTATAACAATTACTTCTATCTATATACAGCAAATGAATACATAACAAATCGAAGTGTGAAAATTTCAACAGATTTATTTAACAAAATGTTGTATTACAAAGAATAAATAAAATATAGAAGAATGGAATAGAAGCTGTGGAGACCTAACACCAAAATACATGCAGTAAAAGCGAGTGGAGGCGACCCACACCAAGCTAACTTTCGGGGAACTTACCGTCAGGTGGGGGATCGGGGGAGGGGGCAATCGGAGGCTCTAGGTGCAGCTTCTTGATGGGAGAGTGGTGGTGGGGAGAAGGCGAGGGTGAGCATCGTTTGACTCCCTGGCCCGGCTCTAGCTTGATCTCCAATGGGAGAGGAGGAGAGTACATCCTCTCGTCCTCTCCCCCCTCCTGCTTCACCTCCTGGGTCTGACCATTCAATATCCTAGCGTGTAAGGTGGCCGCAAGTCTGAGAACAGGTGGTAAACATGAAACACGTTAAGTATGTTTGGTCTAAAATTCTCTATTGTTACTAACTCTATATTGATATAAAATTATAAGTGGGCATAGACTTTCTTAAATCTTGGCAACATTGCAGTTAATGATGTGGAAAGTAAACATATGATCAGCTCAGTGACAGCTGACTCAAGTGAATGTGCAAGTAGCATGACCTGAAGCTTTATGTAGTAGTGAAATTGTTAGATATACAGTGAAAACCAATTTAAAATTAAAATTGACAATGGTAAATTTTTGAAATGAACATTAATTTGACATTTTTAAGTTTACATTATTTTTATACTTAAAATACAGTCAACTCTCGATTCTCCATGTTAATCAACGGCAAGCCTCCCATCATTAACCGAAAAATATGGTAAAAAAAGGGAGCCATTAACAATGTCAAACTAGTAATTAATTGCTAAACAAAATGGTCTCCCATTAAACTGACCTAATAAGAGCATTTGTAATACATTTATGTCATCTATTTAGCTGAGAAAAAAAACAATTTACACAATTTGATACCAACGAAAATTAATAAATAATGTACAATTTAATTGATAAATTATAATGACTTATTTTGTAGGAAGAAATCGATCATTGTTTTTTGTTTTTGCAGCAGCTAATTTCCTTATTGACTAACATAACTTCTGCAAAACAAGTTTGCCACAAAGCAAACAGTCTTCCTACCCCTCCAAATGACTTGACAAACACTCAACACAATTTATTGTTGCTCTGTACGTGACCTTGGACTCAGATGGCAAACCCTCTTCAAACCATTAATAACATTAGGGTGAGTCTAAAAATAGTCGCAACCAAAATACTTACTACTCATGAACAGGTACAAGACACAGGCTACATGTGTCTGTCTGTGTGTTGTTATTACCCTTTTTCACATACTTTTTCGTACAATTTTTCTTTGCCGAAATTTCTTACCCCGGTTATTCTGCAACACAGTTGTTCCGCCCCCAGAAAATCGGATGTTCACTGTCTCATAATAAGAAAATAAAAAATTGTATTTTTGTAATTAACAAAATTAATAAAAATTAACATTAACACTGCTAATTTTATAAAGTTGTTTTATTCAAAATGCAGATTACAATAGCTACTGAAAAAAGAGATGTAAAAACTCCCAATTCATTACTACATAGACAAGAATGAATTCAAAGATGGTGCATGTCCAACCATGGAATTTGACTGAGCGTCATATTGAACTGAATCTTTCAGTATGCAGATACAATTTCTCTGTTATCTGTTATGGAGATGCAAAAATGTCTTTTTGTATGTCTATCTGAGATAAAACGAGCTGCAGACTTGAAATTACGCATGCAACCTCAGCAACCTCTGTTACACAACACATGGTGTGATGTAATAAACAATAGTTAAAACCCAAATTTAGGCATTTTAAAAACAATAACTCTTAGAACAGCATTATTTAAAAGAAACTAAAAATATGTAAATAATAACAAGTAAACTAGTATGCTCTATTCCAACTGTATGTCAAATTTGATAATGGCCTGTTTGTTTAGTGACAACCGACACCTATTCATACATATAAATTTTAGAACAACCACTTTATGACAAGAAGTATTTTAATTACAAAAAAATAAACAAGATTAAACTTATTCCAAACTTTGTGTCAACATGAGAGCTTTTGCTTACACCCCACAGACATCATCCTGGATATCCGCAATTCCCAATAAACTATGTTTACTATTTTCTATTTCGAAATAGTTGAAATGGGGTTACATACCAATTTTCAATCCCATAAGTTAACTTGTTCGAAATTTATCGTGGATACAGACAAAAACAGAAATCTGATTTCGTTATTAATTATCTGTTGGGAGACTCCTAAATACTCAGCCAATTAAACTTCGCAATGGCTAATTTTAAATACTCAAATACTTTAGGTCACAAACCCTCGATTTTACAATTAATAAATTTATTTTAACATTTAGTACAACTTCTGCACATAAGTAGACATAAACTAGATCACTTGCTTCTGCAAAACCATGTAAACAAATATAAACCTACATTATTTAGTGGTTAACATAATTAAAAAACACTATTCATTAATATGGAACAAGGAAATCAATATAATTTTATTAATTCCACTAGGTCTCGATTAACCAAAACCCGATTAAAATTTCTGAGTTAACCAAATCAATTTTGTTTTTAAACATTTCACTTAAATACAATGATAAAATATAGAATAATAAAAAATTTCCAACGTACTCATAAAGTAGTATTATAGACTAGCAGGCAAAACTACACTCTTAATGCACATTTTCAACAATGCATTAACTTTGTAACATCTGAATCTTTGTTCAACTGAATTATCTCTGTCAATCAAATTTGGTTACAAGACTAGTAGAGCTGGAAACTGTGTCTGTCCTTTGTCTAACATTATCATCCAAGTACAGTTTGTGGTACTTACCCTTCAACTGGTTCCTCCCTAGCAAACGGCTTGGAGTCAGAGAAGTAGGACTCGCTGTATGGCTTCATCTCTGCTCTGGGCAACTGGACGGGTGCGTAACGACAGGCAGGACTGGATGATACCTGGACATTGCATACATTTGTAGTTTGGCACACAAACAGATAACATTTCTGCTGTTAAAACTTATCTGATACAAGAATTCTTCAACTAGGGCAACTTCTCTGACATTGTTTCCTAAATCTTTGATATATCGAGCCTAATTCATCCTAATCTCACTCAAAAGTCATTTATACTTATCAGGTATTCCCAGAATACACATTTCCTACAGTAAAATTCCCTGAGATTTCTAGGTGTTTTAGATCAAACTGCAGGAATTTTCAAAGATAAATTGAGGATTTAAATATAATTTGGTGAAAAGCAACAACTTTTACTAGTACAGGGTGAGGCAGTGAAACGGCACGATTTCGATAGTGGTTGTCGAGCGCGGAGGGGGGTTGCGAGAGTGGGGGAAGTGATCTTGGGCGTCTAGAGTGGTGGAAGTTTCAGTAGCCATGGAGCGTTGGTCGAGTGCGCAACGTGCATATGCCGTAAAGGCATATTACAAAAACGCGGATAGTGTGGTTGGTGCTCAACGCGCCTTTCGTCGTGAATTCAACCTGCCGCCACGGGCTCCCGTGCCATCAAGGAAAGCCATTCTCCTTTGGGTTAAAACCTTTGAAGATACTGCTAGCACAACAAAGAAAAGAGGCGGCAGCACAAAAACAATCCGGACACCCGAGAACATTAATCGTGTGCGCGAAGCGTTGGGACGAACTCCGCGAAAATCCGCGAGACGGCACAGCGCAGAACTTGGTCTCAGCAATCGATCAGTAAGACGGATTTTGAAGAGAGACCTTCACTATCATCCATACAAAATTCAGGTAGTGCAAGCCCTTAAACCAATTGACTACAATAACCGTATACGCTTTTGCCAGTCAATGCTTAACGTTATTGAACGAAATGAAGAAAGAGTGCATAACTTATGGATGAGTGATGAAGCCCACTTTCATCTTAGTGGGTACGTAAATAAGCAAAACTTCAGATATTGGTCCTCAGATAACCCGCAAGAACTTCATGAAAAACCTCTCCATTCTGAAAAAGTAACAGTCTGGTGCGCAATGTCATCTCGTGGAATCGTGGGGCCCTATTTTTTTTTAAGATGAAGATGGCAACACAGTGACGGTAAACTCTGGACGTTATACTGACCATTTTTGGTCTGCCTGGAATTGATCGACATGATCCAGATGCTGAAACACTCTTCCAGCAAGATGGTGCAACAAGCCATACTGCTAATGTCTCAATGGAATTGCTCAGACTTGCATTTCCACGACGTCTAATCAGCAGGAATTGCGATTTCCCCTGGCCTGCCCGTTCACCAGATCTGACGGCACCAGACTTTTTTCTTTGGGGCTACCTCAAGTGCAAAGTCTTCCAGGAAAATCCACCAAGAACAAAAGAAGACCTGAAGGAGCGAATTTCGACAGGAAATTAACAACATTCCAGTACAGATGCTACGAAACGTCATGGGACAATTTCATCTCAGGCTTAGACAATGTGTGCAAAACCAAGGACGACACCTCACTGACACCATATTTAAAAAATGATTGTTTTTAAGTTAAATCTTTAATTTCCACTCTTGTACTTGAGATCCATGTTCAACTATTATGATTTTACTTGTAAATAAATCTTTGGTGGTTTTACAAAATCGTGCCGTTTCACTGCCTCACCCTGTACTTTAAGCCATAATAGTAGTTTCATGCAGTGCCTGAAAAAATTAAACCATATAAAACCATACTTACAAAATAGCCAAGTATGAATATATATTTTTTATTATTTGTTGACACAATGTTCAGTGTCTCTAAGTCAAAAAAAGAGAGCCACTAGTATAAGATATCTCATTTTGGTAAAGAATTCATTTCCTCTTCTAGGGCTTAAATTTTGTTATTGGTTTCCTCAAGTAAAGTTCTTTTTTTATCAATAATTCATTAATTCTATCAGCAGTACACTTCTAAACAGTTCTGTCCAAGAAAATATACAGCAGGCTCTCAGCAATGTATGCACATAAATTATTACAATATATTATTACAAGCAAAATATTGTTTACAAAATTACTATAGTTTGTCAATTAAGTTATCTATATATGGCTTTAAAAACACAAAGTACAGCAAATACATGTTTTAGTGATCTGTAATAAATTTGTGTACTGCTGATCAGCTGTTAACAACTACGCAGAGGATCTTCGTAAATTCAATTGTCAACTCATATTGATCAGATTCCTGAATCCAAATATTTTTGTGATTCAGAGGATTCGAGATTCGGTATTCGATTTAGACATGTCAATACTTTTAACGAGGACGTTAAAAGATCCTTCCTCTTTTAAACTTGAAATTTTCAACAAAAGGAAGACAAAATATTTGGTATCAAAGGAATTAAGGAAATTCCAGTGAAATTTTTTCCCAAGTTTTCAGAATTTTCCCTGAGCAATGGAGCCCTGCTTATATAGCAGGAATGTTGAATATCTAAAAAGTCAAATCAAATATGAAATGATATAGTATTTGAGTTGAAAAAACTTTAAGCTAAAACAGAATAAGTAACTGGGACTGTTTGTTTTCACTGCTAGTACTGGCCAAGATAATACAGATGTGAGTACAATAATCTTAACACTGTGTTTAAGTTGACACTCAACCTTTGCTTTTCAATTATTTATGAATGCTTTCAAAGATTATAACTTATACTAATTTTCAGTTATAATCAGAATAAATATATTGTGCAGGGGAATTTGGTGCTAAAACAGTCAAATTAGTAGCACTTGTTAAAGAACAAATATAAAAAAGTCTACCTGAATTTGTGATAATTTATAAGTGTTTATTAATAATACAAGTCTGAAAGTAAAATATGATTCACTGTAACTATTTGAATTGGCACCAAAGACAAAACACACATGTGCGCCGACTCCTGGCATGCCTTGCGCTGCTATTAGAGTTGTTACTGTTGTGTCCTGTTTACATTGTCAGTTTACAATGTTTAAGACAATTAATCAGCCCATTGATAATGAAGTAAGAGCAATGATACGGTTTATGTTTGTAAGAAACATTTCAGCAGCGGAAATTCATCAGTAGATTACTGAATTTTACAGTCCTAACATAATGAATGACAGTAAAGTGCACAAGTGGGTGCGAACTTTTAATGAAGAACGAAAAAAATGTGCATTATGAACCACATTCTGGCGGACCATCCATAAATTCAGACAATTTGGTCAATGAGATTGATGAAAACATTCGTGAAGATCAACAATTCACTATTTCAGATTTAGAAATGGATTTCCTGAATGTGTGTAGAACAACTTTGTACAGAATTGTGTCTAAACATTTGAATTTTCGAAAATTGAGCACCCGTTGGCTTCCCAGGCTGCTTACTAAGTCCCAACGAATGAAAAGAATGCCTTCTGTTCTTGCTTTTTTTTTATCGATATCATAAGGCAGATGACAGTCTTTTAGACCATATTGCCACAGAGGATGAGACATGTGTTTCTCACATAACCCCTGAGTCTAAATGTCAGACAATGGAATGGTGTCACACATTATCGGCAGTCAAGGTTAAGGTATAGCAGACAATCTCAACACGCAAAGTTATGGCGACCGTGTTCTGGAATAGATATGGAGTATTGTTAGTCAACTTTATGGAAAGTGGAAAAAAACTATCAATAAAGCCGCCTACTGCGCTATCCTGACTAAAGTTCGACATGCAACCCAGAATAAGCGACGTGGTCTTCTGTCGTCTGGAGTGTTGTTGTTGCATGACAATGCCAGACTCCATACTGAGAAAGAAACACAAACTCTAATCAAGTAATTTGGATGGGAACATTGGACTACCTACTGTATAGTCCAGAATTAGTGCTAAGTGATTTGGTAGTTCCACTACCTAAAAGAGTTTCTTGGTGGCAAGTGCTTCAACACTGATAATGAAGTGAAAGTAGCAGTTAAAGACTGGTTATCTTCACAGTCGGCAGATTTCTATAACTTAGGCATTCAAAATCTTGTTGAATGATATGATAAATGTTTAAATAAGTATGGAAATTATGTATTTCATTTATATAGAATGTAAATAAAACAATTATTTTGGAAAAAAATTGAATTTTGGAATAACCCTTGTATAACAGAAAAATATGTGCTGTGAAGTTGAATCAAAAATATATTTTAAAATTATAAATTTTTTAAAAGAATAAAGGTTTTTTATTTCAAAACTAGCCGTTGCCCGCGGCTTCGCACGCAACCGTTGAAAACAGTACACTATATTCACTTATTCTTTTTCTATCACATTCGAAACATTGCTGAGATAATTGATAGTCGTTCCTTCGTGAGCCTCTTGGGCGCATTATGAAGGTATGTACCATATTCCTGCCTCTATCTTTTGTGGTTTTTGCTAGGTGTTGATAAGTTATTCAGAACAATTAATGTATATGGATGAATCTCGGTAAACTAATTAGGTTATAAAGAATCAAATTCGGTCTGTTAAAATTAATTTTCTGTCTAAGATATTTCCAGTATTATTTAGGAGTGTGCCTTCAAGAAAATGTATCAAAGAAACCCAATTTCGATCATAAAGTGTCTTCTTTCGGCTCTTTTCATTTACCTTTGATGTAACCAAATTCGATTACCTTATGTGCAAACATTCACGGATTTGTACAATGAGGTTGTTTTCATAATAGCGTTTAATAGTATTTTCATTGCATTAGATAGTTTATTGATCATTGGTGCAATCTGAATTTTAAATTAGGCAATGACGTCTTCTATGCAACCTGCATTACACTACTGATCAAGCACTTTACAATAAAAATGTTCTAAATTTTAAATGTAAACAAATGTTTCTGCCTCTTTGATGAACTTTAGCTGAAAGTATTAACAGCTGTTAAGTATCAGTTCGCTTTGTATTACATGTCGTAGCGCAGTCAGTCGGATCCAATAGAAAACACTCCAACATCAACAACAATTTATAATTAAAAAATTAATTAAATAAACTATTTAAATTGGACCAAATTGTGAATCTAAACCATTCTCGAATTCCACTGAAAACACAAAAAATGTCATCAAAATCGGTCCAATAGTTTCTGAGTCTATAAAAGACATACACACAAACATTCATTTGTATATATATATATATATATATATATAGATGATTTATATTCTTACCTCTTTATTTTGTGTTTCATTCTTTCCTACATCGTTACACAATTAAAAAAAATAGCAATGATCAATAACTATCAGATGGAGTAGTGTTCACCAGGAGGCTAGGATTGTATATGGTGCACTCTTGTAGTGATCCTGTATTGGACTACTAAAAACTGCTTGCTTATGATTTGTGTACAATTCAGAAGTTTCCATTGATGCGTTTGAAACCAAACAAATAAAAATTTCATGTCTTGTTGATTTCACTATTGACTTAGCAGTTCAACTGATACTTAAAATTCAATAGTTTTTTCAAATAAACCAAAAACTGGACTATAACCGGGTAATAAATTAAATTGTGAATAATTATCATTGTCATAATATAACACTTATTAATATACTGACTGTAGTATGGCGGGGTTGAGGACCGGGTGGACTGACTCGTTCAGGGCGAGGGGGCGGGTTGGCATTCACCATGGAGCTGGGTGTGGTGACAGCTGTACTCATGTCTACAGCAGCGTTTATTATACTCTACAAAAGAACTTGGTGTAAATCTGAGATCATTGTCACTATGTGACTTTACTGTATGTTAGCACTATAAACTGCAATAACAATAGAAGAAAAACAAGATTTTAAAGATAATTTCACATATGTTAATCTAATTTGATTAAAATTAAAGTAATTAACCCTACAACTGATAAGCATCACAATCATGATTCACTATAAGTGTGTATATTCTGAATTATTATTAAATTTTAAGTATTGTGAATATTTTGCAACTGATATTGTGTTTAAGGATAAAAACCTAATATGTGTTTAAACATAAAAGAATTTTACTCAAATTTTCATTTTTGACATTTAGAACTAAAGGACACACATTTAAATTTTGTTAAGTTTTATTTTTACATGTTATTATTTCTTGTAATTTACTGAAAATTATATAAAATACTTAGTATTTTGTGTTACAAATTTATTTTTAATAATTTTATAGAAAACCTCTTGCAAATATGAAAATTAAAGCTTAACAGTTGGGATAAAAAAGGCCAGCATGAAAATAAAGTTTGGTCAATCAATTATTATATGATGGCTATGGAGAGAAACACAAAGGTGAAGATTATGCTCAAGACTACTTAAGCAACCTTGCAATTGGGCCTAAATTACCTGATTTGATATTTCCAAAGTGCGTTCAATCTCAGTGCTGACCAGATCTCCGATAGTGCGGGTCTGGACCAAACTGCCATTGTGAACCATTCCATTCTGAGCAGCAAGTTTCTCTTGCGAGAGATGTCTACGTAAGGCCAATTTAGCAGGAGATACCTAAAAAAATCCATTTTTGATTAAAACGTAATAATTTTATAGGTTTGAAAGTTTTTCATTACTTTTAAGAAAGTACTTAAACTTTGAAGATGTTTGTATAGATCAGTGGTGATGTTACGGCCTCAATGAATTATTATCTTGATATTTAACGAAAATCAAAATGTGCAAAACACTTAACGCAGGCACTACACTTACATATTATTTACATTACACAAACATAGATATTCACTCAGGCAGATCATATCTCTAATAAACCAGATAAGCTATACCCTCTACATTCCAGACAGCATTACAGTACAACCCCGATAAGTCAACCCCCGTTAATCCGGAAGTCCGGCTAACCCGGACCGATTTTCAATTAAAAAATGAAAAATCAGACAAACATTTCAATAATAAAAACGTAATATTTTTGAGTGGTATAGTATCCGTGAATCGATGTTGCATCAGTGATGGGACTGTACGACAGTAAGTGTGTGACTCATGGCACACGGCGGCCGAGTGGCAGTCATTGTCCCGGATTCTCGGAAACAATAACAGACGCGTATTTCCCCAAATCCTCTCTGAAGTCGATGAAAATGACATTACTCTGTGGTTAGGGGCAGACAATAACGGAGGCTATGAGCCACTTACTGACGAGGAAGTGATCGCGTCGTTTTTACCTGATGCTAATGAATCAGACGCTGAGGAGGCAGACGGGGACATTGAAGATCCAGTGAGGAGTCATGGAGATGCAGTGACCAAACTAAACGAACTAATGGCTTATTTCGGGGAACTAATGGTTTATTTCGAGCGGCAGGCAGAAACATCGCCGGCTGAACTGCTCATGTTGAAGAGACTGTGGGATCGCACAGCACGCAAGCGGCAGACGACATTGGCACAACCAAAGCTGACTGAGTTTTTTTACCAGGAAATGAACAGTTATAAATGTACTGTAAGGATTAATAATAATTAAATGTGCATATGTTTAATGTTTTCACAATTATAATGGAGATTATCTGTAAGTATACCGTATTTTATTAATTTTTACCTAATTCTCCGGCTAACCCGGATTTACGTTAACCCGGATCGGCCGCGGTCCCGATTAATCCGACTTATCGAGGTTCCACTGTACTAATGTTAATGTAAACTCCATTAAATTCTGTGGCAACTTTATATTACAGTTGTGGAAACTGGCAAGTCACTGGACAATGAAATGTCATAGTCCCTTTGATGAAAATAGACCTTATTGAGGTAGACACACGCACTGTTATATGGCGCTCGGCCAGGCCCAAACACTGATTCTTGTGCTGGTTAAGTGGTGGGCATTTGAAATTACACTGTTCACGTAGGTTCATGCTGGAAGAATTTGTCCAAGCAAAAATAAAATAAAAAATAGTAAGCAACCAACATTAGTGAAAAAACAAAGAAAATTATTAGGCCTAAGTTCACTGCAAAATTTTTTTATGTAACTAAACATTTTTAAACGGAGCATTTTGTTTCTTTAAATTTTATATAACAATGTAGAGGAATAATTATTTTAAGCAATGTTTCAAATTTCATTGCTCTATCATAAACAAAGAAAATGTTATTAAGGTATAACTAAACACTTACATTTTCACCTAAATTAATTGGTGCTACCAGACCTGCAGAGACTCACATGGGTTAATTACCTCAATGGGTTAATTTGGATGCAATCACTCTGAACCAATCCCAACCGAAGATTTCATAATAAGCTAAGGTATTTCCTTGCTTGGTGAATTAATTAACTAGTGATTATTAAACTCTCTAAATGAAAAAGATGACAAGACAAATATTGGAATTAATATCTTTCATGTAATCTTAATATCAATAAATTGTAATATTACTTGTGAGTAATTTCTTGTGAGTTGAGCTATACCTTATTAAAGAACATACTGTTAAATATCAGCATTAAGTACACTGCTAGGACTGACCTGGGTGTAGTCAGGCTGCGAGGGAGTGGTCCGAGGACCCCAGCTGCCTCGACCCTGACTCTGCAGCTGGGAGCGATTCTGCTGATCCTCGTTGAGAACAGTAGTGATGATGCTCTTGAGTCGATCCTCGAAGTTGGCAACCCTGGGTGGCTCCTGGGCTCGGCTGTTGTTGAACACCAGTGCTGGCTGAGCTGTGCGAGAGCTTGGTCTACTGGTCGGCAGGGGGCGCTGTGCCACTCGCACCACTTCGCTAGGAGCACGGATCTTCCCTGCCTCTATCTGTCGGCCCTTTTCCAGGATCTTCTGGGCTAGGATCTCCGGGTTGTTCTCCTCAATCTTTCCCACATCCGGAACGTCAGGCCAGTCCTGGGACCGTGAGCGGTGATCCCGGGACTTGCGCTGTGGCTTGCTGCTGCTCGTTACTTGCTTGTCCCCACTTGGCTTCACAATACCCTAAAAATGAAATAAATATTTTACTTTGTAAGAAGTTAGTTGAACAACAACTATTATATTTACTTGTTTAATTCCCATTTACAAGATATGTTGAAAATGTATTATTATATAAACTGACCATAACAATAAACTCATCAATTTCTCATTAGTCAAGCCTATCAAATCAAACATTCTCTACATAAATACCTAGCCCTTTGTTTATATTTTTACTAGTCAATTGCAATATGGTTCTTTAAAAAATATTCTTTTTTAATCCTGGACACTCAATCTGTTACAGATTTACTGAACGTCTTATGCAGTCACGTATGATACAAGTGACTCAACTAACTACTACAGTACTGAAATTGAGCAGGAATTAATTTGGTCTCTATAAATTAATTCTGCATATATCATAACTTTTTTATCATTGCTGACTTAAGTTTTAGCTGCAATAAATCACTTATTTTGAATGCCACTGACTCGGATTTTCACAAATGTTTTGAAAACATGGAAGAATTGTGAGTACTTACATTTTGTGATGGTAATGGATTTTTCTCCATATTGGTTATTTCTGATTCTAGCCTTGTGATTTGTGACTGCAGCTTCTTGCGCTGACTCATGGTGTTCATGATCTCTTTGAGCAACTGGTCTCGGGTGAGTGGTATAGGCAGACCTGCTTGACGCGCACTTGCGTTCAGCTCAGACTGCCTATCCGCGTGCAGCTTCGTGTTCTGCTCTTCCAGGTTCGACAACTATTTTACAAAATTAATAACTTTCAGTAAAAATAACAAAAAACTAACATCTCACATTTTGTATGTATATTTTACATTTTACAATTTAGTAATATTTTACATTTTACAATTTAGTAATATTCAGGGTGACCAATCAAAACCTTTTTACAAATTTCCCCTTTTCCCCCGGTTTTACCAGCTAAAATTTTCTAATTCTCTAGTTTATATTCAAACCAAATAAACAACTGTAATACTACATCTAACCCTTAAGCCATGTGCAACGGTGACTGTTTATCATCACCAGCTAGCTGTATTTGCAAGAAATGCCACAAAGCCGATGTGGTCTAGCAAATTTCCTTGTTAGCTATATGCGAAAAATTCTGTGATAATTAAACTCTACCACCAATTTTAAGATCCTTAGTTTTTATCTCTGTGTCTTTTAATACATCGACATCCTGTAAACCTAATATTTTTTTTCCTTTCTGAGATGTTTGAAAAATACATTCAATTAGAAAAATAAAGAAAACACAATGCAACCATGGGAAGGTCTGCAATCCAGCATTGCGAGTCAGAGGTCTTTAGGTAACTGTATGTATGAAACCACGAGACCTAATAAGTCTGGAACTTATTTGCATTTCCAAAGGGTTGAGTTCTGGCTGGTTTATAACCTCACTAAAATGTGTCACTTAAATCTGGACATTATGAATGTCCAGAAGCGGCACATCACTAACCGTAAATATCAAGATCCTAGGGTGCAAGGGTAATTTGATAGGTCTAGTCTATTGCAGGAGATGACTGTTGGAGTTGATAGAGTTCGTCCCCTAAGAGTCATAGGTTCTTGCCAGCCTAAACATAAGGGTGTGCCACCCCCTGCCTGCTTTGACTGGAGAGGCTGGTTGAGAGCCGGCTTTCCCTTCTTCCGAGGGAACATGACTTGAGATTAGTGCCCTAAATTTTCCTCATGAATCTCGACAGGAGGTGGTCCTTACCCCAACCTTACCCATCCAGAATATCCTGTCACTCCGAATATTCTAGATGGTCTCCAAAGGTCCTTAAAGCAGCAATAGGTGCAATTTTCTAAACTTCTTGTCCTAAGAGAACGAACAAACTTATTTGTATTTGAGATTCATCTTCCAAACTTCACTAGTTGCAATATTTTGAAATTTTGATTTTAAAAACTTATTTTAAAAATTCTTGCTGGTATTGGAATCAAGTGAAAAGAGCTGTGATGTTGAGTATCGGAAGTATCTGAGTATCGATCCATTTGTAGTAAAAATTCCAGAGACATTACCGCACATGTTTTCCCAGAGCCTGAAATTTATGCATAATCGACACTTTTCCAGATTCTTGTCATTGGTGGCAGCCCTGGTTACAGTCCCGCAAAAATATCGTTGCTCCGAATTTATACCATTGCCGACCAATATATAAAGAATGTATCGGAAAGTTATCTGTTACAGAAGTTCTCAAAGCGTGGTTAATTCACAATCTGCAGAATATGTAGACACCAGTACAGAACAGTACCTTCCATAGTTGCCCCAGAATATGACTATAATTATTAATGTTATCAATTACTGGCTCTTCAATATTAAATTTAGTGTTTGCTATTAAGATAATGCAAGAATATAATCGCTCCATCATGACAAAACAACTACAAAGTAAATAAACACACAAAAGGCTGAGGTACAAGTTACATGATGTTCGTTAGATTATAGTAGTGGGACTATGAAACAACATGACATAAGGCACCTCATACATGTTGGGCTATTTGGTTTGAACAATTTGAATCGTCCGACCGATCATCACATGTGAGGAGAAGTAATTCAAATAAATAGTTGTTCAGGGAACTGATATGATTTCCACCACCTGTCGTTGAACCAATGTTGATCTGTTGATGAAAACTGACGTGCATAGTAGATTCGGCCGTGTTAGTTTTAATGGCTGAAACTGCCCTCCAGTTCTTATAAACAACTGTGCGACATTGGTTGCGACAGCATTCACGATAACACTTGTGTCCAATTATTCATGATTTTTTCTGTCGGACAAAAACAAATTCCACAACTTTTTGCCAGTGTAAACTCAGCTAGTTTAGTTGAGGTTTGGAAACCTCAACCATGATACCGAAACATAACATAACTTTCTTTGTTTTAACCTATAATATCTGACGACCAATCAGAATGTGCGTGTGTGTAGAACAATCATTCATATACCAAACTGAGACCTTGCCTGCGATACAAACGGTAAGTGATGACTATTGGAGTGGCAACTTTATAAGTTGTGATCTTTGTATTATACATATGGAGAATGCTCGATACTGGTCGGTACAGACATGAGCGGCAGGGCAGTACCGCATGGTGCTGCTGATCCACCGCCAACTCCAGACATTAAATTTTTCTCCTGCCGCTCAGTCCTCAGCTAATTCTATCTTTTCTGTGCATCATGCCAGATCCAAACGCTCCTTCTCGGCTGCACTTGTTGTCTCAAACCTACTATTTTCTTCTCCAAAGGTCTCTTATCAGGTCTGGTAAAAATCCAACTGATATACTGGCCTATTCAAAAAAACTGATTAGCATCTCTTATCAAACCACCAAACAGATGATTACCAAACCGAACTCTACACCTCTTTACAGAGTAAATACTAAATACATTTTAGGCTTGTACAATCTATCGAACACATCTTTTCAAAATTCTATTTTCCCTCAAGAACAATGGTTGGACAATTTCATCCGGAGACTCCATTTTGGTGACTGAATAAAACTTTTAATCACAAAAACGGCTTGTATCGCGGCCACTACCGCCCTATCGCTTACAGAGTAACGGTTATACAGTGGCAGAGACATGAGCCGATTGGTCGGCTGACTTTAATTGTCCAATGGATTGTTACGTGTTTGGGGAGCTTATCACAACATAGGTGTAGCACTAACCAAGATAACTCCACTACATTAGTGGGGGCAATCTTGAATGAATCAGCATCAGATGGGACTCACGAACATATTTTGATCTACATTCACAGTTTCACGGATGTCACTTAGAATCGAGATTAATCAGGACCTGATTTAAAGAGCTATCAAATTATTTCTTGATTTCATAGAGTTCTAGAGACTTAACAATTGTTTTTGATATTTTTCCGGTTCTACAGGAAGATTGCAGGCTTATCCCCGGTTTCCCGGTCAGGTGGCCACCCTGCTATTAAAACCTTGCCCTGCAATAGTTCTTTGTGGTACAATACAATTTCTTTGGTACTGAACAACAAATTAGTAGGAGAAGAAGTGTTGATGACATAGTAGAAGTACCAATCAGTAATATTTTCTTGTACCTGTAACTGCAACTTAGCCACTCTGGCCTGCAACTCCTTGTGACGCAACACTATCTCTTTGGCCTTGGACAACAAGTCAGTGGGGCAAGAGGCGTTGATGCCCAGTTCTGCCATCCTTGTCTTTAGCAGGGCTACACTGTCGTCTATAAGCACCTTAATCTGCTTGTCCAGTTGTGCAGCCCGACTATGCAGCTTCTCCTGTCTTTCCTGTAACATCGAATTTTCTCAGTGAAGTGTTAATAAATGGAAATGGCAAACTCTGGCTTTTATTTCATTTTGACTCTTGTTTCATTTTGTTAACATTTAAAGATTTGGGATGTATATTTAATTGCAATAAATTTAATACATTCAACAAATAAAAATATTTAGTCACAGACGGATAACAAATGCAAGTATTGAAAAATAAAACTTTCTATCAGTCATTACGAAATAATAAAAATACACACTACAAATAAACAAAACAGAATAATTCTGATAGGGCCAAATTGATAAAAATGTAATGGGTTACAAAATAGGCAAAATGTTACAAATGTAAGTGTTGTCTGTAGGCTAATAAATGTCAACTGAAGACTGATCTGAAAACTGTTGGTAAGTAAATAATTTTTAAGTTGATTGCTGCAACCAAAATGGAAACTCGAACATGATCCACTATGTAATGACCATTATTTTAGGAATGACATTACGAGATGTTCATATTATTTCTTACTGACAAATAACAGGTGGAATTTTTCTCTATACATTAGATGTTCCCTGCATAAAAAGCAAAATGTATGGGAAAATATTTTTAAAAAGAATTGAATTATCATAAACTAAACAATTGAAACACAAATAAATTTTAAAAGTGTTTAGGACCAAAAATACTTCAAACAATTCATTCCTGTTTCTTTCCCACCACCACCACCACGTTAAATTGTTTTAAAACTATTTGATACATAACTTAACTTGATGACAACAACAGTATTGAACCAATGTCCGAATGAATAGAATTAAAAAAGTTTTTATCCATATGAAGAGCAACATATTGTACAACATACAATTTACCACTTAATAGTGACACCGTTTATTATCTATTACCATTTTTACACATCTGGCCATTGAACTGAGCAGGGTTAATCAATGCTATAGAAATTGCTCTTCCGGAACCAGATTTTCAGAAGTGAAAAAAATCATCCAGGCTTTTGTTGTACAAACCATCTTCCCGAATCTTCCTTTGAAAATAGCCTAAAGATTTTCAATGGAATTAGTCAGAGGAGTTTCCCAGTTAATTTAGTACTTTAAAACCATTCTGTATTAAGAATTTCCCCACTTTTTTGGTGTGTGACAGGGTGTTTAATTCTGTTGGAAAATGCCCAACCCATCTGGATAGAGTTTCTAATGCAACAGAATGATTATAGAGTACACTACTTCAAAGCATTTATATCTATTTGCCATTCCATTTCCTGATACAAGTTCCCCAGGTTCAAGAAAGGAGAAATGTTCTTTGTTCGAATGTTTGTAATTTCTTGCCCAGGCGTCTTGAGGCGTATTTTTCTTCATGATTTCAGTCAGCAGTTGGCGGCAAACTGGTTGACCCCCTTCCAATAAACAACGATGGACGGTTGAATCATGAATTTCAGTTTCTATGGCTGCAAAATCTTTTTGAAGGTCAAAAATATTCTTGGTTGGAAAAATTTTACTTTAACTTAATCAAAAAATAAGTCATGAAAATTTTTACAATCAATTACCCTGACTCATTCCTGGTATGTTTTGCATATCAACTAAATATTGGCCTGGCATATTTTACTACACTATAATAAATTATGCGGGTGAAGTGAAGCATGAAGCATTTTTTTCACTAAATGGCACAATATATGTCAACATTACTTTTTTGTTGTGCAACAATACCAATAATTTTATCATCAATAGTTTACTCACTAAAGACCTAAAACTTTACCATTATTTTGAACTACTGCAGTTAAGGTGGACAATTCTACAAGCTTTTTTGGGTAAACTATAGTATAGAAGTTAGATGTATTTGGTAACTAAAGATAGTTTTAATTTTCTAATTCAAAAAGTTAATGAAATTATCAATTAAATAAGTGTTTTTATTAAAAATTGTTGTCCATATTAGTGTAAGTGAAAATTAGGTGTAATAAAATCATCATACCAAATTTGAACAAAATTTGGCATGATCATATAGTTAATGTGCTGGTACTCTTATTCTAATTGTTTTAAATATTTTACTTGTACACTTTATTCTAAAATAAAATTAATTTTTTAGGTAAAACAAATTTTCTAGAGGTATTCTAATGTAAATAAATTAATTTAATTTATATACAGAAGACCGTTGGATATGTAACACATGGTACACAGTTGTTTTTCTGAAAAATGTCTTAAAAGGAACAAAACTTGATCTAAAGGTTTTTTTCAAATACAATTAATTAAATGCCAGATACCATACAAATTACCTGATTTTCTTGAAATTGGCAAGTAAATTTTATTATGAGTAACTTCACAAAAATTTCTGAATTTTTAACAATTTACATCTTGAACATTTGTTATAACCAATAATGCATGATGATTACCAAAATAATCATGTTGCTGGTTGAAAAGCTAAAGTTGAAAAGATAATAGGAATTGTAATATCAGATATAATTAACAGTTCATTTAACAGCAAAGCCATAGACCTAGTTTGTACAAAACCCCCTTTTAGAATCAGATTTAATTTGTTATTTCATATAAACAAATTTTCATTGAGATGCAATAAACATCGCAATCAAAGAGGTCTAGTAAATAAATAACCGGACTGATTTTCCAATCAGACAACAAAGGCTCAAGATGAAATGCTATACCACAGCATCATCACATGACATTTTCCCTCTGCACTTCTGCCAACAGGTCATCCTGCCTACCACTCAGAGGAGCCATGGTCTTTTTCCATATCAGACCAGACCATGCATCAACTGCCCATCGGAAAAATACTTAGCATGTTGAAAGAGAGAAACAAATTAATGTCAAAATTTTAGTAAAATATAGAAAGTCCATCACAGAAGCCCATTTATTCTTGGTTAAAACATGTGAATAATGGTGAATGTTTATCTTGTACTCAAGTTTTTTTAGTGGTATAACACATTAGTTATTGCGTCAGGCCAAGTGGCCCCGACACAAGTGGCTATTAAGATGTAGCTATTTGTGCAAAGTGGTCCACATTGTTATTGTGCAGTTTGGGGCCAAATTGTGTGGGTCCAACACGATATACTCAGATCTATCGAATGTGGAGAGCAGTGTGTGTTTGCAGTGTAAAAGGTGCTTCCAGAGTTTTAAGAGTGAAGTGCAGCTGTCTGAAATAGCTGGAGAAAACAGAAGCACAAGAGAATTCATGCTAGCAACCGAATAAACTGTAACAGGAACAAAAAACTCTCTGATGGAAACTACTTTCTCTTTCCAAAAATTATCACTGAAGAACAAGATCTGCGTTAGTTGAAGCCATGAAAGAAAGTCACAGAGAACTTGAACATGCTTTATTTAGAAGAAGACTTCAAATATTACTTTTTCCAGTGGAAAACTTATATAGAGCAGTGTAAGGATGTGGAAGGAAATAATGAATAATTGAAGGAATTTATGTTAAAATTGTTAAGAAATAAAAATAAAATTTGTTGGAGCCTAAATCCAGTTATTTTTAGTAAACTTCCTTGTACACTTTCCAGTATTCTCTGGTAATGTGAAATAATACAATATCTAGTATGTAAAGAGAGAAAGTTTGTTCTATATTGTTTTATGTAACTAATGATGGTGGATAAAAATAACTGACTAGCCTTCCCAATAATTATTCCAGGCATATATCTTCCCTATGCCCACAAGTTTATTGAGCAGAGCTATAACACTATACAAAGATAGTGACTTTATTTCCAAAGTGTTAAACAATAATTAATGCTACCTTTCAGAAAGCAATGTATCAAAAATTATTCCTCATTATATAGTCAAATCCAATAGTAAATTTTAACATTTTGCATTGCATGCTAAAATAATGGAATTATTGTCAATTGGATTTAATCCAAAAGTTTTTAAAACTGTTAGTTACTACTTACCTGACACTTACCCACCTTACCATTAAGTACAGTAATGCGAGGTAGGCTACTTAACTGAAACCATGACAAACCAAAGTTACACTTGACAGTCACATGTCACCACAACAGTGTAAATCAACACCTTAGAGCTCCTATTTATGCAGGCAACTTCAGCCACAATGCCAAATGTTGTGGTGACCGAGACTAGTCTGATTTATATTACAATGAACGAACAAACCTATCACTGCCGAGAGGTGAGAAGTGTTTATTATTCTCAGTAAGACTAACATAATTACAGGTTTTTGTCTGTAATGTAATGAAACTGGATTAATCTGATTAATACATAGAACTTAAACACGTTCATTTCATGGAGAGTTCAAGTGTTCCCATCTGTACTTTTACCCTTTGGTTACTAAAAGTACAAAGTCTTATCTTTAGTGCTTGAAAGGACCAGCATATGGACAATCAGCTGTTTCCTCCCAGTTCATGCTTAATTTTGTAACTGCACCGAGACACCAGCTCATATGGACCTCCTGCTCAGGAACTCAGTGATACTTCGTACCACAGGTCTAATATTGATCCACAACTTGCCCAGGACCAAGTTCGTCAGCTCTACTCAGCAACTCAAGTCCGAGTGTTCCACCCTGGAAACTGCAGAGACCTGGGGCACTGTTGCCAAACCTGCCCTAGGCAACATCACTAACCAACTCCATCTGATCACACTTTTTATTGAACTCCTCTCTCCAAGCCGATATTTGAGAAGTTAATCTTCCTCACTTTCCCTATTGCACTAGCTTACATATTGCACCAACATCATAACCAACTCCATCTGATCACACTTTTTATTGAACTCCTCTCTCCAAGCCGATATTTGAGAAGTTAATCTTCCTCACTTTCCCTATTGCACTAAAGCTTACACTCCTATATTGCACTTCCCTGCTTTGTTAGTGCTCTGTGAGGTAGGAGCACTATTTGTTCTATAACCATTGGGATTAACTAAAATATTTATAAAATTCCATTTCACCCATGTTTTTCAATTAAAAACCATTGACACTCCTGTCAACCTGTCTGAAGTCTGGAGGACCACTTGATGGTCCTCTCACTCTCTTCTTGGTACGATCGGCAACTGAGGGATCAATTTTCCGCTACCATTCAAATTGACATCAATTTGGTTGTATTTCAAAATCATAAACTAAAACTTCTGGTAGAGGCCCAATCTGAGGCCTTCTGAGCTGGTGGTGGGACTAGTGTGGTCAGGCGTGTGGGTCTATAAAGAACAAGTAGATGTCAATGATGCAGACTTGAACACAACACTTTAAGGCCCACATGTACCGCTCATAATTAAAGTTGTGAGATCCATCATTCAAAGTAGACCACAACATAACTTTAAATAATATTTTAATAAGATAACAAATAGTCTGGTGATACAACAAAAGTAGCATAAAAGAATCTAGTTTACACGACAACCCAAGCAGTGAGTATATGTTCCATTGCGGCGAAGTTGCTTGCATAAAAGGGGCCAAACAAGTAAGTGAGCAAATAACATGATGTATATTGAATTATAAAAACCAGAGTTCAATAGTTCAATAAAAATCCTCTTATTTGTATTTTAATCTTATTTTAATTCACTTCAATATGAAAAAACTTAAATTTACATAAATGACACAAGAGGTTTCAAAAATATTATTCTTTTATCACTGGATGGTTTGTTATTTGGTACATTTCTTAAAATCATGTTAGTTGTCAAGTATTTGCCAAGGTTTCCATTTACAAAATTGCAGCAATCGTTCTTGACAACTGCATGATCTTTGACGGTTTTTTCACCTATTAAAAAGCACTCTTTGATAGTAAAGAAGAGTGCTTCAGTAAGATACATTTAACATAAACTTGTTGTTTTGGTGGATATGTATCATAACAAGTCATATCTGATGCTTTTCAGATAAGTATTAAAAATACTGAAAAGTTTCTGATTATTCTAAATTTTACAAAAGCAATTTGAAATTCAAAACCACTAAGAATAAAATGAAACAAGCACTTCAGGCACTACTCATAATCTCATGAAGGTAAGTTAACTGATCCTTTACTTCAGGGTCATGTTTATCACTTCAATGTGACACACTCTATGATCCATTTCTCTGACTCTATGTTCCATAACACTAGAGAACCGTGTTGTCACTTTAACTAACATGAAAATCTGTATACCTAAACAAAACTATCAAATAAATATGCAAAGCCAAAATAAATATGCAAAGGATAGATCAATCCAGAAAAACAAAAATGAATCCAATATTTTTGTCTTCATTCAAAAATGTATTTTAACCTTTCTAGCGTTATTGACGCGGATCCGCGGAGGGCCACTACAAGCTCAAAACGTTATTGCCGTGGATCCGCGTTTTTGCATTCTTTATTTTCTTACTGCTATGTTAGTTGAATATTTAGCCGATAGATGGTTCTAGTAGTCATGCGACATACAGACGGGTTGCCCTGCCTCGAATTCTGTTACAATGGGAGTGGCAGTGGCTTTTAATTGGCCAAACACTGTCTAGCGAGCGTGGCCCCGTGCCTTTCACAAAGTCATTGACGGGAGCTCCCGTCAAGGCATCTAGTCAGTTAGTTAGTGAGAAGCGTCCGGTACACGCACTTGTATTTCTCTTATCGCTAATTTTCTGTAGTGTCCTATTCTTTTTAAAGTAAATTATTCATATTATATACAGCAGTGTCCAGTGTTTATTTAGTGTTTTTTTACCATTATTCGTGTGAATGGCGAATCCAGACGATTCGGAATTTGAAGATTTGGTAATTCTGAGCAATTACTTGGTCAACCCCAAACTTTTTCATATTTTACTAAGGTCATAAGAATGTTATCAGAAAGCAAGAAACATAATTCAAGCCCCACAAGGCCGTCCTACAGGTTGCCAAGCGATAAGAAGGTTTAAAGTCCACGCGATAACAGTGGCTTGCGGGAGACGCACGGAATGCCAGTTGTGACAGCCCACCACCAAATAAACACTCTTTGTCTACTTTTGTATTTTTCTAATTTTATTAGTTTGTAATATAGTATATGTTTATCTGTAAAACTGTGTTTCATTCCCCTATTTACTGAATAAATGATAAAAAAATTAGTGACAACTACACTGCTATTCTACAATATTCTCAAAAGTTAAAAATTAGCATAGGAAATCCAAAAAGGGCTAAAAAAATTTTATTTACTGTTAAATAACTCTATTTTGACATACAGAAACGAAAATAAATTTAACTTTACACATTAGAGATAACAAAAAATTGTAACTTAATCAAGGATCAGGTCCAATTTTTCATGACGCTTAAAGGGTTAACTCTTTTATCAACTGACTGGTGATAGTCCTTCCAGCTAAGTTGTCAATTCTTTGATACTTGCATGTAGTCACATGCTTAGTTCAAAAAAAGAAGGAGATTGTAAAATGCAACCTGTTTCAATCCAACATTTTTTATGTGCAGTATGTTCATTAAGTTTTCCAAAATTATGGAACCGATTTTGATGAATCTATTTTAAAAGAAAGAACACTGCCCCAGATTGATCTCACTTAAAATATTTTAGGATTGGACAAGAATCTGACCAGGAGATACATGTAATGAAACATAACGTGTAACAACAAGATGGATGTATTGTACACTACTGAGATGTATTTTTCTTCCATGGCCATGACTGACCTCACATATGTTAGCGAATATAATGTACATACTAATGGAATCTATTTTAGAGCAGTAAGATAGGAGAGAGGTCGGAAAGTAATGAATGTTAACTAAACATAGCTTATTCCAAAGACACTTGGGAAAAGATTCTGCTTTTATCAGAATTCCTCTTACTTTGAGACATGAAACGGAGCACTAAGATGGAATATTTATTTTTCATGCTACTAAGCAGGCAGAAGCCCAATTACATCACAGAATTTCTATAAAACATAATAAAGAAAAACTAGAGTAGGGGAGAGCGGGCTATACCGTACACTTAAGGGAGAAGTTTTATTACTCAACTATTAATTGAATAGAAATTATATTAATATAAACAACATATAATTTGGTTCATTGGGTTCTAAAAGCACACAACAGTTTTTAAATTACTTCACTCTTTATATTTTAAAATTAGAAGTGAAAAAAGGTGTCATTGTACGAAATAGCCCCCGGAGTCAGGGTTATTTCGTACAGTATGTGGGGCTATACCGTACAGTTGAATAGCATCAGTTTAGGGTGGTAATAATATTAGTGCAATAAAATAATGTACAAAAGACTTTTTATTATATTATTATTATTTAATATAAAAGGGAATGAGTTGTATCAAAAACCTATAAGAGAACAGACATGATTTTACACATTAGGCGAGGTACATAAATCACAAATAAAGTTGTCAGCAGATTCCGAAGCTCTTCAAGCCGCATAGATCCACCCTGCACATGAGCTGCTGTCCTAAACCAGAGCTCGTTGTCCTTGCCAAAGTCTCCACACAACATGCAGACATACTTTGAACCGGAAGCTTATCTTAAGGATTATTTTTCAATAAATGACATTTTTGGGTCCTCGTCATCTAACTCATCGTCTTGGCAAATATCTTTGATGTCAGGAAGATTGTCATCTGATGACGAGTCCTCAAATTTAATTTTTCTTCGGCTTTTATATTTCCCGGATTCTTTTTTCTTGGAAGTAGGCCGAAGTCTTAGGTTTAGTATTGCTTTGTTTCGATGTTTTCTGCTCTTTCACTTTAGCTTTTATTTTTCCTTGCAGTTGTTGAATTTTTCTTAGGTTCTTTTATTTTTGCAGACTCTTCCAGTTGTGATTTATTTGGGGACTTAGTAAAGATAACTGAGTGTTGTTGTTTCGAAGATACTTTCTTTATTGTAGACTGATGTGTGGGACATATATTGTGGGATTTAAATGATACTGCATTTTATTGAGGTGGAGTAGGCAAAATTCCCTGTTGGTGCACTCTGAAGAGAATAGAGAAGAATACAAAACTATAAAATTTGTGAATTGTCTCCATAAACTACAATCCATTAATATTGCCATAACAACCCGTTAGGGGCTAAGTCTTACAGTTACGGAGCTAAATCGTACAGAGGTTACCTATTTCTTATTATGTAATGCTCCAAAACTATAAGAAAAGCAGTAAAAACACGTTTTTTAAACGGCACAGTTTTATTATCACGGCTAGCAAACAAATTCAGTCCTGTGCAAACTTGCACTGTCTGCCGCTAGGATGTAGCAATTATTAGACAGGTCTATCTTGAAATGAAGACACAAAATCTGGGTGTAGGTTTAGCCTCAGTGTATGGTATTGCCCCGCTCTCCCCTAATAACAATTACTCTAGACAAACAAACTAGAGCAGAATAAAAGCAATTTGTGTACAGACTGAGTCCATTTTATGTATTGTGTTCTGTGTCTTCAATAGTGCTAAGAGATGTTTTGTCATTCATTACTCCTCCTTTGAGAAACCTCTTATCCTAGTTGATCCTGTCTTACGCAGGGATTGAAATTACTGTAATTTTCAAAGATTGTATGGGAAATTTTACTTTGCAACGGTTTTAAGTGCCAATCCTTTAGGGACTGTTTGACATAACATGGAACATCAGTATGGAATATGTCATGGTTCATTGTCTTGAATAAATTAATGCCCCACTGAGAATTCGCATGTATGTTCTCCTACAAAGCATAAATAATAAACAGAGACACATGTTAGATTCTAGTTATTGAAAATATTTTTGCATGCTTATTACCGGAGAGGGTGCTCAACACTAGCCACTAAAATTTTTAAATAATACATTTTTTTAATAAAATGTTATGTTATGTTATAAAATGTTAATACAATGTTAAAAACGTAATAAAATCAAGGAACTACAAAGTACAAAATCATTTTAATTTGAGAAAACAAAAGATACTTAAAGCTGATACCACACCACTTACGAAGTGCGGTACCAAATTTAATAACCACATATATAATACAATTAACTCCAAATTATAAATTATAAAGACATTTTCCCCCTATTATAGTCCTTTTACATATACTGTGTAATGTTTAATAAGCAACAAAAGGAAAAATTCACACGAGGCTTGGTACTTTACTTGAATTACAGCATTAAGGATTTGATAGTTGCATATTCCATGATTTTAGTACAGGGAATTGCAGTATGTTTATTTCAATTTTTTAAATTGCACTATCACCAATTTATATCAACAATTTTTAGCAATTTATATCAACAATTTTTAGCAAAATTACTAGAATTAAAACTCAAAAGGTCAGTTATTTCCCATTGATTACCGTTCACTTTGCTATTTCCATAATTATTAATAATTCTACATAAAAAACCAACACAAGAACAATATACATTTTTTTTCAAAAGTAGTTTTATATTATTTTTCTATACTGAAATAAATTATAGTTTCAAATTGCATGTTTGCTTGTGGGGTAATCAATCACACAACTTATTTTGAATGAACATGCTATTTCATGAGTTATGTTTACTGATACAGATAAATACAAAAGTTCTAAATTTATTGCACTTTGTCAATGAACAATTGTATTAATTGATCACGACCACTTTTAATAAACTTTTAAAAACCATTGAATTTGGTTAAAACCAGTAATAAAAATGTGTTTTGCCATATTTACAAAATTGGCCTCTAATATTAAAAAGATTAATGAAAATCTGATAAAACCTGATTCATTAACATTTTAATCTCCGATATCAATAACCCATACATAACTGGTAGAAATGAACATTAACATACTGGTCTAAAACCAGGAAACCGGAGGCTTGGGAGACTGGCCAATGCTCTAAAACTTGAGTCCTAAGAACTGGCTAGACTGAGCACTGAGAACTACACTGCTCTGAAAACCGAAAACCGGCAGGAGTGAGCACTAAGAACTTAAATGCTCTTAAATCTGAGAATTAGCCCCACTTTATAATTTAAGTATAAGAAAAATAAACAGCGGAATTGCATTAAAAATCCATGGTATTGAGCTTATATCTTCAACGTCTTAATAGCAATAATAAAACTCAACTCTGGATTTAATAACAGTTATGCCTAAAAACAATACCTATATCTAACTAGAATTACAATATCTTTTTCTACATACTAATTAATATTGTACTATTGCAATCTCTTAGTTTAATTCAATTGCCTGATATTGAATCTATGTTGTCAATTCAGTTTTCATTTTTTTATTTATGATATTATAACTTTCATTAATTAAATACAGATTTTTCAACAGTTTTCAATATCAGTATAGATATCAGCATCTACACACCTTCTCTTTTTTAATCTGTTCGTTGATCTCAGCACGATATGACGGCCGCTTCATCTGGTCAATGGCCTCCAGGAACTGTGAACGGAACAGGTCTAGCAACATCTGCAGGGAGTACGGTGTGTCAGCAGGGGCAGGAGGAATTTCCAACTCCTCGTGGACCAGAGACGGTTGGGTATTGGTGGTCAGGGAGGTCAGCTGTTGATCTACACAGCCTGGAGCCGGTGGCAGCTTCTTGCCCACAGCTATACACAAATTTTACTCTTAGCTTGTATAAAATACAGGTATGATTTAGTTTTAACCGTTTGAAGGCAAAAAAAATTAAACTTGTAGACTATTTCTTAATACTTCATCTACTTTTTGGTTTTCGCCAAAAAATTTTGGAGTGTTCTTTTGAAAGAGGACTTAACCTCAAATTTAAATTTTAAAATCATAACCTCTTGGTAATATAATTTTTGAAAGTAATAAAAAAATATTTCTGTTTATTTTGTATACAGTACATGATTTTTACTGACTTCTATGCCATCATAGACTTTCTACAAATCACTGTGTTCAAGATAAAGCATTTATAATTTAACCTAGTATTAATAACTATACTAAAATTACCATGCTTACAATTAGACCATTGAAGTTTCACTAATTTTTAAAGTAAAGTATTAGTTTCTGTCTCATTTTTCACAATGAATTCTATTTTAAATTTTACCAAACACAACTTTGAACTATTTAAATATTTTATAGCAGGCAGTATAGTAGAAAAATATGTTTGTATATTAATACTTTTTACTTTAATCCTTATAAGGATTAAACATTCACGCAGTTGTCACTTTTCTTCAAAAACTGATATTGATAATGAGATTCGTAATAACTTTGACTCCATTCCAGAAATTGAATGGTTGAGTGCTTTCAACGAGTGGAAAATCCAACTTAAAAGTGTATTGACACTGGAGGTAATTACTTTAAATGCTCATAAAGTGTGGTAAGTCTAGTACAAAAACTCTTCATTTACCTCAACACTTTCAGAGTGACCCTTGTATAAGGTAGTCTACTGTTATTTTCCTAGCATTACATTGAGAAGTATTGGGTAGAGTCTTACTATGGAGTAATCCTAGTCTAGTGATTGTTATAGCCTTCTTGGGATTTCCTTGTATGGGTTACTTGGCCTACTTGGCCTTGGTGCACTTGGACTATGCCCAGACTGGAGGAAGAGGTGTGAGTACAAACATAAGGTACTAATATTATAAGTACCTTGAGGAGAGGTACTGAGTACAGTCTCACTATGAAGTAATCCTAGTCTAGTGATTGTTATAGCCTTCTTGGGATTTCCTTGTATGGGTTACTTGGCCTACTAGGCCTTGGTTCACTTGGACTATGCCCAGACTGGAGGAAGAGGTGTGAGTACAAACGTAAGGTACTAATATTATAAGTACCTTGAGGAGAGGTGCTGAGTAGAGTCTCACTATGGAGTAAGTCAAGTCCAGTAATTTTAATAGCCTTCTTGGGTTTCCCCCGCTTAGGTTGCTTGGCCTTAGTGCGTTTGGGCTGTGCCCTAACTGGAGGTGGAGGAGGGGGTAGAGAGTTGATGTCGGCTATTGCGGGTTTTCCTGCTCTTGGCAGTTTGCGTCGCAGCTGTTTTTTCCTCTGTTGAGTTCTTCCCTTCCCTAGAAATAAAGTTTCACATTTGATGTTTTTTTTCTTGCTATGTATTCAGTTAACATATAATGTGTAAAATAATATGCAATACTACATCTGAACAACATTCTCTTCTATACATCCTTAGGGCTCCCTTTCATAGAGTAAATAATGATGGACTTATGAACAAGTAAAATACAAGTAATCTAACTTCACAGATGTTTACTGGATCAACTATATTTTTTTTAATCAATGAAATAAGTCGCCAAAAAATATTAAGAATGTGACTTATTAATACTGGAAAAAATTGTAAATTTACTGTAAACAACTACTATATTTAAGTTATGCTTATTACAAAAGTAATTTATAGAATTATAATTTTTTTGACAGATTCAGCATGATATATGGTACGAGGAGTTTTCATAATTACAAACCTATATCTTCTGATTTAACAGAAATTAGAATTGGGTGACTGAAACTGAAAAGCCTTCCTTGGTTTTTTCATTTAGTAAAGATATCCTAAAATGGAAAAGCTTTCATCCTCAACAAAACTCTTTTGTAGTCGCGTTTTATATCAACAGTGTTGTTCTTTTAGCCACAGAGAGAAGACTGTTGCTTTGTGCCTTTAGATGATATTTTATGTATTGTAAATGCACTCAAAAGCAGTTCTGAAAAAACAAACTATTTTTCTGAAAATGATGTCTAGTTGACAGAATTACATGTTTCTAGGTGGATTAAGTACTGTTGGATTAAGCTAAGTATTAGATGGAATATTACATCTTACAGGGGTTGTTGCTTATAAAATATTTATTTTAAAAACATGTACATGTAAGATAAACAAGTATCATAAGTCCTAATATTAACCTTATGCACTCGAAGGTAGTATTTATAATTTGTCCTTGGAACTCATATGGCCGCCGCCATTTTTCAGAAGCATAGATTTTTTGCCGTAATGTTATCTCAGCTCGTATGTCCAGCTGTACTGGCCCAGATAAAATACGTTCATAGCTCTTAAGCCCAGCACCACTGGCCACTAAACATAACAGTTAATTTCTAATATTCTCTTTGTTTTATAATGAATGGTGAGAGCTAAAACATATCGAGCAGCTTTATTTTAAAGTATTTTTTAAGCAAAGCAGTAAATTTTAAATTAGCCTATAATTCTTCTCTAAACAGTAACTGTGCAAATAAGACGAATGACGCATTGTGGGCCTATACACTGCAGTGATAGAAGGGATAGAAACCTATGAAATTTTACTAGAAGATGTGTGCTAACTCTTCTTGACCACGCATAGGTATGTACATGTAAAAGTTTTATTCCGTAAAAAATGTAAAGACTGAGAAAAATGTAACATAGTTCATGTCTGAGTACAATAACAATAACTGTAAAAGCCTTCTTCACAACATTTTATTACATACTTTGTTAACAATATATGTATGTATTTCTCATGTATGTTTTCTTTGTATTAGGAAGATTCATTTAAAATATATTATACATTTTTTTTATTTCTTTTTTAAACATTTTAAATTACTATGCAAATAACATGGAGGAAATTGAAAAATAATTCCGATTTGGAGAGGCAAAGAAGAAACATGGCCGCGGAGCTGTCAATGAAAGTATCGCGGCCACCTGTACTGGCCATACAAGTTGCGAGAACAAACTACGGCAAAACTAACGCGACCTTGGTGTGGCCAGTGCTGCTGGCCTTTCGAGTGCAAAGGGTTAAACTTTAATTAAGCCATATTAACGATGTTATTATTTAAGATTGAACACACAAAAATGCTCCTTTGTTTTTTATATCAATAAAAAGCATATTCTTTTAATTTTTATTTGTTACCATTACCAGCTTCCCAGCTCTTTGGAGAAAAAAAAGTTACAAGCGTTTTTCTAAGCCCTTGTTTTGGTTTAGAAAATCATAATAATGTCATGCAATACAATTTTTATAATTTTTTTAAGCTTTATTACTTAAATGAAAGCATTTTTGTTAACTGTATACTTCTACTGTATTGGGGGAAAAGTTTCAGATCAAAATCTTTACTAATACCTGAAATATGATAACGTTTGTATATATTACTCATTTCCCGCAAGCGATTCTGTAGAACCAAATTATCATAATATTGATTATTTTGAAATTAGATTATAAAAGCATAAATCCTGGAACAATAAAACTTTACAATATTACATGTTCTTAGGACATAAGTATAAGCAAATGTTAATATAAAATAGTGGGTAACATGACCTGGGTGATTTGATATGGAATGACTCTACATCTAAATCTGCCAATAGTATTGGTCACGGGGTGTAAAAATAATTGGATTATTTTCATACAAAATACTACTCCATTACATTAACAGAGATAGCTTTTGTTGCTACTCTCGGATAAAATAGTCTACATACTGTACCTGAATTTGAAAGTTAACCTCAAACCAATCGAGCTACAATAATAGAAGTTTCAATGACGTTATTGTTGCTTTTCTGGTTAGTTTGCAGTTAATTTTAAATCTCGGGGTATCTAAATATTTTAATCTCAGGGTACAGTATTCACATTGCCATGTTATAATAATATGTATGTAAGATAAAGAGACTTTGGTGAAGTTAGGATATACACATTAATGTACAGCAACAAAGCAGACTAAGGATGTTAAAGAAGCCACAATATACCAAAGTGTGTTTGTAAAGCTGAAATACAAAACTCAGTAGGACAAACCCAAAGAAAAATTAAAGATGTTGTAACATATGAGACAAGGGGATTTTGGTAAAGTGTAAAATAACTCGTTGTGAATTGTATCTAACAAAACATAAGTAATTCAGTAAAGCCAGAATATCACCCTCACAACATTTTAAAACATTAGATGGAAGCAAATTAGTGTAATAGAGGATGTGTTGTACAGAAGAAATACTAAGATCTATGAACTTCTGCTTCAATATTAACGAGATGTGTGCGAGAATTGTCGACTAATGGGATTGATAATGAGCAAGTATACCTGCGGTGCTGTCCTCCTCACTCTGGGAGCTGCGACCCCTGTTGGTGCAGTAGTCACTCCAGGCACGTCGTGTTGTAACTCTCGGCCGTTCCAGACTATCTGTCTCACTCTCTGAGTCTGTGCTCTGGTCACACCCACTGACTTCTGTCTTCACCTCTCGCCTACTGCGATAGCGACACGACCTCCCACCCTCGGACTCCATCAACACTCCATTAACTGTTGTTACTCCATTCTGCAACCAATCACCTCACGTCAAGTAATGAATATTATTCTATTTTTTTTCTTATAAAAACAAGATATCACGTTTTCTAGTCATAATATTTTGATATTGATTGTTATTCTATAGCACAAAGGTCCCTAAAATGTGTACTGTAGTGGTAATTAATTAAGTAATTTTTATGACATTATTCAAAGTATACAAAATGAATTAATGCGATTTTCAATTCAATTCAATGTTCAGTGACACTGCCAAGAAGCATAAAAAGACCTGCCTTTCTAAAAAAAAGAAACATGATAATTTTGTTTAACAATTTATTTTACTTACTTTTTAAATTTTAGTATACGTATACACAATATGATTTAGTCAAAATAAATATTAATTATGACTGAATCTTTATAAATTAACTGTTAGATTTGTTGCCATTATTTTTTATCATACAATGATATCAAGTTGACTTTAAAGTACCACATTACATAGACACAAAACATGCATGAAAATTATACAAAATTATATGCATATCAGTTCAATAATAGATTCGTAAGACTCCATTAACATTAATAATGGCATACAAGAAATACATAACACAACTAACGTATAATACCAAGGGATGAAAAAATCATCATATCTCATGTATATATTCAACCCAAACACTTATTTACATTTTTACAATGTATAAAATTTAAATCTAATTAACATGGTACAAAACTTTCTAGTATATAAAAATGTATGGGTATAACAAATTATAACTTATACAATAAGTTTTCCCCAGGACAAAATGAAGAGCAACATCTCTTGCTCCATTAAATATCTACAGCACGTTCATTTTACTCACAAAACGTCTTGGTGCTAGGTTACCTCGTCAACACACTGAACTATCAATGCTTTTCGAGATCCCTGGAAATGACAGTACTAGGAAAAGCAATACAATTACACGCATCAAGACAATTTTCACATATCTTAAAAGGTTTTTGCCAGTTACTGTTAAAATTTCTCCCTTAATTTACTTACAATAATTATTTTTATACATTATTTCTTTTTATTTGATTTAATTCATAACTCCTATAAACTTCTAAATTTTATAAAAATATCCCAAGTTTATTGAAAAATAAAAATAAAATTATTTAAATTTACAAAGACGTCATTTTAATATCGATACATATTTTATATACTTGCAATATCTAATTTTTACAGATTTCAGTATTTTTTGTTTTATATACATCCAAATTTAAATAATTCAATCATAAATCCAATACATTATGTGGAGACTGACAATGTACATAGCACACTATTGATGACACATCCATGGTTCCCAATTTTTCACCCAAAAATGGTGTGTAATAAATCGATTGCACAAATAAATCTCTTTATTCCATAAAATGTTACTATTGCTGTTAGTTACACATATGTACAGATACGATAGACTGTACACTCCCTTTCCCCTATTTAATCAAATCAATTTATATAGTTTATGGTACCTATGTCTCCACCAATTTTTTATAATTAGATTACACAAATAAAGACTTGGGTAAAAAAAATAATTTTATCTAGGAACATTAAGTTGTAATGTTACACTTATGACTACACACTGGGCTAAATATAACACTTACCCTTGTTTTAAAATTTTTGTATTTTTGGAAATACCTTTCCAGCTGCAAAAAATAACATTTCATTAGCTACATATAAATTTTGACAAATGATAAAATATATTTACAATTTCTTGGTAGCATCAGATTTAACTACTACTAAAAACTTCTTTCTAACTATGTTAACATTAACAGGATTTGTTATTAATAATCAATATAATAGTGATTTTGAAACACATTTATATTGTTGAATATTGTTTGGTTCAAAGTATTGTTGAAAGCTGAAATGAATTGATTTGCCATCACCAGGTTTCACTTGAGGATCAGGGTGTAGGGAATCATCTTAAGTTTAACCACATTACAAAAATGCTAAGCTTTTCCAAGACTTTTACAAAAGATTTTATATCTCATTTTAAAGATATGATTATTCTTAGCTTTTATTATTAAATGTTATTATAGTTTATTTGAAAAACATAAAAAGGTTTAATATACTTTTCTGGATTATCAATAAAAACATCCAAAGAACAAAAAACATTTAGATTCATATTAATTATATCTTTAAAATGAGATGTTTCCTAAAACCTTATAGTCACAACTAGAGATGTAACAGTATTGAAAGTTTAACATTGTTCTTATGGGACTAAAATCAAGATGGCAAGATGGCTATCAATACAGCCACCTCTTAGTGAGATTTATGTTGGAATAAATAGCTTGTTTGTTCCCTTAGTACTGAATATTTGTAAATGTTTGTATTAATAGCTGGACTGCCAACTGATGACAACTGAAACAGAATATAACGAAAAGAAACAAAATTCAAGTTGACCACACTTATGAAAATGAATAACTTGTTTGTTTATAGCTTATAAAACTAGATAACAGAAATCCTAGTTGTTATATTGTGAACAGTATAATGTCTAATGCAGACCACAAAATGAGCGTGTGATTCAGTACTTAATTATGTCCGAGTGACACAACCAGCACCTGTGTTTACACCGATAGGTTAATTGAAAACACAACTCCTGTTGTGACAGTAAGCATCAAGCATTAGATTTCAAACATCTGCAATTTTTATGCCCCGGCAATGTTTTGGAACCCAGAGTGGTTTATTGTACAGTTGGAGTTTACACTCATCATGTTAGTACTTGTAAGTTGCAAGACTAATTATTTACTAACTGGCACCAAACAGAAGTTGTAAAGTGTATGGAATTTTGGTTGTCATTTACTTCTTTAACACTTTTGAGTACCGAGAGTGTAAAAAGTGTTCATTGCCAGCATAGGTGACACTGACATTTTGTATTTAGAGCATATTTAATACTCTATTACATTATTACGATCATTTAAGCATGTAATTGTATTCAATAATTTATAAAATAATGTCGGTAGGAGCTTTGCTTGTATTTCTTTTACTTTGCACATTAATTATAATATTTCCTTCTATTAGCATGGTTTCCACATGCCAATGTTTGCATACAAATACAAGTTTTTTTGTTGGGAGGTGGTAAGTGCTTTAGCCTTTGTAATAAAAACATTTTTTGCAATTTCCCATGACTCCAGGTGTAAACAAAAATGTATTTAATACAAATACAACAATTATTATATTACAATAAATCTGTATACAATCAATAATACCAAATTGGTCATCTTTTTAAACTGATGCTACAAAAATGTTAGCCTGGTTACTTTTGTGTAGAATAACTGATATAACACAGTGGTGTGTACTTACGTTTGTTTGTTCTAAGTTTGAATTTTTAGACATGTAGTTAATTATTTTTCCCTAAGTAATACATTTTAACATTGATTAAATACATCAACAAATTTTTTTGTTTTTTAAATTTGATTTGCTTTTTGTAAAAACAGGTTTTATAACCATTAAGGCCTAATTATTTTTAATTACAATTTTTGATGGTTTAAATGTTATACAACAATGTAGAACATTTTATTTTAAACAATGTTTTAAGTTTCATTGTTCTACCATAAAAAAATATTATAATATAATTAAATTCTTACCAAAAACTTATTGCTGCCACCATGCCTACAGAGTTATAACTACTACCTCAGTTGGTTAAGAGAACACAAGCCCCACAGCATGAAGCCCATTAATATGTTGCTACCAGTTTAAAATTCTATTTTTCTAAAACTATTTCAGGGAAAATCTGTCTTGAAACATTTTTATTTGTCTTTCGTAAGGAATTAAAACAAACAAAAACTAAATTTTGTAAGTGAATCATTATACTCTAAGAATGGACAAAAGGAGTTACCTTAGTTCTATCGATAACATGAAGATAGTAGGAAACTGGTTTGCCTGTCCAGGACACTGATCCCTTTAGAGGAACCATTTCTGAGACATGCATTATTGTACCAATATCTGAAACAAAACAAAAAACAATTCTATCAATAATAGCAATGTCATGGATAAAACAAGAGAGACTTTTTAATACTATATTTTAAAATTTAAAACAGAAGACTCTTCTCAATTTAAATTAAGACTTGTCTGCCAATTTTAATCCTAAAGAAGGTGCTCCATATTTTGGGATCCTTAGAGAGGTTCACTAAATTCTATAAACTATGAACAATAGAAGTAAATACCAAAGTGTTGTTATGCCATTATAATCAGGAATTGTCACAAATATTATGTTCTACTAAAACATACGCTTTTCACTGAAAAATAATTGATTGACGTCGCGCAAGGAGTTCTATAGACTGCCGACAACGTCATTTGACGGCGCCGACTTTTTACAGTAATAAAAAAACTCATTTAAACGACTATGAAAATTCGGCATTGATAGTCATTCGCTAATTCGATGTTTTTGTTTCTTACTCTATGTATTATAATCTATGAAATGTTGTTGGCAGTCATCTGTAACATCGGAAAAAAAGTGGTTTGTTTACCGCTTCGCGTCGGGCGTCGGCTATTTGTTGTCGTTCTGCTACCGTAGTTCGTCGTCTGCGTCGTTATTGTTTTGCTTGCTATTACGTTTGTTTATGTTTATGATTGTTTTGTGAGTACATACAAATGAATCGTAACAGTATTGAAGACAATCAAGTTCTAGATGAGTTACTCAGATTTCAAGTGACAGTGAAAGTGATGATTTATTCCAAGATGACACAGATAATGATCCCGATTTTACTACTGATGGACTTCTTGGAGATGCAAGTAAGTTTGTTGACATTGTATTTTTACTCAAATAACAAATATAAGCAAAATTAGTAATAAAAACATTTATTCTTGTGTTTTGTAAATAATTGGTTTATTACAGAATTTTACAGTTTATTGTTTATTTTTATTTTATTTATTTTTTTATTTTTTATTTTTTTATTATTCAAGACTTTCCCACACTAAAAAAAATATTTCAGCATAAGTAAATTTTAATTGTAAACATGTGTAGCTATAGTGTTAGTAATGACAATTCTAAATACAGAAAAAAATTAATAAAAAATATATTATGCTACAGACTAGTACATGGTGATGTTTTTTGGTCAACTTTTTATTTTTTACAAAAAACGTTATGTTTTTAAGTTTTTCAACCAAGACTTTCTGTTTTGAAAATATTTATGCATGAGCATCTGTGTAGAAAGAGGAAGAACTTAGCTTTAAAAAAATGTAAGTCCTATGGTTTTCTTATAATTAGTTAAAAAATTATATATATTTAAAAATCGTTTAAAAATGGGCGGCAGTGTAAGAAAGTTGTCAAAAATTAGGAGGCGGCAGTGAAAGTGTTAAACTATGAAACAATAGAAGTAAATACCAAAGTGTTGTTATGCATTATAATCAGGGAATTGTCACAAATATTATGTTCTACTAAAACATACGCTTTTCACTGAAAAATAATTGATTTATTAAAACAGATTTTTTTCTATATATACAAGATTGGTAAAAAATATTTTGTTAATGTGATGGAACAGTAAAGACACAGGATTTAAGAACTTATTTTTTAGACAACATAGTGATTTCCTGAGTAAAATCTGTTTAATATCCAGATTTGAAGTTAACAAATTCCTAAAAAGAATTTTATTCAAAATCACTTATATTTATAGTTAAAAATGGCTAATATTCTGTGAACAAAAAAGTATATGACTCCTGTTTTTATAGCTCTACTGATTTGTTGTTGAATCTCAAACTCGAGATCTATATTTTTTGGTTCAAGAGTAATCACTTATTTTTGGATTGAGAACTAATTCAAATAAATAATGTGATTTGTAGGAATAAATACTGATAATTTATGCATACAGTTATTACATAAAAGTCGGAAAACATTTTGTTAAAAAAATACTGAAATTGTTGTAAAGCTCACATATCAGAAAAGTTTACACCTGAAAAAAAATACTGCACCAAAGAAGGAATTAACTCTCCACATCATATTACCATTACTTATGATTGCTAGTAATATTGCAGGCAGATCTGCTTAAACATGGGCTATAGTACAACAATTTGATAAATACACAAGATAGGAATATGCCACACCATGTGACACAAAACAGGCTTTTGGAAGTTTATAGCTTGTTTAATTCTCAAGATTAGACAAAAAAATGTTTACAGGCCCCAGGCAGACAGAAGACAAATTCTGCCAGTCTATTGAATAATAGGCTTCAATGACGCTCATCCTTATCCCATTGATGATGGATATGTACCATCACTGAACTTATAGAGTGACTATGTAGGAATCAAGTTTCATAAAAAATTTAAAATCTACATATGATATATTTCTAAAGATATCTTGTAGATAGTTAAGCTATGTAAAGGTGCAGCTACATGCCAATTATCAAACACGATGTTGCTTATGAAGAAATGATGTTACAAGCAATAATGCAAGTTCATAGCTGAATTTGTTCTTGAGATACCCAAAAGGAAACAGACACACAAGCAGAGAGACGGACAGACAGAAGTGGAATTTTGCCAAAACCCTTAGTGATAGCTAAGCAAAATATGCAAAATTTCAAGTTTATAGTTAAAATCATCTCAAGATCAACCTGAGGTTTGCTAACATTCAGCCAAATCCCATAGAGGTACATACACCATCATCATACTCTATCTCATCTGTATACAAATAAAAACATACAACAGAGTATCGAATTACCCAATAGAATGTAATGAAAGTCTACAAAATAAATTTCTACCAAATATGTTGAAATGTCGTGTGATTTGAGATTAGTCTGTTTACAATCTTTTTATTCTATGATTTTCTCTTTGCCATCATCATGGTTATTCATAAGACCAATGTAAAAATGTTCACTAACACTAAAGCTTAAGTCCCATGGAGTAACATGCACCATCATCAAAATCAATTTTATCCTATGGAAATGCAGCTTCATGAAAAATTTAAAGTCTACAGGTCTGTTTGTTTTTGAGATACCATGTGGACAAACAGAATTGAAATTTATCCAGCCCCTCGATTGCCTTAACTAACACTCAACCAATAAATTTAACCAAACACAATTTGTTATGCTAATGTGTATTATTTCTAATTATCACAATTCTGTGTTGACAGTCATATCTTTAGTGTTATGGAGTGTAGACTAGTAGCTTTAACCCTATGAATGCCAACGTCTGATTTTACTGGATGTTTGGGAAAAAAAATCACTAAAAATCGAAAACTGTATACTAATATCATATTAAATTGTTCGTGAAAAACACTGTTCTTTTCAAAATAAACTGAACAATTCCGATCAATTGACTTAAATCAATCGAACTCACATATAAACATTTTTGGTTGACATGGCTACCGGAAACAATGTGATATTAGTTTCTTATAAGATGTATAACTCACTCATTATTGAAGATAATGATATACATTTTCCAAGATTTATAGACAATTGAATACCCTTTCCAGTGATAAAGACAAAGAAAAAGATATGAATTTTTTGGTAATGATAATTTAGTTAAAAAATGAAATTTAAATAAATTCTGGAATTTTTTTTAGATAAGCCCATTTTTGGTATTTCTAAATTTAATTTTATGGTAACTTTGTTATTTATATTAATTAGGCAGTTTTCAGAGAAACATTAAAAAAAACATTATGTTTTTAGCTTATTAAATAATTAAACTGTGAATTTTTTACTGAAACCTTGCAAAATGCTGTCAAAAGGGCTGGCACTTTTAGGTAAACTCACTAGAAAAATACCTGACACTTTTCAGTACACCCACTCAATAAATACTTGGCAAGCAAAGTATTAAATACTGAATAATAACTTAGTAAATAATATCAGCACTTAGTAATAACAACTTAACTTAGTTATTTACTGTCAGCAGCAGAAACAGAAACAGATTTTTGTAACGAATAAAAATTCAGAGAGTACACCAAGTAACTATGATATTGATTCCTTTTGTATTTCGACCGCTACAGATAGAACAATTTAAAGATGACCTGACCAACAAGTCTAATGGCTATATTGTTTCCACAAATAACATTTATATAGATGCCTCGGAAACCAGAGATATGATTCGCATCAGAATCAGCCATCTGACCTCACTGAGAACGATTTAAAGATAATGTTTCTGTCTTCAACATTGTACTCCTGACAAAGAGCCAAATTCTATACCTTTACACAATGCTACATGCAAAATTATATAAACAAGCAGAGTATTTCCTGTGTCACAACACTCACCAGACAGGTTTCTATCAGTAATTCGGAAGTTGAGAGGACAGAAAGACTTGGAAGATACAATTCTGGCCCCGTCTTTGAGATCTGCGAACCGCTCCTTCAGCATATGGTCCACTGTCGGGCCGAACGCAAAATTGTTGACGAACACAATTGTGGCACTCACTATCTTCTCCCGGTGCTCCTCAGTAAGGAAATCTCCCCTGATTAACTGGTACTCTCCATAATGTTTTCCATACCAGCCCATCCATTTCCTGAAATTGCTGTTCATATCCTGTGATAACAAAAAATTCATTTTAACCTTTATATATCGGAACTAGGACAAAATGTGTTAGAAAATTTTCCCTAATCAATAACATTAAAATATGGACACACACTTTCATGAATAGCATGTGATCCGAATGTGTAATTATATGGCTAAAGGACACTTATGTATCCGGGTATATTTTACTGTAAATATAAAAATATTGTATTGTTAAAAGTGAATTAAAATTAAAATACTTTTGTACCGAAAGTACATTTTGTAAAGATTATATACATACAAATCAAGGACCTTCAAATACCGGCTAATTTACAATCAGAATATTAAATATTTTGTGATATATATTTTGTAATGAGATAAATGATAAACATGTAACATAAACCTGATTATACAGGGTGGGGTGTTGAAACTCCCTGTTTTAAACATATTGCAGTGAAGTTCATAGGGGATTGTGGAGGGCTGGGAGTTGTGTGGTGGAATGGCTGGAGTGGATACTGTGTTTATGCCTGTTCCAGTTATATACATGCTTTGGTCAGGGCGGCAGTGAGCTTTTGCCATGGAGGCCTATTTCTGTAATGGTCAGTCAGTAATGCCAATGCAACGTGTGTTTCGTTGTCACTTCGATATTCCCCCGCGAGATCATGTTCCTAAATGTGTTTAAATGTAGGCAGATGCCTTAAGAGAAATGAGGAGTGTTTCCAAAAAAAAGGAAAAGACCATTGAAGACAATATTAGAACAGCTGAAAATGTGGAAATGTCTGGTTGGGATGTCATCCCGTTCTCTTTGTTGGATTCTTCACGAGGAAATCCATTTTAATCCTTACAAAATTGTTGAGTCCAATAACTGATGAAGGGGGATGGTTTATGTACCCCAACAAACATTATGTGGGCAGCTACTCGGCAAATGATGCAGTTGTGTTCTTCTCTGACAAGGAAGATTTTTATTTCAGTGGATGTGTAAATAAAAAAATAACTTCCGGTATTGGAATGCTACAAATCTCAAAGAATTTTATGAGAGGCTCCTTCATTTGTATGCGTCACAGTAAGGAGTTCCATATCATAAGTAGGGATTATTGGACTATACTTTTTTCAAGAAAACTGTTGTGCTGTTACTATAAATTCTGACCATTATGTTATAACAAACTAACAACTCTTCTTACCTGCTCCCCAAGAAAAACATCTGAACAACATTATGGTTTCAAAAAGATGTTCCAGCCAAAGAACATATTCGCCTAATTTAGCTCCTCCTCATTACTTCCTGTTGGTATATCTTTAATTTACAAAGATCATTCCAATATCTTGGAAGATCTACGGAACAACATACGAGCCGAAATTGACCATATCTCGGTGAATATGCTGTAAAGAATGCTTCAAAACTTTTGAAATCAACTGAATTATTGAGTTGACAGTGTAGGGCAACATTTAAAAGACATTGCGTTTCAAATAATGTAAATTCAAGTTTCCAATGTTGTGTGGTAGGCTGAAAATAACAATAAACTAGAATGAAGTGTGTAGTGTGTTTTATTTTATTTTCAAAACAGGAAGTTTCTACACCCCACACATATATATTTTTAAATATTTAACTACTCTATTAATTTCTTACTTTGTAAGTTACTAAAAATATTAACCAATGTAGGAATAAAAAATACAGTGACAGCTAAATTCTTGTTAAACATCATTGTAATAACCATAATTGTTCATAAAATGTCAGAAAGCAACAAGCTTCACAAGGCATATATGTAAAGGTAAATCTGGAGCAGAGAAATAGACATGTGAAGAAGCATTATGTCTGAGTGTTATATATATAAAAATTCTAATTCCTGAATAATTTAGTTTTCTCAGTCATTTGACAAAATATTGTTTAAACTATTAAATAGGAGCACACAGTGATTTTGTAACTTGATATAAGTTATTTTCTACTATAACTGACATTTTAATAATTTTTATAGAGCAATAGTTTAACTACCACTCTCTTCAAGTTGCCTTACCTCAGCATAACTGGACGGAATCTCTGCTTTCTCAACCCCAAAACAAATCTTGCAAGGTGTAGCGGCAGCCATCTGCAGCACCACTTGCCCCACTCCAGAGCCCAGGTCCACAAACACATCTTCACTTGTTATCTGAATTTCATCTATCATTTGGCACACTAATTCAAATGAAGTCTCGCCGTACACCTTGAAAGTACAATAATAATTCATGAAAACTTACGTGTAATTTTTGACTAAAAATAAACTAGAAGTCAAAATTAGTCTTATTAAAGAGATCACACGGTTCAGCAAAGATTTGTGTGACACAAGCAGTCTTATAATCAAACACTATATAAACCAGAGTCAATAGATTTGTCTTGATGTAATTTGTACATTTCCTCCAGACAGTACAAGTTAGGTAGCTTGCTGTATAAATGTTATGTATGACTTGATGGTCCTTGTAAACTGAAAATCAACAATAAATAAAAAAAAAGCAAAACATAAAATAAATAGTTTATAGTCTTGTTCTAAAACACTATATGAGTGTTTTACATCTAACAAAATTGAATGTTTAGAATAAATTACAATAAAAATTAAATTCATTTTACTATGAAGCAGGTTTTAGGAGAAAATTAACCAACCAGTGGCCGGAGCCTTACACTTTAGAGCTTGGGTGTACTGAAACAACCTCGGGTTATCCATTACTGAAATAAAAGTCATAATTAAACCATTTTCTGTATTAATTTTTGTTAAAGAGTTTTTCAAGATATTTCATTTTAAAGGTATACACATAAATGCTTTTAAGATTTTAAAAAGTGTATATATCTTACTACAAAGTGTATGTCAAGGTGTGATTAAGTGTGAAGTTGAGTATGCATAGTCTTATAATATGTTAACCTATATACTAAACAGTTGACCCTGATAACAATTTCAACTGCTATGCAAATACACGACAAATTGGTTAATAACGGATTTTACAGACAAAATTACATTTTCAAGATGATTTTGAAGAACATATATATGAAGGGAGAAAGAAAGGTAAGGTGAAAATTGCCCTCTCTAAATAAACATGGTTTGTGTGTGTGTGTGTGTGTGTGTGTGTGTGTGTGTGTGTGTGTGTGTGTGTGTGTGTGTGTTGGAATATAATTTGAGAATTATTCGGGACATCTCATTTGTTCTACAATCTAATAAAAAACACTAATTATTACCTGCTAAATGTTTACGAAGAATTATCATTTAATAAACAGGTATTGTATTTTCTGTCTTATTTTTTCATATGTGCTGATTAACTTTTTAAACTGTTTGTTTGTTTATTATTGGCATATTTTACATAATTCTCTTCAGAATAAAATTCTCTACGCGTTAGTTGAAAAGTTTGAGTATTTATTACCCATATAATGAAGTTAATGTACTTCGAATCTAAACAAAGCATGTTTTCTTGAGACAGAATTTTGCATATTTTGTCAGAAATCTCAGATATGTGTGGTCTTACAGGAAGCATTTTATTCAATTTTTCAGTTAATTTTACATAAAATCCAATACATTTAACATTACTCTATAAAAACATCAGTTTCGTTTATTTCCGTCCTTTCCCAGAAATCTGGCAAAATCTTTTCCTAGCTGTAGTTTGCTAACAAAGCGTTCCCAGACATATATATATGACCTTTTTGTCATTATTTTCATGGGAGGAAACCAGCTGAAAAGTTTTGTGGGTTACTCGTGGGACACCCACTATAAACATTTACAATTTCATATACTTTTTAATTTCTATGTATTGTGTTGATTCTACTTGAGATGTTGTAATAACTTTCAACATGGACATAATTATAAATATTTTCACATAAGTTTATTTACGTTTAATGTAAAACATTATTCAAAAATTAGAAACCCGTCGTGTTTATTCATATATTTATTGTTAGGTAGATATCAACACAATAAGTGGAAGGTGTAAACATGTAATATGTAACAAGATCACACAGTATTGCATGTGAGATTGCCTAGACTAACCTCGGGGGAGAACGGCTCGTACTGGTTCAGTCTGTCTGGCTCGCGGACAGCCTGGTTGTAGACCTGCTGCAGGATGTGGCGGAGCAGGCCGCGTGAAGGCTTCTTGTTGAGACGTTGTGGCAGTGACGTTCCCTTCGACTGCAACATAACAGCACAAACTATAAAAATAAGAGGAGTAAAGGGGCTTGGTGTCCTGCTGCAGGATGTGGCGGAGCAGGCCGCGTGAAGGCTTCTTGTTGAGACGTTGTGGCAGTGACGTTCCCTTCGACTGCAACATAACAACACACACTATAAAAATTAAAGGAGTAAAGGTGCTTGGTGTAGCTAAACTAAACTTAGTCACGCCGGGCCACATGTGCGATAAATTAGTATTGAGTGGTGGCTGGATACAACGGACCATGATGCAAGTACGAGAGAATCCCAGAACATAGTCTCATTAGGTACCGAGGATATCCGTGTCTGTTTAAAAAAACATTGTAACCGTTTTGAAATAAAACTTTGGGAGAATATTTTATAACCTGAATGATGTTGCGTTAAACGAACTGTAATTTTTTTTAACATACTGGCTATTGAAAAAATGTGGGTTTCTATATTTGTCAATCGGAGTGTTAAATGGGAGAAACATGATTCTTCCGCTTGTAATAGTATAAAAAATAAAACATGAAGGTGTTACCAAAATTCGCTACATGTCACTCCAACGTTTAAAGCGCTTAAGACAAAAAAACCACTGCAAGCACAACGCAGCGGAGTCCTACTACTATAATAGGTTTATGAAAAAGGAAATGGCGCGGCGAATGGACGTACTTTAAAAGCGGAATTGAATGTCTGGCAACGAATCCTTCCAATGACAATGTCAAAACAGGAAATTGCTAAACAAAACAAGAGTACTCAATAATAGAGTTACAGTAGTGGTGTCTAGTTGTCAACCAGCTCAATGTAAGCATAGGAAGGGTGTGGAGATTACAGTAATCATAAGTATACAAGAGAAGAAGAGGAAGGTCAAGTGGTGAGGCCGAGACAGACAATCGATACCAGATACAAGGGTGAGGCGGGGTCCTACCTGCTCTGCTGCTCACTGCTCAGAGCCTTGCCAGCCAGCATCCACTGGTCCACCGGCAAGTGAGGGTCACAACACAAGTTACTTACACGACAAATACATTGTGAGCCCCGTTAATTTTGGCAGGGTAGAAAAGGGTTTGACGTACCAAATAATAATTTTGACACATTTAAAACTCATGACCGGACACGTAACTACTAGCAAAAATAATAATATAACGATGATAATATTAATAACAGCGTCAGCTTAGTGACAACGAACCGAAAACTCTCTTCCACCATCTCTTTTCAGGTTGGCTGATGCACGTATTGTGTTTAAGTGTCTGACGGTTCGTTTTAAGTAAAATTATATTGTTATCATATTTTTTATTTGCCATTTTTAACTATTGTGCTTCATCCTTTCCATATCGATTTTCACCATAATTAGCGCAGCTGGCGATCGATTTATCTCTAAGGGGAGATTTGTCTTTTGATTTTATGAAAGACTACATAACTATAAATTATAGATAGTCTTCTTCAAATAAAATATAAATTTCTCAGACTGATTTCTAACAATTACTGGTTAAGTCCTTAAGCTCATCGAGAAAATAGCGTTTCTGTGCTTCTATATCGGTTTGAGGATTTTGCGTGTGAATGTTAGATATCAGTGTGAAGGATCTTTGATAACTACCTATGGATATATATATATATACTATATATATCACCGGTTTTTAAAAGGATCTGAGATTATTGATACACCTGATGAAAGTTTACACCGAAGTGTGAGTACACATTGTACCAACGGCAATTCAAATTTAAAAAGAAAAGACAACAGATCGACTGAAAATTTGTCTATTAACTTATTTGTTTAGCTTTGCTCTGGAGAGATCTGATACAGATACAGATCACAAACACAACTGAGTTCAAAGACAAGATAACTCTGCCAAATTACAGTGCTGTAACTTAAACACGTTTGAGCGTGAGTTGTAAAACGCGCGTACAGACAGATAACAAACACAACTGAGTTCAAAGACAAGATAACTCTGCCAAATTACAGTGCTGTAACTTAAACACGTTTGAGCGTGAGTTGTAAAACGCGCGTACAGACAGATAACAAACACAACTGAGTTCAAAGACAAGATAACTCTGCCAAATTACAGTGCTGTAACTTAAACACGTTTGAGCGTGAGTTGTAAAACGCGCGTACAGACAGATAACAAACACAACTGAGTTCAAAGACAAGATAACTCTGCCAAATTACAGTGCTGTAACTTAAACACGTTTGAGCGTGAGTTGTAAAACGCGCGTACAGACAGATAACAAACAGCATTTTCCGGAGGCTCCAACGAGAGTAACGAACACTCCGATTGAAATGAGAAAGGTATTTGGCCAGGCCAGGGCCAAGGGCCGAGGATGGCAGGCAGGCAGATCGCTGCGGTGTGATCGACCTTGTCAAGGCCTCTCTCGCCACAAACCAGTTTTACACAAAGGGCCTGGGCCAAACTTGGCGTGCGGCGGCCACAACAGTTTGTCCCTCTCTTATAAAACATGCCCAAATTTATAATTTGTGTTAGCATATGCCAACGGTCTAACAAGTGACACATACTAATGGAATTTGGCTGACAACCGAACAGTGTTTAAAACAGTTGGGAAAGGAGATCGTTGTATTCGCCACCGACCTATATCCTTAATTAAACCTTCGAAGTATACACATGTATTTTGTCCTTCAATAACGGCCCATTACAACAATGCTTAAAATATAATTATAAATAAATTATATTTAAATTAGGTTTGTTTCTTTCTTTAAAGTCACAGTATAAGTGAGGTCATTATTACATTGGTTAAAAATAGCATATATGTATAAAAACTATACACTTTTCCAGACTGGTGCAATACTGTTGAAAAATGTGTAGTATTTGAAAATAGCCAAAACTGTTTGAAAGTTTTAGATACAAAACTATACTATACCTCACACATAAATAAATAATTATAACAGACAGATAACAAACACAACTGAGTTCAAAGACAAGATAACTCTGCCAAATTACAGTGCTGTAACTTAAACACGTTTGAGCGTGAGTTGTAAAACGCGCGTACAGACAGATAACAAACACAACTGAGTTCAAAGACAAGATAACTCTGCCAAATTACAGTGCTGTAACTTAAACACGTTTGAGCGTGAGTTGTAAAACGCGCGTACAGACAGATAACAAACACAACTGAGTTCAAAGACAAGATAACTCTGCCAAATTACAGTGCTGTAACTTAAACACGTTTGAGCGTGAGTTGTAAAACGCGCGTACAGACAGATAACAAACACAACTGAGTTCAAAGACAAGATAACTCTGCCAAATTACAGTGCTGTAACTTAAACACGTTTGAGCGTGAGTTGTAAAACGCGCGTACAGACAGATAACAAACACAACTGAGTTCAAAGACAAGATAACTCTGCCAAATTACAGTGCTGTAACTTAAACACGTTTGAGCGTGAGTTGTAAAACGCGCGTACAGACAGATAACAAACAGCATTTTCCGGAGGCTCCAACGAGAGTAACGAACACTCCGATTGAAATGAGAAAGGTATTTGGCCAGGCCAGGGCCAAGGGCCGAGGATGGCAGGCAGGCAGATCGCTGCGGTGTGATCGACCTTGTCAAGGCCTCTCTCGCCACAAACCAGTTTTACACAAAGGGCCTGGGCCAAACTTGGCGTGCGGCGGCCACAACAGTTTGTCCCTCTCTTATAAAACATGCCCAAATTTATAATTTGTGTTAGCATATGCCAACGGTCTAACAAGTGACACATACTAATGGAATTTGGCTGACAACCGAACAGTGTTTAAACAGTTGGGAAAGGAGATCGTTGTATTCGCCACCGACCTATATCCTTAATTAAACCTTCGAAGTATACACATGTATTTTGTCCTTCAATAACGGCCCATTAAACAATGCTTAAAATATAATTATAAATAAATTATATTTAAATTAGGTTTGTTTCTTTCTTTAAAGTCACAGTATAAGTGAGATCATTATTACATTGGTTAAAAATAGCATATATGTATAAAAACTATACACTTTTCCAGACTGGTGCAATACTGTTGAAAAATGTGTAGTATTTGAAAATAGCCAAAACTGTTTGAAAGTTTTAGATACAAAACTATACTATACCTCACACATAAATAAATAATTATACACCATACATTATTTGTATGATGGTAGCACATTCACCTGGCAAGTGAGAGATCCGGGTTCGAGTCCCGGCGGAGCAAGTACTTTTTGGGATTCAATGTTCATTGAAATTAAATTAGGCTATTGCCACTTATACAAATTATACGAATTCAACGGTTGGTAAACAGTTTATAAACTATGGATGTTGTTTAACACACAAATATTCTAAATCGTCCGATACGCTGGAGCTTAGAGTCTGTCCAGGAACATTAACATTCATTTTTTGGTTTTTGTAGAAAACATGCTTGTCTGATATTTTGTAACACATTTCTAAACCCTGTTTTTCTGTAAGTTGTTAAGTTCTTGTATATATTTAAAACAAATTCTGCCCGACTCAGATTTCATAATTTTCATGTCCGCTAGAGGCATTTTGTCCAAGTTTTACACGTGTGGAGGACCCAAATAACACAAATATCATATTCATGGTATCAAGCTCGAAAAATTGTGTTTCAAGAAATTACAATTTAAATGTTTTAAAACACTTAAATTAGTGCTTGTGCCGTCAAAGGTCGCACTTTCAACATTCACGCCCACTTCACTCAGTTTTAGTATTGCTACTTTAATCAGCTGCGACAGTAATATTTATGAAGTTTCATTTACAGAAAAGTACTTGATTGTAAAAAAATATGGGGGTACCTTTTGTCTATCTGGAAGTGCATTTGTACGCAGTGAAACTCTTCACCAGGTCACGAAATAACAAACATTACCAACATTGACAACTGAATAGAAAAAATTAAAAAAAAAAACTGTTTGAGTTGCGTCAGACATCTTAACATACTGAATACGAAGAGTGGCCAAGAATGCGAAATCCCGCGTTAAACGACGATTCGTGTTTCGACATGAAAAGGTACGATGCTCTATCGTCCCGTTGATCGCCGCACAACGTGGTGAGTTCTTGCCCACTTTAAGCGCCTGCGAGGCCGTGGATACACTCGCAACGCACAGCTGTATGCGACCGGAAAACCCAACATGCGGCTTACGGGCAGTACGCGTTCCAGTAGTATAGTTCGTTGGTTATAAAAAAACGCAAGTGACAGTTCACGTATGATTTGTTTTGATTGAACGCTAAGTTCACAGGTAATGTGTTTGTTGTGCAAGGCTTATGTATTCTTATTAACAATGCCGCGACAAAGAAGATCCATTCTTTCCTGACAAAGCCGTAATTCAATTAGGCTTCGAAACATCGCAAATAAAACCACTGAAGAACAAGAAGATGCATTAAAAGGGCGACGCGATAGTAAGACTGTGATTGTATGCTTCTCAATCACGACAGCAAAGAGAGGCAGCCCGTGAAACGGCTCGATTGGCAATGCGAAATCGTCGAGCAAACCTCAGAGGTCAACTACTAGACAATTTTCGACGTGCAAGAAGAGATTATTCAAGTATTGATTTTAATGGAGCAGCGTGTCGATACGATTGTAACACGTAATCTTATATATATATATATATATATATATATATATATATATATATATATATATATATATTATGAGGGCATCAAGGTAAACTCACTTGTGTTATCGGAAATATGAGTCATTTCAACCAAAAATGCTCCTACACACGCCAAACTTGATATAGGAGTTAGTTCCTCAACCTCTGATCATCCAATATAAACTCCGACATAATATGAATCTAATTGTTCACCCACTTACGTTTGAAAAATATCATACAAATACATATTATTGCGTAATATTTTAAACAAAGTAGGCAACGGGCTGTGATTTTAAAAATCATGGGTTAACAGCTAGTATTCGATACAATGATATAAGCTACTTCACAAAAACATAAAAAATACAACCCAACATACCCAATATTTCATGGCGAAATATGAGGAAACCCACGTACTCAGAGGTATACTGGACCCCAAGATCTTTATTTCTCGGCTGACAGCTGCCAATAATGGTGGCTGGTGGTGGGGAAGGGGGTGAAACTTATTAAAGCTGACATGGGTACCAAAGGTTCTTCAGGTAAACTTAAACTGGAAAATATCCCCAGTGTGCCCTTTGAAGTTTAACTTCAACATTATCCAAAGAGTCGAGAAAGTAATGTTAGATACCTGTACAGTTTAATGAGGGATATGGCTGCTCCCAGGTTGTTGATATGATTCGAAGATAGTATTAACAAGTACTGTGAATCATTAGCGTTTTGTAATCGCTGCACACGGTAACCTTGATACGTTTTGGACATGTTCTACTGGGTTTGGAATCCGTAAGTTGACCCACGCCAGTTCCATGGGTTCGTAGCCAAACCACAAATAAACTTTGTATCAGACTTTGATCACCCACAAATTCGTAGTTTAAAGATTGATGGTGTATACATTCGCGATGCATTATTGTTGCTATTCATAAAGGGTATATTAACAGTATCTATAGACAGATTAATATTTATAACACAATTCAGTGAAATGGAAGTTCAATCAAAGACAAACTCAAGAGCGGTCAAAATTAGATTTTCAATGAAATTCGAAGTTTAAAAATTAGTCTTTTCACGGCAAAAGGTCGTAATTTAAGAACTTCAATGCGAGAGCTGTATAAGGGAGTGAGAGGAATTTGAATTTCACACCAATTTGTTTAAGTCTCTCACGTACAGTTTTAAATGTTTACGAAGACCGGATACTGACATGGACAATGTTGAAGATGGAGCTTGTATTGCCTATTCTTAACTTAATCACTACATTTAGAACACACCATCCAATACTAAAAACTTTTTATTTTTGTGATGTATCTGATGAAGATAGGCTTGCTATCGAAAGGCGTCACAAAAATACACAGTTTTTAGTATTGGTTGGTGTGTTCTAAATGTAGTGATTAAGTTAAACTAACATGGACAGTTTAATCATTAACACCGTGTATAATTATTCTAAGTTAACATTGGTATACAATACAATAAGCGTATTTATTCATCAATATCGTATTATTTTATTAAAACTGCACAATTATTCTAAATTAACGTTGGTATACAATTCGTGTATCTATTCATCAATGATCTTTCGCATTATTTTATGACAAACAAGATTCTATATAATGTATATATAATACATTGCATTATGGCAAACATGAGAGTAAGTGTTGGATATACATTTAACAATAATCAATTGTTCACATTTTCTTAACAGCTTCAAATTTCCTGAATATTTCTGAAATATTGAAATGCCCATAAGAGATCAGTAACGTAGGACCATGTCGGAGGAACTGTGGTAAACAAGCAAGGTATGCACGAGAACGGCGCGAGATGTTAATGGTCTATCCCCTTGAAGGCAAGTGGGTGGGGGTGTGTTGTGTGAGAGGGAGGGGTGGAGGGAGACGTCGGCAGTATTGATTCTGTCTGACCGAGTAGAGTTGGGCAGAAGGAGAGAAGTCAACGCTCTCATCTTCTATCACATCCAGTTCCCGGTTCATCCTCAGTTATCTGCCAACATCCATTTTGCAATCATAATAGTGGTGTAGGGAATGTCCCTGTGTACTATTCAGACTCAACTCCACTTCCTTACACGGTTTCGTTAATGTAAGAAAGGTTACAATACAAATGAGCACATCAAAACAGAAACACCTAAATATATGTACTACTATTTCAACCACAGTGCAGCCTCTGACACCCAGCATTGCCTACTAAACATGGCAGACGTACCACTGTATTGCTAGAATCTGAGAGGAGTTCTACATGGCGAGACAAGATAACGGGGAGAGTTCAACTCTATTTAGGATAATTATTGCTTCCATCATTTAAATTTAATCAAGCCCAGTTGAAAATATACAGCAGAATGTCCACTTTTTATGCTGACAACCTGAACTTATGGTCAATTTACAAAGATGGCTCCTTTACAATTACAATTAGCTCTACTTAATGGACATACATCTCGTAAAAGACATAATATGTAGGTTGATTGAAGCATGATTTTAACGATAAGTTAAATAACACTCCAAAGTCTGCCCAAGACTGCTTCACTCGCATTCTCAGTCATCAAACCCAATCAGGATAGATTTCTGCATTACTTCAATAAGAGACTCGTAATATACAATGACCAGTAAACTGACAGTACCATAGTTCCGCAGCAATACCGATACCACGCATATCTTCTGAAAGTTTCAGCAGCCTTCTGACCTAATTTTACGACTCTGACCTCCCGATCAGATGTCACTATCCAAACCAAACGACCCGATGAAAGTCGATGACGGATGCCTCGAGCTCTTTTGCTTATTTTCTCACTGAATATAGAAGAATAGACGGTTGACGGCGCCGTAAAAGGTTCTTCTGTGCATTTAGAATTTTAACTTGCCCATCTTGAATGGATTAGCTTCTTTTCCTTCTTGTTCTTCACACTTCCTGTAGAAGAAAAATAAGTGGTTGGCGGCATTGTATTCCGAATCCTTGTAAAGGTGCTTTGGTCATCAGAACCTTCCATCTTAACAGATGAGTTTTCTTCCTTCTTCTCACTTTCTGTAGAAGAATAGATGGTTGATGGCGCCGTAAAGGGGTCTTAGGAGCAGACTTTAAGATTTCTAATTTCCCCATCACGAACAGATGAGCTCTCTTCCTCCTCCCTCCAACATACTTTCTGTAGAAGGAAAAATAAGTGACTGACGGCGTTGTATTACTAATCCTATCAAAGGGACTTTAAACATCCGAACTTTCCATCTGCGCTCATATATATATATATATATATACATATATGCGCTCGGAAATTGCAATGAAAATTGTGTACTCTTGCAGGCAGGTCTTTAATCATCCTGGCTGTCGCTGCATGTTGCCTGCATCATTCCCACAAACATTCAATTCCTCTCATAAACCGATCCGTATTTAAAAATGTAAAAATAATTAAAATCTCCGTATACCAAATTCTCCTTATAGTTGACTGATTTTTAAGTACAATACATAATATTTTGTGAATTTGTTTACGTTACTAGAACATTATGCAATTTTGTTTGTTTTAGAAAAGTTGTATTTCAAAGTTTCAAAACTGTCGACACTGAAACTTTAGAACACACGCAAACTTGGCCAATGTATATGAGCCAGGTGTTAGATTTAGCCATAAACAAACCTAAACGATTTTATTGGTTATAATTTTTTGTATAAAACAAACAAAAACTAGGGACAACACTTAACAGTGTAGACACACATTAAGACGGTTACCGTGTTTGAATGGACTCCTGGTAGTGTTGACTCCACGAGTACAAAGGAAGTGGCCGTGACTAACCGCGGGTTGACAGAGGTCGGAAACATTGTAAATCTGTACGGCCCGGCCCATACAATATCAAGTTACGAGGGAAAAGAAATCCTTTGTAGCGGACAAAAAATACTGGTTTTGTCTTCCACTCCAGTACGGTATCTTTGGCTCTCGTCCTATAAATTCCCATCCCATGCCTACCAATAGCTCGGATAGAAATAAGAGGTGTTTCTCTAACTTCGGTATCATATTCTAAAATGATTACATTCAGTATGACACCATTTACGCCACTTGGCTTATAATAGGAGCCATAACGTAGCAATGGAAGGGCTGATTAAATGTGAATTTTTAGTTCAAATATTAATAAAAAGATGTCTACGGTGGTTGCAGTTTGAAACCCAAAAACTAAACTGCATTAATAAACTAAACAGTAAATATTTAACAGAAAATGTGTTCAGTGCCATATGTCTTAGTTTTTCTTTTAATTGGCAATATTATATAAGATGTCATTGTATTGTATATTATATTGTATAAATGTTATGTCATATTTAGCAAATAATTCACAATCTATATTACATATATGCATTGTTCTCAGATTCGAGAGAGAAGAGAAGCCCAAACATGGAGATTGTCAGCTGTACTTCTTTTTGGGCGCCCTACATGACCCACACTTTTGTCGCTTGCAGAAATATCAATTTAATCCCATTGTTCTAGACAAAAACTATTTTTCTTTAAAATCTCTCTTTAAGTAAATAGTGGCAGAAATGACAGTTTTAATTCTTTATATTTACAAATGAATCAGAAATCTTATTCTTGCCATCGACCTAGACTAAAGTAACAAGAAATCCGGTTTGCAACCTAACATTGGAGTTGTAATAAGCTGCACCATTATCAGTAAATCCCTTCTAGATTCCAAGGTCACAGATGTCGCAGGCAATTCATCCTCGTACAGTACTTGTAAATCATAAACAATACAAACGTGTTAACCTTAAAAAAATGTAAGTTGCAAACCGCTAATAACAAAAATTATCAATTTGCGACCAAGCTAAGTATAAATTAAAGCATGCATTTCATCAGCAAACTATACAACGGATATGTGTTACGATGTTACAAAATAAAATACTGTACCTCATAATATAAACTTGAGATTACAAACGTTCATTTCCGATGTAGGAGAACTTCGAAAACTAATTTTGTCCAATATTTGACTTTAATAAACCACAGCGGCGACTTAAGAAAATTATGGCGATTCCGTTTGTGTGATTTCCGATTACTTCTGATCATTTAATACTTTTGTATCTGTTCATTTAGATTTTTGTTTCATCCCATATATTTTATTAATACAAAAAAACAATAGTACAAATAAATTTTAAAAGATCGTAAATAGCGTGATTTCACTTGCGTTTTGATGCAGAATTAATTTCTTGTTTTAATGAATTTAAACCATATTTCATTTTTGGAATATGTTAATTTAGTCAGTCATCAGTAGATTTAAATTCTAGAAACGTCGATTTCTATAATAGTGAAAAATGACGATGGAAAAGCTCTAAATCCTGTTATTTAAAATTATACATAGTCAGTAATATATTTTTAACAAAGAAAATAGTAATTTTTATAAACAATATATATTTATATTGTTGAAAACAGTTTTTTGCATTACAAATATGAATTTTACTGATAAATTAACCAAAAGAAGTGTTATGTTTTAAAATTGTGCAATAAATCCAAATATTACATTAGTATCGTATTTTGCTTTTTTATCACAGACTTTACCTAAAATGGTACAATAAAACATCAACCAGTTACATATATTTGTTTCTGAGAAAAGGGGACATTACAAAGGTAGGCGAATACAACAAGCAGAGAAGGCCGACCGCCTTCGCCTTCGCCAACCCTAGCGGCATACAGTTTTTGAGAACTTGAATTGTTTTGCACGAGGTACAGTATTTATATCACAGACAGGAATTATATTCTTCCCTTGACATTCAGAAGCGCATTGTTTACTAAAGCTGAACCTCTTGACCCAAACATAAAATGTAATCGATGTAATAAAAAGTATAAATCTAGGATAGGCTGCAGTGACAGTGTGACCCAGATACGGGTGTGGGGCGGGGGCTGTTGTGGGTGGCGGTGCGTACCTATCGACCGCTGCGTGAGTGAGAAGCGCGTCAACACCCCCACTATCGATTGTGAGACAGCCTCCCTCACTACCGCGGCTATAAACAAACCCTCGCCTCCGCCTCAGTGACAATGAATAAATATTCCTAGTTCACTTCCCGCACAAACTGCAAGCAATACAACTTCCTGTAAACTGTACACAGTGAACAATGTACATTAATTCTGCTACTTTTAATATTGGAACAAATAAATTATGTAAACTTCTTGATAAATCCCTTTTAACAAAGTTGGGGAGGTAGGAAGAATTTAAACTAAAGTATTTAAATTTCAAATCCATCTCATTATATTCCGGACTCAGCAAAGGAACTAAACCCCGGAATTCAACGTTGTTTTCACACAGTTTGTGTTACAATACAAACTGCGGTCATTTAAAGCCTGGGATGTCGTAAGACTCTTTCAAAGTCACTATTATTGAAAGTCGCATACAAATTTGACGAAATAATTGACGCATGATTCATTTTTAAGTGAAAGTATTAAATGTCCTCCAAAGTAGAGGGGCTGATGCTTATTAAAAAAAAAAGTATAATGAATCATTGATCATCCACCACGTCATAGCTATTTTTCATTCTGTGATTCACGCCCTGATAGGTCACAAGATGAATAATTCGAAACAAACTTCAAATACTGGGTATGAAACAATTACAATGTAAACACAAAACTACTACTGAAGTCAGACGTCAGACTTGAATTTAATAAGCCGTAGAATTCATTTAGGTAACCACAGCTTCGGCATTGTAGAAATTGTGAAAATGCGGAACAATGAGAATGTGTGACTGTCTACATTATATCACACGGCCTTGACACAATCCCACGGTCGTGTGAGGCCGGAACCTTATGTAACACACCATCATATAAACTCAGAGAGGAGTCAGGGGTGTAGTAAGAATCTCATTGAGGGGGGGATTGTATTATGGAGTTTAAAGGTCTGTGCACGTATTCAAAACAAATTGAAATAACAACCTTTTTTTCTCTGCATGAACTTTTTACTCTGATTTTTCATATTGGTTAAAAATTCATAGGTTATGAACGGTAGAGGTGTACTGTTTTTACATGACATTTGGCTTATTAATACCCTATGTTAAGCCTGTCACAAAACGTATTTCTATCACACTTCATTAAATGCGACTGTATCTCCTACTCAGTTTTCCGAATGTGCAAATCAACAATCTCCTTAGAATGATTTGTGAATGATTTGTATAGCTTAAAAGTGTTGGTTTATCATACAAAAACTGTTGTATTCGTATGAGTAAATAAAAGCTTTATTAATATAATTTATAATTTGATTTGTGTTTGGAATATGATTTATGGAAATCCTTTAACCCTAAACTTTACAAGATATCTGTCTATATTAAATAAATCTTAGAGTGTAGTGCCAACGATTGATTATGTATATACAGTGTGAACGTGAATTTTCCCCCTGGGCAACTCATAGGTCGCCAGCCGTGATAGTTTTAGTAGAGGTCGAAATAGGAGCTTTCAAAAGTGTTAAAAATATTTTAAATCACACATCACAACAATAGTAAAGAGTCTAAATGTCGCCATATTAAGGGTCTGTACGGTGATTAGCTGACGGTGATTTAACATTTATTTGAGTGTGATAATTGGTTTAAGTGTGTTAAACCGAGAAAGATATGACTCGATGAAAAATTATCATTTTTTTTTGGCTCTCTGCTTCTTAACTATAATATATATATATATATATATATATATATATATATATATATATATATATATATATATATATATATATATAATATATATATAATATATATATATATATATATATATATATATATATTAACTATAATACGCCAGCAACAATGACGTATCTGGGAACCATACAAAAAAGTAACCAAACATACAAACATGGGCGTTGGAATCCCACCAGCTGACGACAGTTTCCTTCTGACATTGACCTTGTAGATGAAATGAGACTAATGTATATTGAATATAAAATACTGAACACTCCACTGATTTAGAACTAGGCGGTTGAAAAAGCGCTTAGATTCTTAAAAAATACATTTTTATATCTAAGGCTAAGGAAAATGTGATATACGTATATTCTTGTAAGCTTTGGTCACAATAGAGACCGCCACTTTCGTTCCTTAGTGAAACATCCCGTTCGCTTGTGGACACCGAAGACACTAACATCGGAAACAGGAGTGCAGGTGGTAGCTCCCGGATCCTGTACACAAGACGTACAGTACAGACAGACACAGCCAGTATAACGGCGAGGCGTGGAGAGGCGCGGCGAGGAGAGACGCGAGGTGAATGACCGCCGCCATTGGCACTGGCACTGGGCAGTCACAGTGTACAGGCACACTGTACCACAGTGGCTCGACAGCACCATTACAACATGGGCATTACAACGCGTAGGACGTGTGCAAGGCATTTACGTTGTTTAACATAAAACCCAAAGACAAAGAGACTCTGAAATAGAGAGGTCAGGATACAAATACTACCACACTATACCGGCAAATTGGTAATATATATTGAACGTAATATAATTAAATTATTAATAGAATATATCGATCGATTTCCATATATATATATATGTTATGTTCAGGTCGCGTAATACACATGACCTGAATAATTATAACCACGAGTCCGGCCTTGGCTATGAATCCCTTGACGCATGACCTGAATGTTTATAACGAGTCCGCAATGTATCCCTTGTATATTTGTACAATACACGGCATAAACGTGTCCTATATGTTTATAACGACGAGTGCAGCCTTGGCTTGCCTATGAATCACTTGTGTATTTGTAAGATACACGGCATACATACACGTGAACTGAATATTTATAATCACAAGTCCGGCCTTGGCTTGCCTATGAATCCCTTGTGTATTTGTACGATACACGGCATACACACACGTGTACTGAATATTTTTAACCACGAGTCCGGCCTTGGCTTGCCTATGAATCCCTTGTGTATTTGTATGATACAGGGCATACACACACGTGACCTGAATGTTTATAACCACGAGTCCGGCCTTGGCTTGGCTGAATCACTTGTGTATTTGTACGATACACGGCATAAACGTGTCCCATATATTTATAACAACGAGTGCGGTCTTGGCTTGGCTATGAATCCCTGGCGTATTTGTACGATACACGGCATACACACACGTGTACTGAATATTTTTAACCACGAGTCCGGCCTTGGCTATGAATCCCTTGACGCATGACCTGAATGTTTATAACGAGTCCGCAATGTATCCCTTGTATATTTGTACAATACACGGCATAAACGTGTCCTATATGTTTATAACGACGAGTGCAGCCTTGGCTTGCCTATGAATCACTTGTGTATTTGTAAGATACACGGCATACATACACGTGAACTGAATATTTATAATCACGAGTCCGGCCTTGGCTTGCCTATGAATCCCTTGTGTATTTGTACGATACACGGCATACACACACATGAACTGAATATTTTTAACTAGGAGTTCGGCCTTGGCTTGCCTATGAATCCCTCGCGTATTTGTACGATACACGACATACACGTAACCTGAATGTTTATAACGAGGCCGGCCTTGATTTACCCACGAATCACTTGTGTATTTGTACGATACAAGTCATACACATGTGCCGAATGTTTATAACAACAAGTGTAGGTCAGTGCTACAGGAGAACGTTTAGAAAGAGTCCACAGGGAAATACCTTTTGGCTTGGTTACTCAAATCATTATGGTAAATGAGGACATGTCACTTTGAGTGGCTGTCATGTTTTTCGGGTACATATTTATAAAGTTGTTAATTATTTAATGAGGTGTAGTCAAGACAATAAATAATCTTTCCTTGAATCATGGAAGAGCGATAGGACGTGTCTTTGGTTTCCTTCTGCTCCAACGCAAAGCTGCAGTAAGTCTTATTTTAAAATGTAATACTAAAATGTATATTCTACGATACAAATAGTTATTTGAGTTCTATTACACGTTTGAGACTTTTCCCAAACGGGATAATTGTAATGGAAATACAAAATATGTATACGAAAAGTTGACTAATATACTTTTAAATAAAATTAAAAAATCATCTTCTAAATATAAGGCATTTTGCATTATTCAATTAATGTAATTTCAAATCGCATACAAATTACGTGACCAACTCACCTAACAAAAATACTTAGCTTACTGACATTATGGTAGGTAACAACGTCACGATACTCACCAATTGCACCATACTGTCTATTGCTCTATTAAAACGGTCGCAAAGACTTCTCATACTGTCATAACTGCAAACAAATACAGAATAGTATAAATACACAATTTAAGCAATGTTTAACCTATAGATACAGTTAGGTCATAATATACTTATTGTCGACATTATCCCATATTATGTTACGATTTTACTCCATCACTAAATATTCGCCCTTCAACATTATTTTAAATCAACGTTTCTTGCAACAGTTCTTAAGAAAAGACCTGTCCTGTTAGCGGTACGTCACAAACAAAGCGATAGTTGTCAAACGATTTTCGGTTATTTTCCTTCTTGTTTGATCCGCTCAGTTAAATCAATTTCAAATCACAATAGAAATTTAGAAAATTAGTTATTTTATTGTATAGTCTACTATTCAAATAATTTAAATTTAATTTGATAAACATACAGTTGAATTGTATTTAGTATTTCCCCTTAGGAGTTTAGGTTTGTGTGAATGATTGCGTACACGTGAATTAATAATGTAGTGTAACCGGTTTTACTATAAAGATTATAAGCGTGACTCGCCATGGGTAACGTACATTTGGCGAGCACCTACCACATTGTTGGATTGCGTACACGTGAATTTAAAATGTAGTGTAACCGATTTTACTGCAAAGATCATAAGCGTGATTCGCTAAGGCTAACAGAAGTTTGGAGTGCACCTACCACATTGTTGGATTGCGTACAAGTGAATTAATAATGTAGTGTAACCGGTTTTACTACAAAGATTATAAGCGTGACTCGCCATGGGTAACGTACATTTGGCGAGCACCTACCACATTGTTGGATTGCGTACACGTGAATTTAAAATGTAGTGTAACCGATTTTACTGCAAAGATCATAAGCGTGATTCGCTAAGGCTAACAGAAGTTTGGAGTGCACCTACCACATTGTTGGATTGCGTACACGTGAATTAATAATGTAGTGTAACCGGTTTTACTGCAAAGATTATAGTAAGCGTGACTCGCCAAGTTTAACATAAGTTTGGCGTGCACATACCACATTGTTGGATTGCGTAGGCCTACACGTGAATTTAAAATGTAGTATAACCGATTTTACTGCAAAGATTATAAGCGTGACTCGCCAAGGCTAACAGAAGTTTGGAGTGCACATACCACTTTGTTGGATTGCCTACACGTGAATTTAAAATGTAGTAGTATAACCGATTTTACTGCAAAGATTATAAGCGTGACTCGCCAAGGCTAACAGAAGTTTGGAGTGCACATACCACATTGTTGGATTGCCTACACGTGAATTTAAAATGTAGTATAACCGATTTTACTGCAAAGATTATAAGCGTGACTCGCCAAGGCTAACAGAAGTTTGGCGAGCACCTACCACATTGTTGGATTGCCTACACGTGAATTTAAAATGTAGTATAACCGATTTTACTGCAAAGATTATAAGCGTGACTCGCCAAGGCTAACAGAAGTTTGGAGTTCACCTACCACATTATTGGATTGCGTAGGCCTACACGTGAATTTAAAATGTAGTATAACCGATTTTACTGCAAAGATTATAAGCGTGACTCGCCAAGGCTAACAGAAGTTTGGAGTGCACATACCACATTGTTGGATTGCGTACACGTGAATTTAAAATGTAGTGTAAGCGATTTTACTGCAAAGATTATAAGCGTGACTCGCCAAGGCTAACAGAAGTTTGGAGTGCACCTACCACATTGTTGGATTGCGTACACGTGAATTAATAATGTAGTGTAACCGGTTTTAGTGCAAAGATTATAAGCGTGACTCGCCAAGGCTAACAGAGGTTTGGCGTGCACATACCATATTGTTGGATTGCGTACACGTGAACTAATAATGTAGTGTAACCGGTTTTAGTGCAAAGATTATAAGCGTGACTCGCCAAGGCTAACAGGGGTTTGGCGTGCACATACCACATTGTTGGATTGCTTACACGTGAATTAATAATGTAGTGTAACCGGTTTTAGGGCAAAGATTATAAGCGTGACTCGCCAAGGTTAACATCAGTTCGGCGTGCACATATAACATTGTTTATATATGGACATACACTACTACTAATTGGTACATAGGATCTTTTACTCTAACAACGAATATACTAGTACTCAACAGGAAGTAAGTCTAACAACTGTTATATCACAGTTAACAGACAATTTTATTGTTTTATTCCGAAATCTAATACCAGCATTAAGGTAAATGTAATCTTTACTAGTATGTGATGAATATTTTAATTTACCGGTCTCAGATGTTAATGACATTTGTCGATGATTATATGGTCTACTAGTCTTCATGTACGAACTTTGAAATGTCAAGGGTAGGGAACAATCTATACAGGTATCAAGCATTTAGGTGATCACAAGTAGCTTACTTGGGATAGTCCTGCCCAGACATTCTTACGTCAAACATTCTGTCAGAGACCTTGATGCTGAGTCTCACTTGTTTTGTTATAGGTTTGAGTCAGTTGGCGTATTTATAAAAATCTACTTGGCTATAAGCATAAACAAATCTCAGACGAAACTAGAATGTAATTCTATAACTTAACAAGTATTCACTCACCTTTTCGTGTCATAATCACTAAGAATGTTGTTTTCTAATGGCAGTTTTAGTTCAGGAAAGTCTTCACAGACCCATCTGCAAACAAACGAGAATGTGTTATTTAGTTTCGTGTAAACCACCAGAGTAAACGGGGTAGGCTATTGTTAACGTTTGTAGCTTGGCGGGCGTAGCCGACATTCCTACGCCGCTGAATATGTTCTAATTATAACACTATTATTATTGTAATACAGAGGCAAGTCCAGTATAGGTAAGATAGAGTACAAGTCCAGATCGACATTTCTACGCCGCTGAATATGTTGTAATTATAACACTATTATTATTGTAATACAGAGGCAAGTCCAGTATAGGTAAGATAGAGTACAAGTCCAGATCGACATTTCTACGCCGCTGAATATGTTCTAATTATAACACTATTATTATTGTTATACAGGCAAGTCCAGTATAGGTAAGATAGAGTACAAGTCCAGATCGACATTTCTACGCCGCTGAATATATTCTAATTATAACACTATTATTATTGTAATACAGAGGCAAGTCCAGTATAGGTAAGATAGAGTACAAGTCCAGATCGACATTCCAACAACCTTTTACTGTAGTAATTCATCTGAGACTACATACGAGGTTAGTCTAGGAGCGGAGCTTTTGTATCAGCCCACGACATAAACTTATAAAATCGATAGGGGAACTCCCCTTCACATTCGGTCGTCAGCCGTGCTACTTTAGTAGGGATCTAAAGGACATCTAAAGGTTTATAAATATTAAACGATAATATTTTTCCACCATATTTTTTCTGACACAATCAACAACAACCGTCAGAAACACAAATAAAGTTATGTCACCTTCAGCCAACAAGATAAGACACTAAAACTTTGTTTCATATTTTGTTACTATAACCCATAGTTTGCTTTCACTTGATTGGTTGACGATAATGTAAAACTATGGCTTGATTGAGTATAATCCCAGAAGAAAGTACTGCTTTGTATTTCCCTTCCGATATTATTTCTAACAAAATAAGCGCAGCTGACGATTTTTTTATGGGGAAATCAATAATGGTTTCACAAAAGACTGGATTGTCTTCTGCCTTACAGAATAGAAATTGGCTCACGGCTCATGGACCGCATTATAACGACAATTTTATTCTGTACACAGGGTTTCTACAATATTGCATGAGATAATTAACACCAAAATTTACAAAAGTTACTTATTTAGATTAGTTCTAATAAAACCTTAGTTTTCCAACTGTCTGCCCATAAATGCTTTTAAATTACGAGATTATCATAAGTGGGGCGTGCTTAATACCAATAATGCTCTCGTTTTTGAAAATGTTAATAATTTCAAATAAGATATATCAGGATTTATAGACAAAATTTCATGAAAAATTGGTTTTTAAATGTTGCTATAAAACAGAGCATTTTATATAATTAAAATATAAATATTTATATTCGCCGTTTTTTTAAAATCAGGAAAGAATTTCCAAATGTTTAATAATAATCTCTTAATAATAACAAGCAGTCGATCCAAGTTGCAGTACAAATGTTAAATTGTAACTTATGAGGTTTGCAATATTAGTAATAACATTTTCAAAAACACATACACAGGTACTGATACTAAAGTGAGCGTTGTTGCATTTACATTCGTAATACCTATTTTTTTTTATTGTGTTTCCATGAATAATCACATCCCGTATTTTTAAATGGTTTGTTTATAGCTATTTCGTACGTTATGTATTGTAAGGTACACACCAGAAAACATTAGCGTCAACTGAAAATACACGTATTCTAACTGGATATCCTTCAACACTCTTACGTTTCAGAATTTCTAAAGTAGATGCCTCAGTACCTATATTCTCTGAATGCGCATTTTTGTACCTAGATAGTAAAACATTTCTGTACACGATCAGATGATATGTTCATAGAACAAACTATGCTGAACATCGATAATCTTACAGATTACAGTATAAAGAGGTTTAGTACGGCGGGAAAGGTGTGACGGAACGTATGTGTGCTCTGTGCTCTGTGGTACTACTACCGAGACCTTGACATGATATTGTACGCGGGAGACACGTGTAGCTTTCCCTCCGTCCGCCTCGCGTCTCTCGCCCACGGCCATTGTCGTGCACCGGACACTCGGCGCTGACTACGACACAATCACACTACTGTGACTATATCATCTTCTGCGGCCTCACATCTTGTCTCTGGGGTAGCAGAGACTTAGTGATGCATATTTATATAACTGTACCAGATTAGGAGCCGGTTGTTAGTAAATGACCTTGAGATAATCATAAGAACAATGTTTAACTTCAGACACTTCCACGTTCTTATTTCTGATCGTAGCTTTATGGGACCTGTATTATTTCTACAGTACGAGCAATTCTCCGACGCAAACACTTGAGCTTTTGATTTTCCAAAATATAAAGTGTTAAATTTTATTTAAACACAGTCTGCTTGTAGTGCATTTAGGTGTAAATGCTACTAAGAAGAAATCATTAGGTCTATTATATGTGGTATTTTTTTAATTAATATTTTACTCACAGGGGAATGAGAATTCGCATCTAAAACTAAACGAAATCCAGTTTAAGACTCAATAATTATTTTTTTCAATTGTAAAAGAGAACATGAGTCGAAAGAGAACCTATATGAACTGTTGACTTTAAAAATATGTTAAACATTTTAGCAAGTTACTGTAAAGCGTATGATGTATATGCTTTTGAAAGAAGCACTTAAAACTGTAATTACAGTGCAAATTACTAAACAGTTAATTAATTATTTCCATTATTGATTGGTAACAGGTAAGCGAGGATAGACAAAATCTGGTCTTGATTTTTTTTTTCTTAGTGATGATGACTGTCAATTCCGGTCACACTACAGGAACCCCAATGTCTTGTGGAATTATTGTATCTCCATGCATGATGTAAAATTGGTTTATCTGGCTCAGTCTTAGTAATGGCAATAGAAGATATCTCAATATCTCATATAATCGTTGGAGTGTTTAGTGTAATAGTTGGAATATTTAAATCTCGATTAATTAATTATTAATGTGTTAAAATGCGTGCTGAGATTGTAATTACTGGTGGCCTTCATCATATATGAATAACACAGGCTAGTGTATACTTAAGTTTAGTATGAATTATTGGGTTTAACCCATTTTCAGATTGTATCAGTACTATTGCTTATGGGTAATGTCGAACTCTAAGCCACTTGGGTTTAATTTAATCAACAAAGTGAATATGCGACTTTGTTTATTGACCCTGCAGTGTATATTGTATTCAATGCTAATGTACGATAGAGAAAGCCCCCTAGAGAGACGATGTTGAGGACGAGATATTTGTGGACAAGCAGAGAAGGTCTACTATCTATATCTGTAGTTCTCTGTTGGAATGACGACACTCGCACCAGAATAGTATAGGGACGAGGCGAGAGGCCGCTGCAGCGTCCACAGTGCGGAGAAAGCAAAGCGTACTGAAATAGTCAACATGTGCACACTAGCTACTTTTACCTCGCCACTACGATATACGATACAACATAGTTCAAGGATCTAGCCATTTAGCGCTCCATATTCTGCAATATACGCATATATGACTTATACACCAAAAAATAAAATAAATCAAAAAATTGCAATATTAGTGTTGGGTGTCCTATATACTGACGCATTGTAATTAATCCAAGTTCCACAATGCGCAGCAAATAATTAGATTAACCATTAGCTACTCTGGTGTACAGCGATAAATTGATCGTGCACGGCGAAAACCCATCAATACAGGAAGGAGTTGTACCTTTACATTAGCCAACTAGAGAAGTGGAATTGATGCCTCGACGTGATCACTTAAAGGTAGTAGGCTACACTTGAGTGTCGGTGATACAAGGGTCGTCCAATGCCAATTCCACCGTTATTACCGGTGTTCAACAACTACACTAGTGACTCAGTGTCGCTCACATCATCGTGATCCGACCACCACAGTTGTACCACGTGGCTAATCTACACTTGAGTGTCGGTGATACACGGGTCGTCCAATGCCATTTCCACCGTTATTACCGGTGTTCAACAACTACCTGTGACACAGTGTCGCTCACATCATCGTGATCCGACCACCACAGTTGTACCACGTGACTATCTAAGATGCTACACTTGAGTGTCAGTGATACAAGGGTCGTCCAATGCCATTTCCACCGTTATTACCGGTGTTCAACAACTACACTTGTGACACAGTGTCGCTCACATCATCGTGATCCGACCACCACAGTTGTACCACGTGACTATCTAAGATGCTACACTTGAGTGTCAGTGATACAAGGGTCGTCCAATGCCATTTCCACCGTTATTACCGGTGTTCAACAACTACTTGTGACACAGTGTCGCTCACATCATCGTGATCCGACCACCACAGTTGTACCACGTGACTATCTAAGATGCTACACTTGAGTGTCAGTGATACAAGGGTCGTCCAATGCCATTTCCACCGTTATTACCGGTGTTCAACAACTACACTTGTGACACAGTGTCGCTCACATCATCGTGATCCGACCACCACAGTTGTACCACGTGACTATCTAAGATGCTACACTTGAGTGTCAGTGATACAAGGGTCGTCCAATGCCATTTCCACCGTTATTACCGGTGTTCAACAACTACTTGTGACACAGTGTCGCTCACATCATCGTGATCTGACCACCACAGTTGTACCACGTGACTATCTAAGATGCTACACTTGAGTGTCAGTGATACAAGGGTCGTCCAATGCCATTTCCACCGTTATTACCGGTGTTCAACAACTACACTTGTGACACAGTGTCGCTCACATCATCGTGATCCGACCACCACAGTTGTACCACGTGGCTAATCTACACTTGAGTGTCGGTGATACACGGGTCGTCCAATGCCATTTCCACCGTTATTACCGGTGTTCAACAACTACTTGTGACACAGTGTCGCTCACATCATCGTGATCCGACCACCACAGTTGTACCACGCGACTATCTAAGATGCTACACTTGAGTGTCGGTGATACAAGGGTCGTCCAATGCCATTTCCACCGTTATTACCGGTGTTCAACAACTACTTGTGACACAGTGTCGCTCACATCATCGTGATCCGACCACCACAGTTGTACCACGTGACTATCTAAGATGCTACACTTGAGTGTCAGTGATACAAGGGTCGTCCAATGCCATTTCCACCGTTATTACCGGTGTTCAACAACTACACTTGTGACACAGTGTCGCTCACATCATCGTGATCCGACCACCACAGTTGTACCACGTGACTATCTAAGATGCTACACTTGAGTGTCAGTGATACAAGGGTCGTCCAATGCCATTTCCACCGTTATTACCGGTGTTCAACAACTACACTTGTGACACAGTGTCGCTCACATCATCGTGATCCGACCACCACAGTTGTACCACGTGGCTAATCTACACTTGAGTGTCGGTGATACACGGGTCGTCCAATGCCATTTCCACCGTTATTACCGGTGTTCAACAACTACTTGTGACACAGTGTCGCTCACATCATCGTGATCCGACCACCACAGTTGTACCATGTGACTATCTAAGATGCTACACTTGAGTGTCAGTGATACAAGGGTCGTCCAATGCCATTTCCACCGTTATTACCGGTGTTCAACAACTACACTTGTGACACAGTGCCGCTCACATCATCGTGATCCGACCACCACAGTTGTACCACGTGACTATCTAAGATGCTACACTTGAGTGTCAGTGATACAAGGGTCGTCCAATGCCATTTCCACCGTTATTACCGGTGTTCAACAACTACACTTGTGACACAGTGTCGCTCACATCATCGTGATCCGACCACCACAGTTGTACCACGTGACTATCTAAGATGCTACACTTGAGTGTCGGTGATACAAGGGTCGTCCAATGCCATTTCCACCGTTATTACCGGTGTTCAACAACTACACTTGTGACACAGTGTCGCTCACATCATCGTGATCCGACCACCACAGTTGTACCACGTGACTATCTAAGATGCTACACTTGAGTGTCGGTGATACAAGGGTCGTCCAATGCCATTTCCACCGTTATTACCGGTGTTCAACAACTACACTTGTGACACAGTGTCGCTCACATCATCGTGATCCGACCACCACAGTTGTACCACGTGACTATCTAACATAGACAGTAACTGGTTTGTCACGCAAATCCATGTCGCGTGTGTTCTTATTGGGAGACAGCAATAAAAAAACCAGCCCAGTATTCGTTACAGGGCAGAGCAGAGTCGAGCCTCGCGTCAAGTTAAGCTGTAATTTGTCCCTACCGACACGGCTGTCAGAAGAACCAAATATTATTATTGTGTTTTTATGCTACTACAAACATAATTATGGACCTACTAACTAGTAGAACGGAATTAAAAAGTTTTGAATCTCCAATAGAGAAGTAGCCAACACTTTTACTGGTAAGTGGTATAAACAGTTACACAGTGAAATACGTTATTTATTCAATCACTACACCGTTAACCGGACACATAATTGTGTAACAACACTACTGTCAAAATGATGAATAAAAACGGCCGTAAATCGCCTCCACCCGGATTATACTAGTTAAGTAGCAGACGTACGAGTAGACTTGACCGATATAGTGAGACAAAGCCATCCTAGGCCTGAATGTTACCGATATACTGTTACGCTGATTTCTTTATTTAACGTAAACATGCTGATGTCATTGGTAAAAGTGAGAAAGATAAGGCAATTCTATAGCTGATATACTGTACACAATAAATCAATCAGAACTGTATTTATATAAAATTGTTTTTAAAACTGACACAGAAAAAGAGACATAGGAATGGCCGTAGAAATACAATGGGATTTACATAAATTCTTCCTAAAGAAGCGAGTTAAACTGCAAGTTCTGGTAAGTTAAGTATTAACACTGTGCAAGCTACTGTCAACTGACCTTGCCAGGAATGTAAAACAGTAATCGCTAAGATAACCGATGTGACAAGCGACGACGTGGCTGAAGCTACTTCTACCGCTTAACAATCCTGCAGCTCACTTACTAACGATTAACGGTTGGCGGTTCCAAAATTACCTTAGTTACAGCAATAGGTTCCTTTTTAACTCAATCTTCACCCAGTACATATATTCCACTTTAACATGCGAATGCCATTAAACCGTGATCATTCAACGACCGTTCTTTATAAATACCACATTACTCTGAACTGTGAGTAACCAAATGCTTAGAAGCTTACCAAAATAATAGAATTATTATAATATCGTTTATCTTAACTTGCAACATATTAATGACATTACTATAAAAAAATTCGCTGAATCAAGGGTATCTTGATTGCATTAATAAGTGGTTGTGTTCACAAGTCAATTGTATTAACAAGAGCTGCGGTGAAACAATGAAATATATTTAATCACACTACAGCATTCAGAACCTTTTTAGCATTCATATGGCTAATAGAATGGTAATTTTCTTCATAAGGAGCAAAGGTGGTTGTTTCGGTTCGCCTGAACGAGGCGAAGCCGAGGTCATAAACACGATTAAGTGGCTGAAGACACTTTTATCCATGTGGTTAACAGCTGTTTCTATGAAATGAGAAACACAATTAAAACTAACACGTTTTACTTATTTTTGTATTACATAATAACTCAGCATAGTAATAATGTCGAGTTTACATACATAAAAAAGAGGTGTGTTTTTTTCCTTCAACTTTTACAAAAAAACAATAATATTAAATTGTGCGCCAGCTGTTATAATATAGCTAAAACAATTATTTTATTGACCAACTTAAATATATGTATCAGTAATTAATATGTAATTGTATCAAAACAGCTTTTATTTGTGTAGTATGATAAAAAAAGGTTGTTCAGAAACTGTGCTGGTGTATGTAACATTTATCTTATTCTTGGTCAAGTTACATTATTCACTAAAAATGTATCTGATTCAGTCTCCTCCAAAGTTGGACATGTTTCTACTACACAAGAAAATCAAACACTAAATGAAGTACGGTGTATTGGAGAGGGTTGTAACGGCAGTTGTAAACTGGTATCACGTTGGCAGTTCACCACCAAGACCCTCAGGGATGAACACTAGGAAGGACAGGTGTAGTGTAAGGCTTAGCATTCCTTGTCCTGAAGTGGATGCAGAACGTCCAGACTTGTTGTATAAATGAAAGTATCCCTAACAGGAAAGCCACGATGGAAGGAATATCAGATAGGAAAGTCCAAACACCTGAGGGGGGCCTTCTAAGACTGGGAAGGTATGATAATTATCGATTAGTTCAAGACAATGGCACCAACCTGGTCATCATTCGGTGAATCAGGAAAATGTGACATCAAGAAATTCTCTTAAAGTTATAATTTACTTTCTTATTTACAGGTGTTTTTGTTTCTGAGAATGTGTTCCAAAGATTCCAATGAAATCTCCAGAGATTATTGTTCATAAATCTATTTTAAATTACGTTTAAAGACTATTTTTAATAATTACCTAACTAAATGCTCTTGCTTCTTGCTTCAAACTTATCACCGTTATGCCTTTCAAACACTGAGTTTCTTTGGTACCGGACACACAGGATATTTCACCATGACCAATAGCAATAGCTTTATAATTTTTATGTAATAGTTTATTTGAAAGCTCATTGTGCTTTTCAATTATTTTTATTCCGGTTGCACCAGAGTAATCAATCTGTCCATGACTTTCCTCAGTCTGCAACTTCCAGTGTATTATCTCGAGTGTCATTACTGTACTTCGTGTTTTAATGACTACCATGCGTACTTAAACACAGCTAACCTAAAAAATGTGAAACTCAGGAACGAATTCAATACTGAATGAACTAAGCATGGTGATCTACCGTATCATTATCTAGCCACAACTCGAGCAGATAGCCAGCCTGCAGTAACTAACTATGGATGTGGACAGCTCTATATCTATCACTCTCAAGAAGATTAGATTTCAAAGTGCTTACTCAATGTACAACATATGGCTGAGAGCAGGCTAACGGCTGTAATAAGATAGTTCACTATAATTTCTAGAAGATGTGACTAAAAATTTCCCTTCCGACCCAGTCTGAAGAAAGGTAAATCTCACATGAACTGTCATCTCGAAATGTCAAACCGAAAATGTTTGTTTGATCCGTACAACACTGATCGGACAGTAACCCTCAATGTTGGAATGTTAATATAATCGTAATGATTTCAATCGTTTAGAAATTTCATAATCTTCAAACCGCATTAGACAAAACTTTTACAACATAAATTTCTTTGAAAAATGAGGACTTGATTTAATTACAATTTATCGTACAAAATTCACTTGTAGAGTTTCAATTTTATACCTTTATAATTTTTAACTACCAATATATTGAAACCTGAAAAATTATCGAAAAACAAGTAGGCATAAAAGTTGTATGGAATTACATAAAAATTTATGAAAAGTTTACCTTTTGATTTTATTTTTTGAAACACTGGAGATAAAAACAACAACAACAAAGACAAAATAAATACACAAAGTGCTTTTACCAACAATAAAATCTGTATCTATCAAATTTATTTATAGCATTATATTCGTGGTTTTACAAATAGATTTGTCAACATTATGTTCAAACGAACAATATCCGGCGCCCATTGATTGGAAACCCTTGCCCTCTGAGCCAAGAGGGCCTCTATGACGTTATCACAGCGGGATGACGTCACGACACGCGCACTTCCGCGATATGGTAGGGTCGGGCCGGGCCGGGCGGTATTGGCCCAGTTGGCGCGGGCTCCAAGGCAGCAGCGACCCGGGGCCGCGTCGAGGTCACCCGTTATCACCGAGTTTAGGTTCCATCATTCACACTAGATCATCTGTAACTTTACTTTTATATATTCACCACTTTGTGATCACTGCTACCAGATACCAGTAAAACCACATCTGTATCGTCCCACCCCTAATCATGTTCATCTCCAACAATGGTCCTCCTGCCACTACCACCTCTAACAAACGCTGGGTGAAAAACTCTACTTTCCGTCAGTGTCCAGGACAGCCACGTGGTAAAGAGAGAATGACTACACTAGTTAATGCTCACTAGGTGCAAGTCCTAGGCTACTTACTGGTGCTTCTCAGTAGAATCTTCTAGACAAAACTTAGGCCTCACTTTTCCTTATAACTTGTTTTTTTTTATTCAAAGTTATGAATCGATCTTTAAATCGACTTTCTTGACTCATAAAGAATAGAATCAAATCAATAGCTAAATATGTACCTATATATTGACAGTGTCAAATGTGATCACGAAGTTTGACAAGAAACGTTAGGTTATAAATATCATTCTCCGACAGAATCCCGCCTGGTTTTCATCTGAAAATAAAAAAGAACTATATAAAGTATAGCTAAAAGAATTTGAACTAAACCTAGAGAGAGTTGTAACTACCCACAGTTGTTACATTAATTCTTACAGTTGATTGAACTCTTATAATCCCACATAATTATGTAGTATGAGGGTTTCCTTTCCTTGTCACATGTTTCTTGAGCTCTGGATCTCAAAAAGAGAATGGTTTACTACAGTTGACTGGGCAACTGACGACTACTACGGAGATTTGGACAACAATACGCTTTTGATGGTTCTTATTCTGACAGATCTTTAACTTGCACTGTTTCTTATCACAATCCACTACTTATCAGCTCAATAGCTAATTACAACCATTCAAGCTACACAAAACTGAACTTTGAGACTGAATACGGGGGATCCCTCATGCTGGTTGCTTTCAATGCCAAATGTCTAAAGAACATCAAACCCAGATCATAAACGGATACTACAAGAGTGACGTAGCTAGCACCTAGTCGGCCAAGGATTTTCCTGTGACGTGTGGTTGGTGGACTAGAGGTGTTGCAAGGCACTGCAGTTGCAGCCCCCAAGGTCTTATATTGCAACAATCACTGCACTCGCAGTGTTGAAACGCTAGCTACAACAGACCAAGTGTTGACCCATTCTTCTTGCACCTTTTGAGTCATTTCCCTAAAAACCTCCATGTCATACTGAAATTTCGTATCGTAGCAGTTAAGGCTATCATCCCAGCTGTAATTTGCAGCTACTGCACTGTTGTACAACTCTACTTGAAGAAGATACTGGAACTCATAGTAGCTCTCATATCTAATGCAGTTTACATTCACATTTTTAACACAATTCCCGTATACAATGTTAATAAAAAACTTGAGCGTCTACCTACTATTTCTTTAACTGGTTTATTTGCTTATTACAATTAGTTGAATTGTGCAGGACTTCAAACATCAAGATGATCATCATAGCACATACAATTAACGAAGGTTATAAGATGTGTTAATAATGCTGTATTACCCCTTCATATTTACAAAATTTGTCATTAATCCCGACTTGAATATCTTCGTACTCTGTATTGTTTCATTTCCATATCAGTAACTCAAGGGGCAGCAGCAGTTTTACTCCGGTGAGCATATTTGATACCACATCGTTCTTGGTATTCTCGTAAACTAAATTTTTAAACGAAGTGGTCAGATCAACGGTTTGCTGTAAGCACCACTTGAGTCACTTGACTTGAATCTGATTTCCTCGATAGAAAAATGCGAATGAATCCTCTATTGAAAAAGTCTGTATTCAAAACACGCAAGCCATAAGAACAGTGCTAACTATTTCTTCATTCTGTCCTGATAAGAATAGTATATAATAATAATTATTCCTGTATTCTCATAAAATAGTTTTTCGCAAATACTATTCCAGTAGATAAGAAACCACTAAAATCAAGACTGTCCAGAAATTTGACTGATATAGATTAGAATAGAATGACTTTCACCCACATTCCAACAGACAGACGGAAGGAACGTTTTGTTTGCTTGGTGTGTCGTGTCGCGATCGTCAGTTGAATGAGGACACCGTTGTCAAGAGGTGGCGGCGAGAATACACACGGCTCGGCGCGGCGGGGAAAGACGACTTGGCAACAGCGAAGCGCCGTGATGTTGTGGTGACGTCACGTGCGGGGTTGCCACGTCGGGCGCTCCCCCTCCCTCCAGATTGTGTAACGGCAACACCTGCCCGTGTCCGACACTCCGCATTTGGGTCACCGTCGCTTCCATCTGCCTGCATTTCCTACTCTATCGCCTCGGTGTTGCCGCATGCAGTATTTATTTATAGAACCGTGAATGTCGCAAAGTTCAGAATACACATCACGTGTGCTGGTCATTGGCCTCGCACTCGACATTAGTCTAATCTACGTTATTTAACAATCCACCACTAAACTTGAACCCGTTAAGGTGTTGCAATCGATTTTGGGTCGGGTCATAGATTATAGTGTTACAGTCACAGCTCTTTTAAGATAACTTCCTTGAGTATGCGACAGAAGAATGTAATTTTTATATTACTGCTCGTGAAGTTATCGGCATTTCATGTATGTAATTTAGACCATTTTGTAATCAAATCCAAATAAAAACGGCAAAAGGAAAACTGTAAAATTTATACAATATGTAAATAAACTATTTATATAGTACGGACATATATATATATATATATATATATATATATATATATATATATATATATATATATATATCTGTACCCCTGAGGTAAAGAACACTGTCCACCTTTTATGAAATTGAGCAAACACTATGCCCAAGATGCACTTTTGTATCTATATAGTGGTATAGATAGTTCAACCATTATTAATAGCAAAGATATACAGTAGAAAATAACATTATGTGTCATTTATCCCAGCTAAAGGTAGTAAAAAAATTATCTGGACATGATTGTCAGTATTTAACAAACCTAACATAAAATTTCATACAAATTATTTGTCTTGTTCCCTTGTAAAACAATTGATTTTAATAAAGTTTGAATGTAAGCGCTCGATGTGCATGATCCATGCAAAGGCAGAAAATACACTCACACATTCAATAAGTGAATGAGGTTGTGAGCATGTGATATTTATGGAACATACACTCCTAAACAACCAATATATTACACAGAATTTTAAGAAAACAAGTAATTTTTAACTTGTTGAATTTCGAATTTATTGAATCAACTATCTATACGTACCCAATGCCTAGGTCCGTGTGACCCACACGACATCAGAGTACCATGTAAATAACAAATTATAGTCTACTGTATGTAAAAGTTTCAAACATATTTGAGTATATCCAATTCCTCCAATGAACACGCAGAAGTAAAGTGATTGAGCTAATATCATAACATTCAAATAGAAGAATAACGTGTAGGTGTTTTCTGAGAATAACAAACATTCACTAAATAAGCAAACATCATTACTTGAATTAGTTTGTATAAATCACTTTAATCACAAAGAAAAGAAAGATCCTCTCCCTAAATATCTTATTTATAGAGAAAAAAATTATAAATCTTTATACGAGAATATAATTTGACTAATAATTTTAGTAGGTGCTCTCAGCCACAAACTGGTACAATTCATGTATCAATTTTTAATACTCGATTAAAACAATATGTATTTAAGTGACAAGCGGTTCAGCACTTATACATTGATACTGTATTATAACAAGCATAGATTAAGCTTGTATATTTTATTTCATCGCCAATAACACTTGTTATAAATAAGTTAATATGAAATATTACAGATCTGGCATAAGTATTGCCTACTCACCATTCTTGCAGAAATGCTTATTATGGTTGCAACTTAATTCGAGGATATCCCCAGAGAGCAATGTCACTCATGTGAGTGTTCCACGTTACTTCGTGTTGTTATTTATCGCGATATAGTAAACATGAACATACCTTCACGCGTGTAATAGCTTAACATAACAGTAGAAGACATTTTCTTGTTCTTGGTTTAAAATTTGTTATTGACGATGAAATGTTTGAAAGGGCAATAAGATTTTGAACATTTGCCACCGCCATACTTTACAAAATATACAACACAACGTTTCGACAATTGAAATCTACCCTCCTCATCAGGTGGGTAGATAGTACATTAAAAAACAGATGTTATTGTCGTGTAATTAAAATGAACAACACGTCAGTAGCGCGAGGGAAACACCAGTAACGCTACAGCCACCCGTGACAGTGAGTCATCGAGTCACCGGACGCGACCACGGCGACTCTTGCTCTCGGCCGGTTAGTAATATTTCCGCGCGGAAAACTACAACATTAGTCATTGCGCTGTTTCAGCGAACACTTGCAGATCTACAAATTTCCTACGATAGTAAGACCACACCAACCTCGTCAGCTGTATTGATACCTTAGATATGGCTTGTAATAAAGTAATAAAGTGCCTACTCTATATGATAGGCCACTACCTGTTCCGGTGTATATTCATTCACCTCTTGAATGTTACTTTGTTACTCATCAGATTTTCCTAAAACTCTAAAATATTCTAGTGTTCCAGTAAATTGGTGTGTGTAAAGTGCAGTATCATTCAGCAAAGAGTTAGTGTGGGTTGATAACTTACAGCTTGTTTAGGTCTACTTATTTGTTTGCTTGGATGTAATTTGTAAAAGTATTTTTTCGAACTTGTTTTATTTCAGGAAAAGGTCAAACAAAACTTCACACAACAATTTCCATCTCGATTATGCTGTTACTACAAGTAAAAGTAAGATCTGAGGGGATCAAACTAAATCTGTAATTGTTCTTGTAATATACATTGCGCTCCTCAGGTCAATCACGTAAGAACGATCGCGAATCGACGCCGCTAACACGGCGAGCGCGGCGTGGGCGAATCGGCCTTGGGGGCAACGACCCGGGGCCTGTTTTGACGCGGACCGGTCCCCGTCCGTACCGCATTTCTCCGACTTGACGACTTCCACCTCCCGTCTCCCACCCGTGCCAGTGTCCGCTCCTCACAACTACAACTGACCCTCGTCTCGTACATCACAATCACGTCATCACTGCATGCATTCCAAGCAACACAACGTAAAAAAACAACACAAATACACGAAATTAACGGAATGGGACGAGATTCCAACGTCGGGCGACAAACATCTGCTCATCTAATTGCTTACCGGTACCCTTGAACATAGGCTATAATAAACTTATATTGCGAAGTTTTAGATTCTCATGAAAACCTCCAAAATAAGCCACTACACAAGAATAATATCATTAAACCAACATATTATCGCACAATACATCTGTTTGTACATATAGTACCGGTTAACAAAAGATTGAAAAAGATAAAACTCAAAAACATATATAACACGACAACATTAATACTTATCAACTGAATTATAAATTATTTCATTTATAGAAAGAACTAAAAAAGTTGGCTCTACAAGCTGTCATGAACACAAAGACAGTTCCTGTTCCCTTGGCCTGAGCAGCAAGTTTTGCCTAAAATATTTCATATTATGTGAAATATTTTAATTATTAAAATTTGAAATCCTAAAAATGTTACAAAACCAACCAAAATAATGTTATTTAAAGTAAAACAACTGTTGTTACCCAATTCAATTCCTTAATACAGGTTCATATGTACACCAACATTTTTCTGTCCCAACTAAAAAAGTTCATACCATAATAAGTACATTACTCCAAAGAAACTAGTAATCAGTGTCCCTTCTTCCCCTCATAAAATTGCAGAAGTTAATTACTTTGGTCTTCAACATTGCCAACCAGAACAAGTAACAAAACATTGACCATATTGAAGGCAAGCAAGCCACTCCACTAATAGCGGTTGCTTCATATGATCCAGAATTGTAAGATTTAGCAAACACAGAGACAAGATTATCAAAATCGAAACAAAGTCGAAAAAAATGCTGTAATTAAATATTACTTTCTTATTATATTAGAGTCTACCTGCTGGCAAGAGGCCTCAGAGATTATCGGATCCCAGAAGAAGTATAAACTACACCTCTGAAAATTGGGTAAACCTGCTAGGACAAGATGCAATTTTTGGACAAAACAAATTGATAATTACAAGTTAAATTTTCTCTACATTATTAAACTAATACTACTTACTCATTACTTCTTCCTTAGTATGTTCATAATGTTCTTCAACAAGCTTGAACTCATGTTTATTACCATCTCTAATTATATTATTTGGAGTGTTTAATAACAATTCTGGATAATGAAACAATCTGAATCAGCGGAAAAACAAACTGAAGCCTCCAATTCCACACCCCTGCAGTTTAGCAGTTAATGCAAGCAAATCTCTATGCCAAGCACTTATGGCTTATAATACTAATGGCAAAAAACAAATTATAGTAGAGCTAGGATCTTTGTGCATAGCACTAGATGACATTAGTGAAAGTGAAGTCTTTACACATTATCATTACAAAACACAATAATGTTACCTTGAAAAAGCAGGGTTATTTTACTGTTCAATAAGGATAAAGTAATCAACTACAGTGTCCCAGGATACTGTCCAGAAAGCAATTATATTTTTGGTTATGATCAATGAATGATCTTAGTTTACTTGGAAGAACTCTGACTCGTCAATGACACCATACTTTATACAAGAACCAACACTATCAATAACTTGAAATCAACTATGTAGTCCCGTAGGGTTCTGTCCTCGAATCAACTCAGAGACCTTGAGTTAATCGGAATCACCAACACCACAATTTATACCAGAAGTAATAACGATCATGATTGACCAGCAGCCAGGAAATCTTTCAAATTTCTTTTGGAAATGTAGAATATTTTGTTATGGGAATAGCAACCCTGATGATTCTTTTTAATGATGTTCATCACCTACTTTCCTTCCATTGATTTTATTCTCTCGCATATTTCTTCTAAATAACTCAATGCTAGAAGTTCCTGACTCTTTGTGATATTACAATAATGCCTCATTACAATATAAATTCAAATTTAGTTCTAAACCACTCTTCTGTATCTCAGTATGACATTTCTAGTTTTTATCACACTTTGTACTACTTTCATAGACATTAAAATTCTCTCTCTTACTCATGTCTGCTGACCAACCCTACTACAGTAGAGTCCCGTTAATCCGACCTAATTGGGACCGAGCCCTATTCGGATTATGTGATTGTTCGGATTAGCCAGAATTACAGAAAAATACGGTTTTAAACTTGAGAATGGGTCTATTTTGTTATAGAATTATCAACACTGTTTATTAAAACATGTTTTCTGACTGTTGCATTGTATTTCTTGACAAATAAACGTGTTTGCGAATACTAAGCACATTTACCGTATTTAGAGTGAGAGTTCTATTGTTAAGGAATGTGAGTCATCCAATAAACTCTCTTCAATGCGACAGAAGACAATAACTGAACTTATGTCTTTTAACAATTAATATTGTACTCAATAATAATATCAGTACCGTACGTCCAATTTATGTTTGATTTCACTTCTAAATACAGTAATTTAACTCATTCCTAACCTATAAGTTTCAATTTGGTACTGTATTTAACTTCATTATTTATGTACGGTACCGTACACAGTTTGTCTTAATAAAATACTGTATGTCTATTTAATTAAAGTTTTCTTTGTTTATGTACGAAATGATGCACCCATTTTCATTTTTTATGTAATTAGTTCCTATAACTGTTCATTATCGTTATAAATAATTCCTCCTGGACCTGTTCGGATTAACCGACGTTCGGATTACACGTGTTCGGATTAGCGGGACTCCACTGTATTCTCTTTAAATTAAATATGGCTCTGGTCAGTTCACGTAACACTGAAAGTTTTCTGTCAGCAGGCCAAACAAAGAGACTTGACTGACTGTATTGAAGCATAGATATAAATATTAGCTATGGCGTCTAAATATTTTGCCTACAGCAGACTCTATATTCTATATACAAAGAAGGTATTATAAAATATAAAAATATAATAAATTTCTCACGTCTCTTCTAGCTTGCAGACAGTTGTTTGTAGCAAAAAATAGTTGTTAAAAAAATAAAAACTACAGATATATATATATATATATATATATATATATATATATATATATATATATAAGGTAAAATTAGAAACTGAACAAAATTTCATTATACATAATTTATTTTGTTGCATGTTTAAGAAGTGAGGTAAATATTTTTTTTTCTTTGATTGTATTGGGTAAGAAACAAGGCAAATCAAGAAATCAAGATTGTGATTTCCAAACATAATTCAACAAAAGGTGCAAAGTATGAACCAAACTATATAAAATAAACATATACTTTATTAAAAATAATCTCTGTACCAACTAACATGTTGTTGGACTCAAGCTTCATTAATAACAATATGATTTAGCATAGATGGTGTATGTTTTAACTTACCTAATGGTCTCCACTATTTCAACTGCACCATCATGTTTATCCTAAAAACAAAACAAACCAACTTACAATAAAAAAGCTTACAAAAATTAGTCATTAATTAATTGATAGTTTACTATTATACTAATATATAAAATAATGGATTGCATGCTTGATAGCAAGACCTTCAGCAGGACAAAATGCTACGTACACAAAACACACCACTTATGATGCTTTCATAGCAGAAAATTATTACTTTTTCATCAACTCCTGATGAACTGTATAATCTTCAACCTTTTCCAGTCAGAGCACTCTGAAAATTTAAAAACTGTTTGAACAGTAGTTACGTGTCATTAGACAAAGTGGTTACTCAATTTGTTTTTCATGAGAAACCCTGGTAAAAGCTGCAAGCTGTGATGCAAATGAATCTGCATATCCATTTTTATTTCCATTAGGTCAGCTAAATCAGCAAATACCGGCAAACAAGATGCACATAGTGGTTTTAATCTTTAAACTTGAATATCTTGGAAATCAAAGAACATAAAAATGCATATAGACAGAGAAAAAAAACAAGTATTATGTATAAAAATAGATCATTATAGCTCTTTCTTGGCATTTTAAGCATAATAACCTTACTAGGCATGTGTGTAAAACATACAACATAAAAATAAAACAGAATATATTTGTAAACATAAGAAATATAGTATAATATATAACTATATAATAAATATACAACAGAAAATATTTTGTATAAGTAACAGAACAGAAGGGTGAAATGCAAAATGAAATGCTTCTTCTAAAAATATAATTTGAATATTATGTAAGATGTCCATTTTTTGGCGAAAGCTTAAAGGTTCAAAAATAGGTAGCATCACATTAAATATTCATCTAATTTCCAAAGCTCTATAATGCCATGGCATGTGAACTGCTGTTAGATTCAGTGTTGTATGTTGAGTGTTATCTATGTTGTCACTGACTCACTGTTGCTTTTATCCTTATACAAAAATCTTATGCCATATATACAAAATAACAGTCTCAAATAAAACTTTATCCATCAATATCCACTTAATAATTTTTAATTTTTAAATTTATATATAAAAATAAATCCAAATTGAGTTTTTTTTTATTTGCATTATAATATGCTAAAACATGCAGTATTAATTTATAATGTATAGCTTTCAATAATGTATAAATAAATGTTTTTAGTGTATATAAATTAATATTTAATATGGTCTTCCTTTTTGCTTTAATGTCCTCCTTATTCACCCCTACAAGTCCTCATTTAAGGAATTTGCGTCTGGTCACCCTGATCACAAGTGAGGACTACAGCTAAAAAGTAACAATGAACATGTCACTTTAGAGATTATGATAATGATAGCCTACTTTTTATCACATTTTCAGATGCTTCAATTTTAAAAGATTACTGAAGATAAACCATTGCAAACATCAAGCGAAATTATTTTAAGTACAATGATGCTTATTATGATAGCTTGAGAACCAATTATACTTATACAATTATGAGTACCATTCCCCAGTAAAAGAATTAACTTACAGATCTGAGCAAATCTAAAAAAAATTGGGTTTTTCTTTGTTAAAGAAGTGGGTAAAATTTGTAAAAACTTTTGAAAAAAATTATTTTACATGGAACACTAAAATACATTAAGTCACAATATAAATATATTCTGTGGGGATAATAGGCATTTGTTATTCTTTAGGGTTTTAAAGTTCAGCCCAGTTCAAACTTTGCAAAATGATAATGACAACACAACACATTGAGCCAAAAATAGAGATTATGTTAAGATAAGTTAATAACCTTTTACACTGGCAGCTTTCAGATTAAATTTATTAAGCTGCCCCTATATTTTAAATTAATTTTAATTTTCTACATCTTACAGTAGTTACAATAATAAGTAGAAATCGTTGTCAATATTTCAATAAACTCAAAAATAGACTGGAAAACCCAAAGAAGAGACTTCTCTGACTATCAAGCATATTCACTGAGTTCCTACAATTGTTAAAACCAAGATAAAAAAAGATGACTTTGAATGCCAGACTAAATGACATATTTATTTTCAAAACGACAATGTCTTTAAAGTAAGCTGAATAAACTTAAACTCTCCATAGCTGATAGTGACTGATATTATTGTCCTGGTTGATCCAATTGAATACACAAACACACAATGTCTTTAAAGTAAGCTGAATAAACTTAAACTCTCCATAGCTGATAGTGACTGATATTATTGTCCTGGTTGATCCAATTGAATACACAAACACACAATGTCTTTAAAGTAAGCTGAATAAACTTAAACTCTCCATAGCTGATAGTGACTGATATTATTGTCCTGGTTGATCCAATTGAATACACAAACACAACATAACAATATTGAACTTAGTAATTTCAAAACTAATCATTGCACTCAAGAACCATACAACAAAATAAGCAAGGTAGGCGTTATTGTATCTGTTAATAGGCTGAATTTTCAAGAGATTATCCCAGACAATCTGCCTATCAAACGTGTTTACACTAATTAAATTCAATAGTGGTTCCCTTATTTCTCAACACCATTTATAATTTCAACTAACGAACCCATCAAACATTATCTAGGATACTGATTTCAAATCAAATTTTTAAGAGACTATGCTCACTTTAAACCCGACTGGATCTGCTCTAATACTTCTAGACTTCAAGATTGCCAACCGCAGATTGGGTGCACTCTGTGAATACCTCTCAGGAATTTTTTTTTTCAATTCTATCATAAATCTACCCAATCTCTTTCACATTACCGTGAAACTGGCCATACATTCCATCCACAGAAAGAATAAATTCCCGGACCTAGTTCCTAACTGAATCCTAACCTAGTTTTTCAACTTAACCCAAACAAAATATAGCCTATAATAAATTTAATAATGCGAAGATAAATACTACAAATACAAATACTGATTTTACAAGACAAGTTCTGAGAAACCGTACCTCAAAAACATACTTACAAGCTGATTTGATCAAACTTTCTATACACATTCAATACACTGTATTAAATTACTACTCTCATTCTTAAGCCACGCCTATTTTCAGATATATATATATATATATATATATATATATATATATATATATATAATACATATTGATTAACATATAAAATACTTAAAAACAAATGTATGGATGGCAGTACTTAAAAATGTATGAGCTGATTTTGATGACCTTCTATACAAATTCAATACACAGTCTACTATACTGAATTGCAACCCTCATTATTAGGCCAGCCCACACCTATTTTCGGAGCTATACCGATTTTACATATCAAATATTGAACAAAAATCTAAGGACGGTTGTACCTCAAAACAATTTCTTGTGAAGGTAAGCTCTATAGCTGTTTGGAAGTAAAGATTGAACAAAACGCTAAAATTGTTGTTCATTAACTGATCTAGAAAATACATTACAAACGCGCCACAGCTGTAGGGGAGACGGGGCACTATTGGACGTAATTTCATGTTTCACTTATGCATTTTTCTAAATTATGAAAACTGTTAGTTAAAAAATTTTAGTTTTTTTGCCTTGTGTTTAGTTGGTCTTCTAGAACCCCACAACAAATTTTCTAGATAATTTGAGCACCCCTTTTATGTGGATTATTTTTTTTTTATTAAACCTCTACATTTTGTCCAAATTTGCCCCGTCGGGGCAGTTTTGGACAAAATGATTTTTTTATTGGGGCACAATTGGACAGTGCTAAAAATTGGTTTAATTGGACATAAAAATAACTCATTTTATAGGTTTCAAACATCATCTATATTTAAGTAAACATATATACAAACTTTATAACTGAAAAAAACAGAAGACACACGTAAAAAAACTATTTGAAATTAAAAGTAGTCAAATTTTCCCTTGAAAACAAAGCAGTTTGCTGCTCTGGATGTCCCACCAATTATATCTGGTTGTCGCAGCTTGAACTCGATGTCTTTGGTTCGACAAAGCTGACTTCAACATTTTTCTGGGAAGTAAAACTTGTAAGAGTTTTGGTTCTTTTTGAGAAATTTCACACTGAAACCATCAGTCACATGCTCCTCTATTTGGCCAATAAAGTGGTAGATGGCCTTCCTTAGAAGCAAACTTTGTCAGTATGAAGTCATTTGTGGCATAGTTTTTATCAGGAAGGTAATCAAACAGTTCTTCTTCATCCTCAGAGAAAAGTCTTCAGGACTAAGGCCTCCATCGTCTAGTTTTATTTGTATCTCATCTTCGTTGCTAGATGAGTCATCTTGATACAGCTTTCTACAGGCCCCCTCAGTTTTTTTCTTCTTACTTTCCTTTTTTACTGCCCTCTCTTGTTTTCTTTTTTCCACCAACATTTTCTTATGTTCTTTTTTCTTTTAACTCTGCTACAAGAGCATCTTTCTCTGGAGTATCAGTCAGAAATTCGCGAACGACCTTTTTTTCGGCCTCGCCTTTCCTTTCCCTTAGGAACGTATTTGGGGGTAAGGCATGACATCCTCTGGAGTAAGCGTCAATGTAGTAGGTCTTTTAACATTTACTGGTTGTGGCGTTGATGGGCCAGGTACATTCGGGTCAATAGTTGGCTTGTTTGATGATTGTGAGGCCTTGTGAGTCGTCAGAGCTTTGGCTAATTTCCATCAACGGAAAGTCACATGACGTACCAGGCACTGGATTATGGTTGTTGGTTTCTTCTACTTGCCGATGACATAACACGGTCAGTCACAACTGGCACCCGTTGAAAATCATTGTCAGTGAACACACTGCGGGCTGAGTGGATAGATTCCAGCTTTACGAAATCCACTTTTGATGTTAGATGCAGTGAAAGATTCAACAAATGGTTTAGCAGTAAGCTGAGCAATTTCTCGAATTGTAATCGTATGACCAGGATGTTGAGATAGCCAGGAGATTGAATTCAGAACGTAAGCGCCTTTTAAACGGACTAAAAACTGCTACATCCAGCGGCTGACTTTTGTGCGTTGTGTGTGGATGGCTAGTGATCATATGTATGCCAATTGATCTCTGCTGTACATCACCACATCCAAGCCAATGTGGGACTCATGATTATCCAGGGTTAAAACCACGGGGTTTTTCTTTAGATACATTTTGTGGCCTTTTGGATATGTTTAAGCGTCTCTAAAAAGAGAGCTGATGTCATCCAACCAGAATCAGAATAAAGAGCTTTGCTTCCTTCAGGTGCCCCAATCATGTAGGCAAAGTTTGGGCGTTTTCTGGGGAAAATGTAAATTGGTGGCAAGTAAGTCCCATCGGCGCATATGACGGCACAGAAATGTTATTTGCTCCCCCCTCTCTCCTGATACGACTTGGCCCACCTGTTTTGTTCCCCTTGCTGCAATCACTTTTGGCGCCTCCAGCACAGTAACTTATTCCACTCTCGTCTTAAATTTAAAATTCTTGACGGAGGAACTTCTACTTTTGCGAACAAAGCTTCTAGGTTGTCAAAAATACGTTCCCACGTTGTGTTTATTAAAGCTAGTGTTCCTGGACAGACTAGTCTTTTCTGCTTGGCGAAGTGAAAGTCCTTGATGTCTCTTCATAAAATGGTTTAGCCATTCTTCTCCTGATAAGCCTGTAGTACGCCATTTAGCAGGTATGCGTTGATCGAGATTCAAAGCCAAGGCATATATTGAAGGCTAATTCCCTGGCCATCATGTAAGTTAGGCCATAGTTCATTCTGGACCTTTCAATGCAATAGTCTGCAATTTTTTGTTCTTGTTCAGGTGTAAATACTTGTCTTTGAGAGTATTTAGTGTTATAAACAGGGGCCATATCTTCTATAGTAACCTCTTTTACTGGCTGGTGCTCATCTTCAACCTCTTGAAATAAAGTTACATTTTTCATTGCCCACAGGCTCATTGACATGATCCTCATTGTTAAGCTCATCAACTCCATTACCATTGTTAGGCTCATTAGCTATAAGGACTATTCTCATTGTTGACTTCCTTTTGCTTTACTTTGTATTGAGTCTGAAATGTAGGGTCGACTTTTTAAGCCCATTGGGCTTCGGCAGCTTCTCTAATGGATCGGTAGTTACCATTTCTATAGTCATTTAATGCCGCTACTATAGATTCTTCAGAAATATTAGCCCTGTCTGTTTTCTTTATATACTTCCTAACCATCTTTTAACCTGGAAAAACAAAAAAAACAGTATGTAGCAATGACAAAACATAAAATAATGGTTTTTGTCCCAATTGTGCCTCCATACTTTTGTCCAAAAACTGCCCCGAGGTAGGTTAAGATATAAAAATTGAAGATTACAGAAAGGAGAAGTGACATAACCTCAAATGAATGAATTCATTGCATAGTCAGTTAAACTAACAATTTCAAAATAATAGACACAATTGTTTCAGGATAATACTTACTGTGAAAGAGATAAGTTTGTGAATATGCAAAATCACTTCATTTTGGGTAAAAAAAACATAAAATATGAACTCAATTTCTAAGAAGATGTGCCACAATAACCAAACTTTCCACAGTGAAATGTGACCGTCTCAGGCATACCAAAATGGGAAATTGAGGGGAGACAAAAAATTTTCCCTCTAGCTATAAAAAGGCATTGTCCAATAGTGCCCCAGTCAATAGTGCCCCGGTCTCCCCTATCCATCTTGTTGTACTGAACGAGTATATTGGACAAATTTCCATCCATTTGTTTACATTGTCCACTCTTATCTTCAAAAATAGGTGCAGTCTAAGACTGAGGGTAGTAATATAATACATAGTATACTGCGTATTGGATGTGTATAGAAAGTTGTGACAAAATAGACTGTTAAGATTTTTGTGGTAGCCTATGGTTATATATAGATTTGTTTTCTTCTGTATTTGGGCTGTAAAATTGAGTAGACTTTGTTCATTAAAACCGGTATCTGTTGTTTTGGAACGCCAGTTAAATAGATTCTATAGGTTTTTTTGTATTTGTCTTTTTGTCTTCAAATAATAAAATTAATTTAGTTTTGTTTAAAGAACTCGTTCAGGAACTAGGTTAGAAGTAGTTCAGAACTAGATTAATAGTAGTTCACGAACCAGGTTAGGATTCATGTTAAAGGATTACTTCTTTCTATGGATAGAATATATGGACAGTTTCACACTGCTTTTCATATTCAACAATTCATTGGAGTAAAACGACTGTGGAGTTGATATATTTGATACTAAATTCCAGTAAAAAACCTGGAATGAAAAACTAAAAAGAAATCAGACCGGAAATCCCTAATACCCCTGATAACTTGAATAGGTATTTTATTAATGTATCAATTTCTATAAAAACAGGAAGGAAAATAGTCTAATAACAGAGGTAAGTAGAACAGTATAAACTAATTCTGATTTCCTTTGTGCTTTGATAAGCTTATATACCTGAATTTAATTTCGTATGGAAATAAATGGACATTCAACACCCTTTTATTCTCACTAGTAGTGCCTGGTTAATTAACATTTATGTTGGTCAGTAAAATAGTTCCCACTCAACAAATTAAATCAACTATGTCACAACATAGGTAATTCAGTGAGGATATAGATTCTGCAATTTTGGTACACAAATAGTGTTTGACTTACGATATAGCAACAGCCTTGCTAATATAGATCTTCCAAATTAGATGCCAATTTAATCAATTTGTCTAAGGCCTTTGACTAATAAAATAATTTTTGTGGCTACAGTGTAATAAGCAGCAACCACCACAATCGAATCATCAGTATTTAAGATTTTCTAAATTACAGATACATGTCAAACCAAATTACATATAAGTATTTAAAATTACAGTATAGTTCAGCTGTTTTTATATAAAAAAAGTTATAATTTAACGATGAATACAAAACACTATCTAGACATTGTGTATTTATAAAAATGTAACATATAAGAAGAGTGTAACACTCTTAAAATTTAATTAGATTTTACTATTTAGAAGCATAAACGTGTGTGACATCTTGTAACACAAATAACACATGTACATCGCCATTGTTACTTGCAGCCATTACTAAAATACGATTATTTACTTTCTTTGAATTAATTTGGAAGAATACTGTTATTCAATATATTGAAAAAACCTGGCAATAATTATTTGTAAAAATATAGGTAATTGGGATATTTTTGTATCCGGTAGTTATTTTTTTTTCTTTTATATATTGTTTTTTAAATGTATTAGCTACATTATGAAAATTTGTACTCCCTTACTGAGCTACAGTATAAAAAGCTTGGGGTTTAATCCACTGTGTTAATGTTAGATAATGTATTAAATAAGAAATAGTCTAAGCTGCTGATTAACCTTGATATTTGTTTTGGAAAGTCTTAAAATATATGAAGTGACTTTCAGATATCTAATTAAATATCATGACATGATAAGTTTTGGTGTAAAAAATAATCTACTGTATATTGTATTCTGTTTAACATGAACACTTGACTGATAAAATACTTAAGATGTATAAAGATGGAACTGTGGTAATTTTCAGTTTCTGGAAACTTGCTTTTACACAATTATTAGGTTGTCCAATATACTCTCATGGTATTTTTTCACAGTTAAAAAACGCTGTATGCTTGGCAAGAATTACCACCAAAGGTGTACTCCACAGCTAGTCCATATTCTTCAAAGACCTTTATTTCATTATTTTAACTTTTATATGAATGATTAATGGTTATGGGAATAAATCAAGGATGAATAAATATACTAGAATATTAAAAGCATTCTTTTTTCTCATCTAAACTTCACTTTAGTTTTGTTGTTCATTATGTCAGACATGTTGGACGCATATTTTCGTTTAAGTGAATAAGGTTTTGTTCACAGTATTTTTTCACAGTTAAAAAACGCTGTATGCTTGGCAAGAATTACCACCAAAGGTGTACTCCACAGCTAGTCCATATTCTTCAAAGACCTTTATTTCATTATTTTAACTTTTATATGAATGATTAATGGTTATGGGAATAAATCAAGGATGAATAAATATACTAGAATATTAAAAGCATTCTTTTTTTTTTCATCTAAACTTCACTTTAGTTTTGTTGTTCATTATGTCAGACATGTTGGACGCATATTTTCGTTTAAGTGAATAAGGTTTTGTAAATTAATAGTGAAAGCTGTTTCTAGATCTAGCAACTGGTGCTAGTACTTACAGTCAAAAACTCATGGAGCCATGAAACCGAAATTTAAAAATTGGCATACCAGCCGATATCTGCACGAGCATATCTGCAGATCATCTCTGTGAGTATTTGTACAGAAGAGAGGTACAACTTTCTGTAGGTGATGCTTTTAACCACTTCTTGAAGGCAGTTAACATTGTAATCCGGAAGAAAACGTGACAAAAGCTCCATAAATTTCTATTCTAACCGCATGTCTGTTAGGTTATCATTTATGAGATTTTCCTATTTCATGTTCTAATTGTTTTGGTAATTCTAAGCAATATATGGGTCAACCTTGATTTTTCTCATATTACAATATAATGTTCCAATAGTCAATTAGAAAAGGAAATGACTAGAATTTCTTGCCGGAAAGCAGTTATAGGGAGCAGGCAACTCATATTACATTATAATGTTCCAATAGTCAATTAGAAAAGGAAATGACTAGAATTTCTTGCTGGAAAGCAGTTATAGGGAGCAGGCAACTGCGAGAATTACCTATTAGTGATCAGGGGCACTGACGTGATCTGGGCTTCAAATTTGGAACTACTCGAGTTAATTTTTTTTCTAAAAGAGCAAGCATCGTGCGTGATCTTCGTCTATACTGAATTGATTCAGGCCAAAGGAATGACACAGATTACTTTACCAGATTTTTACGGAGATTTTGTATTGGGCGGATTATATTGGTTTACTTTGCTTTCCAGCATGTAATTATGTGTTTAAAATTGTTTTACATACATTACCTACATTATATTGTAATATGTAATAACAATTTATCAAAAATTTTTAATAAAAAAAAGGATCACGCACGATGCCTGCCCGCTGCGCAGCGCTTCGCGCTGCTTGCTCTTTTAGAAAAAAAATTAACTCGGGTAGTTCCAAATTTGAAGCCCAGATCACGTCAGTGCCCCTGATCACTAATAGGTAACTCTAAGCAATATATGACCGTCTGGCAGTTGCCTGCTCCCTATAACTGCTTTCCGGCAAGAAATTCTAGTCATTTCCTTCTCTAATTGACTATTGGAACAATATATTGTAATATGAGAAAAATCGAGGTTGACCCATATATTGCTTAGAATTACCATTGTTTTATTATTATGATTATTTTATTATTATGATTATTTTATTATTATTTATTGAAACAGTATGAGTTACTTATACTAGACCTATATTAGAATAATTATTTGAATTTCAAAAATGATTGTTATGACTAAGATAAGTTGTCATAGATTGGTAATCTAATATTTGATTATGGATCATTGATTATACTATCCAATATAAAAAACAGGGTCCCCTTATCATACTCTGCCCTTGAATTGTACTACATAGTGCTATGCTACACAAAAATCAATCCTAGGATTAGAGTTAAGTTTTAATAGTTCTAAATATTTCAACTAGCCTAAATTTTACTTTTAGGCTAACATTGTAACACAGGGTGAAACTGAAAGAACCAGTCTTAGATCAATATTTTTAATAGGCCTAATGTTTAGAAAATCATAAATATAATGCACTTGCCTATAGTAATGAATAACTTATTTCCATAAATTTACTTACTGATCCTCTTCCTGAAGTGAGAGGCCATGTATAAACTACTGGTTCTGCTCCAACAGGACTGTGAAGACGTAGCTCACGATCCATATTAAACTTTAAGTAACCAAAAAGGTGCATGCATTACGAAAACACAACACAAAACACTTATAATATCAAGAAACAACGGTTTTACACTGAACACCACCACACCACAAACACACGCACTCCATCACGACACTTTCAGCTTTTGAACGACACTCCACTCATCGTTAAAACTTTTGACTATTGAAAGGAAACGGCAACGGGTAAGGAAACGGCGCCCTCACATCTTCGCGATGGCCGATTGCTGCACGCACGCAACCATTCCTGCGCTCCTAAACAGAATAGCCAACACAATTTTAAATAAACATAAGCTAGTACCTACTATATAATGATTTTACTATAACAAATTGTCACTTGGTAGTTTAGTTCAGAAAAATCAAAATGTTTGCAAATAATAACTTACATAACTGTTTTTTTCTTCTAATTATTGTTGAAACGGTAATCTACTATATATTTGTTTGTTCATTTACATTCTTATGGTAATACAATTGAATTATTGTAATAATGACTCTACAACGTTATTTTTCGTCGTATATTATGAAATTTGTCTTATTTTCAAGATACAATTAATAATCATTTAAAAGCTATATAATGATCCGATATCTCCATGAGTCATCCTTCCCTTTAAAAGGAACCAGGACCAGTCAACCATTTAGTTGCAGTTCGAATAGTTGTGGGCTGTAATTGTAGGTTTTTTAATAGGCTATGTTATAATTCTCCGAATGAAATGTTTTATTTCTCTAGAATATTACAATAAATGATTTTACAAAACAAAAATACTTTCTTTTAATTATAGTTTTTCAAAAAGCCACCATTTTGTTTCAACAATTGCTAGATAGCTGAAATTTTCAAAGATTGTTTTTAACCTATTTAATGAATTGTGTAGAGGTTGAAAACACATAGACTATATATATATATATATATATATATATATATATATATATATATATATATATATATATATATATATATACTTTCAAACGTATTCTACCGTATTCTTAATTAGTTACATTAAACAGTTATTTAAAATGAGCTCAAGGTAATTTCAAAGGTGAAATAGAATTTTAAATTAACGTCACTTGACAACATGTGGACATTATGTACAGACTTTTTAGATAGCCAAAGGTAGATCACAAAGTATGTACAATGCTCCTTTTTTTAATAAATTTCAATCACACACAAAGAAGTAAATAGAGCCTGGTTTACAAAATTATCATTTCTCTTGTAATTAAATTCAACTAGAAATTCTTCAAAAATATTTCTCACTCTGTGAATACTGGTAAAAAACTTTAATTACTGATTAACTTTACGTTGAAAGGATTGAATATTGAAATTAATAATTAAAACTTTTAGAAATTGCAACAAATATAAAAATATATCACGTAAAACAAAAAAACTGAACACAATGAACAACATTAAACAGGGAACTTTAACATCTAAAAACTTTCAGACTCTCAACTTACCAGGGATTTTATTTTGATGGCTAGGTTACAATTGTAAATATTAAAATAAAATGATTTAAAAGAATCAGAAGGCGACTCAGAATTGATTACAATTGGAGTTTGCGACCGAATGAGTCGCATACGTTTTATAACATTTACTGATACTCTCAATAGTCTATCGTACACTGAGGTAGTTT